>NC_080419.1:47756065-49162731 GCF_029873635.1 Malania oleifera | reverse complement strand
CCTCCCCAGTCATCTTAAAAATAGCATACAACACCTTATGTTTATCAGTACAGCGGAGACTTGCCAATATACTCTCCATCTCTTGGATCCACTCCTTCACTGTAATTACATCAGCCCTTCTTGTAAAAGTCAGGGGATTCATACCAGTAAACTACTCGATTGAGTAGCCCGAATTAGTTGGTGACCAATACTGTCCCCCAGGATTCTCCACAATTTCAATCATATCCTATTGACCTGTACTATGCAGCATCTATTTAGAGTAGCCACCACCAATGCTTAAAGCCCCTACATTGCCATTACCTCCAGCATTCATGTTGTTGCTACCAGGGTCCATCATGAAAAGACAATAAACATGACTTAGAGACCCTGTCCTTATAATTTACGTATCTAATCGAAACTCATATTTTCCCTATATCTTGACACTTTTATCCTAATTTAAGATTCAGTCCCACACTTTAGAAACACAACCCGGTAATAGTTTACTATAACTTTCCTGAAATCGTCATCTAAAGAAAGACACAGAAATCACCACAGAAGTCCTACCTTCAACTGCTAAACAAAACCTCAAATCCTTTTCCTATACTCAGGTATTACTTCTACTGCACTCTAGAGTCCACAGAACCTGACAACCTAAGCTCTAATACCAAACTTTAACGACTTGTCTAATTTACCATATATTTATTTTATTTTTTCCACATAAAGCTAATATTAATAATTCTATCATCCAACTAAACTGTCACAATCATGATCAACCCGAACCCATGCTACTAGGGATATATCTGTCATACAACTCTAATACCTAAGTAATGGGAAACATAAAATCATATACATGCCATTAAACACCAGAAATCATAGTAGAGTTCTACTAAATCTGTAATATATATACAGTCATCCATAAAAAAGACCAAAAAGTATTCCTAGAGTCTCAATCCAAAAACCCACCAGACCCTAGCTCACCCACTTGCCTTACAGACAGGGTAACTCAGCCCACTTCTACTGCTGCGGGGCTCTATCCACCACCCTACTTGGATTTCTTGAAATGTATGTAATGCTGGGGTGAGACACTTCTCAGTAAAAGAGAGAAATTAATATCAGTGTGTGGCAACATAATTATTTTTCGTGATATACTTATAAAAAGTACATAATTCATATCAGGTATAAACAGTTGTATCATATTTGAATAAAATATTATTTAACATAACATAGTTTAATATACTAAGTTCCTATACTAAAAATAATCATATATAAACATAACATACTTAAATTATTACCCAAGATAGATAGATAGTTAGCTATTGTCATATCTTACCCCCCCCCACATGACAGGGTTGTGCAGCCCTAAGGCTGGACCTTGCAATGGCTGGTCGACCATGCTAAGTCAATATCAGTTCTAGTGTAAGAACAGTAGGCTTGTTCCACCTGTGCTGGACTACCAGGGGAACTAAGATACTCCTATAAAGCCACATTGACTACCATCTCGCACACTCTACATAAAATGTGTGCTAGCACTAACATAAACGTAAACGTGAACATACAGCTACAGTACCGTGCTTCGTGAAACTAAACTAAGCTATCCAGGTTGTGATAACATATAATACATTTCACGAAATTGAACATAGCAGTTTCATATATCAAAGTAAAACATAACATGATAATATTTTCTTGAAACTTGACATAATATGCATAATTACGACATTTTATGTCGTTATATAATAACGTAAAAATCATAATACCGGCACTGGCATAACATGATGTACTTTTACATGAAATTTTTGCACTTGTTAGTAAAATATTCTTATAATCATAGTTCTTGTATTGTTTTTATGGTTTTCCTTAAAGTTGCTATAACATGCTTATTTTGGGAAAATCATAATATTTCAATATAACATAAATTTAAGGAAATATTATACTCATGCCACACAAATGTTTATAGCCTCATAAACTCATAATTTATGCTTAAATCATATCCATATAAAATGTGTTAAAATCATTTCTCTGTTCAACAGCAATATTCCCAAACATAATTTTATATCATACATATTTTCCTAAAAATAAATGTTGTTTAATTCATAATAATTTCATTAAAAATACTAACATAATTTATCCCCTTACCTGGCTTACTAGAAATCTCACAAAATACTCCAAACCTACACCCATGTCTTCCCCAGTTCAACACCCTGAAATTGCATTTTCCCCAACAAAACTTCAGTATTATTCTATCTAAAGTATTTTCCTCAGTTCAGAAACACCAAATAACTTATAAAGCCTAAAATAACCAACTTACCCAGATTTTGGGATGGTGTCCAAGTTGGCCTAACCAACGAACTACTCCAGCAGATTTGAAGAGAATCTTACTAGGAGTAATGTGGTGGCTTTCGATCGTCGAACTAGCGAATGATGAAACTAGAAACTTAGAGAGAATGAGAGAGGAACGGGTTTAGATAGAGAGAGAGAGAAAGAGAGAGAGAGAGAGAGAGAGAGAGAGAGAGAGAGAAGGATTTTGCATGAAAATCTTGCCGAAACACGAATTTTGCATATTTATACAGGCGGCTTCGTCGATGAGACACGTCACGTCGTCGACGAGTCCAGGAAGGAATTTCGTTGATGAACTCCTAACCTTTGTCGACGAATTTCAGGCTCTGCTATAACCTCACTCGGTGTTTTCTCGTGGACGAGACATGTGGCTTTGTCGACGAAGTAAAGAAGGTGGTTCGTCGACAAAGAAGACAAATTCGTCGAGGAGCCCTGCTTAATCTCCTTTAAATTTATCCTTCTTCTCAATTATTTAATTATTAAAATTTTTGGGTCTTTACAATAAATATTTATTATTATGATATTTTTTGTATTTTAATAAACATGGTATTATTTATTTTGGTCACTTTAGTATTTTGGTATTATGTTATTATATTATATTTTTATGGTATTTTATTATGTTTATATATGGTATTATTTGTTATAATATTTTTGGTATCTTAGCATATATAAAATTTATGGTGTTTTTCTTTACTTATTATGGTAGTTGTAATATTTTAGTAAATATTTATTATTATGAATATTGTGGTATTTTAGTATTACATCTATGTTTTAGCTTATTATTATTATTTTTATCTTTTATGTTTATTATTTTTAAATACCCTAGAAAGTTTTGAAAGTATTATTTAATATTTAGAAAAATTCTATAAATTTTTTTGAAATAAATCTAGGAGCTATTTTCATAAAATATATTCATGATTTTTATCCCTATGATTTTAAAGAAAGGGTATGAGCTTTTTAAAGTCTCCCATACCCAATTCTAAGGGAATATATATTATGTACATTTTTGTGTGATTTATTTTTTTGGATGTGCATTTCATAAATTCACAAAAGGGAGTAATTTTAAAGACTTATCAAATTTAATTGTTGGAATAATTTTTAATTAATTAGGTACCGTTTGTAAGAACAAGCGCATAGGAGGCTGCTCATACCTTCCTCTCACATAACCGAACTCACAATCCCTACTTTGGTGACGTAGACCGATTCTACCTTTAATTAGGTAGTAATCAAGTGTTCTAACCATACTAAAAGGTTAGTGGCAACTCCAACCATTCCTATTTTTCTCATAAATAATTAAACCATTTTTATTTCACCACCCCAGGGCACCATTGCGCCTAAGATGTCACGACAGCTTGGCGACTCAACTGGGGAAGTTAGAGAGTTGAGCTAGTATTTAATTAGAAATTATCTCAAATTCAAATTTAATAAATCTTTTAATTACTCCTTATTTTGTTAATTGTAAATATTTTGTGTCCATATTTTTTGAATAAGCATATTAATTGTAAATATTTTGTTTTCATATCTTTTGAATAAACATATTAATAGTAAATATTTTGTTTCCATATTTTGAATAAGCATGTTAATTGTGAATATTTTGTTTCCATATTTTTTGAATAAGCATGTTAATTGTAAATATTTTGTTTCCATATTTTTTGAATAAGTATATTAATTGTAAATATTTTGTTTCCATATCTTTTCAATAAGCATATTAATTGTGAGTATTTTGTTTCCATATTTTTTGAATAAGCATATTAATTATGAATATTTTGTTTACATATTTTCTTTGAATAAGTATGTTAATATTTTGTTTCTATATTTTTTTGAACAAACGTGTTAATTGTAAATATTTTTTTTTCATATTTTAAATAAACATGTTAATTGTAAACATTTTGTTTCCACATTTTTTCAGATAAGCATGTTAATTGTAAATATTTTGTTTCCACATGTTGTTTGAATAAGTATGTGATCAATTGTGAATATTTTGTTTGAATAAACATGTGGATGAATGTGAGGTAAAGGGATTAGGTTGAGCTTGTAATAACTCGAAAAAAAATATTATTAATTAAAATTATTAATCAAATAATTAGTTAAATATTATTAAATTAATATATTACATAAATAAATAAAAAAGAATAGTTAAAAAGAAGAAAAAAATGGAATAAGAATATATATATATATATATATATATATATATATAAATCAATTATAAAGCTTCTTCAGGAAGCTAAGTATCTAATTTCAAATTGGATTTCATTCTGCTCTCATCTCTCTAGTACACTCTCACGCCTCAAGCCTCACACCTCCCTCCTCCGTCTTCCTTCCCTCTCTTCTCAATTTTTGGCGAATATTCAGCCAATCGAAAAAGGGAAGGTGTCATTAGATTCCTAACTCCGCCACCGACATTTCTACTGGAGCGGATTTGTCGTGGGAGCTGCGTAGGTACCACTCATGGGAAAAGGTATATTTCCTCTAAATCCATAATTTCTCCTTAAATATGCCATAAATCGACGATCAGACACCACTACGGGGTCCTAGACGCGATCGTCGTCTTTTTGGCGTGAGTAAATTTCTAATTGGGGTTTTCTCAGCCCCACTCCAAAGCGAGAGTGGGATTTGAGAAATTAGGTAAATTGGTAATATTTGGAGGTATAACTATTTATTTAGAATTTATGGGCCTAATAAATGTTAAAATAGTATTTTATTTAGGGTTGATTTAATGGAATTAGGATTTTTGATTTAGGGTTCGGGTGAGCGCCGCAGGTATTTTTCAGGGTTCCTGTTGGTGTAGTTTAAGAAATTAGGTAAGAGAAAATTGTATATTAAATTAGGTTTTATGAATATAAAGGTAATAAATTATGTTATACTTATGTATCTGTTTTTGTATGGGTTTAAAAATGTCAACCATGCAAATTATGTTTTCTGAGCCTAGGACCATTTATTTAGCTATGTATATGTGGAAATGAACTAATGAAAGTGAAAGGTATTTTCTGGGAAATTATGTAAGAAATGGAAATTATATTTTTAGCATTTAAATGCTAAATGTGGGTTGGATTATTTTTACAAGGAATATGTACAAATTTTATTACTAAATTGTGTGGCATGAGTAAATGTAAATTTTGTGCAAATGTACGTTATATGTGTGAGATGCAGGCTAAGTAATGCATTGAGAATAAAATATGAAATGAATTATGATGCTTGTGTATGTTAATGCAACAACCATGTAAATATATGATAGCTAAAAGTCGTATTAGCAAATTCTAGCACATTTATATGTGGACTAACTGATGACGGCTAAAAGGAACTGTGTTAGCAGATTTTACGGCATTTCTATGTAGACTAACTGATGACGGCTAAAGAGCGGTTGTAGTACGAATGGATGAAATGAAAATGGAATGAAATGACAATGGAATGAGATGTGAAATGTGAACGATATAAATAGGAAAGAGTCACTTAAAGTGAAATGTAATGCAATGTTTAAGCTATGAACATGAACAATTGTGAATAGTTGAATAATGACAGAAAGAATAATGTATTATCATATTAGAAGTATCTAGGCTCGTAGAACATGTTACGATTGGGTAGGGCATACTCTTCACCTAAGGGCTTGTTGAGAAAGGCGAGTGCACTAGTAACTTCAGATATGGCAGTAGCTGCATAACCTACTAGGGTAGAGGGAACCTACTTGTATGGGCGGGTAGTTTTCCCTATCCTTGGGTCATTCGCTTGTAAACCTTTGTTTGAACTAAGTGAGTACAAGGTTAATCAAATACTTGGGGGCTTATTGAGTAAGGTGAGTGCCCTGGTATGCTTTAGCAATGACCCTAGAGTTGCCTAAGTATTGGAGCAGAGGAATTCTACTTGTATGGGCGGGTAATCACTCCTATCCTTGGGTAATCTCATGGGTTAAATCTTTTGCATGTGTTTGGTTAGGCTCAAAGAATGATTTCAGTGTTTATGATAACGTTTTGCAAATGTCATTAAAATGATATTTATATAATTATAAACCTCATGTTAGTGACACGCTATTTTAATATATTATCTCTTCCCTTACTGAGATGTGTCTCACTTAAATATGAATTCATCTTTTTCGGGTTTTCCACGTGATTGAGCTTAGAGAGCTCGAGGTTATTATAGCATTTTTGAGTTATAGTAATGTTGATGAAATTTTTGGATGCATAAAATTTATAGTTTATTTTTTATGTCTTATGTTTTAAGTCTTCAGAGGAAATGGTTAGTTGTGAATACTAGTGTTTGTGAATACTGAATATTTTTGGAGATATGTGTATATATGAGAATACAGGTGATGAATAGTTATTTTGGATTATAAATAGAAATAGTAAACCCTGGTATTATATGATTGAGGATTAGAATTATGTTTTCCGCTGCGTACATGATATTAGAATGTGGATTATCAGGTAAATGAATGGATTACTAGCACTTCGGGCCCACATAGGGGGTCGGGGTGTTACAGATGGTATCAGCGCAATGTCTAGACGGAAGTGTGATTAATTTCACATCGTCTAAATATGGAAATATTAGAGTATTAGGTTAGGGATGATTTATACCAAAGTATAGGATTGATTTGCAATAAGGATAGGAATGGTTAGATTAAGATACCATTAGGAATTTTGAGTTTTGTTTCATAAGCTTGGGGGCAGAAATCCCTTGTGGTCTTCTGTTTTTTTCTGAAGAAGTATCTAGTTTCAGAAAATCATGGTAAATCCATCGATGGTGATGTTTTCTAGCAGAGAAATAAGAACTTAGGATTTGAACTCAAAGGTTAGGTTGGTTGAATGTGGGGAAAAAAAAAAAAACCTTTGAAGGAGAATAATTTCAGTGATGTGATTAATAGGTTTGTGGTCAATTTGGGTGTTTGATATTTAAATTGTAGTATATGAAAATGTGTGATATGAGGTTGGCTAGTTGATTTCAGAGGTTATGGTATAAGGGGAAACCAGCAAATAGCTCTAGGTAGAGGTGGATCAGCACAAGTGTACTCGTTAATCCTGACTGAGCCAGATAATATCAGGGGCGCAAGTATAAGTTATGTTTAAGATAAATGATAGTTTTATTTAATTATGGATAATGTACAAATTTATACAATTATATGTACTAAATTGTGTGAGATAGTTAGTTGATAAATTTTAGAAATATGAATAATGATCAGGTAGTGAATTTCGAGGATAGAATTCTTTTAAGAAGGTAAGAATGTAATAACCCAAGAAAAAATTATTAGTTAAAATTATTAATTAAAATTATTAATCAATTTAGTTAAAAATTTTTAAATTAATATATTAAATAAACAAATAAAAAGGAATAGTATAAAATAAAAAAAGTTAGAATAAGGATATATATATCCATTAGAAAGCTTCTTCAGGAAGCTGAGTATCCAATTTCAAATTAGATTTCATTCTACTCTCATCTCTCCAGTACACTCTCACGCCTCAAGCCTCACGCCTCCCTCCTCCATCTTCCTTCCCTCTCTTCTTAATTTCTCAGTGGATATTTAGCCGATTGGAAAACGGAAGATGTCGTTGGATTCCTAACTCCGCCATCGACATTTCTATTGAAGCGAATTTGTCGTGGGAGTGGCGTAGACACCACTCTTGGGGAAAGGTATATTTCCTCTAAATCCTTCATTTTTCCTTAAATCTACCATTAAATCGATGATCAGGCACCACTACGGGGTTTTAGACATGATCGTAGTCATTTTGGCGTGAGTAAATTTTCAATTGAGGTTTTCTAGGCCTTACTCCAAAACGAGAGTGAGATTTGGAAAATTAGGTAAATTGGTTATATTTGAAGGTATAACTATTTATTTAGAATTTATGGGCCTAGGAATTGTTAAAATAGTATTTTATTTAGGGTTGATTGAATGGAATTAGGATTTTTGAATCAGGGTCCGGGTGAATGCCATAGGTATTTTTCGGGGTACCTGTTGGCATAGTTCAAGAAACTAGGTAAGGGGAAATTGTATATTAAATCAAGTTTTATGAAATTAAAGGTAATAAGTTATATTATACTTATGTATATGTTTTGGTATGGGTTAAAAATGTCAACCATGTAAATTATGTTTTCTGAGCCTAGGACCATATATTTAGTTATGTATATGTGGAAATGAACTGATAAAAGTGAAAGGTATTTTCTGGGAAATTATATAAGAAATGGAAATTATATTTTCAGTATTTAAATGCTAAATGTGGGTTGGCTTATTTTACAAGGAATATGTATGAATGTTATTGCTAAATTGTGTGGCATGAGTAAATGTAAATTCTGTGCAAATGAACATTATATGTATGAGATGCAGGCTAAGTAAGTAATGCAATTAGAATAAAATATGAAATAAACTATGCTGCTTGTGCATGTTAATGCAACCATTTAAATGTATGACAGTTGAAGTCGTGTTAGCAGATTCTAGTGCATTTCTATGTGGACTAACTGATGATAGCTAAAAGGAGCTGTGTTAGCAGATTTTAGTACATTTCTATGTGGACTAACTGATGATGGCTAAAGAGTGACTGTAGTACGAATGAATGAAATGAAAATGGAATGAAATGACAATGAAATGACAATGGAATGAAATGTGAAATGTGAACGATGTAAATGGGAAAGAGCCACTTAAAGTGAAATGCAATGCAATGTTTAAGTTATGAACATGGGAAGTTATGAATAGTTGAATAATGACAGAAAGAATAATGTATTATGATATAAGAAGTATCTATGCTCGTAGAACATGTTACGATTGGGCGGGGCGTACTCTTTGCTTGAGGGCTTGCTGAGAAAGGCAAGTGCGCTCGTAAGTTCAGATACATCAGTAGCTGCATAACCTATTAGGGTAGAGGGAACCTACTTGTATGGGTGGGTAGATTTTCCTATCCTTGGGGCTTTCGCTGGTAAACCTTTGTCTGAACTGTGTGAGTACGAGATCAATCAAATATTTGAGGGCTTACTAAGTAAGGTGAGTGCCCTGGTATGCTTCAGCAGCAACCCTAGAGTTTCCTAAGTATTCGAGCAGAGGGATGCTACTTGTATGGGCAGGTAATCACCTAAATCCTTGGGTAATCTTGTGGGTTAAATCTTTTGCATGTGTTTGGTTAGGCTCAAAGAATGATTTTAGTGTTTATGATAACATTTTGCAAATGTTATTACAATGATATTTATAAACCTCATGTTAGCCACCATTGTTTTAATATATTTTTTCTTCCCATAGTGAGATGTGTCTCACCTAAATATGAATTCATATTTTTTAGGTCTTCCATGTGATTGAGCTTAGAGAGCTCGAGGTTATTATAGCATTTTTGAGTTATAGTAAAAAAGGGTATAATGTTGATGAAAGTTTGGGATGTATAAAATTTATGTTTTATGTTTTATGTCTTATGTTTTAAGTCTTCTGAGGAAATGGTTAGTTGTGAATACTGGTGTTTGTGAATACTGAATGTTTTTGGAGATATGTGTATATATGAGAATACAGGTGATGAATGGTTATTTTGGATTATAGATAGAAATAGTAAACTATGGTATAATATTATTGAGGATTATAATTAGGTTTTCCGCTGCGTACATAATATTAGAATGTGGATTATTAGGTAAATGAATGAATTAGTAGCACTCCGGGCCCACGTAGGGGGTCATAGCGTTACAAAGCTTGTGAAATCACACATTCTCACATGCTATGTACTTAGGCTTTACTTGCTGAGAATACAAAGGAGTCTAATACCATTTGTCCCCACATGGCAGGGCTTGTGGGGACCCGAAAACCACTCCGCTCAGTTTGAACTTTGTCCCAACCCCTTTTGTGCAAGGATGGGGATAAGATTGGGAGCCTTATTGTCAATAGAGTTAAAACCTACCCACATATACTTCTCTATAGTTTTCCCCAACTAGGATAGAGCCATGAAGAAACCCTATAAAATAGGTGCATCTACCTTGGGTTGGTACACGATCATCATCCTTCTCCATGAGATTTAATCCAGTCCTTTGTGTATATGTTTTTGAAATAATTTGTGTTATTTCATGCATTTTGCATTTATTTTAAACATGTATACTACTTATCCAATGTTTTGGAAAATCCTGATAGTGAGACGACGACCCATTTTTAAAAAATAAAGCACTTGGCCTAGTCATTTTTAAAGTGGATCAGTCCAATCCTTTTTGGGCCCAAGCCCATACCCATGTTTCGAAAAAAGGGGGGGGGGGGAGGGGACCCATATTTCAAAAGGGGGCTTCGATCTTATTACCTAAAAATTCAGACCAAAATTTTTTAAACAATCCAAGCCCAACTCTCTTTAAACTCGTGCCTCAACCCATCATAAAATAGCTTGAAGCCCATATTTTAAAGTACTCAAGGTCCAAGTGCACATTAAAATCCACAAGCTTGCATTGAACAAACCCAATGGGTCGACTCGCCTAGGTCAACCCCAAACTCGGATCATAATCTGATCCTTCGCAAGATCTATTGTACATGGACCATCACTAGGGAAAGGAATTGAATTGAAAATGGCCATTGAATCTCGGTTTGATTTCAAAGTCTTGCATTAGTTGAAAAGGTTTTTTTTGAAGAATTCTTGCAAAGTGGCTATTTAGGTTGCATGGCATTCATGCATAATCATGCACACATATCCATGTAGGCATAATCATCTCCAATAAGCTAGTAATCACATCCCAAATTTTCTGTAAAACAAGTGTGCCAAGGTGGTGAAATCAAGATTCGGGATTCCAAAAGTAGGCAAAGCAAACAGTCTCTCTATATCCTTTTAAATTCTTGATGAAGGGTTAGAGTCATGTGGAAGCATCTAGAAGGTCACATAAGATCTCTTGAACAAAATCATTAGAATATCTATCAATATGTTTGAAAGATTAAGGATCAAATGGATAAGTTATTGGAGATAGCCCCCTCCTTGAGCAAAACTATGCAATCTCCAGAAACATGCGGTTGAAAGCGAGCCTTTGTTTTCACCATGACCGATGAAGTTGTTAGCTGATTTGGGCCCAAGCTTACACATAGTTAAGCTAATGACTTAGGACCTGGGATTTCAACTAAAGAAAAATGTCCAGGCACTGCTAGTCATCAATCTTGATATTCGAAAAGGGGAAATAGCTGAAGAAATGAATAGAGAATAGACACCTAGTGTAGAAATGAATCATAAGAAGGAAGTATGGGAATAACAGTTGCAAACTATGAAGGAAGCAAATATGTTTAGTTTTTCAGAGGCTTTCAATCCTTGTTTGGTGCCGAATTTGATCTTACCCCCAAAGCTCAAAATCCTGAATTTTAAGAAGTTTAGTTTGTCTGAATGTCCACTAGCTCACTTGGGGATGTATTTATAGAAGATGGTTGCACATTATGGCAATGATAATCTACTTATCCATTATTTTCGGATAGTTTGACTAGGGAAGCCCTAAGATGGTATAGTCGAATAAAGATTTGCACATGGATGGATTTAGCTCGCGCTTTTATCACTCGGTACAACAACAATATAGCTTAGACAAGTTAACTTTACCGAATATAGGGAAGAAGGCGAGCATATACTTTTATGAAGAAAAAAATATGATAGCACAGAGGTATCCTTAGGTTGGAAAAGGAAAAGCAGTTTATCCATTTGATAACTTTTTTAAAGATCCATGTGTTGACCCCCTTATTAGAGGTACTCCTTAGAAATTTTCTAATTTGGGAATCACCGGAAAGCAGGTTGAAGAAGCAGTCAAAATAAGAGATGTGTAGTATACAAGGCTAGAACAAAGTTCTTTGAAACATGTTGAAAAAAAGAAAGAAAAGTGGACAAGTAATGTAGCACAAGGGGGGTGCATGACCACATGTGTATCCCTCTAGTCCTTTATGAACTTTGGAGCAATGTAACTTACAGATGCCAAGAACACCTCCAATGGAAAAGAAAAGAAAGGGAATTCAGCCTATCCCGATGGCCTATGCAGAATTATTTCTACAATTGGTTGAAAGGCATTTAGTTGCATCTACGCTGGGAGTGTCGATGCAGCCCCCTTACCTAAGGTGGTACAACCCAAATTCTTGAAGTGAATATCATGCTAAGGCAATAGGCCATTCAATTGAAAAATGTTGGTTGGCTATCAATGATAAGCAGTCAAGAACAGATAGCAATTCTCTACCCAATTATGGGGAGGGCGATTAGCATGTTGGGAGAATATTTGGAAGCTGAGATTAGGCAGAGGGGCATATCAATTATGGATCTGGGAGATCTGTAAACAGCCCAAAGTAATGGCTTTACCTGTCGACCGTAGGGGTAGAAATACTGAATTGGAAAACTTTTGACTATCCAATCCTCTTCATATGATGTTTTTGTTTCCTTTATTTTTATTTTCCTTTTGTAAATCCGTTGATGCCTTTGTCTCGGAAGTTTTCTTTCATCAATAAAGTGAATTATGCATTCCTTACGTCACTTGTGTCATGAGTTTAGTTGCATGCCAAAAATTTGTTTGATGATGTTTCGTGCAAAGATAAGGAAAATAACAATACCAATATTCATGAACTAGAAATTGATGTTAAAAACCTAATCCGAGAGGTGAAAGTATAGGAAGATGAAACAATTTTCCTCATCGTATGAATTCAAATATTGCGAAGAATCTCGAAGGAATTCAGTAAAATATCTATGATGTGCCAAGAATTTCATGTCAATTCGCTATTCATGTTTTGTTCAAATGATAGATGGCCATCTTTGGCCGGTCAGTTTTCCCATAAAGAACCAAACATTGATTTATCACTCGTTAAACTCTTTGAGCTTAAGTCCTAAACCATTTTCTTCTGAAGTCATTTTCCAAAATTCTAACCAGGTTTAGGATTTCAAGTGTTTGACAAATCTTATGAGGCAACAGTGAGCTATCAAAAGGATGACAGACCATTTTTCTGCTACAAAAAAAAAAAAAATCCCTTGCAAACCCTTTTGAGCCTAAAAAATTTCAATTCTTAATTAACCCATCAAAAGATCACTCCTCACACTGGGGCAGTTTTAGAAAGATTAATCCCAAATGGAGTCCAAATCAAAATGGAGTTAAGATTCCTTCATGAAAAGAAAAGCAAAAGATGCAGAAAAAATAGGAAAAAGAAAGAAAGAAATAAGGGACATACTTCATATGTTATCTTTGACCAATTTACCCTTGATAAGATCGATAATTTTAAGCCTTATTTAAACTTTTCTTCTTTAATCTATCCCCCCCCCCCAGCCTACATTACGATCCAAATAAAAATTTTGACCAAATTGGTATATACTGTTGTCGCTAATGATTTGTCAGACTTGTTATTGAGTCTAAACTACGCAATGACCTGATCCTGAAAAGGTACTTAGGCAGCTTGTTCAAATGACAAGTTCGGTCAATATATTGCATGCTCCTCAACGTAAACTGGTGCAGAAAATGTCATTATGGATAAGATTTTTGAGCCTTAGTTTCCCTTCACTTTTGAAAACCGATATCCCTAAGCCTATGTTTTGTCTCGATTCTTAAAGACCATCTTGAGATCAAAACATGGTCTAAACTTGACTAAACTAAAGGCAACAGTCAAACAAGATATTTTCATTGGTTTCAAAGTAGAATAAGACAAAAGAGGAGAATTGGCCCTCGATAAAACTGGGGCAATTGGTAAAAGAAAAAAAAATCAGTCATTGAGTTTGATAAATTAACATCAATGTCATATGAATTTCAAGTTCTAGCATAAATTTTCCTTATAACAGCATTGAAACATGGTAAAACATTTATTTTATGCTGGTGATCATTTGACTTAGAAAATTGATGTCATAATTCCATGATCATTCCTTGCCAAAAAAAAATGGGGGGGGGGGGGGGGGAGATGAACAACAACTTACTCTTCGAAACTTCAAAAGAGGATGGATGCTCAAAGGGTTTTATAATCACCAGTATGCTTCCTAAAAAGAAGGTCCCCATTGGAAAGGAATGAAACGAGTAGAATTAGTCACAAAAGAATCTAATTAAGGCAAATGTCATGACAAGTTTCAGGAGAGTCGATTCAGAGATTTGTTTATTCAAGGGGAATTTAACAACATGGCGGTAAGCGATTACAGATGCATTTAATTGGGGGCAGATTCCATGTTTAGGTGCCCTCATATTAGAGTGTAAATTAAAAACATGACCGTGATTGTATTTTGATTTACTGATTTCAAGCTCATTGGAGGGTTAACACATCATCAGGCATTATATAAAAAATTCATACATATCCCAACATGCATACATATAGCAACATGTATACATATCATCTAACATGTATCATTATGCATACATATGTATAGCAACATGAATAACATCATTCATTCATACTTGTCTTGCTTTTTTCATCCTTGTCGAAATAGTCCATGTTTCACTAATGTTTGAATATTGGGGTAGATGGCCCAAGACTAAGTCAATCCATTTACTCTGAAACTAGGGCAACTAACCCTAGTACAAATTGACTTATCTACTTTGAAACTAGGGCAACATGCCCAAGTTTGAGTCAAGCCGTCTACCCAAGAAACTAGAGCACTAACCTTTAGGTCACAGGAGGCCTTTTTCAAAAATACTCGAGGTCCTAGGCCTTTTAAATTCAAATAATCTTGTCTAAATTTGGATAGTTACCTTTCGTGAACTATAACTTGGGTTCCCATACCTAGTGCAACTCACCCTCCGTGAAATATAGTTCGGGTTCCCACACCTGGTGCAAGTCACCCTCCGTGAACTATAGCTCAGGTTCCCACACTCGGTGTAAGTTACCCTCCATGAACTATAGCTCGAGTTCCTACAACTAGTGCAAGTCACCCTCTATGAACTATAGTTCGGATTCCTACACACGGTGCAAGTCACCCTTTGTGCACTATAGCTTGGGTTCACATACCCGGTGCAAGCCACCCTTCGTGAACTATATCTTGGGTTCCTACACTTGGTGCAAGTCACCCTTTGTGAACTATAGCTCCGGCTCCTGCACTTGGTGCAAGTCACCCTCCGTGAACTATATCTCGGGTTCGAATACCCGGTGCAAGTCACCCTCCATGAACTATAGCTCAGGTTCCCACGCCTAGTGCAAGTCACCCTCCATGAACTATAGCTGGGGTTCCAACACTCAGTGCAAGTCACCCTTTGTGCACTATAGCTAGGGTTCCCACACTCAGTGCAAGTCACCCTTTGTAAATTGTAGTTCGGGTTCTTACCCCGACACAAGTCATCCTCCGAAGCTCTTATTGACCCTTTGCAATCCAACTCTAACCAAGCCTTTGGGATCCAAGTGGACATCTTTCCATTCACAATTTTTCTAAAACTCCCAAATTGTCATAGATTACTTTTCTGTCATCCTTGATTAAGGGAAGGAAAGAAATACATGATTAATCCAAAAGCCGTAGGTAGTTGTGTGGCCTAGCTAAAATAAATGTCTTTTATGTTTATAAACTTTTTTCTAAAGATAACATAGAAGAGCTCCTACTGTTACCTTGAAGCAACAAAACTTATAAAGAGGAGCAGCTGCAGACACCCCAATTTTATCCAGGCCAAGTTAGGAATACCCTTCTTAATAAAAGCCCACTTTGCATCCTAGGAATAGGAGGATCCGGTTTGAGTCCAATTATTTTAAAATTAAGTTAGAGTTTTTTTAAATGAGTCCTAGTTATTTCAAAAATCAAGTCCTTTTATTTTCAATTTCGAGTACCAGTTATTTTTAATTGGGTCCTTTAATTTTAAAATTGATTTCTTTTATTTTTAAGAGATTGAGTCCTGGTCATTTAAAAAATCGAGTTCGGGTCATTTAAAAAATTAAGTTTTAGTCTTTAAAAAAAAAAAAAAAAAAACAAGCAAAAATTGAGTTCCAACTTTTTTGTTTTAAAAAAAAAAAAATGAGTTCCGATATTTTTAAATCAAGTACCATTATTTTTAAATGTGAGTCCTCGTCATTTTAAATAGAGTCCCGATTATTTTGAAATTGAGTCATGGTCATTTAATTAATTTGAGTCTTTGTTATTTTAAAATTAAGTCAATTTTTTTTCAAGTCTTTTGGTAAAATTTGAGTCTGGGTCCTCTTATTCCAGGTGTCAAGTTCCATTTTTATTGGGGCTATCCTTTTTTAATTTTTTAGGAAAAATAAAATTAGGAAATTCAAAGCCCATGCAAATTAAAAGGAGGGGTTGTCAGCAATCTAAGGAAAAGAATTTTAGGGTTTTCTTAAGGTTTTAACAGCTTATAAAAGGAGAAGAGAACACACACAAATTTCACGGCCGCTGGGGGGAATAGCATCGACGTACAATTTTTTTCTCTCCTCTCACAGTCGCACAGGGGAGTTTTCGTACTCTCACGTATCTTCCTCATGACTCCTTTACTCTATCCATTACTCTCCATCTCCTTTATTCAAGAGCCTTCATTGTGGCCTCTCTACTCTCCCCATCTCTCTTACTAATCCCTCTACTCATCTATTTTTTACCCTCATCTCTATCACCCTCCATCTTCCAGCCCCACCATTCCCTCATTCTCCACCGTCTCAGTAAGCCCACGCCAGACCAACAGCCGAGCACCCCCATCTTCAGCCATACAAGCCACTTACCCAGCTTCCCAAACCCAGTAGCTTTGGCCACGAATCATCAACCACCACAGCAACCTTTGCAGCTCTCACGTCTCCGACGACGATGACCATAGTCGCCTATGATTTCCACCTCCCATTGCCGTAGCCGGAGTCCATATGTACAACCCTGCACTTCATGCAGAACCTAGCTCGCTGCCTCCAGCAGCAATGAGCACTAGCAACAGCTCTAGCCACAAGTAGCCCTCACCATCACCGTATGCCCTCGACCTCACAGCTATCATCCTCAAGAACTGTTGTGGCCACCTTCTTCCCTGCAAGTTCATCCTCATGGCCACTCCAAACAACAGTGGCAACATCGCTTAATGTCACGATCCGACTATTTTCACACCGTTGTGAAGGGTTGTGCAGTGCTAGCTAAAGCACTCTTGCTTAACTAGTCAGCCTATCGTTTACCAACGTTCATCCATGAAGCACTTTCATTAACATTCATTCAGATAATAGAGGAAATAGTAATCAATTCATGAAAGTCATGGTAAGCAAGCAGTAAATATTGAAGCAAACGTAATTTATTAACAAATCCTCCGTTGACATGGTGTACTTAGCGAGGGAGGCAAGTAGGCTAAGCACGTTGACAATTGTTAGTGAGTTTTACAATGACTGATGAACACTCACCCTCCCTTAAAAAGGTTTTTATGTAATTATCATCCTGGCACTAGGAAACATCAAAGTGACCGTGGAGTCATACTACCTTATTTGGCTTACAAAGACTCTACTAGTAGAAAATAACCCTACACTAGTATTTACAGTATTTACATGATGGAAACCCATCCCAAGCACACTAGATAAGCGGTCACAGGCAAGCATAATGCCCTGAACAAGCTTAGCTCATGACATTCTCCCCCACTTATGCGGTCGACGTCCTTGTAGACTTTTGGCGGTAGGTACACTTCAAATTTGTCCATGAACGGTTGAATATCTTCCACAGAAATCCAGCTGATTTCTTTGTCATCAAGCCATCTCCACTTCACTAGGAACTTCTGCCGCTTCTTCCTTGAGGATATGAACTTTCTATCTGCAAGGATCTTTTCAACGTCATGTCTATCAGGTTGCACTGTCTTCAACTTTACTCTATTGAACTGACTTCTGCTCAGGTCATTGGTGTTGGCACTGAATGGCTTGAGGCAGTTGACATGAAACTGTGGTCTTCTCCCCTTATCTGCCCACTTCTTCATCTACTCAGAAGCTTTCTCTAGACAGGCTTGGGCAAACTCTGCATTCTGTCTCCCTTCACTGGTGAAGATGTATACCCTGGGACTCTTTCGTCTGTACGGCTCATCCACTGTGCGAGGTAACAGCGGCTGTTGGCCTGTAACAAGCTCAAGAGGACTTTTTTTGGTTGTGGAGCACTTTTGGGCATTACCACAGAATAGAGCCACATCAAGTAGTTGCACGTCATTCTTCTGGTTGTCGTTGACACAATGTCACAAGTACTTATCTAGTAGCTCTCTGAATCTCTTCATCTGTTTGTCTATCTGTCGGTGATAACTCAAAGAGATGTCAAGGTGTGAACCGAATATCTTGAAAAACTCTGTCAAGAAGTTGTCAATGAACATTAAATCTTGGTCAAAAATAATAACTTGGGGAACACCCCAATGTTTCACAATAGTCAGAAGGAACAATTGTGTCGTCTCCTCTGCCGAAGAGTACTTTGGTGCAGCCATGAAAGTACCATACTTCTTCCGCTCCCACTTGTCTTGTTGGCAAGTGAGACAAGTTTTGGTATAATCAACCACATCATCCTGCATGTGCGTCCAATAATACCTTCCTAGTAGTCCTGTCATTGGAGTCATTCTCCGCGAATACCCCTCAATGAACTTCCTACAGTGTTTAGTAAGGCCAAGAAAGGAACGCAACTCCTTCACTTTCGTGGGGATCTTCCGTTATTGAATCATCTTTACCTTCTCTATACCCCTTCGGATACGACCTTGTTCAACCACTTGACCAAGGAATTTGTTACTCCGTTGAGCGAAAGAGAAATTCTCATTCTTCACATCCAGACTGTTTCCCCTCAGCCTATCGAACACCTTCCGTAGATGCTCTTCATGTTTCCTCTGAAACAACACCGATGCTCCCAACGGTGTTTTGGAAGGGCGTACACATCTCGCTTCCAATTCATCAAGTTGCTTCCCAACTCTACTATCTCTCTAGGCGCAAACCGACATGGCCCTTTAGCATGTGGTTTCACTCCTGATAACAACTCGATCTTATCCTCCACAGTCCGTCGTGAAGGCAAATTGAGAGGCAGCTTATCCGACAACACCTCCTTATACTCATCCAACACCATTTGGATGGTCGTAGGCTTCAGCTCTTGGCCTACTTGTTTGTCTACCACCACCATGGCCAGATGTGTCTGCTCACCTTGACCCAATCCTTCATTGAGTTGTATGGCTGAAAGGGACTTCCCATCGTCTCCTTTTATTGCAACGACTTGCACCATGCATGAGTGATCTCCCATCAGACACAGGGAACCAGCCGAAGGCATCAGCACTGCCCTCGTCCCCCTTAGGAACTCCATTCCTAGAATGACTGGTGATTACGCACCGAAACTGCGTAATTGGGCATCTTAACCCAGGTTTTACGATTTATATTTTAATTAAATGTCCAAAATTGTCCAATATTTTAATAAAGTGCCAAAATCATAATTCTTGAACTTTATTGCACTATTTATGAAGTTTTGGTAATTTTTTGTCGCAGGAAAATTCCCGGGAATCAAAACCGATACCTGTTTTTATTTTATGCATAACTTTTCTGTCCGAGCTCCGATCGAGAAGATTCAAATTTATGGAGAAAGAGAAAATCATTATCTACAACTTTTGTGTTTTGAGTTTTGTGAGATACAAGCTCCAGAAGAGCAGAATTTGCAATGAACAGAGAACAAAAAAATATAATAATTCGGGTCCTCTAAATGGGTCAAATCTCTAATCCGGGTCTAGGGCTTTCTTTCCCAATCTCTATTTATTCTTCTCTTCCCCTCTTTCCCAGCGGGTGTGCCCTGCGCACCAAGCTCTCCTCGGCTCTCCTCTTCTCTTCTCCTCTTCTTCTTCTTCTTCTTCTTCTTCTTCTTCTTCTTCTTCTTTGGTTTTGTTTTTTTTCAATTGCTGCGTTGCCATTCTATGTTTCCCTTTCTTTCTTCCCCTATTTTTCTTTCTCTCTTACAGCTCTCTGTATTTTCTATTCTCCATCTACCCTCTGCAACCTCCCCAAGCCACAGCAGTCCCGAAGCCACAGCAGCTGCAGCAGAGCCACCCACAGCAGCTGCAGCAGAGCCACCCACAGCAGCCGTCTGCTGCACAGCACAGCAGCTTCTCTGTAGCCTGTGCAACCTTCTCCGACAGCAGTAGCTTCTTCCAGCCACCGAGCACTCTGCTGCTGCCATAGCAGCAACCCCATACCAGCAACCCCAGCCGAGCCACATGCTGCCAGCACCCTGCTGCCACGGCCTAAAGCTTTCATGGCTTTTCTTTTTCTCTTTCTCTCATCTTTTCTTTCTTTTTATATAATTTTTGGTTAGTTGAATAAGTGTTAAATGTTATCTTTTGAAGATTATTTAAAGTTTTGAATTTGAATATTGTGTTAGTCGGATAATTGTTAAGTATTAATTTTCTTTGGGTTATTTGAAATTTTGAATTGCGAATGTTATTTAAAGTGTTTTATTATGGTAGTATTCATTTATTTTCTTAGATAAAAATTAGTGGTATATTTAGCTCGCAGTAGTTAATTTTTGGTTCTTTTTGAAGCTCAGCTTAATTAGGGTCAGATTTATCAAAGTTTGCATTTTTATTGTGTTTCGATAGCATTTAAATTTAGGTTTTTGTTTGTGTTTTTTCATTTTTGTTCGAGTTCTTGATTTTTGTTAAAGTTTCGATTTTTAATGTGTGTGTGTGTGATTGAGTTTCCATTATGTGCTTTAATTTCGTGATTAATGTTACCATTTTTAATTAGTGCGTGTTTTGATGTTTCCTTAGGTAGATTGGAGTTTCCATTCTTGCATGTTTTACTTCCATGTTTTAGGTTTCCAGTTTTTATTAACGCGTATCCCAATGTTTCTTTAAGTAGACGTAGGGTTTCTATTCTTATTTTCTTTTATTTAGTGAATGTTAGTTTAGAGTTTTAAATTACGTGTCATGTAATTCATCAAAAGTGAAATTGAACAATCTTGAAAAACCCCGAATCTGAACCAAGTTCAGTACCTTTTTAATTTTGATTGGAAGAACATTAAATCTGAGATTAAAACGCATTCCCTGAGGAGACGATCTAGCCCTTGGGCTTAATATTACACGACAGAACTCCTATACTTGGGATAGCTTCCGAACTGCTCATTTTTCGAGTGAGTCAACTGGAAAGTCATCGAATGGCACCGCTGTGAAATTCGCATGATCTACCCACTGTCCAAGCTTTACAGTCACTTGCTTGGCTACTCCCAAAGTAAGCTGAGCTATAGAGTTAATTGCTTTCATGCGTCCTGTATCCTTCTCTAAGGATAAGTTGAGTCTCCATGCTTCTAAATGCGAAACAAAATTATGAGTGGCCCCCGTATCCACCATAGCGCGAGTACTCTTCCCATTTATCCTCAAGTCCACAAACATTAACCCTTTTGCTCATGTAACTTTTGGTGTTTTTTCCTGCTTTTTCAATGCGCTCACGAGCTGCACTGAACCCACCCTCGGGGCATCATCCTCTTCCTCATCGTCTTCCACTGCCTGCTCTGCAATGGAAGCCTGTAAAGCATTAAGTGATGCTTTGTGAGGGCACTCAAAAACTCTATAAGGCCCACTACACAAGTAGCACAAAATTTTACTCTTCCCCTTTCCATTGGGTGTGTTGAACCCTTGAGACGACGAAGCTTTCTTTGAGGTTGATGATTTAGAGTCGGCTCCCCCACTCTTGGGTTTGCCATTCTTGAAAGACTTTCCACTATTTCCCTCTTCGCCAAACTGTTTGGACGAAGCAGTATCATCAATAGCGTAGTCAGTCAAGCGTTTTGCAGCCGCTTGTGCAGTTGACAAGTCTTGAACCCTTTGCCTATATAGTTCAGTTCTTGCCCACAGTTTCATCCTCTCAAAAAAGAAGAACAACTTGTCCTTCTTCGACATATCCTGAATATCCAGCATTAAATCAGAAAATTGTTTCACATATTCGCTGATCGACCCTGTATGCTTGAGATCTCTTAGTTTTCTCCTTGCATTATACTCAATGTTCTCTGGAAAGAATTGGGCCTTGAGCTCTCTCTTCAAGTATGCCCAATTATCGATTACACAACATCTAGTTTCAATCTCTTCGTACTTGATACGCCACCATAGTTTGGCATCACCAACTAAGTACATGGTCACAGTATCAACCTTTGCCTATTCTGAGACCATCCTCACCGCGCGAAAATACTGCTTCACATCAAACAAGAAGTTCTCTAACTCCTTGGCATCTCAGGTACCCCCATATGTCCTGGGTTTTGGTACCTTGGTCTTACTAACTCCCGGAGTGTTGGAGTTCCCCATAGCAAGAACCATTAGATTCACCTTTGCATCCAGATCAGCCATCCGCGACTACAAAGTTTCAACTGTGTGGCGAAAGTCCTCTGACATGTCGCCTATCAAACCTTCTTGATGTTTTTGTGATCCCATCACCTCATCAACAAGTTCTCTAATCTGGGCCACCTTTGCGGCCATAGTGTTGGTTGCTGTCTCAACCTGTGCTTCCAGCACGCTGATCCTCTTAGCAGTGTTTGGTGCCATGGTCACTTACCAAAGCTTCCCAAATCCAACAACGAAGGCATTCGAATTCACGTAGTAACTCAACCTTGGGCTCTCACCAAGTGTCATCGACTTGGCTCTGATACCAAATGTCACGGTCCGACTATTTTCACACCGTTGTGAAGAGCCGTGTGGTGCTAACTAAAGCACTTTTTCTTAACTAGCCAGCCTATCATTTACCAACATTCATCCATGAAACACTTTCATTAACATTCATTCAGATAGCAGCGGAAATAGTAATCAATTCATGAAAGTCGTGGTAAGCAAGTAGTAAACATTGAAGCAAACGTAATTCATTAACAAATCCTCCATTGACATGGTGTACTTAGCGAGGGAGGCAAGTAGGCTAAGCACATTGACAATTGCTAGTGAGTTTTACAATGACTGATGAACACTCACCCTCCCCTGAAGAGGTTTTTATGTAATTATCTTCCTGGCATTAGGAAACATCAAAGTGACCGAGGAGTCATACTGCCTTATTTGGCTTACAAAGACTCTACTAGCAGAAAATAACCCTACACTAGTATTTACATGATGGAAACTCATTCCAAGCATATGAGATAAGCGGTTGCAGGAAAGCATAATGCCCTGAACAAGCTTAGCTCGTGACACTCAGGGACACTCCAGATAGCAGCTGCAACATCACTCACAACCACACCAACACACATAGTAAACACACTACACACACAACAAAACACACACCTTAAACACACAATACATATGCATAAACGCACACTGCACACACAACACACAACAAAACATACGCTTTAAACACACGCTTTAAACACACACACTACACGCAAACAAACACACGCTGCACACACACACTCTGCAGGTTTTATGATATATATATATATATATATATATATATTTTCTTTTTTCTTCTCAATAACTTTCAATATGTTGGTTGTTGTATATTGTGCTTTGTTGGATTTTGTTGTTTCTGTTGGGACTCTCATTTTTTCCATTTACAAACATGCAGGAATTCAATTAGAAACCTTTTCATGAGAGGTGTCTCCCTTTTCCTAGGTTCATCAGTTCCAGAGCACTCCAGGGAGTACACAACTACTGCTATTTATTATTATCTTTATTTCGTTTATCCTTTTCCAAAAGCCTCTTTCGATAGTCAATCAGAACCTATTGTTATTTATTATTTAATATACGATTATGCAAATTAATAACGCAAGAATGCAATAAAACCCTCTATTTTTAATGCTATGTAGGTTCGTACAAGTCTTTCGATCTCTATATTTACCTGCGCTAAATTATTCAAGATCTATCCTATAATTCTCCATTTCGGTAGCAAATCACAAGACTAAAATCATTTAATTAATAACTAGTAAATTAAAAGCATTAGGCACAGAATAACTCAAACAAACAGTAATGAAAACTACTTTAAATTAGCATCAAAGAGCAAGTATAGTTTAAAACCGGGCTACATCGTTTTTCTACAATACAAAAATTTAGTTCATTCCGAAAATTAAATCCAACAATAAAGATTTCACCATGTGTTCTAGTATTTGGAGAGTAGAGGAAAAATCAACACTCGCAGCTCCGCCATCGCTCGCGACAAACACACCGAGCACCACCGTTGTTCGCCACCTTCCGATTCCGAAAATATTTTAATTTGCTGCGCACCGCCACCTCTCCTTTGCTGGTCGTGTGTGTGTCTTCGCAGCACCCTCAAAAGAAAATCACAAAAAAGCTTCAAAAAAAATAATTTTTCAAAAAAACTGTGCGTGGTGCGGCCTCTCATCTTCAGCCAGCGCATGCCTCCTTCCGTCTTCACACCTTACACCCGGCTCCCCATCAAAGAAACCATACTCTCCACCCCTTCTTCGCACGGCCTCCCACACACAAGCAGGCCCTCTCCTTCTCCTACCCGTGTGCGTCACTTGAGCCCAGCGCATGCATGCGGGCCTTGTTATTTCATCACCCATTTAATTCCAAAGCCTAGCTCACCCGAGGCCCCTCTCTTCAAGTTGGCTTGCTGCAGGTGCTTCCAGCTTCTTTCTTTGATTTCTTCACTTCACAACTCACGCACCCACAGCCCATAAATTTGGACTTTTCAATGTTTCCAAGCCACCAATTTTTACTTTTCCAATTTCATCTTTCCAAACTATTCAACACACACACACACACACACACACACATATATATATATATATATATATATATATATTTTTCTCTTTTGATTTTTCTTTAAATGTTCAAGAAAGCCTTTGGTGCGTACTTTTGGTGCTCATGTACACGATACCTCTTCATGCTTACGGCCCCCATAGTACATGTGACGATCTTGATTCGGACTCCAGCTCACATACACACGTGCATTTTTATTTTCGACTTTAAGATCCAAAAATTATCCTACAATAATAAAACGTGAACATCCATAAATTGTCAACAAAATAGAATAATTATCTCAAATGAGCTCAATGTTGAAATACCGAATATGATTAGGCATTTTAATTAAAATAGTAATCTTTAATGCATGGCATTATAGTCATAATTAAGCAACTGTGGCGTGTAATCACACCCTCCAATTAGCGTTTTGCTAGTCCTTAGTAAATAACGTGAATGGAATTTAGGGCGATATTTGCAAATTTCAATGAATTAACGCACATGCAACACAACCATTTCATTCCACATATAGGAATATCACCAAAGTACACAAGTTCATTCATACATAATTCATACAACTTTAACGCTAGTCACTCATGTAGTTTCATCGTTATATAGCCATTAAGAAAAGTATACTCATATAAAACTAACCATCAATCACAATTGAGAATTAATGTAGTCATATAAATTTCAGTATAAATAGGCAAACTCTCTAGACATGTGTAATGTGTATGACTTGTTATACCTAGGATATCCGTGGACACCTAAAGGACTATTGCTTTGACTCGGTCTAACTGGTATACCCTCAAAAATACTCAAAAATGATGAGTTCACTCGTCATATGTGAGTAGGAGTGTCATGATCAAACATCCCACATATTGTAAGGAATAAACGCTAAATGTACAGAGTTGACTAGTCTGAAAGGAACTAGCCTATTTACGAGGCGTCGGGTCCTTCACCCTAGCATCTTCTCACCTATTCGTCATATCCAACCAAGACCACCCTAGATCAACTTATTCACAAACCAAGCGTGAATACATCTGAGGCATTCGGTGGGTGAAGAGTCTTCATATGTGGATAACATGTGTCTTATCGTTGACTTTTGTTGTAATTGTGTGGAGCAGGTATTAATCTTTCACCTCTGCTGGGGAATTTCAGTTCTCTTTTTCTTTCTTCTGTTCATTTTTCAAATTCTTTCTTTTCATGGTCTGTTAGGACAATCATAACACTTCTTTATTGTTTTCATACCACTCATGTGCATTAAACTCAAATAAGAGTCCATGAAATAAGTCTATTTATAGGAGTGGCTCAGCTTTCACATCTTGAGTAAGTTACAAGACCTAGGTTTCTATCTCCCCACTAGATATCACCTCTATGCTAGCAATTCAAAAACCAAGACTAGTGTACAAAGAATATCCAGAAAAAATAGGAAAAGTTGAGTTTCATGAACTTTGAGTTGACATCAAAAACTCAAAAGAACGATAAATGGCTCAATAGTACCTCACAAGGTGTAATAACCCCAAAAAGGGCTATAGAAGATTAGTTGAGTGATTCTCAAAATATATATATATATATATATATATATATATATTATTTAATTAATTAAAATAATAAAAAAATAATAATACTTAAAATTTATTTTTTTTTATTAATAAAATATATTATTATTATTAATATTAATTAAATATTATTATTATTATTATTATTATTATTATTATTATTATTATTATTATTATTATATAAATCCAACCATCCTGAAGCTTGAAGCTTCAGGATGTGTGTAGAATTGGCACCCCCTCCAGTTCTCTCTGAAGATTCTCTCTCTCTCTCTCTCCTCTCATTCTCTCTCCCTCTATCCTCAGTTACGTGGTGGATTCTCGCCCGATTGAGAATCAGAAGATACCGTTGATCCCGATTCTTCGCTACCTTCATTTCTACCGGAGCGGATCGGTGGTAGGAGCGGCGTAGACGTATCTCCTAAGGTAAGCCAATTTCCTCTTTTTATTTAATTTCTTTCAAATTATAAGGTTGGTTGACAAACGAACACCACCACGAGAATCTAGGGATGATTCTCTACAAGTCTAGCCGGACGGAATTCTCATGGGGTTGTCGTGAGCAAAACCCCAAATTTATGGTACGGGGGTTATTAAGGCGCTTATTTTTAATTAATTAGGATTAATTTAGAAATGCTAAAATGTTGAGCATCTGGAGTTGAAGTAGAATTTTCAGAATTTAGGGCCCGGGTGAGTGCCGCAAGTGTAATTTTGGGACCCGCGGAAAAAATTTAGAAAATTAAGTGGGGGTGTCAAATATTGGTTTAAATGTTAATTTGGAGTACATGGGGCCTAAGGAAGGCTAGATGGGTATTATTTTGGAGAAATGAATTAATAATTAATTTGAAAAAAATGCAAATTGCATGAGTTGAATTTCAGGCGCCAATTGCGTAGGATCTGGATTCTAACGAGACTTTCAGTAAGTCAGGTAAGTGGAATAAATTATAGCAGTATTGTTAGAATTACCGTTTGAATTAATATATGAAAATGAGCACATTGTATTTTTCCTAAAAATTATTATGATATAAATATCAGATAAATTGTGTAGCATTTGAGTAATATTAATTTGTGATGCTTTGGAGTCTAAAATTAATATATTATGAATATTAGATGAAAATTGTGTGGCACATGACATGTGTTGAAAAATGTGAAATATAACGATGTGCATGTTATGAGAAAATATTGAAATGAGAATGATTGATGTGATATTTATACGTGAGTAGAAATTATTTGTATGAAAAATGAGTTTGTACAAATTAATGATATGAGTATTTTGAGAAATGTGAAAATATGTGAAATATGATATATATTATTATGAGATGATAAAAATTCACAGAAAATGATGAGAATATTTATATTGAACTGAATTGAGATATACTGAAATATGATTGATGATATGCCAATACCACACAATAATTGCGAGTGGGTGGTTTTCCTTTCCTATTGATGTCGTTGGGGAGGTATGTTCAGTATGGAGATTGTGTGTGTGTGTGTGTGTAGTTCTTATTGATGCCATTGAGGAGATATGCTTAGTAGGAAGATTGTGTGTGACATTCCTAGTGATGCTGTTGGAGAGGTATGCTCAGTATGGAAATTGTGTGTGGAATTCCTACTAATGCTGTTGGGGAGGTATGCTCAGTACGAAAATTGTGTGTGTGAAATTCCTACTGATGCCATTGGAGAGGTATGCTCATTATGGAGATTGTGTGTGTGAAATTCCTACTGATGCCGTTAGGGAGGTATGCTCAGTACGGAGATTGTGTGTGTGAAATTCCTACTGATGCCATTGGGGAGGTATGCTGAGTATGGAGATTTTGTGTGTGAAATTCCTACTGATGTCGTTGGGGAGGTATGCTCAATACAGAGATTGTGTGTGTGAAATTCCTACTGATGCCGTTGGGGAGGTATGCTCAGTATGGAAATTGTGTGCGTGAAATTCCTACTGATATCGTTGGAGAGGTATGTTCAGTATGGAAATTGAGTGGTGAAGTTCCTACTGATGTCGTTGGGGAGGTATGCTCAGTATGAAAATCGTGAATGGGTTGAGAGTTGGAATTATGTGATCTATTGTATTATGTAAAGTACATAAATGTGAATTTATGTGTACATAAATATGTAATGAGTTAGAATGTGAAATGATTATGTGATATGAAAGAGTGTGTGTTGTATAACATAAATAATGGAAGTGAAGTAAAACTCTCCGCTTGAGGGCTTACTGAGTAAGGTGAGTACCCTGATAGGTATCAGATGTAGCCATTCCTAGCTACATAACATGTTAAGGTAGAGGGTTCTTTAAGCCCATGTGCATGCACCATATGATACTTCCGATTGGTCTTGCACACAAACTCATCAACCATTAAATACCAGAGTATTTGTCATAATAAAAATGGGATATGACCTATAAGGTCAACACGATTACTTGACTACTAAGTTGGAGATTTAGGTGTGGGGGAATAGGAAAGCATTTCGCTTAGGACAAATTGCCAAAAAAAAAAAAAATGGTTGATTGAGGGAGATCAAAATTCTAAATTTTTTCATATAGTTATCAATCAAAGGTAGAATAAAGGTCATTTAGACTGTATGGTTCTGAACAATGGGAGGATATTGGATGGTGTAGAAGTAATACATAATGAAGCCGCTGCTTTTTTTTTTTTTTAGAATTTTCTCTCAGAGTCTTCAGTGGTTGAACCTTGTGATCTCTCAGAGTTAATTCAAAAGTAGAATTCAGATGGTGGTAATAATTTTCTTTGCGCTGATCCGATAGAAGAAGAAGCTAAAAGAGCAGTGTTCTCTGTTCCCAAAAAATGCAGTCTGGGTCTAGATGGATTTGGCTCTGAATTTTATATATCTTGCTTGGACATTGTGAAAAAAGATGTCTTAGATGCGGCAAAGAATTTTTTTCAGGGCACTCCTCTTTCTAGGTTCTTTTCCTCTTCGTTTATTGTTTTAATTCCGAAGGTGGACAGTCCTTCTAGTTTTAACAAATTCTGGCCTATTAGTTTATGCTCTGTGACTTACAAAAATTTTTCCAAGATTATTACTTTTAGGCTAACTAAGATTGTTGATAAGTTGGTCTCGCATTAGCAAGATGCTTTTATTCCCAGGCGTAGTATTTTTGAGAATGTTACACTTGCACATAAAATGGTTCTTTCTTTGCACCAAAAAAAAAAAAAAAAAAGCTAGATGCAATGTGATGGTAAAACTGGATATGGCTAAGGCTTATGATAGAGAAAATTGGAAATTTCTTCTGGAGATTCTTAAGGCTTTTGGCTTCTCTTAGAGGTTTTGCAAGCTCATAAAAAATTGTGTGGAGTCCCCGTGGCTTTTCGTTATGATGAACGGAACATTTAAAGGGTTTTTTCAATCAACTAGAGGCTTGAGGGAAGGGGATCCACTTTCTCCTTATTTATTCATCATAATGGATGAGGTTTTGACAAAGTTGCTTAAGAAAAACTATGAGACATGTTGTATTGGACAATTTAATCATCCCATTGGGGCCCTTTTGGTTTCGCATTTGCTTTATGCGGATGATATTCAAATTTTTGTAAATGGTGGGAAAATATCTATTAGAAATTTGGTTTACACTCTCAAGATATATGAGAAGTGGTCGGGTAAAAAATCAACAAGACAAAGTATGTGTTATTCCTTTTGAAATACATTACTCCTGCTCGGAAACGTGGTCCATTGAGAATCATGGGTTTCATGGAAGGTAAATTCCCAGTTATGTATTTGGGTGCGCCTTTGGTTTCTGGAAAATTGTCTTCCATGATCTTGGAGCCTCTTGTGGAGAAGATTAGGAAGAAAATTGTAGGGTGAAAATTTATGTTGCTCTTGTAAGGTGGAAGATTGATTTTATTAAAACATGTGTTGTCTAGCATGTCAATACATTTGATGTCGGTTATTAATATTTCTCGCATCAACTCTCTTGTTGCTAATGTTTTATGGGGAGAGGTGAAAGGTAAAAGGAAGATCCATTGGTGCTCTTGGGAAAAAATTTGTAAACCAACCTCGGAAGGGGGTATAGGTTTTAGAGATCTTAAAGAAGTCTAAAAAACTCTTCTCATGAAATTTTCCTTCAGACTGCTCACTTCTAACAATCTATGGTCAGGTTTTTTCAAGGCTAAATATTGCATAAATGATCATTTATTAATAAGGAAGGGGAGACCAAATGACACTCAGTTCTGGAAATTAATGATGGCCACCATTCCAAAAGTTATGGATGATGTTAAAATTTTTGTTAGAGGTGGGAACTCTTCCTTTTTTTTTCGATAGGTGGCTTACATTAGGCTCGTTAGCAGTGCGCACTGAGGATATTTCAAACAAAAAGCTGTGTATTAAGGATTGCTGGCTAAATAACGACTAAAACTCTGATTTATTAATGGAATTGGTTAGGGCCGACAAAATAATGGAAATATTGCATAATGTGCCAGCTAGTAAAAGTGGTCAGGATATATTCATCTGGAAGTCTACCCCTGATGGCAAGTTCTCTACAAAAACGACATGGGAGGCAGTGAGGAGCAAAAATGATAATTTTGAGTGGAATGACTGGTTTTGATATTCTTTATTGCCTAGAAGAATCTCAATGTGTTTATGAAAAGTTTAGTTTAGATGCTTGATAGTAGATGATAGAATTCAGACCAAAGGAATATCGATGGCTTCGGTTTGTGATTCCTATGTGCACAGAAGCCGGGAAAATACTAATCACATTCTTTTCTTAGGCGAGGCGATTTCAGAGGTTTGGTGTTGGGCTAGTGGGGTGTTGGGGATTCCTTTCCAATGATTCCTTCCCTAGAAAAACAGAATTGCAAACTAGTCCCACTATGCTCGAAATCATCTATTAAAGGTATTTTAATCGGTCTGATTCCGTGTTTGATTACGTGGTGCCTGTGGAATCGAAGATGCAAACTGAGAATAGAAGGAGTTTATCAAAGTGCGGATTAGACGTGGAGAAGTGTTCGATAATGGGTTAGTTCTTCAGTTTGGAGTTTTAATTCTTTTCAAAAATTGAAGATATCGGACATTACGATTTTGAAAGAGTTTCAAATTCAAGATCAGGGAGTTTGCGCCAAGCCTAGAAAAAATATTTCATGGGTTAAATCTCCAATAGGGTGGATGAAACTTAAATGTGATTGGAGCTGTAGGGGCAATCTGGGTATTTCAAGAGATGGAAGAATTATTCGAGACTGTCATGGCATAGTGAAAGTGGCTTTTTCAAGCTACTTTGGCAATGGTACGAACAATAGTGCGGACTTAAAAGTAATTCTGGAAAGAATTTATTTATGCAAATAACTTCATTATTTTAATGTGATTATTGAAAGTGACTCACGAATTGTTGTTGATTGGCTTCGAAAGGGTATATGTACCTTATGGTATCTTTGTGATTTTTGGAAGGACCTCGTGGCGGAGTTAGAAGGAGTGAACTTCATGGTGATCCATCAATATAGGGAAAGCAATAATGCGGCTGATTTTCTCGTTAAAGAATGAGAAATGATAAATAATGTAATCTACGAAAAACATCTTTTCCCACGTTCTCTAAAATGTATCATTTGGATGGATAGGTTGAGTCTCACTTCTTTTCGCCATTAGTTCAACCTCTCGATTTTTGTTTGGTAGGTATTGATTTTTTGATTTTTTGATTTTATTTTAATTTATTATTTTTGTTTTTGATAGGTCTGTTTAGATTTATTTTTTATTTAACTTTCTTTGAATTTGTAGTCATGTTTTTGGTTGGTTGTTGGTATTGTTTTCGGGAGACCTTTAATTTTTTTATCTGTAATCTCTCAATGTTTGTCTTGTAACCATGGTATTCTTCTGCCAAAAGTGAGTGCATATCAATAAATAAATGGGGACGTTGTCCTCTTTTTTTTGAAAAAAAAAAAAGGAAAAAAACTAATCACTTTTAATATTTTAATTTTTTTAATAAAAATTGACATTTTAATACTGTATTATGTTCATTTTTATAAACATATGTATACCTAGCATGTATTTATTGTATTTGATTTTAAATATTTCACTTGGGTACAAATGTTACACGTCTTCAAGTAGGTTTAGGCTTTTAGTTTCAACCATGTTAGATCACAGTTGGTAGAGTATGACCCGGAAGCATTCGCTAGTCGCAACCTGCCCAAATGTAGGGATCCTTGATTTCTTGGTGATGTTTGAATAGTACTTGTCAATATGCATATATATGTGGCTTACTACTCGCACCTCAATTATTAGGATAACTCTCCCGGCCCCTTAGCTTCCTTCTCCCACCACACACACTCTCTCAGAGCACTAACACCTTCTGCTACACCATGGACTTCTTATACTGTTATCTTGCTCTCTTCTTGACACTTCTCATTTTCCGACTTCAACTTCATCCCCGCCGAATTTCACCACCGACCCCATTTGCTCTTCCAATAATTGGCCACCTTCACCTCATTAAGAACCCACTCCACGTAGCACTCGAGAGACTATCACTCCGATACGGTCCCATATTAAATCTCCGGCTCGGTGTCCTGCATATCGTCGTCGTGTCTTCTCCCTCTGCTGTTGAGGAGTGCTTCACCAAGAACGACATAATACTTGCAAACCGACCGCAATCTCTTGCTGGGGATGTCCTTAGTTACGATTATACGTCCCTCGCATTTGCTTCATATGGTCACCTTTGGCGAAGTCTTCGTCGCCTCACAGTCACTGAAATCTTCTCCTCAAACAGCATCCAGAAATTTTCTGCCATCCGTAAAGAAGAAGTTTGAGACTTTCTTCGCCGACTTTATGAAGTCTCAAAGAGTGGAAGCCAAAAGGTGGAGCTGAAGTATTTTTTCTCCCTTCTAACGTTCAATGTTCTCATGAGGATAATTGCCGGAAAGCGCAGCATTGAAGGAAAGGCCGCAACCACCGTTATGGGAATCAGGCAGCATCTGCAAGAACTCAGAGAGATTTTCCTTCCGTCCCTGTCAATGAACATGTGTGACTTCCTGCCAATATTGAGGTGGGTTGGGTACAAAGGATTGGAGAAGAATATGGTCAAGATGTGTAGGAAAAGAGATGAATTTCTGCAGAATTTGATAGATGAGGTTCGACAAAAGAAAGCTACTGATTCATTCAATTGCACTCCCAATATGGAAAGCGGAAAGAAGATGACAATGATTGAAAATCTATTGTCCCTCCAAGAATCTGCACCTGAATCCTATTCAGACAATCTCATCAAAAGCATAATAGCGGTAAGAGCTATGTAACAAGCACTTCGACGTTATTTTTTTACACTTTGCTTGCACACTTACCAGGAAGGCGTTGATGTTTTCATTCTAGCATTGACTAGCATATGTGGTCCAGCTTATGTTTGTTGCAGGAACTGATACATCAACCATCACTTTAGAGTGGGCAATGTCTCTTCTACTGGATCACCCAAAGGTATTAGAGAAGGTGCGAGCGGAGATTGATAACCATGTCGAACATGAGCGCTTAATTGACGAGTTGGACCTTTCCAAACTTCCTTATCTCCGTTGCATAGTATATGAGACTCTTAGATTATATCCTGCAGCGCCGCTATTACTTCCCCATTTTTCATCTGGTGATTGCTCACTCGGAGGATACGACATACCGCGACGGACAGTCCTGTTGGTGAATGTTTGGGCTCTTCACAGAGATCCCAAAGTATGGGAGGAGCCCGAAAAGTTCAAGCCGGAGAGGTTTGAGGGCACTGAGGGGGACAGAGAAGGGTTCAAATTTATTCCTTTTGGAGTGGGGCGGAGGGCGTGTCCGGGAGCTGGCATGGGCATGCGGATAGTTTCATTGGCATTGGGTGCAATGATTCAGTGTTTCGAGTGGGAAAAGGTTGGGCAGGAGGTGGACATGAGCTGTAATTTTGCCACGACTATGGCCAGGGTTGAGCCTTTGGAGGTTGTGTGCACCCCACGCCAGAATTTTTTTAAACTACTTGGATTGTAAAACCATTTCTGTAGTTTTTGTTGCAATTTACAGCTCATGAGCCTAAAAGATGTAAAAGAGGCAAGGGAGGCTTATGGACCCATAAAGTGTAAGTCACTTTACAGCAACTGCTCACTCTCAATGCTAAAGAACTGTTTTGTTTTGCTGCTACACTGCTTACTTATTGTGGTTGAGGGATAATGATAAATACTCTTTGTATTTGATGACTTTCAAGTTTGTGTACAAGATTGTACTAACTGGATCAGATTGATAGCATGCAGCAACTTAAAAATTATAAAGACCCGGCATATATATATCATTTGTTGTAATATTATTGAGTCTATAATAATTTAATTTCAAGGGTCTGTAATAATTAATGTCTTACTTGTATGATATGATAAATAAGCTCGAGACCATAGATGGACCTTCGGGCACCCTTCGGTTGATCGAAGGTCGACTGATGTCAGATTTTTAGGGTATATGCTCAAAAGTCTTAGATCGATCATAAGACCCATAATATTACATGAAAATGACCCTCATAATCTTAGCGTATCATATGAATAGGGGTAACTTTATAAGAAGAAAAATACCGAAATGCCTAAGGATCGCATGTTCAGTCAACCGAACTCAGTTACATTGACAGGCTCTAGGTTGTGTAATACTGCAAATGTCTGGTAAAACCTACGGAGAAATTTTAAATACCCAATTCACTCCCTCTCTTGGGATTGCCCCAAAACTAACAAAGTACTTCATTCTAATTGATTAAATAAGAGAAAGGAAACTCTTTCCCTTTAAACCACTTCTTTGAATTGTATTTTATGAAATAAACATAGAGAGAGAGAGAGAGAGAGAGAGAGAGAGAGAGAGAGAGAGAGAGAGTAGATACTATCATATTCTTTTTGAATATCTTTAAAAATGGAGAAATTTGGAGAGAAGATACACATTTTATTTATAGACATTCAATTTTGACTAGATTGAAATTTTTAAAATTAATTGAAGAATAGGAAAGGATAATTGATCAAATAAAGTTAATTGAGGCTTTCTCATGTTGTTCTAGTCCATATTATGTGCAATTTAAAATTGGGAGACTCAATTTCACTTTTCGAAAGTACATTGGTTTTAATTGAGTTAATCGTGAAGTTATCTTAAATTGGGATAAGGTTGGATGAGAATAAAACTTGTTTTCAAATATCCTTATAGGACAAAAAAAGTTTTTCTTGCTCTAAAAGAGTATTTTTGAAAGTTGAAGGTTAAGGCAATATCACTTGTTTCTACATACAAAGGAGGCTATAGCCCTTGGCCACACACATACATTCATTAAACCACGAAAAGGAGCATCCATTCAATCAAAGAGGAAACTCCAAGGAAATGCTTATGTGTGTGCGTGTGCGCGCGTGCGTGAGAGAGAGAGAGAGAGAGAGAGAGAGAGAGAGAGAGAGAGAGAGAGAGAGAGAGAGAGAGAGAGAGAGAGAGAGAGAGAGAGAGAAGAGATTCCATTGGTAAAGGGAACTCAAAGCTTGAAGAAAGAATATTCAAACTTAAAGAGGAGAATCAAAATTGGCTTTAGTTCTTGGAAGATTCAATTTTGTAAAGGAAAACGAGATAAAAAAATCATCGTTAGTAAGAGAATCCTTGTCGTAAAAAAATTTAACGATTCTATAAAATATTATTGTCACTCGTCGTTATAGGCTTCACTATCAAAAAATTTAGTGTCAAGTTTACAAAAATTGTCATTAATGATTAATAACGACGAAAATTAATATTGTCATTAATGTACAACAACGATTACTTTATTGCACTTTAACAATGATGTTCTCACTATTAATTTTTGAATTTATTGTCGTTGCATTTGCAATAACATTCATCATTTTCTCGTTGTTAAAAAGAATAATAATTCAAATATCTTTTAGCAACAAAATAATTTGTTGCTAAAAGCTTAAAAATTTGCAAGTAAAAGTTTTTATATAAATTCAAAACACAAATAGTTCTTGTAAGTCATATAACCTATCCAATTATATTATCAGCACATTCAAGAACTATGTATATGCTTATACAAATAAAGTAAACCAAAATTTTGATTTGTTGAATTAAAAGTATGTTACGCAGTCTAATGCAAGAATATCTATGATCAAAAAATAAATTAAACTAAACAAAAATTTAAAATATTTTTACATATAAAGTTGAGTATAAAAAAATAAAATTGTACACTTCCTTGTATCAATATTTTTTTATATATTGTGCTCAAGCCAATGTGTGACACTTTTCCAAATTTTGACACTCATTGTTTTCTGTCGACGCTAGATTTTGTCTGAAGGTGACGATGAAGAGGGATTGGCGGTCCCCAAATGAGAAAGAAATAGTTTTGATGAAAAGGAGGTAAAAACATTTAAAATGAAGTTGGCACCTTATTTATTTATTTATTTTTAAATAGAGGAAAAATAAAGAAAAACCCTGTAAGAGGTTAAAAAAAAACCATATTTAGAGTTCAAGAGTATACTTGTGCGCAGGGAAGGTAATCAACCTATCGTCTTAGTAATGATTAGTCTCTCTACACCCCTAATGACTGGCGTTTGAAGAATGGTTACTGCAATTATGTATATGTTTCCTTCAAAAAAGAAACCAAAAATAAGAGATAAAAGACCACTTTTGGTCATATAGTGATAGAATCATTGTTTGAACACTTTGACGTAACCTCAAGGAGCTTAGAGCATTGCTCGATCTAAAAAGGGTTGGCCTCAGAACCCTAATTTTTGATGAAAATATTATGGTGATGGTGATTAATGACAAGAAATTTGTTGGTTTGAAAAATGTCGAGCTTGTATTACAAGCCTGAGAAACAAAAATTTAAGAAAATGGGACTGGGCTTGTATTATTGTTATTTGAAAAGAGTGAGTTTGAAAATGAGAAAGAGTTTAGCTAAAATATGATGGTATGCATGAGTTTTGAAAATCTAGGGGTTCATGATCGATCTTATAGAAAATCGAAAAAACAAAGGAATACACAATTTTTTTTTTTTTGGAACTTTTTCACAATATATTTTAGAAAAAGGAAGATTGTGACGCCCCGATTTTCGTACAATTTTTTTTTATAAGTAATCAATAAATATTCAAACATCGGCCACTTCAAAACTCTGATATCATTTAAAAATAACCCTGCCCGACCCGAAGTGGGATACCAAGTAATCAATCATTCTTATATAACAACCCTATCAGTGGACATAATCAATATATACAAATCATCTAGAATACAAATAACTAGAGTACTATACTTCTATATATATAACACATTCCCAAAATCAATCAAAACTCTAGGGGAATCCTCCATTCGTAGCTCAAAGCACTCGCCCTGTCTAATCAAAGTATCAGCTCCCCTCTATCTCGGAGCTCTATCTCCAAGCTTGTCACGGTTCCTTGAAATATTTAGATAATTGGGTGACACATCTCAGTAAGATGAAATAAATTATTTATAGTGTGTAGCAGTATGAGTTTCATTATATCATAATATACATGTTGGCCTTACAAAGCTTAAAATCTTGTGATCTTGTTTTGATGCTAACAAACAAGTGGAAACATATTTATGTGAGTAATGTTATTTTAGGGCTCACATATGAGAAGTAAGGTCAGAGTGCTCACAAGGATCAAGTATGGATCAAGTGAAGTTCAAGAATGGATCAAGTGTGGGTCATTAAGGAAGATAAACTAACCTATGATCCAAATAGAAACTAAGGCATTTGCAGATAAAACAAGCTCAAGCAAATATCTAAAGAATTTCGAGAGCAAAGAATGAGAATGATCTCAAGCATGGCATATAAAGTCTTAGGAAACATATTGTAAGTATTTCAAAGCTAAATATCATTTGAAATATGTTTTGAAACTTTTCCAAAAGATTATGAGGACCTAAAGACCTATTTAGGATTATTGAAACAAGTCTTGTAAAAATCAGAATAAGAGAGCAAATCATTTTTAATGGAAAATAATTTTAAAACAGCTTTTTGTCTATTCAGATGACTGAAGTGGTAACTTCAGATGACTGAACTTCATGTTCAAATGTCTAAAGAATTACTTCAGACATCTGAAGAATAAGTGCATACGTCTGAAGATTTTCTGGGACAAAACTGAAATAGGCAGTAGTTGTTCAGACGTCTGAACTCGACACTTTAGACATTTGAACCCGACACCTCAGACGTCTGAACCCACTCTTTAGTCATCTAACCCTGTGCCCAGTTCATTTTTTAAGGGGTTTTAGGAACTTCATATGACTGAACTCGACTCTTCAGTCATCTGAACATTGTTCAACGGGCAAATTTTTTAAAAGCTAATATTTTAAACAATAGTTGTTTTAAGCTCCAAATTTTCTAACAACTTGGGAAACTCTCTAAGGAAACTTTTGTAACAAGGAAACTTGTTTGAAAGTCTATAAATACATGGTTTTTGTAAATCAAAATCACACCAAGCATTGAAAATCTCTAATAAGCTCTCTTGCTCTCAAATCCTCATTTTGATCATCTCTTGCAAACTGAAAGTGCTATGATTCTGAGATTCTAGCTCATCAATTCCTGAAGTTAGATTACTAATTTCTCATCTGGAGAAAAGGAATTTGGTGAAATCCTTGTTAAGCTTCAAAAGTGTATTTCTTTCTTGATATTTATCTTTTGAAGTACATAGTTTCAATTTGTACTAACCTGTTCTTTGTGTGAGCATCTCTTGTACACCAACTTCTTGTTATTTCTCTTATAGACTTTGGACGATTCCAGGCTATTGGATCATTGACCAAATGAGGGTATATTGTCTGGAGAAGGTGGGCTTTAGCCTATGTAAGGAGTGACTAAATGAAGGGACATTGTTTGGAGAAGGCGGGCTCTAGCCTTAACTAAGGAGTGTTGTAAAGGTTTGTTCCACTCGTTAAAGGAATAGGTTTAGTGAATCCTTTGGTGGTTTACCAAAAGCGAGGACATAGGCTGGGTATAAGCTGAACCTCGTAAAAATCCTCGTCTCACTCTCTCTTTCCCTATTCTTTATTTTCAGTTCATTTATAACTGCGTGGATATTTTAAATATCTAAATTATACATACTATGTATATTTGGAAATCAAGTAAACTTAAAGTCCAATTTTGATTGGGGTTGCAAAAACCGAAAGGGAGTACGTTGGTTACACCATATCTTGTGGAAACCATACGGGAGTACGTTACTTGGTTAACATCCCAAGGATAAATTTATCAAGAGTTTATTTGAGTTCTAAATATTTGGAAAGAGTGATTGGATTCATCTATACAGGGCTTTACATCAACAAGCATAAATTCTCATTCATTATAGGGCTTAGTTCAAATTTGGCTAATATTTGCAAACAATCATTTTGAGTTTTTATATTAAATAAGTGTTGTGTATTGGCTTGGTTGTTTGTTTTCTAATTATAGTTGATTGGTTTGATTGAATGATTGGATGTTTGTATGGTTAAGAATTAAATAAAGAAGCTAAGTTCTTGAGTGCTTAACAAATTAAACAAATTAGTTTAAGAATTCTACAAAGGAATTAAAAGAAATTTTTAAAAAGCCAATTCACCCCCCCCCCCTCTTGGGAAGCTATTCCTAATTTCAATACATATACATTTCAGTGATAATACCTTATGAAAAAAAATATACCAATTCCACATTCATAATCATATAGATATTAAACACAAGCTTTTATAAGCTTTATTCCATTTCTCAAATTCATTCACATGCAACCCATATTTATCAACGAAAGTTCCCGAGGATAAGGGAGATTACATGCTCATACATGTAGCTCCCATCTGCTCTGATATCATTTGTAACCTTGTTCGAATAACTGAGCTACGGCTACAACCGATACTTATCAACGCACTCACCTTACTCAGTAGGCTTTTAGTCGGAGAGTTTTACTTCGCCCTAATTATTTATATTATTAAACTCACGCTCTTTCATTTTTTTCATTTCCATTTTTCCATTTCGATTCTCATTTCCATTTCACATCTAGCTCATGAGTGTCCTCAGTAACCATTACATGCGCGTCTGTAACTCATGGCTGCCCTGAGGATATTCTCCACTCCATGCTTCACCCCATGGTCGAGGTTGTGCTACTCTGAAAATATTCTCCACGCCATGCTTCACCCCATGGTCAAGGTTGTGCTACTCTGAAAATATTCTCCACGCCATGCTTCCCCCCATTGTCGAGGGTTTGCGGCCCGAAAGTTGGATCTAACCATGGTTGGCCTACCTAGTTACATCAAAATAGGAAATCCATCTATATGTTTGTAGTATGATTGACCTGCCATAACCCTGGTGAGGACCTAGGGGGTAAAACTACCCTTATCAATTGCTCAATCAATTGATCACACCACACTCATCACGAGATTGTGTGGTTTCACTAACACCTCACTAACAATGGTACCATGCTCAATATCAACAATCGTCCATCAGGGTTCTCATTTCCATATTTCATCATTTATATTTCACATTCACAGTTCAGTATTCACATTGCAATATTCATATTTTTATATTCTCATTTTAGTATTCACATTGTAGAATTCTCATTGCAATTTTCACATTTCCTGTATTCACATTTTTGTGTTCTCATTTCAGTTTTCACAATTCAGTATTCCCATATCAATATTCGCATTTCAAGATTTACATTGTAGAATTCACATTACAATATTTTCATTTTCAGCATTCACAATTCATCTCATCATATCAATGATATTTTCATCTCAAAGCATTTCACTTTATTCAACATTTCTCAGTAAAGCATTTCCATATTTCATCATTTATCAGAAAATACTCTTCAGTACATATTACTTTCAATGTTTCTCAATAAAGTAATTCTCATATCTTTATAGTTTAGTATATAAACATCACTAGTTTCTCTTATATTCATTACTACACAAAACATTTCCATATATGTTTTTATCATATTCTCATTAATCTCCGTGCACATTACACAAGTCAGTTTCTCTTATATTCATTATGCCAATTGTTAGCTTTACCGTGATCCCAAAAGGGGGGGGGGTGAATTGGTACTTTTAAAATTAATCCCCTAGGTCAATAACTAATAGCAGTATATTCACAATCTTATGGTCAATCTAATGCAGGTAAAGTAAATCAATTATAATATGTACCAAAAATTAAATAACGTAATTTAATTAACTACGCATGCACTAGAAAGCAGCAAAAAGAAGTGACACGCAGAAATGTTATCGAGGTTCAGCAAACTGCCTATGTCCCCACCTTGGCTAACAAGCTCAAGAATTACCACTATAATGCTCACTTAAATGGGGGGAGCGGCATCTAAACAAATCAGGTCAAATAGCACAATGTTGACCTTAACCTTTACAACCAATCCTTACCGTGCTGGATTACAGCCCCCTCAGGTGATGCCTGGAAACACAATAGTATGTTCACAACAATGAAATTAGTACAGTGATTATGCTTTCATGTAAAACGGATGTGTACCAAATCTAAGCAATCACAGAAACTGCCAAATGATATAATAAAGTAAGCTTAATGTGGTCTTAGATGTCTACTCTCAAATATTTATACAAGCATTGTAAACAGTGCATAAGAGTGCAAATATTATGATCTTTGTATCACACAATATATTCAATCACAATGCTCAAACAAAAAGATTAGCAACACTTCAGATATCTCAACAAATAGTTTTTCTCAACGTATAAAGCTCAAGAGATGTATACATTTTGTTTGCAAAAAGGATTTGGTCTTTGTGTTCAACAAATAATATTACACAAGGAATATTGCAACAAAGATCTTTAGCATATAAACAAATATCTCTGAAAGAGTTTTTCTCAAAATGAAACACACGAGATATTTGAAAATGATTTGAAAGTATTTTAGCAACCAAACTCAAATAAGAACTTCTTAAGATATTGCAATGATAGTGCAACACTCATAAGCTCAAGTGAAGTCTTCTTAGGAAAGACTTATTAATAAAGTCCCCTAAGAAAACTTGAGGTCTTGCTCTCAAACAAAATAATATCAAACAATCACAAACTTGAGAGAGCAAACCTTTAGAACAACAACACTCAATTCAAACTTACAAACGGATTTTTGGCAATATGGCAAGGTAAGTATGAGTGTAGGATACTTGGAAGTGAGAGAGAATGATTTTAGAATTCAAAGAAAAATCACTAATCAAGTTTGCTATTCTCATGCTAATCATTCCAAATGAAGGGGTATATATAGACTTCCCCTTGATTATGGCCATCTAAGACACATAAGGAATTATTATAAATGTTTTAATATATTTTAAGCAAATTAACTCTGTTTAAATATTTTAACCATAGTAAAAACAATGGGGCAACTCGAGCTCACCGGTTGACCGAAGGAGGTTTAGTTGACCGAGTTGTGTAGAGTTCGGTTGATTGGATAAGAAATGAACTAGAAGTTCGATTGACTGGTCAAAGAAGTTTCAGGGCTTTTTGCCTTTTTAGTGCGGTTTGGATGACCAAGAGCTTTTGAACTAACTAGTTCGGTCGACCAGATTATTGAGTTCTCACATATGGGAACTTGGTCGACCAAGGCACTAGCATGCAATTTGGGCACAGTCGACCGTAAGGTCAATTTGTTGACTCCTAGGGATTTTTGTCGACCGAGTGGAATATACTAAGTTGGGCTCGGTCGATCGAACAGTGGTCAAAGTGTTGACGTGGTCTCGATTCAGTCGATCGAGTGATATAGTACTAGAGCAGTACGGTCGACTGAACATGCAACTTAAGTGCATTTCAGTTCTTTTTAATCATGCAACCATCCTATCATATATATATATATATATATATATATATATATATGCATGTGTGAGTGTCCTAGGGTCATTCTAGGCCTCTTTTTTTTCTTTTTGAGCTTACCTATCATACCATACAAATGATGCATATAATTATCATAGTCCAGACCCATAATAAATGAAGAAATTAAATACAACATAAGTAGGGTCTTCAGGGCCTTCAACTTCTCCTTGTGCCATCATTTTGATATGCCAAGTGTATAACTATGCATAACCTCAAACACTCATCAAATACAACAAGTGTTTGTCATTATCAAAATCGAGCATGATCTATAAAGTCAACAAAGATTGTACCTCGTGGTCTTCGTGAGCCATCAGACACAGATTTGCAATTTCGTCATCACTATATTCAGATTCTGAACTACTGGTACTGTGAGTATCCCAACCGACCTTTAGTGTCTTATTCTTCTTCTTGGATGCTTTCCTCAACTGGGGCTAGTCTAGCTTGATATGCCCAACTTCTCTATAGTTATAGCATATAAGAAGATCTTCCTTTCGCTTTGTTCTACTTGTTTCTCCCTTTTATGTTTTTGAGCCTTTGAATTTTTTGGTGTATTTCTTGTTCTTTCTCATGAACTTTCCAAATTTCTTAGTGAGAAGAGTCATGTTATCATTCGATTCTAAATCACTTCCTTCACTGGAGCTGTTAGATGATGCCTTAAGTGCTGTAACTTTCCTTACTTTATTTCGCTCATTTTTCCTCTCATTTATCACTAGCTCATAAGTGATGAGTGATCTGATCAGTTCATCAACTAACATCTCCTTCATATTCCTTCCTTCAGCTATTGCAGTAGCCTTAGCTTCCCAAACTGGTGGTAGTCCGCTGAGTACTTTCCTAATCAACTCATAAGTAGGGTAAGCTTTACCAAGAGCATTTAAAGAATTCGTGATGTGTGTGAATCTAGTGTACATGGATTGAATAGATTCATCAGCAGTCATTTTAAATGTCTCATATTCACTAGTAAGCATGTCTATCCTACTATATTTTACTTCCTTAGTACCTTCATATGTAACTTCTAATTTTTCCCAAATCTCTTTAGCAGTGTTATAGGTCATCACCCTATTAAACTCATTTACATCTAGTGCACAGAATAACAAGCTCATTGCAGCAGCATTTATTTGCACAGATTTCCAATCTTGTTAAGTATACTCATCTTCAGTTTTGGGTACATTTATCTTATCAACTACTTTCATAGGGACATGGTTTCCTTTTGAAACTATTTTCCATACTTTCCAATCTACATTCAATAGATATATACTCATCCTTCATTTTCAGTAGGTGTAATTTACACCGCAGAAAATTGGTGGTCTAGTGGACGAGTGTCCCTCATCGAATGGGGTTACACCAATGTGTCATGTGATCTCTTTACAACAATAACGGTTAAGTCTAAGTAAACCTGGCTCTGATACCAAATGTGAATTATGGTGTTATCCTAAGAGGGGGTGAATTGGGTATTTTAAAAACTAGATCCTTTAGTTTCTAATTTTGTAAATGATAATTTCAAACTTGCAAGCTGCCAACTACTATTTCAATCAATTTTATTAATCAACCCAATGCGCAATTTTAAGTGTCTTTATCAAGCATACAATGTTACCCAATTATTCAAAAATACACCAATTGATCAACACATACATAATATGATTACGTGAAATTTAATTAGAGATAAAGGTAAGAGAGAAGCAAACTCGATTTTACAAGGTTCAGCCTACCCTAGCTTATTTATTCGCCTTGAGTAACCCACTTAAAGATTCCACTAAATAATCTGCTCCTTTAATTAAGACGGAGCTTCCCTTATAAGAGGTACAGTTTCCTCCTACTCTGCTGCTTACCAAATGCATAACTTCCTCCTCACCTAGTTCACAACCTGAACCGTGATTACAATATAGAATTAGAATTTTACACAAACTCAATATTACTTCTCCATAAGCAAGTGAGTACAATAGAAATCCTAACACATAATCATATGATAAATGCTTGAAGCTCAACATGTATGTAAAAATATGAATTTTATAAGTCGAATGATATGCTTCACAAATCTACCCTTCAAGCAATATCTCCCAAAAAGTAGTTTTTTTTATAAATAAGTGCTTTGGAGATCTTGGATTTTGATTTCGAATCACTTTATGCAAGAATATCAAATAAGATCCTTAAAAAAATAAACTTGAATATTATGTAGATCTAAGTTCTTGCTATCAAATAACTTGTAAGATTAAATCTTTGAGTAAACAATAAAAATTGATAGTTTTTCAAAGATTTGAATAATATTTCTCAAATATTTTTTGTACAAATAAAGTAGGTCTCTTTAAATAAAAATATACTTTTGAATATTACAGGGTTTCAACACTTTAGAATACTGTTCCCAAAATTTTTTTTTTCCCAAATAATGATCTTCACATAATGTATATATAATAAATCAAGATCAATCTCTCAAATAAAAATATTCAAGAATACGTTTGTTAAAAAAAAAAATTTTGAGAATAAACCAACAAGAAGTTTGATCACCAAACCTCAATACCTATGTAGTTTGCGCAATATTCGCAAGAATGCCTTTTGAGAATCAACGAACCCAAGCTTAGATTTGATGTGAATGCTTTGAAAACACAGGCAAGGGCTTAGCAATGTGTTCAATGCTTTCCAGAGATGTGTATATGTTCAAGGCTCCCAATAATATGTAAAAAGTGAGGCACTGGGGTTCGTAGGTTAGTTTTATAAGTGTTCTCGAGCCTAGATTTAATCCTTGTCGTTGGATCAAGTTAAAAACAAGAGTTTTCTTCTGTGTCCACGTTGAAACATGAATCAGCGTCCCGATCTTCATCAATGAGTGGGTAAGTTCATCGACGAGTGTATAACACTTGTTTGTCGACAAGGCCATGAGTTTGTCAACTAGAGCACTGTCTGAACTTTTTAGGCTCTTGGTATTTGTTCGTCAATAAGACAACACTGTTGATCACCGAGTGGCCTTCATACGATCATTGACGAGGTCATTGGGTTCACCGACGAGGCCTCTTAAATTTGCCTCAAAAATTTTATTCAACCTGGACTAATGTAAATGAATTTTTCATGAATGCATGAGTCCTAAGGTATATTTGAGCTTCAAAATATATCATATTACATGTAAATACATTTAATTCTAAATATCCATTCCCATTGACTATCTCAAACTTGAAGCTTGCTTCTCCAACCATTTATTCTTCTAAATCCATGGATAGCAAAGTGATGTGTATTTTAGGTTCCTCGTGGCTTCCACCTCAAGATCGCCGTTCATGCATTCTAAATCATGAAATTGTTCACAAAATCAATTGCACAAGTCAAATACCAAGTGATTTGTCATTATCAAAATAGGATTGGACTCATAGAGTCAACATGTCTCATACGCATGAAATGCTTAATCGTGCAGCTCCGCTCCCCTGAACCTCTAGCCATCTTTGCCATCACTTGCTTAGTGACGCTACGTAATACTGTATCAAGGTCTTCGCCATTCATACTAGAAGGCCCAACATCGTCACCTCCAGTATGTGCACTACTATTCCTTGGATCCATCCCTGCAAATAATATAAAACAACCTTAGAACTTTATCATCTCAACATCACTTCATATACTCAACAAACAAAACTCATAAAATATTCCTCTATAATCATCCATCTCCAATATCCTCGATCCCAATTTAAGATTCAGTCCTACTACTCAGAAACAAGAACTGGAGATTGATAACTCGTACCAGGATGAACATGAGTACCATAGTGATTGATAACTCGTACCAGGATAAACTTGAGTACCATAGTGATTGATAACTTGTACCAAGATGAACCCGAGTACCATAGTGATTGATAACTCGCACTAGGATGAACCTAAGTACCATAGTAATTGATAACTCTTATCAGGATAAACCTTAGTACCATAATGATTGATAACTCGTACCGAGATGAACAAGAGTACCATAGTGATTGATAACTCTTAGCAGGATGAACTTGAGTACCATAGTGATTGATAACTTGTACCAAGATGAACCTGAGTACCATAGTGTTTGATAACTCGTACTAGGATAAACCTGAGTACCATAGCAATTGGGAAAATTCTAGAAAAGATCATTGGAATGTTGAAGACATATTTTGGAATTCGAAGACCTGTGTCCCTATCTCAAAGTGGTCATTCTGTGTCGGGGTTGGCTGCCTCGGTTTCAAAGCATGTCATTACGTGCTTGGGGTCAATTTTCCCAGTTTCAAAGGATGTCACTCTGTTCTTGGGGTCAATTGCCCTAGCTTCAAATGTGCGATTCTCTACTTGGGTCAATTGCCCTTGTTTCAAAGCATGTCATTCTGTGCTTGGGGCCAATTGCCCCAGTTTCAAAAGATGTCATTCTGTGCCTGGGCTCAGTTGCCCTAGTTTCAAATATTCTCAAGACAAGAATGACTCAATAGAGGATGTCAACATATTATTCAAAAAGCCTATTCAATAAGACAAGTACGAATAAATGGTGCTCTATTTCTATATGCATGCATGTTGCCAACTATGATCTAGAATGCAAGGACGTATGCATGTTGAATGATACAATGTGTATGCAATGTATATTTAATTTTCTTATCCAATGCATGAAATGCATGTTGAAGCATGAACTTTCTTCTTCCAATGCGCCAGTAATTGACAATCCCAACCCTAATCTTGGCCACTTTTAAATTCCAATCTAATATGAGGGTCCTTGAATTGGTTCTATCATTTGCCCTAGTTACATTTACCTTGTCCAAGCTTTCAACTTCTTCTTAGATGTGTAGGCACTAGAACTGGCTATTATGAAGCTCATCACGGAGTTTGCCCCAGTTATATGCATCTACAACTACTTTCATGTTGAACACATTTTAAAATAAGGCGATTTTGATAGAGAAAAATTCACCTCAATGTGAATGTATAAAAACTGATAGCATTTGGAAAAACTCTTTTTGGTGCTTTTCATTCCAAAAATGATTCTAACCCTTTTAAAATAATTTTTGACCTTATAAAAATATTTTCCAAGTATTTTAAAAAGTATCTGGGTCCAAGAAGTTAACCTAATAGCTTCATAATATTTCAAACGATATTTTAAACATTAAAGCACTTACATGATACTTCTAAGACATTAACATTCTAGGTTCTTGAGTCTTCATGCTTTGTCCTTAGATTGAGTCCATCTTTTCTTCAAGCTTCCATATTCTTTGAGCTTTCTCACTTTGCCTTTCTTTGGCTCTTTTGACTTTAAACATTCCTTGGCTTTCAACAAATCATGCATGACCTCATATTCTTCAAGGTTTAATATATCATCTTTAAATCTATGCTTTGACTCATTTAAGCTTCATTTGATCCTTGTGAGCACTTTGACCTTACTTTCTCATATGTGAGCCCTGAAATAACATTACTCACACAAATATGTTAAATTCCACTTGTTTGTTAGCATCAAAACAAGATAATAAGATTTGAAGTCTTGTAAAGCCATCAATCTCCCCCTTTTTGATGATGACAAACAAGGAGCAAAAATGTGAGTAAGCCTTAAAAAGGCTCCCCCTTTCAATAAGCCTCATCTTAATAAGATCAATATTAATTTCTTCAATCATGCTCATCACTTTCTTTTGGTTTTACAAACTTTTTCAATCAATATTAAATACTTAAATACTTCTTTTGAATAGATATTATGCTCATGCTCAATTTTTGCTTCACAACTTCTCCCCCTTTTGACATCAATCAAAAAAAAAAAAAAAAAAAGGTTTTAAATTCAAATACAAGTCATTTTGAGCATATCAATAACCATGTATTCCAAACATATGTACACACTCAAGTTATTATTTTTCAATATAGCATGGGTAGTGTGTAGCTCATAGCATTTATTCAAGATACCAGCTGATATTAATTTGATGGTTTTTATGATACCAATTTAAAATTTAAAATTTAATTCATGATATCAATTGATTAATGATTCAAGACACTCCCCCTGAATTCAATACATTTAGTTTTGTTATTAATTTTGCTTTTATCATCCCATGTAAAATATTGAATCGTATCATGTATCAAATATCAATATCATTCTAAGATCATCAATGTCACATCATGCTCATAGACATAATCATGCTCATAAATAATTTGACTTTGTGATACCAAATGAGCTTTTAGATTTGATATCTATTGAAATTTTTGACATGTGATGCCAAAAATACTTTATAGATACCAAAACTTAATATCATATAATATATAGTTCATGGATACCAATATAACTGCTATATCTTTCATAGCTCATAGATAAATAGCAGTATGTTTATCCATGTGATTCATTTAAAATCATGCATATTCAAGAATTATCCTTATATCAAAAATTTATGCTTAAGCTCAATAATTTCATTCTCAATTTTCAACATAGTGAGCCACATTTTTCAATATTAATCAAGTCAAGTTAATTGATACACATATAGCATATCAACACATCACATGTAGGCAAGTAAGCATGTACCATGTAACATCAAGGTGCTTATATAATTAGCTCAGATTTGATATTTTCTTTATATTTTCTTAAGTTAAGCCTTGTAAAAAGTCATCCTATAATTTTGGCCAACAATGCCATTTTTTATTTTATATATGTGTGAAGTCGTTATTTCATTTTTGGTACCCATATTTTCTTGGGTCTGGAGGATTTTTCAAGGGAGGTTTCTTTTATTTTCCATATTTGTTTGGTTTTAACACCTTTCCTCTTAAATGGACATTCAAACTTTATATGCCCCTTTTTCTTGCATTGATAGCATATGGTGCTTGTGTAGGCATTAGAAAATGTGCAAGTATAGCCTTTGGATTCTTTCAAGAAATATCTCATGTAAGAATTCTTTTTCTTTTTATTTTCAATTCCATTGAAACCAATGCCTTCTTTATTTAAAGACATTCTTTATAAGCCAATCATCTTATCAAGATTTTCCTTTCCTTTTGTGAAGTTGTAAATAATTTTATCCTTATCTTTGATTTGATTTTTGAAATCATTAACTCTATGTCTTTCTTTTAATCAACCTTCTTTAATGATTTCTCTAATTCTAGAGATAATTTTCTGATTCTATCCTCTAATTCATAAATATACATATCTTTCTCATATACGGTAGAGGATAAGGATCGAAGGTCTTCTATCATTTGGTCATTCTTGCTTTCTAGTTTCTCAATTTTCAAGTTGTTTTCTTTCTCAGCAAGATTTTTGGATTCTATTTCTTTCATTGCTGATTCATACTTATGTTCTAATTTCTTAAGTTTTGAGTCTTTATCTCTTTCAGCATTCTTTAGGAATTCTAACTCTTTCATTAAACTTTCATTCTTATTCTTCAATGAGGTGTTTTGTTTATTTGCTTTCATCAGCATCTTATGTACTTTGAATATATCATTTTGAAGTTCATCATAAGATGACATACTCTCATCACTTGATTCGTCACTACAAGAATTAGTTGAGGAGCTTTCTTCGTTATCCCATGTCATAAAGCACGTGTAAGCAACCTCTTGGTCACTCATTTCATTCTCCGAACTACTTGTACTATCCCAAGTAGTGGTTTTCATGGCCTTCTTGTTTTTCCTTTTAGACTCTTTCTTTAATAGTGGACATTCTGATTTTAAATGTCTAGCTTTATTGCAATTGTAGCATTTAGGAGTTTTATTCTTTGATTTTTATTTTTTTTTGCTCATATCTTTTTCTTCTGATTTAGAGTCTTGATTTCTTTTTTTAAATTTGTTTCTCCTTCTTAGTATCCTTGCTAGCTTTTTAGATATGAAGGCTTCTTCATCTTCATCCATTTCACTACTTGAGTTTTCTTTTAAGGCTTTAAAGGCTATTGATTCTTGGACTTTGGTTTTTCCATTCTTTTCATTCATTGCCATTTCATATATAAGGAGAGAACCTATAAGTTTATCTAAAGAAGTGTTCTTCAAATTTCTTCCTTCGGTTATGGCAGTGGCTTTTGGTTCCCATTCGGTTGGTAGCCCTCTAAGAATTTTCCTTATCATTTCATAGGTAATGTAGGTTTTTCCTAGTGCATTTAGGGAATTGATTATATGAGTGAACCTAGTAAACATATTTGTGATTGATTCATCCGGGTTCATCTTAAAGGCTTCATACTTGCTTGTGAGCATATCAACCCTATTATCCCTAACATTCGTTGTTCCTTCATAAGTAACTTCTAACTTATCCCATATCTCCTTAGCTGATTTATAAACCATTACTCGATTAAATTCATTAGCATCCAAGGCACAATATAAAGCATTTATAGCACTTGAATTTGTTTGGAGCATTTTATAATATTGATCAGTCATATCTTTCTTCTCTTTTGGGATTTGTTTTCCATCTACTATCTTAGTGAGAATTTGATATCCATCTATAACAACTTTCCATACTTTCCAATTCATCATTTGGAGATAGATTTGCATTCTCTTTTTCCAAAAAGTGTAGTTCAAACCACAAAAGATAGGAGGCCTAGTTGAAGATTGTCCCTCTCCAAAGGGAGCTACGCCTAAGTTAGCGATTAAGATCTTTTTACTACTACTTGTTAGGATTCGTTATAACCCCGCTATGATACCAATTGAAATTAGGAACAGTTTCTCAAGAGGGGGGGTGAATTGGCTTTTATAAATTTCTTTTAATTCCTTTTTAGAATTCTTAAACTTATTTTATTTCTTTTAACCAATTTGTGACTTATTTGTTTAATTTGTTAAGCACTCAAGAACTTAGTTTCTTTATTTAATCATTAACCATACAAACATCCAATTATTCAACCAAACCAATCAACTATAATTATAAAGCAAACAAACAAGCCAATACACATTACTTATGTAATATAAAAACTCAAAATGGTTGTTTGTTGATATTAGTCAAATTTGAACCAAGCCCTGTAGTGAATGAGAATTTATGCTTGCTGATGTAAAGCCCTATATAAATGAATCCAATCACTCTTTCCAAATATTTAAAATTCAAATAAACTCTTGGTAAATTTATCTTTGGGATGTTAACCAAATAACGTACTCCCGTATGGTTTCCGCAAGATATGGTATAACCAACGTACTCCCTTTCGGTTTCCACAACCCAAATCAAAATTAAACCTTAAGTTTGTTTGATTTCCAAATATACGTAGTTTATATGATTTTCAAATTTAAACCATCCACGCAATTTAAATATGCACTGAAAATAAAGAATAGGGAAAGAGAGAGTGAGACAAAGATTTTTATGAGGTTCGGCTTATACCCATCCTACGTCCTCGCCTTTGACAAACCACCAAAGGATTCACTAAACCTGTTCCGTTGACGGGTGGAAAAAAACCTTTACAAGCGATACCCCACACTCAAACACTCCTTCAGCAGGCTAGAGCCCTCCTCTCCAAACGATGTCCCCTCGTTCGGTCACTCCTTAATTAGGTTAGAGCCCGCCTCTCTAAGCAATGTCCCCTTGCTTAGCCAACGATCCAAGCGATCCTTGGAATGTCAAAGAACTACAAGAAACAAGATATAATATGCGTACAATTATACTCTCACAAAGAGCAAGTTAGTACAATTTCAACACTATATACTTGAATGTAAAATATCAATATGAAATACAATGAAGTTCAAGTGTAGAATTCACCAATATCCTTCTTAAAAGAGGATTAGCAGTGGGAATTCAGAGAAGGAAGGATTAGCACTTCAGAATATCTTAGTAAAAGAGATTTGCAATGAGTGAGTAAGAGAACTTTGGAAGAACAAGAGTGCTTTCAGCTTCTCAAAACATATTTTTCAATTCTTGGATGTGTTTTGATTTGCAAAACCATGTTTTTATAGGCTTTCAAACTTGTTTTCATGTTGCAAAAATTTCCTTAGAGAGTTTCCCAAGTTGTTAGAAATTTTGGAGCCCAAACGGTTATTTTTAAAATATTATATTTAAAAAAAAATTGCCTATTGAATAGTGTTCAGATGTCTGAAGAGAGGGTTCAAACCTGTCGAGTTCAGATGTCTGAAGTGTCGGGTTCAAACGTCTGAACAACTACTGCCTGTTTCAGTTCTGTCCTAGAAAATCTTCAGACGTCTGAGCTTGTTCTTCAGACATCTGAGGTCGTTCTGTGTACTGTTCAGACAGCTAAAGTTCCTCCCGTGAACAGTGTTCAGATGGCTGACAACTGCTATCCCACTTCAATGTTTTGGCCATAAATTTTTATTTATAACTCCAAATTATGTGTTTTTGATGTCAAAAGAAATCTAAGAGAAAATAATACAACTTTCATGTTGAACACATTTTAAAATAAGGTGATTTTGATAGAGAAAAATTCACCTCAATGCGGATGTATAAAAACTGACAGCATTTGGAAAAACTCTTTTTGGTGCTTTTCATTCCAAAAATGATTCTAACCCTTTTAAAATAATTTTTGACCTTATAAAAATATTTTCTAAGTATTTTAAAAGGTATCTGGGTCCAAGAAGTTAACCTAAGAGCTTCATAATATTTCAAACGATATTTTAAACATTAAAGCACTTATATGAGACTTCTAAGACATTAACATTCTAGGTTCTTGAGTCTTCATGCTTTGTCATTGGATTGAGTCCATCTTTTCTTCAAGCTTCCATATTCTTTGAGCTTTCTCACTTTGCCTTTCTTTGGCTCTTTTGACTTTAAACATTCCTTGGCTTTCAACAAATCATGCATGACCTCATATTCTTCAAGGTTTAATATATCATCTTTAAATCTATGCTTTGACTCATTTAAGCTTCATTTGATCCTTGTGAGCACTTTGACCTTATTTTCTCATATGTGAACCCTGAAATAACATTACTCACACAAATACATTAAATTCCACTTTTTTGTTAGCATCAAAACAAGATAATAAGATTTTAAGTCTTGTAAAGCCAACGAAACCTTATCTTTACTTGTTGTTTGTCATCATCAAAAAGGGGGAGATTGTTGACCTTACAAGGTCTTTCAATCGGTTTTGGTGATAACAAATAAAGGACTATTTAACTTGGAAAGGTTTAGTTGTTGTGTTTCAGGAAATATGGATCAAGTTTGGTTCAAGTAAAGATCAAGTATGGTTCAAGTAAAGATCAAGTGTGGTTCAAGTGAAGACCAAGTATGAATCAAGTGTGGGTCAACTATTCAATGATTCAAAGAGAAACTAAGACATTTGCAACTTAAGCAAAGAACTTCAAAAGCAAAGATTGAGGAAGATGTCAAGCTTGGCATACAAAGTTCTAGGAAATGTAATGTAAGTATTTTAAAAGTTAAATATCGTTTGAAATATGTTTTGAAGCTTTTTCAAGAGATTATAAGGATCTAAAGACCTATTTAAGAATATTGAAACAAGAATTGTAAAAATCAGAATTAGAGAGCAAATCAGTTTTAAAGAAGAATATTTTCTAAAATAGGTTCTGCACAAATAAGATGACTGAATTTTTTAGTTCAGATGACTAAAGTAGCAACTTTAGATGACTGAACTTCATGTTTAGAAATCTAAAGAATTATTTCAGACGTTTGAAGAATAAGTACAGACACCTCAAGATTTTATGGATCAAAATAGAAACAGGCAGTAGCAATTCAGACGTTTGAACTCAACACTTCAGACGTCTAACCCTGTGTCTAGTTGAATTTTTAAAAGGTTTCAGGAACTTCAGATGTCTGAACTCGAATCTTCATGCATCTAAACACTGTTCAACGGGAAAAATTTTTAAAAATCTATTTTTTAAAAAATATTATAGCCATTTGAGCCCCAATTTTTCTAACAACTTGGGAAACCCTCTAAGGAAACTCTTGCAACAAGGAAACTTACTTGGAAGCCTATAAATGCATGGTTCTTGTAAATCAAAAATAGACCAAGCATTGAAAATCTCTCAAGCTCTTTTGCTCTCAAAGTCTCACCTTGATCAATCTCTTGTAAGCTGAAAGTATTGTGATTCTGATATTTTTACTCATCAATTCTTGAAGAAAGATTACTGATTTCTCATCTGGAGAAAAGGAATTTGGTGAAATTCTTGTTAAGCTTCAAAAATGTATTTCTTTCTTGATATTCATCTTTTGAAGTACATAGTTTAAATTTGTACTAATCTGCTCTTTGTGTGAGCATCTCTTGTACACCAGCTTTTTAATATCTCTCTTGTAGATTTTGGATGATTCTAGGCTTTTGGATAGCTAACCAAACAAGGGTATATTTTTTGGAGAAGGCAGGCTCTGGCCTTGGCCAATGAGTGATTGTAAATAGGCGTTGTTCCACCCGGTAACAGAACTGCTATAGTGGAACCCTTCGGTGTTTTTCCAAGGGCAAGGACGTAGGTTGTGTTGAAGTCGAACCTCATAAAAACCTTGTTTCTTTCTCTCTTCTTTACTTTCTATTTTTTGTACTAGCTGTTGTTGTGTGATTTAAAGTGCAGGTTGCAGGTTTTAAAGTTAGACATAAACAAAGACTCTTGATATTTAGAAAGTACGTTTTGATTAACCGTTTGCGGAAACCCAAAAGGGAGTATATTGGTTAATCTGCGGAAATCTTAATCAAGAGAAGTGCATACGAAGAGGTTACTCAAAGAAGGTGGTAAACATTATTCATAGGGAAATTGACAAAAGTACTAATATTCTTGGTTGAGTGGTTGAATTGCTTTGGTTTCATTGATTGGCTTGTGAATTTATATTTCAGTATTTTCAAGTGTGATTATCAGTTATTAATTTTGTTTTTCTTGGTGTCAAAAGCTCAAAAATTATTAAAATAGAAAAGAATCCAATCCACCACCCCCCTCCCCTTAGAAAGCTATTCCTAATTTCAGCCATGTTTATGCAATTTTGAAAAAAGGAAAATTTTACACCAATATTTAAAAGTCATGTGATATTGATGTTAATTTATCAAGTTGGAAGACTGGCTTTCTCCCTTTGTTGATTGCCCTAGTTTTGTCGAAGGAAATACTCCCCCTTCTATCTTTTGTTGGGGAACCATTGTCACTTTCTTATTCCGGTTATTGTCCATAGCTTAATGAAACTCTACCTCTATTTTGACCTCGAGATGGACTTTGAGACTCAGGATAAAACGTAGGCCTAAGGGTATGGTTTTTTAGAAAAATAAGGAAACTAAGACTCAAAATTCCCTTCCCCAAATGATATCTTCCTGCCCTAGTTTGTGGCAAGGTACTTGCAAAGTATTGACCAAACCTGTCCTTTTGAACAAGCTGCCTATGTACCCTTTCAAGATCAGATCATTACGTAGTTCAAACTCAACATTAAGTCCGAAAATTCATTTGATACAACAATATGTGTACTAATCTAGTTAGATCTTTCTTTTGGATTGTAATGCAGGCTTGGGGTACAGATCATAGAAAGAAATGGTACAATAAGGCTCAAAATTTGTTGAATTTTTAAAGAGTAGTCATTGGTCAAAGATCGCATCTTAAGCTTGTCCCTTTTCATTTCTTTTCTTTTTCTTCTTTTTTCGCATCTTCTTCTTTTTCTTTTCTTTTTTTATCTTTCCATTTTATAGAGGAGTCTTTATTTTCATTCGATCTTCATTCGGGACTAAACCTTCTAAAATTGCCCAAGTGTGGGGTGTGATCCTTTGACGGGTTAAATCAAGAATTGAATATTTTGAGCTCGACGGGGTTCGCAAAAGGGTTTTTCATTTCTCAATCCTCTTTCTAGGTAGCAGAGAAATGGTCTGCCATCATTTTAGGTAGTCAATTATTGTCTCATATAATTTGTCAGATTCTTGAAATCCCAAACCTAGTGATCTTTAGGAAAATGACTTTTTAGAAGAAAAGTTTTGTCATTCAGTCTCAAGTGGTGTAACAAGTGATAAATTAGTGCTTGGTTCTTTTTGTGGGAAAACTGGTCGACCAAGGATGACCATCTGTCATTTGATAAAAAGAAAAGAAAGTGGTGAGCATCAAAAACTTTTGGAATAAACAACACCATTTCATGCTTTTTGACACGTGCATTCATAGGATGAGGAAAAATTGTTTCAATTTTTATCTTCCCTTTCTTGACTTAAACTTTCATTATTTTATGGCTCATGAATACTGTTATTGTTGTTTGTTTTCCCTATTTTCGCATGAAAATCGAGCAAACAAATTTTGCAATTGAACTCATGATGCAAATGATATATGAAAATGCATAACTTCATTTCTCTGATAGGAATGAAATCCTCTAAGATGGAAACGTCACAAGATTACAAAGAGAAAATGAAAATGGAAATAAGGAAGACAAAAACATCATATGAAGTGGACGATATAGTCAAAATTTTTCCAATTTGTATTTATGTTCTAGCAACAAAAAGGTAAGGTGGTTCATTTAGACCACATATGATACATTACTATGCCTAACCTTGGTTCCTAGATCTTCTCATAACATGCTAACCACTTCCTTCCTCATGGGGAGCGGACCACCCCGGAATCTTGGCTGCTTGCCTTCAAACACTATCCATCTTGCATCCTTTAGTGATTGAACTTTATACTTGAAGGCCCAACAACGCTCAATGGTGTGCCCGAGAGAGTTAGCATGGTACTCACAATGGGCCTCTCGATCATACCACCGCGGGGGAGGGTTAGTGACTGGAATCCTGGGAATAGTGGATATCATTCCTCTTTCCAACAACTGAGAAAACAACTCAGCATAGGCTATAGGGATTGGATCCATCCTTTGGAAGTTTCTGGGGATGTTTTCTGCATGCGTCTATAGATTTGACTGGCTGGCATAGTCATGTCTTTCCCTTGACGAGAGCACTTGCTTATCTTCTCCTCCATGCTTTTGAAGTTAAAGTTTTATTACGACTGTAATAAGTGATAAAACTGTGAGCTAAGTCCTTCCATGCATGAATTTTTACTCATCTATACCACCTTAAGGCTTCCCCAGATAAACTATGTTTGAAATAGTAGGTCAACAAATCATTGTTGTCGGCACGTGCTGCCATTTTCTGGAAATACATCCCCAGGTGAGCTAAAGGGCATTCGGAACCACTAAACTTCTCAAAGTACGAGATGTTGATCTTTAAGGGGAGAACAAAGTCTGATACCAATCCAGGGTTACCAGCGGCTGATGAATTAGAATCACTTACTCCCTCCAAAGCTAGTAGCTACCTTTTCTCCATTCCCTTTTCATGATTCATTTTCAAGATGGGAGCTTGTCCTTTGCTTGTTTCTACAACTACTTTTTCCTTTATGGTATCAAAATTAATGACTGGTAGTGCATGGACATCTCTCTCTGGCTTGGAACTTGAGTCCTTGGTTGTTAGGAAAAATATGCGCAAGCTGGGGCCCAAGCTTGCCAAAGATTCTACCAATTGTGATGATAGATGCTCACTAGTAGCCGATTTTGGAGATTTCATAGTTTTTCTCTAAGAGGCAACAATCTCCATTAACTTATCCATCTTATTTTACATCTCTTGAACATCTCGACGAATATCTTCCTGACTTTGTTCGAGAGCCCTTACACAACTTTCCAACTGTTCGACCATAACTTTTGTTTTCCTTCTAGTAGTGTAAGGGTGGGTAGAGGTGAGCTCAATCTTGGAATTTCAGTCTTTAATTTGGCCTAATAGGAAGTTAGAATGTGATTACCAGCCCATTGGAGAAGGAATATCATGCATGGATGCATGCCATGCAACCTAAATAGTCATTCAGCCAGAGTTTCGAGAAAAACCCCATTCATTAATGATCTCGATAATAATCCATTTTCCCCTTGCAAGGGTGTCTTAGGAGATAAAATTTGATTCCATGAATGAAATGAGCTTTTTTTGTAACATTGGCCAAGTGATAGGGATGCCGAAGTGGATACAAGATGTACAAGACACAACATTTTCCAGACATATGTACGACAGACATAGATTACCACCTATAGAGAAGGATGTGGCTTCTGTCTCGACCCTGGGGGAGGTATAAATAGGATTCTCTAAGGTTCTATCCTAGGTGAAAGATTTGGGATACAAAAAGTGTGGTTAGGCTCTAATCCTTATCAAAAAAGATCGCCAAATTAAGCCTCCATCGTCCCTCACAGAGGTTTGGACAAAGCTCGCACTAAGTAGAGTGGTTCATGGGTCCCCATAAGCCCTGCCACAAGGGGAAAAATGCTATTACACCCCTATCTAATCCTAAAAGGGAAAGCTCGGGTATATAGCAATGAGAGTGTGTGAGTTTATCAGTTTCAGCTTACACCCTTTACACCACATTCATCCATCCATTATTCAGAATTAAACACATGCTTTATTCACACAAATCATGGAAACAAGTGGTCATATGCTTATCATCTCATGCTAAATCAAGGTATTTACTATTTAACCTCATGCCCATTCAATAAATAATGATAACTCAAATAAAGCAAGCATTTCTTCAATTACTTACTGTGATTATTCATGAAGTACTTGCAAACAAAAATAATCATATGAACAATATGTACAACACAAGGAAGGAGTAATCAAGAAGGCTTGTTGGATTTGGATTTTGGGATAATTCTTAATTAATCATTGGCTTGACTCTCAGATTATCCCCAGCGAAGTTGCCAAGCTATCGTGACATGTCGGATGCGCCAAAACACTAGCATAGGCGCGGCTATGAATTTGGAAAAATGGGATGAATTTTGAAAAGATTTTTCATGGAAAACATGGTGTGATGGAGTCACCACTAACCTTTTTAAGTGTGGTTAGAACACTTGATTGCTACCCAACTAAGGGTAGAATCGGTCTGCATTACCAGAATCAAGCTCGGGAGTACGGTTACGTCAAGGGAAGGTATTAGCACCCCCTACACGCCTGTTCTTACGAACGATACCAGATTAATCGAAAATTATCCCCTAAACCAAAATTAATAAACCTTTAAGATAACTCCTTTCCAAAAATGAAAAAAAAAAAATGAAAATACTATATAGGTATTCCCTTAAAACTGGGGCATATCGTACTCTGAAAAGTTCATGCTTCCCTTTAAAATCATCAATATGGAAAATCAAGAAAATAGTTTATGAAAATACACTCCTCGGGTTTTGAAATATTTATAGAATTTTCTAAGTGAAAAGTAATATCCTGGGAGGTTTTTGGAAGTTGTTTGGGATGGAAACAATTTTCTAGGCCTAAAAAAAATATTCTTGTGATTTTTTCTAAGTGTGAAAACATTTTTTTTTTTGTGCTTTTGGTGATTTTTTTAAATATTTTTCCCTAGACTTCAAAATAGCTTAAATAAAATTAAGGAAAACCATGAAAATCAAAGTTCAAAAATAATTTTGTGACTTTTCTGACTTTTTATGTTTTTGTGGATTTTGGTGAATTTTGGAATTATTCAAGTAGAAATGACACAAATTGAACCAGCTTAGTCACGGTTTAGAGGACCCAACTGGTTCGGGGAGAAAATCGAAAAGGTCAACCTGTTTAGCGTTTGGTAAAGACCAAGTCAACACATGGTGCCTACGGGGTGCACGAGTTAGCTTGTGTTTTAGTGTGTGCATGGAATGTGTGTAAATGTGTGGTGGTGTTATAGCGTATGTTACATGCATGAGTGTGCATGTGTGTGAGTGTGTACTTGTGTGTGCGTGCATGCATGCATGTGTGTGTGTGTGAGAGTGTTAGAATGCATGAGTGTGGACATGCGTGGATTAAAGTGTACGTGTATGGGTGTGTATGTGTATGTGCGTGCATGCATGTATGTGTAAGAGTGTTAGAATGCATGAGTGTGGATATGCATGAATGAGAGTGTACGTGTGTGGGTGTGTATGTGCATGTGCATGCATGCATGTGTGTGTGTGTGAGAGTGTTCAAATGCATGAGTGTGGACATGCATGAATGAAAGTGTACGTGTGTGGGTGTGTATGTGCATGTGCATGTATGCATGTGGGTGTCTAAGTATATGTGTACGAATGTACGCGTGTGTGAGTGTAAATGTACGTGTGCGAGTGTTTGTGAATGAACATTGTTAGAATTGGTGTATTCCCAAAAGGGGGGGTGAATTGGAATTTTAAAACTTTTTCACCTAGGTTGATCTATGCAACAACGGTATGTACACAACCTAGGATCAGTCTATACAGTTTCCAAATGCGTAGATAAATATACTGTGGAAATTAAGTCATACACATCATTCACCCATCACATACACGTGCGGTAAATATAAAATGCAGAAATATAAGCAAACACACGATATGTTATCGGGGTTCGGCCAAGTGTGCCTACATCCCCTCCTCTAGCTCGCAAGCAGGAGGATTCCACTAATAGCTCACTTAAGGGTGGAGCGGCACCGTTTACAACCAGGCCAAATTGTCACAGGGCTGACCTCAACCTTAACCAGGTCAATTAGCGGGGCTGACCTCAACCTACATGCCTTAACAGGACGACGCACCTAGCTTTCCTAACCGGGTCTAAGCCAATCCGGGACTATCCCAGGGCCAGTCTCCCTCTTCAGGCCCGTGCCTGGAAATACAACAGTATTTAAAATACAATCAAATGGTACAATGAATAAGCTTTCACGTAAAGCAGATGTGTACCCAGATACGCGCAATATCACATACACCACAATATGATATAATATGTAAGCTCAATGTGGTCTTAAGATGTCTACTCTCAAATAGATTTACTATCGATGTAATTCGTGCGTGAGAGTGCAAACACTACAATCATTGTATCATAAGATGTATTTAATCTAAGTGCTCAAACAAAGATATCAACCAAACAATATGCATATATATATATATATATATATATATATATATATATATATATAGATGAAGCTCTAGCAATGTATAAGTTTGGTTTTCAAAAAGAGTTTAATCTTTGTATTCAACTAAAGATATAAATCAATGAATATTGCAACAAAGATTTTTCTCACACAAACAAATATCTCTTTAAAGATTTATCAAGACACAGCATACTAGATATTTGAAAGTATTTTGAACATATTTTGCAACCAAAAGCAAATACAATCTTCTTAAGATGTTGCAATGAAGGTGCAAGTCTTAGAAGATCTATCAAAGTCTTCTTAGGATAGACTTATTAACAAAGTCTCCTAAGAATACTTAGGTTTAGCTCAATGAAAATAAATCAATCAAATATGAATAGGAGAGCAAACCTATTAAATATAAACACTCAATCAACTTACAGAGGTTTTAAGAGATAAAAGTAGGTAAGCATGAGTGAATGGGGATTGGATATGAGTATTATAGGATTTGGGATTTTCAGAGAATTTCTTTAAATCAATATTTTTAATCCCATCCTAATTATCCCAAATGAGGGGGTATTTATAGACAACCCTTGAAATATAACCATTGGGGACCTATTGGGAATAATTAGGAAAGTTTAATGACCTTTCAAATATTTTAACCCTACTTAAACCATTTAATCGCGGTAAAAAAAATATGAGCAACCCGAGAGGTCCGGTCAACCAGAAATGGTTCGGTCGACCAGGACACAAATGGTTCGGTCGACCAGGGGACTTTTGAACTGAAAGGTTCGGTCGACCAGCGAGGGCGATTTTCCAAACTCCAAGGTTCGGTCGACTGGGGCATTTTGAACTGCCTGGTTCGGTCGACCAGACCGCTGGGAATTCTCCCGAGGACCCTCCGGTCGACCAGGTAGTTGGAGTACAAAAGTGGTCGGTCGACCGGGAGTTCAAAATGTTGACTCCCAGGTGGTTCGGTCGACCGACAAGAAATGAACTATAAAGTTCGGTCGACCGGGCCTTGGTCAAACCATTGACCCAGGGATGGTTCGGTCGACCAGGCCAAGAATGAACTGTTTTGGCCGGTTGACCGAAAGTGCACCAAGTGTGCATTTCGATCCCGTATTGACCCAGGCAAGTCCTATTCAAGTGCCTAACAAACATATGTGTATATGTGTGTGTCCTAAGGTCACTTGGGGTCCAATTTGAGGACACCGAAAAAGTCCGGTGTCGGTCGACCTAAGGTCATTCTAAGGTCATTTCTTATTTACGGTTTGTTTGAGCTTATGTATTAACAAGCAGGTGATGTGTGTGTGAGCTTATTACAAACCAGACCCCTAATTACTATTACAGACCCTTTACATCAAAGAAATACAACAATTAAATTATAACTAGGGTCTTCAAGGTCTTCATTTTCCTCCAAGGGTCTCCGAGTGCCATCATATGATACCGCTAAGATAAACCTGCACATCAACTCAGCAGACATTAAATACATGAGTATTTGTCATAATCAAAACAGGGATATGACCTATAAGGTCAACAAACATGTATGTGTGTAAGTGCATATGCGAAAATGAATGGAATTATTTTTAACTAACTTACAATAATTTTTGGTAATTTTCTAGTATTTTTTCTGAATTTTTATGATTTTTAATGAATTTAATATATTTAAAACAAATAAATAAGAAAATAAAAAGAATAACCGGTGAAAAATCAGTATAGGCAAGGGTTAAACCGGTTAAACCACAATCAATTCAAGAGGGAACCAATTTAAAGTTGTGGTAAAGACCATTGCACCACGTTGCGTCTTCCGGGTGACTGGAAACATTCGAATGGGAGTCGGTGAGCTGGCTTTATCAAGGATGTTGATGGGAGATGCCGATCGGACAATCCAAGGGGTAACACTCCATGCCTGTGCATATGGGGAATATACAACTCATGCGTTGCTCAAAGGATGGGGGAGTAGAGCTCGATGGGGCACTTATCTTGTGGAATCGTGGCAATCGATGTGTTGTTAGGTGGCTTTGATCGGTTGGGGAAAGCTGACACATGACGCAAACGTCCACTAGAGGGTGATCACGGCCGTTGATAATGGGCAGAGATCCGATGGCTGTAGCGAGGGGCACCCGGATTGCTGACGTGGCCTTGATCCTTACCATTGTTAGAAAACACAAATTGTGCAGCTAGGAGTCGGGGCGTATGAATCATTGACCTAGCTTGATCACACTCGTTACTGATCTTTCATGTGTCATGATCCTATGGTCCCAACACCGAACATACTTAAACTGAAAATTTTCATTTACTCTCATTTCTCAATCTTCTCTCACAAGACCACCTCTCTCACTTCTTCTCGTCTCTATGAAAACCCTAAACTAAGACCCTAGTTCTCCTTGTTCAACTTCTCACCCTTTCTTCTTCAAACCAAAACCTAACCCCCTTGCTCTCTTTTCTAACTGTTTCCCTTCTCTAACTCTCAGATACCCTGTCAAGCTTTCAGAAACCCTAGATTAGAAACTCCTCTAAAAACCTAAACCAAGGTTCTAAAATTTCATCTCCTGTTTCTCGTCTCACAAACCACTGAACATTCAAGGTTGTTTGCAGGAGGCGTAGCCAGAAGCAAGACCCAAAGGAAACACCTGAAGCCCAAATGGATTACTTGAGGACGAAACTAGAAGCTAAGTAGCTTTTCATTCGCCCCCCACCCTTATTTTTTTTCTTTTGGTTATCCCTTCTTGTGGTTTGTTGGGATATGATCTAAATGTTATGATTTAGATTTTGTAATGATCCGATGACTGTTGTTTAAGGTTTAGATTGGAAAAGTTAGTGTTTTTGGGCTCAGGTTTCTGGCAGACGAAGCAACTCGTCTTCGACCCAGTGGTTGTGCCAGGGTTGACCAACATGAGTCAACCTGGCGAGTTGTGTGAACTCGGGCGACCCCAAGTGAAATTGGTATGTGAGACCAGATATGTGCAGGTCTCAGGCTTTTTATTAAGATTAGATAGGTCTCGAGTCATTGTAATGATGGCCTTGGTTTAGAACACACCTGGGTCGGGCATTTTCAAAATTGATCGCGGGCTTTTTGTTTTAAAACCTTTGTGGGCCAACTTCTCAAAATTGATCATGGGCCTTTTTAAGACCTTTGCGGGCCGATTTTCTTTTAAAATGTGAACTGGGACAGTTAAGTTTTGAAAATGGGCCCTGGTTAAATATTTCAAAATGAAATGTGGGCCTAGGAAATTTAAAACGAAATTGGGCCTCGGTTTGGTTTCGAAAGACAAATGGGCTAGGGGTTGTAGCAAAAACAGGTTAGGGAATTTTAAAAGAATGAACTAGCCTATTGGGATGTTAAAATAGGGTAGGGGTCTTTTGAAAAAGGAAATGGTTTTTTTATTTTAAAACTCAACCGAGCCTGGAGGTTTCAAACTAAACGGGCTTGGGTCACTGAATTTTGAAAAATGGGCTTGGGGACTCTGCAATTAAAACAGGTTCAAACTCGAGTGCGGGTTCAGGTCGAGTGTTCAGGTATTCCTTACTCATACACACACAATCATAAAATAGATTGGACAATTATAGCTTTAGAGTCTTACCCTTCCTTCATTCCTCCTCCGGTTTTCTCTTCTTTTCCTCCTGTCTATTTGAATGTCTATTCTGAGTGAACTCCTGAGTGTCTTCTTCCTGGGCTCTGAATGAGAGATTCTAAACTTTTGCTATAGGTGTTAGCTTTGCCGTGATCCCATGAGGAGGGGGGTGATTTGGTATTTTTAAATTTAATCCCTAGGTGATTGTTCTAACACCAAGATGTTCACAACCTTAAGGACAATCTAGTGTAAGTAAAGTAAATATACCATAATTTAAATAAAGCAATTTATTTAATGCCACATGCCCTAGAAAGCACCAAAGTAAAAGTAACACACAGAGATATTATTGAGGTTCGGCCAATTGCCTATGTCCACGCCTTAGCTAACTAGCACAAGGATTACCATTATAACTTGCTCACTTAAACGGGTGGAGCGGCACCTATACAAACCAGATTAATTCAAGGGCTGACCTCAACCAGTACACACAATCCTTACCGGGCTGGATTACCGCTCCCTCAGGCCATGCCTGGAAACTCAGATTTTACAATCAAATGGTACAACAGATAAGTGCTTTCATGTAAAGTAGATTTGTACCCAAATAAAAAGCTCAATCAGATACGCATCAATAGCATGGATATAGTGTAAGCTCAGTGATGCAAGATTTGTTCTATCAATACTCAACACAGTATAGTCAATATAAAGCTCAAGAGTATTTAACACAATATGATCAGTTTGATGCTCAAGAATAATCAACACAAGCAATGGATTGGAATCTAAACAGAATATTTCAACAAAACATCAATATTCCAAGTATACTAGGTAGATAATCAAACTAGTTTCAGAATGGTTTTCTTCAATGAAATAAACACAAAGTTAGTTTGAAAACATTGCTTGCTTGTTTGAAAAATTCTTTGCACACCAAAACAAAGATCTTGGACACTTGCAATGGAATGCAAATATCCTAAGCTTCCTTGGTTTAATCCCACACGAGATTTACAAAGGAGAAATCTATGGGATAAACCTAAGCTATGCTCCCAATAAAATGAATTTCAAGCACACACAACAATGGGAGTATTAGCACGGAGCAACAATCACATAAATAAAGATGGAACTCTCACACTCTCGGATTTTATCAAAGGGATGCAAGTTTGAAAGTGTTAGGGCACAAAATGGATTTTCAAGAGAGAGAGAGAGAGAGAGAATTTTTGCTAATCACTTTTCTAAATCATTTTTTAATTGAGCAAATGGACTCATATTTATAGCCAGGTAAAAAATTATTATCGTTCGGGATATAATAGGCATTATTAAAAATTCTCAAAAGATTAAAATTCAATTAGCTCGAAATAACCCTGTTTTACAGCGGTTAATTTATTTTAATCGGCTGGAGTTCGGGTGGATGAACCAAGGTTCGGTCCCCTGAATAGACATGGTAATAAAAGTATTCTAGGCTAATTCGGTTGCCCGTGTCTTGGTTCGGCAGCCCAAACCAAAGTCAATAGCAAAGCTACGTAACTTCGGGTGCTCGGTACTAGGTTCGAGTGCCCGAATCTAGTGTTCGGTCGCTCGGGGCTAATTTGAACTGAAATTCTCGGTTGCCCGAGTTGGTGAACAGTCTCTTTCAAATGGTTTGGGTGCCCGAAGAAGATACATGCATTTATGGTTCGGTCGCCTGAGGGCTGGTCAACTTTTTAACTTTGTCTAAGTTTTGGGCACCTAAGGAGTTTTGCACTCCAAAGGTTCGATCGCCTGAGCACTCTTAACTTGCTTAGATTTCTTCTATTTTGAGCACAATTAAGACATACTCACATATTATATGCTATATGTGTGAGTGTTGGAGACTAGGGTCTTCCTATGGTCTTAGTTGAGCTTACACTATATCTTGTGTGCATGATGTACATGTGATAAGCATACATCCACATGCGTAAGTTACTATTACATACCCATATTATTACAGACTGATACAACTATGAATTTCAATTACAAATTACAAATCTTCATGGTCTTCTTGTTTCCTCAAGTGTCCTTCCCTGGAATATTAATTTGAACCTGCATAAGCACTTGTCAATCATCAAATATCAGTATTTGTCATTATCAAAACCGGGTGCGACCTATATGGTCAACATTCTCCCCCTTTTTGATGATGACAAATACACCATGCAAAAATATGAGTATAGCCTAAGAAGGCTCCCCCTATTGATATGCATCCAATTTATTTTAGCCAAATTATTTTACCTATTATTTATTTTTGCCTCTCCATCTCCCCCTTTTGGCAACAGCAAAAATTGTTGTAAGAGTGAACACTCTAGGCAATGGATAAATTTTACATTTATACATGAGACATTTTGGAAAGATTTAGAAAAAATTTTGGCAGAGTGCTGTTTGTAAATCCAACTTTCCAAAAATAAATCTTGTATAATTGTAACCTATTTGAGTGCAAATATTTCCTAGCAGTTTATCTACAACTACTCAAACAATTTAGCATAGCCCAACAATCCAGTATAAAATTCAAAGTCATCATGAAGTGGACAAAGGAGCTGTGCAATACATGTAGTGAGCAATATGCATTACACGCAATAGGATCATGTGCTATAGATATAAGATATGTGCACACAATCAATAATCAATATTCACAAAACCTATGGCAAGTAAACAAATCAATAATGAAATTTGTTGCCAAGACTTGTAACATTTCACTTGAGAGTTCCCCTTAAATTTATGCAAACTATGATACATCTAAGAAGCTTTTCTACTGTGTATTAGACCTAACTCACGTCTAATTTGGATGAATCTATCTTCAGGAAGTGGTTTAGTGAATATGTCTGCCCAATGTTCATTTGTGCATATGAACTCAAGAGCTACATCTTTTTTTTGCACATAATCACGAAGGAAATGATGTCTAATCTCAATGTGTTTAGTTCGTGAATGTGAGATAGAATTTTTAGAAATGTTGATTGCACTAGTATTATCATATTTAATCGGTATTGTTTCATAGTGCAATCCAAAATCCGCAAGTTTATGTTTCATATAAAGAGTTTGGGCATAACAACTTCCAGCCGTAATATATTCTACTTCGGCTGTGGATAAGGCAATTGCGTTTTGTTTCTTAGAGAACCAAGAAACAAGAGATTGTCCTAAGTAATGACAAGTGCCGCTAGTACTTTTCCTATCAACCTTACTACCAGCAAAGTCACAATCTCAAAAGTAGTATGCTTAGGGTATCATAAGCCTAACTCTATAGTCCCAACTAGATACCTAAGGATTCATTTGATAGCTTTTAAGTGAGATTCCTTAGGGGCAGCTTGAAACCTAGCACACATTCTCACACTAAACATAATGTCAAGCCTACTAGCAGTGAAATATAGGAGACTCCCAATCATGCCACGATATAGTTTTACGTCAATAGAGATCACTTGCTCATCTTTATCAAGCTTTATAGAAGAATTCATTCGAGTACTAAGAATTTTACAATCTTCCATATTAAATTTCTTTAGCAAGTCCCTGATATATTTAGATTGGCATATGAAAGTTCCATTTTTAGCTTGTTTGATCTGCAGCCCTAAGAAGAAACTAAGCTCTCCCATCATGCTCATTTCAAACTAATTTTGCATGCATTTGGAAAATTCATTACACAACTCATCATTAGCTGCTCCAAAAATGATATCATCTACATATATTTGAACAAGGAGCATATCATCATTTTTAGACTTGATGAAGAGTGTAGTGTCAATCTTGCCACAGGTAAACCCATTTTCTAGTAGAAAACTACTAAGCCTCTCATACCAAGCTCTAGGAGCTTGTTTCAATCCATACAAGACCTTAGACAATCAGTAAACATGATCTGGATGTTAATGATTTTTAAAATCGGGTGGTTGTTCTACATATACTTCTTCATTAATAAAGCCATTTAGAAAAGCACTTTTAACATCCATTTAAAACAATTTGAAAATTTTTTAAAAGTGACAAAAGTAAGCAGCACACGAATGGCTTCTATCTTAGCAACATGAGCATATGTTTCATCAAAGTCAATCCCTTCCTGCTAGTTATAACCTTGGGCAATTAATCTAGCCTTATTCCTAGTTACAACCCCATTCTCATCTTTCTTATTTCTGTATACCAATTTAGTTCCGATAATGGTATGATCACTAGTCCTAGGAACTTGAGTCCACGCTTTACTTCTTTCAAAATGATTAAGTTCTTCTTGCATGGACATCACCCAAAATTCATCCTCTATGACTTCTTTAATATTTTTAGGTTCTTCTTGGGATAAGAAAGCGAAGTGATTTACTATATTTCTCAAGGAGGATCTTGTGGCTACTCCACAGGATGGTTCACCTATGATTTCATCTATAGGATGATTTCTAATAAATTTCCAATCTCTAGGCAGTTCTTGATTTTCATTTTCATTATCTTCAGGTGATTTTTCATTTGCTTCCTGATTTTCACTTGCATTGTTTTCAATAGACACTTTTTCAAAACATTTTCTAATATCAATATCATCTTCATCATCTTTATTAGAAAATGGATTATATTCATCAAACACAACATGAATAGATTCAATTACTGTCAATGTTCGTTTATTGAAAACCCTATATGCTTTTTTATTGAGTGCATAACCTAGGAAAATGCCTCCATCAGATTTAGAATCAAATTTTCCTAAGTGTTCATTATCCCTAAGCACAAAGCATTTACAACCAGAAACATGAAAACAGGAAATATTAGGCTTATGGTTGTTCCACGGTTCATAAGGAGTTTTATTAATCGAATGTCTAATCATCACCCTATTCATAACATGGCACGCAGTATTAATGGCCTCGGCCCAAAAATATTTAGGTAAGTTATGCTCATTTAGCATAGTTCTACCCATTTCTTGCAGTGACATATTCTTTCTTTCTACTACACCATTTTGTTGAGGTGTCCTAGGTGGAAAGAAGTTATGGGATATGCCCTCTAAGTCACAGTATTTCTTTATGCCTTCATTTTTGAATTTCATGCCTCTATCACTTCTTATGTGGGTTACTTTATATCCCTTTTCATTCTAGAATCTCCTACAAAGTTTAGTGAACTATTTACATTATTCATTTTTATATGCAAGAAACAACACCCATGTGAATCTAGAGAAGTCATCCATGATTACAAAAGCATAAGATTTACCACCAAGACTTTGTATAGAATTGGGTCTAAACAAATCTAGGTGAAGCATCTCTAAAGGTCTAGTTGTAGATATGAATTTCTTTTTCTTAAAACTAGATTTGGTTTGCTTGCCCATTTGACATGCATCAAAAATTTTATCCTTTACAAAAGACATTTTAGGCAAGCTCTTAACTAGTTATTTCTTAACAAGTTTAGACAACAAGTCCATGCTAGCATGCCCTAATCACCTATGCCATAATTAAATAGCTTCATTTACAGCAGAAAAACAAGTGACTTGTTGTGAAGCTAAGTTATCAAGGGAAGTAGTATAGACATTTTCATAGCGGTTTCTAGTAAAAAGTACTTTGTGATCTAATCTATTTTCTACTATACATTTATCATTTTCAAAAAATACTTTATATCCTATGTCACACAATTGACTTATGCTAAGTAGATTATGCTTCAACCCATCAACCAACAGAACATTGTCAATAGTAAGAGATGAATCCTTACCAACCTGACCTACCCCGATGATACGTCCTTTGGCATTGTCGCCAAATGTCACATAGCCTCCATCCTTGGTGTCGCGACGTCCCGAAGCGCGTGTGCTCCAAGCGGCGAAATAAAAAATGTGATTTAAATTTTCACGAAAAACAAGGAATTGTCGGAGTCGCCACTAACTTTTAGTGTGGTTAGAACACATGATTACTATCCCATTAGGGGTAGAATAGGTCTACGTTACCAGAGCTGGGGTTGGGAGTTCGGTTTCGCGAGGGGAAGGTACGAGCACCCCCTACGCACCCGTTCTTACGAACGGTACCTAACTAATTTGGAATTATCCCTAAGTTAATCTAATAAGTCTTTCACATTACTCCTTTATTAGTGGATCTACACATATACATGCAATATAAATAAATAAATAAGTGAATAAATAAATAATACAAAAAATATATGTACTATATAAATATATATACCTATTCCCTCAGAATTGAAGGTACGTGAAGCTTAAAAAGCTTGTACCTTTTTTAATTGCAATCATAGGGATGAAAATCAAGAAAATATTTAAGAAAATATACTCCCAAATTTTTAAATTGTATAGAAAATTTTTATAGGAAAATACTAATATGGGAGGTTTTAATATATATTAATAGGATAATAAGCTAAGAAATTAAACTACCATAATATATATAATAATACTAATAACATATATCTACTAAAATATTACTAATATCAAAGTAAGTAATAAAATACTATAATATAATATATGTCAAAATATTAAAGATACTATAAAAAATAATACCATATATATTAGAATACTAAAGGAATATACACTAATAAGTAATACTAAATATAATCATAATAATAATAATATATAATATAGAATAAAATACTAAAAATAACATAATACTAAAATATACCAACATTCTTAATATACACGTATAATCTAAGAATACTGAATATAACAACATACTTAGTATAGCAATATACTCATATACATCAAATAACAATATAACAATATACATAAGTATGTACAATAATGGTAATAATAATTTACTTCTAATAATGATAATGATAATAAGGATATGATGCATAACATAATAACTACCTTAATATTAACACACAATATACATATGGAAGGGATGACCAAGATTAAGGAAACAATTTAAAGTTACGATCAAATCACTAAATTTAGCGGGTGATTATATAAGGGTAAGCAAACAGAGAAATTATGGAAACAATTTAAAACTAATACTAATACGTAAATATTCAATATGACCACTAAATAGGAAATTATGGAAACAAGATTGAATAAAAAATTAATGTACAACCCTAAAAATTAATATGCTACATATAAAATAAACACTAAATATGAACAATAATAATAACCCCACATATGAACATTAATTATGACAAAACCCCTAAACACAAAATAACCAACACATTTAAAAATGTAAAAATAATTAAAACCCTAGATGAACTTAAACCTAAAGTAATAAATAGCCTAAAATTAGGAAGTTGTCTAAACAAGATTAGCATGAAATCCTCTAAACATTGACAAATATGGACATCACATAAATATAAGAGCAAAATTTTTCACAACTAATAAATAATTATATTATATATAGTGACAAATAATATACAATAATATGTGATAGCAAAATGAAATAATAAACCATGATAAAATATAAATATGCATATGACACTAAACAAAATAAACAATGTTAAATCACCATATCACCCACATAATACACCATAAATATACATATATACGTATTAACAATATAAAATAATAAACCATAATAAACATAAATATATACGCAATAAAATCATGACAATAAGATTCAACCTTTGAACATTGAAATAAGCCCCCTAAAGAGAATCCTACAAAAAGAAGACAAACGAATTAATATTTACGTTAATAATAATCGTAGAAAACAAAACAAAACAAAACAAGAGTGTAAAAAAAAAAGTACAATAAAATATGACAAAATAAAAAATCTTGCACAAACATGAACAACAATTGTTAAATACTATAACTTTTAAAATAATAATATTCAATATTTACAATATACAACAAACACAATAAAAAATCCAAACTTGAATAATCTTATCTACATGTATATATATTACAATATACAGCAAACACAATAAAAATCCAAACTTGCGTGTATGGGCTTGCTGTGTGCATGTGTGTGTGAGTATACTTATAGGGGACTCACAAGGGGTCAACGGAAATTGGAGCAAGGAAGGATGTCGGATGCCATTGGGTCGCTATCGGAGTGATTGGCTGTGCATGGCGTGGAAGAGCAATGGTCATGAGGGAAGGTCAGAGCTGTTGGTGCAGCGGCGACGTGGAAGCCGTGAGGGCTGACCGTTGCAGGATTGTTCGGATGCTGCGTAGTTGCTGTGCGTGGCCGAATATCCTGGGGGAGGATGAAGATGACCGAAGATGGTGGTGATGTTAGAGCTATGTGGCTGGTGGATCTGTTGAGTTGCTGACGCTGTGGTTGGGCGGATTTGCAGCAGGGATCGACGGCGAGAAGATGGAGATGAGAGGATTACAGAAGGATGGGCGGTGGCTGGAGAGGGAGTAGTGGCAGCAAGGGAGTTCTGCAGCAGGTTGGCGGTGATGGTTTCGTTGCAGCAGTCTGGAGAGAGTTTAGGAGAGTGAGGGGCAGCCGGAGTGAGGTGGCCGAGGCTGAGGAACCGAAGGAGACTTGGGAGAGTTGGGGGAGCCGAAAGACAGAAGAACATAGCGACAGGGGAGATCTAAGAAACAAGAGAGGGGATGAAGCTTTAGAGAGATGAGAAAGATAGCCCTTTTTTTTGTATGTCTCCGCCCCCCCTTTTTTTTTCAGACAAAACATGGATTGGTTAACAAGGATGACAAGACAAATGTGAATGAATGATGCTATGCGGTGTATGCATGTTGCTACTTATGACGCTAGAATGCGGGGGGTGCACACATGCTATTCGATATGATACCAGAACATGGGAATATGTAGGCATGTTGCATGATATGATATGTATGCACTTTTTTGTGCAATGTTTGAAATGCATGATGATACATGATGCATGATAATGCGTGAAATGTGAGGTAACGCATAAAATGCATGACAATGCATGAAATGCATGGCACTGCATGAAATGTATGGTAATGCATAAAATGTATGACAATGCATGAAATACATGACAATGCATGAAACGTAGGGTAATGCATGAAATGCATGGCAATACATGAAATTTCGAGTATGGAATGTATGATAATGCAACTCGACACTTGCCCCATTTGAATGGATTTATAACTGATCTTGGCCCGATTTTCTTAATGGAGGTGGTCAACTTGGCTCAAATGAAACTCCATCACAGAATCTTCCCCAGTTGAATGGATCTATGACTGATCTTGACCCTGTTTTCAAATTCCAATATGATATGAAAGCGCTTGACTAGGTCCCACTGAAACTCAATTCTTCTTGAATAAGCAAATCTTTGAAACTTGACATGACTTTTGCCCCAGTTAGACTGCTCTTTCTCCACAGGGATCTTCTTTATAGAAACTACTGGTGATTCTGAAACCCTTTAACTATCCATCCTCCTTTAAAGCTTTGAAGAGTAAGAAGGGTTTTTTTTTTTTTTTTATATGATGACGCACTAATTTCCCAATGAGCCTATAACGAACCAAATTCTAATCTTAGCCATATTTTCGAATTCCCATCTGACATGGACATCCCTAAATATATTCCTCTAAAACTCAGCATGACACCTATACCGATAGATGCATTTGTAGCTGATCATGTCCGTCTTACATTTTCTCCACAAGGACATTCTTTGGGTTGCATCCTTAATGTTTTAAAATCTCTTTGAAATTTAAATAAATAAGCATGCAATCAGATAACTCAATCTCAATGGGAATATGGGTGAGATGCACAAACTTGCTTATTTTGCTTGATTTTCTGTGCTGGTTAAATAGGAGACAAATTTTACCAATACTTTGACGCTAATGTAACTTTGCTAGCTTAGAGAATCATATCAATGGGCAAAACCCTTTTTTTTTTTTTTTAGCCTCATAACCACAACTCCTCCATTGTATCACCACTTAGAGATTCCTTCTTACTTATTTCAAGCTTAGTTCAAACTCCTTGCCTTGAATTATAACTAGTGTCTCATTAAGTAGTCTGATCAATATTCCAATCTCAGGGTGGACTTTAAGACACGGGATAAAATGTAGGCCTAGGATTTAGGCTTCACCAAGAACAAGGAAACCAAGGCTCAAAAATCTCATCCCCTAATAAAGATTTCTGTCCTAGTGGTGCAGTATTCATAAAGTATTGACCGAACTTGTCATTTGAACAAGTTGCCTACGTACCTTTGCAGGATCAGGTTATTACGTAGTTCAAACTCAACATTGAGTCTGACAAATCATTTGAGACAACAACGTATACCAATCTGGTCAGGACTTTTATTTGGATCGTAATGTAAGCTAGGGGTATGGGTTAAAGAAGAAAAGAGTTAAATAAGGCTCAAAATCATTGATTTCATCAAGGGTAATTTGGTCAAAGATCACATATGTAGCATGTCCCTTATTTTTCTTTCTTCTTCCTTTTCCTCTTCTTTCTCTTTCCCCCTTTTTTTTTTATCTTCTTTTTATTTTATTCTTATTCCTTTACCGTAACTTTTGCTTTTCCTTTTATAAAGGATATATTAACTTCATTTTCATTTGAACTTCATTTAGGACTGATCTTTTAAAACTGCCCCAATGTGGGGTGTGATCCTTTGACGGGTCACTCAAGAAAAGAATGTTTTTTAGGCTCAAAAATGGCTTGCAAAGGATTTCTTCTTTGACTTTCTTTTGGGTAGCGGAAAAAATGGCCTGCCATCATTTTTGTAATGACCATTGCCTCAAATGACTTGTCAAACACTAGGAGACCTAAACCCAGGTTAATTTTTTGGTGAACTAACTTTTAAGAAAAATTTGGCTTAACATTCAAGCTTAACTTGGTTAACAAATGGTAAATAATTATTTGGTTCTTTATGGGAAAACTAGTCGATCAAAGATAGCCACCCCTCATTTGATCAGAATATAATCATCATACCTTTAAAACACCAATCATAACTTAGATAACAAAGATAAGAGACTTTTTATCAATTTCATCAAACAAATGTAGGACTAAGCTTGATAAGTCATTTCTGTATATTTATCCTATGACTCTTCATCATTTTGAAATCCACATCTCACAACGCTCCTTGACAACATCTTGAAGTGGCGTTCTTTACTAAACTTTATCTTGGAGGCCTTTCCTTTATCACCTTTTTTTTTTTTTTTGCTCCATTGAATAGACTCCCAAAACCAACTAATGGCTCCAAGTCCTTTGTACTGGAAAAACCATTTCCTATGTCACTTTACACAAAATGTAAGCAAAAATAGACAAAATTTGGCATATACACGGTGATGATTCAAGGAGGGTGGGATGAGATGAGACTAAAAGACATTCTTATTTCATTCAATTTCAAAATGATTTAAATAAAAAACATGTATGTATTCCTCTTGTTATCACCCTTAGGTGATCAAACATATCATTTCTATATCATGTGAGCTCACTTCTAAAGTTGAATACCAATCAATCTTCCAACGCGACGACATTTGCGACATTTCAATCGTATGACAAAGTGTTCCCATGATCTTAACCTTTCGCCCATAATAGTGAGATCGTTTTTGTTCTACTCAATGATGGAACCCTGAATCTTTAACTTTGCCACCTTGACCCATGATTTTTCCGACAATTTGAATGTGATTATTGGCCCATTGGAGATGCCTATGCATGCATGGTTATGAAATTGAGCACGGAATGATTATGTTATGCAATTGGTGTTTATGCATGGGTGTAACTAGTGCACAAATACATACCAATAGGGATATGAACATGTATGCAACCTATTGTGCATGAATATGTGTGAAATTATGCATGAATGCATGGATGCAATGTAACCTAACTAACTACTTTGCTAGCATTCTAGGAAAAATTCCACTAATGAAATATTTCATGATTAACATGACCATTGATAGACCACAATTTCAGTTCAAATCTTCCCTTAACCATTCCTTTCCTAATTGACGGTCCATGTACCTCAGATTCTATGAAGGGTCATATTATGATTTGAGGTTGGGGTTGACCTAGGCTAGTCAACCCATTGGATTTGCTCAATGCAGGCTTGTGGACTTTAATGTGCACTTGGACCTCGAGTATTTTAAAATATGGGCTTCAATGTATTTCATGATGAGATCAGGCCTTATTTTTAAAAGGACTTGGGCTTGGATTACTTAGAAAATGTTGGCTCGAATTTTTAGGTAATAGGGCCGAAGCCCACATTTGAAATATGGGTTTGACCCTTTTTGAAAATCAGGCCTGGGCTGAGTTTTTGCTTAGGAAAAGGTCGGGTCCAAGTTTGTTTTTAAAGAATTGGGCCCGAGTTATTTGAAAAGGGTTGGGCCGACCCATATTTTAAAATGCTTGGGCCAAGTTCTTCATTTTTTGAAAGGATGGGTCATGGTCTCATTATTGGGTTTTTTTATAATACTGGCTAAGTAGTATGTAAGTCTAAAATGGATGCAAAATGCATGGTATAATACAAGGTATCTCACAACATATATACAACATACGGTATAGGGAGAAGGATGTCCCGACCCAGGGTAGGTATGTATATATAGGGTTCTTCATGGCTCTATCCTAGTTAAGGAAAACTATATACAAACATGTGTGGGTAGGCTCTAACCCCTATCGACAAAAAGGTCCCCAATTTGGAATTCCATCCTCCCCCATAGGGGTCCGGATAAAACCCGCACTGAGCGGAGTGGTTCGCGGGTCCCATCAATCTCTGCCACGAAGGGACTGACGCTATTACACTCCTATTTAATCCTAGTAGGGAAAGCTCGGGTATAGAGCGTGAAAGTGTGTGAATTCAAATTTATCCTAATCCTGCTACCCAACATGCATGCATATGCTATTTCAAAATTAATCACATGCTTATTTAATAATCATATCAATATAGTATTTACATGCAATCACATGCTTGAACTATCATGGAAACAAATATTCACATTGAAGCAAGGATCTTCACATGTATGGGGAATAAATGTTCACAATCTACCTATATGGAAAGTAATATTCACATTAATGAAAGTATCTCTATATATGAAAACATTAATTAAGGTATCTATGATTATGGGAAGTATTATTCATATTAATGAAAGTATCTACCTATATAGGAAGTAATATTCACATTAATGAAAGTATCTCTATATATGGGAACATTAATTAAGGTATCTATGATTATTAACTCCAAGTCATCTACAACTATGGAAACATATATATATATATATATATATATATATATATATTTACTAAGTCAAATGTATTATAATTTTAACAAATTACTTTATTCAAATACAGGGGCATTTTATTTACAAAACTAGAGTAATTAAAAGACTTAATAGATTTAAATTGGGATAACTCCTAATTAATTATTGGATCGACTCTCAAATGTCCCCAGCGGAGTCGCCGGGTTGTCGTGACGTCCCGGTGCGTGTGTGCCCTGAGCGGCGAAATTAAAATGTATTTTAATTTTCAAGGAAAAATAGGAGTATCGGAGTCGCCACTAACCTTTAGTGTGGTTAGAACACATGATTACTACCTTGTTAGGGGTAGAATGGGTCTACGTTACCATAATTGGGGTCGGGAGTTCAGTTACGTAAGGGGAAGGTACGAGCACCTCCTACGTGCCTGTTCTTAAGAACGGTACCTAATTAATTCGAAATTATCCCTAAATTAATCTAATGAGTCTTTTAAATTACCCCTCAATTAGTGGATTTATAAATATACATGTGGTATAAATGAATAAATAAATAAAATAATACCAAAAATACATGTACTATATATATATATATATATATATATATATATATATATATATTCCCTCAGAACTAAAGGTACGTAAAACCCAAAGGCTAATACCCTAGCATTAAAATCATAGGGATAAAAAATCATAAAATTAAGAAAATAATATTTAATAGTAAAAATAACACAATATATGATATAAACAAAAAATAATAATAATAACGATAAAAATAATGATAAAGATTAATACCCTAATAAGTAATGCTAAAATACTAATAATAATAATAATAATAATAATAATAATAATAATAATAATAATAATAATAATAATAGAATACATGACTTTATATATACTAAAAAAAACACTATTGTAAATAATGAAATATTAACATACTAAACATACGTAATACTAAACATTTAAAAATAAATAATAATACTAGATATATTAATTAAAAATAGTTGATACTAAATATATTAAGATACTAAGTTTATTGAGATATTAAAGATAGTTAATGTTAAATATATTCAGATACTAGAAATAGGTAGCACTAGATATATTAATATACTAAGAATAATTAATACTCAATATATTAAGATACTAAATATATTAATATACTAAAAACAGTTAATACTAAATATGGTAAGATTCTAATAATGATTAATACTAAACATATTAATATACTAAAAATAGTTAATACTAAACATGTGATTAAAATACTAATTTACTAAATATATAATATCTATTAAACCCTAAATCACTAAATATGTAATATAAAAAAAAATACCAAAATGCTAAATATGTAATATTTACCAACATGCTAATATATGATATACATATAACTAAAATTATAAATTTACATATAATATCAATAAAACACCAAGCTATTAAATATGTAATACCACATTATCACAATAATAAATATAAAATATTATAAAAAAGCTAATTAATTTAATAAAATATATAATATCAATAAAAATTCTACCACACTAACATTAATCATTTAACATATATACAATAGATACCACAAAAATCCATCATGAACATAAATACAGCACCAATAAAAACCCTACAATATGAACATTAACATCAATAACAAAATTCAAACTTTGAATATTAAAACGACAAAAATTCTACAATAACAATAATAATAATCGTTCAACCATAAACACAACAAAAATGTAAACATGAATATCAACATTTAAACAGATCTTACCGTGTTGTAAATCCTACACCATGAATAATAATTAATGTATAACAATAAGACAAATAGAGCATATATATTAAACATTAAAGCAAACATTACAATACTAAAACCTTACAATAACAACCCTAGAATATATATAAACATTATCATAAAAAAAAAAAAAAAAAAACTTTGAAACTACTCCAACAAATAATAATCTCAACCCCAGATAAATATGAACAAGAAATAATGTGACTAATACACCACCAATAAAAAAGTTTAACTTAAATAATAACAATAAATCAAGAATAGCGAACATATAAATAATAAAAACATACTAAAAAGACTCAAAATATTATCTTACCAATACCTGACCCTAGAAAATACAATCAATTAAATATATATATATATATATATATATATATATATATAATCTTATATATACATGTTTTTACAGAGGGACTTACAGAAGGGGGTCAATGCTGACAGCCGGGGAAGGTGACCGGAGCTAGGCTCAGCGATGATGAACGGCGGTGGGGCAGAGAGCTTGTGGCGGCAATGGAGAGACGGCGACGGTTGTTGGTGCTGGGGTACTTCTCCCAGTTTCCAACAGGACTAGCAGCTGGAGAAGTGCTCGGGGCCCTGGTAGTGTCGTCGGGGAGAGTTGCAGGGGGCTGGACTGCTGCAGAGGTTCGTTTGGAGCAGAGGAGGCCGTCTGGAGCAGAGGAGGTTGTGGGCTTGTCTGGAGCAGAGGAGGCCGTCTGGAGCAGAGGAGGTTGGGGACTCATCTGGAGCAGAGGAGGCCGTCTGGAGCAGAGGAGGTTGGGGACTCGTCTAGAGCAAAGGACGCCATCTGGAGCAGAAAAGGTTGGGAACTTCTCGGCTAACTATTGACTGTTGGGTTGCTGTAGAGGGTGGCTCAGGAGAAGCCGCAGCAGCAGCGGCAAGGTGGTCGGGGCTAAGGGTGATTGTAGAGAGGCGTGGAGTATAGAGGGGAAGATTATGGGAGATTAGTAGCGGATGGAGAAATTGTGCGGGGCAGCAGGGGAGCCAAAAGATAGAGGGAGAGAACGAGAGCAGGGGCCGGGCTGTGGGAAGATTGGCCTTTTATTTTTTTTGTGCGCCCCGGCTGTCTTTTGTGTGGGAGTTCCTTGTGTTTATATAGGCAAAAACAAGGGATGGAAGGGTTAGGGTTTCCGCCCCGTCCTCTCATCCTTTTCTTTTTATGTATTTTTTAGTTATACTAAATAATAATAATAGTAAAATAGCAATAATAATAGTAAAATAATAATAGTGATATAAAAAATAACAATAGTAATAATGGTTAGAATAATAACAATAATATTTGGAAATAATAATAGTAGTAATAATAATAAGGGTAATAATAATAATGGTAATAAGAATAATAATGAAAATAATAATAGCAAAATAGTAATAATAATAATTATATTTAAAAATAAATAACAATAAAAATAAATAATAATAACAACAATAACAGCAACAGCAACAACAACAACAACAACAACAACAACAATAATAATAATAATAATAATAATAATAATAATAATACTAAAGTAAGAAAATAAAAATAATTATAATAATAGTAAAAATAATAATAATAATAATAATAATAATAATAATAATAATAACTTTTGTTATATTGGGCCTAGGAAAAAATGGGGTGTCTACACTTGGGAACAATTGAAGTGAGTTTTCCCTTGTCGTCGGTCATGTGCCGTGAGCACCCACTATCCAAGTACCACCGGTCCTTGGAGGAGGACGATCTTAGGCATACTTACAAAATAAGCTAAGTAACTGATGCTGGTCCCCAAATTTTGTTGGGTTCATGGGGGTTAGTAGTAGGATCTCCCTTAACTACCCATACTTTCCTAATTTTAGCATACTTATTCCTAAGTGGACAATCAAACTAAATGTGACCAATTTGTTTACATTTAAAACATCTTAATCTACACTTAGGCTCTTTAGGAGGAATATGAGATTTTGACTCACGTGTAAAGTGTCCTAAGTAAAGTTTAGGTCGCATAACATTTTTAACATCATTAAAACCAAGACCCTCTTTACTTAAGGAGTTTCTTTGGGCACCAAGTGATTTTTCAAAATTATCTTTGCCCTTGGTGAATTTAAAAATGATTTTGGAGTTATCCTCCAATTTTCTCTCAAACTCAACAATAGTGGCATCTTTTTCTTTTAAAATAGAGGCATAAGAGGTTTTTGCCATATTAAACAACTTTGACCAATTCTTACATTTCTTTTTCAAATCATTATTTTCCTTGGTCATTTTTCCTAACAATTTAGAAACACGAATATATTCATACTTTAATTCTCTAAATGTAGGCGTGCAATCAGAATCACAATCATTAGATGAGTAGTATGAAGACAATGAACTAGAAAACAATACCTAATCCTCATGTGCCATCAAGCACAGATTGGAGACCTCCGAGTCGTTGTGATCTGATTCTGAGTCGCTGCTACTGAGTTTGTCCCATGAAGTCTCGTCCTTCATGGCTTTCTTCTTTTTCTTAGCCTCCTTATTCAGCAGTGGGCAGTCAGGTTTAATATGCCCCACCTTATTGCAATTATAGCACGTAGGAGCAACTAATTTTTCTTTTCTTTTGCTGGACTCTCCATTCTTATTAGTAGACTCTCTATATTTTTTAAAGGGCTTCCTGTTCTTCCTAAAAAATATGCTAAATTTTCTAGTTAGCATAGCCATTTCATCATCAGTGTTAGATTCAATGCAGTCACTAGATGTGTTAGTGGAGGCTTTCAATGAAGTAACATTCTTAGCCTTATTATGTTCATTAAGTCTCTCATTTATGCTCAATTCATATGTGATCAGGGAACTTATCAATTCATCTAGGGTCATAGCCTTAAGATCTCTACCCTTAGCAATGGTCGTAGCCTTGGCTTCCCAAACAGGAGGTAAGCCTTTAAGGATCTTCCTAATCATCTCATATGTGGGATAGGTATTTCTTAATGCATGCATTGAGTTTAGGATGTGTGTGAATCTGATGTACATGCTCTAAATGGACTCACCTACATTCATCCTAAATGCCTCATACTCATTAGTCAACATATTGATCCTACTGTCCTTCACGTCTCTAGTAACCTCATAAGTGACCTCTAACTTATCTCATATTTCTTTTGCAGTATAACATGCCATAATTCTGTTAAATTCAATTACATCAAGACTATAATCTAAAATATTCATGGCAGTGGCATTAAGACTAACAGCTTTCATATCATCATAATCATACTCATCCTCAGTCTTAGGAACCTTGGTTGCACCCTCTGTTTTCATTGGGACATAGTTTCCCTTAGAGACGATCCTCCACATCTTCAAATCAGTATTCTGAAGGTAGATGTGCATCCTCTATTTCTAGAAGGTGTAATTGACACCACTAAAAATAGGAGGTCGTGTGGAAGATGGTCCCTCAAGGAAAGGGGTCACGGATCTATGAGTCATACGTGATCTTTTTGCAAAATAACAACTAGTCTATGCAACGTGGCACTGATACCAATTGTTAGCATTATTGTGATCCCAAGAGGGGGGGGGGTGAATTGGTATTTTTAAATTTAATACATAGGTGAATGTTCTAACACCAGTATGTTCACAACCTTAATGACAATCAAGTGCAAGTAAAGTAAATATACTCTAATTTAAATAAAGCAATTTATTTAACGACATGCACTAGAAAGCACCAAACTAAAAAATGACACACAGATATGTTATCAAGGTTCGGCCAATTGTCTGCATCCTTGCCTTGGCTAACTAGCACAAGGATTACCACTATAACTTGCTCACTTTAATGGGTGGAGCGGCACCTATACAAACCTGGTTAATTCAAGGGTTGGCCTCAACCAGTACATACAATCCTTACCTAGCTGGATTACCGCCCCCTCAGTCCACGCTTGGAAACACTCAGATTTTACAATCAAATGATACAACAGATAAGTGCTTTCACGTAAAGCGGATTTATTCCCAAATAATACGCTCAATCAAATACGCATCAATAGTATGGATATAGTGTAAGCTCAGTGATGCAAGATTTGTTCTATCAATACTCAACATAGTATAGTCAATATAAAGCTCAAGAGTATTCAACACAATATGATTAGGTTAAGTTTGGATTTTTCATTTAAGGTTAGGTTGAAGCTTCCCTTATACATTTCTTTGTTGAGAATGTTTTTTGTCATTTGTCTTCCCATCTTTCTAGTTTGCCCTACATAGCTAGCATATATCTTGTTAGGCTTTGGTTGCCTCTAGGTTGAGGTCAATGTTCAAATGACAATTTCTAGCTCTCAAATTTTTTTTGTATTAACAGTTTCCCTACCAAAGTGGGTTGTGATATTTTTGCATGAGAGGGTAGCATACAAGCATTCTACTTGAAATTTATGATTCCATCAAGAAGTGGAAGGATAAATCATTGTTTCTTTGTGGGAAGAAGGGTTAGGGTACAAATATGGACTAGGTGATCCCATAAAGCATTTTGTGACTCCATTATTTTCTTTAGAAGACAAGGAAATTAGGAAGACTTTAATAATGGCTATGCTAAGGGCCTTTGCAGAACTAAGACCCACCACTAAGCTTATTAAATTAAGTAATATGGCAATCATCTTTTGGTTGGATGTTTTTTCCTTTACATTATGTCATTCCCAAACTAAAAGAACCATTCCTTGCACTCCTTTTTGCCTAGTTAAGTCAATCATGTTTATGAGCTTATCTCAAGCCTTGAGCTCATTCTGATCCCAAGCCAACCTTTTGCCCCAAGTTGACATAGTTTTTGAGTCCATAGCTCATTCTAGCATAATTAAGCTAAATTTGCATTCAAGCAAATCCTAAGCCACTGCTCACGTGAGCTCACAACTTGGGCCAAAAGTACATTCACATTCACATGAAAATGCCCTCTTCCGCCAAAATTAACAATATTATTATTTCTAGTATTATTTGTACAAAGTAATAAGTACCTTTGTTGGAGAGAGAGAGAGAGAGAGAGAGAGTAAATCCAATGTACCCTATTGTCACAAAGGAAGGGGACAATATAATTATTGTAAATAACAAAAGATATGTATTTTCTATATGCTAGACTTTAATGGTCACATATTATAGAAACGTTCGAACAAGAAAGATAGTATTCTTACAAAGTTTGTGTGAAACCATATTTTACCTGTTTGTCGCACAGTAACTTTTCTCAATAAAATTACTTATATGTTTTTGATAAACTAATATTACACACTTTCTGTCTTTCAAATTAAAATAAAAATAATAAAATAAATAAACACATATTACATAGAAAATTAGTTTGTCATGTCTAATTGGACACATGAATTAATTACGTATATATAGACTAGTATAACTCATTCGTGCAGCTATTATAAAGTCTTATGTTAATAATTGTATCATATTTTTGTTGAGGTTACATAAAACTCATCCTCCGAATTTTACTTAAAAAAAACAAAACACAGACACACACATATTCTTACACACAAAACATGCTACTAGCTTTCATCATCAAAGAGATTAATTAAAAGCAGTCATCCAATCATCTCTCTCTCTCTCTCTCTCTCTCTCTCTCTCTCTCTCTCTCTCTCTCTCTCTCTCTCTCTCCACATAAATATATTTATATATATAATGCATTTATATTCTTTTTAATTTTTTCAAAAATTCATATTAGTATTGTCCTTTGACCTTCTAAAAAAGTAATTTTATTTTCAACAATTCAAATTAAAACCCCATAATTTCTCCCAGATGTGTGTGGATGGTGCAGGTTTTCCACATATATCCCCTTCTTATTACATGTTAAACGAAATAATTATAATATATACATATATAAAGTAAATATTTAGTCTTAATAAACAAAAAGAAATTATAATGTATTATAAGCAGGGGCAACTTATTTAAATATACATAATTAAGACTAAGTATTACTATTAAAAATTAAAAAGTAAAGTGATAATATGTATTTTTAAAAGCAAAAATTTTGAGTTTAAATGTAGATTTCTAAAGATTAAAATAACTCCATACAAAAACTAAATTCTATCTAAATCTAAGCAAACCAATTAAAAATTTTCCATGCTCCCAAAAACATGGTTAGGGATTGACTATTTTAAAAACAAGAAATAACCCTAGAAATTTAATATATTGTTGAGGTTCCAGCCAAAATAAAAAAAAAATAAAAATAAAAAAAGAAGAAAGACAAGGGAACAAACCTAAGGTGTCCGGCAAGAAGCTAAGGCCATCAGTCAGCTGGGAACAGCGGGAGCTAGACTAGGAAAGGGCCAAGTTTGATGGGGGTCGCAAGTGGGAAACTGGGAGAGGGCGTACCAGGCCATCAATCCGCTAGGGATCCGACAAAGCCTACGACGTCCTGTAAAGTCAAGCACACCAGGCTGAGAGAGAGTAGCGGGAGACTGGGAGAGGCAATCGTGCCGCAGGAAAGAGGAGGAGCCAGGAGAATAGGAGGGAAAATATCCCGTGGATAGGGATAAGAGATTTTGGGCATTAGTGACGGTTTCAAAACCGTCACTATTATTCTCCATCCTTTTTTTTTTAAATGACATAGCATTAGTGATGGTCCACAATTCGTCACTAATAATGGCATAGTAGTGACAAGTTTAGAAATTCGTCACTAATTAAGAACCAATGGTGGCGAATTTATAAATTCATCACTAATATTCTGAACTTAAATTTATTTATTTTTTTAAAAAAGGATATATTAGTGACGAATTTAAAAATTCGTCACTATTGGTCCCTTATTAGTGATGAATTTACAACATCGTCACTGATACTCTGAACTGAAATTTTTTTTATTTTTTTTAAAAAAGGCATTATTAGTGATATTTTCAAATCCGTCACTAATAAGGGACCAATAGTGATGAATTCATGAATTCGCTACTAATACTCTGAACTTAAAATTTTTAATTTTTTTAAAAACAGGAAGTATTACTGACGGTTCTCAAATCCGTCACTAATAATAGGCCAATAGTGATGAATTTACAAATTCATCACTAATACTCTGAACTCAAATACGGTTGTCAAATCCGTCACTAATAATGACCAATAGTGACAAATCTTGTAATTCGTCACTAATACTCTGACCTAATACCCTTAACTAAATTTTATATTAGTAGTGACAGTTGGTTAATCGTCACTAATAAGTGACTTTTAATGACAAATTTAATCCGTCACTAACACCATAAAATCGTCGCTAATATTTTCTCAGAAAAAATTTTGCCCGAAAAATGTTTACCGCGCAGTTTTTAGTGACGAAAGTATTAATGACGAATTTAAAACCGTCACTAATAGTGTTGTATTAGTGACGGTTTTAAAATCGTCACTAATACTTTCGTCACTAAAAACCTGATTTTTTGTAGTGAGTTCTACCCATTTCTTGCAGTGACCTATTCTTTCTTTCTACTACACCATTTTGTTGAGGTGTCCTAGGTGTAGAGAAGTTATGTGATATGCTCTCTAAGTCACAATATTTTTCATTGCTTTCATTTTTGAATTTCGTGCCTCTATCACTTCTTATGTGAGTAATTTTATAACCCTTTTCATTATGGATTTTCCTACAAAGTTTGGTGAACTGTTCACATGATTCATTTTTATGTGCAAGGAACAACACCCATGTGAATCTAGAAAAGTCATCCACAATTACAAAGGCATAAGATTTACCACGAAGACTTTGCATAGAATTAGGTGCAAACAGATCTAGGTGAAGCATCTTTAAAGGTCGAGTAGTAGATATGAATTTCTTTTTCTTAAAACTAGATTTTGTTTGCTTACCCATTTGACATGCATCACAGATTTTATCCTTTACAAAACACATCTTAGGCAAACTTTTAACTAATTATTTTCTAGCAAGTTTAGACAATAAATCCATGCTAGCATGTCCTAAACGCCTATGCCGCAACCAACTAGCTTTATTTATAGCAGAAAAACATGTTACTTGTTGTGAAGCTAAATTATCAAGAAAGGTAGTATAAACATTTTTCATGTCTATCAGCAGTAAAGAGCACTTTGTGATATGTTATATTTTCTACTATGCATTTGTTATTTTCAAAAGATACTTTATATCCTATGTCACATAATTGACTTATGCTAAGTAGATTATGCTTCAGTCTATCAACCAACAAAACATTATCAATAGTAGGAGAGGAATCCTTACCAACCTTACCTACCCCGATGATACGTCCTTTGGCATTGTCGCCAAATGTCACATAGTCTCCATCCTTGGGAATAATTGTTGTGAATTTGCCTTTGTTGTCTATCATGTGCCCTGAGCACCTGCTATCCTAGTACCATTGGTCCTTAGAGGAGGACGATCTTAGGAAAATCTATAAAATAAGCTAAGTAACTAATGTTGTCAAGCCCTAAACCCCGAAATGGGACCTAGGGGTGAAAATGTAATCTAACCTGTCCCTATATCATACAAATCACCACAGATACAGTACAAAGGAAGAGGGTCTGACCCCGTGGGGTTCCTAGGCACCCTAAAGACATCCAAACACAATCATATACGCAACGGAAAAAGGTCATCTATATACATATGCAGTACCATACCAGAGTCTATACAAGAGCAGACACAATGCTCTATCAAAAACGTACAAACGGGGGCCCAACACATCCCAAAATGGCAACCCACCAAAATTACAGTCCTAGCACTTACCTAGCACTAAATGCGATACACCGGCCACTATGCTCCCTACACCAGGACGCCACTTGCAGTTACCCGAAGGACCTGTAAAAATGTATGTACAGTAGGGGTTAGACAGCTCTCAGTAAGGAAGAACACAGGTTATATCAATGTGTGGCATTTGAGTGTTATCATGATACAACATACACGCAGTTAAATGCATTCCAGTACTAATTTACACAGTGCATACACGCACACATAGGGAGGCCATTTATACGCAGCTCCGTCACAATACATACACATAATCAGTAATCCTCAGTGTCGTCACACTCTTTGGCCTAAAGCCGGCCCACAACATACGGCGTTGGCCCATAGCCAACCCGCGAACATGGCGTCACCGGCACATGGCTAGTCCCCGACTCCCATGGCATCATACTAGCGCTAAACTGGTGGATCCACACCCTTCGGCCTGATCTGCCGGAATAGGCTCATGCCCTCAGATATAGAGCCAGACACTCTTGCCTACATGGCAGGCGATAACACGCCCTTAGATATAGATCTGGACACTCTCAATACCAGGAACAATTTCGGAACCCATTCCTACTAGCTTTTCAACATATCACACACACATGCATGCTCATATAACCAAACAAACCACACTCATTTGGTAATCTAAATCATGGTTTTCCAAACAAATACAGTTTAAACAAAGTCAAGGCACGGTCATCCCAATATCACAGTATAAATCATACATATACTCGGTTTTCAACAAAACTCGGGATTCTGCCCGTTGCCCCCTTTTCCCTAAAACTATAATAATGAAAAACCCATAGTTTTCCTCGTTAGATCCCCCCTAAATGAGTAGCCAAAACACACATAGGACCGTGGAGCATAGTTCCACCGAGTCCGATTTCAAAAATAACCAATATAAACATTGTTCCCCTTACCTTAACCCCGTAAGCAAATCCTGAACTCCAAGGTCCCTAAATAGCGAACCAAGTTTCAAAACCTACAAATCACAGTACAGAATATGTTCACAAGATAGTTACCTACAAATCTACTGGATCAGAATTGAAAACCGAGTCTTACCTTAATTTTACGCCGAAACCCAAAAATCTCCGAAACGAGATTCCGATCTGTAGAAGTTGTAGAGAATCCTTCCACGATCCTCATGGTAGCTTCCATTTTCTGATTCCGTCAACGATCGGGGAAGAATTCTAGAGAAAAGGAGTAGGGAGAGGTTTAAAAAGAGAGAGAGAGAGAGAGAGAGAGAGAGAGAGAGAGAGAGATAAAAATCTAAGTTTGATTAGCTTGGAAGAAATGAGAATTTCCTTTTATAGCCCTTTGACCTGGCAATTTCCAATTTCACCCCTCTCTTAATATTTAAACCCATTTTTCATATTTTGGGTTCTTACAATCTCCCCTCCTTACAAAAATTTTGTCCTCGAAATTTGCCATCTCTCATTCCCAGATTCATACATACAATTAAATACATGGACACAACTCAAGAGTGAACTGGTGATCATCACAGCGCAGTCCCATCATACACATACACATACATACCCTCACTTATAACAGAGGAATACCGTGGTTACATATACAACAGTCTCAGGAGTTCACAATACTCACACTCCCGAAGACTAACCACCTATCCCAACCCACAGTAGGATCATGTACAAGTGCTCAAAATAATTGTGGATACTTCCGGCGTATTTCCATTTCCAATTCCCAAGAAGCTTCCTCAACCTCGTGGTTTTGCCACAATACCTTCACTAACAGTATCTCTCTGGTACGAAGCTTCTAAACTTTACGGTCCAAAACATGAACAGGTATCTCTTCATACACTAAAGTATCCCCAATTTCCAACTCATCATAACTAATCACATGTGAAGGATCCAACACGTACCTCCTCAACATGAAGACATGAAACACATCATGGACCCTCGAAAGTGCTGGAGGTAATGAAACTCTGTAGGCTACCGGATCCACTTGCTCAAGTACCTCGAATGGTTCAATATATCTCGGGCTTAGCTTGCCCTTCCTGCTGAATCTCATCACTCCTTTCATCGGAGCAATACGCAGAAATACCTTACCTCCCACTTCAAACTCTAACTCACGGCCACGAACATCTACATAACTCTTCTTCCGACTCTAAGCAAATTTAATCCTCTCCTGGATCAAACCCACCTTCTCAGACGCCTACTGCACAAGTTCAGGTCCTAACACCTAACGTTCACCAACCTCATCCCAACACAAAGGAGATCGACACCTCCGACCATACAAAGCCTTGAACGGTGCCATCCCGATACTAGATTGGAAGCTGTTGTTATAAGAAAACTCCACAAGTGGCATAAATTGTATCCAGCTACCACCGAAGTCTAACACACAAGCTCACAACATATCTTCCAATATTTGTATCGTCCTCTCCAACTATCCATCAGTTTGGGGGTGGAACGCTGTACTGAAAGTAAGCTTCGTCCCCAATGCCTCCTGCAAGCTCATCCAGAATCGAGAAGTAAACCTCGAGTCCCGATCTGATACTATGGACACCAGTATCCCGTGCATTCTCACAATCTCATGCACATACAAATCTACTAGCCTACTCAAAGGATAGCTAACTTTCATCGATATGAAATGAGTAGATTTCGTCAATCTATCAACAATCACCCAAATAGCATTCTGCCCGTGAAGCGCTAGTGGAAAACCGGTCACAAAATCCATGGAAATATGCTCCCATTTCCACACTGAAATAGGAAAAGGCTACAGCGGCCTTGCCGGCCTTTTATGTTTAACTTTCACCTACTGACACGTAAGAAACTACTCCCCGAACTAAGTAATCTGCCTCTTCATACCAGACCACCAGAAGGTCTCGTGGAAGTCCCGATACATCTTTGTACTACCAGGATGTACCGTATATATAGAACGATGCGCCTCCTCTAGAATTATCCTTCTGATCTCATCATCGTTCGAAACACACAGTCTGGTCCCAAACCTCAACACACCTCCTTCAGAGATGTTAAACTCTTGTCGCGGCGTCCCGGGAGCGCGTGTGCCCCGGGCGGCGAAATTAAAATCGTTTTAATATTTTCATGGAAAAACATGGAATATCGGAGTCGCCACTAACCTTTAGTGCGGTTAGAACACATGATTACTACCCCGTTAGGGGTAGAATCGGTCTACATTACCAGAATTGGGTTCGGGAGTTCAGTTACGCGAGGGGAAGGTACTAGCACCCCCTACGCGCCCGTTCTTACGAACGGTACCTAATTAATTTAAAATTATCCCTAAGTTAATCTAATAATTCTTTAAATTACTCCTTTTTATGAATTTATAATTACACGTGAAAAATAAAGAAATAAATAAATATAATATAATATATACATATATTCCCTTAGAGCTTAAGGTATGTAAAGCCCGAAGGCTCATACCCCGCAATAAAATCATAGGGATAATAATTAAGAAAATACACTCCCAACATTTTGAAATGATATATAAAATTTTTATAGGGAAATACTAGTATGGGGAGGTTTTTTTAATATATATTAATGAAATAATACACTAAGAAATTAAACTACATATAATTATCAATAAAACACCATATACTAATTATATAAAGATACTAAAGTTAATAAAACGATACCATATATATATTAGAATACTAAGAAGAAATACACTAATAAATAATACAAAACATAATAATAATAATAATAATAATAATAATAATAATAATAATAATAATAATAATAATAATAATAATAATAATAATAATAATAATAATAATAATAATAATAATATAGAATAAACTACTAAACTTGGTATAATACTAAAATATGCCAATATTCTTAATATGAACGTGTGATCTAAGAGTACTAAATATAACAATATACTTAATATAACATTATACTCATATATATACCATACAACAATATAACAATACACACTATAGGAATATTTGCTACAACAATAATAACACGACAATAATATAATAATATAACAATATATATAAATATATATACAATATGGAAATAATAAAGAAACAAATCAACCCTACAATTAAAATGTAAACTATACAATATGATAATGATATATCTTAACAAATACATGCATAAATCCTAACTATAAATAATCAAAACTTTGACATAATACTAACAACACCCTAGTATTAACAATAAAGGAAACGTGACAATAATTCAAACCCTAGAAATTAAATATAAACAACATAAAAACAAATAAGACCAATTTTTGGCAACAATTCAAATTATAATCTATTATGCCAATATACATGGGTACGATATGGAAACATGTGCTAATTAGGAAACATACCAAAACTTAACGTGGAAATATGAAAATACATGTGTAATCAAATATACAAGACAATGCTAATGAATATACAAGTAACTATATGAGGCAATCACACTAATGATAGTAGAAATGTGCTAGCTATACAATAGAATGTACATTCAATAATAATATAAATATGCAAATAAACATATATGGCAATAACAATAATAAGTGTGCATGCAAATTAAGTATACAATTAAAATATGCAATCAACAATAACATGAATACAAATATATAAGGCACTAATAAGAACCACATAAATATGCAAAAAATATATAATACAATAAATATGCCAACAATGTCAATACACACTAATAATAAAAGCTTTATTACAATAGTTATATAAACACTTTAATAATAATACAAAACTAACACATAATAAAAGAATAATAATAATAATAACGATAATAACAATCCAACAATAATAATATTATTTAATATGTACAATAAATTTACACGTAAATAAAACCCTTAAATACACCACCTGCAAAAACACCTAGATGATAAACTTACAAAAATTAATACCATAAGACAATAACAAACATATATCGATGATAAAATAGGTACCTAATAAATAAAGGAAACACATACAATATAATATTACATGTCAATATAACATAATGCAAATAGTAAACCAAGCCACTGCATGTATACAAAATAATAGCCTTGAATCATGATAACAAACAATAATAAATCTAAATATATATATACAATAACTTAAACATGAATATAAAATACATTAAAACTCCTCTCTAATTATCTAGCAAGTATATTAACAATATAAATAAGTGAATAGATAAAAAACTTAACAAAGTAATGATAGACAACAATACATACAGAAAAATAAAATAACATAAAACCTAAACCTTATATATTGAAAACAAAACAAATCAGTCTATACATATAAATATATATCTTTGTGTGTGCGTGTGTATGGGGTTAGCATGCAGAGGCGCTCTCCAGGAGGCCTCTGGCAAGTCGTGTGTGCATGTGAGCCCAGGGAACTCACCAGAGGGGGGTACGGTGGGAGATGCTGACGGCGACTGGGTTTGTCCGGCACGATGATGATGGCCGTGGCTGACTCTCGCTGCTGTTTGGGTTGTTGGCGAGATTACGAGAGGTGTGAGGTTGCCATGAGCAATGGGAGAGAGGGTCTGCAGTTGCAGGAACCCAAAGTGACCGGGGTTGAGATGGTGAGTTGCCGGAGTTGTGCTGGCCCCGGATAGCTACTGCTGGGGGCTGGCAGGGAGCCAGGTTGCTGGAGGCGCTGGGCTTGAAGCAAACGGCCAAGGGCGGAGGCTGTGATGACAACGGTAGTGAGTGGCGTGGGAACAACGGCAAAGTAGATATTCGGGGGGCAGAGTCTGCAATGGCAGCGGCTGTGATGATGGAGGGCTGGAGTTCGGCTGCGTGGCCTGCTGGTGTGGAGGAGGTCGAGAGCTGTGGTTGCCAGCTGCTAGTGCTCTGGCAGGGAAGTTGGTGAACAAGAGAGAGGGCAGGTTGGGCTGGAGCTCTGGAGGTCGGGAAGCAGAAGAAGAAGAAACAGGGATTTTTCTTTTTTATTTCTCCGGCTGTGGCTGTGGCTGTGCAGCGCCGGATCCCCCAAGAGAAGAAAGGAAAAGGGCCTTATATAAAAATTTAGAAACCCTAAACCCATCCCTTTTCCTTTTTGGTTTTATGGTATTTTTTTCTTTTTGGAAACAATATATATGAGAATAATTATTAGTATGGTAATAATAATAATAATAATGATAATATATATATATATATTAAAATAATAATAATGATAATAGTAACAACAAAGATAAATAAAATAATAATAATAATAATAATAAATATAAATAGAAATAAAAATAAAAGTAATAATAATAATACTAATGAATAATAATAATAATAATGATAGTAATAAAATAATAGTAATAATAGTAAATAAAAATACTAATAATGATGATTATAAAAATTAAAAATAATAATGAAAATAATAAATAATAATAATAAAATAGAAGTAAAAATAAGTAATAACAGTAATACTAATGAAAAATAATAATAATAATAATAATAAGAATAATAATAATAATAATAATAATAATAATAATAATAATAATAAAAATAACAATAATAATAGTAATACATATATTGGGCCTGGGTAAAAATGGGGTGTCTACAACTCTGTAGCTAATCCCTGCTGTACCTTTTCCATAGCCTCTGCCAACTCTGTATCACTAGCTTGTGCGGCTTTTATACGCTCAAATAGGGTCAATTGGATCACCAAACCAGCACAATAAGCCTGATGATCACCAACCACCAACTCTATACCTGAGCTCTCCAAATCCCGTCTGATGTGACACTGAGTTACAACTACAGATACAGTTGTAGGTTCTGACTTCCAACTCAACGCATCAGGCACCACATTTGCCTTCCCCAGGTGATAACTGATCGTGCAATCATAGTCCGTAATCAACTATAGCCACCGCCTCTGCCTCATATTCAACTCCTTCTGCATGAAGAACCTAAGGCTCTTATGGTCAGTGAAGATCTCACACTGCACCCCGTACAAATAGTGTCGCCAGATCTTCAGTGCATACACAATAGCAGCCAACTCTAGATCATGCGTAGGGTAATTCTTCTCATACTCCTTCAGTTGTCGAGAAGCATATGCCACAACCTTACCCTGCTGCATAAGCACACATCCTAAGCCCTTCAGAGACGCGTTGCTATAAATCACAAATCCACCATCCCCCAAAGGAATGGTCAACACTGGAGCAGTAACCAGTCGGTGCTTCAACTCCTGAAAGAACTGCTCACAATCATTGGTCCACTCAAACTGGACTCCCTTCCTGGTCAATTGAGTCAAAGGTACAGACAGTTTATAGAAACCCTCTACGAACCGACAATAGTAATCCGCCAGTCCTAGAAAACTCGGAACCTCCTGCATATTCTTCGGCCTTACCTAGTCGACCACAACTTCAATCTTGCTAGGATCAACTGATATTCCATCCCCAATAACCACATGGCCTAAGAACACAATCTAACTCAACCAAAATTCACATTTCTTCAACTTAGCATACAACTTGTTCTCTCGCAGAATTTGTAACACTAACCTCAAATGTTCCACGTGTTCTTCTGTACTCCTCGAGTATACCAGAATGTCATCAATGAATACCATCATGAACCAATCTAGGTACTCATGGAAAACTCTATTCATCATATCCATGAACACTGCTGGAGCATTCTTCAACCCAAAAGGCATGACTAAAAACTCGTAGTGGCCATATCTGGTTCGGAAAGCCGTCTTCGCTACATCCTCCACTCTAACCCTCACCTGATGATATCCTGACCGCAAATCGATCTTCGAAAAGACCCGCGTCCTCTGCAACTGGTCAAAGATATCATCTATACGAGGTAAAGGATAACGATTCTTCACAGTTACCTTGTTAATCTCACGGTAATCAATGCACATCCGCATCGACCCATCCTTCTTCTTCACAAACAGTACTGGAGCTCCCCAGGGCGAAACACTAGGCCGAATGAATCTCCTGTCCAGTAATTCCTGCAACTGCTCCTTCAACTCCCGAAGTTCTGCTGGAGCCATCTAGTACGAAGCTTTAGAGATCGGTGCCTTACCGGACAACAACTCTATCGCAAACTCCTCCTCACGATCTAGAGGTAAACCAAGTTAATCATTTGGAAACACATCCAGGAATTCGCTGACTACCCAAATATCCTCGAGTCTCAACTCATCTCGCGGCGGTTCCTTCATACAAGCTAGGTACCCCTAACATTCGTCCAAGAGTAGCCTCCTCACCTATAGTGCTGACATAATCTATGGCGTTGAACGCACACACGATCCCATAAACTCGTACTCCAGCTCCCCAGGAGGTCTGAAAACTACCACCTTTCTACGACAGTCGATCATGGCATAACTGGAGAACAACCAGTCCATCCCCAGAATGACGTTGAACCCTAACATGTTGTATACCACAAGATTCACCGGTAACAGCTTTCCCTTAATTTTCACTGGGCAGTTTATCAACATCTTCCTACAGAAAGATACACTCCTAGATGGCATAGTAACAACTAATACCTCATTCATGTCTCAGGTCTCAATCCCACATCTTCCCACAAAATTTATAGATACAAAAGAATGGGTTGCACCCGAATCAAACAGAACAGAAGCTTTATTCGAAAGCAATAATAAGGTACCTGTCACCACGTTACCTGCATGCTCAGCATCCGATAGAGTAAGAGAGTATACTCTGGCCGAAGCTGTATTCATCTGAGCGGTTCCCCGAGGTATCTGATTACTCCCTCGGTCCCCACTAACTACTGGCACATCTTACCTCGGTGCTCGAAAATCACGAGACATGTGGCCTGGCTGGCCACAGTTGTAGCAACTACCCCCAAATGACCGGCACTCTCCCTCGTGCCACCTGTGACATCTGGTATAACGACCACCGGTCTAGCTCATCTGAGAGTCCTAGCCCTCGATATTCTAGTGATAACTCAAGCCCTTGCTCCTTTTCTTCCACAATTCCTGACGAGATCCTTTCTAAGAACCATAAGGCACCATCCTTCCTCGATTCCTGATCCACCTCGTCCTCTCGGATACCAGTCTCGATCACCGTGGCTTTATCTACCAACACCGAGAACTCATGGATCTAAAGCATATCCACTAGTCTGTGGATATCCTTCCTCAAACCCTTCTCGAACCTCCAAGTTTTCTCATACTCGCTCGAGATCACATATGGTGCAAAACGGTACAGCTCTATGTATCGAGCCGCAAACCCCTGCACCGTCAAACTCCCCTGAGTCAGTGCAGAAAACTCATTTGCCTACACATCTTATACGGAAGCTGGGAAGTATCTGTCAAAGAACACCTTCTTGAATCGGCTCCACGTCATCTCCTCAGGACCAGCTCTCTGCTTCTCCAACAGATTCACCGTAGTCCACCATCGACCCGCCTCCCCAGACAGCTAGAAGGTAGCATAAAGAACTCGCTGCCTATCCCTGTAGTGCAGGACCTCCAAGATTCTCTCAGTCTTTTCCATCTAGTCCTCTGCTGTCATCGGGTTAGCTCCTCCAGAGAACGTCGGAGGATGCATGCGTGTGAACCTCTCAATGGTGCACCCCACAGCAGTAGGAGAGCGCTCGCGTCTCCTCACACTCCGCCTGATCTCCCGCAATACCTGCCTCGTCAAACACTGAGGCACAGAATGAGACTCATCACTCGCAGTCTCCTCGGAGCCACTTCCCAGGTTATTATCCTTGGGCTCCATTCTACAACACAATAGGAATCTATTAGTATCCCTATAACACATACAGTTAACACAATGATCTACACTAATCGTGTTAACTACTTCCTACCAGGTCTAGCTCTGTCCTATCACACCGACACGAAAGTCATCAATGATCTGCCCTACTTTTACTAGAATCGTCATCCTAGGAAAAACATGGAATACCATCGACAATTACCAGTCTAGCAACCAAGCAACCCTCAACCAACTCTACCCATATCCACATCCTATACTCTGGTATGTACTCAAAACTAAACCTATCCAAGTCTACAAGAATCTAGTAACCTGGTTAGCTCTGATACCAAGCTGTCATTCCCCGAATCCCGAAATGGGACCCAGGGGTGAAAATGTAATCTAACCTGTCTTTGTTTCATACAAATCACCACAGATACAGTACAAAGGAAGAGGGTCCGACCCCGTGGGGTTCCTAGGCACCCTAAACACATCCAAACACAATCATATACACAGCGGAAAAAGGTCATCTATATACATATGCGTACCATACCAAAGTCTATACAAGAGCAGACACAATGCTCTATCAAAAACGTACAAACGGGTGCCCAACACATCCCAAAATGGCAACCCACCAAAATTACAGTCCGAGCACTTACCTAGAGCTAAACGTGGTACACCGGCCACTACGCTCCCTACACCAGGACGCTAGTTCTAGTTACCCAAACAACCTGTAAAAATGTACGTACAACAAAGGTGAGACACCTTTCAGTAAAGAAGGACACAGGTTATATCGGTGTGTGGCATTTGAGTGTTATAATGATTCAACATACACGTAGTTAAATGCATTCCAGTACTAATTTACACAGTGTATACAGGCACACATACGGAGGCCATTTATAAGCAGCCCCTTCACAATACATACACATGATCAGTAATCCTCAGTGTCGTCACACACTTCACCCCGAAGCCGGCCCGCGATATACAGCGTTGGCCCGTGGCCAACCTGCGAACACGGCGCCACCGGCGTATGGCTAGTCCCCGACTCCCATGGCATCATACTGGCGCTAAACTGGTGGATCTACACCCTTCGGCCTGATCTGCCAGAATAGGCTCATGCCCTCAGATATAGAGCCAGGCACTTTTGCCTACATGGCAGGTGATAACACGCCCTTAGATATAGAGCCGGAAACTCTCAGTACCTGGAACAATTTCGGAACCCATTCCTACTAGCTTTTCAACATATCACACACACATGCATGCTCATATAACCAAACAAACCACACTCATTTGGTAATCTAAATCATGGTTTTCCAAAAAAATATAGTTTAAACAAAGTCAAGGCACGGCCATCCCAATATCATAGTATAAATCACATATATACTCAATTTTCAATAAAACTCGGGATTCAGCTCGTCGCCCGCTTTTCCCCAAAACTGTAATAATGAAAACCCATAATTTTCCCCATTAGATCCCCCCAAATGAGTAGCCAAAACACACACAGGACCGTGGACCATAGTTTCACCGAGTCTGATTTCAAAAATAACCAATATAAACATAGTTCCCCTTACCTTAACCCCGTAAGCAAATCCCAAACTCTAGGCTCCCTAAACAGCGAACCAAGTTTCAAAACCTACAAATCACAGTACAGAATATGTTCACAAGACAGTTACCTACAAATCTACCAGATCAGAATTAAAAACCGAGCCTTACCTCGATTTTTTGCCGAAACCCAAAAATCTCCGAAACGAGATTCCGATCTGTAGAAGTTGTAGAGAATCCTTCCATGATCCTCGTGGTAGCTTCCGTTTTCCGATTCCGTCAACGATCGGTAAAGAATTCTAGAGAGAGGAGTAGGGAGAGGTTTAGAGAGATAGAGAGAGAGAGAGAGAGAGAGAGAGAGAGAGAGAGAGAGAGAGAGAGATAAAAATCTAAGTTTGCTTAGCTTGGAAGAAATGAGAATTTCATTTTATAGCCCTTTGACCCGGGCAATTTCCAATTTTGCCCCTCTCTTAATATTTAAACCCATTTTTCATATTTTGGGTTCTTACAGATGCGGGTCCCCAAATTTTGTTTGGTCCATGGGGGTTAGTAACAGGGCCTCCCTTAACTACCCATACTTTCCTAATTCTAGCATGCTTATTCCTAAGTGGACAATCAAATTGAATGTGACCAATCTGTTTACATTTAAAACATCTTAATCTACACTTAGGCTCTTTAGGAGGAATATGAGATTTTGACTCACGTGTAAAGTGTCCTAAGTAAAGATTAGGTCATCTAACATTTTCAATACCATTAAAACCAAAACCCTCTTTACTTAAGGAGTTTCTTTGGGCACCAAGTAATTTTTCAAAATTTTCTTTACCCTTAGTGAATTTAAAATGATTTTGGAGCTATCCTCTAGTTTCCTCTCAAGCTCAACAATAGTATCATCTTTCTCTTTTAAAATATAGGCATGAGAGGTTTCTGCCATATTAAATAATTTTGACCAATTTTCACATTTCTTTTTCAAATCATTATTTTCTTTGGTCATTTTGCCTAACAATTTTGAAACACGAATATATTCAAACTGTAATTCTCTAAATGTAGGCATGCAGTCAAAATCACAATCATCGGATGAATAATAAAAGGATAATGAACTAGAAGACAATACCTCATCCTTATGTGCCATCAAGCACAAATTAGCGACCTACGTGTCACTATGATATAAATCTAAGTCGTTGCTGCTAAATTTGTCCCATGAAGTCCCAGCCTTCATGGTTTTCTTTTTTTTTCTTAGCCTCATTTTTTAGTAGTGGGCAGTCAGGCTTGATGTGCCCCACCTTATTGCAGTTATAGCATGTAGGAGCATTTGATTTTTCTTTTCTTTTGCTGGACTCTCCCTTCTCATTAGTGGACTCTCTATATTTTTTATGCGGCCTCCTGTTCTTTCTAAAGAACGTGCTAAATTTTCTTGTTAACATGGCCATTTCATCATCAGTGTTAGACTCACTGCACTCACTAGATGTGTTATTAGTTGCTTTCAATGCAGTCACTTTCTTGACCTTATTATGCTCATTAAGTCTCTCATTTATGGACAGTTCATAAGTAATCAGGGAATCTATCAATTCATCTAAGGTCATGGGCTTAAGGTCTCTACCCTCATTAATGGCCGTAGCCCTAGCTTCCCAAACTGGAGGTAAGCCTCTAAGGATCTTCCTAATCATCTCATATGTGGGATAGGTCTTTCCTAATGCGTGCAATAAGTTTATGATGTGTGTGAATCTAGTATACATGCTCTGAATGGACTCACCTACATTCATCACAAATGCCTCACTCACTGGTCAACATATCTATCCTACTGTCTTTCACATCCCTAGTACCCTCATATGTGACCTCTAACATATCCCATATTTCTTTTGTAGTAGAACATGCCACAATTCTATTAAATTCATTCACATCAAGACTACTGTACAAAATATTCATGGCAGTGACATTAAGACTAACAGCTTTTATATCATCATCATCATTCTCATCCTCAGTCTTAGGAACCCTGGCTGCACCCTCAGTTTTCATAAGGACATAGTTTCCCTTAGAGACAATCCTCCACACCTTCCAATCAGTATTATGAAGGTAGATGCACATCCTCTGTTTACAGAAGGTGTAATTAAAACCACTGAAAATAGTAGGTCATGTGGAAGATGGTCCCTCAGGGAAAGAGGTCACGGAGCTATGAGTCATATGTGATTTTTTTTTTGCAAAATAACAACTAGTCTATGCTACGTGGCTCTGATTCCGATTGTTAGCTTTACCGTGGTCTTAAGAGTGGGGGTGAATTGGTATTTTTAAAGTTTAATCCCTAGGTCAATCTCCCAACACCAGATATTCACAACCCTATGGTCAATCTAGTGCAAGTGAAGTAAATGTATACCAGAAAGTAAATAAAACAATTTAATCAATCACACAAGCACCAGAAAACAGTAAAGAGAGGGTGACATGTAGATATGTTATCGAGGTTAGGCCAATTGCCTACGTCCCCGCCTTAGCTAACATGCACAAGGATTACCACTATAACTTACTCACTTAAACAGGTGGAGCGGCACTGATACAAACCAGGTCAATTAGCACAGGGCTGACCTTAACCTTTACACCAATCCTTACCGAGTTTGATTATCACCCCCTCGGGCCACGCCTGGAATCACTCAAATTTACAATCAAATGGTACTGATTAAAGTGCTTTCAAGTAAAGCAGATATGTACCCTAATGCATTCAATCACATACAACACAAATGGTTTAACATGTAAGCTCAATGTGGTCCAATGGTTCAACTCTCAAATGTATTTTTTATTAGTGTATTGAGTACGTGAGAGTGACAATAGTCAATCTTTGTATTTCAAGATGTTCTCAATCAAGGTGCTCAAACAAAGATATCACTCAAGTTTCAAATATTCCAAATAGCAGAATATGTCAATCACGCAAACGGTGTATGTGCTTGCTTTGCAAAAGATATACAATCTTTGTATTCAGCAAATGATGTATACTTGAATAAATATTGCAACAAAGATTAATATCACAAACACAAATATCTATTCACAAATATATCAATATAAATCCCACATGATATTTCTATAAGTTTGAAAACGATTTTGCAACCCAAAAACAAATACAAGCTTCCTAAGATATTGCAATACAAGTGCAACACTCAGAAGCTTAGACAAGTCTTCTTAGGATAGGCTTATGAGCAAAGCCCCCTAAGAACACTTAGGTTTATCTCTTAATGAAAAATTAATTCAATCACATACAATGAGAGAGCAAACCTAATTTCAAAAACACTCAAGACACTTACAGAGGATTTAGAAGCTAGAGAAGGCAAGTTTGAGTGATTTTGAGAAAGAGTATGAATAGTAAAAAGTATTTTTCTTAAGAGAAAATTTTGGATTTTTTTTGCTAATCAAGTTTCTAATTTTCCCAAATGAAGGGCATATATAGACATCCCATGAAATATAACTATTGGGGATATAGCCGGGATTATTAGAAAAGTTTAATGAAGTATTAGCCATTTTAACCCTATTTTAAAATTATTAACCACAGTAAAAATTCACAGCAACCTGAGAGGCCCGGTCGACCAGAGCACTTTCGTTCGACCGAAGTTCATATGGCTCAGTCCACCAGGACATTTTTGAACTTGGGACTCATTCAACCGAAAGTGCATGTCCGAGGTGATTTTTTAATTTTACCGAGGTTCGGTCGACCAGGCAGATTTGCACTAGGTGATTCGGTCGACCAGATAGTTGGGATTTCTCCTGAGGACCCTCGGTCGACCAGACAGTTGCAATACAATTTGGGCTCGGTCAACTAGGTGGTCAAATGTTGACCTTAGGAAGTTTCGGTCAACCAGGCTGAGGTCAAATTGTTGACTCAAACCGAATTTGGTCCACCGGGGCAAAATAAACTGCATGGGTTGGTGAACTGAAAGTGCACAAAGTGTGCATTTTGGTCTCGTTTTGATTCACAAACACCCTATTCAATGTGCCTAACATTTCTGAGTGCAAAGGTTAGTGTCCTAGGGTCATTTCTAGGTCCTTTTGAAAACACCAAAAAAATTCTGTGTCGGTCGACAAACTAATTACATAAATGAATTTTATATATTACAATGCAAAGTAATTAAGTCTTCAATCTTCACTTGCACTATATGCATTAAGATCTGACAGTTTAAGTTCCTGCACAAAACCTCAAACACCCATTAGATATATAATGAGTATTTGTCATAATCAAAACTAGCTGTGACCTATAAGGTCAACACCAACCTAAAAACCCTGAGACACAGGCCTTTTCCTCTGACTCTGGGCCGCTATACCCCTACGTATACCACTCTCAATGATCGTAGCTCTATCTACAACCTCCGTAAATGTTTGAGCCCTGAAACCAATCACCTGCTCAAACAAGTTCTGCCTAAATCCCTCTTCAAACTTCTTTGCCTTTTTCTCTTCATTAGGTGCTAGATGTAGGGAAAAATGCGACAACTTGATAAACCGAGCTGCGTACTGAGATACCGACATCTGCCCCTATACCAAGTACATAAACTCTGCTGCCTTCGTGCTCCAAACGATACCAGGGAAATACCACTCGAAGAATAACTCCTTGAATCAGTCCCACGTCACTCATACTAGAACCGACCTTTGCTCCTCTATCAATCACGCTGATCTCCACCAGCGTTTCGCCTCCCCTATCAGCTTAAATGCTACAAATATGACCTTCTGCTCATCCGAACAAGGAAGCACTACCAAAGTCTCTTCGATGTCGTGGACCCAATTCTCAGCTACAATCGGTTCATCTCCTCTAGCAAAGGATAGGGGCTTCATCTGCATAAACTACTCGATTGAATAGCCACGCTCCCCAGAGCTCCTAGCCATTTCAGCCATCACCTGCTAGGTGACGTTGCACAATACTGCATCAGTATCACCACCCATGGTGGAAGGTCCTAGCCTGTCTTCCCCAGCATTTGTGCCACTGCTTCCTGGGTCCATCCCGAAAACAAGAAACACACTTAAGAACCTTATCTCCTACACAGAACTATCTTATACCAATTCAAAATTAACTACCTTTCTTGACCTTAACTCAATATCCAGTTCTACAGCCTAAACACACGACCTGAGAATAGTTTACTATGGTTTTTTTGAAATCATCACCCCAGGAAAAACACATAAACCACCACGGTAATCCTATACCCAGACCAAAGAACAAACCTCAAATCCTTTCCTATACTCTAGTATTGCTTCCACTGCACTCTAAAGTCTACAGAACCTAGCAACCTAGGCTTTGATACCAAACTGTAACGACCTGTTATTTATTTTTCAGTTCTATTTTCTTTTTTTTTTATACTATGAAATTTATAATACTCTAATACCTACTAGATTAAACTAAACCATCAACCTAAACAGCGAGAAACGGAACTCATATAAACACAATCAAGAAAATATACAATACCAGAGTGCTAAAATGTTCCCAAAATATGCATATACGACTATTTCCCAAAATACCCTCAACTAAGTAACCTTCCTAAAATCCTCACTTTACTGATAGGCCTAAACTGTAACCTCCTCTATCTACGAGTCTGATCTGCTCACCTAACTGGATCACCTGAAAAATATTAATTTAATGGGATGAGACGATGCTTAGTAAGACGAAATATGTTATTGTTAGTGTGTGGCAAATAAGTTACAATACTATGAAGGTCTATTTCTATATAATCATGCATAACTAAATCTATAAATATAGTACAAATAATATAAACCACCACCCTTCCCATGTTGCTTAACATATCTGTATTTCAGGTCTCTATACATAATACTTTTAATATATATATATATATATATATATATACGTACATTCCCTATTTCTGTGAAACGGTACATACATCAAAATAACTGAAAACTTCCCTGGATTGATAACTATATGTCATGATATAACCCTCATGACAAGGTTGTGCGGCTCGTAGGCGGGATCTAACCTGGCTGGCCGACTAAGTTAAACCACTATACTTCGTCAGTCTGATCAGCCCTCCTCAACCCATATCCGATGGGGAGCCTGTCCACACGTGGGCACAATCCACCTACCTACCACATATAATCTAAATAGGTGGTTGCACTCTATTCTGTATATAGCAACGGTACCGTGCTCTGTAAACTATATCTGTAATGGTCCATCAGGGTCTGATACTATGTAATACATCTTTATGTACAACTATCTGTTTTACCATGATTCTGTAATAACTGTATTAACCATGATGTTGTAGTAAACTGTATTAGTATCAATTGTGTTTCTAAGATTAACTGTAAATCTGTATGTCATGGTATTGTAAAACTGTATAATCATGGTATTCTGAAAATACTGTAAAATATATTCACTGTCTATATATTTTGTATAACATAACTCTAAAAAATACTGTAAAACATGTTTTTATACTATATCTATATTCCCAAGCCACACAGTAATTTAAAACATATTAAACATACTTGATAAACTGTATAAATTGTTGCTGTGAATAATAATCTGGTAATATCGTACAATTTATACTGAAAAAATACTAGAATTTCCTAGCATAGTATATTTCCCTTACCTGATTCCTGCTAAAAATCTCCTACTATGATGGGTCTTATACCCATAAGGTTCTCCACTCAACACCCTGAAAACCATATATCTGATATCAAAATATCATTATTTTTACGTCTACTGTGTTTCCTACAACTGCTAGAAAGCCAAATTTTCTTAAAAGACCTTATCCTGAATCTGGGATGAAATCCAACTCCATCCCACCAACAATCCCCTCTGGAAGACTTAAAGAGAACTTTCCCAGGAGCATCGTGGTGGCCTCAGATTGTTGATCTGGCGAACGATAGAGCTGAAATCGAAAAAAGAAGAGGGAGAAACCGAAGGGAGGAGAGAGAAAGAGTTTTTCTGACTTTTTTTGCGTAAAGTTCCAAGGTAAGCACTATTTATACTGTGGAATTCGTTGATGAGCAATGTCATCTCGTCGATGAGGCCAAGAAGAAGTTTCATCAACGAACATCATCTCCTCGTCAACAAAATTCAGAACTTGAAATAATCTCTCAGTATCTTCTCGTCGACGAAACTTGTCTTCGTCAACGAGGCTCTCTTGTACCCTCGTCGATGAATCCTGTGTTCGTCGACAAGAACTTGATAAATTTTCTTGGGTCATTACATCCCAAAGTGCAACGTCGTCGACGAACATAAAGCGTTCGTTAACGAAGTCGGTTGTCTCCTTCTATTACTGTTTCCATTTCCCTCCCTCTTTATTATTTAAATACCATTATTCTTCGGGTCATTACATCTTAATCCTATCTTCTAGGGAAAATGAAAACAATTTTAATCTTATGACCTCTTCAGTGCATGTTCTATCCATAAATGTGAAGCATACTTCTTCAAACTCTTTGATATGCAAATAAGAGTTTTTAGATTCCATGTGATAAAAGTGTGGTAGCAATGGAATCATCCTGGGTTTAAAATTAAGAGCATTTGCATTCAAAGGTTGAATAATGCAAGATGGGATGCTAGTCCTAATAGGCTGCAAGTATTCTCTAAGGGTCCTGTTAGGATTTTCCTTATTATGATGTTCATTTTCGTCAGCCATGATGCTATGAATGTCATATGATGATTCAAGTAAAACAGATGCACTCGATGATGAGGTTGATGATTTTGTCCTAACCAGTCTAAATGTGATGTCTCTAGCCCAACCAGGCATACAAAGATAGCATAAATGAAATAAAATAAAAAATATTGCAATAAAAATAAAATAAAAGCAAACACGCTAAATGAGAGGAAGTAGATATCACCTATGCTGTAAAAACATTCAAAACTCTATAAAGACCCTCTCAACAATCAGAAAAATACTCTAATGACCCCAAATGGTCCCTCGCAACGGTGCCAAAAGCTTGACTCGTTCTGAAATGTGCTTCCAAGTGTAGATGCATCAAGTTGTATCAATGATAATTCCAAGATCATATTCCATAGGGACCATTGATTATCAAAGTATTTGTGAAAGTTTAGTGAAAATAGGATGATGTAAAATGCTATGTAAAATTCTTTTTGGGTTTTTTATGTTTATGAAAAAGTAAAGAAAATGAGAAGTACTCGAGAAAATGTTAAAATGAGATTGAAATTTTACCAAGATTCAAAAATATAAATCTAATACCGCTGTCAAAACAAAACAAATTCAATGAAGCAACTTATCAAACACTTGGGTTACGGGTCCAACTTTTTTCATTCCTTCCACCATTTACTAGTTTTGTAGGTATTACTCTTCTTCTTGTTAATCCAATCAAAGCATTAATAAGATGAAATATGCAAACCTAAGATCAAGTAAACTTGCCAAGTCCCAACAAAACAAAATGAATACCCTCACTAAGCATCAACCGACATTTATGTAGTACTTAAATTGATGAAAATCCTAGATTAAATCAAGGTTTTGTTGTGCCTAATGTCAACAACGAAAAAAGAAATAAGAGCAAGAGATTTATCAACGATCATCTACAATCTAGGTTTTTCCCAAATAAAATCATAACAACAACATCAAAGAAAGCCTAATAAATCATGGAAAGCAACAGAAATTGAACCGCACCTCAAGTTGTAAAACTTAGCAAAGCATGTTTCCAATCCAAAATTTTCGTAACAAATTAAAACAAGAACAAATCATTGAAACAATACATGTAATAACCCGAAAAAAAAAATTCTAAAAAATATTTAATTAAAAAGTATTAATTAGTTAATTAGTTAAATATTATTAAATTAATGTATTAAATAAATAAAGAAAGGAAATAGAAAAAAAATTAAATTAAAATAAAATTATTTATTAGTAATTAATTAGTTAAATATTATTAACTTGAATTAATTAAGTAAATAATACGATGGGTATATATGTATAAGGTTAAGGTATATATATGGTTAAAGTAATAAGTATGTATATATATATATATATAGGTAAGTTATTATAATATATATACATATATATATAATATAATATAAGTTAAAATTTAAATATATATATATATATATGTATAAAGGTATATAGTTGTTTATTATACAGAAACTTCCTCAAGGCTTCAGGAAGAAATTTTCATTCAACAGAGCTTCTGCGCTCAGTTCGTCCACCTTCATTCTCTGTCTCCGCCTCTCTCTCTCTTCCCTCATTTCTCGACAAATATTCGATCGATTGGGAAACGGAAGGTACCGTTGGATTTCTAGCTCCGCAACCGACATTTCTACTGAAGCGGATTTGTTGTGGGAGTGGCGTAGGCACCATTCCTGGGGAAAGGTATATTTCCCCTAATTTCTCAATTTCTAGTTGAATTTGCTGTTAAATTGACGATTAAACACTATCATGGGGTCCTAGTCGTGATCGTCGTCAATTTGGCGTAGGTAATTTTTCAATTGGGGTTTTCTAGACCTCACTCCAAAGCGAGAGTGGAATTTGGAAAATTTGGTAATTTGGTTATATTTAAGAGTATATTTATTTATTTAGATTTTATGGATTTATGAAATATTAAAATAATATTTTATTCAAGATTAATTACATAGAATTAGGATTTTTTATTCAGGGTTCCGGTGAGCGCCGCAGGTATTTTTCGAGGTCCCTGTTGGCATAGTTCAAGAAACCATGTAAGGGAAAAGAATATATATTAAACTAAAATTTTTATGAATTTAATAGAAAAATAAATTGTGTTATATATGTATATGTGAGTATGGGTAAAATGCCAACTGTTTAAATTATATTTTTTCGAGTTTAGGTTTGTTTATTAGATATGTATATGCGAAAATGAACTGATGAAAGTGAGAAATATTTTTCAAAATAATTATGTAAGAAATTGAAGGTATTTTCTAGTTTATGAATGTTAAATATGGGTCAGCATATTTTATAGGAATATGTATGAATTTTACTGCTAAATTGTGTGGCATGAGTAAAATAGAATTTTGTGTGGAATTATGTTATATATACGAGATGCAAGATATACCAAAAAATGAATTAAGTATGAAAACGATATATGAAATATGCTGCAAGTGACAACACGAATAATAATGAGGTTTAAATAATAAAGAGGAAAGGAAATGGAAACAGTAACAGAAGGAGGGTCGACTTCGCGTTTGTTGACGACATTGCACTTTGGAATGAATAACCAAAAGAAGTTATCAGGGCCTCGTTGATGAACACAGGGGATTCGTCGACAAGGGCAAAAGAGGACCTTGTCGACGAAGGTAAGATTCGTTGACGAGGAAATACCAAGAGCGGTTTTTTAGCAGTCTGAATTTCGTCGACGAGGAGTAGGTTTCGTCGACGAAATTATTGAAGGACTCGTCGACGAGATGACGTGGCTCATCGATGAATTCAGTCCTATAAATATCAAAAACTCGGATTAAACATCAAAATTAAGGGAAACTTTCACACTCTCTCTCTCCCTATGATTTCTCTCTCTCTCTCCTCGATTTAGGGCCAGATTTCCGTCGGTTCGACGATCTGAAGCCCCCACGACGCTCCTGGGGAAGTTCTCTCCAAATCTACCATAGCGGATCATTGCTGAAAACAAGTTAGAAATCATCCCTAAGTTAAGGTAAGGCTTTTTAAGACAAATTTGATCTTACGGCAGTTATAGGAAATGGTATACACGTGAAAATACTGAAGTTTAGTACTGGGAGTTTTCATTTTCAGGGTATTGATCAGGAAATCCTACGGGTGTGAGTTTAGGAATACATAGGGGCTTTTTAGTTGCCAGGTAAGGGAATGAACTAAAACAATTATTTTTCCACCCAAATTACCATTATTTCTTAGCAAGTTGATTTTCAAAAAAACATGTATTATATATGAATATTATTGAGTAAATGTATGTTTGGAGAAAATACTGCCGTATACAGGAATTACGATTTTAGATGGAATGTATGATTTAATTCAGCATTGTGTGACATGAGTACTATTTTTCATGAAAAGTATTATGTTACGACAATTTTACGAATAAACATGTTTTCAACAATTACGTATTAATGCAATATATGATGATTTTGAAATACACGATAATTGATTTATTTTCAGAATGATATGTATGAAATGTTCGGCACAAGGCCATATTTATGAAATATTCGGCACAAGGCCGTACTTAAGAAATGTTCGGCACGAGGTTGTATTTATGAAATATTTGGCACGAGATTGTATTTAAGAAATGTTCGGCACGAGCTCGTATTTATGAAATATTTGGCACAAGATTGTATTTATGAAATATTCGGCACGAGGCCGTATTCAGGTGAAGAAGGTACGACAGTTTGAAAAAGGCCTGAGAAGAGAAATATAAAAGCAGGTATCGATATTGAAGTTGCACGACTTCGTCGAGCTGATTGATAGGGCCACTATAGAAAAGATTGGAGAGCGGTTGGAGGCTGAGGAGCAGAGACAGAAGAAAAGATCTGCACCTTCTAGTTCCCAATGGGGGGTCGGACGTGGTTCGTGGAAGAGAGGTCGCTACTATAGAGATCGGAGACAAGAGCCCTAAAATCTTGATTTTTAGGGTGTACAGCCACCTCCCGTTTGCCTAACTTGTGGGAAGAGGCACCTAGGAGAGTGTCGTTCCAGGCGAGGTGTTTGCTATCGATATGGGGAACCAAGGCATGTGATGAGAGATTGCCAGGCTCAGATTGGTGCTGCTCCTGCTCCCAGACCTACTTGAGGAGGTTACCAGGCACCATATGGAGGCCAGCAGAGGAATATGGTCCCAACCAGGGTTTTTGCTTTAACGCCGGGTGACACTGAGACAACCGGTGACGTGGTGACAGGTACAATTAAAATATTTTCATTTAAAGTTATTGCACTTTTTAATTCTGGTGCCGCATACTCATTTGTGTCCTTGGAGTGTGTTAAATTATGTGGAGTTGAAACACAACCACTAGATGTCGAGTTATTAGTGGCTTCACTGACCGGGTCAACGGAGAGATGTAGTAGGGTACTCTGTGGTTGTCGAGTTGATGTTCAGGGGAAGATTCTATTTGCTGAGTTAGTGGTGCTGGATATGCACGAGTTTGATATCATCTTCGGCATGGATTGGCTAGTAGCTAATTCTGCTATTATAGACTGTCGTGCTAGAGAAGTGATATTCAGACCTTCAGGGAAACCAGAATTTAGATTTACTAGGTCACGAGTGCAATCTCTACCTCAAAAGGTCTCAGCTGTTTAGACAAGGAGGCTGCTCTAGAATGGCTGTCTGGGATTCGTGGCTTTTGTGAAGGAAATGTCAGAAAACGAAACGAAACTTATCAATACACCTATGGTGAAAGAATTTATGGATGTGTTCCCAGATGAATTACCAGGTCTACCACCTGATCGTGAGGTAGATTTCCCTATCGATCTACTTCCAAGTACAGCACCGATCTCTAAAGCACCGTATCGAATGGCACCAATAGAGTTGGCAGAATAGAAAGATCAGTTGGAGGATTTGCTTGATAAGGGCTTCATACGACCTAGTATATCTTTGTGGGGAACTCCAGTGCTGTTTGTGAAAAAGAAGGATAGATCTATAAGGATGTGTATAGATTACAGGGAGATTAATAAAGTGACAATCAAGAACAAGCATCCTCTACCCCGTAGAGGAAATTTATTTTTACTGCTGCTTAGATAAGGTAACCAGGTCTTTATAGTTTGGTATCAGAGCCTAGGATACTAGGTTCTGTAGACTCTAGAGTGTAGCAGTAATAATACCAAAGTATAGGATAAGAGGATTTTAGGTATGGTTTTTTAGTCTAGATGTAGGACTTCGGTGGTGGTTTTTGTGATTTTCCTGGGGTGAGGATTTCAGGAAATTCATGGTAAACTATCATCGGGCTTGGTATCTAGGTTATAGGATTGAACCTTGAATTAAGATCAGGAGAGATGAATTAATTAGGAAAATATATTATATGAGTTGAGTGATATGTATAGTGAAGGGGTTCTAAGTTAAGTTATTTGTTCTTAGGATGGACCCTGGTGGCAATAGTGCCCACACCAATGAGAGTGAGGGTGCTAGACCCTCAAGCATTGTGGGTAGTGATTCAGATGTCGTCTTACGCAGCGTGGCATAGCAGGTCATGGCAGAAATTTCCAGGAGTTCGAAGGAACAAGGTGGTCCATCGGTAGGCCATGGTAGCTCGATCGAGAAGTTTATAAAGATAAGCCCTCTGGCTTTCTTAGGAGGGACAGATCCTGTAGTCGCTGAAAATGGAATGCAGGAGATAAAGAAATTAATTGCAGTACTGCAGTGTTCGGAAGAGCATACGGTACTATTTGCCACATATAAACTAACTAGAGGGGCCAGGAGATGGTGGTCGGCAGTGAGATTATTAGAGCAGCAGTGGACTGTACTTGTGGAGATGACGTGGGAGCGGTTTAAAGAAATATTCTTTGATAGGTATTTCCAGCCTCGTCTAGGGAGGCTAATATTGAGGAGTTCCTGAATTTGAAGCAGGGACAACTATAAGTGCAACAGTATGCAGAGTGGTTCATCGAGCTATCTCGCTTCGCCCCGTACATCATTCCAAATGAGGTGAAGAAGGTACGACAGTTTGAAAGAGGCTTGAGGAGAGAAATATACAAGCAAGTATCGATACTTAAGTTGCAAGACTTCACCGAGCTGGTTGATAGGGCCACTATAGTAAAGATTGGAGAGCAGTTTGAGGCTGAGGAGCAGAGACAAAAGAATAGATCCGCACCTTCTGGTTCCCAGTAGTGGGTCGAACATAGTACGTGGAAGAGAGGTGGCTACTATAAAGATCGAAGGCATGAGACTGGAAATCAAGATTTTCATTGTGTACAGCCACCTCCCGTTTGCCTAACTTGTGGGAAGAGGCATTAAGGAGAGTGTCGTGCCAGGTGAGGTGTTTGCTATCGATGTGGGGAACTAGGGCATGTGATGAGAGATTTCCAGGCTCAGATTGGTGCTGCTTCTACTGCCAGACCTGCTCGAGGAGGTTACCAGGCACTACGTGGAGGCCAGTAGATGAATATGGCCCCAGCCAGGGTTTTTTCTTTGACGCCGAGTGATACTGAGACAACCGGTGATGTGGTGACAGGTACGATTAATATGTTTTCATTTAAAGTTATTACACCTTTTGATTCTGGTGCCACACACTCGTTTGTGTCCTTGGGGTGTGTTAAATTATATGGAGTTAAAACACAACATCTAGATGTCGAGTTATTAGTGGCTACACCGACCGGGTCAGCGGTAGATGTAGTAGGGTACTCCATGGTTGTCGAGTTGATGTTTAGGGGACGATTATATCTGCTGAGTTGGTGATGCTGGATATGCATGAGTTTGATATCATCTTCGGCATGGATTGACTAGTAGCTAATTCTGCTATTATAGACTATCATGCTAGAGAAGTGATATTCAGACCTCCAGGGAAACCAAAATTTAGATTTACAGGGTCACAAGTGCAATCTTTACCTCAAAGGGTCTCATCTGTTCAGGCAAGGAAGCTGCTCCAGAATGGCTGTCTGGGATTTGTGGCTTTTGTGAAGGAGATGTCAGAAAATGAATCGAAGCTTATCAATACGCCTATGGTGAAAGAATTTATGGATGTGTTCCCAGATGAACTACCAGGTTTATCACCTGATCATAAGGTAGATTTCCCTATTGATCTACTTTCAGGTACAGCACCGATCTCTAAAGCACCGTATCGAATGGCGCCAACAGAGTTGGCAGAACAGAAAGATCAGTTGCAGGATTTGCTTGATAAGGGCTTCATACGACCTAGTGCATCTCCGTGGGGAGCTCCAGTGCTGTTTATGAAAAAGAAGGATTGATTTATAAGGATGTGTATAGATTACAGGGAGATTAATAAAGTGACAATCAAGAACAAGTATCATCAACCCCGTATCGATGATTTATTCAATCAGCTCCAGGGTACACGAGTGTATTCTAAGATCAATCTCAGGTCAGGCTACCATCAGGTAAAGGTGAGAGCATAGGACATATCGAAAACAGCTTTTAGGACCAGATATGGGCATTATGAGTTTCTTGTTATGCCATTTGGTCTGACGGATGCTCCTGCGATATTTATGGATTTGATGAATAGGATTTTTCATCTATATTTAGATCAGTTTGTGGTTGTTTTTATTGATGATGTACTGGTCTATTCGAAAAGCTATGAGGAGCACGAGATACATTTGAGGCAGGTCTTGCAGATGCTTAGGGAGAAGAAGCTATATGCGAAATTTAGTAAATGTGAATTCTAGCTCAAGAAAGTTGTGTTCTTGGGGCATGTTATCTCAGGAAACGGAATTTTTGTAGATCCCAGTAAGATTGAGGCGGCAGTGAATTGGGTTAGACCGAGGAATGTCTAGAAGATTAGGAGTTTCTTAGGGTTAGCTAGATATTACCATCATTTTCTTGAGGGATTCTCAGCTTTATCAGGACCTCTGACATGACTGACTAGAAAGAATTCTAGATTTGAATGGGATGACAGCTGTGAGCAGAGTTTTCAGGAATTGAAGCAGAGGCTAGTCACAACGCCAGTACTGATCATCCCGTCTGGGGGTGAGGGTTATACTATCTACAGTGATGCATCCTTGAAAGGACTTGGCTTTGTATTGATGCAGCATGGTAAGGTAGTGGCGTATGCGTCCAGATAGTTGAAAGAATATGAAAAGAACTACCCTACCCTTGATCTTGAATTGGCTACAGTGGTGCACGCATTAAAAATTTGGAGGCATTACCTGTACGGCGAGCAGTGCGAGATTTTCTTCGACCACAAGAGCTTAAAGTATTTCTTAACCCAGAAGGAGTTGAACATGAGGTAGAGAAGGTGGTTAAAGTTTATTAAGGATTTTGATTGTACTATCAGTTACCACACAGGGAAAGTAAACGTGGTAGCTAATGCACTGAGTAAGAAATATGGGGAATTAGCGTTGGCAGCTATGGAGATCTAGCATCCGATCATGATGGATCTAGAGAGACTCGGCATTGAATTGATTGAGAGTAATACTCCAGTATGTATCGCCAGTTTAGTGGTGCACCATACGCTGCAAGAAAGAATTAAAGCTACTAAAAAAGAAGATCCAGAATTAGTAGAGGTGATGGACAGAGTGCAGGTTGGTCAGGAAAAAGAATTTTGCATTTCAAATGACGGAGCTTTACAGTTCCGTTCTAGAATATGTGTTCCCGCTGATGCTAACATTAGGAAGACTATTTTAGAGGAGGCTCACAGATCCTTGTATATAGTTCATCCCGATAGAACGAAAATGTATAGGGATCTGCAAGAGTTTTACTGGTGGAGTGGTATGAAGAGGGAGATTACCGAGTATATAGCCCAGTGCTTGACGTGCCAATAGGTAAAAGCTGAGCACCAGAGGCCAACGGGTCAGTTGCAGCCGCTATTTATCCCAGAGTGGAAGTGGGATCATATATCTATGGACTTCGTTTCAGGGCTGGCATCGACATCACATGGCCAGAATGTGATTTGGGTGATAGTAGACCGGTTGACTAAGTTCGCCCATTTTTCTCCCTATCAAGATTAGTGATCCCCTCAGTCGATTGGTAAAGATTTATGTCCAGGAGATAGTTTGTTCTTATGGAGTGCCAGTATCCATAGTGTCAGATCGAGACCCGCATTTCACGTCACAGTTCTAGAGAAGCTTACAGGAAGCTTTAAGGTCTCAGCTATCGTTTAGTACGGCATTCCATCCTCAGTCAGATGGGCAAACTAAGAGGACGATACTGATATTAGAAGATATGCTTCGAGCATATATTTAGATTTTGGGGGTAGTTGGACTCAATTCATGCCACTAGTAAAGTTTGCATATAATAACAGTTACCAGTCCAATATTGGCATGCACCGTTTGAGGCACTGTACGGTAGGAGATGTTGATCTCCTTTGTATTGGGACGAGATGGGTGAGCGGCGAGCTGTGGTGCCAGAGCTGGTATAGCAGGTGTATGATAAAGTTTGATTTATCAAGGATAGAATCAGTGTAGCTTAGAGCCGACAGAAGAGTTATGCTGACAATCGCCGTAGGAATTTGGAGTTCGATGTGCATGATCACGTATTTTTGAAGATAGCTCCATTAAAAGGAGTTATGAGGTTTGGTAGGAAGGGTAAACTTAGCCCTAGATTTATCGGTTCATTTGAGATTTTAGAGAAAGTGGGGCTGGTGCCTTACAGGCTAGCATTGCCACCTATATTATTCAGGATGCACGACGTATTCCATATATCTATGTTAAGGAAATACATCCCATATCCTTCTCATATTATCAGCTATGGTGAGTTAAAGTTCAGTGATTCTCTAGTTTATGAGGAGGTACGAGTGCAGATTCTAGACTAAAAGGAACAGGAACTACGTAATAAGAAGATTCCGTTGGTAAAGGTTTTATGGAGAAATCATGCAATAGACGAAGCTTCTTGGGAGTTTGAGGAACAGATCAGACAGAAATACTCGCAATTATTCTAAGAATTCCGTATGTAAATAAGAAATATAAGTAAATATGGAATGTTTCTTTTGCAGGTACATGTAATACTCTAGTAGTAAGAGGTATTTTAGTTTTGAGGGAAATTTTCTTTTGGTATATGTAATCTCCCAGGACTTGAAATGTTACCACGGTATTCCTCCGCCATAAGTGAGGGTAAGTAATAAAATAAGTAAACCATTTTTCCTACTAAGGGATGATAAATTACATGAATAGTAAATTTCGAGGACGAAATTTTATAAGGAGGGGAGAATGTTACAACCCGAAATAATAATGAGATTTAAATAATAAAAAGGAAAGGAAATGGAAACAGTAACAGAAGGAGGAAGTCAACTTCGCGTTCATCAACGACATTGCACTTTGGAAGTAATAACCAAGAGAAGTTATGAGGGCCTCATCGACGAACACATGGGATTCGTCGACGTGGGTATAAGAGGACCTCGTCGACGAAGGCAAGATTCGTTGACGAGAAAATACTGAGAGTGGTTTTTGAGCAATCTGAATTTCGTTGAGGAGGAGTGGATTTCATTGATGAAATTATTGAAGGTCTTGTCGATGAGATGACATGGCTTGTCGACGAATTTAGTCCTATAAATATCAAAAACTCAGATTAAACGTTAAAATTAAGGAAAATTTTCACACTCTCTCTCTCTCCCTACGATTTCTCTCTCTTCTCTCCTCAATTTTGGGCTGTATTTTTGCCGATTTGACGATCTAAAGCTACCACGACGCTCCCGAGGAAGTTCTCTCCAAATCTGCCAGAGCGGATCATTGGTGAAAACAAGTTGGAAATCATCCCTAAGTTAAGGTAAGGCTTTTGAAGGCAAATTTGATCTTACAATAGTTATAAGAAATGGTATACACGTGAAAATACTAAAGTTTAGTACTGAGAATTTTCATTTTCAGGATATTGATAAGGAAATCCTACGAGTGTGAGTTCAGGAATACATAAGGGCTTTTTAGTTGCCAGGTAAAGGAATGAACTAAAGAAGTTATTTTTCCACGCAAATTACCATTATTTCTCAGCAAATTGATTTTCAAAAAAACATGTATTATATATGAATATTATTGAGTAAATGTATGTTTGGGGATAATACTGCCGTATACAGGAGTTACGATTTTAGATGGAACGTATGATGTAATTCAGCATTATGTGGCATGAGTATTATTTTTCATGAAAAGTATTATATTACGGCAATTTTACGAATAAGCAAGTTTTCAAGAATTACGTGTTAATGCGGTATATGATGATTTTGAAATACACGATAACTGATTTATTTTCAAAATGATATGTATGAAATGTTTGGCACGAGGCCGTATTTACGAAATGTATGGCACGAGGCTGTATTTATGAAATGTTTGGCACGAGGCCATATTTATGAAATATTTGGCACGAGGCCATATTTATGAAATGTTCGGCGCGAGGCCGTATTTGTGAAATTATGAAAAATGCTATAGTATCATGTATTATATGTTATCAAAACTGGGATGTTAGTTTAGTTCAGTTTTAGGAGCTCGGTACTGTAGCTATATAGATCAGATATCTATGTTCAGACTTGTGCTAACCACCCACGAGGGGTTGGGAGATGAATAGTCAATGTGGCTTTCAGTGTAGAGTTTTAGGCGTCCACCTAGAAGTCCAGACCAAGGTGCGGCAAGCCCATTGTACTGACAGACATTTTTGACTCAATAGTGGTCGGTCAACCATTGTCGGGTCCCGCCTTCGAGCTGCACAACCCGTCATGGGGGGTAATACATAACATCAGCTAGCTATTCATCCTAGGTATGTTTTCAGTATTATCAGATATAACAGATGATTTATGAATGATATGAGTTACTAGAAAAATATGAAAGTATATGATGATTATATATGTTATGACGAATATTTAAAGATATATGAAATCTATTGTATATGTATAACTGCATTATATATTCATATTACCACATAGTTGTATTTAGTTTATTTTCCCTTACTAAGAAGTGTCTCACCCCCGAACTTAAATTAATTTTTCAGGAGACCTTGAGAGACCGGCGGGTCGTGGCTGTCGTTGAGTGAGTTTAGTTACTCCGCTGTTTATGTCAGGTTATCCCCGCTACCCATGGGTTCAGGTTGATGTTGTTATTATTTATGTTTGTTATGTGATAAATTAAGCAGGTCCTTACACTGCATGTGAGCGATAATTCAATCATGGAAACAACCACAACTTAAAAGATGCCAACCACGGCCGAAAGGATGCCGAAGCTAACCAATCATGGCTGAAAAGATGCCGACCACGGCTGAAAGGATGCCAAAACTAACCAATCACGGCTAAAAAGATGCCGACCACGCCTGAAAGGATGTCGAAGCTAACTAATCAAGGCTGAAAAGATGCCGACCACGGTTGAAAGGATGTTGAAGCTAACCAATCATGGCTGAAAAGATGCCGACCACGGTTGAAAGGATGTTGAAGCTAACCAATCATGGCTGAAAAGATGCCGACCAAGTCTTAAAAGATGCCGAAGCTAACCAACCACGGTTGAAAAGATGCCGAGTATTTAAGAATTAAAATAAAAATAAGTATTAAATGAAAATGAAATGGAAAATGAATGAAATGGAAATGAAATGTGAAATGTGAACAATGTAAAATGGGAAAGAGTCACGTAAAGTGAAATGAAATAAAATGAAATGAAAAGTAAAAGATGAGAACATGAACAGTTGAGAGATGCGGAATAATGGCAAACAAAATAATGTATTATGGTATTGGTAATATTTATGCTAGTAGAACATGTTACATTTGGGCGAGGCCAACTCTTCGCCCGAGGGCTTGCTGAGCAAGGCAAGTGCCTTGGTTGTATCAGGTGTAGCAGTAGGCTGCATAACGTGCTAGGACAAAAGGAAACTACTTGTATGGGCGGGTAGATTTCCCTATTCTTGGGAGCCTTCATCGGTAAATTTTTGTATGAATTGTGTGAGTACGAGATCAATTTATCACATGAGGGCTTACTAAGTAAGGTGCGTGCCCTGGTATACTTTAGCTGTGACCTTTGGGTTGCCAAATGTATCAGAGCAAATAGGTACTACTTGTATGGGTGGGTAATCACCCCTATCCTCGGGTAATCTCGTGGGTTAAATTTTTTGCTTGTGTTTGGATAGGAATAGAAAATAATTTCATGAATTATGTTAACAATTTTCAAATGTTAAATATTATATTGTTATATAGACTCATATTGGCCACACACTGTTTTAATATATTATTTCTTCTCTTACTAAGATGTGTCTCACCCGAATATAAATGTATTATTTTTTTCAGGACCTCCTCGAGGTCGAGTTTAGAGATCTCGAGGGTTTATAGCATTATTGGGAAATTGAAAAAGAAAATGGTATATTTCTATGTTAATTTTAGGGAATGTAAATATTTTATATTTTATGTCTTATGTTTTAAGGATGGTAAGAAAGGAATGATTGTGAATACTGGATATTTGTTTTGGGGATATATATATATATATATATATATATATATATATATGTTGAATACAGGTGGAAGCATGGTTTATTACGGTATGTAGATAGATTTTAGAAAACTCTGGTATTGTATTTGTGGAGATTATTTATGTTTTCTGCTGCATATATGTTGATTATGGATTATCAAGGATTTTATTAGGTATAACACATAGGACCCGGGTTTAAGGGTTCGAGGCGTTACATGATGGTATCAGAGCAATGTCCAGCCGAAAGTGTGATTAATTTCACATCGCCAAGATATGGAAACATTAGAGTATTAGGTTAGGGATGATTTATACTAGAGTATAGGATTGAGTTGCGATAAGGATAATAATGGGTAGACTAAGATACTGTTAGGAATTCTGGGTTATGTTTCGTAAGCTTGGGGGCAAAAATCCCTTGATGGTCTTCTATATTTTTTTGAAGAAGTAGTTAGCTTCAGAAAATCATGGCAAATTCATCGATGGTGATGTTTCCAAGCAGAGAAATAAGAACTTGGGATTTGAACTTAAAAGTTAGATTGATTGATTTAAGGAGAAAAAAAAAATCTTCGAAGGAGAATAATGTAGGTGATGTGATTAAATGGTTTGATGGTCCACTTGGGTGTTTGATATCTAAATTGGAGTATATGGAAATGTGTGGTATGAGGTTGGTTAGTTAATTACAGAGGTTATGGTATCGAGAGATGTGTTGAGTTATGAATTCCTGAAATAAGGAAATAATTGATTAGCTAGCAAAATTTCGAAGATGAAATTTTTTAAAGGAGGGAAGAATGTAATAACTCGGAAAAAAAATTTTAAAAAAATATTTATTTAAAAATTATTAATTAGTTAATTAGTTAAATATTATTAAATTAATGTATTAAATAAACAAATAAAGGAAATAGAAAAAAAAAGAATTAAATTAAATTAAAATTATTTATTAGTAATTAATTAGTTAAATATTATTAACTTGAATTAATTAAGTAAATAATATAATGGGTATATATGTATAAGGTTAAGGTATATATATATGGTTAAAGTAATAAGTACATATATATAGGTAAGTTATTATAATATATATATATATATATATATATATATATATATATATATATATATATATATATAAAGGTTTATAGTTGTTTATTATACAGAAACTTCCTGAAGCCTTTAGGAAGAAATTTTCATTCAACGGAGCTTCTGCGCTCAGTTCGTCCACCTTCGTTCTCTGTCTCCGCCTCTCTCTCTTCCCTCATTTCTTGACAGATATTCGATCGATCAGGAAACGGAATATGTCGTTGGATTCCTAACTCCGCCAACGACATTTCTACTGGATCGGATTTGTCGTGGCAGCGGCGTAGGTACCATTCTTGGGGAAAGGCATATTTCCCCTAATTTCTCAATTCCTTGTTAAATTTGCTGTTAAATCGACAATCAGACACCATCATGGTGTCCTAATCGTGATCGTCGTCATTTTGGCGTAAGTAATTTTTTAATTGAGGTTTTCTAGGCTCCACTCCAAGCGAGAGTGGGATTTGAAAATTTTGGTAATTTGACTATATTTAAAGGTATATTTATTTATTTAGAATTTATGGATTTAGGAAATATTAAAATAATATTTTATTCAAGATTAATTACATGGAACTAGGATTTTTTATTCTGAATCCAGGTGAGCGCCACAGGTATTTTTTCAGGGTCCCTATTGGCGTAGTTCAAGAAACCAGATAAGGGAAAAATATATATATTAATCCAGAATTTTTATGAATTTAATAGAAAAATAAATTGTGTTATATATACGTGTATATGTTTCGGAATGGGTAAAGTGCCAACTTTTTAAACTATATTTTTTCGAGTTTAGGGTTGTTTGTTAGATATGTATATGCGAAAATGAACTAATGGAAGTGGGAAATATTTTTCACAATAATTATGTAAGAAATTAAAGGTATTTTCTAGTTTATGAATGTTAAATATGGGTTGGCATATTTTATAGAAATATGCATGAATTTTACTACTAAATTGTGTGGCATGAGTAAAATAGAATTTTGTATGGAATTATGTTATATATACGAGATTCAAGATATACCAAAAAAATGAATTGAGTATGAAAACGATATATGAAATATGTTGCATGTGAGTGTTAATCCAATCATGGAAACAACCACGGCCGAAAAGATGCCGACCATGGTTGAAAGGATGTTGAAGCTAACCAATCGCGGCAGAAAAGATGCCGACCACAGCTAAAAGGATGCCGAAGCTAACCAATCACGGCTGAAAGGATGTCGAAGCTAACCAATCACGGCTGAAAAGATGCCGACCACAGCTAAAAGGATGTCGAAACTAACCAATCACGGCTGAAAAGATGCCGAGTATTTATGAATTAAAAAAAATTGGTATGAAATGAAAATGAAATGTAAAATGAATGAAATGGAAATGAAATGCGAACAATATAAAATGGGAAAAAGTCACGTAAAGTGAAATGAAATGAATTGAAAAGTAAAAGATGAGAACATGAACAGTTAAGAGATGCAGAATAATGGCAAACAAAATAATGTATTACAGTATTAGCAGTATTTATGCTAGTAGAACATGTTACATTTGGGCGAGGCCAACTCTTCACCCGAGGGCTTGTTGAGAAAGGTGAGTGTGCTGGTTGTATCAGGTGTAGCAGTGGGCTGCATAACGTGCTTAGGCGAAGGGAAACTACTTATATGGGTGGGTAGATTTCCCTATTCTTGGGAGCCTTCGCCGGTAAACTTTTGTATGAACTGTGTGAGTACGAGATCAATTTACCACTTGAGGGCTTGCTGAGTAAGGTGAGTGCCCTGGTATGTTTTAACTATGACCTTTGGGTTATCAAACGTATCAGAGTAGAGGGGTGCTACTTGTATGGGCAGGTAATCACCCCCATCCTTGAGTAATCTCGTGGGTTAAATCTTTTGCATGTGTTTGGATAGGATTAGAAAATAATTTCAGAAATTATGTTAACAATTTTCAAATGTTAAATATATATTGTTATATAGACTCTTGTTGGCCACACACTGTTTTAATATATTATTTCTTCCCTTATCGAGATGTTTCTCACCCGAATATGAATGTATTTTTTTTTTCCGGACCTCCTCGAAGTCGAGCTTAGAGAGCTTGAGGTTTTATAGCATTATTGGGAATTAGAAAAAGAAAATGGTATATTTCTATGTTAATTTTAGGGAATGTAAATATTTTATATTTTATGTCTTATGTTTTAAGGATGGTAAGAAATGAATGATTGTGAATACTGAATGTTTTTTTTGGGAATATATATATATATATATATATATATGTTGAATACAGGTGGAAGCATGGTTTATTACGGTATGTAGATAGATTTTAGAAAACTCTAGTATTATATTTGTGGAGATTATATTTATGTTTTCTGCTGTGTATATGTTGATTATGAATTATCAGGGATTTTATTAGGTATAATGCGTCGGACCCGGGTTTAAGGGTTCGGGGCGTTACATTATGGTATCAGAGCAATGTCCAGCCGGAAGTGTGATTAATTTCACATCACTTGGATATGGAAATATTAGAGTATTAGGTTAGGGATGATTTATATCGGAGCATAGGATTGAGTCGCAATAAGGATACTGATGGGTAGATTAAGATACTGTTAGGAATTCTATGTTATGTTTCGTAAGCTTGGGAGCAAATATCCCTTGATGGTCTTCTATGTTTTTTCTGAAGAAGTGGCTAACTTCAGAAAATCATGGCAAATCTATCGATGGTGATGTTTCTGAGTATAGAAATAAGAACTTGGAATTTGAACTCAAAAGTTAGGTTAATTGATTTAAGGAGAAAAAAAAATCTTCGAAGGAGAATAATGTAGGTGATGTGATTAAATAGTTTGGTGGTCCACTAGGATGTTTGATATGTAAATTGGAGTATATGGTAATGTGTGGTATGAGGTTGATTAGTTGATTATAGAGATTATGGTATCGGGAGATGTGTTGAGTTATGAATTCTTGAAATAAGGAAATGATTGATTAGCTAGCAAAATTTCAAGGACGAAATTTTTTAAAGGAGGGAAGAATGTAATAACCTGGAAAAAAAATTAAATAAAATATTTAATTAAAAATTATTAATTAGTTAATTGGTTAAATATTATTAAGTTAATGTATTAAATACACAAATAAAGGAAATAGAAAAAAAAAAGAATTAAATTAAATTAAAATTAGTTAAATATTATTAACTTGAATTAATTAAGTAAATAATATGATGGGTATATATGTATAATGTTAAGGTATATGTATGGTTAAAGTAATAAGTATATATATATAGGTAAGTTATTATTATAATATATATATATATATATTTATATAAAGGTATATAGTTGTTTATTATACATAAACTTCCTAAAGCCTTCAGGAAGAAATTTTCATTCAACAGAGCTTCTGCGCTCAATTCGTCCATCTTCGTTCTCCATCTCTACCTCTCTTCCCTCATTTCTCAATAGATATTTGACTGATCAGAAAATAGAAGGTGCCGTTAGATTTCTAACTCCTCCACCGACATCTCTACTGGAGCGGATTTGTCGTGTAAGCGACTCCAGGGGAAAGGAGTATTTCCCCTAATTTTTCAATTTCTTGTTAAATTTGCTTTTAAATCGACCATCAGACACCACCATGGGATCCTAGTCGTGATCATCGTCATTTTGGCTTAGGTAATTTTTCAATTGGGGTTTTTTAGGCCCTGCTCCAAAAAGAGAGTGGGATTTGAAAATTTTGGTAATTTGGCTATATTTAAGGGTATATTTATTTATTTAAGATTTATGGATTTAGGAAATATTAAAATAATATTTTATTCAAGATTAATTACGTGGAACTAGGATTTTTGATTCACGATCCGGGTGAGCGCCGCAGGTATTTTTCGGGGTCCCTGTTGGCGTAGTTCAAAAAACTAGGTAAGGGAAAAAAATATATATTAAACCAAAATTTTTATAAATTTAATAGAAAAATAAATTGTGTTATATATACGTGTATATGTTTCGGTATGGGTAAAATGTCAATTGTTTAAATTATATTTTTTTGAGTTTAGGCTTGTTTATTAGATATGTATATGCGAAAATGAACTAATGAAAGTGGGAAATATTTTTCACAATAATTATGTAAGAAATTAAACGTATTTTCTAGTTTATGAATGTTAAATATGGGTTGACATATTTTACAGGAATATGTATGAATTTTACTGCTAAATTGTGTGGCATGAGTAAAATAGAATTTTGTGTGGAATTATGTTATATATACGAGATGCAAGATATACCAAAAAATGAATTGAGTATGAAAACGATATATGAAATATGTTGCATGTGAGTGTTAATGCAATCATGGAAACAACCATGGTCGAAAAGATTCCGACCACGACTGAAAGGATGTCGAAACTAACCAATCACGACTAAAAAGATGCCGACCATGGCTGAAAGGATGCCGAAACTAACCAACCACGGCTAAAAAGATGCTGAGTATTTATGAATTAAAAAAAAATGGGTATGAAATCAAAATGAAATGAAAAATGAATGAAATGGAAATGAAATGTGAACAATGTAAAATGGGAAAGAGTCATGTAAAGTGAAATGAAATGAAATGAAAAGTAAAAGATGAGAACATGAATAGTTAAGAGATGCAGAATAATGGCAAAAAAAATAATGTATTATGGTATTAGCAGTATTTATGCTATTAGAACATGTTACATTTGGGCGAGGCCAACTCTTCGCTCGAGGGCTTGCTGAGAAAGGTGGGTGCACTGGTTGTATCAGGTGTAGCAGTAGGCTGTATAACGTGCTAGGGAAAAGGGAAACTACTTATACGGGCGGGTAGATTTCCCTATTCTTGGGAGCCTTCGCCGGTAAACTTTTGTATGAACTGTATGAGTACGAAATCAATTTACCACTAGAGGGCTTACTAAGTAAGGTGAGTGCCCTAGTATGCTTTAGCTGTGACCTTTGGGTTGCCAAATGTATCAAAGCAGAGGGGTGCTACTTGTATGGGCAGGTAATCACCCCTATCCTTGGGTAATCTCGTGGGTTAAATCTTTTGCATGTGTTTTGATAGGATTAGAAAATGATTTCAGAAATTATGTTAACAATTTTCAAATGTTAAATATTATATTTTTATATAAACTCATGTTGGCCACACACTATTTTAATATATTATTTCTTCCCTTACTGAGATGTGTCTCACTCGAATATAAATGTATTTTTTTTTTCAGACCTCCTCCAGGTCGAGCTTAGAGAGCTCAAGGTTTTATAGCGTTATTGGGAATTAGAAAAAGAAAATGGTATATTTCTATGTTAATTTTAGGGAATGTAAATATTTTATATTTTATGTCTTATGTTTTAAGGATGGTAAGAAAGGAATGATTGTGAATACTAGATGTTTTTTTTGGGAATATATATATATATATATATATATATATATATATATATATATATATATGTTGAATATAGGTGGAAGCATGGTTTATTACGGTATGTAGATAGATTTTAGAAAACTCTGGTATTATATTTGTGGAGATTATATTTATGTTTTCTGCTGCGAAATATGTTGATTATAGATTATCAGGGATTTTATTAGGTATAACGCATCGGACCCGGGTTTAAGGGTTCGGGGCATTACATTATGGTATCAGAGCAATGTCTAGCCGAAAGTGTGATTAATTTCACATCGCCAAGATATGGAAACATTAGAGTATTAGGTTAGGGATGATTTATACCAGAGTATAGGATTGAGTTGCGATAAGGATAGTAATGGGTAGATTAAGATACCGTTAGGAATTCTGGGTTATGTTTCGTAAGCTTGGGGGCAAAAATCCCTTGATGACCTTCTATGTTTTTCTGAAGAAGTAGTTAGCTTCAGAAAATCATGGCAAATCCATCGATGGTGATGTTTCCAAGCAGAGAAACAAGAACTTGGGATTTGAACTCGAAAGTTATGTTGATTGATTTAAGGAGAAAAAAAAAATCTTCGGAGGAGAATAATGTAGGTGATGTGATTAAATAGTTTGGTGGTCCACTTGGGTGTTTGATATGTAAATTGGAGTATATGGGAATATGTGATATGAGGTTGTTTAGTTGATTACAGAGATTATGGTATCGAGAGATGTGTTGAGTTATGAATTCCTGAACTAAGGAAATGATTGATTAGCTAGCAAAATTTCGAGGGCGAAATTTCTTAAAGGAGGGAAGAATGTAATAACTTGGAAAAAAAATTTTAAAAAAATATTTAATTAAAAATTATTAATTAGTTAATTAGTTAAATATTATTAAATTAATGTATTAAATAAACAAATAAAGGAAATAGAAAAAAAAGAATTAAATTAAATTAAAATTATTTATTACTAATTAATTAGTTAAATATTATTAACTTGAATTAATTTAGTAAATAATATGATGGGTATATATGTATAAGGTTAAGGTATATATATGGTTAAAGTAATAAGTATATATATATAGGTAAGTTATTATTATTATTATTATATATATATATATATATAACGGTATATAGTTGTTTATTATATAGAAACTTCCTGAAGCCTTCAGGAAGAAATTTTCCTTCAACAGAGCTTCTGCGCTCAGTTTGTCCACCTTCGTTCTCCATCTCTGCCTCTCTCTCTTCCCTCATTTCTCAACAGATATTCGACTGATCAAGAACGGAAGGTACTGTTGGATTCCTAACTCCTCTATTGATATCTCTACTGGATCGGATTTGTTGTGGAAGCGGCGTAGGCATCATTATATTTCACCTAATTTTTCAATTTCTTGTTAAATTTGTTGTTAAATCGACGATCAGACACCACCATAGGATCCTAGTCATGATCGTCGTCATTTTGGCTTAGGTAATTTTTCAATTGGGGTTTTTTAGGCCCCACTCCAAAGCGAGAGTGGGATTTGGAAAATTTGGTAATTTGGCTATATTTAAGGGTACATTTATTTATTTAGAATTTTTGAATTTAGGAAATATTACAATAATATTTTATTCAGAATTAATTACATGGAACTAGGATTTTTTATTCAGGATCCGGGTGAGCGTCGTAGGTACTTTTCGAGGTCCCTGTTGGCGTAGTTCAAGAAACTAGGTAAGGGAAAAAATATATATATTAAACCAGAATTTTTATAAATTTAATAGAAAAATAAATTGTGTTATATATACGTGTATATGTTTCGGTATGGGTAAAATGCCAACTGTTTAAATTATATTTTTTCGAATTTAGGGTTGTTTATTAGATATGTATATGCAAAAATGAACTGATGAAAGTGGGAAATATTTTTTAGAATAATTATGTAAGAAATTAAAGGTATTTTCTAGTTTATGAATGTTAAATATGGGTTGACATATTTTACAGGAATATGTATGAATTTTACTGCTCAAATTGTGTGGCATGAGTAAAATAGAATTTTGTGTGGAATTATGTTATATATACGAGATGCAAGATATACCAAAAAATGAATTGAGTATGAAAACGATATATGAAATATGTTGCATGTGAGTGTTAATGTAATCATGGAAACAACCACGAACGAAAATATGCCGACCACGGCTGAAAGGATGCCGAAGCTAACCAATCACGGCTGAAAAGATGTCAACCACGGCTTAAAAGATGCCGAAGCTAACCAACCACGGCTTAAAAGATGTCGAGTATTTAAGAATTAAAATAAAAATGAGTATTAAATGAAAATGAAATGGAAAATGAATGAAATGGAAATGAAATGTGAAATGTGAACAACGTAAAATGGGAAAGAGTCACGTAAAGTGAAATGAAATGAAATAAAAAGTAAAAGATGAGAACATGAACAGTTGAGAGGTGTAGAATAATGGTAAACAAAATAATATACTATGGTATTAGCAGTATTTATGCTAGTAGAACGTGTTGCGTTTTGGCGAGGCCAACTCTTCGCCCGAGGGTTTGCTGAGAAAGGTGGGTGCGCTAGTTGTATCAGGTGTAGCAATAAGCTACATAATATGCTAGGGTAAAAGGAAACTACATGTATGGGTGGGTAGATTTCCTTATTCTTGGGAGCCTTCGCTGGTAAACTTTTGTATGAAATGTATTAGTACAAGATCAATTTACCACTTGAGGGCTTACTGAGTAAGGTGAGTGCCCTGGTATGCTTTAGCTGGTTCAGACCTGGTTAAGAGAACTAGGTGCACCATCCAGGTAAGATGTTGTATTATGTGCCGCTCCACCCATTAAGTGAACCTTAGTGGGATCCTCTTACTTGTTAGCTTAAGGCAAGGACGTAGGCAATATTGGCTGAACCTCGATAACATTTCTTGTGTCTGCTCTTAAAATCTTGCACTTTAATTTCCTGCACATGTCTGCTCAGATTTAATTAATTATGAATGTGTGCATGATTTAAATATTGTGAATAATTGGAAAATATTTGGACATACCCTACATTGTGGTATACTGTTGTTGGATTAGTTAAACCTAGGCATAAATTTTTAAATACCCAATTCACCCCCCCTCTTGGGAATACACCTTCCAACAATTGTTATCAGAGATTCGTTGCATAGACTTAGACATTTTTGCAAAAGATCAAGAAGGCTCACATTGGTGTATCCCCAATTATCATGGGACAATCACCTTTTAGTCCTCTAGTGTTTTGTGGTGTTGATTATACTGCCTGTAAATTTAGAATAAGCGTTTTTATAAAATCAAAGGACTGGCGGGTTTGGTAAGTGATTGATAAAGAAATTCGTATGCCTCTGGATGAAAATGATATTAGGTTAATGCCTACAAATTCATATGTCATGGAATTATTATACTGTGCTTTAGATTCTCATATTTTTCATGAAATTATGGCGTGTAAAAATGCGAGGGATATCTGAGAGAAGCTTGAAAAGAAATATGGAGATTCCTAGGAGAAGGAGATCACCACTTTGATAGTGTCTAGCTTAAATGATCTAGAAGTGGTAAATCACGATGATAGTGCAATAATAGATGGAGAGGTATATGATTCTCTCTAGCTTGATGGATGATTTTTGTGTTGAATGTTGTGTTGCTCCATATGCTAAATCATCTATTGAATATTGTGATGCACTTGATGATTCTTATGTAGAATACGTGAATATATTGTGCATTGAATCATCTATTGAAAATTATGATTATACTGTTGACATTGCATGCAATGATTCATATAATAACTATGATGTATCTTATAATGAATCATGCGCTAAATTGATAAATGAAAGCATGCCTTCGTATGAAAAGTTAGATAAGACTTTATTGAAAATGAATAAATTTCTGGTAAAGTTATCTAAGCAGAAATCATTTTTGAAAAAGGAAAATAAAAGATTGGCAAAGCAATTAGGAGAAATAAAAAAATTATTATGCCATCTTAGAAAAGAGAAAGATTAATATGATATTAAAAATTATCTGCTCAGAAGAAGAAATTGATGATTATTCTAGAATTTCACTCAAAGTTAAAAATGAAAATAATAATCATATTAAACCCTTGGGAATTAAAATAAATAATTCTTTGAAAAGGGATTCATACTTTAAGTCCCTCGGTCATAAAAATGTCTCAATAAGTAAAAGCCGAATAAATAAGCATAATCCTTCACAAGTATACAAAACATGCTTATCTTATAAAAGAAAAAGGCACACACAATACAAGTGTAAATTCAGAAGTGCCAGAGGCTTAGAAAAAGAAATGATGTGGGTAATCATGAAAGCAAACTTAGTAGGAGATGAGGAATGATGGTTTGAATAGTGTTAGCTTTGGTTTATTCCCAAGAGAGGGGGTGAATTGAAATTTTTAAACTTTTTTCCTAGGTTAAACTAGATGTTAGCAGAATATTACAACCTAGGGTCTTTTTATGCAATTACAAATGCGTCGATAAATATAATATACGGAAATTTAAATCATGTGCACCATTCACACAATAACATACACGTGTAGTAAATATAAAGTATGGAAATATAAACAAACACAAGATATGTTATCGGGGTTCGACCAACTGTGCCTACATCCCTGCCTCTAGCTCTCAAGTCTAAGGATTCTACTAAAGGCTCACTTAACTGATGGAGCGGCACCTAATACAACCAGGTCAATTAGCACAGGGCTGATCTCAACCTTTACAAATTCTCCTTGCGAGGTGGAGAAAGCCCTAGGTCAAATTCACAAGGTTGACCCCAACCTAATCCTTTCGGGCTAGATCAAGCCCCCTCAGGCCACGCCTAGAAATACAACAGCATTCTTCACAATTAAATGGTACAGTGATTATGCTTTCATGTAAAGCAAATATGTACCCAATATGCACAATCACATACACATCAACAATGTTGGTAAATGTAAGCTCATTGATATGTATTTTTGTGCAAGCCACACTCAACAAGATATGATCGCTAATATGATCAAGAGTGTTCTAAACAAGTTGTATCTTTGAAACAAATTAAATGAAATCTCAATAGCAAATCAGGGTTTCAAAGATGTTAATCAAGTATTCAAACTAACTCAAAAGATTTTCCTTCAATGTAATGAGCACGAGAGTAGTTTGAAAATATTTTAGTTTATAGAAAAATATTTTGCACACCAAAATCAAAGCTATGAGACACTTGCAATAACAATGCAAATATCCTAAGCTTGCTAGTTTATCCCAGCACAAGATTTATAATATTGAAATTTCTAGGATCAACTAAGCCAAACTCCCCAAAAAATAATATCACAATCACACAAGCAAGTGGGAGTTTTTAGCAAGACCTAGCAATATGCTCTCACAATCTCATATGTATCAAGGGAATAAATATTTGAGAGTATTTTGGGCAAAATGAGATTTTGAGATAGAGAAGATTTTTGCTAATTATTTTGGCTAATCTTACTTTAATTTTGCAAATGAGCCCCTATATATAGAGAATGGAAAAATTATAATCGTTGGGGACTTTATGGGTATTATTAAATTTGTTTTAAAACCAATTAGGAAAATTAACCCAATTTACTTAATTTTAACCCTTGTAAAAATTAATTTAACCTGAGCAGTTTGGGTGCCCGATCTGAGGTTCGGGTGCCCGAATAGACTCAGTTAAAAAAAATATTTTTAAACAGTTCGGTCGCCCGAGTCTAGGTTCGGTTGCCTGAACAAAAGCATTTGTTGCACGATTCAGGTGCCCAAAACAAAGTTCGGTCGCCCGATCCCTTTTTGAACTGAAAAGTTCAATAGCTCGAGTTGGTGAAAAGTAACCTTCCAAGGGTTCGGTCGCTTAAGGGAGATAGGGTCATTTTATGTTCGGTTGCTCGAAGCATGGTCAAACTGCTGACTTTCCAGCAGTTTGAGTGCCTGAGGAGTTTTGAACTCCTGAGGTTCGATCGCCCGACTTCTCACATACTTATCCTATTTTGTCCAATTTTATTTCAATTTTTTCCCTGATAATGTAAGTGATTATGGGGACTTTGTACACAATGTGTATGAACCTAGGGTCTTTTCATGTACGCCCATAAAACTGGCGTTGGTCGACCTTACAAATACCTACATGCATGACATGCAGAGATTATTACAAACCGATATATTTAATTACTATTACAAACCCAAATTACACAAAATATAAATTACAATAAGTCTTCAGGGTCTTTAGTCTTCAAGTCTTCATGTGTCATCAATTGGTTTGCTAATATAAATCTGCACACAAATTGGATAGACATCAAATACCAGAGTATTTGTCATAATCAAAATAGGGCATGACCTATAGGGTCAACAAATAGATATTACATAATTATTTAATTTTTCCTATTGACCCTATGGGTCATACCCTGTTTTGATTATGACAAATACTCAAGTATTTAATGTCTGCCGAGTTAATGTGCAGGTTTATCTTGGCAATATCATATGATGGCAGTCGGAGACTCGGAGGAAAATGAAGACCCTAGTTGATATTTATTTGTTGTAATTTCTATTTGGGTCTGTAATCTTAATTAAGAAAAGGTCTGTAATAATATGCATATCATGCATGTAGGACTAGAAGCTCAAGATCTTAGAAAGACCTTAAGGATCACCCTTCGGTCGACCAACGCCGGATTTTTGGACATAGTTGAAAAGCCTTAGCCATTGACCTTAGATTGACCCTAGGTCCCTAATCATCACATGTAAAGTCCCCCATAACTTAAAATACCTATATGAATAGGGGTGACTTCTGACAAAGAATAGGATCGAAACTCTGCATTGAATAGTGCTTCGATCGACCAAACTTTCACAGTGTAAATTACTTAGTCGATTGAACCGTACGGAGGTCAACAAGTTGACTATTCAGTTGACCAAACCAAAATACATAGGGCACTTCAGTTGACCAAACTCCCATTGGGTCAACATTTTGACTCCTCGGTCGACCGACCAAAAATGCGAACCAACTACTTGGTCGACCGAACCCCCACGTGGGAATTGCTAACCGCCCGGTCAATCGAACCTTGTAGTTCAAATTAACTCAATTGACCAAACTGCACAGGATTGAAAAATTGCCCTTGAACCATGCAAGTTCGTCGACCGAACTCTCAGTTCATTTTTTGCACAATCGACCGAACTCTATTGCTTGGTCAACTGAACCTTAAGTTCGGTCGACCGGTGCTCTCAAGTTGGACAATTTTTTTTACCGAGGTTAAAAGTTTTTAAACGGGGTTAACTTTGCCAAATTGTTTTAAAAAATTCCTAATAATACTTTTGCTAAATTGTTTTAAAAAATTCCTAATAATACCCTACATGTCCTAAACGGTCATAATTTGCCCAACTTCTATATATAGGGGCTCATTTGTGAAAATTAGAGAGAGATTAGTAAGATCATTAACAAAAAATTCTCTCAAATTTAAAAAGCCTATTTTGCAAAATACTATTCCAAATACTCCTCTACTTCGTTTTCTTTTATCATGCAAGCCTAGAGAGAGTGTTTAGATTATTAGTGCTTCATTCTAAATAGCCCTATACTCTCATTGATATTTGTATTGTTTGATTTTTGTATTGAGAGTTTGGCTAGAGTTTTCCTATAGATTTAACTTAATAAGTCTTATGTTGGCAAAAACTCATTAGCTTTAAAAATCTTAGCATTGACATTGCAAGATTCCTTAAGCATTCTTTTTGTATGCAAAATATTTTACAAAGCTTGATTTCAAAAAACTCTTGTGGTAGATACATTTGAGAAAAAAATTTTGAGTTCGTTTGAATATTATTACTAGTATCTCTGAAACACTAATTTGATATTGAGAATTCATACACTTTGCTTTCAAAGATTAGCTTGTTAGAACACTCTGTGCATATTTGAGATTATACATCCTACTGAGTGTTGATAGCACATATACATCATTCAGCTTATAATTCCTATATTATTGATGTGCATTGATTGATTGATTATACTGAGCTTAGTGGTACAAATCTGCTTATGTAAGGAGCCTTTTTGTGTACGCAAAAATTTACATTTGTTGTAATTCCAAGTGTGGTCTGAGGGGGTTTGATCTAGCCCAGAAGGATCAGGTTTGGGTCAACCCTATGAATTTGACCTAGGGCCTTCTCTGCCCCGCAAGAAGAATTTGTAAAGGTTGAGGTCAGCCCTGTGTTAATTTGACTTGGTTGTAACCAGTGCCGCTCCACCCGTTAAGTGAGTTTTAGTGGAATCCTTGGGCTTGCGAGTTAGAGGCGGGGACGTAGGCAGTATTGGTCGAACCCCGACAACATATCATGTGTGCATTTTAATTTTTCGTAATTTATTTATCACATATTGTGAATGTCGCGTATGATTTAATTTTCGCACGTTTTATTTATCTGCACATTTGGAACTGTATAGATAGACCCTAGGTTGCGAATATACTGTTGTTAGATTAGCTAAACCTAGGAATAAATTTTAAAATTCCAATTCACCCCCCCCCCCTTCTTGGGAATACACCAAAGCTAACACTTCCTTAGTTCCTAGGTTTAAGGGTTGTGATGACTATAGGCTTGAGAAGTGGTGCATGCTTAAATTTATAAATCTTAGTATATGTATTTATTATACACTACTACCATACTAAGAATCATAAGATTAGCAAGCCTTGATCAAAATCTCAATCATTACTCTAGGCTTATAGCACTATTGATCATAAATGACAAAAGAATTGAGTGCTTATTATGAGACATCTCTTCTCAACCAAATTAGGGGCATCCACTAAGGGAATCAAGTCTTCATTTAGATATCATAAAATTTTTCCCTTTGAGTTTAAATCATAAATCCTCTAATTTTGGTTTATCTCATCCACAAGAAATCTTTACCACTCAATGATCATATCCTGTAAAATATTATCCATCCATGGGCTCATATCCTTACCTTAACTTGTCAATTATATTTCAATGGAAACCCACCAGCCATGGTTGATTTGAAATTACCAAAAAGCATCATTCTTTAAATATTTATACACTTCATACTGCTCTTTGCTAAAACTAGTTAGGACATATTGCTTGGCGTGCTAATCATGCATAACGTCTTGCTTCCTCAAATACTCTTCTAAACATAATAGAAATTTAATCTCAAACTTTAAATCAAATCACTTAGAGCTTCATATCCCTATAATGAGGTTGAATGGCTAAAAGGATTGCACTAGGTTTCAATTTAAAGAAAATTCAAATGTCTAGGAAACCTTTGCACATGCAATTAAAGTTGAAGCCATCCAACCTTGTGCCTCTCACACATATTGAGATTCATAATAAAAGAGGCAAACATAGGCTTATCACCTTAACGAATATTCACTGTGACTTTTTGGTCCGAGAAGCCTAATGAAATCAATGCCAAAATTAAACCATTGAAAATTTTAGGAACCTTGGCTAAAATAATTAGTGATGAAAAAGGCATAAAATCATTAAGTGCATAACTCAGGGGAAGCCTACATTTTTCATGGTCATATAAATTAAAATGCTCTCATTACTTTGTAACATTTATGTCTATATGCCTTCATAAGAACTGCACTGAACTCAAATCCATCCACTGCTCTTTAGTGTTTATATTCTATGATGGATAGATTATTATTTATGAATTGATAATTACTACCTAATTGCATGCTAAGTCTAGAATGCCTCCTGCATGGCGGATGCAATGATGTGAATTGCATGTTGGTAGTGGTTTTTAGGTTGTTGCATGATTCATATGTATATTTTGTTGAAAACAATCATTTATTAGGTATAGGTTTTATGAGAAAATGTCCGATTTACATACGGCATGCTGTTGAAATTTCATTAAAATTTTCCCAAGTAAAATTGTGTACATAGATGATTATGATAAAATTAATGTTAAAATCTTTTTGAAAGAACAAGTGAAAACTAGAAATTTTGAATTTCATCCTTACATAATCATCAAGTATTTAGAGAACTAAGCACATTCCCTGTAGAAAGAACATAAAGGACTCATACGCATCACTTTCGCTTTTTGAAATATTGAGGCTCTTTTGAAAAACCTTGAACATCATATCCTGTTCTTAAAAGATCTATAAATAGATGTGGATTTTTCTCAGTTATGAACATTATAGTTATGCCTTAATATTTATTTCTGATGCATTTGTGACCTATAGGGACGACTATACTGATCAAGGATAAATATAGTTAAGAAATATTCAGTAAAGTTGATTTAAAAGATTTAGATTAATTGCTCATACTACTAAGCATAGTAAAGTTAGTCTTCAACTAGTATAACCAGTTTACATCATCTATGTAACATCCTCAAAATTCTCATTCATTATATATATAATAACAAATTACTCCAATATTCGAATATAATGAGAGCCACTATGCAGCGAAAAATATAAATCACATAACCACATATACATATACATATACATACATATATATATATATATATATATATATATACACACACACAATACCAGAATTCAGTATTCTCAAACATATCTACATAATAGATCACTCTCTCCAGTGTCAACTATCCCAAAAATACAAAATCCTATACAAAAACTTACCGTATAACCAGAGTGATCAAGTAAACCCCCTATCTGCGAGCCTGATCTGCTCACCTAGTTGGCTCACTTGAAAAATGTTAAAGTAATGGGGTGAGTTGATGCTCAATAAGTGGAAATATGCTATTACTAGTGGGTGACAACCAAGTCATAAAATTATAGTAATAGTATTTAAAAACTGCATGATTTGGAAAATCTATAAAACATATGTATAATAGCTTTAAACATTTGTATCATCTGAGCTTTCTATCATTCATACTGGTATAATATACTACATGCAACAAAACTATAATATTGTATACATATATATAACTGTGCTCTTTCCCTGGGACTCTGTATGTCATGATTTAACCCGTTATAACAGGGTTGTGCGACCCGTAGGCGGGACTTAACCTGGTCGGTCCTCTAGGTAAGTCACTATACTCTACACTACTCCAGTTCGGCCAAACTGCATACATTCCTAAGCTCGGGACTGGCTGCTACCTCGTCAAATTGGCTCCCTCCACCCAGCCAACTAGGGAGCTGCATACTCTCTGAGCACGGTCGACGGTACCCACACACTATCTGAGATATATGGTTGCACTCTATCTATGTCTAGCAACGGTACCATGCTCTATATTCTATATCTGTACTGTATCTGTCTGTAATCTTTCCACAGGGATCTGATACTATATATATACATACTATCCTCTTTATAATGTTTTCATTATATTTCCAAAATAACCATAACACTATGTTGTTGTACTATAAATACTGTAATATCTGTAGCATCTTGATGTTATAACTGTGTAATATGTCTGTACTTTCTTTCTATATAATTTGTCTATACTTCCTTTCTGTATAATCTAAGTGTTAAGGAATTTAAGAAAACATAACTTTTTATATACACTGTATATACTGTTCTGAATAAATATCTATATACTGATACATATATATAACTGTCTATGTAATCATCTGAAATAAACTGTATATGTATACAAATTCTGTCTGTATAGAATCTGAAATTATCTAACAATATTTGTATAACTTGAAATACTGAAAAACTACATAAAACTCCATATCAATAGCATATACTCAGGCCACACATACTTTAAAAATTCATATCCTGTATAATATATGGTATACATGCATACATATATAAAATTTCTGATTACGTAAATAAATCTCCTAACATAGCATATTTTCCTTACCTTAACTCTAAAAAGCCCCTACTGTACTCTAGTCCGATACCCGCAGGGTTCTCCACTCAACACCCTGAAAACCACATCTCCCAAAATAAAACATCAGTATTTCTTCGTGTATTGTATTTCTTATAACTAAGGGAAAGACAAATACCGAATAAAATGTCTTACCCTAAGATTGGGACGAAATCCAAACCAACTTCACCAACAATCAACTCCAGCAGACTGGCAGAGAACTTCTCCAGGAGCGTCTTGGTGGCTTCAGATCGTAGATCTGGTGTAAAACGGACCCAGAATCGAAGAGAGAATGGGAAAGGGGTGTAGAGAGAGAAAAAGGAGATTGCTTGCGCCAGTTTTTCATCAAAAAATCTAGGTTTTCACTATTTATAAAGCCAGATTCATTGACGAGACATGTCACCTCATCGATGAGTCCTTTAATAATTTCGTCGACAAACTCTCCCCCTCTTCAAAGAATTTCAAACTGTCCAAAAACCCTTCTCGGTATCTTCTCGTCGACGAGGCGTGGCTTCATTGATAAGGTCCCCTTATGCGCTCATCGATGAATTCCCTGTGTTTGTTGACGAGGCCCTATGTAAGAATTCTGAGTTATTATCTCCACAGTGCAATGTCATTGACGAACGCTTCCTACTGCCTCCTTCTGTTTCTATTTCCACTTCCCTCTCTCTTTATTATTTAAATACCATTATTTTTCAGGTCGTTACAATCTAAGTTAGGATTCAAATTGAAAAGGGGAGCATCTAGAATTAAAATTCCTACCCTGTTATGCTCTCCAACACTTTTTATCTTAGATCTGTTTTGAATCAAATGTGACTTGTGCTTAAATGTGATAATTTTATTGAAAATCTTAATATAAAATATGTTGTTACCCACTGTCTTTAGTGTCACCATATGATCTTGTCTTTGAGTGTTAAAATTCTTAAGATCTATATAGTTGTCTTATTCTGGTTATCTTATGAAATTGTGCTTAAATGCTAAACCATAATATCGTTTGCTTGCTTGTATGATCTTTAACATTTTTTTTCAGCAAGCATCACCCTCAATACTTCATTGATAATATCAAAAAGGGAAGTTTATTTTAATATTTAATGGCAAGAACTAATTTCAAAACTAAAACTCTTTATCTCTTACCTTGTTATTATTATATACATATATGTTTTTGAATTGCATGACTGGTTTGATGGTTTCACATAAAAATATATACAAACCCGTTAGACTACATTTATTCACAAATCCACTCTTTGCTATCATATACCGCATATTTTGAACTCCACTCTGTTTATAGGTTTGTTGACTTTGGTGCAATTCCAAAAGGGGGGGTGAATTGGAGATTAAAAAATTTCTCCTCGGATCAACTAATCCAGTAGCAATAATACACAACCTAGAGGCAGTCTAAGTATGTATGAAATCGCAAATATGATATATTAAACCATTTTCTGTATGCACACAACAATTTCAGTATTTCTTAACCAGATACAATATCGTGTCAATTAGATATGCAGCATATTCAACAGGAAAATTAAATCAGGACAAAGCATAATATAATACAAGAAATGTAAAAGTGACACCAAAAATGATATCGAGGTTCGGCCAATACTGCCTATGTCCCTGCCTTGGCTCACAAGCACAAAGATTCCACTAAGGCTAACTTCACGGGCAAAGCGGCACCATATACAGCACCTTACCAGGATGGTGCACCTAACTTTCCTAACTGGGTCGAAACCAGTCAGAGACTTTTCACAGGGCAAGTCTCCCTCTTATTAACACACGTCAGGTATACAACAGATAGTCAAATAAATTTTTGTGTACAAACAAAGTGCTTTTATACAAGCAGATATGTACTACAATATAATCCAAATAAATATGCACTTACAAATGATAGTAATTATGCTCAGTGCAAATTAAGTGTGCTAATCACTTAATCTGGTATAAATATGCAATCAAGTCCTAGAGTGTATCTCAGAACAAACTATGAAATAAAGTATCAATATTAATCAATCACAGTAGGTTTCAAAGAGTTTCAACAAGAGTATTCAAAATATCTTAAAAAATATTTTCTCAAAATATTTGCTTAAGAGATATTTGAAATATCAATAAGCTTGTGAAAAAGATTTTACACAATCAAAAACACACAAACTTGATGATTCTTGCAACAAAGAAGTAAAGACTCACTAGCTACAAAGGTTTTCCCACACAGAGATTTATTAGTGAAAATCAGGGAAAAACCATATGCTCAACTCTCTATCAAAAAATCAAATATACAACACAATGAGAGTTCCCTAGCAAAGATAACAATGTATAGCCACTCAAAGAACTCTCACAAGAATTGATTTATCAAAGGGATAGCAAAGGAAGAGTGTATGTGGGTTTGTATATGAAAAATGAGCTCTCAAAATTTCAGAGAAATTTTCTCTTAATGATAATATTAATCACTCATTAATTGTCCAAATGAACCCATATATATATATATATATATATATATATATATAGAAGACCAAAATTATAACCGTTGGGGACACATAGGGAATTATTGAAATTATGTAAAATAATTTAAGAAAATTAACCCTATTTAACCCTAATTAACTGTGGTAAAAATTTAGCCAACCCAAAAGTTTCGGTAAATTGAGCCATAAGTTCAGTGGCCCAAACAAACATAACAAAAAAGGTGAATTTTGAACTTTGGGTGCCTAAATAAGGGTTTGGTTTTCTGACCAAGGCAATTTTCCAATTTGTCCAAGCTTCGGACGCCTGGTCTCGAGTCCGGTTTACCAAACTTGAACATTCGCTCACCTAGGGGTATTTTGAACGTGAAGTTCGGGCGCCCGAGTTGTCAGAAAAAATAAGAGCTTAAGTTCGGTTGACCGTGAACACTCAGTTCATTTAAGTTCGATCACCTGAAGTCAAACCAACTTTTTGACCTTTCAACGATTCGATCGACCAAGGCAATTAGACTTATTTGGTTCAGTCGCCCAAAGCCCTTATAATTTAAGCCTAAGTTCCATTTTGTATTTTAAATTTTACCCCTGATGAGATGTGAGTGTAGGGGGGTCCTGTGCACTAAGTGTATAGGAACCTAAGGTCAATCTAGGGCAACTTAAGCATAAAGTCCATTCATGCATGATGCAATTATTACAGACCATATTGAATTACAAACCAATGAACAATATAAAAAATACAGTTACAAATTAAGCATAATATTCTATAGTCTTCCTTAGAGTCACCATAAGTCATCATGATATAGAAATCTTTTCAACCTCGTGCATAGTGTGAACCCGCATGCAAGCTCAAGGCAAACATCAGTACCAATGTATTTGCCATTATCAAAATGAGATATGACCAATTAGGTCAATAATCTCCCCCTTTTAGATGATGACAAATACTTTATGCAAAAGTGGGTACAGCCAAGAAAGGCTTCTTCTGGCAAGATGCATAAAAAATTTAGAAGCTCAATTATTACAAAAGTACCCAATTTTGTCTATTCTCCCCCTTTTGGCAAGAGAAAAAAGGTCCAAGATAAAATAATTAAAGCATATATGCAAACAATGAGTAACAATCATTTAGATACAGGATATAATTTGGGAAGATTTAAAAAAAAATCGGCAACAAGCCGTTTCAAAATGAAGCATTTTCCCCTAAAAAAAAAAAACTGTATGTAAGTGATCTGCTTGAGTTCAACAAATAATATATAGAAATTTATGTCAACTCAAACAGTCCAGTATGGATCAACTTAAATAGTCAAGTCAAAACAATAATGTACTCGTGTAGCACAAAATGACTGAAAGATATTCTCACAAGATATAGAGTATAGCAATGGATGATGTGAGATAGCATTTAATTTTTCAGAGCCGTATTTTTCTAAGTGAAGTGGCTCCCCCTCAAATTATACATTCTTTCTATTCTAAAAATTTGATCATAAAACACAAGTATTTTAAAATTTATGAATACATAGCATGACAAAAGGTTATCATTTAAAATCATTTCATGCAAATTTGTCTTTAAAAGAAATCCCCCTTTGAAATAGTCAACAAGTGTTTTGGGGATAAAGTTTGCCACAAAAGATTTGATTTAAGTCTGGAAATATTATTGTAGTTAACTAGAAAAAATCATATTTAGACTAATCATGATGCACAAAAAATGATATTCTAGAAACGCAAACTTAGTTCAAAGTTTTCGGTTTTATAAAACATAGGATGTGTGTGCAATGAATTTGGGAAAATTTTGGCTATATTTCATCTAAAAATATTGCTTTTCCCATAAAGACCTACTTACAAAACTGATTATATCATTTGAATCTCAATAATTTTGCATCAATTAGATGCCATTCAAGTTCAATGATTAGTAAAAGGTTTAAATACATGCACATGCTTCAGATATTTCAAGTTAATTAGAGCTAAGTGTAAGTAATTTTAAAATTTTAAACCAATTTTTCACCCACATCCATTAATCTTTTAGAAAAATTTTGAATATTTTGGGAAATGTCTGACGAAAATCCGGTAGTATGCCATCTGTAAATAGGATATTTCCCATGAAAACCTGCATTAAAAAGATTCAAGCAAATAGTATATCATCCAGTTTGAGCATGCAAGAACCTAAAATTTCCACCAGCAAGCAATACTCATCAACTGCATCCGCCATGCAGAAGGCATAAATCAGGCAAACAGAATAATCATGGAAATTTAAAAGTATGCAAGCCATCATATATAAACTAAAGTAATCGTCAATATGTGAGTGTGGTGTGTGAGAATGTAATGAAGAAAAAATACAATAAAAGCAGTATAGTTATTACAGACCCAAATGTGTGTGTATATATATATATATATATATATATATATATATATAAAATAGAAGATATATGAAATGAATTGTATGAGCTGCAGATCCTCAGGCATCCTCTAGGCCTCTCCATCATCAGGCCCTTCCTCATCGCCGCTCACGTTCAACTGCTCCTCATCATCATCTTCCTCATTCATCTCCCTCAAACGTTCACCGAGGATGTGGAAGTCCGCCTTTATGACCGACTAAAACTCTGAGAACTCAGTTTAGAGCTCATAATGCCTGGCCTGGGATAAGGAAGTCTGCTCCCTAATCTCGCTCTGAATGGACATCTTAAAGTCATCAAAGGATGCAAAGAGACCGGTGATGGCAACCATAATCTGAGCATTTGATGGCATGTGGGGCCACTGCTGAGGAACCTCCTGCCTTGGTCCTCTCTCGGGTATGGTTGGCAACCATATGTTGCTGGTCAGCTCATAACTCATCAATTTCAGGGTAGTGGAGGAGAAGGTATTTTTGTCCTTTATCTTCTTTAATACTGCATATAGAGTCCTGGCGACTCTCTCTCTAACAAAAACCCTAGTCAGGATGCCCCTGTATGGTAGAATGATCCTCTTGCCTACCGTCTTCACGAACATCCACTTCAGGACCAGTCTCGGTAAGTCCAGCTTCTTCCTCGAAAAGAGGCACCACATCATGAAGCAGTCTAGGTATGAAACATGATCCCTAGACCCAGATTTTGGCAAAATATTATAGGATGTCATGTGGTGCACAACTTTGGCCTTGAGTGTCGAAGACCTGTAGCTAGGAGTGTGACTAAGATCAACCATAGGATTAGTCATAACCAAATTTATGAAAGTACTCACTGTGAAATCCTGCTCGTTAATCCAAGTCAAGACGGAGTCAAGGCAGTCAAAATCTCCTCTTTGGATATTGAGGGTATCGGCCAGATCACCATCGTCAAAAAGCAGATCGGTCTCAAAGACCCGGGAGTAGCAACCCTGGTTATCCTGTCCTAGGTTGGCATAGAGCAGTCTGACAAGGATGGGATACATCCTTCTGGGGTTGAAATCTAATGAATTCATACCATCCTTGATACCCAAACATGTCTAGCACATTATTAAAATGAGTTTGCATGAATTCTACATTGAGAACTTTACCTAGGATAGGCTCCTTGAGCCTGAAGACCTTCCCGTACTTAATCCTCCACTCCGACAAGATGAACCATTGCTCGAGAGCAATGCCGAATTAAACTTATACACGATCCCTAGACATGGATAGAAGTGGTTTTCTGAGAAGGTTTGGAGTAGCTATAGGGAACATCAGGAAAGGGAGAAAACTGAGGAGCTCTCAAGAAGGATGAAAAAATAAGCCTTTTCACGCGGCCAAATATATATATATATATATATATATATATATATATCGTGGTTCAGTCGCCCAAACCATAATAATTACCTAGAGGCTGAGTCTATTCGGTTTGCTAAGTTTTGGGTCAGTTAATTGAACCATTCAGTTGGCTAAATCATTTTGATGAAGAGCTTCGGTTGCCCAAAGTTCAGTTCGATCACCCGAACCATGTTCGGTGGGCCCAACCAATTTTGACTGAAATGTTGAGGTGCCCGAATGTGGTCAACAGCTTGGTCAACTTTCATGTTCGGTCAACCAAATGGTCTAGGCTGAAAAAGTTCAACCAACTGAACTTGGTCAACTTTTTCTCCTTTTGATTTATTCTCATATAACGTGACCCCTTGTGATTCTGATGCTTGACCTAATGATTATGGAGTCCACCTATTCTAACTTTTTGACACTTAGGTCTTTTTTAGGGTCAATGAGAGATGGATTCGGGTTTTTCTTTGACTCTCCACACTTGCTTCATTTTCACCACTTTCTGTTTGAATAGGCAATTAGACTTTGTGTGCCCCTTATTTTTACATAATGCGCAGTACGTATGAGTATAAGGATTGGAGGAGGTACTAGCATAATGTTTGGACTCTCTCATGAAATACCCCATGCACAGATTCTTCTTATTTTTATTTCTAACTTCATTATATCCTATACCTTCCTTATCTAAGGTCATCTTTTGTGAACCTAACAACTTATTAAAGTTGTCCTTGCCTCTAGTGAATGTATAGATGATCTTACCTTGGTATTCTATTTTCTTTTCTAGATCTTCAATTTTTAAGTTCTTTAGGCCTTTGCAAACATCCTGTAATTTCACAAATTCTTTGGTCATGTTGTTTGCTTTACATTCAAGTTCTGCAATGAGAAAATCTTTATTATTATCACTTGAAGTTTAAGATCTTAATGCATTCAACTCCTTTTCCAATTTTTCATTCTTGTTTACTAACTGTTTGATTTTTAAATCATTTTCCCTTTCAATAAGAACTTTTGACTCACATTCTTTTAAAGATGCCTCATACTTGTTTTTTATTGTAGTATATCTTTTGTTAGCTTTAACAAGTGACTTATGAATTCTAACATATTTAATTTGAAATTCTTCATAAGTAGGCATGCTTTCACTATCAAAACTATCATATGATTCAGCATCAGATGCATCATTAGAATTATCACATGAATCATTACCAAGATTATTTGATAAAATAGAAGGCGACAAATTTACCTCAACATCAGTTAAAACTATAAAGCACTATTTTTCTTCTTCAAGATCCTTTGAGCTTGAGTCACAAGGAGTGATAAGCTTTTCTTGCTTAGTTGCTCCATATCTCTTTTCAAGTTCCTCTCATATCTCTTTAGCACTATTACATGTCATAACTTCACAAAGAATGTTAGAATCTAAAGCATGCAGTAAGGTGTTCATTGCATCAAAATTTATTTGCATTAAGTTCCTATCATTATCATTCAGTTCAATTTTAGACTTAGGAACATCAACACAATCAATGACTTTAGCTAGTATACTATCTCCTTGGACAATGACGTTTCAGAACCTCCCATTCAAGGCTTTAACAAATATAGTCATTCCAAATTTCCATACGGCAAAATTTTCATTGCAAAACACTGGAGGCTTTGTAAATAACCTTCCCTCACAAAATGGGGATGCACCAACACGAGCCATCACGATCTTTTTACAAACTAACGATTAAGTTTAGGTAACAAGGCTCTAATAACAATTGTTGACTTTGGTGCAATCCTAAAAGGGGGTGAATTGGAGATTAAAAATCTTCCCCAAGGATCAACTAATTCAGCAGCGGTAATACACAACCTAGGGGCAGTCTAAGTATGTATGAAATTACAGATATGATATATTAAACAATTTTTAGTACGCGCACCACAATTTCAATATTTTTCAACCAGATACAATACCGTGTCAATCAAATATGCATTATATTTAGCAGGGAAAGTAAATCAAGCACAAAGCAAAATATAATGTAGGAAATATAAAAGTGACACCGAAAATGATATCGGGGTTTGGCCAATACTGCCTACGCCCCACCTTGGCTCAGAAGTACAAGGATTCCACTAAGGCTCACTTCATGGGTGGAGCGACACTATATACAACACCTTACCAAGATGGTGCACCTATGATTCACTCGAAAAATGAGCAGCTCGAAAGCTATCCCAAGTATAGGAGTTACATCGTGTAATATTAAGCCCAAGGGCTAGATCGTCTCCTCAGGGAATGCGTTTTAATCTCAATTTCACGTTCGTCCAATCGAAAACAAAAATGCACTGAACTCGGTTCATATTCAAGTTTTCAAGATTGTGGAAACTTAAATGAAAACACAAATTAAAGTCCTAAAACTAGCACGCACGGAATTAAATAACCATAATAAAAACCCTAATCTACTTAAGGAAACACTAGAGCATACTAACTAAAAATGGAAACCTTAAACATGGAATTAAAAATACGCAACCACAATCACAATTTAAACACGAAACAAACAAAACTCTAAACCTAGCATGCAATGAAATTGAGAGCAAAAACGGAAACTCTAATCTACTCAAGGAAACATTAGGACACGGGTTAATTAAAAATGGCAACCTAGAACATGGAATTAAAAACACACAATGGAAACTAAATTAGACACACACTAAAAAAAAACCAAACCTACTAAAAATCGAACCTTTAGCACAATTAAGAGATCAAATCAAGACTCACAATTTAAATGTAAACATGAACTCAACGGAAATTTAAAAGACATAAACAATAACGGAACACAATAAAAACACAACCTTTACTAATCATAGACCCTAACTAAATCGAATTTTGACAAAAAGAATATCTGAATTTAATTAAGAATGCTAAATTAAAATAACTATCAATTAGATAAACAAAGAGATTAATTTAACAATAATGAAATACTCAACATTACTCAACTTAAACAAAAAGAAAGAAAACTCCAGTAACATTAAAAAAAAACTAAAATTTCTTCAATATTCCAAGATTCAAAGAAAAGTAAATAAAAGAAAGAAAGAAAGGAAGAGAGAGAGAGAGAGAGAGAGAAACAAATCCACGGGGCCGTGAAGTTGCTGCTGTGCTGGAGAAGTTGCTGCTGCGCTTTGGTGGTCCTGCTATGGAGTCAGCTGAAGATGGTGGAGGAGGCTGGCTGTACTGCAAGAGGGCAGAGGAGGCCAAGAGAAACAGAGGAAGGGGGAGAGTGAGGGAGGAAAGACAAAGGGAATGAAGAGAGACAAGGGGAGAGAAGCAGAATTGAAAAGAACAAAAAAAACAAACTAAAGAAGAAGAAGAAGAAGAAGAATAAGAAGAAGAATAAGAGGATAATGGGGAGCCATGGGGGCTGCCTATGCAGGAAGAGAAAGAGAAGGATTAAATAGGATAGGGGGGAAAGCCCTAGACTCGAATAGGAAACCCGAATTGCTATATTTTTTCATTTTTTTCATTCTCTGTTCATCGCAAATTCTGCTCTTCTGGAGCCCGTATCTCACAAAACTCAAAACGTGAAAGTTGTAGATAATCCTTTCCTCTTTCTCAAAAAATTTGAATAGTCTCGATCGGAACTCGGACGGAAAAGTTATGCACAAAATACGAATAGGTGTTGATTTTGATTCCCGAGAATTTTCCTGCGACAAAAAATTACCAAAACTTCATAAATAGTGCAATAAAGTTCAAGATTGATAATTTTGGCACTTTATTAAAATATTATACAATTTTGGACATTTATTTAAAAATATAAACCGTAAAACCCCGGTTAAACATCCAATTACGCAGTTTCAGCACGTAATCAACCTAACTTTCTTAACTGGGTCAAAGCCAGTCTGAGACTTTTCACAGGGTAAGTCTCCCTTTTCCGAACACACATCGGGTATACAACAAATAATCAAATAAATTTTTGAATACAACAAAGTGCTTCAATACAAACAGATATTGTAGAGACCCGAATAATTATCATAATTTAATAATAGGAGGACGAGGAGAAAAGGAATTAAAATTGGAAAAATTAAACAGGGTCTCATCGACGAACACAAGGGATTCATCGACGAGCACATATGATGGTCTCGTCGACAGGGACATGTCTCGTCGACAAGAAGATACCGAGAGGATATATCTCAGTTCTGAATTTCATTGATGAAGGTAAGCATTCGTCGACGAACTTCCTTCTCGACATCGTCGATGAAGACTAGTGTATAAATAGCCTAAACTTCATTTTTCAGCTGGAAATTCATGCATAGAATCCCTCTTCTCTCTCTTATTCATCTTTCCCACCTTCTCTCTGAGTTTTCGGGTCGGTTCTTGTCAGTTCAACGATCTGAGGCCACCACAACACTCTTGGGGAAGTTCTCTTCAAGTCTGCTGGAGTGGATCATTGGTGGGGCTACCTTGGATTTCAACCTAAATTCAAGGTAAGACATTTTATCCATATTTGGCTTTACCATAGTTATAAGAAATGTAGTACACAAAAAAAATACAGAAGTTTTGTTATGGGGGATGCTATTTTCAAGATGTTTAACGGGGAACCTTGTGAGTGTGGGACTAATCATACTAGGGGCTTTCCAGTAGTAAGTTAAAGGAAATATGTTATGTTAGGAATTTTTAGCTGAGTTATCAAAAATGTTATGCATACTTACATATGTCAGTTTATTATCCAGTTTCTAGAATATGAGTTTTTAATATTTGTGTAGCCTGAGTAGATATTTTCTTGATATAGAATTTATATAGTTTTTTCCCAGACTATCATAATTTACAATACGTACAGATATTTAACAGACAAATATAATAGATATTTCTTCCAAATCAATATGTTGCAATAATTATAAAATGCCATGTTTCCTAAAACCATAACACTCGAATTTACAGATTATACAATCAGTTATAGCAGTCAGTTACTATAGATATGTTATACAGATGTTACAGTGTTTCTAGTTCAGATTCATAGTGTTATGGTTACTTTGGAAACTTGATGAAAACAGTAGGAAGATTATATATATATATATATATATATATATATATAGTATCAGATCCCTAATGAAATATTTCAGACAAATTCAGTTAACAGAGCACGGTATCGTTGCTATTTACATATTAGAGTGCAACCACATATCTCAAATAGTGTGTGGATTCCATCAACCGCACTCGAAGAGCTTGCAGACTCCTTAGAACTCTAGGTTGAGGGGGCTTGGTTTGATGAGGTAGTTTTTCTAGTTCCATGCTTAGGAATGGATGTAGTTTGGCCGGACTGAGGAAAGGTAAAGTATAGTGACTTACCTAGTAGGCCAACCAGAGTTAAGTCCAACCTATGGGTCGCACAACCCAGTCATGAGGGGTCAAATCATGACATACAGTTTCTAGGGAAAAGTCTCAATTATGTATATGTATACAGATTACAAAATTTTATGAATATAGTATAATATTAGAAGTATGAATGGTAAAAAACTTAGATGATACAGTTATGTTTTAAATTACGATGAATGCAAGTAATACTTTATTTTAATTTACCAGCTAATACAATTTTGGATATTATTATAGTATTTATACAACTCGGTCACCACACACTAGTAATAGCATATTTCCACTTACCGAGCATTGTCTCACCCCATTACTCTAACATTTTTCAAGTGATCCAAATGGGCGAGTAGATCAGCCTCGCAGATAGAGTGACCTTTTTATTTGCCCTGTTGATAGGGTAAGTGTATTTTGAAGTTTATGTTTTGAGTAGGTGGTATCGGTGGGAAGTGTAAGAATGTGTCTATGGTTTGGAAACACTGGATTCTGGTATTGTATTTATATATATGGATGAATGACTTTATGTTTCCCGTTGCATAGGTGTGTTTATTATGTACAGGAATACCTCAGAGCTCTCTGAGGTCTGAGATGCTATAGTAGGGGTATTAGAGTAATCTAGCCAGTAATCTATTTTTTTTTTAAAAAAAATGAATGCAGTTTTTGGGTCGTTACAATTTGGTATCAGAGCTTAGGTTGCTAGGTTCTTTAGACTTTAGGGTACAGCAGAAGACAATACCAAAATTTAGAAATGGAATCTTAAGAAGAGTGGGACAGGGTATCAGTGAAATTGATCTTGGGAAACTAGGATGAGAATTTAGGGTTTCGTTCTATGGTTTGGGGATAGAATTTCGAGGTGGTTTCTGTGACTTTCCTGGGGTGATGATTCTAGGAAAACCATAGTAAACTATTAATGATTTCTATTTTCATACGGTAGGGCTCGACCTTAAATTAAGTGATGAGAGGTTAGGGGTATTTTAGTTAATATAGTATTGTAGGATTTAGATACTTAAAATAATTTGGTAACATTGCATGATGGACCCTGGAGGAAGTAGCACTCACGCTAGTTGTGATAACGGAGCTGGGCCTTCTAGTGCAGGCAACGAGGATTCAAATGTTGTGCTATGCATTTTGGCTCAGTAAGTTATGGCTGAGATCGCCCAGAGCTCTAAGGAGCAAGGAGGTCCATCTCCAACTCAGGGGTGTACGATAGAGAAATTTGTGAAGATGAACCTGCCAGTATTTTCAGGAGTGGCAGATTCTATAGTTGTGGAGAATTGGGTGTAGGAGATAGAGAAGATTTTGATGATACTTTATTGCACCGATGAGCAAAGGGTCCTTTATGCTACGTACAAGTTGACAAGGGAGGCCAAGAGAGGGTGGACGACCACTAGACTATTGGAGGAACAGAGAGCAATTCCCGTGCCGATGACCTGGGCTCGATTCAGGGACATATTCTTTGATAGATACTATCCTATCTCTGTTAGAGAGGCTAGGGTACAGGAGTTTCTGAGTCTATCCCAGGGTTCAATGACAATCCAGCAATACGCGGTGAAATTTATCGAATTATCGCATTTCTGCCATTATATTGTTCCAGATGAACCTAAGAAGGTTAGGATGTTTGAGGGGAACTTGAAGCGAGATATTTATAAACAAGTGGCAGTACTGAGGATACAGGACTTCTCAGATTTGCTTGATAGGGCCATAATAGCATAGGAAAGTTTGTCGAGAGACACTGAGGAACAGAGCCATAAGAAAAGGACTGCACCTTTGAGTTTTCAAGTGGGATCTCGCTAAGGCCCTTAGAGAGAAGGTAGATCTAGTGGGGGTCAGAGGTAGATGGTAGAGCACAGTGGATTTCAGAGTGGACAGCCTTATACGACTTGCCCCAGATGTGGACGGAGACATCCAAGTGGGTGATGACTGGGGGAGAATGTTTGCTACCGGTGTGGGAGACCTGGCCATATGGCTCGAACATGCAAGATGTCATCAATTTATATACCAGCTCCCAAACCGAATCAAGGTGGTCATCAGGCGCCTCGTGGAGGTCAGTAGAGGAACACAGCACTAGCGAGGGTGTATGCATTGACGCCGGGAGATACCGAGACTTTTGGAGACGTCATCACAGGTACCCTTATTTCTTTTTCATATAAAGATGTTGTTTTATTTGATACAAGTGCTACCCATTCTTTTGTTTCATCAGTATATGCTAAGTTGACAGGGTATGAGGCATGGTTGTTAGATGTTGGGTTGGCTATAACTACACCAACTGGATTAGTGGTGAGATGTAGGAAATACTCAAAGACTTTCCAGTGACCATTAAAGGAAAAGTATTGCTAGCTAACCTTGTGATATTAGACATGCACGAATTTGATATAATTCTAGGTATGGATTGGTTGGCAGTTAATCATGCTAGTATCGATTGTATTTTGAAAGAAGTGATTTTCAGACCTCTAGGTGAGCAAGAATACAGATTTCTTGGTTCACATGTACGTTCCTCACCACAGCTGGTGTCAACTATTTAGGTGAAGAAACTGATTCAAGATGGTTGCAGGGATTTGTTGCCTACATAGAGGAATTGCCAAAAGAAGAACTAAAACATGTCGATATTCTTGTGGTCAGAGAATTTTCAGATATTTTTTTAGAAGAATTACCTAGTTTGCCATCAGACCGTGAAGTTAAATTTATTGTGGATCTTCTATCGAGGTCAACACCAGTATCTAAAGCACCTTACCGAATGGCTCCAGATGAGTTAAAAGAACTAAAAGATTAGTTGTAGGAATTGTTGGATAAAGGATTTATCAGGCCCTATGTGTCACGCTGGGGAGCCCCAGTTCTATTTATAAAAATAAAAATGGGACCATGAGGATGTGTATAGATTATATAGAGATAAATAAACTGAAAATTAAGAATAAATATCCTTTTCCCAGGATTAACGACCTATTTGATTAGCTTTAGGGCACCTAGGACTATTCCAAAATTGACCTTCGGTCGGGTTATCATCAAGTGAAAGTTAGGGCAGAAGATATTTCAAAGACGGCATTTCGAACAAGATATGGGCATTAAGAGTTCTTAGTGATGCCATTTGGTTTGAATAACGCACTAGCAGTATTTATGGATTTAATGAATCGAGTGTTCCATCAATGAAATGAGGAATAGCTTCCCAAGATGGGGGGTGAATTGGATTCTTTTTAAATTTTAATGATTTTTAAGCTATTGATTTTAATTACCTAGAAAACAAGATATATAAACGATAACTACACTTAAAAATACTGAAATTTAAATTCACAAGTCAATTAATGAAATCAATGTAATTCAATTACTCAACCAAAAATATTAGAGCTTTAGTTGATTTTTCTGTAAACTCTTAGTATGCACTTTACTTGATCAAGATTTCCACAGATTAATCAACGTACTCCCTTTTTGGGTTTCCACAAATGATTAATCAAAACATACTTTCTAAATATCAGGTACCTTTGTTTCTTTTTCATTTAAGAATCTACAACCTACACATTTAAATCATATCACAATAGCAAGTAAATAATATAAAGTAAAGCAGAGAGAAAGACACAAGATTTTTACGAGGTTCGGCTTCAACATAGCCTATGTCCTCGCCTTTGGCAAAACACCAAAGGATTCCACTATATCAATTTCGTTACCTGGTGGAACAATACAAATTTACAACCACTCCTTCTGTCAGGCTAGAGCCTGCCTCTCCAAACAATAACCCCTTGTTTGGTCCAACGATTCAACAACTCTGAATCGTTTAAGAATGATGATAAAGAAATTTGTGTACGAAAGAGAACTCTCACAATAGAGTAGATTAGTACAATGATCAGCTCACTTATACTCCAAAGTAATTCAAATATAAGAAATTTGAAGCTTAACGATTCAAAGAAAATGAAAGATTCTGATTTTTTACAGCTTTGCTTCAAAAATATAAATCAATATCAGATCAGAAATTTTAAGCACAAGAAAATTTTAGCTCCTTAGAAAAATTTGAATATTTGAAAATCACTTGATCTAAAAACCTTTGAAAAGTAACTTGATTTAAAAACCTTGAAGGTTGCTTAATCTTAAACTTTGAAGATTGCTGGATCTGAAACTTTGAAGATTTCTGGATCTGAAACTTTTGAAAATTTTTGGATCTGAAACTTTTGAAGATTTCTGGATTTGAAACTTTTGAGAATTTCTTAATTTCAAAAACCTTTCAATATTGCCTCTATGATCATTATTTTAAACCTTTAAAGCTTTTGACTATTTATGGATGTTTTTAGAAGCCATCCATTATTCCCAAAGATTCCTCAAATTCATTTCCAAATATTTTGAAATAAATATGCTTAAAAACATGGTTTAAAAAACTTCTCTTCTTAAGCCCTTTTTATTTATAAAAAAAATACTTTTTAGAGAATATATGTTTTAAAAAATATATTTTTGATTTATGAGCTTCAAACCACTTTATATTTGAGTTTAACCTTTAAAGTACTTACATTAAGAACATCCTAAAATATAATTCTTTAATCTTTAATCTTGTTCTTCCATCATCTTTGTTGTTTCAATCTTTTATTTGAGCTTTTCACCAGTATAATTTTATTCCTCATGCTCTTTGTAATCCATAAGCTTTTCTTTGTGTTCTTCAAGGATTCTTTGTAATCCATAAACTTCTTTATGCTCTTGGGCTTTGTCACTTTCCTAAAAAAAATTTACTTGAAACATATTAAACATATCATTGATTTGTTATCATCAAAATAAGAATTGTAAGCCTTATTAGGCCAACAATCTCCCCTTTTTTGATGATGACAAATCAAGAGCAAAAATAATAAGATCTCCCCCTATCAATAAGCATGATACAATTCATGTATGTAAGTCCAAAAGATAATCCATGAATAAACCATACATACACGTAAAAGATTCATCCATCCATTTAAAAGGTTTTACAAACCATTATATATCATATTTTTGCACTCACTTCTCTTAAACATTTTCTCCCCCTTTGGATATCAATCAAAAAGGAAAAAAAGAGACAAAAAACAAAGAAATGCTGCAACTCAAAGTACTAGTTTTAAAAAACTAAAGATAGCCTAGCCGATAAAACTTGAATTACCTAAAAACACATAAAAGTGATAGGTAAAGGCACATCAGTCAGAGGCTTCCATATTTTCACTTTCATCATCTTCTTCTTCTAGTTCTTCAGATTTATGATTTCCTTCCTCTTGTTCACTGTCATCTTCTCCTTCTTCTTGTTCACTTTCATCTTCTCCTTCTTCTTGTTCTCCAGATTTTTCCTCACTAGATGTAGCAGAACTGATACTCATAGGAGATTTTCCTTTAGAGGAACTGGCCAACTGTTGCTTAATATTTTCAACTCGTTTATCAATTTGTGAACAATGAGTTTCTATGGATTTAACCTTCTCTTGCAATGTACTGAGGCCAGATTTCATACCATCACTAAATGTCATGTAATGGTTAAAAAATGGATCAAACCATGACGAAGTATCTAGATCAAGCTGAACTAAAGGTGTGTGGATAGATGATGAAGAAGGTGGTGGTGTAGATGAGACATTCATATGTCCTTTATGGAACCACCCTTAAGGAGAAATTTTATAGACCATCCGTTTTAGAATGGTGTCAAAAAAGATATCATAGTACGTCTTGCTAGTAAAGTTGAATGATGGAGTTAAAACATTAAAATGAGTGAAAACCATATTCAACATTCCCGCATATGGTATGACAACACGGGGAGCATCAACTTTCATGATAATCCACTGAATGATCAAACTTGGAAGATCCATCTTCTTCCCTTTGAGGATGCACCACATTACAAAACAATCCAGAAATGAAATGTGATCGTGAGAACTAGATCTTGGTAAAATGTTGTTTGTAATAAGCTTGTGCAAAATGAGGGCTTTCAAACTAAGCTGCTTATAAAGTGGAGGATGACCATAGTTTACTAGAGTGTCAGTCATAACCAGTGGCAAAAACTCTTGTGGTGTAAAACCTTGAGCCATAATCCAATGCTTCTCAATAATATGAATCTCAAAATCCCTTGGCTTAAATCGAAGAATTTTTCCCAAAGATATGGGATTTAGATGGATGTCTTTCCCAAGCAAATTTGTTTTGATTCCATTATCGCATCGCTTCATGTTTGCATAAAAAATACGTACAACATTGGGATAATAGCCTTTAGCTTGGTAGGTGATAAATTTATCCCATCCAATGTTCTTGAAAAGTTCCAAGATTTCGGGAAAATCAGAATTGAAGAATGTTACGTCGAGTACCTTACCTAATATCGGTTCAGCTGAAGCAATTTGATTTCGGTAAAGGTGCTTGGCGTGTGGAGTGACCAACCATTTCTCCACCTCATCGTTATTTATTCTTGTGGAAGAGGAAGATCCTTTAACACCAACGGATTTTGATCTAGGTATGTTTGGATGAAGAAGAAAATCAAAGAAACTCTAAGTTAAGCTCGATGTTTGTGCGGAGGAAGGATTTGATACTAGGTTCCAAGATGCCTTAAGCAAGATTTGTGTATGGAAAGTGATGGAGACGAAGGGTTTCAGAGAGAAAAAAATGAATGGTCAGGCACCTGGTGGATTTTAAAAAGACTTAAAATAGGGTTTTAAACCCTACCTGCCACGAGGTAGTCTCCTGCTTCAATGTGGCAGGCGCCTATCTTTGTGGAATTCTGAAAGACAGTAGCCAAGCAGTCACCTGGTACCCTGGTGGCAGTCGCCTGCCAACCAGAAAAATTTCTAGATTACTTCACGACTGTGAAGCATGCCCAATTCTTTTCTTATAAATATGAATCTTTCTTCCGACAAAGGTTTTGTAAAAAAATCTGTTAATTGATCATGTGTATTTACAAATTCTAGTACTATATCTTCATTTTGTACATGGTTTCTCAAGAAATGATGTCTTATATCGATGTGTTTTGTTCTTGAGTGAGATACTATATTTTTTAAAATATTAATAGCACTTGTGTTATCACATTTGATAGGGATAGTTTGATATTGTATTTGAAAATCTTTTAACTGTTGTTTCATATATAATGTTTGAACACAACAACTTCCTATAGTAATGTATTCTGCTTCTGCTATGGATAATGCTACAGAATTTTGTTTCTTTGAAGACCATGAAACTAGAGAATTTCCTAGAAAATGACACGTTCCACTTGTGCTTTTTCTATCTATTTTACATCCAACAAAGTCTGCGTCTGAATAACTAATCATTTCAAATCTAGATTCCTTTGGATACCATAAACCTAGTTCAAGTGTACCTAGGAGATACCTAAGAATTCTTTTGACTGCTGTTTGATGTGATTCCTTTGGGGCTAATTGAAATCTTGCACACATACATACTCTAAACATAATATCTGGCCTACTTGCTATTAAATAGAGTAGGCTTCCTATCATTCCTCGACAATGCTTAGTATCAACTTGTTTCCCTTTTTCATCTTTGTCAAGACTAGTTGAAGTACTCATAGGAGTTCCTATGGGTTTACTTTCTTCCATATCAAATTTTTTTAACATGAATTTAATGTATTTAGTTTGATTTATAAAGATTCCATTTTTTTCTTGTTTGATATGTAATCCAAGAAAGTAATTTAATTTTCCCATCATACTCATCTCAAACTCTTTTTGCATACATGTGGCAAATTCTTTACATAGATCTTTATTTGCAGCTCCAAATATAATATCATCCACATATATTTGAACTAATAACAAATCTTTGTTTTTAGTTTTAATGAATAAGGTACTATCAACTTTTCCTCTTATAAATTCATTTTTCAGTAAGAATTTACTTAATCTCTCACACCAAGCTCTTGGAGCTTGTTTCAAACCATAAAGAGTTTTTGTCAATTTGAATACATGGTTTGGATTTTTAGAATTTTCAAACCCTGGAGGTTGTTTGAAATATACTTCTTCATTTATATATCCATTCAAAAATGCACTCTTCACATCCATTTGATATAGCTTAAAATCCTTATGGGCTGCTATTGACTCTATGAGTCCAATCCTGTTTTGATAATGACAAATCACTTGGTATTTGTTCTATGCATCGATTTTGTGAACAGGAACTATATTAAGCATACACGGAAAGATAATGAGTCATGGAAGCCTTCAAGTAAAGCTTACACATCTTGGCAAGTACCATGGAACTCAAAGAGTACAAGAATCAAGATACAAGAGGCAAAGTTCAAGAATCTCTTGGGAATGGGTATTTAGAGCTTATGTATTTACATTGTCATATGATTTATTTTGAAGCTCAAATATAACTTAGAATGATTTTAGGTTTCATGCATTTCATGTATATCATTAGGGAACCTGTATGAACTTAGAAATGTTTTCAAATCATTGAAAAATATGTTTTATAAAAGACCCAAGAAGAGAATCAAAGCAGATTTTTAACTTAGAAAAGAAAATTTGAGAAAAAGGGGAGTTCGGTCGCCTGAACTTTACTTCAGTAGCCTAAAGAATAAGTTCGGTAACTTGAAGATTAAGTGCAGTCGCCTGAAGAATTAAATGGGAAAGATAGAACCTGGCAGAGGTACTTCGGTCGCCTGACCCTAGAACCTCAGGCGCCTGAAGTTGTCACTTCAGGAACCTGAACCCCAGTTCGGTTGCCTGAACTTGCGGGAAAGCCTAAAAATCAGATTTTTATTAAAAACACGCAAGCTATCTGATTAATCCAATGGCTGAGATCAATCCTAAGGGTCATACACTATATATATTAAATGTCTAAACCCTAGAACGTAGAAGAGACACACAAGAAAGAAAAGAACACACCTTGTTGCAAGAACGTTGAAAATCTACTCTTAGTGCTATACGATTGATTAACTTCTCAATCTCTAATCTTCAAGCTTGAACAAATCAACTCAGATTCTCAAAGGGAACTTGTTTACTCTACTGTACTTCAATCTAGTATTGAGGTTTGATCTTTCAAGTTTATATTCTTAAGAAATTCTCATCTCATTACTTGTTCTTGACAAAGTATTGAAAAGTTTTGATCTTGAGTGTATCAATTCATATAAAATATATTTTTGAGAAGATCATTACTTGAGAAAACTTATTTAACTTGGTTGATTGATTTTTGATTCAAGTGGGTGTTCTTCAAAGGATTTATATTTTGATATATTAAAGCTTGATTAAATATCCTTGATACTTATAACTATATTTCTAAATTGAGGGATATTTTCTGAAGATTAATATTCTCAGTTTGTGATAGAATACATGAAATAAAGCTTTGTGATTTTGATTAAGCTTGTTTTCAAGACAAAGATTTTGTTAACGAGTTCACTTCAAATATACTTTTGCATCTTTACAAAAGTGAACCAAGAACCTTAGTTAACTCCAAGGCATTTCAAATATATTTTAACTTGGGAGTTTTTGAATAAATCGGGATTTGTGTGTTGGTGCATAATCATTTATAAAACGATTGTATCGTTTTCATACATTCATGAGTTTCAAGTTATATCATATGTTAATGTGTTAGGAATTTGAATTGTACTCACAAGCTTTTGTTAGAAGCATTGTTTTGAGTGTTATTTTACAGATTCTATTGTATACACGGTTCGGTGTATGAACCGGTGTGTGAGGAGAGAGCTGTATCTCTTGTAAGCAACGGAGTAGGAGGAAGTTGTACCTCTTGTAAGTAGCGGATTGTACGGGAAGCTCCATCCCATTTTAAGGAGTAGGGTTTTTAGTGAATCCTTGAGTGGTTGCTCAAGGCGAGGACGTAGGCCGGGTTGGCTAAACCTCGTAAAATTGCGTTTGTCTTCTCTCTTCCTTTTACTTTTTATTTTCCGCATTATATTTAAAATCGAGTATATTGCATGCATAGATAGGATTGCCACACACACACATAATTGAGCAACTAGAAGTAATTGGTAAACTTATAAGAAGTGTGTGAAAGAAAATTAAGTGGCTTAAATTTTTTAATATCCAATTCAACCCCCCCCCCCCTCGCTATTGGGATTACACCTTAATCAACAGCTGCATAGGCTAAAAGCATCCTAATGGCTTCCATCCTTGCCACAGGTGCAAAAGTTTCATCATAATCAATTCCTTCTTCTTGATTATATCCTTGTGCCACTAACCTAGCTTTATTTCTCACAACAACTCCATTTTCATCCTTCTTATTTCTAAACACCCATTTAGTTCCTATAATTGATTTATCTTTGGGTTTTGGTATTAGTTCCCATACTTGACTTCTTTCGAATTGATTTAATTCCTCTTGCATAGCTATAATCCAAAAGTCATCATTTAAGGCATCTTCAATATTTTTTTGTTCATGTTGGGATAAGAAGCATAATGATTGCAAATATTTTTTAGTGAGGCTCTAGTAGTTATTCCTTTTGATGTTTCACCAAGAATTTGTTCTTTTGGGTGATTTTTGTCATATTTCCACTCTTTAGGAAGTTTCAGTTTCTCTGAAAGGTTTTCATTAATGCATCATTGTTCTTTTCTTCTTTTATTTCAAGAACATCTTCTTTTTGTGAAGTGACTTCTTTTTCATCATTCATATCTTTAATGTTATAATGATTTGATTCATCAAAAGTTATATGAAATGATTCCATAATTGTAGAAGTTCTTTTATTATAAGTCCTATAATCTTAACTATTTGTAGAATAACCTAAGAAAATACCTTCATCCGACTTTGCATCAAATTTTCCTAGGTCATCTTTAGTATTTAATATAAAACATTTGCAACCGAATACATGAAAGTAGGATATATTTGGTTTTCTATATTTCCAAAGTTCATATGGTGTTTTATCTATTTTTTATCTTATTGATACCCTATTTACAATATAACATGCTGTATTTACAACTTCTGCCCAAAAATATTTAGGTAAACTATTTTCATTGAGCATTGTTCTTGTCATTTCTTGCAAAGTTCTATTTTTCCTTTCAACAACTCCATTTTGCTGTGGAGTTCTAGGTGCTGAAAAATTGTGAGTTATTCTATGTTCATTACAAAATTTATCAACTTCCTTATTTTTAAACTCTCTTCCTTGGTCACTTCTAAAGCTTGTTACATTATAACATTTCTCATTTTGTAGTTTCTTGCATAAGGTTATTAATTTATTATAAGCTTCATCTTTGTTTGCTAAAAATATTACCCAAGTAAATCTTGAAAAATCATCTACTATTACAAAAGCATATTGTTTTCCACCTAAGCTTAAGGTTCTAGTTGGACCAAATAAGTCTAAGTGTAGGAGTTCTAGGGGTCTTTTGGTGGAAATGAATTTTTTTCTTTTTAAAGTTTGTTTTTACTTGTTTTCCCTTTTGACAAGCATCACATATCTTGTCTTTTACATACTTAATATTTGGTAATCCTTTTACAAGATTTTTCTTAGATAATTTAGATAGTAGGTCCATGCTAGCATGTCCTAATTTCCTATGCCATAACCAACTTGCTTCATTCATGGCTATTAAACAAGTTATGTTTTGATTTGTTATTTTCTCAAGATTTATACAGTAAACATTATTTATTCTATGAGCCATAAACAAGGTTTCTTTATTTTTGGGATTTTGGATAACACATTTTTCTTTCATGAACATTACTTCGAACCCTTTATCACTTAATTGACTAATACTTAAAAGATTATGTTTTAGTCCTTTTACTAATAGCACATTATCTATAGTGAGTGAAGGTTCTTAACCAATTTTACCTATACCGACAATTTTACCTTTGGCATTGTCGCCGAAGGTGACGTATCCCTCATCTTTTTGTTTTAAGGTAGTGAACTTGTTCTTGTCACCGGTCATATGTCTTGAGCATCCGCTATCTAAGTGCCATTTGTCCATTATCGTTGTTGTCCTAAGGCAAACCTATAAGGAGGGACACCATGTGTTAGTTTTTGGAACCCAAATTCTTTTGACTTTCATTGTTTTACTGTTAGTTCCATTATTTGTTTTCCATTCTCCTTGGACGTTAACATATTTTTTCTTTAATGGGCAATTAAACATTATATGACCTTTAGTCTTGCACATATAGCAAGTGGTGTGTTAACGTTTGTTATTTGATGAAGTGCTAGCATAAAACCTCGCTTCCTTATTAAAGTATCCCATGTATAGCTTTTTATTCTTTTTATTTGTTTTACCATTGTAGCATATTCCTTCTTTGTTTCCATGAAACTTTTGCTGTCCAATCATCTTTTCAAAGTTCTCTTTACCTTTAGTAAAGTTATAGATAATCTTTTCCTTATCCTTAACTATCTTTTTGAGTTCATTTATTTCTAAATCTTTCTTATTCAAACCATCTACATGAGTTGTATCTAATTCTTGTTTTATTTCTTCTTCCAGCTTCTTAATATAAGTATTTCTTTCTTCTTCAATAACTTTGAATGATTCTAGTTGCTTTACTAGTTCTTGTTTCTGATCTTTCAAAGTTATATTTCTTTTATACACTTTTATAAATCTTTTATGTAGTGAAAATAATTCAGTTTGTAATTCCTTGTAAGAAGGCAAACTGTCACATGACTCATCACAAGACACTTTTTGAGATTCTGTTGAAGAGTAATAAGAATTTACCTCTTCATCATTTGCCATGAAGCATATATTTGTCATCTCTTATTCACTTGATTCAGTTTCAGTTTCACTCGAGCTTAAATCGTCCCAAGTAGCTTTCATTGCTTCCTTCTTTTCTTCTTGTCCTTCTTGAACAATGGACACTCTGGTATAATATGTCCTGGCCTTTTTTGCAGTGATAACAAATTGGTAATTCATTCTTACCTTCATTTTCTTTCTGACTTGTATCTCCTTTTTCAGTTTTCTTTTTGTAGAATTTTCTAGGAAACCTTTTATTTCTTCTATAGAATTTTCCTACTCTCTTAGTAATGAATGCCAATTCATCTTGATCTAGGTCACTTGTTTCGCTTTCTTCTTCACTAGAGCTATGGCTAGATGCCTTTAGAGCTATGGATTTTTTATGCTTTGGTTCGGGGTTTCTTTCTTTCACTGCCATTTCATATGTAAGAAGTGAACCTATAAGTTCATCCAAAGACATAGTCTTAAGGTTTCTACCTTCCGTGATAGCTGTGGCCTTTGGTTCCCAAATAGAGGGTAGACCTCTTAGAATTTTCCTAATCATTTCGTATGTAGTATAGGTTTTCCTAAGGCACTTAAAGAGTTTATTATGTGGGTAAATCTAGTGTACATGCTTGATATTGTTTCTTCAGAATTCATTTCGAAGGCTTCGTATTCACTTGTTAGCATATCTATCCTATTGTTTCTAACATCGACGGTTCCTTCATAAGTTACTTCTAACTTATCCCAAATTTCCTTAACTGTTTTGCAAGCCATGACTCGATTAAACTCATTAGCATCTAATGCACAATATAACGCATTTATAGAACTTGCATTTATCTGAAGCATTTTATAGTCTAAGTCTATCATGTCTTTCTTTTCTTTTGGAATGTGTTTTCCATCAACTAACTTAGTGGGAATAAGATTTCTATCCATAACAACTTCCCAAGCTTTCTAATCCATATGTTAGAGATATATTTCCATTCTCTTTTTCCAAAAAGTGTAATTGTGTCCACAAAAGATTGATGGACGGGTTGAGGATTGTCCTTCACCAAAGGGTGCTACTCCAATGTTTGCCATTAGATCTTTTTAGAGTTTCTTGTTAAGAATTTCTATAACCTGGCTCTGATACAAATTGAAATAAGGAATAACTTCCCAAGAGGGGGGGTAAATTGGATTCTTTTTAAATTTTAATGATTTTTAAGCTATTGAATTTAATTACCCAGAAAACAAGATATATAAACGATAACTACACTTAAAAATACTGAAATTTAAATTCACAAGTCAATTAATGAAATCAACGTAATTCAATCACTCAACCAAAAATATTAAAGCTTTAGTTGATTTTTCTGTAAACTCTTAGTATGCACTTTACTTGATCAAGATTTCCACAGATTAATCAACGTACTCCCTTTTTGGGTTTCCACAAATGATTAATCAAAACATACTTTCTAAATATCAGGTACCTTTGTTTCTTTTTCATTTAAGAATCTACAACCTACACATTTAAATCATATCACAATAGCAAGTAAATAATATAAAGTAAAGCAGAGAGAAAGACACAAGATTTTTACGAGGTTCGGCTTCAACACAGCCTATGTCCTCGCCTTTGGCAAAACACCAAAGGATTCCACTATATCAATTTCGTTACCTGGTGGAACAATACCAATTTACAACCACTCCTTCTGTCAGGCTAGAGCCCGCCTCTCCAAACAATAACCCCTTGTTTGGTCCAACGATTCAACAACTCTGAATCGTTTAAGAATGATGATAAAGAAATTTGTGTACGAAAGAGAACTCTCACAATAGAGTAGATTAGTACAATGATCAGCTCACTTATACTCCAAAGTAATTCAAATATAAGAAATTTGAAGCTCAACGCTTAGTATGAATTACCAAATGATTTTTAAAGAAAATGAAAGATTCTGATTTTTTAAAGCTTTGTTTCAAAAATATAAATCAATATCAGATCAGAAAGTTTAAGCACAAGAAAATTTTAGATCCTTTGAGAAATTTGAATATTTGAAGATCACTTGATCTAAAAACCTTTGAAAAGTAGCTTGATCTAAAAACCTTGAAGGTTGCTTGATCTTAAACTTTGAAGATTGTTGGATCTGAAACTTTGAAAATTTATGGATCTGAAACTTTTGAGAATTGCTTAATTTCAAAAACCTTTCAATATTGCCTCTATGATCATTATTTTAAACCTTTGAAGCTTTTGACTATTTATAGATGTTTTTAGAAGCCATTCATTACTCCCAAAGATTCCTAAAATTCAATTCCAAATATTTTGAAATAAATATGATTAAAAGCATGGTTTAAAAAAATCTTCTCTTCTTAAGCCCTTTTTATTTATAAAAAAAATACTTTTTAGAGTATATATGTTTAAAAAAAATATTTTTGATTTTCTATGAGCTTCAAACCACTTTATATTTGAGTTTAACCTTTGAAGTACTTACATTAAGAACATCCTAAAATATAATTCTTTAATCTTCAATCTTGTTCTTCCATCAACTTTGTTGTTTCAATCTTTTATTTGAGATTTTCACTAATATAATTTTATTCCTCATGCTCTTTGTAATCCATAAGCTTTTCTTTGTGTTTTTCAAGGATTCTTTGTAATCCATAAACTTCTTTATGCACTTGGGCTTTGTCACTTTCCTGAAAAAATTTTACTTAAAACATATTAAACATATCATTGATTTGTTATCATCAAAATAAGAATTGTAAGCCTTATTAGGCCAACAATCAGTACTTGGACCAGTTTATTGTTGTATTCATTGATGATATACTGGTCTACTCGAGGAATTTTGAAGAGCACGAGCATCAATTGAGGTTGGTATTGCAAACATTGAAAGAGAGAAAGCTATACGCAAAGTTCAAGAAATGTGAATTCTGGCTGAGGCAAGTTTCTTTTCTCGGCCATATGATCTCTGAGGCAGGTGTATTAGTTGACCCAAGTAAGATAGAGGAAGTAGTGAGTTGGGTAAGGCTAGGGAATGTCCAAGAGGTTAGAAGTTTTCTGGGTTTGGCAAGCTACTATCGACGCTTTGTAGACGATTTTTCTAGTTTATCAGGTCCAATAACGCGACTTACGAGGAAAAATGTGAAGTTTGAATGGATTGATGACTGTGAGTAGAGCTTTCAGGAATTGAAGCAAAGGTTGGTCACTGCCCCAATGTTGGCTATTCCATTAAGGGAGGACGGGTTTGTTATATATAGTGATACATCGTTGAAGGGTCTTGGATGTGTGTTAATGTAGCATGGAAGAGTCATTGCATATGCATCTAGACAGCTTATCGAATATGAAAAGAACTACCATGTGCATGATTTAAAATTAGCTACTGTGGTTTATGCTTTAAAGATCTGGAGGCATTACCTATATGGTGGAAAGTGTGAAATCTTCACATATCACAAAAGTTTAAAATATTTCTTGACCCAGAAAGAGCTGAATATGAGGTAGAGAAGGTGGCTAGAACTCATTAAAGACTATGACTGCACTACTAGTTACCATCCAAGAAAAGCAAATGTGGTAGCAGATACTTTGAGAAAGAAATTAATGAGACCAGCATTGGCAGTTATAGGGGTTCAGCATTCGATCCTGATAGATTTGGAGAGACTTGACATAGAATTGGTAGAGGATAATCCTCAAGCATTTATTACCAGCTTGGTTGTGCAACCTACACTATATGAAAAAATTAAGGCCTCTGCAGAATTAGCAGAGGTAATAGCCAGAGTATGGGATGGTCAGGGAGAGGAATTTAGTATCTCTGATGATGAAGCTCTAAGGTTTCACACCAGGTTGTGTGTGCCTATAGATGATGATATTAGAAGAACAATTTTCAAAGAGGCTCACAAATCACTATACACAGTCCATCCCGACAGTACTAAAATGTACAGAGATCTGTGAGAGTATTTTTGGTGGAGTGGAATGAAAAGAAAAATTGTCAAATTTGTACAGCAGTGTTTGACGTGCCAGCAGGTTAAGGCTGAGCACTAGAAACTGGCAGGGCAGTTGCAGCCACTCTTTATTCCAGAGTGGAAATGGGATCACATTTCTATGGATTTTATTATTGGGTTACCACCAGTGCAACAGGGGCTAAATGCTATTTGGGTGATCATTGATCATCTGACAAAAACTACTCATTTCATCCCGATTAAAGTTGGTTATTCCATGGACAGATTGTCAGCAATATACGTTTAGGAAATAGTTCGAGTCCATGGTGTACCGGTATCCATAGTCTTAGACTGAGATCCTCGGTTTACTTCACGATTCTGGAAAAGCTTTCAAAAGGCTATGGGCACACAGTTTGCATTCAGCACTGCTTTCCACCACTAGACGGATGGTCAAACTAAGAGGACAACTCAGACATTAAAAGATATGCTTCAAGCATGCATGTTAGATTTTGGGGGTAGCTGGACCCAGTTTATGTCGTTAGTTGAGTTTGCTTACAATAATAGCTATCAGGCCAGCATCGGCATGGCACCTTATGAGGCACTATATGGTAGGAGGTGTTGTTCTCCTCTTTTCTGGAATGAAGTAAGCGAGAGGCGAGTTTTGGGTCTAGAGATAGTACAGCACGCATATGATAAATTTTGGCTAATTAAAGAAGGAATCAGTACCGCTCAGAGTCAGTAGGAAAGCTATGCAAACACTCACCGCCAGGAGTTAGAATTTGATGTAGAAGATCGGGTATTCTTGAAGATAGCTCCTATGAGAGGGGTTATGAGGTTTGGGAAGAAGGGCAAGTTAAACCCTAGGTATATTGGCTCTTTTGAGATACTAGAGAAAGTGGGGTCAGTTGCTTACAAGTTAGCTTTGCCACCAGCTTTATCTAGAATACACGACGTATTCCATATAGCTTTGTTGAGGAAATACATCCTAGACCCATCCCACATAATTAGTTATGCAAAAATAGAGCTTAAAGATTCATTAGCCTATGAGGAAGTACCAGTAAAGATCTTAGATCATAAGACATGGGAATTGCGCACCAAAGAAATTCAAGTGGTGAAAGTTTTGTGGAGAAACCATGTTATAGAAGAAGTTTCATGGGAACTTGAAGAGGAAATTAAATAGAAATATCCACACTTATTTAATGAACTATAGTATTAGTCAGTATGGTTAGATAAAAATAAAGTTTGTTTAGTATAAAGAGATATTATATGTTTGTAGTTTAGATTATAGGATAGGTAATGTTTTGGTTTTGGGAGAATTTTCTTTTTAAGTATATGTGTAATCTCCCAAAACTTAAAATGTAACCACGGTATTCCTCGACCATGAGTGAGGGTAAGTAATAAAATAAGTACACAATTTTTCTTTAGAGAATAATGTATAGTATAAATAGTAAATTTCGAGGACGAAATTTTTATAAGCAGGGGAGAATGTAGAGACCCGAATAATTATTATAATTTAATAATAGGAGGAGGAGAAAAGGAATTAAAATTGGAAAAATTAAATAGAGTCTCATCAACAAACACAGGGATTCATCGATGAGCACATATGAAGGTCTCATCGACGTCGACGAGAAGATACTAAGAGGATATATCTCAATTTTGAATTTTGTCAACGAGGGTAAGCATTCGTCGACGAACTTCCTTCTTGACCTCGTCGACGAAGTCCAGTGTATAAATAGCCTAAACTTCATTTTTCAGCTGGAAATTCACGCGCAGAATCCCTTTTCTCTCTCATGTTCATCTTTTCCACCTTCTCTCTAAGTTTTCAGGCTGAATTCTTGCCGATTCGACAATCCGAGGCCACCACAACACTCTTAGGGAAGTTCTCTTCAAGTCTGCTAGAGTGGATCGTTGGTGGGGCTGCCTTGAATTTCAACCTAAATTCAAGGTAAGATCTTTTATACAATATTTGGCTTTACCATAGTTATAAGAAATGTAGTACACAGAGAAATACTAAAGTTTTGTTCTGGGGGATGTTGTTTTCAGGATGTTTAACGGGAAACCCTATGGGTGTAGGGCCAGTCATATTTCCAGTAGTCAGGTAAGGGAAATATATTATGTTAGGAATTTTTAGCAAAGTTATCAAAAATGTTATGTATACTTATATATGTCAGTTTATTATCCAGTTTTCTAGAATATGAGTTTTTAATATTTGTGTGGCCTGAGTAGATATTTGCCTAATACAGAATTTATATAGTTTTTTTCTAGAATATCATAGTTTACAATATGTACAGATATAGATAGATATTTAACAGAAAAATGTTATAGATATTTCTTCCAGATCAGTATGTTGCAATAATTATAGAATGTCATGTTTCCTAAAACCATAACACTCAAATTTACACATTATACAATCAGATATACAGTTATAACAATCAGTTACTACAAATATGTTATACAAATGTTACAGTGTTTCTAATTCAGATTCATAGTGTTATGATTACTTTGGAAACATGATGAAAATAGTAGGAAGATTATAGTAGTATATATATATACAGTATCAGATCCCTAATGAAATATTTCAGACAAATTTAGTTAGCAGAGCACGGTACCATTGCTATTTACAAATCTGAGTGCAACCATATATCTCAGATAGTATGTGGATTCCGTCAACAGCGCTCGGAGAGCTTGCAGGCTCCCCAGAACTCTGGGTTGAAGGGATCCTGTTTGACGAGGTAGTTTTTCCAATCATGTGCTTAGGAGTGGATGCATTTTGGCCAGACTAAGAAAAGGTAGAGTATAGTGACTTACCTGGTAGGCCAATCAATGTTAAATCCAGCCTACGAGCCACACAACCCAGTTATAAGGGGTCAAATCATGACATACAGTTTTCCAAGGAAAAGTCTCAATTATGTATATGTATATAGATTATAGCATTTAATGAATATAGTATGATATTAGAAGAATGAATGGTAGAAAACTCAGATGATACAGATATGTTTTAAAGTACGATGGATGCAAATAATACTTTATATTAATTTACCAGCTGATAAAGTTTTGGATATTATTATAGTATTTATACAACTCGGTCGCCACACACAAGTAATAACATATTTCTACTTACCGAGCGTCGTCTTACCCCATTACTCTAACATTTTTCAGGTGATCCAAATAGGCGAGCAAATCAGGCTCGCAGATAGAGTGACCTTTTTATTTTCCCTGTTGATAGGGTAGTGTATTTTGAAGTTTATGTTTTGAGTAGGTGGTATCAATGGGAAGTGTAAGAATGTATCTATGGTTTATAAACACTAGATTCTGGTATTGTATTTATTTATATGGGAGTACAACTTTATGTTTTCCACTGCATAGGTGTGTTTATTATGTACAAAAATACCTCAGAGCTCTTTGGGGTATGAGATGCTATAGCAGGGGTATTAGAGTAATCTACCCAGTAATCTATTTTTTTTTTTTTAAATGAATGTAGTTTTTGGGTTGTTACAGATATGTACTACAATATAGTCTTGATAAATATGCACTTATAGATGATAGTAATTATGCTCAAAGCAAATTAAGTGTGCTAATCACTCAATATGGTATAAATACACAATCAAGTCCTAGAGTGTATCTCCAAACAAACTTTGAAACAAAGTATCAATATTAATCAATCACAGCAGGTTTCAAAGAGTTTCAACAAGAGTATTCAAAATATCTCAGAAAATATTTTCTCAAAATATTTGCTCAAGAGATATTTGAAATATCAATAAGCTTGTGAAAAAGATTTAACACAATCAAAAACACACAAACTTGATGAGCCTTTCAACAAAGAAGTAGAGACTCACTAGCTAAAAAAGTTTTCCCACATAGAGATTTATTAGTAAAAATCGGTGAAAAACCTTATGCTTAACTCTCTATCCAAAAATCAAATATACAATTACAATGAGAGTTTCTTAGCAAAGAAAACAATGTATAGCCACTCAAAGAACTCTCACAAGGATTGATTTATCAAAGGAATAGCAAAGGGAGAGTGTATGTGGGTTTGTATATGAAAAATGAGCTCTCAAAATTTCAGAGAAATTTTCTCTTAATGATGATACTAATCACTCATTAATTGTGCAAATGAACCCATATATATAGAGAAGACCAAAATTATAACCATTGGGTTCACATAGGAAATTATTAAAATTATGTAAAATAATTTAAGAAAATTAACCCTGTTTAACCTCAATTAACTGTGGTAAAAATTTGGTCAACCCAAGAGTTTTGGTCAACCGAGCCATAGATTTGGTGGCCCAAACAGACACAGCAGGAAAAGTGAATTTTGAACTTTGGGTGCCTAAATAAGGGTTCGATTTTCTAACCAAAGCGATTTTCCAATTTGTCCAAGGTTTGAGTGCTTGGTCTCAAGTTCAGTTTACCGAATTTGAACATTCACTCGTCCGGGGGTATTTTGAACGTGAAGTTCGGGAGCCCAAGTTGTTGGAAAAAGTAAGGGCTTGAGTTCGGTTGACTGTGGACACTCAGTTCATTTGAGTTTGGTCACCCGAAGTCAGGTAAACTTTTTGACCATTCAATGGTTTGATCGACTGAGGCAATTAGACTTGCATGGTTCGGTCACCCGAAGCCCTTATGATTTAAGCCTAAATTCCATTTTTTAGTTTAAATTTTACCCCTGATGAGATGTGAGTGTAGTGGGGTCTTGTGCACTAAATGTATAGGAACCTAAGGTCAATCTAGGGCAACCTGAGCATAAAGTCCTATCATGCATGATGCAGTTATTACAGACCATATTGAATTACAAACCAATGAAGAATATAAAAAATATAGTTACAAGTTAAGCATATTATTCTTTAGCCTTCCTTAGAGTCACCATATGCCATCATGATATAGAAATCTTTTCAACCTCGTGCGTAGTGTGAACCTACATACAAGCTCAAGGCAAACATCAGTACCAATGTCTTTGTCATTATCAAAATGGGATATGTCCAATTAGGTCAACAGGGTCTTATGTATTGTTTAAACTGCAATGATTTGTGAATATTTCTAGTTTGACCTGGTTTGTTATGTCATTTTAAATTTAAATGACCAGGTATACTATTTTGTGTATTCAATTGCCATATCTTTTTAAAAACACTTATATTTCTATATTCCCAAATGTTGTATGATAAAGAGAGAATTTTTCTACACTTAAATGTTAAAAAGGGGGAATGTTTTTCAAACAGGGAAGTTTCTTTTAAGCTAAGTTTTTTTTTTTAAATGACCAAATTTGTTTCACTTAGCTTAACCATTTTACTAATGAAAAAAGAGGGAGAATTTATGTGAGCAAAACGTTAAATCTTTCTTTAACCAAAAGGGGGATTTTGTTTAAGGTAAATGTTTTAATAGGGTAAATATCTGAGCTACATGCATGTATGCACTTGGGTTACAATGATAAAACTAAATGCATATTATTTGAGATGTCTTCTTTTGTGATTATGCTTGACCTATATTGTTTATTTTCAAACTATGCATATTCTTAGGGGGAACCTTTTCAGGCTTATCCCATTTTGATTTTAGGTGTTTGTCATCATCAAAAAGGGAAAGATTGTTGGCTTTTTGAGTCCGATCTCTGCTTTAATTCTGACGAAACACCAGTATCTTATGTGTATATTTAGTATGTGAACATGTTTAATTTTAGCACACATAACGAAAGGGAAAATGGAAGTTAGAATAGAACTTAAAAACTCACATCATCTAGCATATTCCAAGAAGGTAGTAGAGCAAAGATGAAAAAGAAGACTTATGTTTTTAATTTGAAATGCATTTTATTTTATATTTGGTCTGTAATAATGCATGGCATGCATGATGTGAATGATAAGCTCAACATGACCATAGATTGACTTTAGGTCCCCAAACATCACATGACAAGGCCTCTATAACTTTGAAATTACAATTATGTGAACAATGGTGACTTTAAATGTCAATTAGGGCTTAAATGCACATTTTTAGTGTGTTCGGTTGACCGAACCCAAACTTACATAGAATATTCGATCGACCGAACCTCCTAGGGTCAATAGGTTGACTATTCGGTCAACCATTTTTAAAATGAACTTCAACTGTCTGGTTAATTGAATTGGCACGTGCCTGATTTCCAATGCCCTAGTCAACCGAACTTCTGGTTGAAAAATGAGCTAGTCAACCGAACCTCTAAATTTGGTTAACCGAACATACCCTGGTCAACCAAACCTCGGAGGGTTCAAAATCATCTTAATATGGTCGACCAAAACCTTAGTTCAAAAATGCTTCGGTCGACTGAACTCAATAATATGGTCGACCAAACCTTAAATATGGTCGACCAAACCTCTCAGGTTGGTCAATTTTTTTACCATAGGTAAACGTAGTTAATTTTAATTAAATTTCATTAATCTTTTTTTCTAAAATGACCTCTATATCCCCAACAGTCATATTTTTCCCTAAGTCTATATATATCCCTACATTTGTCTTAATTAGGAGCTTATTAGCAAAATCTTTAAGAAAAATTCTCTCAAATTTTTATACTTATTTTTTATCCTCTCTTTATTATTACTTTGAAAAATCTACTTTCAAGAGAGCATTATATTTATCTTAGGCATTTGTTTTTACAGATCATATTGTTTACTCTCATATCTTGTTTATTCTTTCAAATCTTATTTTTTTTAGAGTAAATCAAAGTTTTCTTCATATATATTCATTGATATATATCTTTGGAAAAAACTTGTTTATTACTTGTGAATCTTGCACACATATTACAAGACTTCAAAGGCTCATATATTTTTCATTACAAAATTATTTTTGTGTAAGAATCCTAGTTCCCCTAAACTTTATTTGAAAAACTAGTTTTTGGGAAAACTCTTGACATATTGAAAAGAGTACTTTGAGCATATTCTTATTTTAATATCTTTACTTGGAAGGTCTCTTACTCTTGTCAGTAAGAAAATCATTTTTCACACTCGGTCTTTATTGAGAAATATTTTTTAGTGAAAAATACACATTCTCACATTGAGCTTTAATTCATATCATACGTGAATGTATTTCTAAGCTTATTGTTGTACACATCTGCTTGTATTAAAAGCACATTTGTTTATATGCAAAAATTTATTTGATTATCTATTGTATTCCCAAATGGTGGTTGGAAGAGGGAGACTAGCCCTATGAATAGTCCCGAACTAGTTCAGAACCGATTAAGAGAATTAAGTGCATCATCCTGGTAAGGTGTTGTATTAGGTGTCGTTCCACCCATTAAGTGAGTTTTAGTAGAATCCTCTTGCTTGTTAGCTTGACCCGGGGACGTAGGTAATATTGGCTGAACCTCGATAACATTTCTTGTGTCTACTCTTAAATTCTGGCACTTTAATTTCCTGCACATATATGGTTAAATTTAACTAATTATGAATGTGTTCATGATTTAAATATTGTGAATGATTGGAAAATATTTAGACAGACCTTAGGTTGTGGTATACTGTTGTTGGATTAGTTCAACCTATGCATGATTTGAATATTGCAAATGATTGGAAAATATTTAGACAGACTTTAGGTTGTGGTATACTATTGTTGGATTAGTTAAACCTAGGCATAAATTTATAAATACCCAATTCACCCCCCCCCCTCCCTTTCTTGGGAATACACCATGTTGATTAAGGTGTAATCCTAAGAGGGGGGGTGAAATAGATATTAAAAAATAATTCACTTAATTTTCTGTTACACACTTCTTATAAGTTTACCAACTACTTCTAGTTGCTCAATTATGTGTGAGTGTGGCAATCCTATCTATGCATGCAATATACTCAATTTAAATATAACGCGGAAAATAAAGAGTAAAAGGAAGAGAGATGACAAACGCGATTTTATGAGGTTCAGCCGACTTGGCCTACGTCCTTACCTTGAGCAACCACTCAAGGATTCACTAATAACCCTGCTCCTTAAAGTGGGACGGAGCTTCCCTTACAAACCGCTGCTTACAAGAGGTACAGCTCCCTCCTTATCCACTGCTCACAAGAGGTACAACTTCCTCCTCACATCCGGTTCACAACCCGAACTGTGTTTACAATGAAATATGAAAATAACACTCAAAACAATGCTTTCAACAAAAGCTCGTGAGTACAATTCAATTTCCTAGTACATTATCATATGATATACCTTGAAGCTCAAGAATGTATGAAAAACAATACAATCGTTTGATGTATGATATATGTTAACACACAAATTCGTATTTAATCAAAAAACTCCCAAGTGAAAAAATATTTGGAATGCTTTGGAGTTCACTAGGGTTCTTGATTCACTTTGTAAAGATGGTCAAGTATATTTGAAGTGAGCTATTTAACAAAAATTTGACTTGAATACAACTCAATCAAAAATCACAAAGTTTTCCTTCAAGTTCCAATATTTTAATCAAAGTAGGTTTTTTTTAATAAAAAGCCCAATGAACAATATATATAAATATGTGTTTATCTACTTCTTGAAGTTCAAATCAATCAACTAAGCTAACAAGTTTTTCTCAAAACATGATCTTCCCGAAATTCAGTTTTTATATATGAATACACACTCAAGATCAAAACCTCTTTCTAACGATAAACAAGTAAAGAGATGAGAAATTCTCGAAAAATTATAACTTGACAGATCAAACCTTAATACTGGATCAAAGTTTAGTTGGATAAATGAATGCTCTTTTGATTTCAGTAGAGATTTTCCCAAACGAAGATGGAAGAAGATTGAAGTGCAGCAAACCGGCTCTAGGGTTCAAATCTTGCAATGAGAAGTATGTCTTTCTTGTTGTGTCCCTTAGCTTATGTTCTAGGATTTATATATTCATAATATATATTATGTTTATTTCATAGGATGTAAAGAGTGAAGGTCTTAGGTGCGTGAATTAGATCAGCATGAGTTTGACATCTTTAACACTTCTTAACGACGTCGTGACAATCCTCATCCATGGTAGGCCAGTAGTCACCTTGCCGTAGGATTTTCTTAGCATACCCCCAACTCCCTATAAAGCCTCCACAGACACCAGCGTGGGCTTCTTTACCCTTAGAATTAATCTCAGCCGTTGGATCAATAAGATACTTTGCGTGTCTTTTTAATAAAGAGCTTATTTTTAGGCTTTCCCGTGAGTTCAGGCAATTGAACTCGACTTCAGACTCCTGAAGTGTCAACTTCAAGCGCCTGAGGTTCCAAGGTCAGGCGACCGAAGAGCCTCGGCTAGGTTCTGTCTTCTCCATTTAATTCTTCAAACGACTGAACTTAATTTTCAAGCAATCGAAAAAATTCTTCAGGTTATTGAAGTTTGAGTTCAGGCGACCGAACTACCCATTCTCTCAAATGTTTATTTCTAACTAAAAATCTGCTTGGCTTTTTTTTTTTTATCTTTCATAAAATATATTTTTCATGATTTTGAATACATTTCAAGGTCCATGAGAGTTTCCTAATGATGTACATGAAATGTATGAAACCTAAAATCATTCTAAATTATAATGAGCTTCAAAATAAATCATATGACAATGTAAATACATAAGCTCTAAATACCCTCTCCCATGATATTCTTGAACTTTACCGCTTGCTTCTTGATTCCCGTACTCTTCGAGTTCCATGGATCTTGCCAAGATTTGTTAACTTTCCGTGCATGCTTAGTGTAAGTCCTGTTCACAAACTCAATGCACAGATCAAATATCAAGTGATTTGTCATTATCAAAACAAGATTGGACTCGTAGAGTCAACACACCAATTCTAACAGAGTTTTTCAAATAATTATTAAAAAATAAGATTCATATTAAAGAGTAGAAAGCAAAGAGTTTATTTAAATGTGCAAAATATTTTTTTTATTTTTTATTTCTAGATTTCAAAATAATCATAGAAAAGAGACAACCTGTTTACTAATTTTTTAAAATTTCTATGATTATATTATATTTAAAATTATTGACTTTGAAGCTTGAATTGGGATCCTATGGATTTAGTAGAAACTTTATTCATATTCCACACAAATTAAAGTTCAAAATCCGAATTCAATACTCTCATACATAAAATAAGAATTAGAAATATAGAAAAAAAAAATGAAAAGATATTTTCCAACTTCTCTCTATACAAAAATTTTGAATGAAAAATAAATAGCATTTTTTAATTATTTAAAAAAAATAATATTTAAATTTATATAGAAAGTTAAAAATATATATCTTGTTATAATTTTCTAAATTTCTAATTTCTTATTGGAATTTGGAGCGGATTATATAGACTTTCTCTCAAATCCAGTCTATATCCCAACATAAAATTCATGATCACAAACACTCCCTTATATATCTTTTAAAAACTATTAAAAAAAAAATTTGTTTTACAATTTTTAAAAATCTAGAAATAAAAAATAAAAAATCTATTTTGTGTGACTAAAACTTTTATTTTCACTAAGAAAAGGGAAAAAATAAAAATAAAATAAAATATATTTTCCACAACCATAAAGAATAGAAAAGAAAATTTCCACTCATGTCCTAATCATGGCAGACCAAATATTAAGATATCCATTTTAATCCCTAAAACCAATCCAGCAAATTCCACCCACGCGAGGGTTCTAGTAGGGGGCCTTGCCTGCGGAGAAATTTTGATTTGGCCTGTTCTTCAGGGTTCGTAATTATTTGAAAAATTAGAAATAAAAAAAAATAAAACCGTTTCCACAAGCAGTAACTTTTTATTATTTCTATTTTTATGAAAATGTAGTAAAACAGAAAAATTATCTAATTTTTTTGTAATTCTTGGTAACAACTTAAATAGAATGATGGACAGTTTTTCAACGACGCCCCTAAGACTTTGTAGGTATACAGATGGAAAAAGAAAAAAATCAGCTCATGATCCCATTCTGTGTCAGACAAACATAGGACAAGGCAACCATTCAATCCCCACCCAATCCTACAGAATCCAATTCTACAAACACAAACACATCCACAGCTCTAGATGGTGCCTTGCTAAAGAGTGAAGTTAGGTTCCTTGAGTTTGCACATAAATTCGATCTGTTAATGGGCTAGTTGGAGTTGGGCATAACAAAAATTAGCTGTCTGTGATGGGTCAACCAACTGCAAATGATTGAAAAAACCTAGTCGTAGTGCTTTAATGCATCAAATCTGCACTTTACTACAAAAATGCCAGAAGCAGACTCAACATAGGAACCATTTCCAGAATAGAAAGGAGACTACTTGTAACAGCATTGCGGTTCCACAGAGAAGCAGCAGCATATTGCTGGAAAAAGTATGAACTACCATATTCCAATGCTCGTGGTTAGACTAGCTACAAAGAACAGGAAAGAGTACCAACCATGCACCCACCTCTTGCAATATATAATTTTATTGATCTTCACTACGCACAGATGGATCTTTCTGGGTCTCTACCAACAGACTGCCCAGGCTTTCTTCGCCCTCATCGCCAACCTTATGAACCCTCTTCCTCAACTCGAAAGACTCTTCCTCAGCCGAAGTCTCCATTCCAGCAGCGCTAGAGTCGACACCAACTCCCAAATCAGGAGACATCTCCATCTCTGAATCCTTATCCATGGTCTTATCCTCCTCAGTATCAGTCTTCCCATAGCTACTCTCATTTTCTGGAGTGTGAGGAGATTCTCCTTCTCCAGTTTCAATCTTGGCATCTGCTTCCGCCATTTCCACATCCAGCTCAGGAAGCCGCTGCTGAATTGGCACCGCATCACTGATAACTTGACCCCTCAATCTCTCCCTGTAACCTTCCATTTCTATTCTGTATCTTTCTTTGTCTTGAATGGCTATCTCCTGATAAACCTGAATTCCACAAATAAAAGCAGGGTTGAAGATCATAAAGTAGGTTGAATATACAAACAAAATAGCAAATATACTATGGTTCCTACCGCCTTTTCATTTTCTTTTAGTTTGGTCCACAATTCACCAATCATCCTACTAATCTCCCTGTCCTTCCCAGGATGAAGTGGCTTCAGTCTGGCATGCTGCTCAGCAAAGAAAAAGTTGTACCCACTTCTATTAGGCTTTGGATGAGCAGGATCCCTCCTCTTTATCTCAGATTTCCTTCTACGCCGACGACGGGTCACACCCCTTGTTGAGATACTGTCATTATTATTGACAAGAACACTAAAATATTGTGGCACTTGGCATGCTGCATTCTGTGAAGGAGCCTGATAAAGGACGCCTTTTAACTTTTCTGAGCCAATTGTAACGGTAACAAGATACCCACTCTCAAATTTGCCATCAATAACACCTATCACTGGTGAACCTGCAGAAGGTAGACTCGCTGCGACCATATAAGAGGTGGCATTAGTTACACTACCAGTCAGGAAACAATAATATCATGCATATACTCCCGTTACACAGATACGTGTCAGAATTCCAATACAGTATGGCCAATAGTCGAATAGAAAACCCAAGAAATATATGAGAAACTGCATAGTAGATACAAATAAGACGCATGGAAAATTTACATTAAGCTACACAATAGAAGATTAAATATGAAATTCCGATCAATTGCGGAATAAGTATGAAAATTAATGCAAAATTAAAGTTCATTCTCATTAGATTTTACAGCGAATTGTTTGAGTGGTGGTGACATAATTCCACATATTCTTTTATTTCCCAGGACTCCCTGTGAGCCAAACAGTCATTTTGTTGAACTAGCAATAGAAAACCTGGAAGTTCACTTTCTTTTGAGTAATAAAATTATAAATGACAAAAAGAAGAAACCTTCAAATACAACACTTACATTTCAATCAGAAAAATATATCAAATCCCAGTAAATTATCATGCCTCATATTATAAGTGTGCCAATCATCTAAATCACAAATTTACAAGCATAATTGTATCAAAAATACTCCATAAAACAAACATGTTTTGCTCAGCAAGAAAGATATATGTATTCCCCAACTACACACATACATTGTAAACAATCTCAAACTAAAGATGACAAAATGCCTCTCTGAGGGCAAAGAACAGGAAGAAGACAAAAAAGAAGAGACCTGCAGGCAAAAACTCTCTAGTTTTTATCCTACGCTGTTCTGGTGATGGCACTGCATGTTCAATGGGCACATGGGCTGAAGTTGGTGTTACACATGGATTCTGCAAAGCATCTGCATAGGGATTGGGGAACAACATGAATAGGCTGACAATATTAATAGAACAAGTGTTCATTGTTCTCTACACGCACCAGCAGTAAAGGGAGTCCAAACCCGGGCCTTAAAATAGTAAATTTGCTCATAGTGGTGAAGCAAAGAACCATAGTATTTGCGCAGCACAAACGATGCATTTGTTGCAGTAGAGGGGAAGCTGAAAACAGCAGTCACTTCTTTCCATCTTCTCTCTCTAATAATCTGTTAACATGGCAAGAAAAAGCAGAGCCATAATGGGGGAGTCCGCATTATCTGTAAATATTTTAGAGAGAGAGAGAGATGAAAGTTCTCACATATACATATTCCTCCCCCCCCCCCCCCCCCCCCCCCCCCCCCCCCCGCCCCCTCTTTTTTCTTTTCCAAACTCAAAAGATAAAAAAAAAATCAAAATATATGAACAGGTTCAGAAAAACAAGGACAATTAAAAAATTTTTGATAACTACTGCAACTCCAACTGTAGTTAGATTCCAATTTTTTTGTTTCTTGTCATCAACCTCATCAAACACACCCGCACAACTCACACCACGAAGGCAAGCTAATTTACTCTCATGCCTGCTCACTAACTTTACAATGCTGGGAAAAAAATATTGGAAATGATAAATTTCCCAAGCCCAGAATAGATACAATAAAATGAGAAAAGTTAAATAGAGTAGAGAAAATGACACCAAAGAATTTTTACGTGGAAAACCCATAAAGGGAAAAACCACAGGAGCGTAGTCCACTTTAAACTTCCACTATGATGATAATTGGGTTACAAAACTTCATCCTAAGGTGGATACCACTCACAATACAAAAAATTGTATTCTTCAATTTGTGGATAACGACCCTCATAAATTGGCTACCTCACTATTTATCTTTAAGAGTATACTGAATACTCTTAGCTTTCTCTGAATTTCTCTGATGCATATGAAGCATCCTACGTGCAGAAGCTTCTGCTTTTGTCAACAGTGGTGGGTTGTTTTCTTCCTTCCCACCATGATAGGTATGGTAGGTGCTGGCTCACCCACCATGATAGGTGGCAGTGGCTCACCTACCATGGTAGGTGGCCGTCATTCACCAACCATGGCGGTCGTTCAAATTGCTAGCCATCATTCACCAACCGTCTGCTGCTTTTGTCAAAGTGGGTAAGTTGTAGAAGTTTTTCTTCTTCTGCAATTTGTCAAAAGAAAACAATTCTCCTACCCTATTCTACCAACTCTTTGACACATAATGGCCACCTTTACATGAAGGGACCCATCAAATCTCCCCCTCCCGACTATGTGGAGGGTTCCATCAGTCCTGTAGTAGCTTTGCAAATTTCCAATTTTTCTCTAGGTAGAGATTTTGTCATCATTTCAAATCCGTTGTCGTTGGTATGAATTTTATCAAGTTGTAATAGCTTGTTCTCCAACACTTCATGTATCCAATGATACCTGACATCAATGTGTATGGATCTAGAAAAGCTGGATTCTAGCTGAGATGGATTGCACTTTGACCGTCACAATATAGGACATACTTTTCTTGGCATTGTCTTAACTGTTTTAGGAACTTTTCATCCGCAAGATTTCCTTACAGCCTTCAGTAATTGCGTTGTACTCTGCTTCTGTGGTGGATAGAGCAAAACACTTCTGTAGTCTTGATTGTCACAAAACTGCTCCCCCTGCAAATGTCATTAGATATCCAGATGTGGATTTTCCGATATCCACATCAACAGCCATATATGCATTTGTGAAACCTTCAAGTAGAGAATTAGCTAGACCTGGAAAAATGGGTAAAAATCTGTTAATCCGGACCAAATTCGACCCGCTTTAACCAACTATAATCGAACCGTTTGTTAAATGAGTCGAATATGGTTTTCCATTTATATCCGCCCCCTTAATGGGTCGGGTCGGGTTTATCCGACAGATATCCACCAACTCGCTTAAAAGCCGATTAATGATTAACCCATAAAGCCCAACACCCCCCCAACCCACTTACCCACAGCCAATTCTCAGCACAGGCCACAGAGAGCACACAACACTAACGTGACTACGTCTCACTCATCTGAATCTTTTGATTCTTCTCTCATTCTCTACGTTCTCACTTCCCAGTTCCCATTCACTTACGTTTAGGATTTCATACTTTCATTTTTCGTCGCCGTCGTCGATTGTCGCCCATCGCTTGCTCACGGAGCCTTGTGAGTATGTAACAAGCCTCGCCTCGCGGTGTTGCCGTACCTTGGCCAATTCGTTGTTGACCCATCGCTCTCTCACTCGAATCACTCGCCGTTACAGTGTACACTCTTACTCTGTGTACACACTACACTGCACAGACAACACTTTACAGTTTGAAATCTGAATCTTCTCTCATTCTCTGCACTCTCACTTCTCATTCACTTTCGTTTAGGGTTTCACTTTCATCGTCGTCGCCGACTACCGCCCATCACTTGCTCGCTACTTCAGCTTCGCGAACCACAAAACTAGGTTCAACTCTCTCTCTTTTGGAGAAATTTGTCTCATGAGTTCTGACTTTTGAGTCGTTTGTTGGTTTCTGATTTTTTTTTTTTTTATTTTTCTGATTTTTAATTTTTATTTTTGGTTTCATTTCTATAATTTTTGACAATAATACCAATCAGCCCATAAAAATTGTCTTAAGTTGTATTTGAGGTAATTGATTTCGAGCTTTGTACTTGGATGGTATTCAATATAATTTCACACAAAATACAAATTTGACATCCAAACTTTATGGTTCCAAACATGTGTTTAGAGTTACGTTATTGTAAAAAAATAGTAAAATTATGTTTTGAAATTGGAAAATATTTGGACAAAAAAGGGAAAGTCAAAATATTTTACTTTTTTTATGATTGGTTATGATACTGTGTAGAAGAGGAATTAGCCATATAGTTTGGTTCTATTTTGAACTAGGGAAAAAATTTAAAAATGAAAGAAAATATGAAAGATTCTACTTTTATGTATTTAATCACAGAGAAATTTGAAGAAAATACAATAAAATTTTGAACAAATTTCTCATTTTAAATTTTATCTTAGTTTTTAATCTTATTTGAATAATCTTTATTTTTAATAGTATTAATATAGAGAGAAAATACAATGAAAAAAATTATTTTCTTATTATTTTATTTTCTTTTCATAGAATCCATCTACTTTTTCAATTATTATTGTTTAATATATTGAACATAACAATATTTTCTATTGGTACAACTCTTTTAAGTCACCGATAACTCTCCTTTCTTCCATTAAAATTGAGCCTTAAGTGTCTATTTTGAGTTGGATTGGGACTAATTTATTATGTTTTAATGCTTACAGTTTTACTTACATGAATAAGAAGTTGTTAATTAGTATAAACAATTGAATTATTGATATAGTTACTAGAAAAGTTAATACACAAACTAATCACAAGTTGTCGTATACAACTTAAATTATTATGACACAATGTAAATTATTAATAAAATTATATTTGAGAATGGCCGATTATCCGCCCATCCGCGATGAATTATCCGACCCGAAACCGCCTAATCCGCCACTTAAATGAGTCGAATATGGATTATGATTTTTTCACTCGATAATCCGCCTTATCCGCCATGGATTATCCAACCCGATCCACTTTTCCAGGTCTAGGATTAGCATTACCAAAACATAAACATTGATTGGTTGTACCTCTAAGATACCTAAGTATCCTTTTGACAACTGTCCAATGTTCCTTATTAGGATTTGAAAGGAACCTACTCATCACACCAACTGTGTGAACAATATCTAACCTTGTGCATACCATGGCGTACATCAAACTGCCAACTGCCGATGCATAAGGAACTTTTGTCATTTCTGATTTTTCCTTCACATTTGAAGGACACTGTCTAACACTCAGCTTGAAATGACTAGCAAGTGAGGAACTGATAGATTTAGCATTGTTCATATTGAACCTTTCAAGAACCTTTTTAATATATTGTTCTTGAGATAACCAAATTTTTCGCTTCTGTCAGTCAAGACTAATTCTCATGCCGAGAATCTACTTAGCTGGCCCCATGTCTTTCATGGCAAAGGACTTGCTTAGCTCCCTTTTAGCTTGTTAATTTTGCTGACATCATGACCAACAATTACCATGTCATCAACATATAGTAGCAAAATTATAAAGTCACCATCAGAAAATTTCTTGGTGAAAACACAGTGGTTTGTAGTTATTCTGTTGTACCCATTTTGCTCCATGAATGAGTTAAACCTTTTATACACTGTCTTGGTGCCTCTTTCAGTCCATATAGACTCTTTTTCAGTCTACACAAGTTTTTCTTTACCTTTAGCTTGGAACCCTTCAGGTTGGTCCATATAGATCTCCTCATTAAGATCACCATGTAAGAAGGCATTTTTCACATCAAGTTGTTCAACCTCCAAGTTTAGGTCGGTTGCTAAGCCAAGAACAACTCGAATTGAAGGCATTTTTACCATGGGTGAGAATATCTCATCAAAATCAATGCCTTTCTTTTGACCAAAACCTTTTACAACCAACCTTGTCTTGTACGACGGTTGTAAATTGTTTTGTTCATTTTTAACTTTAAATACCCATTTGTTCTTTAAAGCCTCTTTACCTTGGGGTAACTTTACCAGGTCAAATGAGTGGTTCTCATGCAAGGATTTCACCTCCTCTTGCATGGCTTTTACCCATTCATTTTTGTGTTTATCATTAATGGCTTCCTGGTAACTCTTTAGTTCTCCCCCATCAGTCAGCATCACATACTCACTAGGAGAGTATCGACGACTTGGTTGTCGCTCTCTAGTGGACCTTCTTGGTTGTGGTTCTGTTGGAACCTCTTCTAGGATTGGTTCTAGTTTAACACTATCATCTGTCACAGTATGATCATCAGATTTTGATGTTGCTCCCCTGTCAACAGAACTTGTAGGTGGGGATACGGGCTCCAGCTTGACTGGAGCTTCATCTATCTGTGACTTCTCTGGTTTCTCGAAATATTCAATTGTCTGATCTTCTAGAAACACCACATCTTGACTTTTGATGATCCTTTTGTTGATAGGATCCCAAAGTCTATAACAGAACTCTTCATGAACATAACCCATAAAGATACACTGCTTGGCCTTTCCATCAAGCTTTGACCTTTCGTCCTTTGGGAAATGAACAAAAGCCCTGCAATCAAATACTTTCAGATGTTTGTAAGAAATATCCTTGCCTGTCTAGACTATTTCTGGTACATAATAGTTCAATGGAACTAATGGAGAAAGGCTGATTAAATCAACCGCTGTCCTCATTGCCTCTCCCCAAAAAGGTTTTGGTAGTTTTGCATTTGAGAGCATACACCTAACTCTCTCACAGATGATTCTATTCATCCTCTCTACAACACCATTGTGTTGAGGTGTCTTTGGCACTGATTTCTCTAGTTTGATTCCAAAGCTTCTACAATATTCTTCAAATGGCCCACAGTATTCACCGCCATTGTCTGCACGTACACACTTTAACCGCCTACCAGTTTCTCTTTCAACTTTTACATGAAATTGCTTGAATACATCTTGCACTTGATCTTTAGTTTTCAAGGCAAAGGCCCACACCTTTATAGAATGGTCATCAATAAATGTTACAAAATAGATAGCACCACCAAGTGTTTTGGATCACATTGTACATACATCAATGTGTATTAAATCTAGAATATTAGCTTTTCTCCATGGTGCGGTGCTACGAAAAGCAACTCTGTGTTGTTTCCCCCATGATGTAATCAACACAGGTATTTAAGGGTGTACCTTTGATTCCTGGCAAGAGTTCTTTCCTAGAAAGGATTTTAATCCCTTTCTCGCTTATGTGAACGAGCCACTTATGCCATAGCTAGGTGGGAACTTCCTTTCTTGCTGTATTTACCTCTCCTCTAGATAGCTTATTTTCTGTAATATAGAGGGATGTGTCTTTCTTGCCTTTGGCTACCACCAAATTACCTTTTGTGAGTTTTCACTTGCCTTCACTAAAGTAATTACTGTAGCCGTCATCATCAAGTTTTTTGGTCGAAATCAAGTTGAGGCGGATGTTAGTAACATGCCTCACATCTTTCAAAAGTAATCTACATCCAAGGTTAGTTTCTAAATAAATATTGTCGATTCCGAAAATTTAAGATGTACCTTCATTTCCCATCTTCACATGTCCAAAATCACCGCTAGTGTAAGATGAGAAAAAATCCAGCCATGGGGTTACATGGTAGGAAGCACCTGAGTCAACTAGCAATGTTAAATCTTGACTTGCAAGATTGACACTATTGTCATCTCATACAATGACAACTTCATCAACGATGGTTGTGGTGTCATTTGTATGGGGCTCATCTTTGTTATTTCGGTCCTGATTTTTGGACCGTTCCGCCTTTAATTTCCTACATTCTCGAATGAAGTGTCCAGGCTTACCGCAATGATGACACTTCTTGTCGCGTCTGAAGTTTGACTTTGATCATCCCTTTGGACTTTGGCCACAAGAATTTTGACTTTTTACTTCTATCGCGCCATTATGGCTTTTCTTGATTTTCTGTGACAAGCGCGTCAAACTCGGGAGTACATCCCTCGTCTATTCTCTAAGACTCTTCGTTCAATATTTTGTCTTTTACCATTTCCATGATAAGTTTGCCGTCAGGAGCTAAGTTGCCGACAAACACAACTAGTGTCCCAACTCTTGGTCAAAGAACTTAGCAACAATAATGCCTGCAACTCATCATCTACCATCATTTTCATAGAGTTGAGTTGATCTACAATACCTTGGAACTCACTCATGTGTTCTAAGACATTGTTCCCGTCTTTGTACTTTAGGTTCACAAGTCGTTGCATTAGATTTGCTTTATTCTGTGCGGTTGTCCTCGCATACATTTTCTCCAATTTTTTGCCAAAGAACGTAATCATCGTGTTTGTTGGCAAAATTTTGAAAAATGCTCGTCAATCCATTGGCAGATTTGAGCGGTACAATTCCAATTTAGCACCGCTCAATCACGGTCTGCAGATGATGGAGGTTTGCTACTAGTATCGATGACGACCAGCATTGTTGATTTGTCACTGTCCTCCAAATTGCATAGTTAAATGCTGTTACGATGGGCTTCCACGGATCTTTAATATATAAAAGATTCTCCATCTTTGGCCTCCAAATTGCATAGTTAAATGCAATCAATCTGATTATGTTGTCGGTGCTCTCCTCCATTTAATTTGTAGAAATTGGGAACCTCGCTCCGATACCACTTTGTTGGGAAAAAAATATTGGAAATGATAAATTTCCCAAGCCCAGAATAGATAAAATTAAATAGGATAAAATAAATATAGAGAAAATGACACTGAGAACTTTTACGTGGAAAACCCGTAAAGAGAAAAACCACAAGACCATAGTCCACTTCAAACTTCCACTATGAAGATAATAGGGTTACAAAACTTCACCCTAAGGTGGATACCACTCACAATACAAAAATTATATTCTTCAATTTGTGTATACGACCATAACAAATTGGCTACCTCACTATTTATCTTTCAGAGTATAATGAATACTTTTAACTTTCTCTGAATTTCTCTGATGCATATGAAGCATCCTATTTATAGGCAGTGTGCCTACGTGCAAAAGCTTCTGCCTTTGTCAACAATGGTGAGATGTTTTCTTCCTTCCCACCATGGTAGGTACGGTAGGTGGTGGTGGCTCACCCACCATGTTAGGTGGTCGTCATTCACCAACCGTGGCCGTCATTCACACTACTGGTCATCATTCACCAACCGTCTACTGCTTTTGTCAAAGTGGGTAGGCTGTAGAAGTTTTTCTTCTTCTGCAATTGTCAAAAGAAAACAACTCTCCTTCTGCCAACTCTTTGACACATATTGGTTCCCTTCACATTGAGGGACCCATCATACAATTCCATGTCATTTGGTACATTTGCTTTATTTTATAGCATGTAATCTTAAAGCTGCAGTCAGAATTTAAAGTAAAGCATGAATTTGGAATTATTTTTAATATGCATTTCACATTAACAATTGAATTGTTCCTATGGCTCTCAAACTAATGAACTATATTTCTCAATTGCAACATCATCCATGCAATTTTTTATTAAAATTTTTCATACAACTCCGATTATGAAAATCAATGCAATTTTTCATTAATGACTTCCAGTCACATTTATCTGGACCCATCAAACAATTCCATGTCATTTGGTACATTTGCTTTATTTTATAGCATGTAATCTTAAAACTGCAGTCAGAATTTAAAGTAAAGCATGAATTGGGAACTATTTTTAATATGCATTTCACATTAACAATTGAATTATTCCTATGGCTCTCAAGCTAATGAACTATATTTCTCAATTGCAACATCATCCATGCAATTTTTTATTAAAACTTTTCATATAACTCTGATTATGAAAATCAATGCAATTCTTCATTACTGATTTCCAGTCACATTTATCTGGAACAAGGAAAAAAAAAACTAGTAATTTTGGTAGTTTTATGAAAACCTCCTGCAAAACAGTTCTGGGGACTGACAGATGAAATTTATTGTTTTCCATAGAAATTCATTGAAGATCTCCACTCCTTAGTACATACAGACCATATGGTTTACTGGGTATCCTGGGATCACACTGCATTCAAATTTACCAAGCTGAAAACTCTTTGAATGAATCATGTTTTATTCCAACAAGCTCGACAGGCAGAAAACCGCAAAAGTGGAATTTTATCTTCTCATGGAAGATGGAAAACATGTCCTGGCCTTCTCCAGCCTCCAAAAGCAGCAAACTCTAGAAGCTAGGTTCAGAGATTGAACATTCTAAGCAGAAACCTGCCTTAGGGATTGATTGTTGAGGTGGACTCAATACACTAATAAATAAATGTGTACTAAACAATCAAGCCTACAAACTGTGTGCAAAGTCATACAACATAAAACACAAAATCAGACTATTTCATTTTCGTGGGACATTTTACTGCTGCATACATTTGTCCTCATATGTGATGAACTTCAGATGTCAACACATTTTTCTAATTTACACATTATCCACATGCATCCACTGAAACTTCTCTACTTAAGCTTTAGGAATAAACATCTTTGCAGCTCTCCCATGGAGAACTAGGTATCACTCTCTTCCCAATTACATTTATTCCTCAACCACAGTTGCATCTCAGAAAATGTTGAAGACCCTAAAGCACAAAGTAAATCAAAACGCAATCCATGTGAAAATCCATACAACATGTAAATTGTACTCAGAACTCCAAAGTTCCACCACAAAACTTGATACCAAGCTTCGAACCCAGTCATTATCTTGGCAAGGTCGAAAGGTAGAATGCACAGGGCTGAAATTTTTTCTATAAAATAGCTGTTAACAGCTAGAATGCTTGATTCAACACATAGTATTTTCTGCCTTGATACTCTGGCATGTCATGCTTCTATGTTAGAGACATTATTTTCCATATCTTGACATCTTACCACCTTTATGTGAGTATCTCCCAGGATCAACCAGCCAAAAGCTAAATATACTATCTATGACTAATTCACCTCACTCTGCAAATGCAGCAAATACCACTCCATCTCCAGTAACTTGCCATGGATCAGGAGAAATACTTCCTATAACAAGTTGAAAACTTTCAAACAGGATGCATGGAAAATCACCTGCTGCTTTGCACAAAATGAAAATCTACAGCGAGACTCCCTAAGCAATTAAAACACTAAAATGCAATTTTTTATTCTATTCTATACTTTAAAATGTTTACATACTTTTTAACGCACAGATATTGTATGACTTCTTTTTGTTTGTAAGAGAAAATATCAGGCATAGCCATTGGCATCCAATTCCCAAGTACTTATGGCAGCAACACTAAATCTTTTTCTTTCCATTTGCCTCAAGTATAATGTACCACAGAAACTGATCAAAAGAGAATAACAGTCTAACCTTCTCAATGCCACCACGAGAAGTTACCTCCACAAAAAGCCGATGCAAGTCTAGTTCCTTCCCCCCTATTATAGGAATCCTGCAGTTGCCAGAACAAAATAATAAATGTCAGAGAAAGCATGGACTCAGATATAAGAACAAACCCAGATGCTAACACACTACATGTAGTGTTGCCTCTAACAGTACTACCATCATATAACAACACACTACATGTAGTGTTGCCTTTAACAGTACTACCATCATATGACCCTTCTGAATTCATATAGATCTTGCTGATGGCTTTAATCAATATTGATTGATAAAGGAAGTTTAGAAGAGTTCAGTGTGGGATGAAAAAAAATCAGTAAAACGATATTATTTTCCCACAGATAGAACCTTTCTGCTAAATCAAAATTAAACTCCTCACATATTTCTCCTCTCCTTTGGGCTCCTTTCTGCTAGCAGGGGGAAAAAAAAAAGAAAAGAAAAGAAAAGCCTTAGATAAGAAAATCTTCCACCATTAACCTAATTTTCTAACAATGAAACTTAGGAGTCCCAAGCACATCCACTGATTTTCAACCTTTTTCTCCCCATATGCAGCAAAGATGCCAAAAAAAAGTCATATTGCAAAGCATCTTTGCATCATTGTAACAGCCAAACAGAGATATGAAAAATAAGCTTAAGCATCCTTCATGATACCCCTGTTTGAATCATTCAAACTACAGGCTTCAGACGAAAAAGGACCAAGTAATAAAATATCAGAGATAGATGATCAATAGATCATCAGTGCTTGCACATTATGACATTAGGAACATATGAAAATGAAATATGTCCCACTTGCCTTAAACATGTCACATATAGCAAACATTAACTATTAGAAAGTCCACAATTTACAAATGTATTCAATGTTAGGGCTATAAAAAAACAGATAAGCACATCAATAAATGATGATTTTCGGATATTTTCAAGAGATGTAAAAGAATAAATGAAGAAACATTTGTAAGAACCATTAAACTGGACATAATTTCAATTTTTATTTTTGGATAGTTGCCTCTTAAGTCAGCTATTAAAAAATTCATTACTAAGAATGATTTCAAAATTCCAAAAGTGACTGGACTTAACATAAAAATTAAATGTTCCAACTTAAAAATAAAAGTAAAATATCAAATGAAAGCAAGATAATTTCAGGTCCAGTAAAACATTTTTTTGCCAAAGCTAAATAAAGACATTATAATTTCATCTCTAACTTAGTCGTATCAAATGAAAGCAAGATAATTTCAGGTCCAGTAAAACATTTTTTGAACAAACCAAATTAAAAACATTATAATTGCATCTCTAACTTAGTCGTAAAATATAAACAGATAAATGGAGTGCTAAAGAAAGGTCTGTCTCAAAGAACAGTTTCCAATGAAACCCAGTCTAAAGGAGCAGCAAAAAAAAAGAATCAAATCTTGAATGTGTCAACTGCTGAAAGAGGAAAAGAATGAGAAACAACCTTGCACATGCATTGATGTGTCTCCTTCCACAACACTGGCAAGCAGCTGAAGGAGACACTAGGTTCTCCAGAATCCAGATTATATTGTCCAAGGGAAAAAATGTGGACGTGATTGATGGAGAATCAACTCACGCCAAACAAAAAATGTGAGGGTGGTTGAGGGAGAATCAACTTCACCAAACCAACCATAAGAAAAATATAACTGAAAATGCATTGCAGTCAGATATGCATCTAAAAAACAACTAACATAACTGCACAAGTTCAATAAGCACCACACTCAACACACCAATCATAAGCACAAAAACAAAGCTCGTGCTGGAAAATTCATAATCACCCAAAATAAAATATTAGAATGATAGAGCCTATTTTACTTTTGTAAATGCGCAAAATTACCACTTTGCCCTAAATTATCAAATTGATCAATGTCAAACATGGATGCACATATTAATCAAATTAAGTGTTAATTATATCATGTTTGCATTCTTGCAAGAGGTCAATATTGACCATAGAGACACTTGGCAAGGTCTCTAACAATCCTGGTCTTGGGGCGTTCCAGAGAGTCTTGGCTTGGTGGGCTTAAGTCAAGGTTCCCTAAGTGGGTCCCTACCCACTTAGCCTTCTCCTAAGTTGCTCAAGCCTCCGTGCGTCAATAATGACGCGTTTTTGTTTCCTTTCTTTCTTCTCATTCGAACCATGTGTCATTGCCAGATTCATTCAAATAAAATATCTTCTTTTTCATTAATTGAGATGCTTTGTGTCAATCCATTATTGGAATCCTTAGTCCCACTAAGTAGGGTCAGCTATATGAATCCTTTTCTGCCAACTTATGCGATCGTGTACCATTTCTTTTGATAGATTCAAGGATATTAAATCCTTACTCACTATCTCCTCCCAAATTATTTTAGGTTTACCCCTACCTCTTCTGTTGCCCCCCACAATAACTATGTCACTCTTCCTCACAGGTGCACTATGTGGCCTACGTTGCAAGTGTCCATACCATCTGAGTCGTCCCTCCCTTATCTTACCTTCTATAAGAGCTACACCTAACTTACCACGAATATGTTCATTCCTTAATTTATCTTTCAATGTTATACCACTCATCCATCTAATCATTCTCATCTCGGCAACTTTTACTCTTTGGATATTATGTTTCTTCGTCGCCCAACATTCCTATCCATATAGCATAGCTGGTCTTATAGCTGTCCTATAAAACTTCCCTTTCAATTTTAAGGGTATTCTACGATCACATAGCACACTTGAAGCACTTCTCCATTTTACCCAACTTGCTATAACTCTATGCATTACATCTATAACATGTTTGCATTCTTGCAAAAGGTCAATATCATCTGCGCATGCTAGGATTGGCCATAGAGACACTTGGCAAGGTAATCCCAGTCTTAGGGCGTTCTAGAGAGTCTTGGCTTGGTGGGCTCAAGTCAAGGCTCCCTAAGTGGGTTTCTACCCCCTTAGCCTTTTCTTAAGTTGCTCAACCATCCGTGTGTCAATAATGACACGTGTTTCCTTTCTTTCTTCTCGTTCGAACCATGTGTCATTGTCGAATTCGTTCAAATAAAACATTTTCTTTTTCATTAATTGAGATGCTTTGTGTCAACCCATTATTGGAAAATAACATCTTGTGTCAATTTGTCTCCCCTCTACAAATAACCCCTCACGGGGGACTTTTTTTTTATGTTTTGTCTCTCTCCCTTGATAATTGCGTCGTTGTGCCTAGCCTGTGACGACTCTCAGCCACATGGATAATTAGTAGGTTCAATTCCTATTGGATGCACGCCCTCTCTCTCTCTCTCTCTCTCTCTCTCTCTCTCACACACACACACACACACACACTCTTTGGATTCTTAATAGTTCCCCTACAGCAATCAAAATATCTTCATCCACCATAATCTAGGCTTCAGCTTCTCAGGAATTTCCCTAGCTCTCCTCTCAAGGCCCTCTCCAGAACTCCATTACTTGTGCACAACAAGCCTCTCCTCCCTTCTCAAGAACCACCTCCACAACTTTAACGTACAAGATGAGTACAACATGGGTGTTCTTTTGTAGCACATGATTGACCTAATTCTCTTTCTTGATCTTAATTTTGGAAAATTATAATTTCATCCTAATTCATTATCTAAAATTAAAATAGTTATATCAGATAATAATTGCAATGGCTTTTTTCAAAACACTCAACAGAACAGCACTATGACTTTGCTTTATATATTTGAATGGGACTATGGGTGGAGGCTTGTACTTGAAGTCTTAAACAGTTAAGACCCCAAAAATAGTCCATACAATAAGTAGACATGTTGTTGCAATTTACTTTTCCCTTTCTGCCTCGTGTAATTAATCAAAATGCTGAATTCCACATGCAGAACTTATATTTGCAAGTATTTTCCAATAAATTTGCCAAAGATAATATAGTTCCATTGCAATGCTACAAAACATGCCACTTTTACCATCACTCTTTCATTTTATGCAAGGCAACAAGGAATAAGTGCTGTCCACCCCACCCAGATCTTAATGTACAGTAACACGCCCAACTGGAGAAAAAAAAAATGACAAATACACAGACGCCATTTGTGCTAAAACTTTGCACAAAACATGTATGACGTCCATTATGATCATTAGGGAAAAAAAATTAAGCTCACAGCCACTCCCCAAAATAAATGTTGTTATGTGCAATAGCAAGAAACCTTTCACCTACCATGACCATTTCCATTGGATCAAAAGGTTTAATCTCAACAGCAACCTCAAAAAAATCATTTTTATAGAAAAACCTCTCCATTGGCAAGGCAGGTCAGGCTAAGACTTACTGAAAACCATGTAGAATATCTCCAAATTAAGTAATATAAAGTTGAATAATATTTGTTCAATACTATCTTGCTACTATAAATTTGTTTATGAACCTTGTCACAAACTAATTTACAGTTTATGCTAGAAAAGAAAATGTAGAGGAAGAACTGTCCTTATTTGTGTACATCTTGTGACAGCTTAGATATTCGTTATAGCATGCATCAACTATCAAAATCTAATTTACTTTGTTTCTTGTGCAAGTGTCATGGTCCCACATAGTAGGAATTATAAGGATGGTTCAGGCTCCCAATTATGTGAGGCATCTTTTTAAGGACAAAACTGCGAGGCCAGCAGCCCAAAGTGGACAAGCAAGATGGGAGAAGTGAATTTGTTGACTTAACTGGAGTTTTCAATCCTATTTTGATGATAACAAAATGAAGGATGCTTTAACATATGATGTTAAGTGATGTGTTTTAGGTAAAAGAACTCTCAAGGTTGATAAGTTGAAGCTCAATGTTAATCTAGTGAAAGCACCTCAGAATATTGAAGGCAAGGAATAACAAATGAAGAAGCTTAAGGATAAGCAAACCCAAAGTCAAAAGTAAACCTCAAAAGGTTGAAGGAGGCTGAAGGATTTAAGAATACCATAATTAGAAGAACTGTTGTAAGTACTTCAAAACCAAATGTCATTTAGATATGTGAAGCTCTTATAAAATCAAAAGAAACTAAGAAACACTTTGTTTTAAAGAGCTTAAAACATGTTTTTGAAATTAAAGTAACAAAGGCCTTAACGGAAGGAAAGTGTTCAAAATAAAAAGTGAGTTTCTGATAAGCAGTGCACCTGACAGATAACTGTCTGTCTATGGACAGACGACTGGCAAGTTAAAGGGTTTAATAAAAGTATTTTGGGTTTAAATTTTAACTATGATAGATGACTACTATGTCAATAAAAGTATTTTGGGTTTAAATTTTAACTATGACAGATGACTGCCATGTCATGGCAGACGACTGTCACGTGGAGCAAATTTTAAATCTCAAAGGGAAGCTTCTTTTAAAATTTTGAATTTTAAAGTTTAATCAACAATTTAATGTTTTTTCAAAGTTAACCTAATTTGATATGGACAACATCTTTCAAAGTTTTGAATTTCAAAATTTAATCAACAATTTAATGTTTTTTCAAAGTTTACCTAATTTGATATGGACAACATCTTTCAAAATTTTGAATTTCAAAATTTAGTCAACAATTTTAATGTTTTTTCAAAGTTTACCTAATTTGATGTGAATGTTGATCTTTCAAAATTTTGAAATTCAAAATGAAATGTTTTTTTCAAAGTTTACCTAATTTGATGTGGAAGTTGATCTTTTAAATTGCCTATAAATACCTCGTTGGGTAATGAAAAAACACAAGACTAGAAAACACAAGAAAAGAGAGAAATCAGACAAAATTTGAAATTCATCTTGTGCTGAAATTCTTCTGAAGCTCTTCTTTGCTCACATCTTTTGCTAGAGAGGAATTCTACAACTTTGGTAGATTGAAAAAATCAAAGTTCGGTTCTGGGTTGCAATTCCATTTCTCTTTTAAACAAACCATTGGTGACTTCTAAAAACTTTAGAGCTTCATATATTCTATTTTGCTTTGGTTTTTTGAAGTACAATTTACATTTCAATTTGTACAACCTGCTTTAAATTTTGGGAGTATTTTTTGTACGCAGAATTTATATTATATTCTTGTAGATTGTGACGATTCCAGGTTTGCTGGATCGTTGGCTAGGCGAGGGATTATTGCTTAGAGAGGTGCTCTAGCCTTCTAAAGGAGTGTATAAAAGTATTGTTCCACCCGGTAAAGGACCAGGTTTAGTGAATCCTTTGGTGGTTTTACCAAAGGCGAGGACGTAGGCTGTGTTGAAGCCGAACCTCGTAAAATCCTGTGTCTCACTCTCTCTTTCCCTTACTCTTTATTTTCAGCATATTTATATTGCGTGGATGGTTTAAATTTGAAATCATATACACTACGTTTATTTGGAAATCAAACAAACTTAAAGTTTAATTTTGATTTGGGTTGCGGAAACCGAAAGGGAGTACGTTGGTTAAACCATACTTTGCGGAAACCATACGGGAGTACGTTACTTGGTTAAAACACCTAAAGAAAATTAACTAAGAGTTTATTTGAATTCTGAATTTTGGGAAGAGTGTGGATGTGTGGTTGTAAATCATATAAAAGAAGCAAATTTATTTTAACAAGCATATCATTCAACTATAAGGCTTGATTCATATTTATAAGGCATACATAAACAAATAACCATCCTAATTTCTTACTACTGTATATCTTAATTTTGGTTTGGTTGTTTGCCTTCAAATTGTGTTTGGTTAGTTTGGATAGTGTGGTTAATTGAAAGGTTGATTGGTGATTTAGTTGTTTAAGTGCTTGTGTTGTTGATTCTATAAAAAAAAACCAAGTTATTGTTTGACAAATTAAACAAACAAGTAAAAGAATTAGATAAACAATAAAAGAAGTTAAGTATTCTTAAAAGGAATTAAAAAAAAAATTTTTAAATTCCCAATTCACCCACCTCTTGGGAAGCTATCCTAATTTCAGAATTCATATAGTGGACCCCACATAGTGTGGGCTTATGACTTCATAGTTGTTATGGGAATGATGAAACCATGCCTTAAGACTCCACAGAGGTAAGAGGAGCCACAAGACTTCAAAGAAGACAATCATACTCGGTCAAATAATCACATATCACTTACTAGTCAATCAGAAATTTTAAATCTCCTTAGTGTTAGCTGGCATATTCTAGAGTACCAACAACAGAGGATATGTCTATCCACATAAATGCATATATGAAATTAGTTATCTGATCTGCATAATAGAATTTTGAAAAAAGAGTGAAGAGAAGGAGCGTCAAGTGATTTTATCCAAAATATTTGAAATTCCATTGCAGAGAAAATTTTCATGGGAGGAAAATAAGTACCAGAAACATTTTGAACAACACAAGGCATTCAATATGTATCTAACTTATAAAATAATGAACGCTGGAAATGCCTCAGTATGGTCAAAGCTACGTAGGCCTTTTAGTTTGGTCAAAATTTTCAAAGAACCATGATGTATATTTAAGACCCAAATGGCTTAAAACTCAGCTTATTATCCAAATTTGGTCAAAATTCTCAAAGAACCATGATGCATATTTAAAACACAAATATCTTAAGACTCTGCTTATCATCCAAATAAACTTAGAACACTTGTGTCTGTCATGTTAAAATATAAAAAGGTAGAAGGATCAGGCATTTCATTTGCAAACCAATAGGAAGGTACTAAAGAGAACTAAAAAAAATTAACTAAAAGATAGAAAACATAAACAATAAAGAAATAGATAAAATGATTTGAGATTCCTTAGCAATATTCATGCACATACTGATTTCTTGCAACTAGATACAAACAATAAAACTATAAGCCACAACAGTCTTAAGCTTTTAGGAAGATCTTACGATAACTAAACAATGTACCATTCATTTCCAGATAGAAATAATGGATATACAAAAACTGCCAGGTACCATGGGAAACAACACTAGTAGAACTTTTTAATCTGTTTTCATATTCAAATTCAACTAAGCAAGTTGTTATCACATTATTTGAAACTGCAAGCAAATGGAATCCTGAAGCTCTCAATAACTACTAGGAAATGAACAGAAAATAGATCCATCGTTTGAAAACAAATATGGAATTCTCATCACAGTAATCACATGACAGATTGAAACCATCCAAATGTAATTATCAGTAGTTAACAAACATAGCTGAAATCCCATAATAACCAACAAATTCCATATTCAGCACAAACACATATAACTAATAGTAGTCCTCCAAATTTCATTCACTAAAGCTAGATAAACTTTTCCATAATAACCTATGCTTTCTTAGATATTATATCAACTGGAAAAAAAAAAAAAAGAGTTATTTATAACACAAATAAACGAAGGAAAAAAAAAAAGCCTAATAAGCAAATTTATTAGCAGCTAGCCTACAAAAAACCGACTCAAGAAACAGTGGCAAAAGGCTAAAATATTCATTGGTGAAACATATGATGTTCTTAGCAAAGTTCTTAGCACTTGATATTGCAGTTCTTAGTACATCATAAAAAAGGATAAAATCTTTGTAAATCTGTTTGGGATAAAATCTCTGTAGTTCTGTTTGCAGTATAAATTTTAGATGAAATTAACAAAATAAAGAAAAATATATACCCAACATTTTACTCCCATGTAAACTAGATTAAGAACACTACAAGGTGATGCCATGGAGACATGGGACAGCCAGTGGGCCGAAATTCAATCTTTACCATATAAAAAAGTACAAATAATGTAAATTATTTTGCAGACAAAAATATCAATATTTTTTAAAGCACAACAAATAATACAGAAAAAAATTGAAGTATAACTAGAAGTACATAAACAGAAATTACTTTAGACAGCAATATGAAGTATGGTATTCATTGGAATGGGTGGCACACTAAAGGGGTGGAATTGGTTCTCAAACATATCCTGGAAATTTGTCTCTCAGGTTTGTGGCTTTTTCTTTCCTCTCCCTCATTTTTCTGTTGTTGTTGGGGATAGGGATTGCTTTTGGGAAGATATATACGTGGGTGAGACTTTGTTCAAATACCTTGTGCCTCAATTGTATAGACTTTCATCTAAGAATAATGCTCCTCTTTCTGAATTTTTTTTCTTTGAGGCGTATCTTGGGACTTCCATTTTCTCAGGAGTCTCAATGAGAGAGAGATAGAAGAGTTCACCTGCTTGTTGAGTGTTCTGAATTCATTCATTCCCAAAACCAGGGCAGGTTGTAGGCTTTGGATGGGGGACTCTACCGGTTGTTTCTCTTTAAGTCTTCTTTTGTTCATTTGACTAAACCTATTATTCCCTGTCCCTTTCATCTGGATATAGTAGTCTGGAAAGCTGTTGTTCGTTTTAAGATTCGAGCTTTCATATGGACTGTGGCTGTCAACAGGGTTAACACAAATGACTTGCTTCAGATTAGGAGGCCATATGATGCTCTCAGTCTGATGTCTTTTTTATGTGTGGCAAGAAAAGTGAGACTAATTGTCATTTATTTCTACATCGGGGAGGTGGCAAGGGTGTTGTGGAATAATTTGTTTTCCTGTAGCTGTGAGGATCGGGTGGCTCCAAAGACTACTTATGATTTCATATTGATACAGGTTGGGGCTTCGAAGGAAGAGAAAAAAGAAAAGGTATTGGTTTAATGTTGCTTTCGCTGTATTGTGGATTATTTGCCTTGAAAGGAACGCCAAGATATTCAGAGATCAGAAGACTCCAACACATTTGATTTGAGAGAGTTTCATTTTTGGCTGCATTTTGGTCTTATTCTTTTGGTATTTTTAAGGGTATTTCGCAGTCCAATATCCAGAGGGATTGGAGGTAGCATTGATGTAAGTAATTCATTTCTTTTCCTTTTGTTTTTGCTGTAAAGGAGGATCGCTTGTCTTTTTTCTATAATTTTTTCTTCTTTCTTACACTAATGAAGTTTATGTCAGCTAAAAAAATTTACCTCACAGAGGTTAAGCCTAAAAAACTGTGTATGGCTTCTATGTGCTCCCTATACCAGTCGGAAATACCATGTTTTTATGATGGTGTATTGATTATCTTTTCACACCAAATGCTTCCATGATCTATTATTCATTTTTGAACTTCAATAAGGATATGTACTAGTTATCATTCATCATTGCTATCAATCAAAATGTTTGATTCACAATTTCACATCAAAAGGTCCAAAAAATGTACATTTGGCTAAAAAACAAAAGAAGAGCAACAACAACAACAACAAGCCTTAAGTCTCACTAGGTGGGGAAAAGAAAAGCAACAATTGCACAAATTTTAAGTGGACAAGTCCACAAGATGTACCCAAAAAAAAAATGGGGATTATGTAAACCCCTCTGGAATTTTTAATGTACAACTATTGTAAAATGTCTAATATCATTCATATGAAAAATAAACTTGACTAACCTGACTAGTGGAAAATAAATATTATGAATAAAATCATATACCTCAAAATGCCCTCACAATAGAAAATGCCAAATTTCTTTAAAATTAGAACAAACTAACTAATTGACCACAAAGCAAACAAAAGCAAAAGAAATAAAGTAAAATTGTCAGTTATTAACTTGCAGAAATGTTACAAAAATTCATCATAGCAAACAAAAATACCCTGAGTATTTCAAAATGACTTCCGTATGTCTATCACTTGACAAGCTATTATATCTCTACATCTTTCAAAATATTTAAGGACCACGCAAACTGCAATTGGTAAAAAGATAATAGAATTACAAGAAATTACATGGTTCGGCACTAGGCCTGCGTCCACAGTCAATCCGGCAAGTTTACTATCTAGGCATACAGAAATTACAACAAGAGAGTGTCACTCCTCTCCCCCACCATTGTCAAAAAACCACAACCCTTTCCTAACTCAAGAAAAGAAATTTATGTTGGAAGAAGAACCCTAGGTGAACACCTTTTACAATTGACTCTCTTTTGAACTTACACTCACACTCTTAACTCTCTACCCACAGTGCAGCAAGATCCACTCCTTATATAGAGACCCTACATGCATATTATGTCCAATCACCCAATAAATAACCATGCCACCCTAAGTCAAGACATGACTGGAAAATATGCTCTAGCATCTTTGGAAAATTAAGTCAAACACATTGTGCAAGGAGTCTACAAGGAAGAAAGAACCAAGTTGCAAAAGTCAACCAAGCATGGCTTGGAAAGATGTGTCCACTTACCAAGACTAATAAATAACTCTTGAAAACAAGCTTAGCATGGCAAAGAAGCATTTATGCCCCCCATGCAAATGATCAACTTCCAAACACTCTAAATTTCTTCTTTACATTTTATTTTTATTTTTATATTTTATCATTTGTTTGGGTTGGGACCCACCACATGAGTTGGACCAAACCAACAATATTGTACCTATATACCTCTTAGTTATAGGCTTATGGCTAATTATATTTATGCATGCCTATCATGTAATCGCTCAACACTAACTTGATTCGACTTTTCTCACGTCAATTAAAAGAAAAATGGGACCTATTAGTATATGTACTATAAAATGTAAAATCGAAACAAGAGTGATAGTGACAAAGTACATTTAATATATTCAAAATATCATGTACTCGTGTGATGAAATTTCAATTTTTTTTTTTAATAACCTAGGTAAACTGTTTGATATTTTTAGGATTATAATAAAAAATTTAAAAAAAAAAAATCATTGAGATATATGTTATAAGTACCACATTTTGGGTCTGGTATGCAATGAAAAATATAAATTCCTTTAAATAATTTCCACTATGCTTGGAATAATACCTAAATAGGATTCAATTTAATTCAGTTCAGTTCAATTAAATTCAATTCAATTCAATTCATTTACCAATCCAATAATGCTAGTTGATATAGAAAGAATTAAAAGAATTCTCTTAAATTATTTTTCTGTATTGCAAATGGAAAAAAAAAATAATAATAATAATAATAATAATTGTACTCATTTTTTCCTATTAAAGAACATTTAAAGAAGGATTCATAAATTGGGCCAACAATAGTATTTCATCCCTGATTCTCACAAATTTTTACGTCTGACCACTTTTGGTCAAACTCATAACATGCATCTTTTTCAGGATCATAATTCTGGCTAACTCTATTTCTTGCATTCCAAGTACTAGATTTAACAAAAAAAGAAAATTACAAATGATGTGATCTACAGATCCTTTCATTCCAAACAATGCATCCAAGTGTGTGTAATGAAATCAGAAGCATGGTTCAAAAAAAGTAATAAATTATACTAGAAACTCCATCTCTAAAAAGTCAAATAAATTAAATATATTTTTTCCGTACTATTCATTCCCTTGTGCTAGACAATATTTACTAGCCTTCAAAAACAGGTAATACTTTCACTCTTTAAAGAGCAAAATAGCAGAAATCCAAGGGAATGCTCAAAATGAGGTAGCTACCAGCATGATGTTTAGCACACCACAACGTACAGTCCATAACAAATACAGAAACAATTCCCATATGTCCCCACTCAAAAGGATCACATCCTAATCATCAAATCAACAAGAACGTTTAGATTTACAAACGATTTTTCCTCTCTCCCCCACCCGTGCCCTCTACCAAAACACAAACATCGTCTTCTCTACATAAAAATTTGAAAAGATTCGAGGAGACAGTGGAGGTAGACAGTGGAGGTTTAGTGGGCAACAGAGATTTTAAACCAAATTAGCCTCTTGCACACAAAACAAGAAAAATAAAAAATAAAAGAAATTCGAAAAAGAAGCTTACATGAACTTGGTTCCCATAGAGGAATGGAGCTTCTCCAATGTAGACATGAAATGTTGTGGGCTGGCAACAACATCTTCATATTTGGCGAGAGGTGGTGGGTATGGATGGTAGTATGGTACTCCTTTCACAGCCAAAGGGCTCTGGTTCACAGCAGCAGAAGATGACGCCTTTCCCAACTCCTTCCCACCACCCCCATGACCTTCCTGCACCCTCACTCCCCCTTCAATCATAGCCAACTCTACACCTCACTCCTAATTCCTCACTGCAATAAAACAAGTCAAATCCATTATACAATCGAAGAAAAAAATCATTCATAAAGAAGAGAGAGAGAGAGAGAGAGAGAGACAAATGGGATGGAAACTATCAACAGAACCATTAACAGGTCCAACCAACAACATGTAATGGCATAAAAAGGCCAAGAGGAAGTTGCGGATAAAACAAAATACGCATCAAAGAAAACTGCCGGGAAAATCTAAAAATACAAGAGCAAACAAAAAAATAATTTACTACCTCTGTGCGGGATCAAGAGGGGATGGAAAAGGATCAAGAAAGGGGAGAGGAAACAGACAAAAGAAGAAAGAAGATGAAGATGGAAAAATAAACCACAACAAATAAAAAAACAGAGGAAGAAACGCCAGTCTAGGCAGAAAATCAACATGCAAATTGGCAGAGCATTGAAAAGACAAGAGAAACCACCTTGTCATGGATTTATGAAGGAACAGAAGATCAACAACCTCACTAACAACTCCTTGTAATGTAACAAAGCTATAGAAGGATTCAAAGCCCAAGAAAGGCATAGGGTACAGCAAAGCTGTCACGGCCATGAATTGCTTCAGAGTACAAAGGATTGAACGGGAAGACCCCATCAAAGCACACCCCTTGCAAACCAAAGCCTATACAACACAGAGGCCCTTTTAGGCTCTGCAAATAAAGAACACACAGATGCAGAGTCTGTGCCCCCCACAACCCCAACCCCAACCCCAACCTCAACCTGTCTCTCTCTATCTCTCTCTCTCTAGGGTTTACAGGTCTACTGGGCCTATGATCTTGCCTGACATTCCAAAGATACGACATCCAATGGGTACTCTGTGAAACTATAAATTTATATCATTAACAAAGTCCAAAGCTGCCATTTCCTTCCCCATTGGCTCTGCTGTAGAGGAAGATTTATAGACGATACCATGGGTGCGGCTTGCTTGTGGGGTACCCGCCATCAATCATAAAAGGTTATTCCATGAAACACCAAAAAAGAACTCACCTTTGTCGAAGACCCACATGACATTTCATATCAGAACTGTCCTTCCCCACTCATGGATGACAATTAGAGAAGTAAACTAATCATAATATAATGCAAAAATATTATTATTTTCCCCCTCTCACTCTCTATCTCTCTTTTTTAAAAGCGCATGGGCGCTGTTAAATGAAGGAAAGAAACACAAGAATAAAGGAAACTGAGATGAAGGAATGATAGGGAGCAAGTGAATATTATAACTTATAAGTGAAAAAGAAAAAGAAACTTACCAAGAGAAAGGAAGCTAGGGGTTTGGGTTTGTGCAATCAAAGTGGAATGGAATGGAATGGAATGGCATTACAGAAGAAAGCTTTAACATTCCAAAGGGCAGTTTTTCACTTTATAACAATTTGGTAATGTTTGTGATCATGATTAAGGTAAAGATAACCAAAACTAAAACCCTAATATTCACCTTATCCAAAGAGACAACTTCACCCTCATCCTCATTAAGGTGGTAGGAATTCATAACGCAAGTGACAGCCCTCCCCCCTAAAGGGCAGTATTGATTTTTCACTGCCTTTGGGAGGTGAGCCCCTCCCCCCTACACTAATAATGGGTAGGGATATGTATAGAGTACCTTTAAATGTGACTAAGATTTATTATCATAATATTATTATTGAGATTTTGATGGAAGAGGAGAGGAGTGGGGCGTGGGAATGAGGAGGACACGTGGCATTTGACTACCGGTTTCAAAATGGGATGAGATATGGATGCCGTAACAGAAGCTGGTGTATTTATTATAGGCAATTACAGTTTGGAATGAGTCCCCACCAACAGCACTAGTCCTCTTTTCTCTCCCAAACCTCCTATCTTCTATAAAGCCCTTTTTGACTCCTGATTTAGCATATTTAATTCTCTTCTATATGATCCCAACTACCCATCCTCCATTTTTACTACACCAATATGTGGGCTATGTTTCTCAACCCTTTTGGACCTTCAATTCCATCCTCTCTCTCTCTCTCTCTCTCTCTCTCTCTCTCTTCTTTTCCTTTTCCTTTTCCTTTTTTTCTCCTTTATCCTTTTTCCCATTACTCAAAGGCCTCAAGTTAAAATTATTTAAATTATTAAATATGTGAAACAAAGATACACGTGTAATTTCAAATATAAATGTCAATATATATATATATATATATATATGTTATCCCTCCTTTTAAAGTACATGAAACTACTGGATCTTATAAATTTTTTAATCATTTTTTTAAATATTTTAAAATTAAATAGTGGGTATTACTTGTGATTATATAAGCATGTTAGTATGCACATATATCTTAAGATCATTAAAAAGGCATTGACGACGTGTTTTATGTTTTAACTTTGAGCTCTTAAGTCTGCTTCTGAATGAGCCATGCATATGATTTTCAATCTTAGATCATTAACGTCATGTTTGTTGTTTTAAATTAACAACGTGTAATATTTTTTTTTTATTACATAGGAACTCCAGCCACTAATAAGTTCTTCAAACCCCCTGGTACGGCACCAAACTTACGGATTAGTGTCCTCCCCCTAGGTCTTGCTGATTAGGGTAAAGTCCGGAATACTAACACAGCTTCCGTGCATCAGTTGGACGTTCAGCCAACCCGACCCTCGAGACGAATCTTCATTACCATCCATGGTCCCTGCTAGCTCACAGAGAACTCTCACCATCCACAATTTTCGTTGGCTCACAGAGCGAACTCTCACCATCCACGGTCTCCGCTGGTTCACAGAGTAAATTTTCACCATCCACAGGTACCGTTGGTTCCGTGAGTGTATCTACCTGGAATTGAACTTCCGATACTCCTTCTTACATGCTGATGTCTTTCCACCGCAGCATGCCAGTGGGGGCAACAATGTGTAATATTGCTTATATGTTTTGTGTATGGTACACACACACATAAAAGTACATATGTACAAATCATTTTTTTAATAAAAAATTATTTTTAAAAAATAAGGCTATAATTTTTTTAAATAGTTAAATTTAATCAAAATTAGATAAAATGTGTAGTAATAAAATTTATTTTAGATGCATTAAGATTTAAACTTGGACAATTTTGTGAACAAATTGGATTTACTTCCTTTTGAGTTAGTTTTTATTTGAATTTAATAAATATCTAATTATTAACATTTATTTCCACTACCAAATGTTTTTTTTTTTGAAATACAAAGAAAATTTATTTTTTAAAAAACATAACAAAAATGAGAGTATGATAACATATACTACATTCACAATAGTATGATGAAAATCTTTATCTTTTAAAAAATAAAACAAATATTTATATGGTATGTAATTATGTAAAAATAGTATAAATTCTTTTCTAAATAAATTTTTTTAGTCCATCTCTATTATTGATTAAGTAAGTCTAGATAATTTCCAATCATTTTTTTTTATTCAATCATCTTTCTAGAAATGTCCTCAACTTACAAGTTAGCCTAAAAATAATACCAAATATTCATTAAAAAAAATAATATTTACAAGTATAAAAGTATGGAATTATTAATAGTGTAAATCAATTTGTGGATAAAAATGTCCTTGTCATTTAAAAGTAAGACCTAGCAATCCTAATAGAATTGGATTTCTATACTATCAAAAGAAGTAAGAATAGAGTAAATTATTTGTTGGCAAAAATAACTTTTTCCTCTAAAAGTAAGACCAAATAGTACTAAAAGAAAGTAATTTTTTTAGTATAAAAGGAAGGTAAAGTGTTGTGATATGGATCGTATAATGAAGATGCATAGTGGAATAAATAACAAGAAATAAATAACACAATCAATAAGAACAAGATCAACACAAAGATTTACATGGTTCGGCAAAGCCTACATCCACGGAAGCAATGATACACAAATTTCACTAAGGAAATCAAAATGTATATAATACACTTCTCAAATGATCATTCTCACTCTCAAAATATGTCCAAATGACATATATAGAGTTTTCTCAGAAGTTTCCCCCCCATTTGCCCAACCACCCAACGTTCAAAATTCAAAAATTCAGAAAAACTACCACAGCCCAAACGCTTCTCATCAACGCACACAGGGTTTTGTTGACAAGACCAAGAAGAACCTTCGTTGACGAATACAGGGCTCTCGTCGATGATGTCAGAAGCCTAAAATTTCCTGCTCTCAATAATTATTCCTCGACGAGCTTCAAAGCCTTCGTCAACAAACCTATGTTGTACCCTCGTCGACGAGCATAGGCCCTTCGTCGATGAGTCCTACTAAGCTGCCCCTTCATATTTTTCCCTCTTCCTTCTTTACTTACTAAAAAAACTGAAGTATAAAAGTCACAAACAACAATCTCCACCTTGGCGATTATACGCCCCTTAGGAGAATCTCGAAAAACATGAGCTGCTCCACCTTGAACTTGAAAATGTTAGATTTTGGGCTCATCTCCCTTCTAACACTTGGAGACAAATACCAAGTCCAAACAATACTGTTTGAACTTACCAATGGCAACTTCAGCTTCTACCATCAACCCCAATGCAGTTGTAGATTCATCACCCGAAGACTTCACCCTAGGCTTCCAACAAAGCCTTCCAACAACAGTAAACAAACACTGCTGCAAGTCTTATATTACCAAAACCCCCTACGTAGTTTTCAACAAATCTCACAACTGACGGTCTACTTTATTGCCTACTGAAACACCCCATTTACACAATCATGGAGGACCTTTGACATATCTCAAACATCACAACCCGTCCTTGGGTACTGAGCAATAGACATTTCACAATGATTCTCCACAGAACCCCTTAAGACAGCAAATGAAGTCTCCTTACGGTTCCATCCACAAAACCACCATGAGATAATACCAATATCCTTGCAGCTTTGTCTCTGTAAATCAACAAACCAAGACCCATCTTGGTCGTACCCAACACATTCATGTCAAAACTTTTCAATAGAGTTTTCAACTGAGTAAAGTCTCAGTTAAAGCATTTCAGCCAATAACATGTCATTCATACATAACAAACATATCACTTCACTGCATCTTATCACCCTCTTCCATATTGGAAGTCTCACCACCTCACACACCTGAGTGGTGATCTGATAGTGCACATGAGCTTACCGTGATTCTGTAGGTCTCCCGAGCTGAAACTCCCTGTAGTATGACCAATGCCATCTCTGCACTGAGTCTGTTGCTCCATTTGCATCACAAGCCCATTTAATCCGTGATATTGTAAACCCGAGTTAGAACTCCCTACATTTTTTCCCTAAGTCCCTAACTCCACCTGAATAACACGATTGCTGCTGCTACAGTTTTCTGGCATTTTTGTTTCTCTTCCTTTACCTAAGTATGCTGCCCCATGACTTTATCAACAAAAAGTCATGTCCTCGATGACCCCTTTGTTTGCCATAAGATCACTCATCTTGCACCCTCCTTTCTTGGTGAATAGAGAAAGAGGTACTGTCTTGACAAAACACCAAGCCTAGATCCTTCATCACTAGAATAGTGCACCAGTGGACATCCACTTACAACCGAGTAGTCTACCTCAAAAACATGCCCACAATTCACTTGCAACTTTCCCATCTAAAGATACCTTTGGGGATCAATTACTCGAGAAATGCGTCATACTCACTAATTTCATCAAGAAGTACCCTGCAAATAACCTGCCCTGCTCACAAAAATTCTTGAACAAAACCAGTGTACTCAGTACCCTATGTCTAACAGAAAGGATTTCTTTCCCGATCTAGTTCTCCACCTAAGCCACTACATGAAGTACACCAAGACCCTTTGTGATAAATATACAAAATACAAATGTCTCTTCTTTGATGCTATCATCATCGGTTCCCAAACATCTGAATATATGTAGTCACCTATATGCTTCAACTGCATATTCCACGAAGTAACTGATTCAGATTCAGCGGCTGCATCTTCACCTACAACCGTAACACCCTGTAGTACATAGATATTTTCCTCTATCTTTTCTCCTTTCATCACTATCGAATCGCCTTCACACACCTTCATTTCTCCTTTTTCAGAATCATAACTATACTCATTACAGTCTAAAATACCCAATGAAATAAAACTCTTTCCTAGACCCTCCATATGCCTTACATTATAAATAATTCTTATAACACCATCATACATTTTTAATTTTACATCTCCAATACAGTATTTTGCATGAAATATTATTTGCCATCAAAACACAACCAGTATTGACTGGCTTGTAGGTGTCAAACCAATTTCTGTTTGCTGTCATATGATAAGAGCATCCGGTATCTTGAATCCAAGAGTCTTCTGTGAGGCACTCTGTGTCACACCCCAAACCCGGAAATGGGACCTAACATGTCCCTGTATTATACAAATATCAACGATACAGCACAATGAATGAGGGTCTGACGCCATGGGGTTCCTAGGCACCCTATATGCATCCACATACAACCAGGTACACAATGGAAAAATGGTTTTTCTATACATATACAGTACCATACCAGATTCTATACAAAAACGGATTCCAGGCTCCATACATACAAAACATACATTCGGGTGCCAAACATACCCCAAAATGGCAACCCGTGAAACAAAATTCCTAGCACTTACCCAAGCGCTACCCGCAGTACATCGGCCATTGCGCTCCCAACATCAGGATGCTAGTTTCGATTACTCGAAGGACTTATAAAAATATGTACGTACAGCAGGGGTGAGACACCTCTTAGTAAGGAAGAATACAAGTTATATAGGTGTGTGGCATTCGAGTGTTATCATGATACACAACACATACACAGTTAAATGCAGTTCTAGTACTAATTTCATAGCAGTGCATACAAGCACACACACATATGATCAAGCAACCTGGTGTCGTCACACCCTTCGGCCTGAAGCCGACCCGCGATATCCGCCGTCGTTCAGTAGTCGACCCGCGATACATGGCACCACCGGAATATGGCGTAGCCCCAGGCTCCCATAGCATCGTATCGGCGCAAACTGGTGGATCCACACCCTTCGGTGATCAGCCGGTAAGGCTCACGCCCTCGGATATAGAGCCGAGCACTCTTTCCAAACATGGCCTAGCAATTTCATACGCCCATGGATATAGAGTCGGAGACTCTTAGTACCTAGAACAACTCAGAACCCAGTTCCAATTGCATCCACAAAACACAACTATGCATGCTCATATAACCAAACATACCATATCCATTTGGTAATCTACAATCATGGTTTTCTAAACATATATAGTTTAAATAAAGTTAAGGCACGGCCATCACTTTTACACAGTATAAATCATCATATACATATGGTTTTTCCAACAAAACTAGGGATACAACCCAATACCCCCTTTTTCCTAAAACTATAAACATGAAAAACCCACAGTTTTACCCGTTAGATTCCCCCAAATGAGTAACCAAGAGGCACACAGGACCGTGGACCACAGTTCCATCGAGTCCTATTTCAAAAATAACCGACATAAACTAAATCCCCTTACCTTTCCCCCAAAAGACGAATCTCGAACTCTACGACTCCTAAACAACGAACCGAGTTCTCAAAACCTATGAAACACAATACAGAAAATACTCACTACTCCGTTCTCTACCAAACTACCGAATCAAAAAAGAAAACCGAGCCTTACCTCGATTTTACACCAAAACCCGAAAATGCCCGGAACGAGTTTCCGATCCATAGGTTTTGTAGAGAATCCTTCCCTGATCCTCATGGTAACATCAGATTATCGAATCAGATGATAAACGACGAAGAAGCCTAGAGAGAGAGAGAGTGCCCTTCGAGTTCTAGAGAGGCTAACTTAGCAACTAAGCAACCCCAAAATATCTTTTATAGCACGTTTGACTCGGCTGTCCTCATCGATGAAATGGCGACCTCGTTGACGAGGCACTAAAGACACCTCGTCAATGAGATGGTGACCTCGTCGATGAACTTGAGATTTCGGATTTCCCCAAAACCCCTCGGCCTCCTCGTCGATGAGCCTCTGTACTTCGTCAACGAGCAGCACAAGGCCTTCATCAACGAAATCGGGCTTTGTCGACGAAGCCTGCTCAAATTCCAATTTTACCCTTCTCTTAATTATTTAAATTCATATATTACGGTTCAGGTTCTTACACTCCGAACCCAATGAAATACATAGCATTTCTCCATCACTGCATTCTAAATCTCTTTCCACTATATACATGGATTTTGACAAACCTTGCTGATTTTTAGAATTCCCTTTCTTCCACTCTGGACATTCTAGCCTTGTGTGCCCGATTTCACCACACTTAGAGCATTTCACGTCCTTCTTCTTCTTCTCGGACTGCAACTGAGATTTACCTTGGTACTTACGTCTTCCCATTTTCTTGATTACCTTTTACAACAAGTCCTTTACCATGTGAACCTTCATTGCTAATCACCATTCTTTGATGAAAACCAAACAATGCACTTGTCACTTCTTCTAAATTCAAATTATCTTTGCCCCATGTAAGAGTTGTAACCAAATTTTCATAAGTTTGAGACGTAGGAAGGGAATTTAATAACATCAATGCTTTATCTTCCTCCTCGAACATTACATCAACATGTGTCAAACCACTCACAATTTGATTAAAAATGTTGATATGTTGGTTCGAATCCAAACCCTCAACCATCTTAAGCCAATACAACCTTTTCTTAAGAAAAAATTTGTTTGACAAGGATTTAGACATATATCAGCTTTCAAGCTTTCGCCACACAGCCGCTGGAGAATCCTCCTCCATCACATGATAGAGAACTTCATCGGCCAAACATAAGTGTATTGTAGAAACGACCTTTGCTTCCAATTCTCTCCATGTTGCCTCATTTATTGACCTCATAGGTCACACTCGATTTTGATAATGACAAATACTCAAATATTTTATGGCTATCTAGTTTATGTGCAGGTATATAATTAGCAAATCAAATTGATGGCACATGAAGTAGAGCATAAAGACCATGAAGATCATTTTATGTTGTAATTAATTATTAGTCATTTTGGGTATGTAATAGTAATTAAGGAAAAAAGTCTGTAATAATCAATGCATTACATCTATGATTAAATAGATGAGCTCAAAAAGACCTAGAGTGACCTTAGGACACCCATGCATGCATAAAAAGTTCCCTATTAAAATTAAGTTAATCATCATATGAATAGGAAAATCATTTTAAAAATAAAAAGGACTGAAAATGCCGAAATTGGCATGTTTAATCGACCGAACTCCCACCAAGTCAACAAGTTGACTGCTCGGTCAACCGACCAGAAATATATAGGCAATGCCCTGGTCGACTGAACCCCCACGTGGGAAATGCCAACCGTCGGGTCGACCAAACTTACTAGTTCAAATTGATCTGGTAGACCGAACCACGCAAATTTGGAAAATCGCCTTTGAACCACTCATGTACGATCGATCATCCTTCTGGTTCAAAATTCTCCCAGTTGACCGAACTCAGACACTTGGTCAACTGAACCTTAAGTTCATTAGGCTGGTGCTCTAGGGTTGGCGAGAATTACCGAGGTTAGAACATGGGTAAATTTTATTAACCTCACTTAAACTTTTTTCAAAATGACTAATATGTCCTAAACGGTTATAATTTTGGGGAATTCTATATATAGCCCCTCATTTGCAAAAATTAGTCATTAATTAGCAAACTCAATTAGCAAAAATTCTCTAAAAATAAAAAATTCCTACACCCATTTTTGAGCATCCTACACTCATTCTTACTCACTATTATTGCTAAAATCTCTTTGTAAGTGTGTTTGAGTGTTCTTTCTCACTAGGCTTACACTCTCACTTGTTTGGTGTTGATTGAAATTTGTTTATCTTGAGAGCAAGCCCTAAGTGTTTCTAGGAGACTTTGTTAATAAGTCTTCCTTAGGAATACTTCATTGTGCTTTTGGGTTTTGCATTATCATTGCAATACTCAAGGAGTTCACATTGGATTTTGGTTGCTAAAATATTTTACAAATTATTTTCAAAAATATCTCTTGTGCTTATCTTTGAGAAATACATTTTGAGATATTTTCTTGAGTGCTAAAGATCTTTGTTGCTATATCTTTTGATTGAGATTATCTTCTTGATACAAAGATCAAATAGATTTTTACAAACCATGCTTGAATATCTCTTGTGTTTTATTTTGATAAAAATTATTTGTTGAGATATTTGAAGTGTGCTTGTGATCTTTGTTGCTGCATTGTGATTGAGAATATTATTTTGATACAAAAATCCTATCACTTATACTCTCATGTACTGATTGCATTATTTGCATAATTTTTTGAGAGTAGATACTAAGACCATATTGAGCTTATCTTATCATATCATTCAGTGGTGTAGTAAGTACATTAGTACATAATCTACTTAGTTGAGAAACATATTGATTGTATGCAAATTTTATTGTGAAATTTGTTGTATTCCAGGCATGGTCTGAGGGGGCAATAATCCAGTCTGATGAGGATTGTTTGTAAAGGTTGATGTTAGCCCTATGCTAATTGACATGGTTGTTTAGCGCTCCACCCATTAAGTAAGCTTATAGTGGTAATCTTTGTACTTGTTAGTCAAGGTAGGGACGTAGGCAGTTTGCTGAACCTCGATAACATTTTTGGGTGTCATATTTATTTACTGCTTTGTCGTGCATGCTTAGCTAAATTATTTGTGCCATTTAATTTTCGCTGTATATTTATATTGATTTACTTATCTACACTAGATTGATCCTAGGCTTGTGTAATACTGCTATTAGGGGATTGACCTAGGGTATAAACTTTGAAAATACCAATTCACCCCCTCTTGGGATTACGGTAAAGCTAACAATTGGTATCAAAGCCATGTAGCATAGACTTAATAGTTATTTTGCAAAAGATCTAGGATGACTCATGGCACCGTGACCCCTTTCCCTAAGGGACCCTCTTCCACACGACCTCCGATTTTCAGTAATATTAATTAGACTTTCTGGAAATAGAAGATGTGCATCTATCTTCAAAATATAGATTGGAAGGTGTGGAGGATTGTCTTTAAGGGAAGTTATGTTCCTATGAAAACTATGGGTACAACTAGAGTTCCTAAAACTGATGAAGAATATAATGATGATGATATGAAAGCTGTTTGTTTGAATGCCAATGCTATGAATAATTTGTATTGTGGTCTTGATGTGAATGAGTTCAATAGAGTAATGGCAACTACTGCAAAAGAAATTTGGGATAAATTAGAAGTCACATATAAAGGTACTAGGGATGTAAAAGATAGTAGGATAGATATGCTAACTAGTGAATATGAGGCTTTTAGGATGAATGTAGGCGAGTCCATTTAGAGTATGTACACTAGATTCACACACATTATAAACTCAATGCATGCATTAGGTAAGACCTATCCTGCATATGAGATGATTAGAAAAATCCTTAGAGGCTTGCCTCTTATTTGGGAAGCAAAGGCTATGACCATTTCAGAGGGGAGAGACCTTAAGACCATGACATTAGATGAATTGATAGGTTCACTGATCACCTTTGAACGAGCCATAAATGAGAGACTTAATGAATATAATAAGGTGAAGAAGATGACTGCATTAAAAACTTCCATTAATGCATTTAGTGAATGCAGCGAATGTGATTCAGAGGATGATATGACCATGTTAACTAGAAAATTCAGCAGATTCTTCAGAAAGAATAGAAAGTTATACAATAGATATAGGGAGTTTGTATCTGATAAGGGAGAGTCGAGTAAAAGAAAGGAAAATTCAAACGCTCCTACGTGCTATAACTATAACAAGGTTGGGCAAATCAAGCTGGATTGCCCACTACTGAAAAAGGATGCTAGGAAAAAGAAGAAAATCGGGAAAGCGGATACTTCATGGGATAAACTAAGTAGTAGTGACTCAGACTCAAACTGCAATGACTCAGAGGTTGTTAATCTGTTTTTGATGGCACATGATGATGAGGTATCATCTTCTTACTCTTTATCTTCATATTATTCTTCTGATGATTGTGAATCTGATAGCATGCCTACCTTTAGAGAATTTCAATATGAATATATTCTTGTATCTAAATTGTTGAATAAAATGACCACGGAGAATGATGTTTTGAAAAAGAAATCCAAGAATTGGTCAAAATTATTTGAAATGGAAAAAACGTCTCATGCTTCGATTCTTAAAGAAAATGATTTGGAAATTGATAAGCTTGAAAGAAAATTGGAGGATAGCTCCAAAATTGTTTTTAGATTCACTGAGGGCTAATGCAATTTTGAAAAACTACTTGGAGCCCAAAGAAATGCTCTTAGTAAAGAGGGTCTTCGTTTTAATGGCGTTGAGAATGTTAGATGACCTAATATTTACTTGGGACATTTCACACGTAAATCAAAATCTCAAATCCCACCTAAAGATCCTAAGTGTAGAATGAAATGTTTCAAATGCAAGAAAATTGATCATATTCAATTTGATTACCCACTTTGAAATAGACATGTGAAAATTAGAAAAGGTGTAGGTAGTTAAGGGTGATCCAGTCATTAACCCTTGTAGACCCAACATAATTTGGGGACTAGCATCATTTACTTAGTATATCTTGCAGGTATGTTTGAGATCGTCTTCTTCAAAGAACAGGTGGTACCTAGATAGCGGGTGCTCACGGCACATGACCGACGACAAGGCAAAATTTCCTTCAATCACTCCCAAGGATAGAGGGTACATGATGTTTGGCGACAATGCAAAGGGACGCATCATTGGCGTAGGTAAGGTCGGTAAGGATCTTTCCCTGATTATTGATAATGTTCTATTAGTTAATGTCTTGAAACATAATTTGTTGAGCATTAGTCAATTGTGTGATAAAGGATATAAGGTCTTATATGAAAATGATAAATGCATAGTTGAAAGTAAATCAAATCATAAAATTCTTTTCACTGCAGATCGCCATGAAAATGTATATACTACTACTTTTGATTATTTAGTTTCACAACAAGTAACTTGTTTTTCTGTAATAAATAAAGCTAGTTGGTTATGGCATAGGCGCTTAGGACATGCTAGCATGGACTTGTTGTTAAAACTAGAAAGAAAAGATTTAGTGAAAGGCTTGCCTAAAACACCATTTGTGAAAGATAAAATTTGTGACGCATGTCAAATGGGTAAGCAAACAAGATCCAACTTTAAGAAAAAGAAATTTATATCTACCATTAGACCACTTGAAATGCTTCATTTGCATTTGTTTGGTCCTAATTCTGTGCAAAGTCTTGGTGGAAAATCATATGCTTTTGTCATTGTTGATGACTATTCTAGGTTTACATGGGTGCTATTTCTCTCACGCAAAAATGAATCATGTAAATAGTTTACTAAGCTTTGTAGGAGAATTCAAAATGAAAAGGGCTACAAGATAACTCACATAAGAAGTGATAGCGGCACTGAATTTAAAAATGAAGACATAGAAGATTATTGTGACCTAGAGGGCATATCACACAACTTTTTTGCACCTAGGACCCCTCAACAAAATGGTGTGGTATAAAGAAAGAATAGGTCATTGTAAGAAATGAGTAGGACCATGTTAAATGAGCATAAACTACCTAAATGTTTTTGGGCTGAGGCCATAAATACTGCATGTGTTAACCTTATAGGTCATGCCCGGTTTTGATAATGACAAATACTCTTGTATTTAATGAATATCTAGTTCATGTGCAGGTCTATATTAGCAGATACATTGACGACACGTGAAAGCTTGAAATGGGAAGACCCAATATATATTGTATTTCATGGTGTAATATGATTTATTTATATGCAAAGGGTTTGTAATTGTAATTAGGATATTTGGTTCGTAATAAGCACACACAGCACATGCATGGTTTATTATGTAAGCTCAAACCAAATACGAACTAAAAGTGACCGTAGAAAGACCTTAGGGTTTACGGTCGACCGACACCGGGCTGTTTCGGTGTCTTTAATTGGACATAAATGACCCTAGGACACACACATTTGCACCTATGTTTGTTAGGAACTTGATTAAGGTTTGTGTGATTCATAAAAGGACCGAAATGCACACATTGTGCACTTTCGGTCGACCGGCCAAGACAGTTTATTTTGGCCTGGTCGACCGAACCAGACTTGGGTTAACTGTTGACGAAGGTCCTAATCGATTGAACCAAAGCAGTTCAAAACCCCTGATCGACCGAAACCCCCAGAGGTCAACAATTTGACCATCTGGTCGACGAAGCCATTTTTGTACTCCAACTACCTAGTCGACCGAGGGTCCTTGAGAAAAATCCCAGCGTCTGGTCGACCGAACTAGCTAGTTCAAAATGGCCCGCTCGATCGAACCTTGGTAAATTGGGAAATCGCCTTTGGAAAGGCACTTTCGATCGACCGACCATTCAGTTAAAAAATGCCCTGGTCGACCGAACCATATGAGATCTAGTCGACTGAAACCTTTCTAGTCGACCGGACCTCTCGGGTTGTCCTGATTTTTTTACCGCAGTTAATATTTTTAAACAAGGTGAAAATGTTTAAAATGTCATTAAACTTTTCTAACAATTCCTAATAGGTCCCCAACGGTCAAAAATCATGGGATGTCTATATATACCCCTTCATTTGGGAAATTAAGAGTAGATTAGCAAATCATATTCTCTTAAGCCAAAAATTTCCTATTGCTCATATTTTCTCTACAAACACTCTAGCTTACCTTCCAAAGTTACAAAATCCTCCGTAAGTGTTTTTGAGTGTTTAAATAAGAAGGTTTGCTCTCTCTCTTTGCTGTGAGATTGATTCATTTTTATTGAGAGCCAAACCCAAAAGGATTCTTAGGGGAATTTGCTAATAAGTTCATCTTAAGGAAACATTACTAGATCTTCTGAGATTGCATATTCGTTGCAACATCTTGAGAAGCTCGTATTTGCTTTTGGTTGCAAAATATTTTCAAAATCATTTACAAATATTTATTGTTCTTTATCTTGAAAACCATTTGAGGAGATATTTGTTTTTGAGGTGAAACATCTTTGATGCAATATTTATTCACTCACATATTATTTGCTGAAAACAAAGATTATATATATTTTGTAGTCCAAGCATATACATATTTATATGATTGAGATATTCTACTGATTGATACTCTTGAGGCTTGCTTGATATTCTGTGTGAGCACGTTTGATTGAATATTTTGAAATACACATATTGTCGTTGACACTCTCACGTACTCACTACACTGATAGAAAATACATTTGAGAGTTGAACTATTTAGACCACACTAAGCTTACATTTTAAATCATCTGTGGTGTATGTGATTGAACGCATTTGGGTACAAATCTGCTTTACATAAAAGCACTTTCATATTGTACCATTTGATTCTATATCTGAGTGATTCAAGGCGTGGCCTAAGGGGGCGGTAATCCAGCCCAGTAAGGATTGCTGTAAAGGTTGAGGTCAGCCCTGTGCTAATTGACCTGGCTTGTATAGGTGCCGCTCCACCCGTTTAAGTGAGCAAGTTATTGTGATAATCCTTGTGCTAGTTTGCCAAGGCGGGAATGTAGGCAGTTGGCTGAACCTCGATAACAAATCTGCGTGTCACCCTCTCTTTACTGCTTTCTGGTGCTTGTGTGATTGATTAAACTGCTTTACTTAATTTCTGATATATTTATATTACTTGCACTAGATTGACCATGAGATTGTGAACATACTGCTATTAGGAGGAATACCTAGGAGTTAAATTTTAAAAATACCAATTCACCCCCCTCTTAGGATCACGGTAAAGCAAACAACATGTTATGTCATGAATAGGGTGTTGATTAGACCTTCACTAAATAAAACCCCTTATGAATTGTGGAACAACCATAGGCCTAACATTTCCTACTTTCATGTTTTTGGTTGTAAATGTTTTGTGCTTAGGGATAATGAATATCTAGGGAAATTTAATTCTAAATCTGATGAAAGCATTTTCCTAGGTTATTCTTTTAAAAGTAAAGCATATAGAGTTTTCAATAAAAGAACCTTAACTGTCATTGAATCTATTCATGTTGTATTTAATGAATCTAAGCCGTTTTCTAAAAAAAAATGATGAAGATGACATTGACATTAGAAAATGCTTAGATAAGTTATCTATTGAAAACAATGCAAGTGAGAATTCAGAAATAAATGATAAATCATCTAAAGATAATAACAATGAAAATGAAATTCAGGAGTTGCCTATAAATTATAAATTCATTAGAAACCATCTTATAGATCAAATCATAGGTGAACCTTCCTGTGGTATAGCCACAAGATCTTCTTTGAAAAACCTAGTGAGTCATTTTGCTTTCTTGTCCCAAGATGAACCTAAAAATATTAAAGAAACAATAGAGGATGAGTCTTGGGTGATGTCCATGCAAGAAGAACTTAATCAATTTGAAAGAAGCAAAGTGTGGACCCTAGTTCCTAGGCCTAATGATCATACAATTATAAGAACCAAATGGGTATATAGAAATAAGAAAGATGAGAATGGGGTAGTAACTAGGAATAAGGCTAGACTAGTTACCCAAGGTTATAATCAGGAAGAGGGAATTGATTTTGATGAAACCTATGCTTATGTTGCTAGAATGGAAGCCATTCATATGCTACTTTATTATGCCGCTTTTAAAAACTTTAAATTGTTTCAAATAGATGTTAAAAGCGTTTTTCTTAACGGCTATATTAATGAAGAAGTATATGTAGAAAACTCACCCGGTTTTGAAAATCATAAATATCCAAATCATGTATACCAGTTGTCTAAAGCTTTGTATGGATTGAAGAAAACTCCTAGAGTTTGGTATGAGAGGTATAGTGGTTTTCTACTAGAAAATGGGTTTACTTGTGGCAAGATTGACATTACACTTTTCATCAAATTAAAAAATGATGATATGCTTATTATTCAAATTTATGTTGATGATATCATTTTTGGAGCTATTAATGATGAGCTGTGTAATGAGTTTGCCAAATGCATGCAAAGTGAATTTGAAATGAGCATGATGGGTGAACTTAGTTTCTTTTTAGGACTGCAAATTAAACAAGTTAAAAATGGAACTTTCATATACCAATCTAAATATGTTAGGGACTTGCTAAAGAAATTTAATATGGAAGATAATAAAATTCTTGGTACTCCTATGAGTTCTTCCATCAAACTAGATAAAGATGAGCAAGGAATCCCTGTTGATGTGAAATTGTATCGTGGCATGATTGGAAATATTCTATATCTTACAGCTAGTAGGCCTGATATTATGTTTAGTGTGTGCATATGTGCTAGGTTTCAGGCCGCTCCTAAGGAATCTCATCTATTAACAGTTAAATGAATCCTAGGTATGTAGTTGGAATCATAGAGTTAGGATTGTGATATCCTAAGCATACGACTTTTGAGATTGTTAGTTAACTGATGATGACTTTGTCTGTAGTAAGGTTAATAGGAAAAGCACTAGTGGCACTTGTCACTATTTAGGACAATCTCTCGTTTCTTGGTTCTCCAAGAAACAAAACTTAGTTGCCTTATCCACAGTTGAAGCAAAATATATTGCGGTTGGAAGTTGTTGTGCTCAAACTCTCTATATGAAACAATAACTTATGGATTTTGGGTTGTACTATGATATAATATCGATTAAATGTGATAATACTAGTGCATTCAATATTTCAAAGAACCCTATCTCACATTCACGAACAAAATACGTTGAGATTAGACATCATTTCCTTCGTGATCATGTGCAGAAAGGTGATGTGGCACTTGAGTTTGTGTGCACAAATTAACAATGGGCTGACATTTTCACTAAACCACTTCCAGAAGATAGTTTCATACAAATTAGACGTGAACTAGGTCTCATACATAGTAGAGATGCTTCCTAGATATTTGATAGAGTGCATCAACTTAGGGGGAGCTTTCTAACAATTCTTAAGTCTAACAATTGATATAACTATGGGAATCTTTCATTGGTTTAGACTTTATGAATTTATTTGTATTTTGCAATGCATAATTCTCATATCTACTGCATAATGATGATTGTATTTATGTTTTACGTCTTGATCATATTGGAACTATTTGGGTTAAGTAGTTGTGGATAAACTGTTAATCTTAAAACTCAAAATAGATCATTTTTATATAGGTATTTTTGGGAAAATGTCTTATTTTCAAATGACATACTACCAAAATTTTTAAAAAAATTTCCAAACTTATCTTGTATATTAATGCATTTTACCCAATGTCTATGGCTATTTATTTCATAGCCCTTTTTACTATTGCCAAAAGGGGGAGATAGAGATGAGGGGCAAAAATTGGGTAGTAGTAGTACTTAGTACTTGACAAACTATTTGCATTGAAAAAACTTTTTACATTATGCATATTGTCAGGGGGAGCCTTTCAAGGCTATACCCACTTTTTGCATGGTGTATTTGTCATCATCAAAAAGGGGGAGAATGTTGACCTCATAGGTCACACCTGGTTTTGATAATGACAAATACTTAAGTATTTGATGACTATCTAATTTATGTGCAGGTATATAATTAGCAGATCAAATTGATGGCACATGAAGTAGAGCATGAAGACCCTGAAGATCATTTTATGTTGTAATTCATTATTATTCATTTTGGGTCTATAATAGTAATTAGGGAAAAAAGTCTGTAATAATCAATGCATTACATGCATGATCAAATAGATAAGCTTAAAAAGACTTAGACTGACCTTAGGACACCCATGCATGCATAAAGGAGCGCCTTATTAAAATTAAGTTAATCATCATATGAATAGGGAAAGCATTTTAAAAAGAAAAAAGGATCGAAAATGCTGAAATTGGCATGTTCAGTCGACCGAACTCAATTACACTGAGATCTTCGATCGATCGACTAGAAATATATAGGCAACACCCTAGTCAACTGAATCCCCACATGGGAAATGCCAACCGCTCGGTCGACTGAACTTCCTAGTTCAAATTGATTCGGTCAACCAAACCGTGCTGATTTGAAAAATCGCCTTTGAACCACTCATGTACGGTCGACCATCCTTTTAGTTCAAAATTCTCTCGATCGACTGAACTCGGATACTCGGTCAACCGAACCTTAAGTTTGGTCGACTGGTGCTCTCGGCTTGGCAAGAATTACCGAGGTTAAAATACGAGTAAATTTTATTAACCTCACTTAAGCTTTTTCCAAAATGACTAATATGTCCTAAATGGTTATAATTTTGGAGAATTCTATATATACCCCCTCATTTGCAAAAATTAGTCATTGATTAGCAAACTCAATTACCAAAAATCTTCTGAAATTCAAAATTTTCTACACCCATTTTTGAGCATCTCACACTCATTCTTAGTCACTATTATTGCTAAAATCTCTTTGTAAGTGTGCTTGAGTGTTCTTTCTCACTAGACTTACACTCTCACTTGTTTGGTGCTGATTGAAATTTGTTTATCTTTAGGGTAAGCCCTAAGTGTTTCTAGGAGACTTTGTTAATAAGTCTTCCTTAGGAATACTTCATTGAGTTTTTGGGTTTTGCATTGTCATTGCAATACTCAAGGAGTTCACATTGGATTTTGGTTGCTAAAATATTTTACAAATCATTTTCAAAAATATCTTTTGTACTTATCTTTTAGAAATACATTTTGAGATTTTTTCTTGAGTGCTAAAGATCTTTGTTGTTATATTTTTTAATTAAGATTATCTTCTTGATACAAAGATCAAATAAATTTTTACAAACCATACTTGAATATCTCTTGTGTTTTATTTTGAGAAAAATTATTTTTTGAGATATTTGAAGTGTGCTTGTGATCTTTGTTACTGCATTATGATTGAGAATATTATTTTGATACAAAGATCCTATCACTTACACTCTCAAATACTGATTGCATTATTTGCATAAATCTTTGAGAGTAGACACTAAGACCATATTGAGCTTATCTTATCATATAATTAGGTGGTGTATTGATTACATTAGTACATAATCTGCTTAGTTGAGAAGAGAATTGATTGTACATAAATTTTATTGTGAAATCTGTTGTATTCCAGGCATGGCTTAAGGGGGTAGTAGTCTAACTCTGTAAGGATTGTTTGTAATGATTGAGGTCAGCCTTGTGCTAATTGACTTGGTTGTGTAGGTAACGCTCCACCCGTTAAGTGAGCTTTTATATTGGTAATCCTTGTGCTTGTTAGCCAAGGCGGGGACGTAGGCAATTTGTTGAACCTCGATAACATTTCTAGGTGTCATCTCTATTTACTGCTTTGTCGTGCATGCTTAGTTAAATTATTTGCGTAGTTTAATTTCCGCTGTATATTTATATTGATTTACTTATCTGCACTAGATTGACCCTAGGCTTGTATAATACTGCTATTAGGGGATAGGCCTAGGGTATAAACTTTGAAAATACCAATTCACCCCCCTTTTGGGATTACGGTAAAGCTAACATCATCCATTCCAACTAGTTGAACACCAAGTAGAGCCTTAGTCATTCCCTGTTGCACAAGAATGTCCTTTACTCTTCTCTACCACAAACCAAAGTTTATGATTCCATTAAATTTGACAACGTCAAATGTTAGAGAACACGATCCCGATGCTATAACAACAATTGCTTTGATACCAATTTGTTGTGATATGGATCGTATAATGAAGATGCTCAACGAAATAAACAACAAGAAATAAATTGTTGACTCTATGAGTCCAATCCTATTTTCATAATGACAAATCACTTGGTTTTTGGTCTGTACATTGAGATTGTGAACTGGAACAATATTTAGCATGCACATAAGGTTAGAAAGTCGTGGAAGTCATAAGGATTAAAGGATATACAACTTAGCACAATCCATGGAAATAAAAGAGTAAAAGAATGAAGATGCAAGCGGCAAGTTCAAGATCATCATGGGAATGAGTATTTATAACTGAATGTATTTATGTATTTTGTATGATTTAATTCGAAACTCAAAATATACCCTAGACTGACCTTAGGACTCATACATCTCAGGAAAATCTTTTAGGGGTTATTCATTGACTTAGAGACTTTATTTAAAACCCCAAAAAATGTTTTATGAAGAAGTAAAGCAAGAAGACAAAATTTTTTTTAAACAAAATAAAAAAAAAACCAAAGTTGGACTGCCCAGATAACTGAGGATTACCTTCAAACGTTTGAAGAATTTCCTCAAAAGACTGAAGAATTAGTTCATTCATCTGAAGAATTAATTGCTGAAACTTAGAACAGACAGAACACCTTCAGATGTCTAAACCTTCAGTTCATTCTTCTGAAGTAGGGACTTCAGAAGTATAAACCTTAAGTTCAGTCGTCTGACCCTGTATCCAGTTTAATTTTTCAAAACTTTAAGGAACATCAGACCTCTAAACCCTAGTCTTCAGTTTTCTAAACTTGCGGGAAGTTTAAAAATCAGATCTTTAGCGAGAGAACAAGCGGGTTATACACTTGATCAAGTTGATTCAACGGCCAAGACTTATCCCAAGGCCAAGATTACCTATATAATCAACCTCTAAACCCTAGTGCCCTAACTTTTTGGATAATATTGAGAAACTTGAACATATTGTAATACTCTACACTCCAACTATATTCATCAAGTTTAGGCAAATCGTCTCAGCTTTTTGAAGGGATTTCATTTACACATCTTGAAAGCAAGCTTTGGAGATTGAGGTTTGGTAAACAAGGGATTGGTTTGTTTTTTCAATATATATATATCTTGAAGATTTTTCATATCTCATATTTATATATCTATTACTCTTATTAAAAAAATAAAAATCTTGTGTTGATACATAAAAATTTATTTGTGAAAGGATTTTCTAAACATTGAATATTTGAAGATCTTCAAGTTCTTATTTTCATTCAAATACTCAACATTTTTTTATTGCGAAATCTACTTGATTGAAAAGTCTAAAGGTTCTCAATATATATTTGTGAGAAATTTTGTTGTGACAAGAAGTGTTTAAATCTTTGCAATATTCAAAGTCTTTTATTTATTCAAAGATTCAACTTCACAAATTATTTGATAGCAAGAACTTAGATCTTCATAATATTCAAGACCAATTTTATAATAAGATCACATTCGATATTCTTGCATCTAGTAAGTTGAACAAAAACCCTAAGTTCTCCAAAACATTTACTTATATAATTATTTTTGGGAGATTTGATCAAAGAGAAATTTTGTGAAGCATATCATTCATATAACGCTTACATCGTTACATACATACTAAGCTTCAAGTTTTATCATATGGATATGTGTTAGGTTTTCCTTTGTACTCACTAGCTTTGTTAGAAGCAATATTGAGTTGTTTTGCAAATTTGAAATTCTATATTGTAATCACGGTTCGGGTTGGGAACTGGGTGAAGAGGAAGTTGAGTTTCTTGTAAGCAGCAGATGTAAGGGAAGCTCCATCCCTGTTAAAGGAGTAAGGATTTATTAGAATCCTTGAGTGGGTTGCTCAAGGTGAGAACGTAGGCCGAGTTGGCTGAACCTCGTAAAAATTGTATTTGCCTTTTCTCTTCCTTTACTCCTTTTAATTTCCACAATGCATTTCATTACCTATCTTGCATGTGTGTATGTTGAATAACCTCACACGCACTTGATAATTAATTAGGTAAAATAGAATTTATTGAGATAATAATTTGAATTAATTTCAAACCCCTGTAATTAATTTTTTAAATATAGAAATAGGGATTAAGTGGTAAAATAATCTTAAATATTTTTAAAATACCCAATTCACCCCCCTCTTGGGATTACACTTGAATTAACATAAATAACACAATCAATAAGAACAAGATCAACACAAAGATTTATGTGGTTCGGCAAAGCCTACATTCACGGACGCAATGACACACAAATTTCACTAAGGAAATCAAAATGTACACAATACACTTCTCAAATGATCATTCTCACTCTCAAAATATGCCCAGATGACTTATACAGAGTTTTCTCGAAGGTTTTCCCCCCATTTGCCCAACCACTCAATGTTCAAAATTCAAAAATTCAGACAAACTACCACAGCCCAAGCACTTCTCGTCGACAAACACAGGGCTTCGTCAACTAGACCAAGAAGAACCTTCGTCGACAAATACAGGGCTCTTGTTGATGATATCAGAAGCCTGAAATTTCCTGCTCTTGGTAATTATTCGTCAACAAGCTTCAGAGCCTTCGTCGACGAACCTCTGTTGTACCCTCGTCGACGGGCATAGGCCCTTCGTCAACGAGTCTTGCTATGTTGCCCTTTCATGTTTTTCCCTCTTCCTTCTTTACTTACTAAAAAAACTGAAGTATAAGTGCCACAAACAACATAAAGTCAATAAAAATCAAATAAAATTATAGTTATCATGTGCTTAAGAGCTTAGAATTTATATTTTAGATTTGGATTTGTGTAAATTTGGATAAAATTATTGAATTGGGGCTCATATTCAAAGGGTATTCACTTGAAGGTTGTTACAAATGGGATCATGGGCTCGAGCCCTAAAGGGCTCATGAGTCTTTTATGCGCGAGACCTTCTTGTCTGCTTAAACCAAGTTAAATGGGGATGCATTATGGGGGTGCCTCGGGGGGAGGGAGGTTAAGAAGTAATTTTTATAGTATACAAAGAAGGTAAAGTCAAACAAAATTAAATAAAATTATTTATCATGTGTTTAGGAGCTTGAAATTCATACTTTAGATTTGGATTTATGTAAATTTGGACAAAATTATAGAATTGTGGCTCATATTCAAGGGGTATCCACTTAAAAACTATAACAAATAGAAGGGCTTAGGGGCCCCGCCCTTGTAGGGCCTTTGAGCCCTTTATGCCTAAGAACTCCTTGTATGCTTAAACAAAGTTAAGTGGGGGTACGTTGAGGGGTTTATCCCCCACAATACAATACAGTACGTTTGAGTCAAGTCGCAATGTAACTGTATACAATATGAGGGTATTTTAGAATTTTACATAGAGTTGTATATGTATGCATATATATGCATTGTAGTCGAGGATTGAAATTCTAAGACAATTTTTCATTTGATTGTAAAAATTACTCAGGAACTCCACAGACATAGGCACATTATTGAACCATGTAAATTTGTATTCTTATTCTCCCTTTTATTTTCTCTAATTTTCGTATCTGCAGTGTGTATAGACACCTAAAAAAAATGATAATAATAAAAATAATATGGAAAAAGGGAAATCGGTTTGGTGTAGGACCAAACCGCCGAAGGTTTGGTAAGCTCAGAGAAAATTGTCAACGATTTTGTGTTACTGTGGTCCAGTAAGGGTAAAATGGTAAAAAAATGGTTTGGTTTTTTAACCAAATCATTGATGGTTTCGCCTAGGTAGCAGGTCATATATAAAGGGATTTAAGCTCATTTGAGGGAAAAAAAATTAAAATGCTTCTCTCTCTCTCTCAAAGGGCCATGAATCTTCTCTCTCTATCTTTCTTTCTCTCTCTCTCTCTCTCTCTCTCTCTCTCTCTCTCTCTCTCTCTCTCTCTCTCTCTCTCCCTCTCTCTTCATTTTTTCTCCAATCTTCTGCCGAATTCTCGATCAGACGAATTTATGCTCATTTTAGGGAAAAAAAATTAAAATGCTTCTCTCTCTCTCTCTCTCTCTCAGAGGGCCATGAATCTTCTCTCTCTCTCTCTCCCCCCCGCCCCTCTCTTCATTTTTTCTCCAATCTTCAGCCGAATTCCTGATCAAACATCATTTATAAGGCCTAACATCGATCCTCGTCATTTTAATAGGAGTGAACTCGTGTTTTGAGGATTCTAGGCTCCACTCCAGAGTTAATGTAAGGAGAATAAAATTATGTTAGTTGTTCTAAAGATGAACCGATTAAAACTAAAGTATATGAATACAAGGTCTTATGCTCCGAACACCGCAAGCATCGTTTCAGGATCCCTGTAGGAATACCTTTGGTAAACATGACATGGCGAATTTATGCAGAGTTATGAAATGATGGCTTTAAGTTGAGTTATGATATGTTATGCCGATTTTATACCGAGACAGTTATGATATGACGGTTTTATACCAATTATGTAGAGACCCGAACTTGAAAAATAAGGAAAATAAATAAGAAAGGAAAATTTCATGAAGGGGAGCAGCAGACTTCGTCGACGAGGTCATGGTTCTCGTCAACGAAGGCCCTTATATAGTTTGTCGCCGAAATTCATAGCCTCGACGAAGAAGAGATCCAGAATGGCTGGAAAATATCAGGCTAGGGTTCGTCGACGAAGGAAGAGGTTCGTCGATGAATGGACAATTATGGTTCGTTGACGAACGGACAACTATGGTTTGTCGACGAAGGTGCCGCTTTATCGACAAATTTGACCAGGTCAAGAGTTTATAAATAGGATTTTTTTTGCTTCTTCATTAAGAAATCAAAATCTCTCTCTCTCTCTCTCTCTCTCTCTCTCTCTCTCTCACTCTCTCTCTCTCTTCGGTTTCTTTGTCGTTTGTCACCCGAATCGACGATGGGAAGTTACTACGAGGATTAGGGAATAAATATCTATAATTCTAGTTGAGCAGATTTTTGATCTCATGAAAATTCAGGATTTGATTTTTCAAGCATTCAGATTCTTTTCAGGAAATAAGTAAGGGGATTAAGTTAAGTTGGATTTTTTTAATGAAATTAAACCGTTTGAAATGTTTACGAAGTAAGTATATTCAGGTTTTCAATTGAAGTTTCTAAAACCAACCATTCAAAAGATCTGTTTTCAAACTTAGGATATATGTTATGGTATTTTCAGTAAAATGAATGGTGGAAAGCTTGGTTTTATGTTTTAAACTATATATGCTATGTTTTCATGGTTGCCTACGGACTATATTCAAAGTACAAGAAATTGTGTGGCAGGTGAATGATATGTATATACTGTTTAATAACCAAATGATGAATGTTTGTGAAATACTAGAACTGCTTGTGAGATACAGGATGATGTTTGTGGCCGTGAGGGCTAGATTTATGTTTGACGGTTGTGAGCCAGGTATGATATGATGGCCAAGGGCCAGAAATTTATATGTTAGGTTTTATAGGAAATGAATATGAAATATGGTTTAATTACTTAAATTGCCCGATATGCTTTAGGAACCTTGACGGACCATTATGTCAAGAGCACAGTACTGTTGCTAGGATCTATATATGTGACCATGTGCACCACATTGTACTGCGAGAGTGGTGTGGTGGTCTATGCCAATTAGCCTCGGTAAAGGGTGTACCATACCTAGAAGTCTGGACTTTTAGGACACGGTAAGGCAATCGGGGCTCGCAAGTAAAATTGTGGATGCCTGCGTAGTCAGAGTTATGACGCGGATGAACGTTGACTTTGTTTGGGTTGATCACCCCAGGCTTAGTCCAGCCTTCGAGTAGCACAACTCTAACCACCAAGGTTTATACATGGCATTAGTCCTAGGAGGTGTCTTTTATGCATATTTGTATATTTATGTAAATGATGTTATGAAATGATTGAACTATTTATGTCAGGAAAATGAAACAGGTATTTCCAACTATATAAGTACGTATGATGTAAAGACAACTATTTTCGATTATATGAAGAATGAATGTTTTTCTGTAAACACTAATGTATGATGCTACACACTGATATTAACTTGATCACCCTTACTAAGAAGTGTCTTACCCTAATATACAAATCATCTTTTCAGAAAATAACAGGTATCATGCTCAGCAGGGTTAGGGGGTGGAAAATAGAATAGTTCCTTTTTGAGAGTGTTTGTAAGAACTCAGATGTGAGTAGCTATGTTGTATGCCTCCGAGCTTGTATTATGGTCATATGGACCAAACTAGTCGTTCAGTTTTGGTTGGATTGTAATATGGATGTTTGCAAATTAATATGTATGAAAGGATTTAGAACTCTGGTAATGTATGTTTGGTGATTGTTTCAATACTTCTGTTGCATCTATGTTTAATGGTTATGGTATCAGGTACACAGATGTCACTAAAGTAGCACCCCAGACCCACATGGCCGGACGGGCATTATAGGTGGTATTAGAGCCTAGGTTTGCTAGGTTCTTTAGACTTGGTTAGTGATAATTACCAGAGTATAGGTTAAGATAAGTTAAGGATTATAATGGGTAGGATAAGTTGAGTCTTAGTTTGGAAACTTAGGGATGGTGATCTTTCGACAGTCTTCTATGTTTTTCCTGGAGTGACGATTTCAGGAAAACCATGGTAAATCCATTGATGGTTTAGTTTTAGGTTTAGGGAATAGAGCTCGTAAACTTAGGTTGAGAACGATAGGTTGGAAAAGTATGTGTGTAGTGTCAGCATCATGATTAGAGGTCGATACCTTGGTAGTTTTGCTGTAGAAATGTATAAGTGATTCCGTTAACTGCAAACTTATATGTTTCAACTAGTAGTGTAGAGACCTAAAAAATTATTGCAATTAAATAATTAAAGGAATGAGAGAAAAGGAAATTTCAAAACTTATATGTTTCAACTCGTCGACGAACGTTTTGGGGATTCAGTGGGGTCTCGTTGACGAGAAGTCTTCTTGGGCACGTCGACATGGACATGTGCCTTGTCCAAGAGAACTTACTAAGAGGGCTGATTTCAGGGCTTGAAACTCATCGACGAGGGTTATGTATCTATCAACAAACCTCTTTCTTGGATTCGTTGACAAGGTGTCGTGGCTCATCGACGAGGCCATATGGCTAGAGGCATATAAATAGCTGAAAACGACATTTTAGCGAGGAAATCAAAATCTCTTAGCTCTATCTCTCTCTCTAGTTTGGTTCTCCCTCCTTCTCTCTACCATTCTTGCCTCGTTTCTCCCAGATTTGATGAGTAGTAGCTGCCACATTGATCTTAGGGAGATTCTCTACAAGTCTGCTGGAACAGATTGTTGATTAGGGCAACTCTGGCACCATCCCAAAATCAGGGTAAGTAGATTATTTAGGTATTTCTAGTATTATTAGGTTTATCTAAGCCTAGATTTTGTATTGAATGAGAATATATTGATGTTTTGCGGAGTAAAATTAGGGTGTTATAATTTCAGGATTAGGGTGTTTTTGGGACTCTGCAGCCATGGGTTGAGGACCCCAGCAGATATTTTTCTTGGAGCCTAGGTAAATTATAGTTTAGGAAATTACGAGTAGGCAGGTTCAGGAAATATGAGTGTGATGATTTTTTGGGAAATTCAGTGTTTTATTGGGGAATTTGTATATATGTAATTGTAAGATTTTGAGGTTGGTACGCTAAGGGCGTGAGGGTTAATTGGAGGCAAGCCTCCTAGTTAGATAGGTAAGGGAAATATGTTATGCTAGGAATCTTAGAAATTTTATCTATAATATATATGTGTTTTGAGGTAAATTTTATAAAGTATAAAATTATCTTCATTAGCAAAAAATACAGATCTCAATACAGGGGTTTCTATTTTTTTTCAGTTGTGTGGCATGAGTTAATATTAGAATAGTTTAGAATTTATAACACTCTTTCAGAATATCTTGATTTACATTATTTTTTCATAAGAATATGCTTTACCAAATTTTACAAAATTATGAATTACAATATTTTTACAAATAGATATTTTGCAGATAGATATTTCTAAAAACAGATATTTTACAAACAGATGTTTTAAAGTATTTGTAGAATACCATGATTTTCCAGAATTTCAAAACCATAACACTCAGATACTTCAATTTATTCAAATAAATATCTCAGTTTATTTAGTCAGATATTCTAATATTTTTAGATCAGATTTTTAGGGTTATGGTTATTTTGGAATCATGTTGAAATAGTAAGATCATTATTGTTGGCCTAATTAGGTTTTTCAATCTTGTTTTGATGATAACAAATGAAGGATGTTTTAATATGTGTTGTTTTATGACTTTATTTCAGGTCTAAGTAAAATGACACTCATGGTTAATCATGGAAGTAAGCTGGAAATCAAAGTCAATCAAGTGAAAGCTTCTCAGTATACTGAAGCAATGAATGACAAATGAAGAGCTTAAAGGCTAAGCTGGACTTGAAGTAAATATTGAACCTCAAGAGGCTGCAAGACTTAGTGATTAAGGAGACCATGCTTAGAAGAATGTTTGTAAGTACTTCAAATTCATTACTATTTAGATATATGAAGCTCTTTAGGATAAGAAGACCTAGAAACCATTCTTCTAAAACCCTTGAAAATGATTTTGAAAGAGTGGTACTTGAGCTTTTCAAAATGACCTAGAGTTTAAAAATAAAAAATGAAAAAAAGAGAACTGGTCAACCAACTGACCATTTTTGAACTACGATCAATAAGTCGACTGACTCCTTGGTCTATCCAGCCGACTGACTATTTTGAACTTAGTGAAGTTAGCTAATTAACAATTTATCAGAATTAATTTTTTGAGGGACAAAATATTGTCAACCACCTGTCCAGCCAATTGACTAGTACAAAAATGACCTAGTTGAGTGAGTTAGCCAATTGACTCTACGGAGATTTTGAATTTTGAATTGTACGGGAAGTTTTTTTTAAAATTAATTCTATGATTTAATATCTTTTGAAAAGTTACCTAAATACTCCATGTCAATTTGTTAAATGAGGAAAATTTTCTTTAAGAAGTCTACAATTACCTCTCTTGCTTAATGAAAACATACGCTCAAGCAATACACGATTTCTACGCTAAAACTCTCATAAAGCTCATACTTGCTCACACTCTTGATGGGGGAACTCTACGAAATTGCTGGTTGAATAAAAAGCTTTGGTTTTGATTTGCAACTAATATTTTTATATCAATAAGAAAGAACCATTAAGTGTTTTTGTTTGCAAATTCCTATTCTTTTCTATTAGCTTTTTGATGGTTCAAGGTATAGTTGGATCGTTGCACCAAGCATAGGTTGTTGCTTGGAGAGGTTTCTTTTTCTGAAAAAGAGGTTGGTTATTGTAAATGTTTTTGTTCCACCTAGAAGGAACAAGGTATAGTGGAATCTTTAGGTGGTTGACCTAAGGCGAGGACGTAGGCTGGGGTAAGATGAACTTCGTAAAAACAACGGTGTCACTCTCTTTCCCTTTTCTCTTTAAATTCCAGCAACAATATAAACTGCGTGGGTGTGTTGGTTTAATCTTACAAATAATATTGGATATTAAATAAACCTAAGATTAAAATTGATTGGGTTGATCAACATTGATTGTGGAAACTGATAAAGGAATACGTTGGTTGATCAACACCTAAAAATCTTTTAACTAAGGGTTTATTTAAAATCCGAATTATTGAAAAGAGTGATTGAATGTTATCTTAATTTCCACAGGCCAACTACAAAACTTGCATATTTATATACAGGGCTGAATATTGCAAAGCATATATTGATTACTTGTATTGTGTTTGTTTGGTTTGAACAGTTAATCAATTGGTTCTGTATGGTTGTTGGCCTTACAAGGCTTAAAATCTTATTATCTTGTTTTGATGCTAACAAACAAGTAAAATTTAATGTATTTGTGTGAGTAATGATATTTCAGGGTTCATATATGTGAAAGTAAGGTCAAAGTACTCACAAGGATCAAATGAAGCTTAAATGAGCCAAGACATGAATTACTTGTTGAAGAACATAAGGACATGAATAAGTTGTTGAAAGCCAAGACATATTAAAGTCCAAAGATCCAAAGAAAGGCAAAGTAAGAAAGCTTAAAGAATATGGAAGCTTGAAGAAAAGATGGATTCAATCTAAGGACAAAGCATGAAGACTCAAGAACTTAGAATGTTAATATTTTAGAAGTCTCATGTAAGTGCTTTAATGTTTAAAATATCGTTTGAAATATTTTGAAGCTCTTAGGTTAACTTCTTAGACCTAGATACTTTTTAAAATACCTGAATAATATTTTTATAAGGTCAAAAATTATTTTAAAAAAGTTAGAATCATTTTTGGAATAAAGAGCACCAAAAAGAGTTTTTTCCCAAATGTTGTCAGTTTTTATATAGCTGCATTGAGGTGAATTTTTCTCTATCAAACATTCATTATTTTAAATATTGGTAAACACGAAAGTTGTAGGATTTTATCTTAGCTTTCTTTTGAAACCAAGAACACCTAATGTGGAGTAATAAAAAAAAATTTATGGCTAAAACACTAAAGCGGGGTCACTGTTGTCAGACATTTAAACACTGTTCAATGGGCAGATTTTTAAAATTCTAATTTTTTAAATTATAGCCATTTGAACCTTAAATATTCTAATAAATAGGGAAACTCTTTAAGGAAACTTTTTTAAGTTTGAAAGCCTATAAATACATGATTTTGCAAAACAAAATAAACCCAAGAATCGAAAAATCTGTTTTGAGAAGCTGAAAGTACTCTTGTTCTTCCTAAGTTCTCTTGCTCACTCATTGAAAAATTCTTTTGCTGAGAACTCTAAAGTGCTGATCCTTCTTCCTTTGAATTCCTACTACTAATCCTCTTCTAAGAAGGATATTGGTGAATTCTACACTTGAGCTTCATTCTATTTCCTATTGATATTTTACATTGAAGTATATAGTGCTGAAATTGTACTAACTTGCTCTTTGAGAGAGTATACTTGTACGCAGATTTTATCTTGTGTTTGTTGTAGTTCATTGACGTTCCAAGGTGTTTGGATCATTGGCTAAGCAAGGGGATATTGTTTAGAGAGGCGGACTCTAGCCTATGTAAGGAGTGACCGAATGAGGGACTATCGTTTGGAGAAGGCAGACTTTAGCCTTAACCAAGGAATGTTGTAATTAGTTTTGTTCCACCCGTCAACAGAACAGGTTTAGTGAATCCTTTGGTGGTTTTCCAAAGGCGAGGACGTAGGCTGGGTATAAGCCGAACCTTGTAAAAATCTTCGTCTTAGTCTCTCTTTCCCTATTCTTTATTTTTAGTTCATATACAACTGCATGGATGATTTAAATATATAAATTATACATACTATGCATATTTGGAAATCAAGTAAACTTAAAATCCAATTTTGATTTGGGTTGCGAAAACCGAAAGGGAGTACGTTGGTTACACCATATCTTACAGAAACCATACGGGAGTACGTTACTTGGTTAACACCCCAAAGATAAATTTACCAAGAGTTTATTTGAATTCTAAATATTTGGAAAGAGTGATTGGATTTATTTATACAGGGCTTTACTTCAGTAAGCATAAATTATAATTCATAATCACAGGGCTTATATAAACAAACAAACTATCTCAAGATCTTATATTACCAAATTGCTGAATACTTTACATCTTGGTTTGGTTGTTTGTTGTTTAACTTGTACTTGACAAATAAATTGATTGTTTGGTTTGAAGATTATGTTTAATTGATTGGATAAAAGAACTAAGTTCTTGATTGATCAAGGAATTAAAAAACAAGTCAAGAATTGGTTAAAATAAATAAAAGAAGTTTAAGGTATTTTAAAAGGAATCAAATGAAAATTTTAGAATCCAATTCACCCCCCCTCTTGGGAAGCTATTCCTAATTTCAGTGGTCGTGGATTGAATAGAAGAAGTAAATGTTTGTGTGGATTTCCTAATCAGCTAGAATATAAGAAGTCTTTAAAAGAATTGTAGAAAGTCAAGAACTCTTAAAAAGACTCTAAGGAATTTTAAATGACCCAATTTACCCCCTATTGGGACTACACCTTAGGTTTCAATTATATCTTAGTATTATACAGTATCAGACCCTGTGGGACTAGATCAGTTTTCAGAGCATGGTACTGTTGCTGTTTTAGTTCAGAGTGCAACCACATATCTCAAATAATATGTGGATTTTCAACAATTGATCGTGGCTTTGTTGTGGATAGGCTCCTCGTCAGTTAGGGTTGAGGTGGCTGATCTGGACTATTGGAGTTTAGTTGACTTATCCTGACCGGCCAACCAGTGTTAAGTCCCGCCTACGGGCCGCACAACTCTGTCATGAAGGGTTAATTCATGACTTTCAGTTATCCATCAAGGGAAGTTTTTCTCAATTATTATTACATATCTAAATTTATAGAAACTGCAGTCATACCTATAAATATTAAAAGTATGTTTGAATAGAATATTTAGAAACCAGTTTATGTTTAGCCACATAGGTGTGAGTTATACTATGTATTTTTTATACGTGTTTTCTCAAACTCAGTTGTTTACAGTACTTTTAAATCAGATATTACAATTATGTAAAATCGTCTGCCACACACTAATAATAGCATATCTCTTCTTCCTGAGCGTTGTCTCATCCCAGTGACTTAACATTTTTCAGGAGATCCAGCTAGATGAGCAAACCAGGCTTGTAGGTAGAGAGGTCGTCTACACTACCCTGCTTGTAGGGTAGGTGTTATTAGGGGATTGTATTTTTATGTAGCATTCAGGAGTTTGGGGTAGTAGATGCTGGGATGATTAGTAGCTATGTATGTATATTTTGGAAAAATACTAGATTCTGGTATTGTAAATATGGATGTATGACTTTATGTTTTCTGCTGTATAGGTATATTACTCTGTAAACAAGAATTTCCTCAGTGCCCACCCAGGGCCTGAGATGTTATAGCAGAAATTATTAGGGGTATCAAAGTATTTTATTTTGCAGTATATTTTATAAAAAAATGGAAAGAATTTTCGGGTCGTTACAAGTAGTCATTCCATATTTGCATCAGCCATTATAAATGTGGAATTTCTAAGTCAGTTTCTATAATTTTAGATCGAGATTCTCAGTTCACCTCTCATTTCTGGAAGAGTTTATAGGATGCCTTAGGATCCCAACTCACATTCAGTATTGTGTTCCACCCACAGACAGACGGACAGTTTGAGAGGACCATATAGATTTTGGAGGATATGCTGTAGGCATGTGTACTGGATTTCGGTGGTAGTTGGATCAAATATCTTTCATTAGTCGAGTTTGCATATAAAAATAGTTATCAGGATAGTATCAAGATGACACCATATGAGGCCTTGTATGGTTGCTGGTGTCAATCTCCATTGTACTGGGATGAGGCAGATGAACGGCAGGTGTTGGGACCGAAATTAGTTCAACAGACCTCTGTGAAGATCGAACTTATCAGGGAGAGGATAGAGGCAGCACAGAGTCAGCAGAAAAGCTATGTAAATATTCACCGAAGGGTGCTAGAGTTTGAGATCAGGGATATGGTATTCTTAATGATTTCTCTGATGAAATGAGTAATGAGATTCGGAAAGAAGGGGAAGCTGAGTCCTCAGTACATTTGGCCATTTGAAATCCTGGAGAGGATTGGCCCAGTCGTTATCGAGTGGCATTACAACCAGCATTTTCTAGAGTTCATAACATCTTCCATGTATCAGTGCTGAGGAAGTATGTGTCAGTTCCAATGCACGTGATCAACTATGAACCTTTAGAGATTAGGGATGTTTTGACTTACGAGGAGGTACCAATACATATTTTGGATCAGAAGGTACCAACGCTGCATACGAAAGAAATACTGTTAGTAAAGGTACTGTGGCATAATCTGTGGTGGAGGAGACTTCTTGAGAGCTAGAAACAAAAATATGCCAGAAGTACCCACAACTTTTCAATAATGATTAGGGTTAGACAGATCGGTACGGTTGATTAGGTAAGGGTTACTTATATGCATGTCAAGTATGGTAAGTATGTTTAGTTGTTAGTTGTTTATGAGTTTATGTATGGATGGTCTCTGGGAGTTTTGGGTATGGTATTGTAAATTCCCGAGACATTATGTTGTAACCACGGTATTCCTCTGCCATAAGTTAGGGTATGTAATAAACTTGGGACGGGGCTACTATGTGGGTGGCTGCCGACTCTTCCTAGGATCGTAAGAGCAATAGTTCAAATGATATAATAGAAAACAGTTAGCAAATTTTGAGGATGAAATTTTCATAAATAAGGGAAATTGTAGAGACCCAAACCCGAAAAATAAGGAAAATAAATAAGAAAGGAAAATTTCAAAAGAGGAGCAGCAAACTTCGTCGACGAGGTCCAGGTTCTCATCGACAAAGGCCCTTATATAGTTCATTGCCAAAATTTAGAGCCTCGGTGACAAAAAGATCTAGAATGCCTATAAAATATTAGGCTAGGGTTCGTCGACGAAGGAAGAGGTTCATCGACGAATTTGACTAGGTCAAGAGTCTATAAATAGGATTTTTGTTTGCTTCTTCATTAAGAAATCAAAATCTCTCTCTCTCTCTCTCTCTCTCTCTCTCTCTCTCTCTTTGGTTTCTTCGTCATTCGTCGCCTGAATTGATGATTGAAAGTTACTATGAGGATCAGGGAACAAATATCTATAATCCTAGCGGAGTAGATTTTAGATCTCGTGAAAAGTCAGGATTCGATTTTTTGAGCATTTGGATTCTTTTCAAGAAATAGGTAAGGGTATTAAGTTAAGTCAGTATTTTTAATGAAATTAAACCGTTTCAAATATTTACAAAGTAAGTATATTCAGTTTTTCAGTTGAAGTCTCTATTTAGGTTTTCAGTTGAAGTTTCTAAAACCATCCGTTTGTTATGGTATTTTCAATAAAACGAATAGTGGAAAGCTTGGTTTTATGTTTTAAACTATATATGTTATGTTTTCATGGTTGCCTACGAGCTATATTCAAAGTACAAGAAATTGTACGGCAGGTGAATGATATGTATATACTATTTAATAACTAAAATGATGAATGTTTGTGAAATACTAGAACTTCTTGCGAGATACAAGATGATTTTATGGCCACGAGGGCCAGATTTATGTTTAACGACTGTGAGCCAGGTATGATATGGGGGCCAAGGGTCGAAAATTTATATGTTAGGTTTTATATAAATTGAATATGAAATATTGTTTTATTACTTAAATTGCACGATATGCTTTAGGAACCCTGATGGACCATTATGTCAAGAGCACGGTACCATTGCTAGGATCTATATATGTGACCATATGTGCCACACTATACTGCAAGAGTGGTATGGTGGTCTATGTTGATTAACCTTGGTAGAGGGTGTACCATACTTGGAACCCAAAATTTTAGGACACGGTGGGGCAATCGGGGCTTGCAAGTAAAATTGCGGATGCCTGCATAGTCGGAGTTATGACGTGGATGAACATTAACTTTGTCTGGGTTGATCACCCTAGGCTTAGTCCAGCCTTCAGGCAACACAACTTGGACCACGGGGGTTTATACATGGCGTTAGTCCCAGGAGGTGTCTTTTATGCATATCTGTATATTTATGTAAATGATGTTATGAATTGATTGAACTGTTTATGTTAGGAAAATGAAACAGGTATTTCCAACTGTATAAGTACGTATGATGTAAAGACAGCTATTTTTGGTTTTATGAAGAATGAATGTTTTTTTGTAAACACTAATGTATGCTGCCACACACTGATATTAACTTGATCACCCTTAGTAAGAAGTGTCTCACTCCAATATACAAATCATCTTTTTAGGAAATAACAGGTATCGTGCTTAGCAAGAACAAAGGGTGGAAAATAGAATAGTTCCTTTTTGAGAGTGTTTGTAAGAACTCATATGTGAGTAGCTATGTCGTATGCCTCCAGGCTTGTATTATGGTCATATGGACCAAACTAGTTGTTCAGTTTTGGTCAGATTGTAATATGGATGTTTGCAAACTTATATGTATTAAAGGACTTAGAACTCTTGTAATGTATGTTTAGTGATTGTTTCAATACTTCCGCTGCATCTATGTTTAATGGTTATGGTATCAGGTACACAGGCATCACTAAAGTAGCACTCCGGGCCCACATGGCGAGACAAGGCATTACAGATTATGATTTTACAGATATAATGTGACAATGAAAACATGATTTACACAGATTTATGAAATAATGAGTATGAAATGAGATCATGTTAATAGTTATATTATAAATTGTACTATATGATATTAGAACCATGATGGACTAATTATGTTCAGAGCACGATAGCATAACTAGCTAGCAAGATCTGACAGTGTACCCCCTGTGTCCGACCTGAGAAGTGTTGCGGAGAGCAGAATGGGTTCGGATCAGGATGGGTATACAGATTAGTTAGTGCAACCACACTTCTTAGATAAAGTGTTGGTGTTGGATGGTCGATTGGCCCGTGAAGTGTTGCAGAGAGCAGGATACCCCCTCGGTTTGGCTCGCAAAGTGTTGCGGAGCGCAGGATGGGTCCGGACCAGGCTGGGTGGGCAATTGTACTTACAGATTGTTATGTTTTACTTAGCGTGATAGGCCAACCATTGTTAAGTCCAGCCTACGTATCGTACAATCCAGTCATGTGAGGTTATTACATGACGAGATATATGAATGTCTTAGGGAAAGTTTTATGTATAGATATATCAGACGATTTATGTACACAGAGAAATCTATTGTGATCAAGTATGTTTATGTAGAAAAGCATGCATGTTTCTAAATATATATGTATATGTTGGCTTTACAAGGTTTAAAACCTTGTTATCTTGTTTCGATGCTAACAAACAAGTGAAATTTAATGTATTTGTGTGAGTAATGATGTTTCAGGGCTCATATATGAGAAAGCAAAGGTCAAAGTGCTCAAGAGGATCAAATGAAGCTTAAAAGAGTTCAAGCATGGATTTAAAGATGATATATTAAACCTTGAAGAATATGAAGACATGAATGAGTTGTTGAAAGCCAAGGCATATTAAAGCCCAAAGAGCCAAAGAAAAGCAAAGTGATAAAGCTCAAAGAATATGAAAGCTTGAAGCTTGAAGAAACAAAACATGAAGACTCAAGAACCTAAAATGAGAAAAGTTTTATAAGTTTTCATGTAAGTACTTTAAATGTTTAAAGTATTGTTTGTAATATTTTGAAGCTCTTAGGTTAACTTCTTGGACCTAAATACCTTTTAAAATATCTGTGAAATAATTTTATAAAGTCAAAAATTATTTTAAAAGGGTTAGAATCATTTTTGGAATAAAAAGCACCAAAAAGGGTTTTTCTGTTTGCTGTCAGTTTTTATACAGTCGTATTTAGGTGTATTTTTCACTATCAAAACTTCATTATTTTAAATAGTGATGAACACGAAAGTTTTATTATTTTCTCTTAGCTTTCTTTTGACACCAAGAACACCTAATTTGGAGTTATACATAAAAATTTATGGTTAAAACACTGAAGCGGGGTCATTGCTGTCAGTCAGCTGAACACTATTCACGGAGGGACTTCAGATGACTGAACAGATGACTTTAGACGACTGAAGATTAAGTTCAATCGACCAAAGATTTTCTGGACAGAATATACAGTAGGCAGTAGCAGTTCAGATGACTGAACTTGTAACTTCAGTCAATTGAACACTATTCAACGGGCAAAATTTTTTTTTTCATGTTTTAAAATATAGCTGTTTGAGCTCTAAACTTTCTAAAATTTTGGGAAACTATCTAAGGAAACTTTTGCAACATGGAAACAAGTTTGAAAGCCTATAAATACATGGTTTTGCAAATCAAAACTCATCCAAGAATTGAAAAATCTGCTTGTAAAGCTGAAAGCACTCTTGTTCTTCCAAAAGCTCTCTTGCTCACTCATTGCAAATCTATTTTGCTGAGAAATTCTGAAGTGCTAATTATTCCTCCTTTGAATTTCTACTTCTAATCCTCTTGTAAGAAGGATATTGGTGAATTCTACACTTGAGCTTCATTGTATTTCATATTGGTATTTTACATTCAAAGTATATAGTGCTGAAATTGTACTAACTTGCTCTTTGAGAGAGTATACTTGTATGCAAATCTTATCTTGTGTTTCTTATAGTTCTTTGACGTTCCAAGGGTCATTTGGATCATTGGCTAAGAAAGGGGACATTTCTTAGAGAGGCGGACTCTAGCCTATGTAAGGAGTGACCGAACGAGGGAATATCGTTTAGAGAAGGCGGGCTCTAGCCTTAACCAAGGAGTGTTGTAATCGGCGTTGTTTCACCTGTCAACGAAATTGAACTAGTGAATCCTTTGGTGGTTTGCCAAAGGCGAGGACGTAGGCTGGGTATAAGCCGAACCTTGTAAAAATCTCCGTCTCATTCTCTCTTTCCCTTACTCTTTATTTTCAGTATATTTAAATTGTGTGGATAGTTTAAATTTGAAAATCATATAAACTACATATATTTGGAAATCAAACAAACTTAAGGTTTAATTTTGATTTGGGTTGCAGAAACCGAAAGGGAGTACGTTGGTTACACCATATCTTGCGGAAACCTTACAGGAGTACGTTACTTGGTTAACATCCCAAAGATAAATTTATCCAGAGTTCATTTGAGTTCTAAATATTTGGAAAGAGTGATTTGATTCATCTATATAGGGCTTTACATCAACAAACATAAATTTTCATTCATTACAGGGCTTGGTTCAAATTTGGAAAATATAAACAAACAACCATCTTGAGTTGTTATATTACCAAAGTGCTGAATACTTTATATCTTGGTTTGGTTGTTTGTTGTTTGACTTGTACTTGGAAAGTAAATTAATTGTTTGGTTTGAAGATTGTGTTTAATTGATTGGTTGTTTAATTAAGTTGTTGTGTGATTGGTGAAATTAAACAAATAACTTAAAGAATTGGTTAAGTGTTTAAAGAAGTTAAGGATTCTTAAAAGAAGTTAAAAGAAAGTTTTAAAACCCAATTCACCCCCCCTCTTGGGAAGCTATTCCTAATTTCAATTGGTATCAGAGTGAGGTTATTGCAACTCTTAGCTAGAAGCTATAAAAAGATCGTAATGGCTAACTTAGGCGTAGCTCCCTTTGGAGAGGGACAATCTTCAATTAGGCCCCCTATCTTTTGTGGTTTGAACTATACCTTCTGGAAAAAGAGAATGCAAATATATCTTCAAACTATGAATTGGAAAGCATGGGAAGTTGTCATGGAAGGTGATCAAATTCCCACTAAGATAGTTGATGGAAAACAAGTTCCCAAAGAGAAAAATGATATGACCGACCTAGACTATAAGATGCTACAAGTTAATGCTAGTGCCATGAATGCGTTATATTGTGCCTTAAATGCTAATGAATTTAATCGAGTAATGACTTGTAAGTCAGCTAAGGAAATATGGGATAAGCTAGAAGTTACTTATAAAGGAACAACGGATGTTAGGGATAATAGGGTTGACATGCTCACAAGCGAGTATGAAGCCTTTAAGATGAACCCGGATGAATCAATTATAAATATGTTTACTAGGTTCACTCACATAATCAATTCCCTAAATGCCTTAGGAAAAACTTACACTACTTATGAGATGATAAGAAAAATTCTAAGAGGTCTTCCCTCCATATGGGAACCAAAGGCTACTGCTATCACGGAAGGTAGAAATCTGAAAAATACATCCTTAGATGAGCTTATAGGTTCTCTCCTCACATACGAAATGGCAATGAATGAAAAAAGTGGGAAAACCAAAGCCCAAGAAAAAATAGCCTTTAAAACCTCATAAGAAAACTCTAGTAGTGAAGAAATAGATGAAGATGAAGCAGCCTTTATATCTAAAAAGCTAGCAAGGATACTAAGAAGGAGAAACAAATTCAAGAGAAGAATTCAAAGATCTGAATCGGATGAAGAAGAAGAAGAAGTTAGTAAGAAATCAAAGAATAAAACTCCTACGTGTTACAACTGCAACAAAGCTGGACATATCAAATCGGAGTGTCCACTACTAAAGAAAGAATCTAAGAAGAAAAAGAAGAAAGCCATGAAAGCCACTACTTGGGATAGTACAAGTAGTTTGGAGAATGAAATAAGTGACCAAGAGGTTGCTTACACGTGCTTTATGGCATGGGATAACGAAGAAAGCTCCCCAACTAAATCTTCAAATAATTATTATAATGATGAATTAAGTGATGAGGGTATGCCATCTTATGATGAACTTCAAAATGATTTATTCAAAGTACATAAGATGCTTATCAAAGAAAATAAACGAAATACATCATTGAAAAATATGAATGAAGGAATAATGAAAGAGCTAGAATCCCTTAAGGCTGCAGAAAGAGAAAAAGAGTCTAGAATCAAGAAAATGGAAAGTAAGAATGAAACTTTGACAAAGGAGTTAGAAGCTAAAAATCTTGCTGAAAAAGAGAGAGACTTGAAAATCAAAGAATTAGAAAGCAGGAATGAAAAGATGATGGAAGACCTTCGATCCTTATCCTCTACCGTATATGAGAAAGATATGTATATTTCTAGATTAGAGGATAGAATAAGAAAATTATCTCTAGAGTTAGAGAAATTACAAAAGAAGGTTGATAACAAGAAAGAGATAGAAAATTTTAAGAGTCAAATTGAAGATAAAGATAAGATCATTCATAACTTCACAAAAGGAAAGGAAAATTTTGATAAGATGATTGGCTTACAAAGAATGTCTCTAAATAAAGAAGGCATTGGTTTCAATGGAATTGAAAATAAAAAGAAAAAGAATTCTTACATGGGATATTTCTCGAAAGAATCCAAAGACTATACTTGCACTTCTTCTAATGCCTGCACAAACACCATATGCTATCAATGCAAGAAAAAGGGGCATATAAAGCTTGAATGTCCATTTAAGAGGAAAGGTGTTAAAACCAAGCAAGTATGGAAAATAAAAGAAACCTTCCTTCAAAAATCCTCCAAACCCAAGAAAATATGGGTGCCAAAAATGAAATAGTGACTTCACACATATATAAAATAGTAAATGACATTGTTGGCCAAAATCTTAGGATGATTTTCTTTCAAGGCATAACTTAAGGAAATATATAGAAAATATCAATTCTGAGCTTATTATATAAGCACCTTGATGTTATATGTTTCATGCTTACTTGCTTATGTTATGTGCCGATATGCTATATGCTACATAAGTATGACTTGACTTGACTTGACTTATATTGATAATTTATGGCTCATTATATTGCAAACTTGAGCATGAGCATGAATCTTGATATAAAATTAATTTTTGACTATGCATGCTAATAATGAATCAAGTGGATAAATTTGTCTTGTGTTGCTCTTTATGTTGGTATCCATAAGCTATAAATGATATTTTTGATATCCATGAACTATACATTATGTGATATTAAGCTTTGGTATCTATAAAGTATTTTTTGGTATCACATGTTAAAATTTTCATCTAAAAACTCACTTGGTATCACAAAGTCAAATTATTTATGAGCATGATATTGGTATTTGATGAGTGTGTTCATGAGAACGTACAGGATATGAATCAATATATGAAGCATGAATAATAAACTTAAAAGCATAATTGGTATCAAATCTGAATGTATTGAATTCAGGGGGAGTGTCATGAATCATTAATCAATTGATATCATGAATTAAATTTTAAATTTTAAATTGGTATCAGCTGATATCATCAAATTAATAAATGCTGTGAGCTACACACTGCACATGCTATATTGAAAAACAATAACTTGAGTGTGTACATATGTTTGGAATACATGGTTATTGATATGCTTAAAATGATTTGTATTTGATAATTTCTTTTCTTTTTGATTGATGTCAAAAGGGGGAGAAGTTGTGAAGCAAAAGTTGAGCTTAATTGAGCATGAGCATGATTGATTGGTAAGATAAAGCTTATTGAAAGGGGGAGCCTTTTTAAGGCTTACTCACATTTTTGCTCCTTGTTTGTCATCATCAAAAAAGGGGAGATTGTTGGCTTTACAAGGCTTAAAACCTTGTTATCTTGTTTTGATGCTAACAAACAAGTGAAATTTAATGTATTTGTGTGAGTAATGATGTTTCAGGGCTCATATATGAGAAAGCAAAGGTCAATGTGCTCAAGAGGATCAAATGAAGCTTAAAAGAGTTCAAGCATGGATTTAAAGATGATATATTAAACCTTGAAGAATATGAAGACATGAATGAGTTGTTGAAAGCCAAGGCATATTAAAGTCCTAAGAGCCAAAGAAAAGCAAAGTGATAAAGCTCAAAGAATATGAAAGCTTGAAGCTTGAAGAAACAAAACATGAAGACTCAAGAACCTAAAATGAGAAAAGTTTTATAAGTTTTCATGTAAGTACTTTAAATGTTTAAAATATCGTTTGCAATATTTTGAAGCTCTTAGGTTAATTTCTTGGACCTAAATACCTTTTAAAATATCTGTGAAATAATTTTATAAAGTCAAAAATTATTTTAAAAGGGTTAGAATCATTTTTGGAATAAAAAGCACCAAAAGGGGTTTTCTGTTTGTTGTCAGTTTTTATATAGTCGTATTCATGTGTATTTTTCACTATCAAAAATTCATTATTTTAAATAGTGATGAACATGAAAGTTTTATTATTTTCTCTTAGCTTTCTTTTGACAGCAAGAACACCTAATTTGGAGTTATACATAAAAAGTTATGGTTAAAATACTGAAATGGGGTCACTGTTGTCAGTCAGCTGAACACTGTTCACAGAGGGACTTCAGATGACTGAACAGATGACTTTAGACGACTGAAGATTAAGTTCAATCGACCAAAGATTTTTTGGATAGAATATACAGCAGGCAGTAGCAGTTCAGATGACTGAACTTGTAACTTCAGTCAACTGAACACTATTCAACGGGCAAAATTTTTTTTTTCATGTTTTAAAATATAGCTGTTTGAGCTCTAAACTTTCTAAAATTTTGGGAAACTCTCTAAGGAAACTTTTGCAACATGGAAACAAGTTTGAAAGCCTATAAATACATGGTTTTGCAAATCAAAACTCATCCAAGAATTGAAAAATCTGCTTGTAAAGCTGAAAGCACTCTTGTTCTTCCAAAAGCTCTCTTGCTCACTCATTGCAAATCTATTTTGCTGAGAAATTCTGAAGTGCTAATCATTCCTCCTTTGAATTCCTACTTCTAATCCTATTGTAAGAAGGATATTGGTGAATTCTACACTTGAGCTTCATTGTATTTCATATTGGTATTTTACATTCAAAGTATATAGTGTTGAAATTGTACTAACTTGCTCTTTGAGAGAGTATACTTGTATGCAAATCTTATCTTGTGTTTCTTATAGTTCTTTGACGTTCCAAGGGTCATTTGGATCATTGGCTAAGAAAGGGGACATTTCTTAGAGAGGCGGACTCTAGCCTATGTAAGGAGTGACCGAACGAGGGAATATCGTTTAGAGAAGGCGGGCTCTAGCCTTAACCAAGGAGTGTTGTAATCGGCGTTGTTTCACCTGTCAACGAAATTGAACTAGTGAATCCTTTGGTGGTTTGCCAAAGGCGAGGACGTAGGCTGGGTATAAGCCGAACCTTGTAAAAATCTCCGTCTCATTCTCTCTTTCCCTTACTCTTTATTTTCAGTATATTTAAATTGTGTGGATAGTTTAAATTTGAAAATCATATAAACTACATATATTTGGAAATCAAACAAACTTAAGGTTTAATTTTGATTTGGGTTGTGGAAACCGAAAGGGAGTACGTTGGTTACACCATATCTTGCGGAACCCTTACGGGAGTACGTTACTTGGTTAACATCCCGAAGATAAATTTACCAAGAGTTCATTTGAGTTCTAAATATTTGGAAAGAGTGATTTGATTCATCTATATAGGGCTTTACATCAGCAAACATAAATTTTCATTCATTACAGGGCTTGGTTCAAATTTGGAAAATATAAACAAACAACCATCTTGAGTTGTTATATTACCAAAGTGCTGAATACTTTATATCTTGGTTTGGTTGTTTGTTGTTTGACTTGTACTTGGAAAGTAAATTGATTGTTTGGTTTGAAGATTGTGTTTAATTGATTGGTTGTTTAATTAAGTTGTTGTGTGATTGGTGAAATTAAACAAATAACTTAAAGAATTGGTTAAGTGTTTAAAGAAGTTAAGGATTCTTAAAAGAAGTTAAAAGAAAGTTTTAAAACCCAATTCACCCCCCCTCTTGGGAAGCTATTCCTAATTTCAATTGGTATCAGAGTGAGGTTATTGCAACTCTTAGCTAGAAGCTATAAAAAGATCGTAATGGCTAACTTAGGCGTAGCTCCCTTTGGAGAGGGACAATCTTCAATTAGGCCCCCTATCTTTTGTGGTTTGAACTATACCTTCTGGAAAAAGAGAATGCAAATATATCTTCAAACTATGAATTGGAAAGCATGGGAAGTTGTCATGGAAGGTGATCAAATTCCCACTAAGATAGTTGATGGAAAACAAGTTCCCAAAGAGAAAAATGATATGACCGACCTAGACTATAAGATGCTACAAGTTAATGCTAGTGCCATGAATGCGTTATATTGTGCCTTAAATGCTAATGAATTTAATCGAGTAATGACTTGTAAGTCAGCTAAGGAAATATGGGATAAGCTAGAAGTTACTTATAAAGGAACAACGGATGTTAGGGATAATAGGGTTGACATGCTCACAAGCGAGTATGAAGCCTTTAAGATGAACCCGGATGAATCAATTATAAATATGTTTACTAGGTTCACTCACATAATCAATTCCCTAAATGCCTTAGGAAAAACTTACACTACTTATGAGATGATAAGAAAAATTCTAAGAGGTCTTCCCTCCATATGGGAACCAAAGGCTACTGCTATCACGGAAGGTAGAAATCTGAAAAATACATCCTTAGATGAGCTTATAGGTTCTCTCCTCACATACGAAATGGCAATGAATGAAAAAAGTGGGAAAACCAAAGCCCAAGAAAAAATAGCCTTTAAAACCTCATAAGAAAACTCTAGTAGTGAAGAAATAGATGAAGATGAAGCAGCCTTTATATCTAAAAAGCTAGCAAGGATACTAAGAAGGAGAAACAAATTCAAGAGAAGAATTCAAAGATCTGAATCGGATGAAGAAGAAGAAGAAGTTAGTAAGAAATCAAAGAATAAAACTCCTACGTGTTACAACTGCAACAAAGCTGGACATATCAAATCGGAGTGTCCACTACTAAAGAAAGAATCTAAGAAGAAAAAGAAGAAAGCCATGAAAGCCACTACTTGGGATAGTACAAGTAGTTTGGAGAATGAAATAAGTGACCAAGAGGTTGCTTACACGTGCTTTATGGCATGGGATAACGAAGAAAGCTCCCCAACTAAATCTTCAAATAATTATTATAATGATGAATTAAGTGATGAGGGTATGCCATCTTATGATGAACTTCAAAATGATTTATTCAAAGTACATAAGATGCTTATCAAAGAAAATAAACGAAATACATCATTGAAAAATATGAATGAAGGAATAATGAAAGAGCTAGAATCCCTTAAGGCTGCAGAAAGAGAAAAAGAGTCTAGAATCAAGAAAATGGAAAGTAAGAATGAAACTTTGACAAAGGAGTTAGAAGCTAAAAATCTTGCTGAAAAAGAGAGAGACTTGAAAATCAAAGAATTAGAAAGCAGGAATGAAAAGATGATGGAAGACCTTCGATCCTTATCCTCTACCGTATATGAGAAAGATATGTATATTTCTAGATTAGAGGATAGAATAAGAAAATTATCTCTAGAGTTAGAGAAATTACAAAAGAAGGTTGATAACAAGAAAGAGATAGAAAATTTTAAGAGTCAAATTGAAGATAAAGATAAGATCATTCATAACTTCACAAAAGGAAAGGAAAATTTTGATAAGATGATTGGCTTACAAAGAATGTCTCTAAATAAAGAAGGCATTGGTTTCAATGGAATTGAAAATAAAAAGAAAAAGAATTCTTACATGGGATATTTCTCGAAAGAATCCAAAGACTATACTTGCACTTCTTCTAATGCCTGCACAAACACCATATGCTATCAATGCAAGAAAAAGGGGCATATAAAGCTTGAATGTCCATTTAAGAGGAAAGGTGTTAAAACCAAGCAAGTATGGAAAATAAAAGAAACCTTCCTTCAAAAATCCTCCAAACCCAAGAAAATATGGGTGCCAAAAATGAAATAGTGACTTCACACATATATAAAATAGTAAATGACATTGTTGGCCAAAATCTTAGGATGATTTTCTTTCAAGGCATAACTTAAGGAAATATATAGAAAATATCAATTCTGAGCTTATTATATAAGCACCTTGATGTTATATGTTTCATGCTTACTTGCTTATGTTATGTGCCGATATGCTATATGCTACATAAGTATGACTTGACTTGACTTGACTTATATTGATAATTTATGGCTCATTATATTGCAAACTTGAGCATGAGCATGAATCTTGATATAAAATTAATTTTTGACTATGCATGCTAATAATGAATCAAGTGGATAAATTTGTCTTGTGTTGCTCTTTATGTTGGTATCCATAAGCTATAAATGATATTTTTGATATCCATGAACTATACATTATGTGATATTAAGCTTTGGTATCTATAAAGTATTTTTTGGTATCACATGTTAAAATTTTCATCTAAAAACTCACTTGGTATCACAAAGTCAAATTATTTATGAGCATGATATTGGTATTTGATGAGTGTGTTCATGAGAACGTACAGGATATGAATCAATATATGAAGCATGAATAATAAACTTAAAAGCATAATTGGTATCAAATCTGAATGTATTGAATTCAGGGGGAGTGTCATGAATCATTAATCAATTGATATCATGAATTAAATTTTAAATTTTAAATTGGTATCAGCTGATATCATCAAATTAATAAATGCTGTGAGCTACACACTGCACATGCTATATTGAAAAATAATAACTTGAGTGTGTACATATGTTTGGAATACATGGTTATTGATATGCTTAAAATGATTTGTATTTGAATTTAATTCTTTTCTTTTCTTTTTGATTGATGTCAAAAGGGGGAGAAGTTGTGAAGCAAAAGTTGAGCTTAATTGAGCATGAGCATGATTGATTGGTAAGATAAAGCTTATTGAAAGGGGGAGCCTTTTTAAGGCTTACTCACATTTTTGCTCCTTGTTTGTCATCATCAAAAAAGGGGAGATTGTTGGCTTTACAAGGCTTAAAACCTTGTTATCTTGTTTTGATGCTAACAAACAAGTGAAATTTAATGTATTTGTGTGAGTAATGATGTTTCAGGGCTCATATATGAGAAAGCAAAGGTCAATGTGCTCAAGAGGATCAAATGAAGCTTAAAAGAGTTCAAGCATGGATTTAAAGATGATATATTAAACCTTGAAGAATATGAAGACATGAATGAGTTGTTGAAAGCCAAGGCATATTAAAGTCCTAAGAGCCAAAGAAAAGCAAAGTGATAAAGCTCAAAGAATATGAAAGCTTGAAGCTTGAAGAAACAAAACATGAAGACTCAAGAACCTAAAATGAGAAAAGTTTTATAAGTTTTCATGTAAGTACTTTAAATGTTTAAAATATCGTTTGCAATATTTTGAAGCTCTTAGGTTAATTTCTTGGACCTAAATACCTTTTAAAATATCTGTGAAATAATTTTATAAAGTCAAAAATTATTTTAAAAGGGTTAGAATCATTTTTGGAATAAAAAGCACCAAAAGGGGTTTTCTGTTTGTTGTCAGTTTTTATATAGTCGTATTCATGTGTATTTTTCACTATCAAAAATTCATTATTTTAAATAGTGATGAACATGAAAGTTTTATTATTTTCTCTTAGCTTTCTTTTGACAGCAAGAACACCTAATTTGGAGTTATACATAAAAAGTTATGGTTAAAATACTGAAATGGGGTCACTGTTGTCAGTCAGCTGAACACTGTTCACAGAGGGACTTCAGATGACTGAACAGATGACTTTAGACGACTGAAGATTAAGTTCAATCGACCAAAGATTTTTTGGATAGAATATACAGCAGGCAGTAGCAGTTCAGATGACTGAACTTGTAACTTCAGTCAACTGAACACTATTCAACGGGCAAAATTTTTTTTTTCATGTTTTAAAATATAGCTGTTTGAGCTCTAAACTTTCTAAAATTTTGGGAAACTCTCTAAGGAAACTTTTGCAACATGGAAACAAGTTTGAAAGCCTATAAATACATGGTTTTGCAAATCAAAACTCATCCAAGAATTGAAAAATCTGCTTGTAAAGCTGAAAGCACTCTTGTTCTTCCAAAAGCTCTCTTGCTCACTCATTGCAAATCTATTTTGCTGAGAAATTCTGAAGTGCTAATCATTCCTCCTTTGAATTCCTACTTCTAATCCTATTGTAAGAAGGATATTGGTGAATTCTACACTTGAGCTTCATTGTATTTCATATTGGTATTTTACATTCAAAGTATATAGTGTTGAAATTGTACTAACTTGCTCTTTGAGAGAGTATACTTGTATGCAAATCTTATCTTGTGTTTCTTATAGTTCTTTGACGTTCCAAGGGTCATTTGGATCATTGGCTAAGAAAGGGGACATTTCTTAGAGAGGCGGACTCTAGCCTATGTAAGGAGTGACCGAACGAGGGAATATCGTTTAGAGAAGGCGGGCTCTAGCCTTAACCAAGGAGTGTTGTAATCGGCGTTGTTTCACCTGTCAACGAAATTGAACTAGTGAATCCTTTGGTGGTTTGCCAAAGGCGAGGACGTAGGCTGGGTATAAGCCGAACCTTGTAAAAATCTCCGTCTCATTCTCTCTTTCCCTTACTCTTTATTTTCAGTATATTTAAATTGTGTGGATAGTTTAAATTTGAAAATCATATAAACTACATATATTTGGAAATCAAACAAACTTAAGGTTTAATTTTGATTTGGGTTGTGGAAACCGAAAGGGAGTACGTTGGTTACACCATATCTTGCGGAACCCTTACGGGAGTACGTTACTTGGTTAACATCCCGAAGATAAATTTACCAAGAGTTCATTTGAGTTCTAAATATTTGGAAAGAGTGATTTGATTCATCTATATAGGGCTTTACATCAGCAAACATAAATTTTCATTCATTACAGGGCTTGGTTCAAATTTGGAAAATATAAACAAACAACCATCTTGAGTTGTTATATTACCAAAGTGCTGAATACTTTATATCTTGGTTTGGTTGTTTGTTGTTTGACTTGTACTTGGAAAGTAAATTGATTGTTTGGTTTGAAGATTGTGTTTAATTGATTGGTTGTTTAATTAAGTTGTTGTGTGATTGGTGAAATTAAACAAATAACTTAAAGAATTGGTTAAGTGTTTAAAGAAGTTAAGGATTCTTAAAAGAAGTTAAAAGAAAGTTTTAAAACCCATTTCATCCCCCCTCTTGGGAAGCTATTCCTAATTTCAGTATATATGAGTACAAATTTACATAATTTTCCAGTTAAAGTTAACTACTGAAAGGTTATAAGTTATGCTACAATAGAACTCATGTTGCCACACATTGACAATAATCTATTCCGTCTGACTGAGAGGTGTCTCACTCCTATAATATGTTAACATTTCAGGAAATCCCTGGAGCCGAGCTTAGAAAGCTCTAGGCAGGATTAGTTAGCTGGGTTTGAAGATAGTGCTTGTGAGACACTAGTATGTATATGTATATGGATATGTTTTGTATTACCTTGGGCTATAGTATTATTTGATTTTTGGGGAGACATGTGTATATATGACATGATGGTTCTAGAACTCTGGTATTGTAACAACCTGCTTAATTACTACATTTTTTTTCCTTTTATAATAAAACCAATATAATAAATCCAGCAGATCATAATCTACATGGACACGTGGGTACTAGGAATACATAAAAAAATAGCACGGAAGCCTAAGCAGCAGGAAACATAAAATCATAAACAACTCATGATACCATATACAATACCATCCATCACAATACTAGAGTTAATATATCCATTGTAATTACATATGTAAACCATCCAAAAGAGTCCTAGGATCACTTCCTAGAAAAATCTATATGACCCTATCACAAAATACATACCCTTCAGAGAGGGCAGATCAGCCGTAACTATCACAGCGGAGCTTTATCCGCTCTCCTATCTAAAGCCACTAAAATGTTTATGAAATTTAGGGGTGAGACGCCCTCAGTAAAGGAAATAAACTAATGCTAGTTTGTGGCAACATGAGTTTGTCTGTGTTATACATAAAAGCATATATAAGCATATCAAGTAAATATGTCTGTACCATTTCTAGGAAGAACATGTATAAATATAACATGGCAGAACATAATGGATTTTCATAACATAAATCATCTCATATGGTAATAATACGAAAACAATCCTGATAGGTTAGCTGGTTGTTGTCATGTATTACCCTCACATGATTGGGTTGTGTGGTCCGAAGGCGGGACCGGGCAATGGTTGGCCAGCCACTACCAAGTCAAAAGTACAGTATGTAAGTCCGATGGGTTTGCCAGACATGGTCATACACTAGGGGCACTTACACTTCTTAAAACTACATCGACTATCCGTCCTCACACTACTCCGTACAGCAACGTTAACATAATATCGTGATGATCACAAACACATAGCAGCGGTACTGTGCAAGTGCTAGCCTAAACCAAGCCAACCAGTTTCTAATAACATATAGTATATGATGAAACTGTGATATATGGATATTTCATACTATTAATTGTCAAATCAATATCATCACATCATTTTGCATATATATGTATATCATGAAAATCATTGGCCCGTACACCGGTATTTCATATTTTACCATAGCTTGACCTGTACGCCAGCAAATCATATCCATAGCTCGACCCGTATGCTGAAAAATCATATCCATAGCTCGACCCGTATGCTGAAAAATCATATCCATAGCTTGGCCCGTACGCCGGAAAATCATATCCATATTTTGGCCCATACGCTGGCAAATCGTATCCATAGCTTGGCCCGTACGCCGGAAAATCATATCCATAGCTCTGCCTGTACGCCGGAAAAACATATAAAATTCTCAGCCCGTACGCCGGTTTTTCATTATAAAAATCCATATCAATATCATATTCCTAGAAAACAATTACTCATAACAAATTCTACTCATGCCAAACAAAATGGGTATTTCATATATTTCAAACATATCGTTATTTTTAACAGTATTTTCAAACATAATGCATAAATATAAATATATATATATATATATATAAGTTCATATATTTCCTTGAAATTAAATGCTATAAAAGCATACTTATAATTTTCATAATCAACTAGCTTAGTTTATCCCCTTACCTAATTCCTAAAAAGCCCCTAAGATGAACAGTCCCGCACCCATAGGGTTCCCCGTTCAACACCCTGAAAATGATATTTCCCAGAACTAAACCTCAGTATTTCTACACGTACTATGCTTTCTACAACCATCAAGAAGTCAAATATTGAGTAGAAAGCCTTACCCTGAATTTGGGATGGATTTTGAACTAGCCCCACCAACGATCTACTCCACCAGATATTTAGAGAACTTCCCTAGGAGTGTTGTGGTGGCTTCGAATCATCAAACTGGTAAGAATCCGGCCTGAGATCTTAGAGAGAAGGAAGGAGGGACGAAAATATAGAGAGAGAAGGAGTTTCTCGTGTAATTTCTGCTGAAAACTCTGATTTTAGCATACTTATACACTGGCCTTCATTGACGAGTCACGTCACCTCATCGACGAGGTCAAGAAGACAGTTCGTCGATGAACTCTCTCGTTGACGAAATTCAGAATTGCCCAAATCCTCTCTCTGCGTTTTCTCATCGACGAACCACACCTTCATCGACAAGCCAAATATGCCGAAGCGTTCGTTGACTAAGACCTGCTTTGCCCCTTTTTTAATTTCCTTTTCTCCCTTCCTTTTATTATTTAAATATTATAAATTCTATGGGTCACTACATTCACCCCTCCTTATAAAATTTCATCCTCAAAATTTACTATCCATATAACTCATCATCCCTTAAAACAAAACAGTCTACTTATTTTATTACTTACCCTCACTTATGGTGGAGGAATACCGTGGTTACATTCCGAGTCATGGGAGATTACATATACAAAAAAAAATTCCCCCAAAACTAAAATGCTACACACTACTAAACTATTACATGTACCTGTAAAAGAAATACTACCTAACTACTTACATTTTGCCCGATCAAACTTCTTGGAATAATTGCAGATACTTCTGCTTCATCTGATACTTGGATTCCCAAGAAGCCTCTTCCACTGCATGATTCCTCCACAAAACTTTTACCAGAGGAATCTTTTTGTTACGTAACTCTGGTACCTTCCTATCCAGAATCTGTACTGATATCTCCTCATACACTAGTGAATCACTGAGCTCTAATTCATCATAGCTGATAATATGAGGAGGGTATGGGATGTATTTTCTCAACATGGAAACATGGAATACGTTGTAAATCCTGGACAGCATAGGTGGCAAAGCTAGCCTGTAGGCAACTAGCACCACTTTTTCTAGAATCTCAAACAGGCCGATAAACCTAAGGCTAAGTTTACTCTTCTTCCCGAATCTCATAACTCCTTTCAACGGAGCTATCTTCAAAAATACATAATCACCGATGTCAAATTCCAATTTCCTGTGACGAGTATCAGTGTAACTTTTCTGTCGGCTCTGAACTGCACTGATTCTATCTTGGATAAGCCGAACCTTATCACGTGCTTGTTGAACAAGCTCTGGTCCCACAATTTTTCCGCTCACCCACTTCATCACAAAATAAAGGAGAACGACATCTCCTGCCATACAATGCTTCAAACGATGCCATGCCAATGCTGGTCTAATAACTGTTATTATATGCAAACTCTACTAGCGGCATGAACTGAGTCCAACTACCCCCAAAATCTAATGCGCACGCTCAGAGAATATCCTCTAATATCTGTATCGTCCTCTTATTCTGCCCATCTGACTGAGGATGGAATATCATGCTAAACGATAACTAAGACCCTAGTGCTTCCTACAAACTCTTCCAAAAAAGTGACATGAAATGCGGGTTTCGATCTGACACAATAGATACTGGTACCCCATGAGAATGAACTATCTTCTGAATGTAAATCTCTGTTAAATGGTTGAGGGAGTAGCTGATCTTGATAGGTAAGAAATGGGAAATCTTAGTCAAACGATCAACAATTACCCAAATAGCATTTTGGCCGTGCAATGTCGTCAACAATCCTAACACAAAATCCATAGATATATGATCCCATTTCCATTATGGGATGTATAATGGCTGCAACTGCCCTGCCGGCCTTTGGTGCTCAGCTTTTACCTACTGGCACATCAAACACTGAGCTACATACTCGGCAATCTCTTTCTTCATATCACTCCACCAGTACGACTCTCGCAGATCCCTATACATTTTTGTACTACCAGGATGAACTGTGTATAAAGATCTATGAGCCTCCTTTAGAATGGTCTTCCTAATATCCACATCGGCAGGAACACATAATCTGGAACGGAACCGCAAAGCTCCATCATCTGCAACACTGAATTCCTCCCCCTGACCACTCTGCACTATATTCATCACCTTTGCTAATTTTGGGTCTTCCTTCTGAGCAGTTTTAATTCTTTCCTGCAGAGTAGTTTGCACTACTAAATTGGCGATACATACCTAAGGATCACTTCCAACTAATTTGATGCCAAGTGTCTCTAGATCCATCATGATCGGATACTGAATGTCCATAGCTGCCAACACTGATTCCTTGGATTTCCTGCTTAACACATCAACTACCATATTTGCATTCCCTACATAGCTGCTGGTACAATCGAAATCCTTAATTAGCTCTAACCATCTTCTCCGCCTCATCTTCAGTTCCTTCTGGGTGAAAAAGTACTTTAAACTCTTATGGTTGGAAAAGATCTCACACCGCTCGCCATACAGATAATGCCTTAAAATCTTCAATGCGTGTACCACTATAGCCAACTCAAAATCATGGGTAGGGTAGTTATTTTCATACTCTTTCAATTGTCTGGAAGCATATGCCACCACCCTGTCATGATGCATTAATACATGGCCAAGTCCTTTCAGGGACGCATCATTGTAAATGACATAACCCTCACCCTCTGACGGGATGATCAGTACTGGTGCTGTGACTAGCCTCTGCTTCAATTCTTGAAAGCTCTGCTTATAGCTGTTGTCCCACTCAAATCTGACGTTCTTCCTAGTCAGTTGTGTCAGAGGCCTTGATAGTGCTGAGAAACCCTCAACAAAACGACGGTAATATCCAACTAACCCCAAGAAAGTCCTAATCTCCTGAACGTTCCTCGGTCTAGCCCAATTCACTATTGCCTCAATCTTACTGGGATCTATAAAAATACCATCTCTAAATATAACATGCCGTAAAAACATGACCTTCTCAAGCCAAAAGTCACATTTACTAAACTTAGCGTATAACTTCTTTTCCCATAGCGTTTGCAGTACCTGCCTCAAATGTATCTCATTCTCCTCATAGCTTCTCGAATAGACCAGTACATCATTAATAAAAACAACAACAAAATGATCTAAATATGGATGAAAAATCCTATTCATCAAATCCATAAATATAGCAGGAGCATTTGTCAGACCAAATGACATAAGAAAGAACTCGTAATGCCCGTACCTAGTCCTGAAGGTTGTCTTCGAGACGTCTTCTGCTTTCACTTTCACCTGGTGATAGCTGGATCTAAGGTCAATCTTCGAATACACCTGTGCACCCTGGAGCTGGTCAAACAAATCATTTATACGGGATAGAGGATATTTGTTCTTGATCGTCACTTTATTAATCTCCCTGTAATCTATGCACATTCTCATAGACCCATCTTTCTTCTTTACAAATAGAACTAAAGCTCCCCACGGAGATACACTGGGTCGTATAAAGCCCTTATCTAGCAAATCTTGCAATTGATTCTTCAATTCTGCCAACTTCTTTGCCGCCATTTGGTTAGGTACTTTAGAGATCGGCGTTGTACCTAGAAGTGGATCAATAGGAAAATCTACCTCGTGATAAGGTGGCAAGCCTGGTAACTCCTTTGGAAAAAACATCTGTAAACTCTTTTACGACAGGCATGCTAGCAAGTTTCAATTCATTCTCTGACATCTCCTTCACAACTGTCACAAACCCCTGACAGCCACTCAACATTAGTCTTCTGACCTGGATAGCTGAAACTAGCTGAAGCGGGGATTCCATTCGCGACCCTACGAACTTAAATTCTGCTCGTCCAGGTGGTCTGAGTATAACTTCTCGTGAATGGCACTCTATGATGGCAAAATTAGTTGCTAGCCAATCCATCCTAAAGATCACATTGAATCCATGCATATCCAGCACTATTAGATTGGCAGACAAAATTTTCCCTTGAACCTCAACTGAACAATCTCGGAGCACCCTACTACACGTCATTGCTAACCCAGTCGGTGTAGATACCAACAGTTCAATATCTAACAACTGTGTTTCTGCCCCACATAGTCTAGTGCACTTCGAAGACACAAATGAGTGTGTAGCTCCTAAATCAAATAATGCAATAACTTTAAAAGAAAGTACTAACTATACCTGTCACCACATTGTCGGCAGTCTTAGCATCACCCGACGTCAGAGCGAACACTCTACCTAGAGCCATATTCCTCTGCTGGCCCCCTCGTGGCACTTGATAACCTCCTTGGTATGGTCTGCGAGGAGGAGTTGCATCTGGTGGTGCAGGGTAGTCTCGCACCATATGACCCAGTCTACCACAGAGGTAGCAGACAACTCCACTTGCTCGACACTCTCCCCAGTGTCTTCTCCCATAATTCTAACAAACATGAAGATCCTGCACTACTAGAACCTCGCGTCCTTTAGTCTCCTGCCTCCATTCTATGCCATGGTTCCCTCTTCCTCTATCCCTGCTCCTCTACATCTAGACATTCCCTAAGCTTTGCCAAGGCTGCTCTATTAACTAACTTAGCAAAATCCTGGATCTGTAGCACTATCACTTGCTTAAATATGTTTTCTCCTTAAGCCTCTTTCAAACTACCTTGCTTTCTTTACCTCATCAGGGACAATATATGAAGTGAAGTGAGAGAGCTCTATAAAACACGTTGCATAGCGCTGGACTGATAACTATCCTTACTTTAGACTTAGGAACTCCTCCACTTTAGCCTCCCTGACAGTAGCTGGAAAAAATCTATCGAAGAACAATTCCTTAACCCGATCCCAAGTCATGGATTTCGACATAGTCCTCTACTGCTCCACAAGCCTCACAGTAGTCCACCACCTCTCGGCCTCTCCTGTCAATTTATAGGTGGCGAAAAGGATCCTTTATTCTTATGTACACTGTAGCACCGCCAAAACTTTCTTAGTCTCCTGCATCCAGTTCCTAGCGGCTGCAGGATTGACTCCTCTTGAGAATACCGGAGGATTCATCTTTGTAAACTTCTCTATAGTGCACCCATGGTCTGCTAACGAACCGCCCTGCTCCCTGGAGCTCCTAGCGATCTCAGCCATAACCTGCTGAGCCACGCTACGTAATACTACATTAGAGTCTGTCTCACCTGCACTCGAGGGCCTCTCCCTATCACTGCTGCTTGCATGGGCACTACCTCCTCTTAGATCCATCTTGAAAACAACAAACGTAACTCAGTAATCCCATCCTCATAATTCACTCGCCAAATCTAACCTCTTATCTTAACATCCTCAGCTTATTCGTAGCCCCAGTCCTACATTCTAGGAATATAACCCAACAATAGTTTACTATAATTTTCCTGAAATCATCACTCCAGGAAAAACACATAAACTACCATGGAAGTCCTACTTCTAGACTATAGAACAACACCTTAAATCACTTTCCTATACTCTGGTATCGTTTTCGCTACACTCTAGAGTCTATAGAACCTAGCAACCTAGGTTCTGATATCAAACTGTAACGACCTGCTTAATTACCACATTTTTTTCCTTTTATAATAAAGCCAATATAATAAATCCAGCAGATCATAATCTACCTGGACCCATTGGTACCAGGGATACATCAAAAAATAGCACGGTAGCCTAAGCAGCAAGAAACATAAAATCATAAATAACTCATGATCCCATATACAATACCATCCATCACAATACCAGAGTTACTATATCCATTGTAATTACATATGTAAACCACCCAAAAGGGTCCTAGGATCACTTCCTACAAAAATCTATCTGACCCTATCAACTAATACATACCCTTCAGAGAGGGCAGATCAGCCGTAACTATCACAATAGAGCTTTATTCGCTCTCCTATCTAGGGATCTTGAAATTTTTATGAAATTTAGGGGTGAGACACCTCTCAGTAAAGGAAATAAACTAATACTAGTGTGTGGCAACATAAGTTTTTCTGTGTTATACATAAAAGCATATATAAGCATATCAAGTAAATATGTCTGTATTATTTCTAGGAAGAACATGTATAAATATAACATGGCAGAACATACTAGATTTTCATAGCATAAATCATCTCAAATAGTAATAATACGAAAACAATCATGTTAGGTTAGTTGGCTATTGTCATGTATTACCCCCACATGACTGGGTTGTGTGGCCCGAAGGTAAGACCTAACAATGGTTGGCTGACTACTACCAATTCAAAAGTACAGTCTGTAAGTCCGATGGGTCTGCTAGACCTGGTCCGTACAACAGGGGCACTCACACTTCTTAAAACCACATCGACTATCCATCCTCATGCTACCCCGTACAGCAGCGTTAACACAATATCATGATGATCACGAACACATAGCAGCGGTACCGTGCAAGTGCTAGCCTAAACTAAGCCAACCAGGTTTTGATAACATATAACATATAATGAAACTGTGATATATGGATATTTCATACTATTAATTGCCAAATCAATATCATCACATCATTTTGCATATATACGTATATCATGAAAACCATCGACCTTGTATGCCAGTATTTCATATTTTACCATAGCTCAACCCGTACGCCAGGAAATCGTATCCATAGCTCGGCCCATACACCGGAAAACCATATCCATAGCTCAGCCCGTATGCCAACAAATTATATCCATAGCTCACCCCATATGCCAGCAAATTGTATCCATAGCTCGGCCTGTATGCCGGCAAATCATATCCATAGTTCGCCCCGTACGCCGACAAAACATAAAAAATTCTCAGCCCATACGCCGATTTTTCATTATAAAAATCCATATCATTATCATATTCCCAGAAAACAGCTACTCATAACAAATTCTACTCATGCCACACAAAATGGGTATTTCGTATATTTCAAACATATCTTCATTTTTAATAGTATTTTCCAACATAATGCATAAATATATATATATATATATATAAATACATATATTTCCTTGAAATCAAATGCTATAAAATCATACTTATAATTTTTATAATCAACTAACTTAGTTTATCCCTTTACTTGATTCCTAAAAAGCCCCTAAGATGAACAATCCTGCACCCACGGGGTTCCCCATTCAATACTCTGAAAACGATATTTTCCAAAACTAAATTTTAGTTTTTCTACGCGTACTATGCTTTCTACAACTGTCAAGAAGTCAAATGTTGAGTAGAAAGTCTTGCCCTGAATTTGGGATGTATTCTGACTAGCCCCACTAATGATCTACTTCGGAAGATATGCAAAAAACTTCCCTAGGAGTGTCGTGGTGGCTTCGGATCTTTGAACTGGCGAGAATCCGGCCTGAGATCTTAGAGAGAATGAAGGAGGGATGAAAATCTAGAGAGAGAAGGAGTTTCTCACATAATTTCTGCTTAAAAATTCGATTTTAGCTTACTTATACACTGGCCTTCGTTGACGAGCCACATCACCTCGTTGACGAGGTTAAGAAGACATACCGTCGACGAACTCTCTCTTCGTCAATGAAATTCAAAATCACCCAAATCCTCTCTCGATATTTTCTCATCGATGAACCACACTTTCGTCAACGAGCCTAATATGCCATGTCGTTGACGAAGACCTGCTTTACCCCCTTTTTAATTTCCTTTTCTCCCTTCCTTTTATTATTTAAATATTATAAATTTTTTGGGTTACTATAGGTATTGTATTTGGGGTTTATGTATATGTTTCTACTGCATGTTTTACTTAAGATATGGATAGGTGTACTCGGTACCCATTGCGGGATTTCAGGTTACTACAGTATTGTAACGCCCCGAACTCTTTAACCTGGGTTCAGCGTGTTATACCTGATAAAATCCTAATAATCCATAATCCATAATATACGCAGTGGAAAACATAAACATAATCTCCATATAGCATAATACCAGAGTTTACTAATTTTAACTATAATCCATAATAAATCATCCATCACCTGTATTTCCATAAATCTACATAACTCTCAAAAACATTTCAGTATTTTCATAATCATTTCTTACTCAACAGCCTTAAAACATAAAGGCATAAAACATAAATTTTATACATCCCAAAATTAATATAGAAACATACCATTTTATTTTTCTATTTTCCAATAATGCAATAAAAACCTCGAGCACTCTAAGCTCGATCTCAAGGAAATCTTGAAAAGGATAATACATTTATATAAGGGTGAGACACATTTCAGTAAGGGAAGAAATCATATATTAAACACAGCGTGTGGCTAACATGAGGTATATAACAACATAGTATTTAACATTTAAAAATCGTTAACACAATTTTTGAAATCATTCTCTGATCCTAATCAAACACATGCAAAAAATTTAACCCATGAGATTAACCGAGGATAGGGGTGATTACCCGTCCATACAAGTAGCACCCCTCTGCTTTGATATTTAGGCAACCCTAAGGTCACTAATAAAGCATACCAGGGCACTCATCTTACTCAGTAAGCCTTCAAGTGATAGATTGATCTCATACTCACACCGTTCATACAAAAGTTTACCGGTGAAGGCTCTCAAAAATAGGGAAATCTACCCACCTATACAAGTAGGTTCCCTCTACGCTAGTATGTTATGCGGTTATTGCCACATCTGAAGCTACTAGTGCACTCGCCTTTCTCAACAAGCCCTTAGGCGAAGAGTGTGCTCTGCCCAAACGTAACATGTTATACATACACAAATACTTCTAATATCATAACACATTATTCTTTTCTGTCATTATTCAATCATACACATCCGTTCATGTTCATAACTTAAACATTGCATTTCATTTCACTTTAAGTGACTCTTTCCCATTTTACATTGTTCACCTTTCACATTTCATTTCCATTCCATTCATTTCCCTTTTCATTTCATTTCATTTCATTTCATACCCAGCATCTTTTAGCTGTTTTACCTAGCATCTTTCAGCTGTTTTACCCAACATCTTTCATCTGTTTTAGCCAGTAATTTTTAGCTGTCATACATTTACCCAACATCTTTTAATTGTATTACATAGCATTTTTTAGCTGTTACACATTTACCCAACATCTTTCAACTATTTTACCCAGCATTTTTCAGCTGTTTACCCAGCATTTTTCAGTTGTTTACATGGTTGCATTAACACACATAAGCAGCATAGTCCATAGTATGTTTTATTCACAATGCATTACTTACTTAACCTACATCTCGTACATTTAACATATATTTGCACAGAATCTCATGCCACACAGTTTAGCAATAAAATTCATACATTGCCTGTAAAATAAGCCCACCAACATTTAATGTTTATATACTGAAAATACATTTCATTTCTTACATAATTATCCTGAAAATATTTCTCACTTTTATCTGTTTATTTTCGTATATACATATCTAATAAACAACCCTAAACTTGAAAAAATATAATTTAAACAGTTGACATTTTACCCATACCGAAACATATACACATATATATAACACAATTTATTTGTCCATTAAATTCATAAAAATTATGGTTTAATATATATTTTTTCCCTTACCTGGTTTCTTGAACTACGCCAACAGGGACCGCGAAAAATACCTGCGGCGCTCACCCGGACCCTAAATCAAAAATCCTAATTCCATTAAATTAACCTTAAATAAAATATTATTTTAATACTTCTTAGGCTCTTAAATACCCAAATAAACAATTATACCCTCAGATATAAACAAATTACCAAATTTCCCAAATCCCACTCTCGCTTTGAAGTGGGGCCTAGAAAACCCCAATTGGAATTTTACTTATGTCAAAATGATGATGATCACGACTAGGACCCCGTGGTGGTGCTTGATCGTCGATTTAACAGTAGATTTAATAAGAAATTGAGAAATTAGGGGAAAGTTACCTTACCCTAGGAATGATGCCTATGCCGCTCCCATGACAAATCCGCACTAGTAGAAATGTCGGTGGTGGAGTTAGGAATCCAATGAGACCTTCCGTTTTCCGATCGACACTTGTTAGACAGACGAAATTGAGGAGAGAAAGAGAAGTGGAGATGGAGACGACAGAGAGAAGGTGAAAGATGAATGCCTAGAAGAGGGGGGGGGGTTGCGTTGTTCCTCTGCAAGTTTTAGGAAGCTTCAAGCTTCCCCGCCCCCCTTTTTTTTTTCTTTCTTTCTTTTGTTTTTTCTTTACTTACTTTATCATATAATGTAATAATAATATTATATATATATACACACACACACACATATATACTTTACCCAATATATATATATATATATATATATCATATTATTTATTTAATACATCAAATTTAATAATACTTAATTAATTGATTAATTTATGATAAATAATTTTAATTTAATTTAATTTTTTTATTCCTTTTATTTGTTTATTTAATTAATTAATTTCATAATGTTTAACTAATTAATTGATTAATAATTTTAATTAATTAATTTTTTTTTAAATTTTTTTTTCGGGTTAGTACAAGTATGATATTAGAGACATGTGTAGATAGGTTGGCACTCCGGGCCCCACTGGGTTCGGGGCACCACAGTGTGGTATCACAATCTAGGTTGCTAGCTTCTGCAGACTTTAGTAGATAACAATACCAGAGTAGAGGAATGGATCTTGATGAGGGTAGGAAATGGGTAGATCAGGATTCTAGTAAGACAAGATAGGAATTTGAGGTTTTTTCTCGTAGCCTGGAGGTAGAATTCCATGGTCATTTTTGTGTTTTTCTTGAAACAACGGTTTCAGGAATGCCATGACAACTATTATGGGTTTTTGTTTCTGAGCAACAAGACTGTATTTTAATTTGGATTATGGATGTTAAGTTGATTAGTTGCATAAGGATATTTTATGGTTTCCTAGTTAGATAAATATATTAGTCATGTTATGATGTTAGGATTCTAAGACTATTTTCATTCTATTATCAGGATGGACCTTGGGAGTAGTAATGCGAATGCTGGTGGTGGTAACGATGAGGGGCCTTCCAACATGGGTGGCAGCGATTTAGATGCAATATTGCATAGTGTAGCCCAATAAGTTATGGCAGAGATTGCGAGAAACTCTAGGGAGCAAGATTTCCCACTAGCTGGCCAGGGATGTACCATAGAGTAGTTTACTCGTATGTATCCCTCATATTTCTCGGGAGGGGCTGACCCATTTGTTGTAGAAAACTGAGTCCAAGATATTGAAGAAATATTGGTAGTTCTACCTTACACTAAGGAGCAAAATGTTTTATTTGCTACTTTTAAGATGACTGGGGAGGCTAAGTGCTGGTGGAGGTCAGTAAAATTATTAGAAGAACAGAGGACAAAACTTACAACTTTGACCTAGAGCCACTTCAAAGGAATCTTCTTTGATCGGTATTTTCCCACTACTACTAGAAATGCTAAAGTAGAGGAATTTCTAAATTTGACCCAAGGGCACCTGACTGTTCAATAGTATACAACAAAATTTGTTGAGCTGTCCCGTTTTGCCCCATATATGGTGCCAGATGAGGAAAAGAAGGCGAGGATATTTAAGGGAGGCCTGAGGCAGGGAATTTATGAACAAGTAATGGCTTTCCAAGTCCAAAACTTTTCAAAATTGGTAGATAAAGCTACAGTGATCGAGACCAGCCTACAGAGAGGTGTTGGGGTGCAGAGTCAGAGGAAGAGGCCCATGCCTCTTGGTTTTCAAACAAGTACTATTTGAGGCCTATGGAGGAGAGACAGAAATAGTGGGGACCAGAGACAAGAGATGGGAAGACAAGTGTATCAGGGCAATCAAGCATACCCTACCTACCCCAGATGTAACAAGAGGCATGTAGGGGAATGTCGAGTAGGGATGAATGCCTGCTATTGGTGTGGTGGACCTCATCAAATAGCACGAGATTGTCGTGCATTGCTGAGTGGTGTGCCTACTCCGAGACAATTCATAGGAAACGACCAGGCACCCCGAGGCAGCTAGCAGAGGAATACCGCCTAGATACAGGTTTATGCACTGACACCAGGAGACGCAGAGGTGGCCGGTGACGTGGTGACAGGTACCATTTTTATGTTTTCAAATAAAGTCATGGTGTTGCTTGATTTAGGTGCAACTCACTCATTTATATCTAAAGGATATATCAAATAGTGTGGGGTAGAAACTTAATGGTTAGACGTCGAGTTATCCGTTGTCACACTAACAAGAATAGTGGTAAACTGCGAAAAAAGTGCTTAGAGATTTTCCAATGAGTATTCAAGGAAGAATGCTACTAGCCAACATAGTGGTATTTGACATGCATAGGTTTGACGCGATTTTGGGTATGGAGAAGCTAGCTGCTAACTATGCCAGTATTGATTGTTATAAGTAAGAGGTCGTATTCATACCTTTTGGGGAGCAAGAGTACATGTTTGTTGGATCGAGTGTGCATTCTTCCCCATAGATTTTATCAGCTATATAGGCAAGGAAGCTACTCTTGGAGGGATACCAGGGGTATTTAGCTTGTGTAAAGGAAGTACCCAAGGGAGGGTTAAAGTTTAAGGATGTTCCAGTTGTAAGAGAATTCTCTAACGTGTTTTCAGAGGATTTACCTAGGTTGCCTCCCAACCGTGAGATTGAATTTGCTATTGATCTACTTCCAGGGACAGCACCAATTTCTAAAGCTCCCTACAGAATGACTCTAGCAAAGTTAAAAGAATTAAAAGAACAATTGCAGGAATTATTAGACAAGGGATTTATCAGGCCTAGCATGTCACCCTAGGGATCACTAGCTTTGTTTGTTAAGAAAAAGTACGGGTTGATGAGGATGTGTATCGACTACCATGAGATAAATAAAGTGATGATTAAGAATAAATACCCACTACCCCGAATTGATGACATGTTTGACCAACTTTAGGGAACATAGGTATATTCTAAGATTGATCTCCGATTAGGATATTATCAGGTGAAAATTAGAATTAAGGATGTTTCAAAGTCTGCTTTCCGAACTAGGTATGGTCACTACGAGTTCTTTCTTATGCCTTTCGGATTTACTAATGCTCCTATGGCCTTTATGGATATGATGAACAGAGTATTCCATGAATATTTGGATCAATTTGTGGTGGTGTTTATAGATGATATTTTGGTTTATTTGAGAAGTCCCGAGGAGCATGAAAATCATTTGAGGCTGGTACTTCAGTTGCTAAGGGAAAAGAAATTGTTTGTTAAATTTAAGAAATGCGAATTCTAACTAGAGAAAGTTGCATTCCTTGGACACATGATATCCAGGGACGGAGTTTCTGTAGATCCGAGTAAAATAGAGACGGTAGTGGAATGGGCGAGGCCGAAAAATATTTAGGAGGTTAGAAGTTTCTTGAGTCTGGTAGGATACTATCGCCAGTTTGTGGAAGGATTTTCTAAACTATAGGTTCCTCTGACACGGCTGATGAAGAAGAATGTGAGGTATGAATGGATTGATGATTGTGAGCAGAGTTTTCAGGAATTAAAGCAATGCCTCGTCATTGCCCCAGTTTTGAGTACTTCATCAGGAGAGGGTGGATTTGTGATTTATAGTGATGTATCACAGAAAGGGCTAGGGTGTGTTTCGATGCAACAGGGAAAATTTGTGGCTTATGCTTCTCAACAACTTAAGAAGTACGAGAAGAACTATCCTATGCATGAATTGGAGTTGGCTGTGGTAGTTTTTGCGTTCAAAATTTGGAGGCACTACTTATATGTGAAAGATGTGAGACATTCATAGATCACAAAAGTCTTAAGTACTTTTTCACACAAAAGGAACTAAATATAAGGCAGAGAAGATGGCTGGAACTAATAAAAGACTACGATTGTACCATCATTTATCACCTAGGGAAAGCTAATGTGGTAGCCGATGCCTTGAGCCACAAGTTAGGGAATGCCTTAGTATCAGTAATGGTAACCCAATATTAGATCAAGATGGATTTAGAAAGGCTTTGTGTGGAATTAGTCGAGGGAAGCTATAAAGAATTCCTTGAGAGTTTAGTAGTTCAGCCCACTTTACTGGAGAGGATTAAAATTGTTCAGATGAAAGATATAGAGTTAGTAAAGATTGTGGATAAAGTACAGAGCGGGCTGGAGACAGAATTTAATATCTCAGATGATGGAACTTTGAGGTTTCGTACTAGAATCTATGTACCTGATGATGTTGAAATTAAAAGAACTATTCTGGAAGAGGCACACTGTTTCCTCTATACAGTACATCTTGGAAGTATTAAAATGTGTAGGGATCTGTGGGAATCCTTTTGGTGGAGTAATATGAAAGGAGAAATTTCTTGGTATGTAGAGTAGTACTTGATATGTCAACAAGTAAAGGCGGAGCATCAGAGATCAACAATACCAATGTAACCACTTCATATTCCTGAATGGAAGTGGGAGCATATCTCTATAAACTTCGTCATAGGGTTGCCACCTGCACTGCATGGGCAAAATGCCATCTGGGTAGTAGTGGACCGATTGACAAAGACTGTCCACTTCCTTCCAATCAGGGTTAACTATTCCATGAACAAGTTAACATAATTGTATATTTAGGAGATAGTTAGACTTCATGGCGTGCCAGTATCCATTGTATCAGACCGGTACTCACGGTTCACATCCCAGTTCCAGAAAAGTTTACAAAGAGCTTTGGGTTCCCATATGACTTTTTAGCATGACATTTCACTTGCAAACTGATGGACAATCAAAGAGGACCATTCATATATTAGAAGATAAGTTACGGGCTTATATGTTGAACTTTGGGTGCAGTTGGATCCAGTATTTGCCACTAGTGAAGTTTGCTTACAATAATAACAACTAGGCCTGTATTGAAATGACACCGTATAAAGCATTATATTGTCGAAGGTGCCAAACTCTACTATCTTGGCATGAAGTTGGTGAAAGGCAATTTCTGGGGTCAGAAATTGTACAACAAACTTCTAAGAAAATTAGACTATTCAGGAAAGAATTAAATTAGCTCAGAGTCGATAGAAAAGCTACGTAGATACCCGCTGATGAGCACTGGATGTGGGTCTAGGTGATAACGTAATTTTGAAAATTGCACCAATGAACGAAGTGATGAGATTTGGAAAGAAGGGTAAGCTAAGCCATAGGTATATTGGGCCGTTTGAGATACTGGAAATAATCAGTCCAGTTGCCTACAGGTTAGCGTTACCCTCGGCACTATCTAGGATCCATGATATGTTCCATGTATCTATGTTGAAAAAGTACATCCTAGATCCTTCACATGTGATAAGCTACGAGTCATTGGAGCTTAGAAATACTCTATCTTATGATGAAGTGTCGGTTCAGATCTTGGATCAGAAAGAGCAGAATTTCGCACCAAGAAGATCCCGCTGGTAAAAGTGCTCTAGCATAGTCACACAATTAAGGAAGCCTTATGGGAACTAGAGGAGGAAATGCGCAAGAGGTACCCACACTTGTTCAGCGGGGCCCAAAGTTAGACAAATAATGTAATAGTTCAGGTAAGTATTCGTTTGTATGTAAGTTGATTTTGTATAGGTTAAGTAGTTGAGTGTAATTAATTGTAAATCTAAATGTGATGGTTTTTATATTAAAGTGGTTTTGGGAGAATTTTGATTTGGTTTTGTAATCTCCCAGAGCCGTTGATGTAACCACAGTATTCCTCCGCCACAAGTGATGGTAAATAATAAAGTTTCAACGAATTTTCCAAAAGTGGTATAAGTGTTAGTAGTAAATTTTGAGGACAAAATTTATATAAGGAGGGGAGGATGTAGAGACCTGGAAAAATGATAATAATAAAAATAATATGAAAAAGGGGAAATCAATTTGGTGCAGAACCAAACCGTCTACAGTTTGGTAAGCTTGGAGAAAACTGTCGATAGTTTTGTGTTACTGAGGTCTGGTAAGGATAAAATGGTAAAAAAATGGTTTGGTTAAAAACCAAACTGTTGATGATTTCACCTGGGCAGTAGCTTATATATAAAGGGATTTAAGCTTATTTGTAGGAAAAAAAATTAAAATGCTTCTCTCTCTCTCTCTCTTCATTTTTTCTCCAATCTTCAGCCGAATTCATGATCAAACATCATTTTTAAGGTCTAACAGCAATCCTTGTCATTTTAATTGGAACCGATTCATGTTTTAGGGATTCTAGGCACCACTCATGAGTTAAGGTAAGGAGAATAAAATTATGTTAGTCGTTTTAGAGATGAACCGATTAAAACTAAAGTATATAAATATAGAGTTTTGTGCTCTGAACACTACAGGCATTGTTTTAGGATCCCTACAGGCATACCTTCAGTAAGCAGGTAAGGGGAAAAGATTACGTCAGCCATTTTCAGAAATTGAACCGCTTAAATTATAGTATTCGATTACAAGAATAGTATATATGATCTTCTAGGCATTCACGCATATGGAAATTATAGATTTTGAAATTTATTATATATATGTTTTGGGGGAAAAACCTAGTATTTGAATTTAGGTAAACCCTAGGAAGTTTATACTAATATTTTTAGCACAATAAAATAGTTTTTCAGGCATATTATTATATAATGAAATATTTACTCAAATTGTGTGGCATGAGTAATGAAATTATGACAGATTTATTTTAGAGTTTTGATATGATAGATTTATATAGAAATTATGAATTTGATGAGAACATGATATGACAGTTTTATACAGAAACATGACATAACAAAATTTATGCAGAGTTATAAAATGACGGCTTTAAGCTGAGTTATGGTATGTTATGCCGGTTTTATACTGAGACAATTATGATATGACGGTTTTATATCGATTATGATTTGACAGATATGATGTGACAATGAAAACATGATTTACACAGATTTATGAAATAATGAGTATGAAATGAGATCATGTTAACAGTTATATTACAAATTGTACTATATGATATCAAAATCCTGATGGATTAATTATGTTCAAAGCATGGTACCGTAGCTAGCTTGCAAGATCCAACAGTGTAACCCCCCTATGTTCGACCCGAGAAGTGTTGCGGAGAGTAGGATGTGTTCGAACAAGGTTGGGTGTACAGATCAGTCAGTGCAACCACACTTCTTAGATAGAGTGTTTGTGTTGGATAGTCAATTGGCCCCTAAAGAGTTGCGGAGAGAAGGATACCCCCTGGGTTTGGCCCGCGAAGTGTTGTGGAGAGCAAGATGGGTATAGACTAGGCTGGGTGGACAATCATACTTACAGACTTTTATGTTTGACTTAGCATGGTAAGCCAACCATTGCTAAGTCCAACCTATGGGCCGCACAACCCAGTCATATGGGACTATTACATGACGAGTTATATGAATGTCCTAGGGAAAGTTTTATGTATAGATATATTAGACGAATTATGTACACAGAGAAATCTATTATGATCAAGTATGTTTATGTAGACAAGCATGTATGTTTCTAAATATATATGTCTATATGAGTACAAATTTAGATAATTTACCAGTTAAAGTTAACTACTTAAAGGTTATAAGTTGTGCTACACTAGAACTCATGTTACCACACACTGACAATAATCTATTCCATCTTACTAAGAGGTTTCTCACTCCTACAATCTGTTAACATTTCAGGAAATCCATGGAGGCGAGCTTAGAGAGTTCCAGGCAGGATTAGTTACTTGGGTTTGAAGATAGTGCTAGTGAGACACTAGTATGTATCTGTATATGGATATGTTTTGTATTACCCTAGGTTGTAGTATTATTTGGCTTTTAGGGAGAGATGTATATATGATATGATGGTTCTAGAACTTTGGTATTGTATTCGGGGTTTATGTATATGTTTCCGCTGCATGTTTTACTTGAGATATAAATAGGTGTACCTAGTACCCATTGAAGGATTTTGGGTTACTACAGTATGGTATGAGAGACATGTGTAAACAGGTTGGCTGTAGAGACCTAGAAATTATGATAATTAAATAATAGAGAGTAAGGGAAATTTGTAAGGGGAAAAGTAGGGTTCGTCAATAAACGTCTAGTTTCATCGACGAACTACCTTATAGGAATCGTGGATGAAGTTTAGTGTCTCATTGACGAAGAGATACCGAGAGGGGGTGTTTTGGACCCATTGGTTCGTCGACGAGCTCTTCACCTTCGTCGAGGAACTCCCTTCTTTGGTTCGTCGACAAGTACATGTGGCTCATTGACGAAGCCACATGTCAACCACCTATAAATACGTGGAAATCGGGTTTTTGGTGAAGGATTCAACCTCTCTCTCAGTTTGTCTCTCTGGAAATGGATTCTCTAACTTCTCTCTAAGATTCCGACCATGTTTCTCCCCAGTTCGACGATTAGAAGCTACCACGATGACTCTGGGGAGATTCTCTACAACTTAACCAAAGCAGAATTTTGGTTTGAGGAATTTGGACACCTTCCCAAAATCAGGGTAAGTAGGTTCTTTACGGGTTTGGTAGTTATTAGGCTTTTCTGAACCCAGATTTTGGGTTAGATGGAAATATAATGGTTTTTGAGTTGATTTAATTAGGGTTTTGTGATTGCAAGGTTTGGGTTTCCAAACACCTCAGGCATGGGTTGAGGATCTCAACAGGTGTTTTCCCAGGATCTCAGGTAATATTGATAAATAATTAAAAACTCAGGAATTTTATGAATAAAAGATAAATGTGAGCCTAGGGAAAAGGCAGATATGGTTATTATTTTGAGATGGGTTAATTGAATTCGCAAATGTATATCATTACAGGATTCTGTGTTTGGCGCGATGGGTGTAAGAATATAATTGGTTCAGATCTCCTAGCCAGTTAGGTAAGGGAAATATGTTATGCTGGTAAATTCAGAAATTTTATTAGTACATTATAGTATTTGATTATGAGATACACATTATAAATTATATAGTTATACAAATTTCAGTATATGAGTTCTATTTATTAATTGTGTGGCTTAAGTCAGTATTTGTTCAGTATAGTATTTATATAGTTTTTAGAATATCATGATTTACAATATTTATATACAGAAATATGTTTGACTAGATTTATAAAATTATGATTTACAGTATATACGTAGATAGATATTTTAAAGTATTCACAGAATACCATTATTCCTAGAATTACAAAACCATAACGCTCAGATATTACAATTTATTCAGTTAAGATATTACAAATATTTTAGTTCAGATAATACAGTTTATTAAGATAATTTTTACAGTGTTATGGTTATATAAAATCATGATGAAATAGTAATATATATATATATATATATATATATATATATAATAGTATTATACAATGTCAAACCCTGATGAATCAGATCAGTATTAGAGCACGGTACCGTAGCTATTCAGATTAGAGTGCAACTGTTGACCCTATGGATCATGCCCTATTTGGATTATGATAAATACTCAAGCATTTAATGTCTATCAAGTTTGTGTGCATGTTCGTATTAGCAAAGATCATTTGATGGCACATGTTAACTTGAAGCAAAAGAAGACCCACAAGATTCATTTATTGTAATTTCATATTAAGTTTAATATTGGGTCTTTAATAGTAAAATAGGAATGGTCTATAATAATTGATGTGCATATTATGCATGCAGGGCTATAAGCTCAAGACCTTAGAAAGACCTTAAAGATCACCCTTCGGTCGACTGACGCCGGATTTTTTCGGCAAGTAAAATGACCTTAGAAAGACCCTAGGTCCCAGCACTTGCACTTAGGAAAGTCCCCACTTTTCCTTATATTAGCTCGGGAATCTTATGTTTTGGAATTGAACTTAAATGAGCAAAATCCTATGGATTCGGGAAACCAAACTTGGCAGTATATTTTGCGTCGGTCGACTGAATAGTTGGAAAGTCAAAATGTTGACTTGGTTTCGGGCGACCAAACCAAAAATGATCGTAGCGTCCTCGTGCGACCGAACGTCAACTATGACTTTTCCCAACAACTCGGTAGCCCAAACTTCACATTAAAATATGCCTTGGGCTACCGAACATTCAAGTTTGGCAAACCAAACATGAAACCAGGCGACCGAATTGCGAACCTTTGGAAATCACCTTGGTTCAGCAAATCGGACCTTGATTCGGGCACCTGAACTTCAAAATAAAGACTGAATCGTGGATTAGGCACCCGAAACTCTTGGGTTGTTTTATTTTTCATTGCGGTTAAGAGGGGTTGTTGATTAAGGTGTAATCCCAAAAGGTGGGGGGGGGGTGAATTGGATATAAAAAATAATAATTCACTTAATTTTCTTTTACACACTTCTTATAAGTTTACCAACTACTTCTAGTTGCTCAATTATGTGTGAGTGTGGCAATCTTATCTATGCATGCAATATACTCAATTTAAATATAACGCGAAAAATAAAGAGTAAAAGAAAGAGAGAAGACAAACGTGATTTTACGAGGTTCAACTGACTTGGCCTACGTCCTCGCCTTGAGCAACCACTCAAGGATTCACTAAAAACCCTGCTCCTTAAAGTGGGACGGAGCTTCTCTTACAAACCGCTGCTTACAAGAGGTACAGCTCCCTCCTTATCCACTGCTCACAAGAGGTACAACTTCCTCCTCACACCCGGTTCACAACCCGAACCGTGTTTACAATGAAATATGAAAATAACACTCAAAACAATGCTTCTAACAAAATCTTGTGAGTACAATTCAATTTCCTAGTACATTAACATATGATATAACTTGAAGCTCAAGAATGTATGAAAAACGATACAATCGTTTGATGTATGATATGTGTCAACACACAAATTCGTATTTAATCAAAACTCCCAAGTGAAAATATATTTGGAATGCTTTGGAGTCTACTAGGATTCTTGATTCACTTTGTAAAGATGCTCAAGTATATTTGAAGTGAGCTATTTAACAAAAAATTGACTTGAATACAACTCAATCAAAAATCACAAAGTTTTCCTTCAAGTTCCAATATTTTAATCAAAGTAAGTTTTTCAGCCCAATGAACAATATATATGAATATGTGTTTATGTACTTGAATTTCAAATCAATCAACCAAGCTAACAAGTTTTTCTCAAAACATGATCTTCTCGAAAATCAGTTTTTATATGTGAATACACACTCAAGATCAAAACCTCTTTCTAATGATAAACACGTAAAGAGATAAAAGATTCTTGAAAAGTAATAACTTGACAAATCAAACCTTAATACTGTATCAAAGTTTAGTTGGATGAATGAATGCCCTTTTGATTTCAGTAGAGATTTTCCCAAACGAAGATGGAAGAAGATTAAAGTGCAAAAAACCGGCTCTAGGGTTCAAATCTTGCAATGAGAAGTATATCTTTCTTGTTGTGTCCCTTAGATTATGTTCTAGGGTTTAGATATTCATAATATATATTATATTACCCTTAGAATTAATCTCAGCCGTTGGATCAATAAAATACTTCGCATGTCTTTTTTTTAATAAAGAGTTGATTTTTAGGCTTTCCCACAAGTTCAGGCGACCGAACTCCCCATTCTCTCAAATTTTCATTTCTAACTAAAAAAATCTGCTTGGCTTCTTTTCTTAGGTCTTTCATAAAATATATTTTTCATGATTTTGAAAACATTTCAAGGTCCATGAGAGTTTCTTAATGATGTACATGAAATGCATGAATCCTAAAGCCATTATAAGTTATAATGAGCCTCAAATTAAATCATATGAAAATATTAATACATGAGTTCTAAATACCCTTTCCCAAGATATTCTTGAACTTTGCCGCTTGCATCTTGATTCCCGTACTCTTTGAGTTCCATGGATCTTGCCAAGATTTGTTAACTTTCCGTGCATGCTTAGTGTAAGTCTTGTTCACAAACTCAATGCACAGATCAAATATCAAGTGATTTGTCATTAACAAAATAAGTTTGGACTCATAAATTCAACAGGGGTTAAACATGGTTAATTTTCCTAAACATTTTTAAACAAATTTTAGAATACCCTATGTGTCCCCCAACAGTCATAATTTAGCCCTTGTTTATGTATAAGGGCTCATTTGCTTGGATTAGTGGTGATTAGCAAATAGGATTAATGAAAAAAAATCCTCTCAAATTTCCTAAGCTCTATTTGTTCATTCAAACCCTATACACTCATATACTTCCATTCTCTTAGCCTTGTGAGTGTTTATATATTGTTCTACATTGCTAGAAACTCTCATTACATTCATTGATATTTTATTTTTATATTAAAAGTTAAGCAAAGATTTTTCCACTGGTTTAATTTGATGAATCTGAGTGTGGGAAAAATCTTGTAGTTAAGTGGGTCTTTGCATTGTCATTGCAAGACTCATTTGGGCTTGTATTTTTGGTTGTGCAAAAATTATTTTATAAGCTTATTTTTAAATATCTCCTTGTGCTTGAATATTGAGAAAATATTGCTTAGAGATATTTAGAATACTCTTAGTAGAAATCTTTAAAACCCTAAGCTTATGACTGAGATATATTGATACATAGTTTCAAAGATAGTTTTAGAATACACTCTTATGCTTGATTAGATAAAGTAATTATTCTAAGTGTTGCTTGCATACATAGAGCACTGAGCTTATAGTTCATACATATTGATGTGCATTGATTATACTGTGCATAGTGGTACATATCTGCTTTAGTAAGAAGTGTTTATTTGTATGAAAATTTTTATATCTGTTGTATTCTAGGCATGGGCCTGAAGAGGGAGACTAACCCTGTTGAATAGTGCAGGATTAGCTTAGACCCGGTTAGGAAAGTTAGGTGCACCATCTTGGTAAGGTGTAGGTTGAGGTCAGCCCCGTTAATTGACCTAATTGTAAACAGTGCCGCTCCACCCGTTAAGTGAGCAATAGTGGTAATCCTTTAGTTTGCGAGCTGAGGCGGAGATGTAAGAAGTATTGGCCGAACCCCGATAACATATCATGTGTGCACCTTACATTTTCAAAATTTATATTCCTGCACGTGTATGTTATAGTGTGAATGCTATGCATGATTTAATTTTTGCATATCATTTATTTATGCATTTGGGTTTATGTGTATATAGATAGACCCTAGGTTGAGTATTATTGCTTGTGGAATTGAAATCAACCCAAGAAGTTTTAAATACCCAATTCACCCTCTCTTGGGAATACAACAAAGCTAACAGGAACCATATATCTCAGATAATGTGTGGATTTTATGAGTAGTTAACCATGCCTTTGGAGAGATTGCAGGCTCCCTAGTAGTCTTGGTTGAGGTGGCCGGTCTGATGACAGAGGTTTTAGTTAACTTATCCTGGTAGGACAACCAGTGTTAAGTCTCGCCTATGGGCTGCACAACCCTATCCTGAGGGGTTAAATCATGACGTATAGTTTTCCAGGGAAGTTTTCACAGTTATTTATATGTACACAGATTTACAAAATAACAATAGATATATTATAATACTAGAAATATGAACAAATAGAAAGCTCAGATATTACAGTTGTATTTTAAGCTACATAGGTGTGAGTTATATTGTATATTATTTTACATGCTATCACAGTTTCAATTATTTATCAATATATTATTCATGTAAACTCAGTTGCCACACACTGATAATAGCATATTTCTTCTCACTAAGAGTTGTCTCATCCTAGTAATTTAACATATTTCAGCTGATCCAGATAGACGAGCAGATCAGGCTCGGAGGTAGAGGGGATAGTTAAACTACCCTGTCTGAAAGGAAAGTGGTTTTGGGGAGATGTATTTATTAGTAGCTTATAGGAGATCTGGTGGGGGATCTTTGGGTAGATATATATGTATTAATGTTTGAGAAATTACCCAATTATGGTATTGTAAATATGAGTGTATGACTTTATGTTTTCCACTGCATAAGAATGCTATCTAGTGTACAAAAATTTCCTCATAGCCCACCTGGGGCCACGAGATGTTATAATAGATAATACAGGGGTATTAGAGTAATTATTAAGAAAAAATGGTAGGAATTTTTAGGTCGTTACATTTTGGTATCAGAGCCTAGGTTACTAGGTTCTGTAGACTCTAGCGTATAGCGGAATAGAATACCAAAATATAGGAATGAATTTTGGAGAAAGATAGAAATTTAAATAGAACATAATTTTAGTGAGTTAATGTTAGGAATTAGGATGAAAATTTAGGGTTTTGTTCTGTAGTCTAGAAGCAGGAATTTCGGGGTGGTCTCTATGTTTTTCCTGGGGTGAAGATTTTAGGAAAACCATAGTAAACTATCGTCAGTTTCTATTTCCATATGTTAGGACCAGACCTTAAATTAGTAATACGAGGTATAAGAGTATCTTAGTTATATTAATGTGAGAATAACATTGTGAGGTTCAGATTCTTAGAATAATTTGGTATTATTAAAAGATGGATCTTGGAGGTAGTAGTGCTCACGCTAGCGGAGATGATGGTATAGGGCCTTCTAGCATGGTCGGCGGGGATTCAGATGCTATTTTGCACAGTGTGGCTCAGCAGGTTATGAATGAAATTGCACAGAGCTCCATGGAGCAGGGAGGCTCATTTGTAGTTTAGGGGTGTACGATAAAAAAGATCACGAAGATGAATCCTCTAGAATTTTTCAGAGGAGCTGACCCCGTAGTTGTAGAGAACTGGATACAAGAGATTGAGAAAATACTGACGGTGCTCTACTGCACCGATGAGCAGGGGGTCCTCTATGCTATGTACAAGTTGATAGGTGAGGCCGAGAGATGGTGGACGACTACGATATTATTAGAAGAGTAGAGGTCCATACAAGTGGCAATGACTTGGAGCCGGTTCAGGGAGGTATTCTTTGATAGATATTTTCTTGCCACTATCAGAGAGGCCAAGGTAGTGGTGCTTTTGAATTTTTCCTAGGGAAATCTTACAGTTCAGCAGTATGCAGTGAAGTTCATTGAGTTGTCACACTTTTCCCCCTATTATGTTCCAGATGAAGTTAAGAAGGCGAGGATGTTTGAGAGGGGCTTAAGGTGAGAAATATATAAACAAATGGCAGTTTTGAAGATGTAGGATTTCTCTGAGTTAGTTAACAGAGCTTCAGTAGCAAAGGAGAGCGAATAGAAAGATGTGGGAGTAACAAGCAAAAGAAAGAGGCCCATGCCTTTGAGTTTTCAGGCAGGTTCCAGTCGGGGCTCGTGGAGAGGGGATTAGTATGAAGGAGGTCAGAGGTAGATGACGAGACACAGTGGTGCTTAGGGTGGGCAGACTTATCCTATTTGCCCTAGATGTGGAGGGAGGCATCCGAGAGGATGTAGAGTGGGAGTGAACATCTGCTATCGGTGAGTGAGATTTGGCTATATGGCACGATCATGTCGAGGACCGCTGACCCATGCTTTAGCTCACAGACCATTTCAGGGTGGTTATCAAGCGCCCCATGGAAGTCAGCAGAGGAACACAGCTTCTGTGAGGGTTTATACACTGACGCTGGGAGACGCCAAGGTTGCCAAAGACGTTGTTACAGGTGCACTTACTACTTTACCATATAAAGTTGTTGTTTTGTTTCACTCAGGTGCCGCCCATTCCTTTGTATCGTCGGGATATGTTAAAATACCTGGTGTGGAAGCACAGTTGTTAGATATTGAATTGTTAATAGTCATGCAGACTGGATCTGTAGTGAGGTGTAGAAGAGTACTTAAAAATTTTCCAGTGGACATTCAGGAGAAATTATTTCCATCTGACCTTGTGGTATTTGATATGCAGGAGTTTGATGTGGTATTGGGTATGGACTGTTTGGCAGTTAACTACACCAGGATTGACTGCCATAAAAAAGAAGTCATCTTCAGATCCCTGGGTGAGCAAGAATTCAGATTTGTGGGATCATGTGTGCATGCCTTACCACAATTAGTATCGACTATTCAGGCGAGGAGGCTGCTTCATGGTGGGTACCAGGGGTATGTTACTTACATAAAAGAATTGCCAAGGGAAGAATTGAAACAAGTTGATATTCTAGTAGTTAGAGAATTTCCAGATGTTTTTCTAGAGAAATTACCTAGTTTACCACCGGACCAAGAGATTGAATTTATGATGGATCTTCTACCAGGGTCGGCACCAATATCTAAAGCACCATACGTAAAGGCCCCAATTGAACTGAAAGAATTGAAAGATCAGTTGCAGGAGTTGTTGGATAAAGGGTTTGTCAAGCCTAGTGTGTTGCCTTGGGGAGCACCACTCCTATTCGTAAAGAAGAAAGATGGGACTATGAGAATGTGCATTGATTATAGAGAAATAAACAAATTGATAGTCAAGAATAAATATCTTCTTCCTAGAATTGATGATTTATTTGATCAGCTCCAGGGGACCCAGGTTTACTCCAAAATTGACCTTTGGTTAAGATATCACCAGGTGAGCGTTAAAGTAGAGAACATCTCAAAGACAGCTTTCTGAACCAGGTTTGGGCACTACGAATTCCTGGTAATGCCATTCAAATTGACTAATGCACCGACAGTGTTTATGAATTTAATGAATCGAGTGTTCCATCAGTACTTAGACCAGTTTGTTGTAGTATTTATTGATGATATACTAGTCTACTCTAAGAGTTTTGAGGAACACAAGAATCATCTGAGGCTGGTTTTGCAGGTATTGAGGGAAAAAAAACTATTTGTTAAATTTAAGAAATGTGAATTCTAGTTGAGGCAAGTTACTTTTCTCAGGCATGTAATTTCGAGGGACAACATATCAGTAGACCTGAGCAAGATAGAAGCAGTGGTGAGTTGGGTGAGACCGGGGAACATTCAAGAGGTCAGAAGTTTTCTAGGTCTGGCAGGAAACTACAGATGCTTTGTGGATGGTTTCTCCAGATTATCAGGTCCACTGACACGACCCACAAGGAAAAATGTGAGATTTGAATGGACCGACAAGTGTGAGCAGAGCTTCCAAGAGCTAAAGCAGCAGTTGGTCACTCTAACGGTATTATCTATTCCATTAGGAGAGGATGGATTTGTTATATACAGTGATGCATCTCTGAATGGACTCAGATGCTTGTTGGTGCAGCACGTGAGAGTTATTCCCTACGCATCTCGGCCGCTTAAAGAGTATGAAAACAACTAACCACTACATGATTTAGAGTTAGCTGCAGTAGTGTATGCTCTAAAAATCTGGAGGCATTATCTTTATGGTGGGAGATATGAGATCTTCACTGACCATAAAAGCTTGAAATATTTCTTTACCTAGAAAGAATTGAATGTGAGGCAAAGAAGATGGCTAGAGCTCATTAAGGATTGTGATTGCACCATTAGCCACCACCTAGGAAAAGCAAACATGGTGGCTGATGCACTGAGCCGGAAAGTAGTGGGTGCAATATTGTCAGCAGTGGAGATTCAGCATCTGATTCAGATGGACCTAGAGAGGCTCGGTATAGAGCTAGTAAAGGATGGTCACCACACATTTATTGCCAATCTGGTGTTTCAACCTACATTGCAAGAAAGAATTAAAGCTTCCCAAAAGAATGACACAGAATTGGTAGAGTTGATAGATAAAGTACAAGACAGTCAGGGGAAGGAGTTTAGCATATCAGATGATGGAGCTCTGCGGTTCCGTACCAGATTGTGTGTACCTGCAGATGCTGAGATTAGGAGGGCTATCTTAGAAGAGGCGCACGGATCTCTTTATACAGTGCATCCTAGCAGTACAAAGATGTATCGGGACCTTCGAGAATTATTTTGGTGGAGCGGTAGGAGGAGGGAGATAGCTTAATTTGTGGAAGCTTTGGGGTCTCAGTTGTCATTCAGCATGACATTTCATCTTTAGACTGATGGGCAGACAGATAGGATGATCTAGATATTTGAGGATATGCTGCAAGCATGTGTGCTGGATTTTGGAGGTAGTTGGACCTAGTATATGCCATTGGTTGAGTTCACGTATAATAATAGCTACCAGGCCAGCATCAAGATGGCACCTTACAAGGCATTATCATGACTTATTTTATGTTTTCATGTTAAGGAAATACGTCCTAGATCCCTCCCACGTGATCAGCTATGAGGAGATAAAACTTAGGGATACATTAGCATATGAGGAAACACCAATGTTGATTCTAGATAGAAAGAAACAAGAGTTGCATACCAAGAAAATTTCATGAGTAAAGGTCCTATGGAGGAATCACGCAGTGGAAGAGGCCTTGTGGGAGTTAGAGGAAGAGATACGATAGAAATACCCACATTTGTTTAGTGGGGATCAGTATTAGATAGAGAAGAAACAACAACAATTCATATATGATAAGTTTTATTTTAATATCTTTTATATAGTATAGAGTAATTGATGTATAAACTGTAGAGTAGAATATAGGATAGGTAGTGTTTTAAATTTGGGAGAATTTTCTTTTATGAATATATTTGTAATCTTCTAGAACCTTAATTGTAACCATGGTATTCCTCTACCATAAGTGTGGGTGATTAATAAAATAAGTAGCAAGTTTTCCTCAGAGGATGGTGTATAGTATAGACAGCAAATTTAGGGGATGAAATGTTATAAGGAGGGGAGAATGTAGAGACCCAAAAATTATGATAATTAAATAATTGAGAGGAAGGGAAATTTTAAGGGCAAATCAGGGTTCATCGATGAAAGTCATGGTTTCGTCAACGAACTACCTTATAGGAATCGTGGACGAAGTTCAGTGTCTCATCAACGAAGAGATACCAAGAGGGGGTGTTTCGGATCCATTGGTTCATCAATGAGCTCTTCACCTTCGTCGATGAACTCCCTTGTTTGGTTCATCGATGAGCACACATGGCTTGTCAACGAAGCCACGTGTTAAGCCACCTATAAATAAGTGGAAATCGATTTTTCAACGAAGGATTTAGCCTCTCTCTCATTTTCTCTCTCCAGAAACAGATTCTCTGAATTCTATATAAGATTTCGACCCCGTTTCTGGTTTGACGATCAGAAACTACCACGATGATCCTGGGGAGATTCTCTACAACTTAGCTAGAGCAAAATTTTGGTTTGAGGAATTTGGACACTATCCCAAAATCAGGATAAGTAGGTTGTTTAAGGGTTTAGTAGTTATTAGGCTTTTCTGAACCCCGATTTTCGGTTAGATGGAAATATACTAGTGTTTGGATTGATTTAATTAGGGTGTTATGATTACAAGGTTTGGGTTTCCAAACACCTCAAGCATGGGTTGAGGATCCCGGTAGGCGTTTTCCCAGGAACTCAGGTAATATTGATAAATAATTAATAGTTCAGGAATTTTATGAATAAAAGATAAATGCGAGTTTAGGGAAAAGGCAGATATGGTTATTATTCTAACAACAAAAATTTTAGTTGACTTATTCTGGTAAGATAACCAATGTTAAGTCCCATCTACGGGTCGCACAACCTTGTCATGAGGGGATAAATCACGACATGCAGTTTTCCAGAGAAGTTTTCACTATTATTTATATATATAAAGATTTACAGAATAACAAAAAATATATTATAATACTAGAAGTATGAACAAATACAAAGCTGAGATACTATAGTTGTATTTTAAGCCACATAGATGTGAGTTATACTGTATATTATTTTACATGCTATCACAATTTCAGTTATTTATTAGTATATTATTCATGTAAACTCAATTGCCACACATTGGTAATACCATATTTCTTTTGACTAAGATTTGTCTCATCCCAATTATTTAACATATTTCAGGTGATCCAGCTAGACAAGCAGATCAGGCTCGGAGGTAGGGGGGATAGTTATACTACCCTGTCTGAAGGGTAATTGGTTTTAGGGAGATGTATTTATTAGTATCTTGTAGGAGGTCTGGTGGGGGATCTTTGGGTAGATATGTATGTTTTAATGTTTGAGAAATTACTAAAATTCTAGAATTGTAAATATAGGTGTATGACTTTATGTTTTTCGCTGCATAGGAATGCTATCTTGTGTACAAGAATTTCCTCGGTGCCCATTTGGGGCCTGAGATGTTATAATAGATAATACAGGGGTATCAAAGTAATTATTAAAAAAAATGGTATGGATTTTTAGGTTGTTACATTGGCACTCTGGGCCCCACTGAGTTCGGGGCACCACAGTGTGTGCATATATAATTGTGCATATATAATATTAGGGTGTAATTTTGTAACAAAATGCAGTACAAAATTATAAAATTCCATATTAATCCACACAAATTCAAGGCCAAGACTCAAAGTCAATGTCCCTTGGGCAATCTTAAAATATCTATAAGTTATTCTTTAAACATATGAAAAGCCTTCCATTTGGTTAAAAATATAAAACAAACTAAGAGTACACACAGGCATGTGCAAAATATATCTATGCCCATACTATAAAACAAAGCACATATAAATAAACCATCTTGTGACAAAAATATCCTAATTTTATAACTGAAATAAAACATTCTTAAAAGAAAGTAAAATTCAATCAAATTTAGATAAATTACATTTATAAAATATGTTAACTTTTCTAGATTTCATCCCGTTTTGATAATGACAAACCAAGGCATCTAATTGTGCTATTAAGTGTGTATATAGGTATTAAGGGATTAAGCACAATAACAAATGCAAATTGGAAAGTCATGAAGTGCACAAGATGATGATATTTGGCTATGAACATGGAGTATATAAAGACCAAGCTTGAAGACTATGGCTATGATTATGGAGCACACGAAGTCCAAGCTTGAAGAAAGTAAAAGAACTTATTTCATGTATTTTTCAAATAGGACCTATGTGAGTACACTATCATTGATTATGTGAAGAAGCTCATAAGTGACCTTAGTTAGACCCTAGGCACTTTATATTTCATTGAAAATCATTTTATAAAGGTGCAAATATTATTTCAAAGTTTTAAAATCATTTTTGGAATAAAAACCCCAAAACAAGATTCTCCAAATCCCTTTCTATTTTCTATCGCCACTTTGATGTGCAATTTTCTCTATCAAAAACTTCCTATCTTAAAAAATGTTCAACATGAATGTTGTGATTTTTTTTTCTAACTTTCTTTTGATATCATGATCGTCTTATTTGGAGTTTTCTAGAAAAAGTTATGCTCCAAATGCTGAATGGTGTTTGTGGCTAAAATTTTATAGAAACTCAGGTAACCAAACTTGTAATTCGATCAACTGAAAATCGCTGTAGATTGCCATAACGGTTATAAAACAGTTAGTTTTCAAAAGATAAATTATTTTGAAAAACCCAACGACCATGAAACGGCTAGTAGACCATCTTGCATATCAATATAAGGTTTTCAACTTGTTTTAGCAAGAAGAAAAGAGAGATTTACATCCATTATACACATCTAAGTTTTTTGATCTTAATTGAAAATCCTTTTCAAGCACTTTACTTTTATGGTTCATTTTTTCAAGTGCACACTTACTCTCTTACTCAAAAATTATTCTTGAAAATCATTGATTGAAGAGAGACCTTCTAGTTACTCCTTGAGCTTCATTCATAATCTTTTGAGAGTGTATTAGTGTGGTATTCTTTTTGTACTTATTCAATTATGGAGCACTCTTTGTACATCAATTTTGTTGATTCTGTAATGCTCCGAACCCGAAACTAGGGTCCGAAGTGTTATTTGAAAAACACCTCTAATTCCACCTCGTGACGCCCCGAACCTGCCAAGTGAGCCTAGGTGCCATGTGTTCCATTTACCTTAACCTGGCTCTGTATCAGTTACGCAACGAAAATAATAACAATTCTTCCATAATATACTAGAGTTTCTTCCTGTATATAATCTCCAAAAGTATACACAAACATCTAGTATTCACAACATTTACAACTCTGAAAACGTAAATATATTAGTACCCAAAAAATTATAACCAAAATTATACTCTCTCTTTCCTTAAAAAATGCTAAACTAGCCCTGAGCTCACTAAGCTCGATCACACAAAGGTCTTGAAAAAGATAAAATTCAACTATGGAGTAAGACACATCTCAGTAAGGATGGAATACATTAAATCAGTGTGTGACAATCATGAGGTTTAAGTACAACACACACACATATATATATATATATATATATATATATATATATATATATATATTCATTTTTTTCAAATGAAACCACAATTAAGAAATCATTCTCTATTCCTACTTAAACATATGTAAGGTATTTTACCAATGAGAGTTCCTAAGGATAGGGGTGATTTCCCGCCCATACAAGTAGCACCCCTCTGCTCTGATACCTTAAGCATCCTATGGTTACAACTGAAGCATTTTAGGGCACTTACCTTACTTAGTAAGCCCTCAGGTGGTTAGCTTATCTCGTACTCACACATTCACACAAAGATTTACTGGTAGAACTTCCTGAGAATAGTGAAGATTACTCTCCCATACAAGTAGCTTCCCTTTGCGCTAATACGTTATGCAACCTAATATAGCTACATCTGATACCTATCAGGGCACTCGCCTTTCTTAGCAAGCCCTCAAGTGGAGTGTTTGCTTCACCTCAAATACATACTATATTACAATATATAATACATTTCTTTCTTTACTCTATATCTGTTATCTCTGTATTATTCACTTCACATTTCAATTTTCACATTCACATTCATATTCTACATTTTGTATTCGTATATTCGTGTCTACTTTCACATATTCTATTTTCATATCATTCTCGTATGGTATTCTTATATCCATTATTCTCATATCTGCTATTCCCATATCTGCTGTTCTCATATTATCAATGAGTAAATTAACAATTATGCGTTTAGAACTCTCTATACCAGTGAAAAATCATAGTTATGCTTCCTCCCCATGACCGGTTGTGCACCCTAAAGGCTGGACTTAACCCTGGTCAGCCCTATAGAGTTAAATTAACAACATCTATAGTTTGTAGGATCGATTAGCAGTTCCTATACTGGTCTAGACTGTAACAACCTAAAAATTTCATTTCTTTTTTTTTTTTTATAAAAAAAAATATAGACTATAAATTACCTTACTTTGATATCCTTGTAATGAATATAGGAAAATACCTATGCAGTGGAAAACACAAAACTGTACAACTACATTCAAAATACCAGAATTCAGTATCTCCCTAAAATATACATATACAACTACACATCATCCCAGCATCTTCTACCAAAAAACTTTTGAATGCTACTAAAAAATACAACCCACTCATAACACTTACCCTACAGACGGGATAGTGTAGATGACCTCTCTACCTGTGAGCCTGATCTACTCGTCTAGTTAGATCACTTGAAAAATGTTAAATTACTAGAATGTGGCAATACTCAGCAAGACGAAATATGCTATTACTAGTGTGTGGAAACTGAGTTTACATAAATAATTTAATGATAAATAACTGAACTGAGATATCATATAAAATATAATACTGTGTAACTCACACCTATGTGGCTTAAAATATATCTATAATATCTGAGTTTTCTATTTAATCATATTTCTAGAATTATAATATATCTGTTGTTATTCTGTAAATCTGTATATATATATATATATATATATATATATAAATAACTGTGAAAACTACCATGAAAATATGTATGTCATGATTTAACCCCTCATGACAGGGTTGTATGGCTCGTAGGCGGGACTTAACTCTGGTTGGCCCATTAGGATAAGTCAAATGATACTCTATCAATCGTTAGTCTGGCCTTACTGCAATCCCTCCAAAGGCTCCGTACTTGCATCTCCCTCGTCAAATTGGCCACCTCTACCAAAAATACTGGGAATCTTGCAATCCCTTCAAGGCACGGTTGATGGAAATCCACACACTATCTGAAATATGTGGTTGCACTCTGATCTGAAATAGCTATGGTACCGTGCTCTGCTGACTGTATCTGACTGAAATAATTAATCTAATTGAAATATTTCATTAGGGTTTGATACTATATAATACTAATAAATAATTATCTTACTGTTTCATCATGATTCTAAAATAACCATAACATTGTAAATTCAATCTGTAAATATTGTAATATTTGACTGAAATAACTATATATCTGATCTGTATTATCTGACTGAATAAACTGTAATATCTGAGTGTTATGGATTTGAAATTTCGAAAATCATGCTATACTATAAATACTATAAAATATCTGTCTGTAAAATATATGTCTGTATAATATTTGTTTGTATATACACTGTAATTTATAATTCTGTAAAATCGGGTAAAACATATTTCTGTGCCAAAAATACTGTAAATCATGGTATTCTGAAAAACTGTATAAACTCTATATTGAACAAATATCTACTCAGACCACACAATTAATAAAACTCATGTTTTGAAATCTATAAAACTGTATAATTTATACCCTGTATTATAATGGACAAATACTATAATTTACTAATAAAATTTGTGAATTTACTAGCATAACATATTTCCCTTACCTGGCTAACTGAACTCGCCTACTGATTCTAACTCATGCCCACAACGTTCATAATTCCATAATCTTGAAATTACACACACACACACACACACACACACACACATACACACACACACCCACACCCACACACACACACACACACACACACACACACACACACACACACACACACACACACACACATCCCTCTCAATCAACTGAATTTCCCAGAATAGTTTCATACTCACATTTCCTGAATTATAAACTATTTATCATTTACCCGGGACCCTAAGGAAAAACACCAACCGAAACCTAACCTACCTACTGTGTATACACCAACCTTGAATTATACAAAATTGCAATTTCTCAATTTAACCTCAAAAATACATTCACATCGAAGCTTATACCTTCAATAATTAAATAATCATCTCAAAACACTCAAATAACACCCTTACTTCAATTTTGGGATGGTGCCCCAAAACCTCAAATTGAAATTCTACTCTACTTACATTGTAGAGAATCTTCCCAAGAACCTTGTGGTGGTTCCTGATCGTCAAAATAAGGCTTATTAGATTAGAAATTGTAGAGAGAAGGGAGAAGGGTCGTGGGTTCTGAAGAGAGAGAGAGAGAGAGAGTTTGATTTGTTTTAAAAAAATAAATCTTCTCGGCTCTTTATAAGTTTTAGCACTGGCTAGAAAATTGTCACCAGTTTTCTATGCTTCTTAGAAAACCTTTGCCGATTTTCTATTAACCGGCTCAAAGATTTACCATTTTACCTTTACCCGGCTACGGTAACATCCCAAAACCGTCGCCGATTTTCTAACTCCTTCGGCGACGACTTTCTCCTTCTTCGGCCAAAAAATCCATTTTTCCATTTTCTTTTATTATTATAATTTCCATGTCACTACATTCTCCCCTCCTTATAATTTCATCCTCAAAATTTATTATCTATGCTATACACCATCCCCTGAGGAAAAATTGGCTACTTATTTTATCAATTGCCCTCATTTATGGTGGAGGAATACCATGGTTACATATACGGTTATGGGAGATTACAAATAAATACATAAAAAAAAATTCTCCTAAAACCCAAAGCACTACCTATCATATAGTCTAATATACAACTTGTACATACATCATTCGCTTTGCATAAAATAACACCAAACTACATATACTAAATTTACATTACCTAAATTGCTATTATTCTTTCCGTCTAATGCTGGTCCCCATTGAACAGATGTGGGTATCTCTGTCGTACCTCCTCCTTTAACTCCGATGAGGCCTTTTCCACGCCATGATTTCTCCACATAACTTTTACTAGTGGAATTCTCTTAGTACGCAACTCTTGTTCTTTTCTATCTAAGATCTGCACTAGCGTCTCTTCATATGTTAGGGTATCCTTGAGCTCTATCTCCTTGTAGCTGATCACATGGGAGGGAGCCGAGATGTATTTCTTCAGTATGGAAACATGGAATACGTTATATATTCTAGATAACGCTGATGGTAAAGCTAGCCTATAGCCAACTGGACCTACTCTTTCTACTATCTCGAATGGGCCAATAAACCTAGGGCTCAGCTTACCCTTCCTCCTAAATCTCATAGCCCTCTCAGTGGAGCTACATTCAAAAACACTTGATCTTCTACTTCAAATTCTAGTTTCCAGTGGTTAGTATTTGCGTAGCTTTTCTACCGACTCTAAGCTGAACTGATCCTGTCTTTAATTAGTAAGACTCATCGTATGCTTGCTGCACTAACTCTGGTCCCAGAACTCACCTCTTACCCATGTCATCTCAGTATAGTGGAGAATGACACCTCCTACCATATAACGCCTTGTAAGTGCCATCTTGATGCTAGCCTGATAGCTGTTATTATACGCAAACTCAACCAGCGGTTTATACTGAGTCAAACTACCCCCGAAATCTAGCCCAGACGCTCAAAGCATATCCTCAAGTACCTAAATCGCCCTCTTTGTTTGCCCATAAGTCTGAGGATGAAAAGCGGTGCTGAATGATAATTGAGACCTCAAAGCCTCCTATAAGCTTCTCCAAAATCGTGATGTGAAACATGGGTCTCGATATGAAACTATAGATATTGGCACTCCATGAGGTCGAACTATCTCTTGAATATATATCTCTGCTAGCCTGTTCATAGGGTAGCTGACTTTAATAGGTAGGAAGTGGGCAGTCTTCGTCAGTCGGTCTACAATTACCCAGATAACATTCTGATCATGCAGCATTGGCAGCAAACTTGTGACAAAATCTATAAATATATGGTCCCACTTCCACTCAAGGATATGGAGTGGTTGTAACTGTCCTACTGTCCTCTAGTGCTCAGCCTTTACCTACTGGAACCTCAAACACTACTCCAAAAATTCTGATATCTCTCTCTTTATGCCACTCCACTAAAAAAATTTTCGGTTATCCCGATACATTTAGTACTACTAGGATAAACTGTGTACAGGTATCTATGTGCCTTATCTAAGATAGCTATCCTAATCTCAGCATCTGTAGGAATGCATAGTCTGATATGAAACCATAAGACTCCATCATATGATATAATGAATTCCTCTCCCTGTCCATCCTGCACTTTCTCTATCAACTCTACCAACTCTACGTCATTTTCCTGAGTAGCTTTAATTCTTTCTTGCAATGTAGGCTGTATCATGAGGTTAGAAATAAATGCCTGGAGACCACCCTCTACTAACTCTACATCGAGCCTCTCCAGGTCCATCTAAATCGGATACTGAATCTCCACTGGTGACAATGTTGCTCCCACTGACTTTTGGCTCAGTGCATCAGCCACCACATTTGTTTTCCTTGGATGGTAGCTGATCGTACAATCATAATCTTTAATGAGTTCTAGCTATCTTCTTTGCCTCATATTCAATTATTTCTGGGTGAAGAAATACTTCAAACTTTTATGATCAGTGAAAATCTCGCATTTTCTGCCATAAAGATAGTGCCTCCAGATCTTCAGAGCATACACCACTGCCGCTAACTCTAAATCGTGCATATGGTAGTTCTTTTCATACTCCTTAAGTTATCGAGATGCATAGGCAATAACTCTTCCATGTTGCATTAACACACATCTGAGTCCCTTCAAAGATGAATCATTGCATATAAAAAATTCATCCTCCCCTAATGGAATAGACAGTACCGGTGCAATAACCAACCGCCGCTTTAATTCCTGGAAACTCTACTCACAATCATCTGTCCATTCAAACCTCACATTTTTTCTTGTGAGTTGTGTCAGTGGACCAAATGTTGACTTTGGTGAGATCTCAAAAGGGGGTGAATTGGAGATTTAAAAACTTTTCAGCTAATTTAAATGTTTCTCCAATTCACCACATATCATATCCCATTCAATATTAAACATGTGTATGTAAAAAGATTAAGCTATTTGGTTCAAGCATACATACGTATCTCATTCAAAGTAAATGTGTGCATGCAACTATATATAATAGTAAATAAATAGGCATACACATACTGAATTTAAAGTGCAGTAATTTAAATGAGATAGGGAGAGAGTGACACAAGATATTTGTTATTGACGTTTGGCCAAACTAGCCTACGTCCCCACCTTGGGCATGCCCCTTATGGATTACACTATAGCTGCTCACTTAAACGGGTGGAGCAGAAGCCGTTTACATCCTCTCCTTATGGGGCGAGGAAAACCCCAGCTCAATTATTAGGCTTAGCCAAACTAGTCTCAGTTATGGGGTTGAGACTCCCTAGTTCAATTTACGGGCTGAACCAAATCGGTCTCGCTTACGGGGCTGAGACTCCCCAGTTCAATTAACGGGCTGAATCCAACCAGTACATTAAAACCATTTTTATACATAATACAATACTTCTAAATACAAGCAGAAATGTTCACATTTAAGCTTATAAAAAATACACACTCCAATGATATGAAATAATGCTCAAGGAGTAATGGTGTTTTACTCAAAATAATATTTTCAATCTATGAAAAAGATGTATATGATAAGCATATAAAGATTTAAATTCTGTGAAACATTTTCTCCAAAAGTATTTATCAACCAAATAAACGAGAGAAACTCAAAGATTTACTCTCAAAATGATTTTCTAAAAATATGAGTTTAGGTGAGAGCAAATGCACATTGATAAAATAAAAACCCAATCAAAATGATGCACTCTTTCAAATGATTTTCAAAAGGTAACAAAGAGTGTAGGGAGAGTATAAAATTTACCCCATCAAAGATTTTGCAATAAAAACATGTTTTGGGGAAACTTTGACTAGGATAAAAATTAAAGAGAAAATGGGCTAATCAAAGTTGCTAATTTGAGTTATAAAAGGGGTATATATAGACTCAGAGAAATTTTTTACCGTTGGGAACACGTTGGGAATTATTAAAAAAGTTTAATTAATTTTTAACCCTAATTACCCTAGTTAAAAATGAGCAACCCTAGAGTTTCGGGTGCCTGACTTGAAGTTCGGTCGCCCAAATAGACACAGGAGAAAAAGTGAGTTTTTAAGGTTCGGGTGCCTAAAAATGGGCTTGGTTTGCTGAACCGAAGGCGAATTCAAAAGAGCGCAATTCACTCACCCGGTCTAATGTTCGGTATGCTGAACTTCAACTTTCAGTCGCTTGAGGAATAGTTGAACATAAAGTTCGGGCACCTGGGGAAGGTGAAAAGTGACCGCTCAAGGGTTCGGTCGCTCAGAGACGCTCAGTTCAATTTGGTTCGGTCACCTGAACTAAGTCAAACTTGTTGACTAGTAAACCATTTGGTTGACCGATGCGTTTTCAACGCACATAATTCGGTCGCCCAAAGCCCTTTCACACTTACGATTTTGTCCTGATTTTGAGCAAAATTATGTTCAGGGACCTAAGGTCAATCTAAGGTCTTGGCATTTTAATTTATCCTAAAAAACCTTGCATCGGTCCACCAATGTTAGCCTTAAGGTCTGTCTACGGTTCTATGAGAGCTTACATTCATTTCATGTTTGATGAATGCAGTTATTACAAACCAAATTAAAAAATGAAATTAGGATAGCTTCCCAAGAGTGGGGTGAATTGGGAATTTAAAAACTTTCTTTTTAATCCCTTTTAAAAATACTTAACTTCTTTTATTATTTATCTAATTCTTTTACTTGTTTGTTTAATTTGTCAAACACACAATAACTTGGTTTCTTTTATACATTCAACAACACAAGCACTTAAACAACTAAATCACCAATCAACCTTTCAATTAATCACACTATCCAAACTAACCAAACACAATTTGAAGGCAAACAACCAAACCAAAATTAAGATATACAGTAGTAAGAAATTAGGATGGTTGTTTGTTTATGTATGCCTTATAAATATGAATCAAGCCTTGTAGTTGAATGATATGCTTGTTAAAATAAATTTGCTTCTTTCATATGATTTACAACCACACATTCACACTCTACCCAAAATTCAGAATTCAAATAAACTCTTAGTTAATTTTCTTTAGGTGTTTTAACCAAGTAACGTACTCCCGTATGGTTTCCGCAAAGTATGGTTTAACCAACGTACTCCCTTTCGATTTCCGCAACCCAAATCAAAATTAAACTTTAAGTTTGTTTGATTTCCAAATAAACGTAGTGTATATGATTTCAAATTTAAACCATCTACGCAATATAAATATGCTGAAAATAAAGAGTAAGGGAAAGAGAGAGTGAGACATAGGATTTTACGAGGTTCGGCTTCAACACAGCCTACGTCCTCGCCTTTGGCAAAACCACCAAAGGATTCACTAAACCTGTTCCTTTACTGGGTGGAATAATACCTTTATACACTCCTTCAGAAGGCTAGAGCAGCACCTCTCTAAGCGATAATCCCTCGCCTAGCCAACGATCCAGCAAACTTGGAATCGTCACAATCTAGAAGAATATAATATAAATTCTGCGTACAAAAAATACTCCCAAAATTTAAAGCAGGTTGTACAAATTGAAATGTAAATTATACTTCAAAAAACCAAAGCAAAATAGAATATATGAAGCTCTAAAGTTTTTAGAAGTCACCAATGGTTCGTTTAAAAGAAAAATGGAATTGCAACCTAGAACCGAACTTTGATATTTTCAATCTACCAGAAATGTAGAATTCCTGTCCAGCAAAAGATGTGAGCAAAGAAGAACTTCAGAAGAATTTCAGCACAAGATGAATTTCAAATTTTGTCTGATTTCTCTCTTTTCTTGTGTTTTCAAGTATTTATTTTTTCATTACCCAAAGAGTTATTTATAGGCAATTTAAAAGATCAACTTCCACATCAAATTAGGTAAACTTTGAAAAAACATTTAATTTTGAATTTCAAAATTTTGAAAGATCAACATTCACATCAAATTAGGTAAACTTTGAAAAAACATTAAAATTGTTGACTAAATTTTGAAATTCAAAATTTTGAAAGATGTTGTCCATATCAAATTAGGTAAACTTTGAAAAAACATTAAATTGTTGATTAAATTTTGAAATTCAAAACTTTGAAAGATGTTGTCCATATCAAATTAGGTAAACTTTGAAAAAACATTAAATTGTTGATTAAATTTTGAAATTCAAAATTTTAAAAGAAGCTTCCCTTTGAGATATAAAATTTGCTCCACGTGGCAGTCGTCTACCATGACATGGCAGTCATCTGTCATAGTTAAAATTTAAACCCAAAATACTTTTATTAAACCCTTTAACTTGCCAGTCGTCTGTCCATAGACAGACAGTCATCTGGCAGGTGCACTGCTTATCAGAAATTCAATTTTTATTTTGAACACTTTCCTTCCTTTAAGACCTTTGTTACTTTAATTTCAAAAACATATTTTAAGCTCTTTAAAACAAAGTGTTTCTTAGTTTCTTTTGTTTTTATAAGAGCTTCACATATCTAAATGACATTTGGTTTTGAAGTACTTACAACAGTTCTTCTAATTATGGTCTTCTTAAATCCTTCAGCCTCCTTCAGCCTTTTGAGGTTCACTTTTGACTTTGAGTTTGCTTGCCCTTAAGCTTCTTCATTTGTTATTCATTGCCTTCAATATTCTGATGCGCTTTCACTAGATTAACATTGAGCTTCAATTTATCAACCTTGAGAGTTCTTTTATCTAAAACGCATCACTTAACATTATATGTTAAAGTGCTCTTCATTTTGTTATCATCAAAACAGGATTGAAAAGTCCAGTTAAGTCAACAAAAAATAATTGCATTACAAATGAAATAAACGAATGTCGTCATCTTCCTTTTGCTCTTCAAGACTCCATGGATCACGCCAGAATGATGATAAACTTGAAGTTCCTCCTGTATTCCACTTCCCCTTATGTGTTTGTTGAATTATAACCTGTTTAGTCACTAGATTACACACATAAGTAACACATGTGTTTGTTAGCATCAAAATAGAGTTTGGACTTAAAAAGCCAACAATCTTCCTTTTTTTGATGATGACAAATGCACTAGAGGAAAATGGGTATAGCCTGAAAAGGCTCCCCCCCCCCCCACCCTGGCCGCCGCCCCAAGAATATGCATAATGTAAAAATAAACATAATTGCTTAAGCATATTCATGAAAGAAGACATTACAAAAGATTATGCATTCTGTTTTAACATTGACATACATGCTCAGATTTGCCCCTATAATATTTGCCTCTAAAAACTTCCCCCTTTTTGGTCATTAACATTTTGCTTGTTAAAATTCTCCCCCTTTTGGCATCAGCAAAAAGGGTTAAACTTAAGTATTTAACACAAACTTAGCAAAGAGAACTCCCCCCTTTTGAAAATAATTTGTTTTATTTTTCTTATAAAAACTCTCCCTCTTTTTGGCATAAGATTTGGGCATAGAAAATCATTCTTATATTTTCTTGAAAAAAATGTGGCAATAAAGCACACCACAGTATAACTGGTCAATAAGAGATTGAAAGGCACATGATAAACAAGATCAGACCAGGATTATCCACAAATCATGGCAATTTAAACATATCATAAGACCTATGAAAGATTTTAGTTCAACGCACACGACATATGATAGCAAATGTAGGTTTGAGCATAAAATCGGTCTAACTAGTTCACATGCAATTCATGAATAATCCATGAACTAGTTATGCAACACCCTTAAAAGAAATTTCATGAAATATAATTTTAAAACAAGATAACACAAGTCATAAAGCATAAAGCACACAAGCAAGATATAGAAATATTCTATATAAGTTTAGTTCTTGCTTTTATAAATGTATATATATAAATACATATAAATATATGTATGTATAAAAAATATATATCTCCCCTTATGATTTTCGATAAGCCCTGGGGGCAGTGCTTGCTGAAAAAGAAACTTTAATACAAACTCAAGCAAGCAAATATTTTCCTAGTTTGGCATTTAAGTGCAATCCATAATATGACTAGAAAAAGCTAGCCACATAGATCCCAAAGTTACCAGGGATCGTATGGCAAAACCTAAGACACTGTGAAAAACAAAATATTTTCATTTATTATATTCAATGAAGACATTACAATTAAGCACAAGCCACAATGAATTCAAAAACCAAATCTAAGCTAGAAATGTTGTGAGCACAACAAGATAGAAAAATAATTTCTAGGTGCTCCCCCTATCAATTTAAATACGTGTTTAGATTCTTTTAACTACTTATACTGATATAATTTGTGAAAATTCATTAAAAGTCTAAGAAATATAAGTATTAATTTCATATTTTATTGGATGTGTGTTAGACAAATAACTTTTACCAGTAAAATGTCCCAAAACACACATGCGGTAATGGTCAAACAATAAGATATGCATGGTGTTTATCCATATCGTGAACAATCCATATCAAAGAATGACTCAGTAGAGACAGGATATGATGTTCATGAAAAAAAAAATTTCGAACTCAAAAAGTAGAAACAGTAATGGTGAAAGTCCATGGGGCAGGTGATTAAATCCTTTTCTCAAAGATGGGGCTTAAATTCCCCAATATAGTCTTAGGCGTACATTAGTGCATTTACACTCAAGGATGAATTTCATTCAAGCACATTCATCACATGTTCATCCTTCTTAATATTACTTAGCATGCAAGAGATATTTGACATTAAGTACTTATTTATTTTTATTATGAGTGGGGCTTAAGCTCCCTCTGTATATTTGCATGCACGCATACTTGCAATAAAGTTCAAGGATGATAGTTATTTAAAAATATTCATAAAAAATTCATCCTTTCATAATATTTTAGAATGCAGTGAATATTGAACATTTAACACACAACATGACATATTGTATTCCAATTTAAATACACAATAGCCAATCAAGGCTATACTCAAGGGTAATGCAATAGGGGTTCAAAAAGGATGGCACAACTCAAAAATACAATCAGTGTGTATGAAATGAAAACTCCCCCTAAGCCATGCAGAATTCCTAGTCACACGGACTTAAAACTTGTGGTGTGATTGCTAACCATTTAGGTCCAACATGAAGAACATAACCTAGGGATTAGGACCAAATGGCGTCCATGAACTAGTCTATCCTAGGACGAAATAATGTGTACATGTTTTTTATTTACATCTTTGACATGTACTTACCTATATAGTTATTATACATGTAAGAATAATAATTTCATTATAATTCACTCATCCTTTCAAAAATATTTGGGCATGCAATAAGCTATCTCTCGTAATACATGGTTTCATTTATGGGAAAAATTCTACCGAAATTTAAGCAGCATTTCGTCTGTAAATCGAACATTTTCCCAAATTTCCATGTACCTAAAACCTGATAGATTCAAGCAAGCAATATAAAATAATATGTATAATGCAGATACCATTCAGTTAAAGGCATGGGAGAGCCTATATCCACTACCAGCATGCAATTCTCATCAACTGCATTCGCCATGCAGGAGGCATTTTAGATTAAGCATGCAATCAGGAAGTTCAATCAATATATCAAATAAAATATAAACTATCCATTAAATAATGCAAACATTTAACAAGTACAGGATAGTGGCATTCAGCTCAAACAGTAGATTTAAACAAAAATTCTTTGCTCCTCCTCAGTTATGCAATCAAAGAATTTCATATTCAATAATAGTATTTGGCATAACAAAATTTTCAAAATGGGGATGAGCTTTAAGTTCCATTGTGAATTTAGGGCTACATGACATATATATAGTATTAATTCCCTAAACTTAACATTTGTGTGGTGGACAAATCATGTTATTTTCAAGAGTTTTAAGCTTTAAGCATATATAGCATCATGAATCTTATAGCAATTAAAAATATTTTGTCCATTTGAAGGGGATTCAATCAAGCATGCATTTTCTAAAATTGACCAATCATGATGATATATATTAAGCATAGATTGTACATATCACTTTAGTTTTTATATTGGCATGCTATTATACGGATCTTAATAAAGCAATAGTGTATTCTAAAATTTGAAATTTTAAGCACAAAACACTATTTAGACATTTAAAGCATTATATTCCCTTTATATATTATGTTCTAATAAAGATCTTATGAGTACTAAAAAAAATTCTTTTAAAATACTCCTCATAAGATGGTATATCATATGAATCAAAACATGAATCATTCAATAAATTAGAAGGAGGATAGATATACCTTTATGCTTTACTCCTTAGACGTTTAAGCTCTGAGTGGTGTCTTTTTCTCTCTCGATTTTTCAAAATTCTTATGGTTCCCAAAACTCCTTAGTACTAGTACTTAACATGATCTAATAAAAACCATTAGTAACTAAGGCACAATATGAAATATGCGTGGCACTCATATGATATGAATTAAAAACTATGTCATGCACATTCATTTCATTTTCAAATATGGGAACAATGCATTTTTCAATATCATTTTTCCATGGGATATGGTTTCCTGTACGAAGCACATTCCAAAACCTCAAATCAATCGATTTTACAACAATATTTTCAATAAACACATAGTAAAATCTACACAGTGAAAACAATGGAGGATTTGCAAAGTGCTGACCTTCAAAATTGGGATACACCGAAAAGTTGAGCTGTTGCGATCTTAGCATAAGCAGTTAAGCCTTTTGCAACGAGGCTCTGATACCAATTGTTGACTTTGGTGTGATCCCATGAGGGGGGTGGGGGGTGAATTGGAGATTTAAATTTTTTTTGGCTAATTTAAATGTTTCGCCAATTCACTACATATCATATCTCATTCAATATTAAACGCATGTATGTAAAAAGATTAAGTTATTTGGTTCATGCATACATGCGTATCTCATTCAAAGTAAATGTGTGCATGCAACTAAATATAATAGTAAATAAATAGGCATACACATACTGAATTTAAAGTGCTGTAATTTAAATGATATAGGGAGAGAGCAACACAAGATATTTGTTATCAAAGTTCGGCCAAACCAGCCTACGTCCCTACCTTGGGCATACCCCCCAAGGATTACACTATACTTGCTCACTTAAACGGGCAGAGCAAAAGCCGTTTACATCCTCTCCTTATGGGGTGAGAATAACTCCAGCTTAATTACTAGGCTAAGTCGAACTAGTCTCACTTACGAGGTTGAGACTCCCCAGTTCAATTTTTGGGCTGAACCGAACCGGTCTCACCTACGAGGCTGAGACTCCTTAATTCAATTAACGGGCTAAACCCAACCAGTACATTAAAACCATTTTTGTACATAATACAGTGCTTCTAAATTCAAGCAGAAATGTTCACATTTTAAGTTGTTTTACTCAAAATAATATTTTTAATCTATGAAAAAGATGTATATGATAAGTACATAAAGATTTCAATTCTATAAATCATTTTCTCCAAAAGTATTTATCAACCAAATAAACAAGAGAAACTCAAAATTTACCCTCAAAATGATTTTCTAAAAATATGAGTTTAGGTGAGAGCAAATGCACTTTGATAAAATAAAAACCCAATCAAAATGAATGCACTCTTTCAAATGATTTTCAAAAGGTAACAAAGAGTGTTGGGAGAGTATAAAATTTACCCCATAAAAGATTTTGCAATAAAAACATGTTTTGGGGGAATTTGGATTAGGATAAAAATTAAAGAGAAAATTGGCTAATCAAAGTTGCTAATTTAAGTTATGAAAGGGGTATATATAGACTAGGGGAAATTTTTCACCATTGGGGACACGTTGGGAATTATTAAAAAAATTTAATTAATTTTTAACTCTAATTACCCCAGTTAAAAATGAGCAACCTGAGAGTTTCGGGTGCTTGACTTGAAGTTCGGTCGCTCGAATAGACATAAGAGAAAAAGTGAGTTTTTAAGGTTCGGGTGCCTGAAAATGGGTTCGGTTTGCTGAATCGAAGGCGATTTCAAAAGAGCGCGATTCGGTCACCCGATCTAAAGTTTGGTATGTCGAACTTCAACTATTGGTCGCCTGAGGTATATTTGAACGCGAGGTTCGGGAACCCAGGAAAGGTGAAAATGGACTGCTCAATGGTTTGGTCACCCCGGGACGCTCAGTTCAATTTGGTTCGATCGCCCGAACCATGTCAAACTTGTTGACCAGTCAACAATTCAGTTGACCGAGGCGTTTTCAACGCACACAGTTTGTTTGCCTAAAGCCCTTTTACACTTAAGATTTTGTCCTAATTTTTAGGAAAATTATGTGCAGGGACCTAGGGTCAATCTAAGGTCTTGGCATTTTAATTTACCCTACAAAACTTGGTGTCGGTCGATCGAAGTTAGCCCTAAGGTCTGTTTATGGTTTTGTCTGAGCTTACATTTATATCATGCAGGATGAATGCAGTTGTTACAAACCAAAGTAAAAAATAAATGCATTACAAATGAAATAAACAAATGTCTTTGTCTTCCTTTTGCTCTTCAAGACTCTATGGATCGCATCAGAATGATGATAAACTTGAAGTTCCTCTTGTATTCCACTTCCCCTTATGTGTGTGTTGAATTATAACCTATTTAGTCACTAGATTACACACATAAGTAACACATGTGTTTGTCAATATCAAAACAGAGATCGGACTCAAAAAGCCAACACCAGATAATCTAGAGAAGCCATCCACAAGACATCGATAATACCCTTCCAGACCTAGAAAGCTCCTAACCTCCTGAACATTCACTGGTCTCACCCAACTCACAACTAATTCTATTTTACTCGGATTAACTATTATACCATCCCCGGAGATCACATGCCCGAGGAAAATGACCTATCTCAGTTAGAATTGACATTTCTTGAATTTTGCATATAACTTCTTCTCCCTTAAGGCCTACAACACCAGCCTCAGATAATCCTCGTGTTCCTCAAAACTCTTTGAGTAGAACAGTATATCATCAATAAATACCACAACAAACTGGTGTAGGTACTAATGGAACACCCGATTCATTATATCCATAAAAACTGCCGGTGCATTAGTCAATCCGAATGACATTACCAAGAACTTGTAGTGCTCATATCTAGTTTGGAAAGTTGTTTTTGAAATGTCCTTTGATCAAACTTTTACCTGGTGGTACCTCGACCGAAGGTCAATCTTGAAGTAGACTTGGGTCCCTTGGAGCTGATCAAATAGATCATCAATTTTGGAAAGAGGATATTTATTCTGGATTGTTAGTTTATTTATTTCTCTATAATCTATGCATATCCTCATAGTCCCATATTTTTTCTTCAAAAATAAAACTGGTGCTCCCCAAGGCGACACACTAGGCCTGATAAACCCTTTATCCATCAACTCCTGCAACTGATCTTTCAATTCTTTCAGTTCATCTAGGGCCATTCTGTACAGTGCTTTAGATATTGGTGCCGACCCTAGTAGTAGATCCACAGTATATTCAATCTCTCGATCTGATGGTAAGCTAAGTAATTCTTCTGGAAAAGCATCAGGAAATTCTCTAACTACTGGAATATCAGACTATTTCAGTTCTTCCCTTGGCAACTCTTTTATGTAAGTAATATACCTCTGACGACACGAAAGAATGAGTGGCACCTATGTCAAACAAAACAAAAACTTTATATGGTAAAAGAGGAAGAATACCTATCACGATGTCTCTGTCAGCCTCAACATCTCCTGGCGTCAATGCATAGACCCTCGCTGGTGATGTGTCCCTCTACTGGCCTCCACGGGGCGCCTGGTAACCACCCCGGAATGGTCTATGAATTGGTGCCTGGGCTGGTGGTCCCTGACATGACCAAGACCTATGACCGAGTCTCCCATAATGATTGTAACACCCCAAACCCAATAACAAGGCCTGGTACTTTATTCTGAACAAATTTGCTTCGTGACGCTCTGAACCCGCCTTGTGGGACCCGGGTGCCACGTCATTAATTCATCTGAACCTGATACTCAATTCAATCATGCAACAGAAAACATAATTATAATCCTTCAACAATAAAATACCATAGTTTCTAACTATAACAACCTAAATAAACCATCCATCAACCTACATCTACATATATATACATTTTTCCAATATCCAGTATTCGCAACCATCCATAACTCAAAAAACTTAAAACATAAAACATAAAACTTAATGCAACTCAAAAATATCATCAAACTTATACACTTTCTTTCTAACTCAAAAAATACTATAACAACTCGAGCTCTCTAAGCTCGATCTCGTGGAGGTCCTGAAAAAGATAAGTTCATATTCGAGTGAGGCACATCTCAATAAGGGAAGAAACAATATATTAAAATAGTGTGTGGCCAACATAAGGTTTGTATATAACATATTATTCATCATTTTCAAATCATTAACATAATTTCTAAAATCAATTTCTGATCCTATTCAAACACATGCAAGGTATTTTACCCACGAGATTTCCTAAGGATAGGGGTGATTATCCACCCATACAAGTAGTACCCCTATGCTTTGATGCATTAGGCAACTCAAAGGTCATAGTTAAAGCAAATCAGAGCACTCACGTTACTCAGTAAGCCCTCAAGTGATAAATTAATCTCGTACTCACACAGTTCATACAAAAGTTTACCAGTGAAGGCCCCAAGGATAGAGAAATCTACTCGCCTATACAAATAGTTTCCCTCTGCCCTAGTACGTTATGTAGCCTACTGCTGTGTCTGATAGTTACATCGCACTCTCCTTTCTCAGCAAGCCCTTGGATGAAGAGTTTGCCCCTCCCAGACGTAATATGTTCTACTAGCATAAATACTGATAATACCATAATACATTATTTTGTCTATCATTTCTCTGTAATTCTCATCTGTTCATGTTCTCAGCTTTGTCATTTCGTAGCGTTTCACTTTACGTGACTCTTTCCTATTTTACGTTATTCACATTTCACATTTCATTTCCGTTTCATTCATTGCCGTTTTCATTTCATTTCATAACATACCCAGCATCTTTCAGCTGATTTACCCAGCATCTTTTAGTTGTTTTACCCAACATCTTTCAGCTATTTTACCCAACATTTTTCAGCTGTTTTACCCAACATTTTTCATCTATTTTACCCCGCATCTTTTAGCTATTTTACCCAGCATCTTTCAGTTGTTTTACCCAGCATTTTTCAACTGTTTTACTTAGCATTTTTTAGCTATTTTACCTAACATTTTTTAGCTGTTTTACCCAACATTTTTCAGTTGTTTTACCCAGCATCTTTCAGCTATTTTACCTAACATTTTTCAATTGTTTTACCCAACATCTTTTAGCTGTTCTACATGGTTGCATTAACACTCACATGCAGCATATTTCATATAACATTTTCATACTCAATTCATTTCTTGTATATCCTACATCTCATACATATAACATATTTCCACACAGAATTCCTATTTACTCATGCCACACTATTTAGAAGTAGAATTCATATATATTTCTTGTAAAATAAGCTAACCTAAATTTAACATTTATATGCTGAAAATATACCTTTCATTTCTTACATAATTATCTTTAAAATATCTTTCACTTTAATTAGTTCAATTTCACATATACGTATCTAATAAAACAACCCTAGGCTCAAAAAGTATAATTTAAACGGTTGGCATTTTAAACCCATAAAAAGACATATACACGTATATTCAAAACATATTTCATTTCCTAATTAATTCATAAAAACCTGGTTTAATATATATATTCCCCCTTACCTGGTCTCTTGAACTACACCAACAGAGACCCCGAAAAGATACCTGCAGTGCTTACTTGAGCCTTGAATAAAAAATCCTAGTTCTATTAAATCAACCATAAATAAATTACTAGTTTAATATTTCCTAGGCCCATAAATTCCAAATAAATAATTATACCCTCAAATATAACCAATTACTTAATTCCCCAAATCCCACTTTCACTTTTGAGTGGTGCCTAGGAAACCCAAATTAAAAATTTACTCCTACCAAAATGACGACGATCACGACTAGGACCCTGTGGTGGTGCTCGATCATCGATTTAGTGGTAGATTTAAGGAGAAATTGAGTAAAAAGTGAGGGTTTACCTTTTCCCAAGAGTGGTGCCTACGCCGCTCCCACAACAAATCCGCTCCGATAGAAATGTTGGTGGCGGAGATAGGAACCCAACGGTATCTTTGGTTTTTCGATCGGCCGAATATTGGCTGAGAAAATGAAGAGAGAGAGGAGAAGGACGGAGGAGGCGACGAGAAGTGAGAGAGACTGAGAGAGGCGTAGGAGACATGGGAACTGAAGAATCCAATTTGAAATTGGATTCTAGATAGCTTCCCGAAGAAGCTTTAAGTAAACTATATATATCAGCGGTATCTTTGGTTTTATGATCGGCCGAATATTGGCCGAGAAAATAAGGAGAGAGAGGAGAAGGACGGAGGAGGTGACGAGAAGTGAGAGAGATTGAGAGAGGCATAGGAGACGTGGGAATTGAAGAATCCAATTTGAAATTGGATTCTAAATAGCTTCCTAAAGAAGCTTTAAGTAAACTATATATATATATATATATAAAATAACTTACCTATCTATATATCTTATTTCAATATGTTTTTTTTCCTTATCATACTATTCATTTTACTTGTTAATTTAATTTATTAATTTAATAATATTTAATTAATTAATTGATTAATAATTTTAATTAATTTTTTTCGAGTTATTACAACGATAGTAGACGTTCTCTCCTATTCTACACTCACCTAGATGCCTTTAGCCACATTTGGGACAAATGGGGTAAGCCTGCTCTCCTTGAAACCCTCGGTGTCCTGTCATCTGTCTCTAGCCTCCTCTATACCAATCTCCTCTCCATGGGCCCTGACTAGAATCCACCTGAAATCCCGGAGGCGTGGGCCTCTTCCTTTGGCTCGGTACTCCCACATCTGTCTGCTTGGTTTCCTCCGCTACTATGGCTCTATCTACTAACTCAAAGAAGTCTTGTATCTTTAAAACCACCACCTACTTATATATATCTTGCCTCAAACCCTTTTAAAACACCCTGGCCTTCTTAGCTTCATCTAGCACTATGTATGGAAGAAATCGTGACGGCTTGATGAATTTTGCCGCATACTGCTGAACTATCAACGACCCCTAAGTCAAATCCAGAAACTCCTGCACTTTAGCCTCTCTGGTAGTGGTGGGAAAATATTTGTCGAAGAATATCTCTCTGAACGTACTCCAGGTCATAGGCTCTGGTATGGGTATCTACTCCTCAAATAATTTCATGGCTATCCACCATCTCTTGCCCTCTCCGGTGAACTTGTACTTAGCATAAAGGACCCTTTGCTCATTGGTGCAACGAAGCACCATCTGTACTTTCTCCATCTCTTGCATCTAGTTCTTAGCAACTGCAGGATCAACTTCTCCTGAAAACGCTGGAGATTCATCTTTGTGAACTTTTCTATGGTACACCCCTGGGCTGCAGATGGACCTCTTTACTCCTTGGAGCTCCGTGCAATGTTAGCCCTGACCTATTGGGCTATGCTACATAAAAAAAGCATCTGAGTCTCTGCCCCCATATTAGAGGGCCTTGCTCCATCATTACCACTAGCGTGACCACTACTACTCCCAGGGTCCATCTTGTAATAACACCAAATTATTCTGAGAATATGAGCCTCATTAATACTATTCTAACTAGAATATCCCCCATTTCTCCTATCACTAATTTAAGGTCTAGTCTTACCATTTGGAAATAGAAATCGACAATAGTTTACTATGATTTTCCTGAAATCGTCACCCCAGAAAAAACACAGAAACCACCCCGAAATCCCTGCTTCTATACTGTAGAACAGAACCTTAAATTCTCACCCTAGTTTCCCAACATTAACTCACTGATATCCTGTTATATCTTCCAAAATTCCATTCTTATATTCTGGTATTGTTTTCTGTTGTACTCTAGAGTTTATAGAACCTAGCAACCTAAGCTCTGATACCAAAATGTAACGACCTGAAAATTTCATACTTTAAAAAAATATATATATAGACTGTAAATTACCTTACTCTGATACCCCCGTAATGACTACCAAAAAATACCTATGCAATAGAAAACACAAATTTGTACAACCATATACACAATACAAGAATTCAGTATCTCCCCAAAATATACCTACATAATTACACATCATCCTAGAATCTTCTACCCAAAAACTCCCGAATGCTACTAAAAAATATAACCCCTTGATAACACTTACACTACAGATAGGGTAGTGTAGACGACCTCACTACCTACGAGCCTGATCAGCTTATCTAGTTGGATCACCTGAAAAATGTTAAATCATTGGGATAAGACAACGCTCAGTAAGACGAAATATGCTATTACTAGTGTGTGGCAACTGAATTTACATAAATAATTTATCGATAAATAACTGAACTGAGATATCATATAAAATATAATACCATGTAACTCACACCTATGTGGCTTAAAATACATCTATAATATCTGAGTTTTCTATTTAATCATACTGCTAGAATTATAATATATCTATTGCTATTTTGTAGATCTGTATATATATAAATAAATGTGAAAACTACCCTGAAAATATGTATGTCATGATTTAACCCCAGATGACAAGGTTGTGCGGCCCGTAGACAAGACTTAACTCTGGTTGGCCCATAAGGATAAGTCAACTGATACTCTATCAATCCTCAGTCCGACCTTACTACAATCCCTCAAAGGCACGGTTGACGAAAATCCACACACCATCTGAGATATGTGGTTGCACTCTGATATGAAATAGCTAAGGTACTGTGCTCTACTGATTGAATCTGACTGAAATAATTAATTTGAATAAAAAATTTCATCAAGGTCTGATACTATATAATACTAATATATAATTATCTTACTATTTCTTTATGATTTCAAAATAACCATAACATTTTAAATATAATTTGTAAATATTGTGATATCTGACTAAAATAATTGTATATCTGATCCATATTATTTGACCGAATAAACTATAATATTCGAGTGTTATGGATTTGAAATTCTGGAAATCATGGTATTTTGTAAATACTGTAAAATATCTGTCTGTATATACACTATAATTTATAATTTTGTAAAATCTGGTAAAACATATTTCTGTGCCAAAAATACTGTAAATCATGGTATTCTAAAAAACTGTATAAACTCCATACTAAAAAAAATCTACTCAGGCCACATAATTAATAAAACTCATGTTTTGAAATTTGTAAAACTATATAATTTATACCCCGTATCGTAATAGACAAATACTATAATTTACTGATAAAATTTATGAATTTACTAGCTATCATATTTCCCTTGCCTGGCTAACTAAACTCACGTACTAATTCTAATTCACGCCCACGACGTTCATAATTCCATAATCTTGAAATTACAAATGCACGCGCGCGCGCACACACACACACACACACAGATATATATATATATATATATATATATATATATTAAACTCACATTTCCTAAATTATAAACTATTTATCATTTACCTGGGTCCCTGAGGAAAAACACCCACCAAAACCTAGCTTGCCTGCTGTGTATACACCAACCCTGAATTTTACAAAATCTCAATTTCTCAATTTAACTTGAGAAACTATTGACCCTATGGGTGATACCTAGTTTTGATTATGACAAATACTCAAGTATTTAATGTCTATCAAGTTTGTGTGCAGACTCATATTTGCAAGATCACTTGATGGCTGAGAAGACTTAAAGTCTAAAAGACCCAGAAGACTTATTCTTGTTGTAATTTATTTTATGCTCATTCGGGTTTATAATAGTAATTTAGGAAATGGTCTGTAATAATTGATGTGCATCATGTATGTAGGGACTTATAAGCTCAAGACCATAGAGTGACCTTAGGGCACCCTTCGGTCGACCGACGCCAAGTTTTTTGGCGTACTTAAAAAGGCCTTAGAAAGACCCTAGGTCCTTGCACATACACGTAAGATTGTTCCTCATATCACATATGTTATCAGGGAAAAAAATTGAATTGAAATAGGACATAAAGGGCCAAAATTATAAGGTTTCGGGCGACCAAACCCTTTGTGTTCAAAACACATCGGGCGCCCAAACTATTGACAAGTCAATATGTTGACTTGGATTTTGGCAGCCGAACATATTTGACCGCATTGTCCACGAGCGACCGAACCGCCGAGGTGACTGTTCTCACCAACTTAGGCACCCGAACTCTACTTTCAAAATACTCTCAGGCGGCCGAACATGTGATTTTGGTAAACAAAACTCTTGACCAAGCAACTGAACCGCAGACAGAATGAAAATCGCCTTAGTTCAGCCATCCGATGTTCTCATAGGGCACCCAAACTTCAAAATTGTCTTTTCCCATTATTAGTGTTCGGGCAATTGAACCTAGAGTCTGGGTGACCAAAACTCTCAGGTTGTTTAATTTTTAACTACGGTAACTCGTGTTAATTAAGGGTAAAATGGTTTAGAATAAATTTAATTATCCCCTCTATGTCCCAATAGTCATATTTTTGGTAGAGGCTATATATATACCCTCATTTGCAATAATTAGTGAATGATTAGGCATTTTAATTAGCAAATTTCCTCTAAATTTTTGAGGGCCCCATTTCTTCATACAAACCCCATACACTCATATACTATCATTCTTTTGAGAAATCCAAGCCTTGTGAGTGTTTATCAATTGTTCTAGTGTGCTAAAAACCCTCATTGGTTTATTGCATATTTGATTTTCGAATTGAGGGTTTAGCTAGGTTTTTCCACCGATTTTATTTAATGAATCTGTGTGTGGGAAAACCTTATAGCTAAGTGAGTCTTTGTATTATTATTGCAAGACTCATTAGGCTTTTATTTTGTGTGTGCAAAATATTTTTCACAAGCTATTTTCAAATATTTCTTATGCTTGATCATTGAGAAAATATTCTTGAGATATTTTGATTGCTATTGGTTGAAGTCTTTGAAACCCTAGATTGTTATTGAGATATAGTTTTATACAAAGTTTCAAAGATTAGCTTATTGATACACACTGGTGCTAGATTGACTACAAACATTATCTTGAGTGTTGATTGCACACATACATCACTGAGCTTATAGTTTCTATATTATTTATGTGCATTAATTGATTTGTATTGGTACATATCTTCTTATTGGAGAAGCATTATATTGTACACGGTTTGTATTGTAATTCGGTTGTATTCCAGACGCGACCTGAAGGGGCGTTGATTTAGCCCGTAAGGGTCGGTAGGGCCTTCTCCACCCTACAAGGAGAATTTGCAAAGGGTGAGGTCAGCCCTATGCTAATTGATCTGGTTGTATTAGGTACCGCTCCAACCGTTAACTGAGCCTTAGTGGAATCCTTGTACTTGTGAGTCAAGGCAGGGATGTAGGCAGTATTGGCCGAACCACGATAACATTTCTTGTGTCATATTTAATTTATGTACTTAAATTTATGCACTTGAATGTTTTCATTTTAATTATGGTGAATGGTTCAGAAATACTGAGATTGCTTCAATTGCTTTACATTCCTATTCAATTTGATTTCTACTGAATTGGTTAATGCTTAGAAAGACCCTAGGTTGGTAAATACTGATTGTGATTTGAATTTGACCTAGGAATGTTTTAAATTTCCAATTCACCCCTCCTCTTAGGAATACACCAAAGCTAACAATTGGTATTAGAGCCTCATTGCATTAGGCTTAACAGCTTTTGTAAAAGATCGCAATGACTCTCATTGGTGTATCCCCATTCGGAGAGGGTCGATCACCTTTCCAGTCCTCTATTATTTTGTGGTGTTGATTACACTGCCTAGAAAAATAGATTGAGCATATTTATAAAATCAATGGACTGGAGGGCTTGACAGATGATTGTCAAAGGAATTTGTATGCCTGTAAAATAAAATGATACTATTGTGATGCATGCAAATTCACATGCCATGGATTTTCTATATTGTGCTTTAGAGTCTAATATTCTGCTTGAGATTATGGTATGTTCTACTACAAAAGATATTTGGGAGGAGCTCGATAATAAATATGGAGAGGCAAAAGAAGAGGAGACCATGACTTTGGAGGATGTAATCTCAAATGGTCCAGAGGGGGAAATCATGCATTAATAATGCCAATCAATGAAGTGGTATATGATTCACCTTCTATTTCTATTTGTTATGCAGTTGATTCTTATGTTGATTGTTGTAATATATCATGTGTTGAATCATCTGTCGAACTTTGTGAAAATACTGCTGTTGTTGCATGCAATGATCCATGTGAAAACTATTGAGTTAATTCTTATAATGAATCATGTGCTAAATTGAATAACAAAAGCATGCTGTCATTTGAAAAACTAGAAAAGACTTTATTGAAAGTGAATAAATTTCTAGTTAAGTTATCTAAGAAGAAATCATTTTTGAAAATTGAGAATAAGGGGATAGCTATACAATTAAAAGAATTAAAAGATTATCATGCTATCCTTAAGAAGATATTGAAAATTATCTTCTTAGAAAAAGAAATAGATGATTATTCTATAGTTGTACCCAAAGTAGAATATGAAAAAATTAATCATAATAAACCCTTAAGAGCCAAAATAAATAAATATTTCAAAAAGGGTTCATATTATAAGTCTCACAGTCATACGTCGTCAAATAAAAATAAAACAAGTAAGCATAATTTGTCACATGCATATAAATTTCACTTATCTTGTAAAATGAAGGGGTGTATCCAACTTAGGAATGCCAGAAGTATAAACAAAGAAATGATGTGGGTTATTATGAAGGCAAACCCCTTAGGACCTGAGGAAGACCAGAGTCAAATAGATATAACCTAATTATTTTATGCTTCCTTAGATCTTAGGATTAGGTTTGAGGGTTGTGATGACTATAGGATCGGGAAGTGGTGCATGCTTAAAATTCCAAATCTTAGTATATGCATACTGTATTGAATACTAAGGTCATTAGAAATTCAAGCGAGTATCCAAATTCAAGCAAGATATCCAATATGAACCTAATTCATTTATATCACAATAATTGGATAAAATATGAAAACATCAGCTATAGCATACTTGAATGAAATCCACTTCAAAATGGACAAGGGTAAATAATTCTAAATGCTTAACTCATGCTTAAAGATTGAACATCTTAAGTTAAGCAACTATTGTCCATTGCACAGAGATGAGCTTTAGGGGTCCACCATATTCTATATATCTTTAACCCTAATCTCATTAATCAAAATTGAGTCATCACTCTAGGTATAAGCACCAGTTATCATAAATTTCATATCTACTAGTGCTAATTAAAAGCAATTCCTCTCATAACCAAATTAGGGGCATCCACTAAGGGAATCAAGTCTTCATCTAAATGTCATAAAATTTTTCCCTTTGAGTTTAAATCATAAATCCTATAATTTTGGCTTATCCCATCCACAAGAAATCTTTACCACTTCATGATCATATCAGGTAAAGTATTATCCATCCATGGGCTCATATACTTAACTTAATTGGTCAATTATACTTCAACAGATACCCTCCAGCCATGGTTAATTTGAAAATATCAAAGAGCATCACTCTTTAAATATTTATACACTCCATAGTGCTCTTTGCTAAAACTAGTTAGGACATATTGTTTGGTGTGCTCATCATGCATATCGTCCAACTTCCTCAAATACTCTTCTGAACATAATAGAAATTTAATCCTTAAGAGTATTTAATTTATACTCCTCACATAGCTCTCAACTTTTAAATCAAATCCTTTACAGCGCTATATACCTTGAGTGTGTTGAATGGCTAAATTGGTTGCCCAGGTCCTTATCTTGATAAATGCGCATATCTCAAAGTGACTTATGCACATGTGATTAATATCAAAAGCCATTCCAACTCATGCCTCTCACATATTGAAATTCATAAGAAAAGAGGTAGACATAGGCTTATTACCTCAATGAACATTTATTGTGACTTTTTTGTCCGATAAGCCTAAAGCATTCAACGCCAAGTTTAAATCACTAAAAAATCTTAGGGTACTTGGTTTAAGAAGTTAAAAAAAAAATGATGAAAAATGCATAAAATGAATAAGTGCATAACTTAGGGGGAGCATTTCTTTGCAAAATTTCATGACTCTTTTGAATGCTCTCATTATTATATTTCCATATGCCTTTATGAAAAATAACATAGCACTAAACTCATAACTATCCACTGTTGTTTATTGTTCATATTATATCTTGATGGATAGTGATTTGTGATTATCTAGTATTATGAACTGTTATTGAATATCCTGATTGATAATAATGGATTGCATGAAACACCATCTGCAAGGCTGTTACAGAAACTTATTTACTTGCTTGCTTGTATGGAGCGTCAACTGCATGACTGATGCAGTATGTTGTGTATTGCATGCTGGTAATAGAAATAGGTTCTTGCATGCTCAAACTGAATTATTTTGAATTGATCACTTGAATCTATCAGGTTTTGGTGCATAAAATTTTTGGAAATGTTCAATTTACAGTCGACATGCTTCCGAAATTTCGATGGAATTTTCCCAAACCAAATCTATGTACAAAGATTATTATAATAAAATTAAAGTTAAAATATTTTTGAAAGGATGAGTGAAATAAAATTAAACAATTAAATTTCATCCTGGCATAATCATCAGACATTTAGTGGAGCTCAGCTCCATCCTTATAGAAAAGGCTCAAAGAACTCATATGCATCAATTTGCTTATCAAAATATTGAGGCTCTTCTAATATCCTTGAACATTACATTCTACACTTGAAGTTCTATGATTTGATATGGAATATTCTTGGGTCATGAACTACATAGCATGTCTTAATACATATTCTCTGATGCATCTATGGTTTATAGGGACAACTATACTGATAAGGATAAATATAGTTGATTAATAATTAGTATGGTTGGTTTAAAAGTTTCAAAATGATGGCTTATACTACTAAGCATAATGAAATTAATCTTTGGTTAGCATAAGTAGTTAAAGAATCAAAGCACGTACTAAAATTGATAGGGGGAGCATCTAAATATAAATTCCTATTTTGTTTTGCTCACAAATATTTTTAGCTTAGATCTATTGTGAACTCATTATGGCATCTGATTGAATGAAATGTTTTATTGGAAATCATAATTTGAAGCATGTTGATTTGCCATAGTCATTTGATTTGTCATATGATCTTACATGTGATTGTTAAATTTTTAGGATCATTATGGTTGTGGTTTTCTAGTTATATTTTAGTATGTGCTTCATTAACAAACCAGAAAATTTGTGCTTGCTTGATCCTTAAAGCTTCTTTTTTAGCAAGCAACCCCCTGTACCATTTTGCAAAAATTATAAGGGGGATATATATTATTATATACATATATATCTTTAAAATTGCACAATTGGTTCTATAACTTCACTTAAAAATGCATGTGAACTTGTTGGACTATTTTTATGCTCAAACCTTCTATTTGCTTTCATATGCCATGTGCTTTGAACTAAAATCTTTCATGAGTCTTATGAAATATTTGAATTGAAATGGTTTGTGGGTAATTCTGATCTGACCTTGTTTTCATGTCATTTAAATCAGTTTAATAACCTTAATTGCTAAACCTATCATTGCTTTATATGGTACGAGTTTGTTTATGGTATGAAATGCACAACCATCATATCTCTCGCATATTGTTAATTATATTTATGTGTTTTATGAATACTGGACTGTTTGAGTAAGTAGTTGTGGATATATTGTTAATATATTACTCAATCAGGTCACTTGTATACAGAGATTTTTGGAAAATGCTCTACTTTCAAACGACATGCTGCCAAAATTTCTAAAATCTTCTCAACTTATCTCTTGTATATGAATGATAATTATCTTTTATTTGCCTATATAATTAAATGATTTATCTAGGCCCTTTTTGTTGTTGCCAAAAGGGGGAGAGGTGGGCAAATATTTGTCATCATCAAAAAGGGAAAGATTGTTGACCCTATGGGTCACACCCGATTTTGATTATGACATATACTCAAGTATATAATGTCTATCAAGTTTGTGTGCAGGCTCATATTTGTAAGATCACTTGATGGCTGAGAAGACTTAAAGTTTAAAGACCCAAAAGACATATTCTTGTTGTAATTTATTTTATGCTCATTCGAATCTATAATATCATTTAGGAAATGGTCTGTAATAATTGATGTGCATCATGCATGTAGGGACTTATAAACTCAAGACCATAGGGTGACCTTAGGGCACCCTTCAGTCGACCGATGCCAGGTTTTTAGGCGTACTTAAAAAGGCCTAAGAAAGACCATAAATCCTTGCACATACACATAAGATTGTCCCCCATATCACATATATTGTCAAGGGAAATAATTGAATTGAAATAGGACATAAAAGGCCAAAGTTCTAAGGTTTTGGGCGATCAAACCCTTTGTGTTCAAAAAAAATCGGGCGCCCGAATCGTGGGTAAGTCAACATGTTGACTTGAATTCGGGCGGCCAAACATATTTGACCACACCATCCATGGGCGACCGAACCGCTAAGGTGATCATTCTCACCAACTTGGGCAGTCAAACTCTAGGTTCAAAATACACTCGGGTGACCGAACATGTGATTTTGGTAAACCAAACTCTGGACCTAGTGACAAAATCGTAGACAGAATGAAAATCGCCTTCGTTTAGCCACCCAAAGTTCTCACCGGGCACTCGAGCTTCCAAATTGTCGTTACCCATTGTGAGTGTTCAGGCAATAGAAACTCTCGGGTTGTTTAATTTTTAACCACGGTAACTCGGGTTAATTAAGGATAAAATGGTTTAAAACAAATTTAATTATCCCCTCTATGTCCCAACAGTCATATTTTTGGTAGAGGCTATATATATACCCTCATTTTCAATAATTAGCGAGATTAGGGATTTTAATTAGCAAATTTTCTATGAATTTTTTAGGGCCCCATTTCTTTATACAAACCGCATACACTCATATACTATCATTCTTTTGAGAAATCCAAGCCTTGTGAGTGTTTATCAATTGTTCTAGTGTGCTAGAAACCCTCATTGGTTTATTGCATATTTGATTTTTGGATTAAGGGTTTAGCTAGGTTTTTCCACCAATTTTATTTAATGAATTTGTGTGTGGGAAAACCTTATAGCTAAGTGAGTCTTTGCATTATTATTGCAAGACTCATTAGGCTTTTATTTTGTGTGTGCAAAATATTTTTCACAAGTTATTTTCAAATATCTCTTATGCTTGATCATTGAGAAAATATTCTTGAGATATTTTGATTGCTATTGGTTGAAGTCTTTGAAACCCTAGATTGTTATTGAGATATAATTTTATACAAAGTTTCAAATATTAGCTTATTGATACACTTTGGTGCTAGATTGAATATAGACATTATCTTGAGTGTTGATTGCACACATACATCATTGAGCTTATAGTTCCTATATTATTGATGTGCATTGATTGATTTTTAGTGGTACATATATGCTTATCATAGAAGCATTATATTGTACACGGTTTGTATTGTAATTCGGTTGTATTCTAGGCACGGCCTTAGGGGGCGTTGATCTAACCCATATGGATCGGTAAGGCCTTCTCCACCCCGCAAGGAGAAATTGTAAAGGTTAAGGTCATCCATGTTCTAATTGACCTGGTTGTATTAGGTGCCACTCCACTTGTTAAGTGAGCCTTAGTGGAATTCTTACGCTTGTGAGCCAAGGCGGGAACGTAGACAGTATTGGCCGAACCCCGATAACATTTCTTGTGTCGTATTTAATTATTGCACTTAAATTTATGAACTTGAATGTTGTCGTTTTAACTATGGTGAATGGTTCAGAAATACTGAGATTGCTTCACTTGCTTTACATTCTTACTCAGCTTGATTTCTAGCAAATTGGTTAATGCTTAGAAGGACCCTAGGTTGGGAAATACTGAGTGTGATTTGAATTTGACCTAGGAAAGTTTTAAATTTCCAATTCACCCCCCCCTCTTGGGAATACACCAAAGCTAATAGAAATACATTCACATCTAAGCATATACCTTCAATAATTAAATAATCAACTCAAAACACTCAAATAACACCCTTACCTCAGTTTTGGGATGGTCCTTTAAAACCCCAAATTGAAATTCTACTCTGCCTACATTGTAGAGAATCTTTACTATGAACCCTGTGATGGTTCCTGATCATCGAAATGAGGCTTGTTGGAGTAGAAATTGTAGAGAGAAGGGAGAGGGGTAGTGGGTTCTAAAGAGAGAGAGAGAGTTTGTTTTGTTTAAAAATAAATAAAGCTTATCGATTCTTTATAAGTTTCAGCACTGGCTAGAAAATCGTCATCGGTTTTCTGTGCTTCTTAGAAAATCATCACCGATTTTCTATTAACCAACTCAAGATTTACCGTTTTACCTTTACCCAGCTACAGTAACTTCCCAAAATTGTCGCCAGTTTTCTAACTCCTTTAGAAAATTGTCGCTGACTTTATCCTTTGGCAAAAAAAAAAAGTATTTTTCCATTTTCTTTTATTATTATAAATTTCAGGTCACTGCATAGACTCTAGGGGATCACTACCCTTCCTAGCACAATCGACCATCCCATCGCCACACTCTATCTAAAACGTGTGGTTGCACTAGCGCTTTCATAATTACCCATAATAGTAGTGTGGCCTAATCTGGTCCACCGGAGTTCTCAAACCATATATTGTAATCTAACATTACCAAACACATGCAAAATAAGTCATATCACATTTTAATTCTCAATACATTTCTAGTATTTCCTGCATCTCATACGTATATCATAATTCAACACAAAAACTTCATTTTGCTCATGCCACACAATTTAACAACATATATTCATTCGTTCACTAAAAATAAGTCAACCCTAATCATCGTTCATATACTAAAAATATACATTTAATTTCTTACACAACCAACCAGAAAATCTACCATTTTAACTTTTCATTTTCACAAATAATATCTAGTAGCACAACCCTAAGCTCAGAAATTTACAATTCAAATAGTTGGATTTTTAGAACCCACATGAAAATCATATACATATATACATAACATTTTCCATTTTTCACTAATTATTTCCTCAAAAATCCTGATTTAATATATTCCCCTTACTTGATTTCTTGAACTACGCTAGCAGGGACCCCTAAAATGATACTTGTGGCACTCACCCGAAACCTAAATCAAAAACCCTAGTTTAATCAAATAAACCCCAAATAACCTACTATTTCAACGTTTTTTCAACCCAAAAACTTCAAATAACCATATTAAACCCTAAAACTAAGAATCCTAACCCTTACCTCAACTTTGGAGCGATTCTTGAAAAGATTAGTTTAGAAATCTGTTCCGCTAGATGTGTAAAGAATCTCCTCTAGAACATTGTAGCGGTTCCCGTTTGTTAATTAGGCTGAATCTAGGCCGAAATCTTAGAGAGAAGGTAGAGAGAGGTGTTTTAGAGAGAGAAAAATGAAGAGAAAATGAATTCTTCAAGGAGAAGCTAATTACGCGCTTAAACTGCGTAATTAGGCATTTTAATTCGTGCATTAGGGCTTATATTTTTAATTAAATGCCTAATTACTCTCAATATTTTAACAAGGTGTCCTATTTATAATCTCTGGGTTTTATCAAGCAATTTATGAATTTTTGGTATTTTTTTATCACAGAAAAATTATTGGGAACTAAAATCGGCATCAATTCGTAATTCGCGCATAACTTTTCTGTCCGAGTTCCGATTGAAACTATTTTAAATTTTGGAAAAAGATGAGAAGATTATCTACAACTTTTGTGTTGAGTTTCGAGAGAAACGGGCTCTAGAAGGGTCAAAATCACCCTTTTTTGCCAAGAAACAAAAAAGAAAGAAAAAGAAATATATATATATATATATATATATGTATAATATACTGATGTGACCCGGCCATGCAGCCGGGTCGGATCCCCTTGGTCTGTGCTTCTAGTGCTACCAACCCAAGAGCAACCCCTCTGCTGCTGAACCCTCTAGACAACAGTCGAGACCAACCACCATCTTGCTACTGAGAAGCTCCACATACCAGCTGCTGCCCTCCTGCAACACAGCCACGACTCTCTCTCTCTCTCCTCTTTATTTATTTATTTATTATTGTTAGTTGAATATTGTTAAATTTGTATTAAGTTTTATTTGAAAAGTTTAAATTTTGAAAATTGTTTAGGGTGTTTTATTATTATTGAAGTTTATTTATTTATTTATTTATTTTATATCAATTACATTTAGTGGTAGATTTAATTAGTGCTTTGAGTTATTTAATTAATTAATAAAAGTCTGGTTTGGCTCTAAAAAAAAAAGAATAAAATGCAAAAAAGGAAAAAAGTGTTTTTGTTTTAAGAAATTAAATTAGTTGTCCTTTTTAAAATTTAATTTTTGTTAAAGCTCGATTTAGTTTAGGGTTAGTCTTATTAAAGTTCTTAATTTTATAGTGTTCAGTTATCCTTTAAGTTGTTAAAGCATTAAATTTTGTTGAGTTCTTATTTATGTTTAAGTTTGATTTTGATTCAAGTTCTTGATTTTGTTAAAGGTTTGGGTTTTATAGTTCGCGTTTGTGTTTGAGTGAGTCTTACTATTGCTCTTTTTAATTACGTGTTAAAGTTACCGTCTTTAGTTTCTATTCTGAAGTTTAAGGCATGTTTCGATGCCTGCTTGGTTAGACATAGGGTTTTCATTCTTGTTATTTAATTCAGTGCATGCTAGGATTTGAGTTTAATTTGCGTGTTCGTTTAATTTGTCAAAGGAAATCTCAAACAATCTTGAAAATCTCGAATCTGAACTGAGTTCAATAACTTTTTAATTTCGATTGGAAAAAAGTAAAATTTGAGATTAAACCACATTCCCTAAGGAGACAATATGGCCTTTTGGATGAATATTACACGACAGAACTCCTATAAGCATGGCATGTAATCTGTGATGCCTCAGTTTCATGGGATGGATTCTGAGAGTCCATACCAACACTTGACAGATTTTGAGTTAGTCTGCACCACTTTCATTAATAGGGATGGAACTGATGAATATATCAAACTTCACTTGTTTCCCTTTTTCTTTGAAAGATGAGGCAAAAATCTGGTTTAATTCTCTGCCACCTAACTCTATTACTAGCTGGGCTAAAATGCAGCGAGAGTTTTTACATAAGTTCTTTCCTTTTCAGGGAACTCAGTACCTATAAGAGCAAATCAGTCAGTTCATGCAAAAAGGTGATGAGACATTCCAGGCCTACTGGGAGAGATTTAAGGACTTGATGAACATATGCTCACACCATGGATTTGAATCTTAGAGGTTAGTGAATTATTTTTATACTACTCTAACCCCTGCGTGTAAACAATTTTTCCTGACTATGTGCAACGAGGAATTCTTCTGCAAGGAACCAGATGAGGCTCTATCAATCTTCGATTATTTAGATGAGAGTGCCCAACAATGGAACACACATCATGAATGGGCACTGATAGCAACACAACCTCTTAGAGTGATCAGTGGTGGAGGCAGATACGAGGTCAAAGAGGAAACTAGCTTACAGGCTTTTGATGCTGCTTTGTTTAAGAAAATAGAGGTTATGGAATCAGAAAAAGAAAAAGCTAAGGATTGCTCTATCTGTGAGACCTTATACCACAGAATTAAGGACTGTCAATTACTACCAGTATGGCAAAGGGAGTAGATTTGATCGGGTGTCATCGGCGAATTGGATGAACAAAACACAGAATCAACTGTTCTCGAACACTTATAACCCAGGATGGAGGAATCATTCGAACCTCTTATGGAGGAATGATCAGCCCGGTCCATCATCCTCACGGTATCAATAAGTTCCTCAACCTTATGCACCGCCTCTGCAACTGGCATATCCCAAGTTGTAGCTCCTCAACCGCAGTATCAACTGCAACAGATTTCTTAGAGCTACGCACCATCAGGATTCCAACCAACTTTAGCTCCTATTCTAGCAAAGAAATCCCCTGACGATAGCATGGCGCAAATGGCGAACATGCTCCAGCAATTCATGTAGTTTCATGCTACGACCACCGGAGAATTAAGAGATGCCGTGAATAAGTTAAGTACACAGCTAATACCCTAAAAAAATGGAAATTTCCTACACAACCTTAGCCTAATCCCCAAGTATATAGACAATAACAACAACCGGTGCACAATGTTTCAGGGGATGCTTTTGAGTCAGCTAAGGCAGTTATTACCTTGCAAAGTGGAAAAAATGTTGCCCATCCTAAAAAGCCCACTGATTAACAAACAGTTGCTTCAGCACCTGAAGTGACAGTTGAGACAAATGAGGGAAAAGAAAAATTAGATGAAGCCAGCTCAAGTTTAACAAAGTCAGATAATAAAGAGGATGAGCCGATTAAGGAGTATCAACTTGTGGTACCCTATCCTCAACGGTTGACATCTGGTCAAAAGAATAAGTGTCACACTAAGATCCAAGAAATATTCAAATAGGTGAAGATCAATACTCTACTTCTAGAGGCCATACAGCAAATCCTTGCATATGCAAAATTTCTGAAAGACCTATGCACAGTAAAAAGGACATTGAACTTGAAGAAAAAGGCCTTCTTGACTAAGCAAGTTAGCGCGTTGATACTAAGTCAAACTCCACAGAAACTTAGAGACCTTGTTTCTCCCACTATTTCAATCATGATTGGTGAACCTAGTATCGGGAAAGCTCTACTTGATATGGGGAGTAGTGTGAACTTGCTCTCGTTTTCGATATATGAATGGCTGGGTTTAAGTGAGCTGAAGAGAACTAATATGATGCAACAGTTGCTAGATAGATCTGTCAAAGCTCTACGAGGCGTTGTTGACGATGTATTGGTTCAGGTTGATAAATTTTACTACCCCGTGGATTTTGTTGTTCTGGACATGCAACAGCCTGTTTCCACCATATATCAGGCCTCTATCATTCTTGGTTGACCATTCCTTGCTACTTCTAATGCACTGATTAATTGTCAAAGCAGAGTACTTAAGCTCACATTTGGCAACATGACATTGGAAATGAATGTATTCAATGCTCACAAGATGTCAGTGGGTGCGATGACGCAAAAACACATGCAGTTGATGTAATAGATAATTTGGATGTTTCAGAGCTACTGTTGGTACTTGATGTTGATGGCCTGTTTGAAAATGACTCTTCTGAACAACTTGAGGAATTTGATGAAAAATTTCTAGGATCGAAGGGGCAAATTCCAGAGATAGATGGTACCCCTCACGTGTTGGATGCAAGCTACACAAGTAGTTGGTGTAAGCCTACATTTGAGGCCATCGATCTGCTAGAAATTATAAAGTCATTGGAAGAAGAAACTCCAACACTCGAACTAAAACCATTGCTTGAAGAGCTGAAATAGGTTTTCCTGGGTCCAGTAAACAGCACATTTCGTGTGGTAATTTCTTCTCACCTTACTCTTAAACAGGAAACTAAGCTATTGTAGGTACTAAGAAAGCATCGCGGAGCGATAGGATGGACCATTGCAGACATCAAGGGTATTTCGACCCCTTGATTTGCACTCACAACATCTTCCTTGAAGGAGACACTAAACCAATTCGAGATGCACAACGAAGGTTAAATCTAGCCATGAAGGAGGTGGTAAAGAACGAAGTGCTGAAATTATTAGCTGCTGGCATCATTTATCCGATCTCCAACAGCAAATGGGTAAGCCCGACACAGGTAGTTCCAAAAACATCTAGTTTGATTGTCATTGAAAATGCTAATGGAGAATTGATCCCATCTAGGAAATAACAGGTTGTAGAATGTGCATTGATTATCGTAAATTGAATTTCGGTTAGCCTAAAAGATCACTTCCCGTTACCTTTCTTAGATCAGATACTCGAAAAAGTAGCTGGTAATTCCTTTTACTATTTCTTGGATGGATTTTTTGGTTATTATCAAATTGCTATAGCACCTGAGGACCAAGAGAAAACTACCTTCACTTGTCCCTTCGGTACCTTCACCTTTCGTAGAATGCCATTCAGTCTATGCAATGCACCTGCTACTTTCCAGCGCTGTATGATGAGTATTTTCTCCAATATGTTAGATGATATGTTTGAAATTTTTATGGATGATTTCTCGGTGTTTGGTAAGGCTTGTGATATTTGTTTGAAAAATTTGACTGCTGTTTTGAAAAGATGTGCGGAAAATAATTTTCTTTTGAATTGAGAAAAATGTCAATTTATGGTAAGTAGTGGTTTAGTACTTGGTCATTTGGTTTCTGAGTGTGGTATAGAGGTTGACAGGGCCAAAGTAGAGCTGATTTCCTAGTTGCCTGTCCCTAAGACAGTTAGGGATATCCGTTCTTTCCTTGGTCATGCCGGCTTCTATAGGCATTTTATTCAAGGTTTTAGTAGTATTGCTAAACCATTATGTACTTTGTTGTAGAATGAGGCTGAATTTTTGTGGACTGATGAATGTCAACAGGCTTTCGAAATGCAAAAAAAAATATTTGACTATTACGCCTATCATGCAACCTCCTCGGTGGAACTTGTCATTTGAAATCATGACTGATGCTAGTGACTACACCCTTGGTGCCATTCTGGGTCAAAGAATTGATAGCAAGTCGTCTGTCATTTATTATGTGATTCGAACTTTAATTGATGCTTAAAAAAATTATACCACCACTGATAAGGAATTGTTAGCTATTGTATTTGCCTTAGAAAAATTTCGTTCTTATGTCATTGGATCGCCTGTTATTATTTTTACTAATCACTCTGCTCTGAAATATTTGTTAGCAAAGAAGGATGCTAAACCTAGGTTGATCAGATGGATTCTACTTCTCCAAGAATTTGACATCACTATTCGAGATAAAAAAAAAAAGGCATAGAAAATGTTGTGGCTGACCATTTCTTTTGTTTGCAGCTACCTGAGGTGCCTGTATCTCCCTCTCCTTTAAATGATGATTTTCCTGATAAGCGTCTTTTTGTAGTATCACGCGCTCTGTGGTTTGCCGATATTGTGAACTACCTTGTCACTAATCGAATGTCAGAACATTGGTTAACTCAGGATAATCGTAAATTCTTTGCTAAGGTAAGATATTATTATTTTGATAATCTATACCTATTTAAATACTGCTCTGATCAGTTGGTGCGTAGATGTGTTCCTGATGATGAATTCACTTTGGTGATGCATTTTTGTCATAGTGGGGCATGTGGAGGCCACTTTGCTGTAAAGAAAATCATTTCAAAATTTTTGCAAAGTGGACTCTACTAGCCTACTATGTTCAAAGATGTTGAGAATTTTTGTAAAACATGTGAGACATGTCAAAAGTTGGGAAAAATCACTACAAAGAATGAAATGCCTATGTCCCCCATTTTGACTCTTGAAATTTTTAACTGTTGGGCGATTGACTATATGGGACCATTCCCAAACTCTTTTGGGCATTTCTACATTTTAGTTGTTGTGGACTATATTTCAAAATGGGTGGAAGCTATACCTTGTAGAGAAAATGACCATAGGGTTGTCATCCATTTTCTCAAAGAGTTATTTGCACGTTTTGGCATGCCCAAGGCGATCATTAGTGATGGAGGGTTGCAATTTTGTAACAAACCTTTTGAAAAACTCATGCAAAAGTATGGAATGACTCATAAAGTCTCTGCTCACTACCACCCTCAGACTAATGGTCAAGCTGAGTTTGCCAATAGAAAGATCAAAATTATACTTGAGAAAATCGTGCATCCTAATTGTAAGGATTGGTCAGAAAAACTTGTTGATGCACTCTAGGCTTACCGAACGGCTTTCAAGACAAACTTAGGGATGTCTCCCTATAGGTTAGTTTATGATAAAGCATGTCATTTACTTGTTGAATTTGAGCATCCTGCTTTATGGGCCATCAAACATATTAAATTTTCACTTGATAATGCAAATGGTTTAAGGAAATTGCAGGTATGTGAGCTTGAAGAGTCAAGGAAGGAAGCTTATGACAATGCTCGCTTAGTCAAGGAGTGGATGAAGTTGCTACATGACAGGAAAATTAAAGAAAAACAACTTTTCCCCTCTCGGCAAGTGCTTTTCTATGATTTCATATTGCATGCATTTCCTGGGAAACTGAAGTCCTGATGGGGCAGCCCGTACGTCATTGAAAAAGTTCATTCTCATGGCGCAGTAGAGATTGTATATCCAAAGAGTGGCAATCGCTTCACAGTCAATGGCTAGCGTCTAAATCCCTTTATGACTCCATTTGATCCCAATAAAGAGGTTTTGTTTCTGCAAGACCCTAGGGGAGTCCTCTGACCTTTCTATTTTAATATTTTTCTTTTTCATTTTTTTCCTTTCTTTTTGATTTTTTTTTTGTTTGCATCTTTTTTTTTTTCAGTTGTATTAGTTGGTAGTGATGTTCTATTAGTCTGTACACCGATGCACAATTTTCCTATTTCCTCTATGCCTTCACATTGAGCACAATATTCCACTTTAGTTGGGGGGAGGGTGAGCATTTGCATGTGACACAATGCACGTCTACTTGTTGGGTTTTATATTATAAAAATAAAATAATAAATAATAAAATAATAAAATACAATAAAATATATCGATTGAGGAATTACATGATTATGCCATGATTAACACTGACTGATACCCTTTACATACTTGCATATAACCTAAGAATTACACACTTGAGTCATTTATGCTTAGTTTCTCTTTATATGACTTTGTAAGTCCATAAAGAATTGATTGGTAGTGCACTCGTGTTAATCTGGGTATATAATTTCTTGTATTTACACGGCATCTCATGAGGCTGAATAGACACATTCATGTGATTCATTGCACTTAGGGTTCTTTGTGAGTACTGAGAGAACACCCGTGGTGACTATGATACCTTGTGAGATATCCTTGAGCTATTTATCATCCCTTTTGAGTGTTAACATCAAGTCAGAGTTCATGAAACTCAATTCTCCTTTCTTCTGGACGATTCTTTGAATACTAGTATCTATTTTTGATTTGCTAGCCTAGAGGTGACATCTAGTGGGGAGATAAAAACCTAGGTCTTGTAACCCACTCAAGATGTGAAGGCTGAGCCACCCCTAGAAGTAGACTCGGTTCATGGACCATTGTTTGAGCTTAATTCCCGTTGATGGCATGAAGGCAACAAAAGAAGTGTAATGATTGTCCTAATTGACCAAGAAAAGACATAAAATGGAGAATGAGCAGAAGAAAGAATAAGAAATAGAAATGCACATGAAATGAAATGTTAATGCCTGCTCCACAGAAATACCACAAAAAAGTCAAGGACACAACACATGTTCTCCACGTATGAAGATTCTTCAGCCGTTTAATGCCTCAGATATATTCACGTCAAGTTTGAGAATGAGTTGATCTAGGGTGGACTTGGTTGGATATAACGAGTAGGTGAGAAGATGCTAGTGTGAAAAACTCGACACCTCACAAATAGGCTAGATCCTTTTCAGACTAGTCCACTCCATATACTTAGCATTTGTTCCTTTCAATATGTGGGATGTTTGATCACGAAATTCCTCCTCACATATGATGAGTGAACCCATTCCTTTTGAGTGTTCTTGAGGGTATACCAATTAGGCCAAGTCAAAATGACCATTCTATAGGTGTCCACTGGTATCCTAGGTGTAATGGGTCACACACCTCGAGATTTTACCTATTTATACTCGAACTTATATAACTGCATTAACTTTAAATTATACCATTGGTTAACTTCATGTGAGTATACTGTTCTTAATTGCTATATAAACAATGAAACTTGCATGAGTGACGTGCTTCGGAGTTGTGTGCATTGAATATGAACGAGTTTATGTGAAATTCAGTTATATTCATGTATGTGAAACGGTATGGCTGTGTTGCATGGGCATTAATTACAGATTTTCTGGAGTTAGCAATTGTGGACACTGCTCTGAAATTCATTCACGTTATATGCTAGAAACTAGCAAAACGTTAGTTGGGGGGGTGTGATTAAGCGCTTAAACTGCGTAATTAGGTGTTTTAATTTGTGCATTGAGGCTTATATTTTTAATTAAATGTATAATTACTCTCAATATTTTAACAAGTTATCCTATTTATAATCTTTGGATTTTATTGAGCAATTTATGAATTTTTGGTATTTTTTATCACAAAAAATTATCGGGAGCTAAAACCGGCACCGGTTGGTAATTTGTGCATAACTTTTCCGTCCAAGATCTGATCAAGACGATTCAAAATTTTAAAGAAAGATGAGAAGATTATCTACATCTTTTATGTTTCGAGTTTTGAGGGAAACAGGCTCTAGAATGGTCAAAATCACCCTTATTTTCCAAGAAACAAAAAAGAAGGAAAATAATATATATATATATATATAATATACTGATGTGACCCGTCCATGCAGCCAAGTCGGATCCCCTTGGTCCGAGCCTTGCCGACTGGTAGGGCTTCTTCCCCTCCCCTATTTATTCTCTCCTCTTCTCTTTGCCAGTGCGCAACTCCTACCCTGCCCCTCCTTACTTCCTTCTTCTGCACCCTTGCCCTATCCTTCCTCTCTCCCCTTCCTTCTAGCTCTCTCTCTCTCTCTCTCTCTCTCTCTCTCTCTCTCTCTCTCTCTCTCTCTCTCTCTCCTTTCTTAGCTCCCTCTCCCTCAGTCTCCTTCTCCCTCTCTTTCTTCTTCTCCTCTTTCTCCTCCCTATCTTCTTCTTCCAACCACCTCGAGAACCAAGGCCATCCCAGCTGTTGCCGTGAACCCCTCCTCCAGCTACTGCGATTGCCCTACCTTTCCACTACTGTGCTGCTGGTGCTACCAACCCGAGAGCAACCCCTCTGCTACTGAAGTCTCCAGACCACAGCCGAGACGAACCACTACCTTGCTGCCGGGAAGCTCCAAATACCAGCTGCTACCCTCCTACAACACAACCATGGTTCTCTCTCTCTCTCTCTCTCTCCTTTTTTTTTTTAGTTGAATATTGTTAAATTTTTATTAAGGTTTATTTGAAAAGTTTAAATTTTCAAAAATTGTTTAGGGTGTTTTATTATTATTGAAGTTTATTTATTTATTTATTTTCTCTCAATTACATTTAGCGGTAGATTTAATTAGTGCTTCGAGTTACTTAATTAATTAAAGTCTAGTTTGGCTCTAAAAAAAGGAAAAGAATAAAATACAAAAAGAAAAAAAAAGTGTCTTTGTTTTTAGAAATTAAATTAGTTGTCCTTTTTAAAATTTAATTTTTTTTGAAGTTCGATTTAGTTTAGGGTTAGTCTTATTAAAGTTCTTAATTTTATTGTGTTCAATTATCATTTAAGTTGTTAAAGCGTTAAATTTTGTTGAGTTCTTTTTTACGTTTAAGTTTGATTTTGATTCAAGTTCTTGATTTTGTTAAAGGTTTGGTTTTTATCGTTCGCGTTTGTTTTTTAGTGAGTCTTATTATTGTGTGTTTTAATTACGTGTTAAAGTTACCGTCTTTAGTTTCTATTTTGAAGTTTAACGCATCTTTTGATGTCTTCCTAATTAGACGTAGGGTTTCCGTTCTTGTTATTTAATTCAGTGCATGCTAGGATTATGGTTTAATTTGTGTGTTCGTTTAATTTGTCAAAGGAAATCTCAAACAATCTTGAAAATCCTAAATCTGAACTGAGTTCGGTAAATTTTTAATTTTGATTGGAAAAACGTAAAATTACCACATTTCCTGTGGAGACAATCTGACCTTTGGGCTGAATATTACACGACATAACTCCTATACTTGGGATAGCTTCTGAGCTGCTCATTTTTAGAGTGAGTCAAAAGCAACCTCAATTCATTTTATACACGATGTTGCAACGTGGCTTCATCAATGAGAAGATAGGGTTCGTCGACGAACCACAGAAGGGAATTCGTTGACGAGCAGATGCATTCGTCGACGAAACCTAAAATGTGAAATTCATTCTCTCAGGATCTCTTCATCGACGAGGGATTGAACTTCATCGACGATCTCTAGAAGGACACTCGTCGATGAAGACGGAAGATTCATCGGTGAGGTCTGCTGTCTTTTTCCTTTAAATCTTCCCTTTTCCCTTATTATTTATTTATCTATTCTATTTATTATCTTTCCTAATTATTTTTAATAGTTATAATTTTTTGGGTCTCTACATTCTTCCCTCATTTAGAAAATTTCGTCCTCAAAATTTTACTGATCATTCATTTCCACATTTCTACAATTGTTAGCTCACTATATCTCATACTATTATCTTAACCTACTCAACACTATCATTAAATTAAAATCCAACATACACCCAATTGCTGTGGCTTTTCTGAGGCCGTCGACTGCTTCAGAAAAATCATAGGAAATCATCGACATATTTCCGCCTCCAAGCTACAAGACAAAATCCTATAACTCTTCACACCTAGCCTACCCATTTCCTATCCTCATTGTCATCTGATCCTATAGTTTGGTATTAATCATCCCTTAAGTCTGCAAAATCCCAAAACCTAATGCTTTGATACCAAAATGTAATGCTCTAGACCTGAAACTAGGGTCTGAAGTGTTATTTGAAAAACACACTTGATTCCACCTCGTGGCGCCCCGAACCCGCCAAGTGGGCCCGAGTGCCATGTGTTCCATTTACCTGAACCTGACTATCAGTTACGTAGCAAAAATAATAACAATTCTTCCATAATATACCAAAGTTTCTACCTATATATAATCTCCTAAAGTATACACCAACATCTAGTATTCACAACATTTACAACTCTGAAAACATAGATATATTACAACCCCAAAAATTATAACCAAAGTTTATACCCTCTCTTTCTTTCAAAATTGCTAAACCAGCCTCGAGCTCACTAAGCTTGATTATGCAAAGGTCCTGAAAAAGATAAAATTCAACTATCGGGTGAGACATATCTCAGTAAGGATGGAATACATTAAATTAGTGTGTGACAATCATGAGGTTTAAGTTCAACATATATATTTATTATTTTCAAATGAAACCACAATTAAGAAATCATTCTCTGTTCCTACTCAAACACATATAAGGTATTTACCAATGAGAGTTCCCAAGGATAGGGGCGATTACCTGCCCATACATGCAGCACTCCTCTGCTTTGATACCTTAAGCATCCTACGGTCACAACTGAAGCATATCAAGGCACTTACCTTACTCTGTAAGCCCTTAGGTGGTTAGTTTATCTCGTACTCACACATTCACACAAAGATTTACTGGTAGAAGTTCTTGAGAAGAGGAAAGATTACCCGCCCATACCAGTAGCTTCCCTCTACCCTAATACATTATGCAACTTAATATAGCTACATCTAATACCAATGAGGGCACTTGTCTCTCTCAGCAAGCCCTCAAATGGAGTGTACACTTCACCTCAAATACATACTCTAATACAATAAATAATAAATTTCTTTCTCTACTCTATATCTATTATCTTTGTATTATTCACTTCACATTTCACTTTTCACATTCACATTCATATTCTACATTTCTCATTCGTATATTCATGTCTGCTTTCACATATTCCGTTTTCATATCATTCTCATTTACTGTTCTTATATCCATTGTTCTCATATATGCTATTCTCATATATTTTTTTCTCATATTATCAATGGTTAAATTAACAATTATGCGTTTAGAACTCTCTACACTGGTGAAAAATCATAGTTATGCTTCCGCCCCATGACAGGTTGTGCGGCGCGAAGGCTGGACTTAACCTTCGTCGGCCCTCCAAAGTTAAATCAACCACATTCTATAGTTTGTAGGTTTGATTGACTGTTCCCATACTGGTCTAGATTCCAGGAGGACACTACCCTTCCCAGCACAATCGACCATCATGTCTCCACACTTTATCTAAGACATGTGGGTGCACTAGCGCTTCCATAATTGCCCGCAACATTACTGTGCCCTTTTCTGGTCCAGCGGAGTTCTCAAACCATACATTATAATCTAACATTACCAAACACATGAAAAATAAATCATATCACATTTTAATTCTTAATACATTTCCAGTATTTCCTACATCTCATACATATATCATAGTTCAACACAAAAACTTCATTTTGCTCATGCCACAAAATTTAACAACATATATTCATCCGTTCACTAAAAATAAGTCAACCCATAATCATCGTTCATATACTAAAAATATACATTTAATTTCTTACACAATTAACCAGAAAATCTGCCATATTAACTTTCCATTTTCACAAATAATATCTAGTAGCACATCCATAGGCTCAGAAATTTACAATTCAAACGGTCGGCTTTCCAGAACCCACATGAAAATCATATATATATATATATACATAATATTTCCATTTTTCACCAGTTATTTCCTCAAAAATCCTGATTTAATATATTCCCTATACCTGATTTCTTGAACTACGCCAGTAAGGACCTCCAAAATGATGCTTGTGGCGCTCACCCGGACCCTGAATCAAAAATAGTTTAATCAAATAAACCTCAAATAACCTACTATTTCAACATTTTCTCAACCTAAAAACTTCAAATAATTGTTTTAAACCCCCAAACTAAGAATCCTAACCCTCACCTCAACTTTGGAGTGATTCTTGAAAAGCCCAGTTTAGAAATCTACTTCACTAGATGTGTTGATAATCTCCCCTTGAACACCGTAGCGGTTCCTGTTTGTTAATTTGGATTGAATCTAAGCCAGAATCTTAGAGAGAAGGCAGAAAGAGGCATTTTATAGAGATAAGAATGAAGAGAAAATGAATTCTTCGTGGAGAAGCAACCTCAAATCAATTTATACACGATGTTGCCACGTGGCTTCGTCAACGAGAAGACAGGGTTCGTCGACGAACCACATAAGGGAATTCATCAATGAGCAGAAGCATTTGTTGACGAAACCTAAATTTGAAATTCACTCTCTTGGGATCTTTTCATCAACGAGGGACTGAACTTCATCGATAATCTTTAGAAGGACACTCATCGACGAAGATAGAAGATTCATCGATGAGGTCTGCAATCTTTTTCCTTTAAATCTTCCCTTTTCCCTTACTATTTATTCATCTATTCTATTTATTATCTTTCCTAATTATTTTTATCAGTTATAATTTTTTAAGTCTCTATAGATTCCGCTTGTAAAGGTGTCTCAGCCCATTAAAGGAGAGAGGTTGTAGAGACCTGTTGAAATTATAGAATTAAATAATAATAGAGGGAGAAAAGGGAAAATTCAAAAAGAAGAAAAAGCAGGGTTCGTCGACGAACCCTATGGTTTTGTCGATGAACACCCTATTGGATTCGTCACACGCCACGTGTTTTGTTGACGAAATATTACCGAGAGGGGTAACTTTAGGGCTTGAAATTTGTTGACGAAGGTTATGAGTTCTTCAACGAACACCCTTCTTGGCCTCGTCGACAAAGCGAGGTGTCTCATCGACGAAGGCAGGTGTATAAGTATGCCAAACTTGGATTTTAGCACAGAAAATTACATGCAGCCTCTTCCTTTCTCTAGAATTTGTCCCCTCTACATTCTCTTTAAGTTTGTGGTTCAGGTTTTTGTCGGTTCAACGATCCAAAGCCGGCACGCTACTCCTAGGAAGATTTTCTTCATATTTGTTGGAGTAGATCGTTGGTCAGACTAACTTGGGAACCATCCCAAAATTTGGGTAAGTTAGTTAATTTCAGTTTTATTGGGTATTTAAAGTTTCTGGACTGAGGAAAATATGTTAGGAAAAATAATACTGAAGTTTTGTTGGGAAAAATATTAATTTTAGGGTGTTGTGTAGGGAACATTGTAGGTGTAGGATTGGGAATTTTGGAGGCTTCTCAATAAGCCAGGTAAGGGGATAAGGTAAGTCAGAAATTTTTATGAAATTATTTATTATTTTACAACATTAAATTTTAGGAAAATATGTATATTATATAATTATGTTTGGGAAATATTGCTATGAATAGGGATATGATTTAAACGTGATTTGTCAGAAATTGTGACTTTAGAACATATTTTTTATTTAGAATGTTACCCATTTCTATGTGGCATGAGTTTAAATTTCCATATGTTAAGCATGATATGATAGTTTTTAGGGCATTTATAAAACAATATAGGAACCATGATTTTATGATATTAATATTAAACAGTACAGAGAAATTATGTTCAGTATTATGATGTGCCGGCACAAATTCCGTGATTCATGCCAGCGCAAATGCCGTGATTCATGTTGGAGAAGATGCCATAATCATGTATGATAAGACAAAATTCATGAAATATTATCATATTAGATATTATTATGAAATACGAAACAACTATGTTCAATATATGAAACATATTATATGATATCAAAACCCGGATGGTATGATTTTGTTCAGTTTAAGGAGCATGGTACTGTAGCTATATGTTCAAAATTATGATAGTGCTACCACACGACCAATAGTGTGGGAGATCACAGTCAATGTGGCTTCAATGTAAAGTGGAGTTGTCCCCCTAGCAGTCCAGGACCAGGTGGGGCAGGCCCATCGTACTTACAGACTTATAATTGTTCTAGCATGGTCGGTCAGCCATTTCTAGGTCCCGTCTTCGGACTACACAACCTAGTCATGTGGGGGTAAGACATGACATCAGCTAGCTATCCATTCTAATTGTTATTTCAGCATTGTACAGTTATACAAGATGAATTTTCATGTATAGAAATTTAGTATGCTTTATATGATATGACAATCATGTTTTACTCAGTTCCATTACAGACAATTTTTACAAAATATGCTTATTATATTGTTTATAAGTATAACACAATAATACTCATATCGTCACATACTGATATTAGTTTATTTCCCTTACTAAGAAATGTCTCACCCCCGCTATATAAACATTTCAGGAAATCCAGGTAGAGGAACAGATAGAACTCCGTGACAGTAGATTCAAATTAAGCTATCCTGTCAGAAGGGTAAGTTGTAGAGCCAGGGTTGGATTCATTTTTGGGAAGCGGCCTGTTGGATTTACAAGGCTTAAAATCTTCTTATCTTGTTTTGATGCTAACAAACAAGTGGAATTTAACATATTTGTGTGAGTAATGTTGTTTCAAGGCTCACATATGAGAAATTAAGGTGAAGGTTCTCACAAGGATCAAATGAAGCTTAAATGAGTTAAAGCATGGATTTAAAGATGATATATTAAACCTTGAAGATTATGAGGACATGAATGAGCTGTTGAAAGCCAAGGAATATTAAAGTCAAAAGAGCCAAAGAAAGGTAAAGTGAGAAAGCTCAAATAATATGGAAGCTTGAAGAAAAGATGGACTCAATCCAAGGACAAAGCATGAAGACTCAAGAACCTAGAATGTTAATGTCTTAGAAGTCTCATGTAAATGCTTTAATGTTTAAAATATCGTTTGAAATATTTTGAAACTCTTAGGTTAACTTCTTGGACCTAGATACCTTTTAAAATACTTGGAAAATATTTTTATAAGGTCAAAAATTATTTTGAAAAGGTTAGAATCATTTTTGGAATGAAAAGCACCAAAAAGAGTTTTTCCAAATGCTATCAGTTTTTATACATCCGCATTGAGGTGCATTTTTCTCTATATAAAACTTATTATTTTAAAAAGTGTTCAACATGAAAGTTATATTATTTTCTCTTAGATTTCTTTTGACACCAAGAACACTTAATTTTAAGTTATACATAAAATTTATGCCCAAAACACTGAAGCGGGGTCACAGCTGTCAGACATCTAAACACTATTCACGGGAGGAACTTCAGTTGTATGAACAGCACACAGAACCACTTTAGACGTTTGAAGATTTTTTGGGCCAAAAAAGAATAGGCAATGGTTGTTCAGACATCTGAACCCAACACCTCAGACATCTAAACCCTCTCTTCAAACATTTGATCCTGTGTTCAGTTCATTTTTTAAAGGGTTTTAGGAACTTCAGATGACTGAACTCGACTCTTCAAACATCTTAACACTGTTCAACGAGCAAATTTTTTTAAATCTAATATTTTAAAATATAGCCGTTTGAGCTCCAAATTTTCTAACAACTTGGGAAACTCTCTAAAGAAAATTTAGCAACATGGAAACAAGTTTGAAAGCCTATAAATACGTGGTTTTGCAAATCAAAATACATTCAAGAATTTAAAATTCTGTTTTGAGAAGCTGAAAGCAATCTTGTTCTTCCAAAGTTCTCTTGCTCACTCATTGCAAAACTCTTTTGCTGAGATATTATGAAGTGTTAATCCTTCCTTCTCTAAATTCCTACTTCTAATCCTCATCTAAAAAGGATATTGGTGAATTCTACACTTGAGCTTCATTCTATTTCATATTGATATTTTACATTCAAGTATATAGTGCTGAAATTGTACTAACTTGCTCTTTGAGAGAGTATACTTGTACGTAGATCTTATCTTGTGTTTCTTGTAGTTCTTTGACGTTCTAAGGATTATTTGGATCGTTAGCTAAGCAAAGGGATATTGCTTAGAGAGGCGGGCTCTAGCCTAAAGGAGTGATCGAACGAGGGGACATTGTTTGGAGAGGCGGGCTCTAGCCTAAGTGAAGGAGTGTTTAAGCGTGGGGTATCGCTTGTAATGAGGTTTTGTTCCACCCATCAACGGGACAGGTTTAGTGAATTCTTTGGTGGTTTTCTAAAGATGAGGACGTAGGCTGGGTATAAGTCGAACCTTGTAAAAATCCCCGTCTTACTCTCTCTTTCCCTATTCTTTATTTTTAGTTCATATACAACTACGTGGATGTTTTAAAATATCTAAATTATACATACTACGTATATTTGGAAATCAAGTAAACTTAAAAGTTTAATTTTGATTTGGGTTGCGGAAATCGAAAGGGAGTACGTTGGTTATACCATATATTGCGGAAACCATACAGGAGTATGTTATTTGGTTAATATCCCAAAAATAAATTTACCAAGAGTTTATTTGAATTCTAAATATTTGGAAAGAGTGATTGGATTTATTTATACAGGGCCTTACATCAGCAAGCATAAATTCTCATTCACTACAAGGCTTGGTTCTAATTTGGCTAATATTAACAAACAACCATTTTGAGTTTTTATATTACATAAGTGCTATGTATTGGCTTGTTTGTTTGCTTTCTAATTATAGTTGATTGGTTTGGTTGAATGATTGGATGTTTGTATGGTTAAGGATTAAATAAAGAAACTAAGTTCATGAGTGCTTAACAAATTAAACAAATAAGTCACAAATTGGTTAAAAGAAATAAAATACGTTTAAGAATTCTAAAAAGGAATTAAATTTTTAAAAAGCCAATTCAACCCCCTCTTGGGAAGCTATTCCTAATTTCATGACCCTAGGTTACTTTTGGACTTTTGTGGATGTTTGTATATATAACAGTTTTAGTAGGACCCTGGTATTGTGGTTTGTTGTATGGTATGTTGTAATTTACATTTACTATTGCTTAGGTATTAGATTTGTATTTTTGAGTATATCCCTGGTATCCATGGATCCATGTTGATTGTGTTATTCAGTTAAACAGGATATCAGGATTATTATATTAAATTTTATTATTAAAAAATGGGTAAATTAGGCAGGTTGTCAAAGTTTGGTATCAGAGCCTAGGTTGCTAGGTTCTATAGACTCTAGAGTGCAGCGAAAACGATACCAGAGTATAGGAAGAGGATTTGAGATTTTGTTTTGTAGTTTAGAGGCAGGATTTTCGTTGTAGTTTCTGTGTTTTTCTTGGGGTGATGATTTCAGGAAAGCCATAGTAAACTATTTTCGAGTTGTGTTTCTAGAGTGTAGGACTGAATCTTGAAATAAAAGAAGGACGTCAAGATAGGAGATTTTGGCTAGATGTGTAAGTTATAAAAATTAGGTCCCTAAGTCATGTTTATTATCCTTTCAGGATGGACCCTGGATGAGGTAGCTCCCAAGCAAGTGGGAGTGACAGTGCAGGGCCCTCGAGTGTAGGTGGGGCTGATTCTAATGCGGTATTACGTAGTGTGGCTCAGTAGGTTATGGCTTAGATCGCTAGGAGCTCTTGAGAGCAAGGAGACCCATTTGCAGGCCATGGGTGCATAATAGAGAAATTTACCAAGATGAATCCTCTGGAATTTTCAAGAGGAGTTGATCCTGTAGCCGTCGAGAATTGGATGCAGAAGATCAAGAAATTTTTGGCAGTATTGCAGTGTACAGAGGAGAAAAAGATCCTTTTCGCCACCTATAAACTGATAGGAGAGGCTGAGAGGTGGTGGATTGTGGTGAAATTTCTTGAGCACGAAAGGACGACGCCAATAGTTATGACATGAGACCGATTTAAAGAATTATTCTTTGACAGATACTTCCCAGCCACTGTTAGGAAAGCAAAAGTGAAAGAGTTCCTAAATTTGAAGCAGGGACAGCTGACGGTCCAGTAGTATGCGGCGAGGTTTATCGAGTTGTCCCGCTTAGCCTATTTATCATTCCCGACGAAGCAAAGAAAGCAAGACAGTTTGAAAGGGGTTTGAGTGTGAGATTGACAGGCAAGTTATGTTGTTGAAAATATAGGATTTTGCTGATTTAATTGATAGGGCAGCTTTGGCTAAGGCTGGTAAGCGGTTGTGTAATAACCCCAGAAATTACCACAAGACTCGTCGAAAAACCCAAGGGTTTCGTTGACGAGGGATCATCAGGATCTCGTTGAAAAGGTCCCGTCTCGTCGATGAGAGGATACCAAGAGAGGATTTAAGGCAGACTAAAACTCATCGATGAGGCGACGTGTCTCGTCGATGAATCCAACCCTATAAATAGCTAAAACTCGGATTTTTAATCAAAATCTTCAACACAGAAACCCTCTCTCTCTCTCTCTCTCTCTCTCTCTCTCTCTCTCTCTCTCTCTCTCTCTCTCTCTCTCTCTCTCACGACCCGCTCCCCTTCTCTCTTCGATCCTGGTCCCATTTCTTGCCGGATTGAAGATCTGAGGCCACCATGACGCTCCTAGCGAAGTTCTATGCAAGTCTGCCGGAGCAGATCGTAGAGAAAGTTGATTTGAAATTCATCCCAAATTCAGGGTAAGGTATTTTATTTATAATCTACTTTCCCTACAGTTATAAGAAGTGTTGTATAACGAAAATTACTGATATTTTGTTCTGGAGGATATTATTTTCAGGATGTTGAGTTAGGGACCCTGTGGGTATAGGGCTAGAATTTAGTAAGGGCTTTTTAGATTTATGGTAAGGGAAATACGCTATGCTAGCAGTTTTAATATGTATGCAGAATATTATGAATATGTATTTACAAGCATGTGGATCATATTATTTTTCCAGAGAATTATGAATATTATCTTTATAGCAGGATACAGAAATTGAGCATGAGTTGTGTTTATTCAAATGTGTGGCATGAGTTTACTACAGTACAATATATATATATATATATATATATATATATATATTTTACAGTATTACAGATATTCAAATGTTTCAAATTATTAGAAATGAATGAGACTTACAGTATTTCTCAGAGAAAAACATGATTTCTAAACCATAACACTCAGAAAGTTTAATTAGACAAATTATACAGTGATAGCATCAAGATGCTACAACAGATTATTTAGAGATTACAGATATTATATATAGAGTATACAAATGTGAAATATTGAATATACAGATATTATATCTAGAGTATACAAATATTATATACAAATATTTTATACAGATATTACAGATAGTATAGACAAAGAACACAGATGTTACAGATAGATAATATATATTTTTTAGTAAGATATCTCAGATAATACAGTTCAGAATTATAGTGTTGTGGTTGTTTTTTAAATCATATTAAAAGCAATAAGATGATTATATATTTATATATGTATACATTATTACACGATTTCAGATCCCTGTGGAAATTACAAACAGACATATTTACAACTGAGCACGATACCGTTGCTAGTTTCAGACATGTGCAACCACATGACTCAGATAGCATGTGGATTCCGTCTAATCATGTTAGGAGAGATTTGCAGTCTCCCCAGCATGCTGGGTTGAGGTAGCCAATTAGACGATGACAGAGGTTTAAGGTAGCCCGGAGTGATTGCAGTGGGCTAGCATCTTCATAGATCATTACAGATTGGCGGATGATAGAGATTGACTTACCTGGAGGGCCGACTAGAGTAAGTCCAGCCTACAGGCCGCACAACCCTATCATGAGGGGATATATCATGATATACAGATCCCAGGGTATAGTAGAAGTTCCTATGTACATATATATCACACAGGAGCAGTTTATACTATTATCTTAGTAGTACCTTTAGATAGCAAACTCAGATACACAGTTATATTTTAAAGATTACATGATAGATATATATTTTATACAGTTTACTTGTTTTCTTAGATTACATTATTATTTCAATATTTTAAATGATTAACTCAGCCTCCACACACTAGTAATAGCATATTTCCACTTACTGAGCGTTGTCTCATCCCAGTGACTTATTATTTTTCAGGGGATCCTGTTAGGCGAGCAGATCAGGCTCGCGGTTAGAGATTGTCTTGAGCTACCCTAGTCGGAAGGGTAGGTGTATTTTTTATGCCAGCGATTTGGGGTAGATTGTTTTGGGATGTTGTCACTGGGTATTTTGTGTTGTAATTATATTTCAGAGCTCTATAGTTTTCTAGTATTGTATTGTATATAGCAGTTCCCAGGTTTGTGTATCGCAGCTTAGTTATGTATGACAGACAAAGTTTCTTCAATGCTCTTTTGAGCTTGAGTTATTTTTAGTACTATTTTAGACAGATGGTACTTACAAAAAAAAATGTTGAATAAATAGCAGGTCGTTACAGTTTGGTATCAGAGCCTAGGTTGCTAGGTTTTGTAGACTCTAGAATGCAGAGGATACAATACTAGAATATAGGAAAAGATTTTGAGGATTTGTTCTGTGCTCTGAATACAAGATTATCGTGGTGGTTTCTGTGTTTTTCCTAGGGTGACGATTTCAGGAAAATCATAGTAAACTATCTACGAGTCGTGCATTTGGGTCGTAGTACTGGATTTTGCGGTAGGAAGAAGAGAAATAGTTGACAGTGAATTTGAGGTTTTAGTTGGATGAGGTAAAGTAGATCTGTATAGGATTTTAAAATAGAGTTTGTGTATTTTTAAGATGGATCTGGGTAGCAGTGGTACAAATCCTAGAGGTGACAGACCAAGACCCTCTAGTATGGGAGGTGGAGATACAGATGTCGTGTTGCGCAACATCACCCAACCCAATAGGTGATGGCTGAGATGGTCAGGAGTGGAGGAGAGCTTCGCTGCACAATCGAGTAGTTTATGCAGATGAGGCCTCCTTCTTTTGCTGAAGGGCCTAACCCGACTATGGTTGAGAATTGGGTTCAGGATGTCGAGGAGATTTTAGCAGTACTAGCATGTACAGATGAGCAGAAAGTTGTGTTTGTGACGTTTAAATTGACAGGAGAGGCAAAGCGCTAGTGGAGATCAGTGCGTATGATTAAGGAGAGGAGGTCGGATCCAGTGCCAGTGTCATGGAATCGGTTCAACTAACTATTCTTCGAGCGATATTTCTCTGCTATCGTTTAAAGCGCAAAGGCAGTAGAGTTTCTGCATCTGACTCAGGGGTTGATGACGGTGACACAGTATGCTGCATGATTTCTTGAGTTATACCATTTCACCCCATATTTAGCACCAGACGAAGAGCAAAAGGACAGCAAGTTTGAAGAAGGTTTGAAGCAGAGTTTATTTGAGCAAGTTATCGGCTTTCGAGCTCAAACGTTTGCTGAGGTGATGGATAGAGCTGCTGTTATTGAGAGTGGTATGCAGAGGAGCACTACAACTCATAGTTAGAGGAAAAGGTCTGCGCCTCAGGATTTACAAGTGAGCTCTAGCCAAGGGCCATAGAAAGGAGATCGCTATAGAGGTGGTTAGGGACGGATGACGGGCCTTGGTGGTTTTCAAGGTAGACAAGCTGCTCCTGCTTGTCCTAGATGTGGCCGTAGACATCTAGGTGAATGCAGGATAGGTGAGGACGTCTATACAGATACGAAAGACCTGGTCACCGATCGTGGTCGTGTCAGGGATTACCAACTCAGGCACTAGCTCCCAGACCATACCGGGGTGGTTATCAGGCGTCCCGTGGAGGACAGCAAAGGAATATGGCACCGATGAGAATGTACGCATTGAAGCTGGGTGACGCCGATGTAGCTGGAGACATAGTTATAGGTACCCGTACTGCTTTCTCATTTATAGCTATTGTTTTATTTGATATAGGTGCCATCACTCTTTTATTTCTGCGATATATGCTAAATTAACGGGGTATGAGGCACAGCTATTAGATATTGGGTTTGCTGTAGTTACGCCGACTGGTTCAGTGGTGTGATGTAGAAGGGTACTCAGGAGATTTCCAGCAACTATTTAGGGAAAGATATTGCCAACTGATTTGGTGATATTAGATATGTAAGGGTTTGACATTATTCTGGGTATGGATTGGTTGGCAGATAATCATGCTAGTATTGATTGTCATTCGAAAAAAGTGATTTTTAGACCTCCAGGAGAGCCAGAATACATATTTCTTGGTTCGCAGTTACATTCTTCACCTCAGCTTGCATCAGCTGTTTAGGTAAGAAAACTTATCCAAGAAGGCTGCCAAGGATTTTTTGCTTACATTAAGGAATCACCAAAAGAATAATTAAAACAAGCTAATGTCTATGTAGTTAAATAATTTTTAGATGTATTTCCAGAGGAATTACCTAGTTTACCACCAGACAGTGAAGTTGAGTTTACAGTGGATTTTCTACCGGGATCAGCGCCAGTATCTAAAGCTCCTTATCAAATGGCCCTAGCCGAGTTAAAAGAATTAAAAGATCAATTGCAAGAATTACTGGATAATGGATTTATCAGGCCCAGCGTGTCACCCTGGGGAGCACCAGTCTTATTTGTGAAAAAGAAATATGGAACCATGAGGATGTGTATCAATTACAGAGAGATAAATAAACTGACAATTAAGTATAAATATCCTCTTCCCAAGATCGATGATTTGTTTGATCAGCTCCAAGGGACCCAGGTCTATTCTAAAATCGACCTGCGGTCAGGTTGTCATCAGGTGAGAGTGAGGCCAAAGGACGTATCAAAAACAGCATTTTGAACAAGATATGGACATTACGAGTTCTTGGCGATGCCATTTGGGTTGACTAACGCACCAGCGGTGTTTATGAATTTAATGAATCGAGTATTCCATCAGTACCTAGATCAGTTTGTGGTTGTATTCATTGATGATATACTAGTCTACTTAAGGAATTTTTAGGAGCACGAGCATCATTTAAGGTTGGTATTGCAAACATTGAAAGAGAGAAAGTTATATGCAAAGTTCAAGAAATGTGAGTTCTGGTTGAAGCAAGTTTATTTTCTTGGCCATGTAATCTCTAAAATAGGTGTATCTGTTGACCCAAGTAAGATAGAGGCAGTAGTGAATTGGGTAAGGCCAGGAAATGTTCAAGTGGTTTGGAGTTTTCTGGGTTTAGCAAGTTATTATCGACATTTTGTGGATGGTTTCTCCAGTTTGTCAGGTCCGTTGATGCGACTTACGAGGAAAAATGTAAGGTTTGAATGGACTGATGACTATGAGTAGAGCTTTCAAGAATTGAAGCAGAGTTTGTTGACTGCCCCAGTATTGGCTATCCCCTCAGGGGAGGATGGGTTTGTGATATATAGTGATACATCCCTGAAGTGTCTTGGATGCGTATTAATGCAGCACGGCAGGGTTATCGCATATGCTTCTAGACAACTTAAATAATATGAGAAAAATTATCATGTGCATGATTTGGAGTTAGCTGCAGTGGTATACGCTCTTAAAATCAAGAGGCATTATCTATATGGTGGAAAGTGTAAGATTTTCACAAGTCACAAGAGCCTAAAATATTTCTTCACCCAGAAAGAGCTAAATATGAGACAAAGAAGGTGGCTAGAACTCATTAAAGATTACGACTGCACCATTAGTTACCACCTAGGAAAAGTGAATGTAGTAGCAGATGCTCTGAGCAGGAAATCAGGGGGACTTGTACTGGCAGCTATGGAGATTCAGCACTCAATTATGATGGATTTGGATAGGCTCAACATAAAATTGATAGGGGAGAGTCCTCAGGCAGTTATTGTTAGTCTAGTGGTTTAGCCTACGCTATATGAGAGGATTAAAGTAGCTCAGGGTGGTGATGCGAAGTTAGCAGAGGTGATGGCTAGAGTGCAGGATGGTCAGGGAGAGGAGTTTAGCATATCAGATGACAGAGCCCTGCGATTACGTACTAAACTATGTGCTCCTATAGATACCGAAATCAGGAGAGCTATATTGGAGGAAGTTCACAAATCATTATACACCGTCCATCCTAGCAGTATTAAAATGTACAAAGATCTACGAGAGTACTTTTGGTGGAGTGGGATGAAAAAAGAAATTACCGAATTTGTACAGCAGTGCTTGACATGCCAGCAAGTTAAGGCTGAGCACCAGAGACTAGCAATACAGTTGCAGCCATTATTTATTCCAGAGTGGAAGTGGGACCACATTTCCATTGATTTTGTTACAGGATTAGCACCAGTGCAGCAAGGATTGAATGCAATTTGGGTAGTTATTGATCGTCTGATGAAGACAGCCCATTTCACCCCTATTAAAGTCGATTATTCCATTGACAAACTGGCAGAGATATATGTTTAGAAGATAGTTCACATTCATGGTGTACCAGTATCCATAGTCTTAGACCGGGATCCTTGGTTTACTTTACGATTCTAGAAAAGCTTTCAGGAGGCTATGGGTACGTAGTTAGCATTTAGTATAGATTTCCATCCCCAGATAGATGGTCAGACTGAGAGGACAATTCAGACCTTAGAAGATATGTTTCGTGCGTGCATGCTAGACTTTGGGGGTAGCTGGACCCAGTTTCTACCACTAGTTGAATTTGCCTACAATAATAGCTACCAGTCTAGTATCGACATGGCTCCATACGAGGCACTGTATGGCAGGAGATGTCATTCTCCTCTCTTCTGGGATGAGGTAGACGAGAGGCGAGTTTTGGGTCCAGAGATTGTTCAGTAGACTTGTGACAAGGTCCGACTAATTAAAGAAAGAATCAGTACCGCACAGAGTCTGCAAAAAAGTTATGCAAACACTCACCGCCAGGAGTTAGAGTTTAAATTGGGAGATTGGGTGTTTTTGAAAGTAGCTCCTATGAATGGGATTATGAGATTTGGGAAGAAGGGCAAGTTGAGCCCTAGGTTTATTGGCCTTTTTAAGATACTAGAAAAAATAGGGTCAGTTGCCTATAGGCTAGCTTTGCCGCCAGTTTTATCCAGAATATACGACGTGTTTCATGTTGCTATATTGAGGAAATACGTCCCATACCCATCCCACTTCATCAGCTATGCAGAGATAGAACTCAAGGATTCATTAACTTATGAAGAAGCACCAGTACAAATATTAGATAGAAAGACACAAGAATTATGTACAAAGGAAATTCAGTTAGTGAAAGTTTTGTGAAAAAATCACGTTATATAGGATACTTCTTGGGAGCTCGAGAAGCAGATCAGACAGAGATACCCACAGTTGTTCCAAGAGGTATAGAGGTACTCAGGTAAAGTATAATAGTTAGATAAGTTTCTTTTTCAGGTACATGTATGGATTTAGTTAGTAGATAGTTTTTAGTTTTATATGTGTAATCTCTCAGAACATAGAATGTAACCACGGTATTCCTCCACCATAAGTGAGGGTAAGTAATAAAATAAGTAAACCATTTGCTTTTATGGGATGATAGAAGGTAATACAGATAGTAAATTTCGAGGATGAAATTTTATAAGGAGGGGAGAATGTAATGACCCAAAAAATTCCAACAGGACTTGTTGACGAACACAGGGGTTTTGTCAACGAGAGGATACCGAGAGAGGATATAAGGCAGACTGATACTCATCAACGAGGGTACGGGTTCATCGACAAACTTTCTACCGGACTCGTCGATGAGGTGACGTGTCTCGTCGACAAATCCAGCCCTATAAATAGCTGAAACTCGGATTTTTAATCAAAATCTTTAGCACAAAAAACCTCCTCTCTCTCTCTCTCTCTCTCTCTCTCTCTCTCTCTCTCTCTCTCTCTCTCACGACCCCCTCCCCTTCTCTCTTCGATCTTGGCCCCATTTCTCACCGGATTGAAGATCTGAGGCCACCATTATGCTCCTAGTGAAGTTCTCTACAATTCTACCGGAGCAAATTGTGGGGAAAGTTGATTTGAAATTCATCCCAAATTCAGGGTAAGGTGTTTAATTTAGAATCTACTTTCTCTATAGTTATAAGAAGTGTTGTATACAGAAAAATACCGATATTTTGTTCTGAGGGATATTGTTTTCAGGATGTTGAGTTAGGAACCTTGCGGTTATAGGGCCAGAATTTAGTATGGGCTTTTCAGATTTAAGGTATGGGAAATATGCTATGTTAGCAGTTTTAATATGTATATAGAATATTATGAATATGTATTTACAAGCATGCAGATCAAATTATTTTTCCAGAGAATTATGAATATTATCTTTATAGCAGGATACAAAAATTGAGCATGAGTTGTGTTTATTCAAATGTGTGGCATGAGTTTACTACAGTACAATATATATATAGATTTTACAGCATTACAGATATTCAGTTGTTTCAGATTATTAGAAATGAATGAGACTTACAGTATTTCCTAGAGAAAAACATGATATCTAAACCATAACACTCAAATAGTTTAATCCGACAGATTATACGTTAATAGCATCAAGATGCTACAGCAAATTATTGAGAGATTACAGATATTATATACACAGAATATACAAATATTATATTTAGAGTATACAGATATTATATACAGATATTTTATACAGATATTACAGATAGTACAAACAGAGAACATAGATGTTACAAACAAATAATATATATATTTTTTAGTTAGATATCTTAGATAATACAGTTCAAAATTATAGTGTTATGGTTGTTTTTGAAATCATGTTAAAAGCAGTAAGATGATTATATATTTATATATGTATACAGTAGTACACGATATCAGATCCCTGTGGAAATTACAGACAGATATATTTACATCAGAACACGGTACCGTTGCTAGTTTTAGACACATGCAACCACATGACTCAGATAGCATGTGGATTTCATCTAATCGTGCTAGGAGAGATTCGCAATCTCCCCAGTATGCTGGGTTAAGGTAGCTGGTTAGACGATGACAGAGGTTTGAGATAGCCCGGAGTGATTGCAGTATGCTAGGATCTTCATAGATCATTACAGATTGGTGGATGATAGAGATTGACATACCTAAAGGACCGACCAGAGTAAGTCCAGCCTACGGGCTGCACAACCCTATCATGAAGGGATTGTTGGCTTTATGGGAAGTCAGTAGTCAACCCTGTTACGAGGGATCGTAGCAGTGGGCCCCAGCTCGACAGTGCTTGGCGTGCCAGCCCGTCGGCACTCCTCCCCTCATGTCCACCCGACGCTTAGTGCGGGGCTCTGCGCTACTGTTTAAAGGAAAAGGTTGCGCCCCTTCTACCACCAATTGGTTTTAGAAGAACCGGTAGCGCTTGATCCTAACAAGTGGTATCGGAGCAAGGTCACGGGTTCGAGCGCTCCCAGGGTAGCTGCTGGGGGGGTGATTGTTGGCTTTATGGGAAGTCAACAATCAACCCTGTTGCGAGAGATCATAGCAGTGGGCCCCAGCTCAACAGTGCTTGGCGGGCTAGCCCGTCGGCACCCCTACTTAGAATTGGTGCAGCCCCTCATGTCCACCCGACGCTTAGTACGGGGCTCTGCGCTACCGTTTAAAGGAAAAGGTTGTGCCCCTTCTACCACCAATTGGTTGTAGAAGAACCGGTAGCGCTTGATCCTAACAGGGATATATCATGATATACAGATCCCAAGGTATAGCAGAAGTTCCTATGCACAGATATATCACACAGCAACAGTTTATACTATTAGCAGTACCTTCGGATAGCAAACTCAGATACACAGTTATATTTTAAATATTACATAATAGATATATATTCTGTACAGTTTACCAGTTTTCTCATATTACAGTATTATTCCAGTATTTTAAATGATTAACTCATCCGCCACACACTAGTAATAGCATATTTCCACTTACTGAGCGTTGTCTCATCCCAGTGACTTATTATTTTTCAGGGGATCCTACTAGGAGAGCAGATCAGGATCGCGGTTAGAAATTGTCTAGAGTTGCCCTAGTCGGAAGGGTAGGTGTATTTTTTATGCCAGTGATTTGGGGTAGATTGTTTTGGGATTTTGTCACTGGGTATTTTGTGTTGTAATTATATTTTAGAGCTCTATAGTTTTCTAGTATTGTATTGTATATAACAGTTTCTAGTTTTATGTACCACTGCTTAGTTATGTATGACAAACAAAGTTTCTTCAGTGCTCTTTTGAGCTTGAGCTATTTTCAATACTATTTCAGAAAGATGATACTTACGAGAAAAAAAATGTTGAATAAATAGCAGGCCGTTACAGGTTAGGTGTAGAGGAATAGGGACAGGAGAAGAGGTCCACACCTTCAGGCTTTCAGCAAGGCTTTGGTTGTGGTCAGTGGAGGAGAGGAAACTACAGTAGAGGTCAGAGGCAGGAGACTGAGGTCCGTGAGGTTCAGGGTGCTCAGACCTACCTTGTATGTCAGATGTGTGGAAAGAGGCATCTGGGGGAGTTCCGAGCAGGGAGAGGTGTATGTTATCATTGTGGAGGATCAGAGCATTTGGCATGAGATTGTCCTACACCTATTGGTACTTCTCCTGCTCCCAAGCATTTTAGGGGAGGTTACTAGGTGCCTCGTGGAGGTCAGCATAGGAATGCAACCCTAGCGAGGGTTTATGCTTTGACGACAGGAGATGCTGAGATGGCCGCAAACGTCGTGACAAGTACCCTTACTGTTTTGTCATGCCATGCTATTGTTTTATTTGGTTCGGGTGCTACTCATTCTTTTGTGTTTGTGAATTTCATTAAATTTTCTGGAGGCAATACCCAGTTATTAGATGTAGAAATGTCAGTAGCTTCACCCGCTAGTTCAGTGGTAAAGTGTCGTAGGGTGCTCAGTGGTTATCTTATAGAAATTTAGGGAAGAGTACTACCTACTGATTTAATTGTACTGGATATGCATGGGTTTGATATATTACTGGGTATGGATTGGCTGGCAGCTAACTACGCTAATATTGATTGCCATTTGAAAAAGGTGATCTTCAAACCACCAAGCAAGCAAGAATTCAGGTTTGTGGGCTCGCAGGTGTGTTCCCCACCTCAGTTAGTGTCAGCTATGCAAGCGAGAAGGCTACTCCTAGATGGTTGTCAGGGTTTTATGGCTTTTTTAAGGGAGGTATCAGGAAATGAGTTGAAGCTTAGCAATACACCAGTGGTTAAGGAGTTTCCAAACGTTTTTCCAGAAGAATTTCTAGGATTTCCTCCTAACCGTGAGGTAGATTTCCCTATCGATTTATTTCCCGGACATCACCAATCTCTAAAGTTCCTTACTGGCTAGCTCCAGCAGAATTGGGGGAATTAAAGGACCAGTTGCAAGATCTATTGAATAAACGATTTATTTGGCCCAATGTGTCCCCATGGGTAGCTCCAGTGTTATTTGTAAAGAAGAAAGACGGGTCTTCAAGGATGTGTATAGATTATAGGGAAATCAATAAGGTAACAATAGAGAACAGGTATCCTCTACCCCGTATAGACGATCTATTTGACCGGCTTCAGGGTACGCAAGGCTATTCTAAGATTGACCTCAGATCAAGCTACCACCAAGTGAAAGTAAAAGCAGAAGACGTTTCGAAAACAGCCTTCAGGACTAGGTATAGGCATATAAATTCCTTGTTATGCCTTTTGGTCTAACAAATGCTCCTGTTGTATTCATGGATTTTATAAATAAAATCTTCCATTAGTATTTATACCAATTTTTTGTGGTTTTCATTGATGATATACTAGTCTATTTGAGGACTTTTGAGAAGCATGAGGCACACTTACGATTAGTACTTCAGACGCTTAGGGAAAAGAGATTGTATGTCAAGTTCAGTAAAATGAATTTTGGTTGGAGAAAGTGGCATTTCTGGGGCATGTTATATTAGGGGATGGAATTTATATAGATCCCAGCAAGATTGAAACAGTAATGAATTGGGCCAAGCTAAAGAACATTTAGGAAATCAGGAGTTTCTTGGGGCTGGCAAGCTATTACCGTCGGTTTATTTAGGGATCCTTAGCATTATTAAGGCCTCTAACGCGTCTGACTAGGAAGAATGTCAAGTTTGAATGGGAAGATAGTTGCGAACAGAACTTTCAAGAACTAAAACAGAGGCTTGTCTCTGCACCAGTGTTGATCATTCCGTCAAGGGGTGATGGTTATGTAATTTACAATGATGCGTCTTTGAAAGGGCTTGGTTGTGTATTGATGTAGCATGGTAGGGTTATAGTTTATACCTCTCGATAGTTGAAAGAGTAGGAAAAGAACTATCCTACCCACAATCTAAAATTGGCTGCAATGGTATACGCATTAAAGATTTGGAGACATTACTTGTATGGTAAGAGATGTGAGATGTTCTCCTATCACAAAAGTTTGAAATACTTTTTCACTCAAAAGGAGCTGAATATGAGATAGACGAGGTGGTTGGAACTTATTAAAGATTATGAATGCACTATCGGTTACCACCAAGGGAAAACTAACATGATAGCTGATGCTCTGAGCAGGAAATCAGTGGGTTTAGCATTGGCAGCTATGGAGGTTCAGCTTCCAATCCAGATGGATCTAGAGAGACTTGGTGTAGAGTTGGTAGAGAGTGATCCTAGGAATTTATTACCAACCTGGTAGTGCAACCTACTCTATAGGAAAGGATTAAGACTGCTCAGAGGGATGACGCATAATTAGCGGAGCTGATAGCAAAGGTGCAGGACGGACAAGAAGAGGAATTTAGTATTTTTTATGACGGGGCCTTGAGGTTCTGTTCTAGGTTGTGTGTGCCTGTAGATATGGACATCAAGAGGATGATCTTAGAGGAGGCTCACAAGTCCTTGTACATAGTTATTCTAGGTAGTACTAAAATGTATAGGGATCTACGAGAGTCTTACTGGTGGAGCGGCATGAAAAAGGAAATTACCAAATTCGTAGAGCAGTGTTTGATGTGCCAGCAGGTAAAGGCTGAGCACCAGAGGCCAACATGCTAGTTGTAGCCACTTTACATCCCATAATGGAAGTGGTATCATGTATCTATGGACTTCGTGACGAGTTTACCGTTAGCACTGCATGGTCAAAATGCTATTTAGGTGGTCGTTGATAGATTGACGAAGATCGCTCACTTCATTCCTATTAAAATCAACTACTCCATGGACAAATTGGCGAAATTATATATTCAGGAGATAGTACAATTACATGGTGTGTCAGTGTCTATAGTATTAGACTAACACCCACATTTCACGTTACGATTTTGGAGGAGCTTGTAGGAGGCTCTAGGGTCTCAGATATTTTCAGCACAACGTTCATCCTCATATGGATGGCCAAGCTAAGAGGGTGATTAGACATTAGAGGATATGTTGTGGGCGTGCGTGCTGGATTTTAAGGGTAGTTGGACCCAATATATGTCAGTTATAGAGTTTGCATACAATAACAGCTATTAAGCCAACATTGGCATGGCACCTTATGAGGCGCTCTATGGTAGGAGATGTCGATCTCCTCTTTACTGGGATGAGATTAGTGAAAGGCAAGTTTTGGGACCAGAAATTGTGCAGCAGACGTACGATGAAGTTTGGCTCATCAGAGAAAGAATCAATGCAACTCAGAGTCGGCAGAAAAACTATGCCGATACGTGCTACCAAAAGTTAGAATTTGAAGTTAGAGATCACGTGTTTTTGAAGATAGCGCCACTGAAGGGGATTATGAGGTTTGGGAGGAAAGGTAAGTTGAGCCCTAGGTTTATTGGCCCTTTTGAGATTATAGAGAGAGTGGCATCAATAGACTACTGGCTAACTTTACCACCGACATTGTTCAGAATTCACGACATATTTCATGTTTCGATGTTAAGGAAATACGTCCCAAATCCCTCCCATGTCATCATGTATGTCGAGTTAGAATTTAGTGATACTTTGGCTTATGAAGAAACTCCAGTGCAGATTCTGGACTGGAAGGAACAGGAATTGCACAATAAGAGGATTTCATTAGTAAAAGTCTTATGGAGGAATCACACAATGGAAGAAGCTTCTTAGGAGCTCGAGGAAGAGATACAATAGAAATACCCGCATCTGTTTAGCAAGAAATATGAGTAATCAAGAAGAGATACAAGTAGATGTGTAATGTTTCTTTTATGCAGGTTAGTCAGTACATGTAATAATTTTCAGTTGTAGGTAGTGTTTTGGTTTTGGGAGAATATTATTTTATGTATTTGTAATCTCCCAGAACCTTGAATGTAATCATAGTATTCCTTCGCCATAAGTGAGGGTAAGTAATAAAATAAGTAGCTCATTTTCTTAAAGGATGGTGTCAATACGAAAAGTAAATTTCGAGGACGAAATTTTTATAAAGAGAGGAGAATTTAGAGACCTGAAGAAATTATAGAATTAAATAATAATAGAGGGAGAAAAAGGAAAATTCCAAAAAAAGGAAAAAGCAGGGTTTTGTCGACAAACACCCTATTGGATTGGTCACATGCCACGTGTCCCATCGAGGAAAGATTACCGAGAGGGGTAACTTTAGGGCCTAAAATTTGTCGCCAAAGGTTATAAGTTCATCGACAAACACCCTTCTTGGCCTTGTGTACGAACGCAGGTGTATAAGTATGCCAAACTTGGATTTCAGTGCAGAAAATTGCATGCAACCTCTTCCTTTTTTAGAATCCATCCGATCTACCTTCTCTTTAAGTTTCTCGCTAGGGTTTTTGTAAGTTTGACGATCTAAAGCCGCCACGCTACTCCTGGGAAGATTCTATTCATGTCTTCTAGAGTAGATCGCTGGTTAGGCTAACTTGGGAACCATCCTAAAATTTGGGTAGGTTAGTTAAGTTCAATTTTATTGGGTATTTGGAGTTTCTGGAATAAGTATAATATGTTAGGGAAAATAATACTGAAGTTTTGTTGGGAAAAATGTTAATTTCAGGGTGTTGTGTTAGGAACACTGCAGGTATAGGATTGGGAGTTTTGGAGGCTTCTCAGTAAACCGGGTAAAGGGATAAACTAAGTCATAAATTTTTATGAAATTATTTATTATTTTATAGCATTAAATTTCAGGAAATATGTATATTATAGAATTATGTTTGGGAAATATTGTTATGAACAGGGATATGATTTAAACATGATTTGTCAGAAATTGTGACTTTAGAACATATTTTTCATTCAGAATGTTACCCATTTCTGTGTGGCATGAGTTTAAATTTCCACGTAATTATGCATATCAGAATAATATGTTTTCCTAGATTAAGCATGATATGACAGTTTTCAGGGCATTTATAAAACAATACAGGAACCATGATTTTATGATATTAATATTAAATAGTATGGAGAAATTATGTTCAGTGTTATGATATATCGGAGCAGATGTCGTGATTCATGTTATGTTATGCCGGCACAGATACCGTGATTCATACTGGTGCAAATGCCATGATTCATGTTGGTGCAGATGCCATAATCATGTATGACAAGACAGAATTCATGAAATATTATCATATCAGATATTATTATGAAATACGAAACAGCTATGTTCAATATATGAAACTTATTATATGATATCAGAACCCGGATGGTATGGTTTAGTTCAGTTTCAGAAGCATGGTACCGTAACTATATGTTCAGAATTATGATAGTGCTACCACACGACCAGTAGTGTGGGAGATGGTAGTTGATGTGGCTTCAGTGTAGAGTGGAGTTGTCCCTCTGGCAGTCCAGGACCAGGTAAGGCAGACCCATCGTACTTATAGACTTATGATTGATCTAGCATGGTCAGCCAGCCATTGCTAGGTCCCGCGTTCGAACTGCACAACCTAGTCATGTGGGGGTAAGACATGACATCAGCTAGCTATCCATCTTGGGTGTTATTTCAGTATTGTACAATTATATAAAATGAATTTTCATGTATGGAAATTTAGTATGCTTTATATGATATGACAATCATGTTTTACTCAGTTCCATTACAGACAGTTTTTACAAAATATGCTTATTATATTGTTCATATATATATAACATGATAATGCTCATATCGCCACACTGATATTAGTTTATTTCCCTTACTGAGAGGTGTCTCACCCCAGCTATATAAACATTTCAGGAAATCCAGGTAGATGCGTAGATAGAGCTCCGCGACGGTAGAGTCCGACTGAGCTACCTTGTCAGAAGGGTGAGTTGTAAAGCTAGGGTTGGATTTATTTTTGGGAAGTGACCCTAGGCTACTTTTGGACTTTTGTGGATGTTTGTATATGTAACATTTTTAGTAGGACCCTAGTATTGTGGTTGGTTATATGGTATGTTGTAATTTACGTTTCCTGCTGCTTTGGTATCAGAGTTGTATTTTGAGTATATCCCTGGTACCCATGGATCCATGTTGATTATGTTATTTAATTGAACAGGATATCAGAATTATTCTATTAAATTTTATTATAAAAAATTGGGTAAATTAGGTAGGTTGTCACAAATGTAACCCCACTTACTGAAAGGAGAGAGGCAACTCGGCCTAGTGAAGGAGTGTGGTGCTCCGCCCAAGAAAAGGAGAGAGGAAACTTCACCCACGTAAAGAAGAGAGGTGACTCAGCCTATTGAAGGAGTTTTGTAAAAGGCATCTCCACCTACTAAAAGAAAGAGATTTCTCCACCCATTGAAGGAGTACATAGTGAAATCCTCAACTGGGTTGCTTGAGGCAAGGACATAGGCAAGGATTTCTGGACCTTGTAAAAACACGGGTTTTATTCTCTCTTCCCTAATCTCTTTAATTTGAGCATATTTATATTTGTTCATATTTTGTGTGAATATTGATTGCATTTGCATATTTAAATCACTTTCTCTAGCTGTAGTTAAAACTGTTAAAGTATTTGCTTGAATTTTTTAAACACTCAATTCACCCCCCCCCCCCTCTTAGGACTACACCATTTCTAAAAATTAGTATCAGAGCTCAGTTATAATAAGTTTAACCATTTTTGTATAAAGATCACATGGCATTATTGGTGTATCCCCGTTTTATGAGGGTCAATCCTTTACAAAGCCTCCAATGTTTTGTGGTGTAAATTACAACTCTTGGAAACAAAAAATGAGCATTTTTATCCAAATAATGGATTGGACGACTTGGAAAGTGATTGTTCAAGGGAATTATGTTCCTATGAAAATTGTTAATAATAAAGAGTTTCCCAAACTAGAAAATGAATTGGATGATAATGATATTACATTAATGCAAATCAATTTTAGTGCTATGAACATATTGTATTGTGTTTTAGATACAAATGAATTTAATAGGATCATGACTTGTCAAAGTGCTAAGGAAATTTGGGAAGAACTAGAAAATACATATAAAGGAACCAAAGAGGTGAAGGCCACCACTTGGGACGATTCAAACTCAAATTATCAAGAAAGAGCAACTCGTTGCTTAATGGCATTAAACGGTGAAGAGGTACACATCTCTCCATCTACCTTTTTTAATTATTTTAATAAATCCTGAGATGGATCATATGATAATTCTTGTGATGAAAGTATGCCTTCTTATGAAGAACTACAAAAAGAGTTATTTAAGGTTCACAAGATTCTAAATGAAAAGGAGATAGTGATGACTAAGTACTTGGATAGTGGATAGTGTCAAAATGACAAATCCTAATATATATGCATTTACTATACTAAGGACTTTAGAGAATTAAGTCACTATAAGAAATTCAAATAATAAAACCAAAATGATCTTTTAATGGTATATATCATTATGGATTGGTTAATATATGAAAGTATTGGCTATAGCTCAAGGAATGTAAAAGCATGCTAGCTTAGGACTGGAAAGGAATGAAAAAGAATATGCTCTAATGGGACATTAGTCTCCACATAAATCCAAAACATATCATTCCTCTAAAATGTCCGGAGTAAAGGTGAAGGACTTAACTAGACTATTTAAGGATTACAATAAGCATTTTTTTTTTTAATCTTGTATTTTTGAGTCGAATAAAATAGATCATCTACTTTTTGAATAAAATCTCATAAGCATGCTCTAGAAAATCCACTTCCGATGGACAATTCTAAGTGTTTTATGTATGTTTAAATATGAATATCTAAAGTTTAGCATATATTATCTATCACACAAAATTGAGTTTTAGGGGATTAATCATAACAATGTAAGTACTGTGTACCATCCATCCCTAAACTCATCTTGGAAATTTAACGTTTAATCAAAATTCAAAGACATTCAAAAATGAAAAATCAGTCATCACGTATAAATCAGCATGTCAAACTCTACTTGTCAAACCCTATCAAACCTAGTCATAAGCACTGATTATAATCAATTTTTAATCTGCTAGTGTTTATTAAAATACATCCTACTATGATCAAATTAGAAGCATCCAAAAAGGATTCAAGGTTTTCAATAAGTGAAAATAAAATATTCCCTCTGTGCTTAATATGTAAAAATTCCCTAGTTATGCTTAATGCAAAAGCTTTCTCTTCCATAAGAACACTTTACCAAACAACAATCATATTCGGTAAAGAATTATCTATTCATAGTTTCATATCCTTGCTCAAAGTCATAAACATATTTTAGGATATCCTACCATTAGTGGTAAATTAGGAGAAAACGTTTCCTCTCGCCAAGAGCATTGTTCAAGAACGATTCGTATACTCTGAAATGTTCATTGCCAAAATAGTTAGGACATACTTGTCATGCTTAATCTATTAACATGAAAATATTATGCTTATTTCAAACATGTCCACTTATAATTACTTTGGAATTATGTACTAAATTGAAAAATAGTTCTCAAGTTTTGACCTAATGAGCATCCCCTGCCAAGGAATACATGACTCATCATTTGGATGCTAATTAGAAAAGCAATACCAAAGTAATTCAAAAAGAAGTTGTCTTAACATAGGGGTACCCTAAGGATTAAAGACTTGTTAAATCTTTACATAGGGTAACTCCTCACTCTTCACTGTAAAAACATATGTAATCATTCTGCACTCTTATCACAAGAAAAACCTAATCAAGATTTATCTATTATAGCTAAAAGTATGATTAAATAGAAAATTCAGAAACACTTGTATTTTAAGTGACATAGATGTGAGTTATGATATGCCTTACCCTAAAATGTTATCTCAGTTACGGCTTGATTAGTAAATGTATTATTCATGTAAACTCATTTACCACACACTGGTAATAACATCTTTCATCTTACTGAGAGGTGTCTCACCCCAAAAATTCAACCATTTTAGGAAATCCATACCGACATGCGGAGCGAGCTCCGAGATAGAGGGGACTTTAGTATTGCCCTAGCTGCAGGGTAAGTTTTTGAGTTCGGAGTTGTATTTTTGGATATGCCTTTAGGACATTGTGTTTCTTTTGGGGATGTATATGTGTATTTATGTACGTAGTAGAACTATGGTATTGTATATGCGGTTGGATATTTTATGTTTTCCGTTACTTAGATGGTTGGTAATGATGGACAAGTATCCTCGGTACCACTTTGGGTCCGGGATGTTATAATGGAAATCATTATGGGTATCAGAGTAATAAATGTTGTTGCAAAAAGAATATAAATAAATATAAAAAAAATGGTAATAATTTTGGGGTCGTTACAAGTTTGGTATCAGAGCTTAGGTTGCTAAGTTCTGTAGACTTTAGTGCATAATGGAAAACAATACCAGAGTATAAGAATGGATTTTTATAAGGATAGGAAGATGATGAATTGGGATTTTGGTAAAGTCAATTTGAGGGATTAATATGAGAATTTAGGGTTTTGTCTTGCAGTTTGGAGATAGAAACTTTAGGGTGGTTTCTGTGATTTTCATGGGATGATGATTTCATGAAAGCCATGGTAAACTATCATCGATTTTGTTTCTAAATGGTAAGATTGAGCCTTAAATTAGCGGATGGGTGGTATGAAGACATGTTATGATTCTTAGTTAGATTAATGCAAGAATTGTATTATGAAGTTAGGATTCTCATATTATTCTCGTGTTATTGCAGGATGGACCTTGAAAATAGCAATGCACATGTCAATGGTGGTAGTGATGCAAGGCCTTCAGTGTGGGTGGCAGTAACTCTAACTAGGTGTTGCGTAGTGTAGCACAGCAAGTTATGGTAGAAATTGCCCGAAACAGTAGAGAACAAGGCTACCCACTAGCCGATCAGGGCTGCACAATCCAGCAATTCACTAATATGAATCCTCTAGGATTTTTAGGAGGAGTCAACCCTATAGTTGCTGAAAACTGGATATAAAAAATTAAGAAAATACTGACGGTGTTGCACTGCACTGACGATTACAAATTGACGGGAGAGGTTGAGAGGTAGTGGACAGCTGTGAAGTTATTGGAGGAGCAAAGGTCGGTGCCAGTAGTCATGACCTAGATCCGATTTGAAGAAATTTTCTATGATCGCTACTTTCCTGCCACCATCAGAGGAACCAAGGTGAAAAAGTTCCTAAATTTGACCTAGGGGCATTTTAGTAGTACACGATGAAATTTATTGAGCTATCACATTTTGCCCCATATATTGTCCCATACAAGGCTAAAATGGCAAGGAAGTTCGAGAAGGATTTGAGACTAGAAATCTATGAGCAGGTGGTTGTTTTAAAAGTGTAGTATTTTTCAGAATTGGTCGATAAGGCCGTTGTAGCATAAGCGAGCAAGCAGAGGGGTATTGGGATGCAGAGCCAGGGAAAGAGGCCCATGCCTCCTAGATTCCAAGTAGGTACCTGCTGGGGCCCATGGAAGGGAGACAGATACGGTGGAGGTTAGAGGCAGGTGATGGGAAACTATGGATGTCAGGGCGAGCAAACTCTTCCCATCTGCCCTAGATGTGGCAGGAGGCATGTGGGAGAATGCCGTGTGGGAGACAATGTTTGTTATCGTTGTGGGAGGCTTGGACACATTGCACGGGCATATCATGGGCTGTTGATCAATGCACTAGCTCCTAGACCATTCTAGGGGAATAACTAGGCACCCCGAGGAGGCCAGCAGAGGAACACCACACTAGCCAGGTTCTGTGCATTAACGCCGGGAGACATTGAGGCTACGGGTGATGTGGTGACATGTACCATTAATCTGCTTTCAATTAAAGCTATTATTTTACTTGACTCAGGGGTCACACATTCTTTTGGTGTATGGGGTATGTCAAATTATATGGGGTAGAAACTCAACTGTTAGACACCGAGTTTTTAGTAGCTACACTGACAAGGTCAGTAGTGAGGTGTCGAAGGGTGCTCAGAGGCTATCCAGTAGATATTCAGGGAAGAGTATTACCAGTTAATCTTGTGGTATTAGATATGCAGGGGTTTGATATGATTTTGGGTATGGACTAGCTAGCAGCTAACTATGCCAGTATTGATTGTCATTAGAAAGAGGTGATATTTAGGCCTTTTGGAGAGCAAGAGTTCAGATTCATGGGTTCTTGTGTGTGCACCCCACCACAGTTGGTGTTAGCTATTCAAGGAAGGAGACTACTCCTGGATGGTTGCCAGGGGTACATAGTTTGTATAAAGGAAATGCCAGATGAAGAATTGAAACTTGCTGATATTCCAGTAGCCAGGGATTTTTCAAATGCTTTCCCAGAGGAGTTACCTAATTTACCACTGGATCGTGAAATTGAGTTTGCTATTGATTTACTTCCAAGGTCGGCATCGATTTATAAAGCACCTTACAAAAAGGGTCCAACATAATTGAAAGAACTGAAAGAACAGTTGCAAGAATTATTAGACAAAGGGTTTATCAGGCCTAGTGTGTCACCGTGGGGAGTGTCAGTTTTATTTGTAAAGAAAAAAATGAGACGATAAGGATGTGTATAGACTACAGAGAAATAAATAAAATGACAGTTAAGAACAAGTATCATCTTCCTCGTATTGATGACTTATTTGATGAGTTCTAGGGAACCTGGGTCTACTCTAAGATTGATCTTCAGTCAGGATACTATCAGGTAAAAATTAAAGCAGAAGATGTTCCTAAGATAGCCTTCTGAACCAGGTATGGCCACTACGAGTTTTTGGCTATGCCCTTCGGATTGACCAATGCATGGACAGCGTTTATAGACATAATGAACAAGGTATTCCACCAATATTTGGACCAGCTTGTTGTTGTTTTCATTGATGATATTCAGGTCTACTCAAAGAGTTTTGAGGAGCACAAAGATCATGTGAGGATGGTGCTGCAGGTGTTGAGAGACAAGAAGTTGTACGCTAAGTTTAAGAAATATGAATTCTGGCTGAGGGAAGTTACGTTCCTCGGACATGTGATCTTCGGGGATAGTATTTCGGTAGATCCGAGCAAAATAAAAGCGGTAGTGAATTGGATAACATCGAGGAATGTTTAGGAGATTCAAAGTTTCATGGGTTTGGTGAGATGCTACTAGTGTTTATAGAGGGTTTTTCTAGATTATCAAGTCCTCTGAAATGGCTCACAAGGAAAATGTGAAGTTCGAGTGGACCGACGAATGTGAGCATAACTTTCAAAAGTTGAAGCAGCGACTCGTCACCGCACCAGTTTTGACCATCCCATCAGGGGATGGAGATTGTGTTCTACAGTGACATGTCTCTGAGAGGACTTGGATGTGTATTGATGCAAGAAGGAAATATTGTGGCATACACTTCTCAAAAGCTCAAGGAATATGAAAAGAACTACTTGATGCATGATTTAAAGTTGGTTGCAGTGGTGTACACCTTAAAGATCTGGAGGCATTATTTGTATAGTGGGAAATGTGAGATCTTTACAGATCATAAGAGCTTGAAATATTTCTTCACATAGAAATAATTGAATATAAGGCAGAGGAGATGGTTGGAGTTAATTAAAAATTACAACTGTACCATCAGTTACCACCCAAGGAAAGTGAAAGTTAAGGAGTTGTCCCAAGAGGGGGCTAAATTGGGTTATTAATTCTTTTTATGAATTCTTTGACCTCTTGTTGCTTTAACAAACACACAACAAAGCTTTTTAATCACTTAATCAATCCACAAACCAATACTTAACACACCACAGGTAAACACAACTTAAATATTCAACCAACCATTTTTCAATTAAAGTAATCAACCATAAAATATCAATTCAGATATGGTAAGCAACTTTTTGAAAAGTTTCAACCTTTATAGCCCTATGAATATATCAATTTGTTTCAAGCCCTGTATTGAATGAAATTGATTTCTCAATATGATGCACAATATGAAATCCAACACTCCTTCCAAGAACTTGGACTTTAAATAAACTTTCAGTTAATGAGTCTTGGGTGTTAACCAATCAACGTACTCCTTTACGATTTCCGCAATTTGTATTGATCAACCAATGTACTTCCTTTTGGTTTCCGCAAGTCCCAAAATCAAATTAATCTTTAGTTTATTTAATATACAATCTATGCAGTGTATATGATCGAAAATTAAATTCAACCACGCAAATAATATATGCTGGAATTTAAAGAGAGTAAGGAAAGAGAGTGACACCACGTTTTTCATGAGGTTTGACTTATCCCTATCCTACGTCCACGCCTTAGGCCAATACCACCTAAGGATTCCACTATACTGTTCCTTTTCGGGCAGAATAAATCGTTACAAGCGATACCCCATACTTAGAGACTCCTTCAATAGGCTAGAGCAACATCTCTCCAAACGATACCTCACGCTTGGTCCAACGATTCAACAACCTGGAATCGTCAAAAAACTACAAGAGACAAGAAACAAGATGGTGTACAAAGACACTCTCATACAGAGTTGATTAGTACAATCTCAAGCACTAGATACTTCAATATTTAAATATCAATTTGAAATAAGAATGAAGCTCAAGTAATATTTCACCAATATCCTTTTCTAGATGAGGATCAGTAGTAGAAATCAGAGTAGGATGGATCAGCACTTCAGTATTCTCAGCAAATCAGATTTTGCAATGAGTGAGTAAGAGAGAGCTTTGAAAGAGCAAGTGTGTTTTCAGCTTTGAAACATACTTTTCAATTTTTGGTAAGTTTAATTTGCTAGAACCATGTATTTATAGGCTTCTAAAAGTAATTTTTTGTTGCCCAAGATTACTTGGAGTATTTCCCAAGTTTTCATAAAATTTGGGGCACAAGAAACCATTCTTTGAATTTTAAAACATTTAAAAGAATTTGTCGTTAATAGTGTTCAGTAGACTGAAGTGTTGGGTTCAGTCTTCTAAAGTACCTTAATACATTGAAAAATTTAGTTTGGAAACAGTGTCAGACGTCTGAACTGAGGGTTCGGTCTTCTGAGGGTGTACTGTTTGTTCTGTATTCCTTTAAGAAATTCTTTAGCAAACTGAACTAATTCTTCAGTCTTCTATAGAAATTCTTCAGTAGACTGAACTAAAACTTCAGTCTTCTGAAGTAATACTTTAGTCGCCTGGTCGTACACCTCAGTCGTCTAGATAGACCATTTTCTGGTTTTTTTTTTTTTCAGTTTTAATTTTCAAAAAAAAAAAAATTCTCTCTTGCTTTGATTTCTCATAAACATTTTTGGGGTTTGAAATAAGGTCTCTAAGTCCATAATTACCCCTAAAGAGCTTCAACATATTTCATGAGATATTTAGACATTAAGTACTTACAACATTGTTCTTAAAGCCTAGAACTCTATGCTTCAAGTCTTCCATGATATATTTGCTTTGTGTCCTTTTTGACTTGAGATTTGTGTCAACTTTTGATTTCCTCATACTCTGAGATTTTTGGTATTGCTTGAGCTATCTTTGGATGTCTTTGCATATGAATGTAGCTTTAGAGTCCCAAGTAAGCTTTGAACTTTTCATTTGCATTTCTTTAGTTTGAACTTGGTCTATAAGTAAACCTGAAACATCATCACTTAAACACACATATTAAATCATCCTTTATTTGTTATCATCAAAACAAGATTGAAAAGTCATGTTAGTCCAACAATCTCCCCCTTTTTTATGATAACGAATAAGGAGCAAAAATGAGGATTCCTTAGAAAAAGGCTCCCCCTTACAATAAGCATTCATTTTAATAAGTTTGAAAAATGATGATATCAAAAAGTTCAAACAATAATCACAATTAAAGCATATGAACACCAAACAAGTATATCAAGCATTAAACACACACAATCCATTATATTTCAATATAGTATGTGTAGTGTTAGCATTTGTAGTGTGCTTTAACTATTTTAACTTTAATTTTTAACATTCATATATGGTTCAACATAACATTCATTCATTTTAATTATTCATATATGTCTCATATTTTAACATATTCAAATATGCTTTAACATCCATATTTGCCACACAAGTCATCTTTGCTTACAATATTCTCTCCCCCTTTTACATCATTAAAAAAGAGTGAGGGGATAAAGCAAACGGTCATAACACAAGCAAAAAGTCATCATACAAGCCAAGAGTCATTACAAGCATAGAAAATACAAGCAACTCAAAGCAACATAAGCAACTTAAGTGTTTTCATCAAAAGTGCTTAATACATCATAAAAGTTTTCAAGTTTAGCTATCATGCTCAATTTTTGCCCAAAAACTTCTCCCCCTTTTGACATCAATCAAAAAGAGTAAGATATCAAAAAAAAAAATTGCATAAATACTAAAGCAATGAGCAACCATAAGCAAAAGTATAGATCTAGTGAAGGCTTAAAACAAAAAATAAGATTAACAAAAAGTCTCAAAGTAGCATGAAAAAAAATACAAAAGATTGTATATCATAATTTTCAATGACCATGATATCATTATTTATCAAGTCTAACTCCCCCTGAATGAAATGTATTTTATATTTAATAGGTTTAGACTTTCATTCTTGAATTGTAAACTATGTATTCATGAAGATACCAATTGTGCTTTTAAATTTATCTCGCCATGCATCAAATATTAATTTATTTCATGTAAGTGCTCATGGATACTTACATCAAGAATAATACCAATATCATATCAATATCATCAATATCATAACATGCTTATGAATACAAATATGTTGTCATACTCAAGTATCAATTAACATACTTATGGATACCAATATATTTCATAGATACCAATAGTAATATCATATCATGAGCTCCTTATGGATATCAATTTATGTTCATAGATATCAAATTTTCAATTCAACTCTCTCTCCCCTTTTTAAATGTGAAGGCTGTCAATAAGCATATGCATTCTAATGCAAGGTGCAGCCCAAAGCAAATAAGCCTATGATAATTCATCCATTGATTGTGGCCAACAATATTATTTTCATTTGTTTTAATATGATAAGAATCAATAAGCTCGCAAACTCATCCTTATCCCCTATTTCAACATGTTTAATATCCTTGTATTATGAAATGATTTTCCATAGATTTGATCAAGGAGAATTTTCTTCTTGAGTCAATCATATGCTATGAGCATAAAACAAGTTCATTGCACCTACAATACTTTAATCAGTTGTATTTCATATTTTTCGCTTATGAGCTTTGTTTATGATTGATTTTCTAAATATCAAGTATGTGCAAATAATATTATATGTTATGTTCTTTAAAAAAAATTTTAACCTTAAGTACTTATAACTATTCAATTAAGGTTATGTTTTTTCATCCCTTTAGCTATAGCTGAAATATTCGCCATGATATGCATAGTTAATATAGACTTTCAGATTATGCATCAAATCTTTAAGGTAGACATATATATTTATATTTTATGAGTTAAGCATGTCTATTATCAGAGCACATTTATAATTATCACTTTATTTCTTTTAGGATTGGTTAACTTAAATTCTATAGGTTGTTGAGTCATTACTAATCCATTTCATTTCAGCATAATTTTAGCTTTCTTAACTCCTAATAAAAGATTGCTTAAACCTAAAATCTATGGTTTATGAATTAGTCTTTCATCTTGGTACCCATACTTTCTTGGGTTCGGATGGTTTAACAAGAGATGTTTCTTTTACTTTCCAAACTTGTTTAATTTTACATCGCTCCTCTTTAATGGACATTCGAACTTAATATGCCTCTTCTTCTTACATAGAAAACATGTAGTGTGAGTATAAGCATTAGAGGAGGTGCAAGCATAGTCTTTGGAGGTTTTCGTAAAATACCCCATATAGAGGTTTTTTTTCCTTATATTTTCAACTCCATTGAACCCTATGCCTTCTTTATTCAAAGACATTCCTTATGCCCCAAACATTCTATCAAAGTTCTCTTTTCCTTTAGTGAAATTGTAAATTATTTTATCTTGATCCTCATTTTTCCTCTTAAGATCACTAATTCTTGAGTTTAAAGTATTTTTACCCTTTTCTTACAGTTTTTTTTGGTTTTGAGACATCTTGGCAGTTTTATTTTCTAGTTTATAAATATAATTGTCTTTTTCATTATCCATTGAAGTTTTGGACTTTAGATCTTCTAGTTCTTTTATCACCTTCTCATTCTTGCTTTTTAGTCTATTGATTTTTAAATCTTTTTCTCTTTCAGCATGTCTTAGAGATTCCAACTCTTTCATTACACCTTCATTCTTATTTTTCAATGATGTATATCTTTTAGTCACATTAACTAAAATCTTATGTACCTTGAATAATTCATTTTAAAGTTCTTCATAGGAAAACATACTTTCATCATTAGATTCTTAAGATGAATCATTGCAAGAATCATTAATTGATTTGGACGAGAAGCTTTCCTCATTGTCCCATGCCATATAGCAAGTGACCTCTTGGTCACTTGATTCATTGTCTGAACTACTTGTACTCATATTATCCCAAATAGTGACTTTCATTACCTTTTTCCTTTTCTTTGTGGAATATTTCTTAAGTTGTGGATAATTTGATTTTATATGTCCAACATTCTTACAATTATAGCATATTAAAGGTTCAGCTTTTGTTTTCTTTTTATCGATTTCCTTTTCTTCTTCTTCATCTGATTTTGAGTTCCGGATTTTTCTTGTAAATTTATTCTTCCTTCTAAGAATTTTTGCAAGTTTCTTGAATATGAAAACTATTTCATTTTTCATCCATTTATTCTTCATCTTCATCACTAGAGCTTTCGTTTGATGCTTTAAAAGCAATGGATTCTTGAGCTTTAGATTTTCCACTTCTTTCATTTATAGTCATTTCATACGTGAGAAGGGATCCTATGAGTTCATCTAGTGATGTATTTTTGAGATTTCTTCCTTCCCTAATTGCTGTAGCTTTAGGTTCCCATATTGGAGGAAGTCCTCTAAGGATTTTTCGAATCATTTCATAAGTTGAGTAATTCTTTCCTAAGACATTAAGGGAGTTTATGATATGAGTGAACCTAGTATACATGCTTGTGATTGATTCATTCGGGTTCATTCTAAAAGTTTCATATTCACTAGTAAGCATGTCAATTCTAATATCTCTTACATCAATGGTACCTTCATAAGTTACTTCTATTTTGTCCCATATTTCTCTTACTGTTTTGCAGGCCATGACTCTATTGAACTCATTTATGTCAAGGGCACAATATAAAGCATTAGTAACACTAGAGTTTACTTGTAACATCTTGTGATCAATTTTAGTCATGCCTTTTTCTTCCTTAGATACTTCTTTTCCATCTACTAGTTTGGTAGGAATTAAGTCACCGTGTGTGACAACCTTCCATGCTTTCCAATCCATGGTTTAAAGGTAGATCCTCATTCTTTGTTTTCAAAATGTATAGTTGAAACCAAAAAAGATTGGTTGTCTGGTTGAGGATTGACCCTCTTCAAAGGGAGCTACTCCTACGTGTGCCATCTAGATCTTTGTATAACTTCTAATTAAGATTTTCTATAACCCCTCTCCGATACCAATTGAAAGTTAAGGAGTTGCTCCAAGAGGGGGGTGAATTGGGTTATTAATTCTTTTTATGAATTCTTTGACCTCTTGTTGCTTTAGCAAACACATAGTAAAGCTTTTTAATCACTTAATCAATCCATAAACCAATACTTAACACACCACAAGTAAACACAACTTAAATATTCAACCAACCATTTTTCAATTAAAGTAATTAACCATAAAATACCCAATGAAGATATGGCAAGCAACTTTTTGACAAGTTTCAACTTTTATAGCCCTATGAATATATGAGTTTGTTTCAAGCACTGTATTGAATGAAACTAATTTCTCAATATGATGCACAATATGAAATCCAACACTCCTTCCAAGAACTTGGACTTTAAATAAACTTTTAGTTAATGAGTCTTGAGTGTTAACCAATCAACATACTCTCTTATAGTTTCCGCAATTTGTATTGATCAACTAATGTACTTCCTTCTGGTTTCCACAAATCCCAAAATCAAACTAATCTTTAGTTTATTTAATATCCAATCTATGCAGTGTATATGATCGAAAATTAAATTCAACCACACAGTTAATATATGCTGGAATTTAAAGAGAGTGACACCATGTTTTTTACGAGGTTTATCCCCAACCTACGTCCTCGGCTTAGGCCAATACTACCTAAGGATTCCAATATATCGTTCCTTTCCAGGTGGAAGAAACCGTTACAAGAGATACCCCACGCTTAGACACTCTTTCAATAGGCTAGAGCAACGTCTCTCCAAGCGATACCTCATGCTTGGTCCAACGATCCAACAACCTGGAATCGTCAAAGAACTATAAGAGACAAGAAACAAAATGGTGTACAAAGACACTCTCACACAGAGCTGATTAGTACAATCTCAAGCACTAGATACTTCAATATTTAAATATCAAATTGAAATAAGATTGAAGCTCAAGTAAGATTTCACCAATATCCTTATCTAGATGAGGATCAGCAGTAGAAATCAGAGTAGGATGGATCAGCACTTCAATATTCTCAGCAAACCAGATTTTGCAATAAGTGAGCAAGAAAGAGCTTTGAAAGAGCAAGTGTGCTTTTAGCTTTGAAATAGATTTTTCAATTTTTGCTAAGTTTAATTTGCTAAAACCATGTATTTATAGGCTTCTAAAAGTAATTTCGTGTTGCCCAATATTACTTGGAGCATTTCCCAAGTTTTCATAAAATTTAAGGCACAAGAAACCATTCTTTGAATTTTAAAACATTTAAAAGAATTAGTCATTAACAGTGTTCAGTAGACTAAAGTGTCGGGTTCAGTCTTCTGAAGTACCTTAATACATTGAAAAATTTAGTCTGGACATAGGTTTAGACGACTGAACTGAGGGTTCAGTCTTCTAAGGGTGTACTGCCTATTCTACATTCCTTCATAAAATTCTTCACCAGGCATTTATTACTAGTCTGGTACTTCAGCCAACTTTGCTAGAGAAAATTAAGATCGCTCAAATGCAAGATACGTAATTAGTAAAGATCAGAGATAAAGTACAAAGTGGACATAGAGCCAATTTTACTATTTCAGATGATGGTGCTTTGAGGTTTGGTACTAGACTGTGCGTACCTGCAGATACTGAAATTAAAAGAACCATCTTGGAGGAGGCGCATCGATCCTTGTATACAGTGCACCAAGGAAGCATTAAAATGTACAGGGATCTTTGGGAATTCTTTTGGTGGAGCAATATGAAGAAAGAGATAGATGAGTACGTAGAGTAGTGTTTGACGTGCTAAGAGAAAAAGCTAAGCACCAAAGATTTGTGGGAGAATTACAGCCACTCCACATTCTTGAGTGGAAGTGGGAACATATTTCTATGGATTACAGGAATGCCGCCAACACTTCATGGTCAGGATGCTATTTGGGTAGTCACACCCTTAAAGCAGTAAAATGTACAGGGATCTTTGGGAATCCTTTTGGTAGAGCAATATGAAGAAAAAGATAGCTGAGTACGTAAAGCAGTGTTTGATGTGCTAGTGGTAAAATCTAAGCACCAGAGATTGGCGAGACAATTACAGCCACTTCATATTCCTGAGTGGAAGTGAGAACATATTTCTATGGATTTCGTTACAGGATTGCCTCCAGCACTTCATGGTCAGGATGCTATCTGGATAGTCGTAGACCGGTTGACAAAGAATGCCCACTTTCTTCCCATCAGAGTTGGCTACTCCATGAGTAGGTTGGTAGAGATATATATATATATATATATACAGGCAAATAGTGAGACTACATGGAGTGCCTATGTCCATCGTCTCTAACCGAGACCCATGATATTCCTTCGCCATAAGTGAGGGAAATTAATAAAATTGTAACGTTTTTCTTTAAAGTTGGAAATGTGATTGATAGAAAATTTTGAAGATGAAATTTTTATAAGGAGAGGAGAATGTAGAGATCCAAAAAATAGAAAAGATAAGAAAAATAGAAGAAAATAGGAAAATGGTTTGGTGAGGGCCAAACCGTCGACGATTTTGGGAGAGCCCAAGAAAACAGTCGATGGTTATATTTTTACCACAGCCAGGTTAAGGGTAAATAGTAAAAACTGATTTGGTTAAAGACCAAACCGTCAATGGTTTTCTGAGAGCCCAAGAAAACCTTCAATAGTTTTTGCCAGGGACAGAATACTATATAAGGTTGTATGGTCATTTTTCTTTGCAAATATTTTAAAATCCTCACTCTCTCTCTCAATTGCGAACCCTCCCTCTCTCTCTCTCTCTCTCTCTCTCTCTCTCTCTCTCTCTCTCTCTCTCTCTCTCTCTATCTCTATCTCTCTCTCTCTCTCTCTCTCACTCATTTTCTCACTCTAAACTTACCCCATCGACGATCAGACTCCATATCTAAGGGCTAGAGGCGATCCTCATCAATTTGACCGGAGCAGAATTATGTTTGGAGGATCCCAGGCACCACCCCAAAACTGAGGTTAGGAAGTTGTTTATGATGTTCATTGGTGGTTTAACTCGTTTAATGGGTGTATAAGTCTAGGGATGTGAATATGAACATAATTCTGGGGTTGAACTGATAAATTAGGATTTGTGGAATACAGGGTTTTGGTGTGAACGCCGCAGGCACGGGATTAGGGTTCCTATAGGCGTTTCCTCAGGGAATGAGGTAAGGGTGATAAATATTTAATTGTTTGGAATTTCATTGATAAAATAGAGTATGTGGATTCAGGAAAATGTAATTGTTATATTATTCTGGGAAAATACATGATTTCAAGGTTTTTGAGTTCTGAATGCCACAGGAGTGAGTATAGAGATTTTTACCAGGCCACTCGATAATCAAGTAAGGGAAATATATTATGCCAGTTATTTTAGAAATTTTTACTAGTAAAATATAATTTATATATATATATATAGAGTTATGTGATTTCAAAATATGATTTTTGGGATAATTTAGAAGTATGACATTGTGAGTATGAAATTATGTATTTTCAGGAAAATTCAGAATTTTTGGGATATAGGAAAGTTTTACAAATGATATATATTATTTTTATATCGAAGGAAAAATCTAGTTTTTCCTATACAGATTATAGTACAAGAGTTTCATTTAAATTGTGTGGCATGAGAAATATTAGATATAGTACAGAGATTTAATGCAAAATTTATACAGTTATTACAGAACCATGATTATACTATTTTTATAGAACCATGATTATACAGATATTACAGAACCATGAAATATAGATATTACAAATATTATAGAACCATAATATTTCAGTTTATACAGAATCATAGTTATTTTAGTTATATAGAATCATGGTAAAACAGTAATATACAAACGTAGTATCATATAGTATCAGATCCCTGATGGACCAGAACAGATTACAGAGCATGGTACCATAGCTAATATAGTATAAATAGTGCAACCACACATCTCAGATAGAGTGTGGAATGACAGTCAATTGTGCCCAGACAAGAGACGAAGAGCTCCCTGACAGTCAGGACTAGGTTGAGGGGGCCAATCATACTATTGAGGTTTACAGTTTGACTTAGCCTGGTAGTCCAGCCAAAGTTAAGTTCAGTCCACGGGCCGCACAACCCGAGAATGCGAGGTCAATTTATCTATTATATATGTATGTAGATTCATAGAAATCAAGATTTATCTATTATAACTAAAAGTATGATTAAATAGAAATTTCAAAAACACTTGTATTTTAAGTGACATAGATGTGAGTTATGATATGCCTTATCCTAAAATGTTATCTCAGTTACGGCTTAATTAGTAAATGTATTATTCATGTAAACTCATTTGCCACATACTGGTAATAACATATTTCATCTTACTGAAAGGTGTCTCACCTCAAAAATTCAACCATTTCAGGAAATCTAGACCGACGTGCAAAGTGTTTTGAGATGGAGGGGACTTTAATACTACCCTAGCTGCAGGGTAAGTTTTTGAGTTGGGAGTTATATTTTTGGGTAAGCCCCTAGGACATTGTGTTTCTTTTGGGCATGTATATATGTATTTATGTATATAGTAGAACTCTGGTATTGTATATACAGTTGGATATTTTATGTTTTCCACTGCTTAGATGGTTGATATTGATGGACAGGTATCCTTGGTACCACTTTGGGTCCGAGATGTAATAGTGGAAATCATTATGGGTATCAAAGTAATAAATGTTGTTGCAAAAAGAATATAAATAAATAATTTTAAAAAAATGGTAATAATTTTGGGGTCGTTACAATTAAACTGTGTTTTAAGATCACAAAAGTGCTAAGTATTTTATATCCAGTTCAATATCTAAGAAAATAGACAATAAAGGGAAAACACGGTTGTTTCTTAAGACCCAAATTTAAACATATTTTTTTCTCTTCACAGCCTAATTTCATCAATTACTAGTGAGCAAAATTGTGATTGATGTGATTTAATGTGTAAAATGATTGCAATATTATGGCTTAATCACCTAACTATTTCTCCAAATAGTCACATTCAAGTTGCACTAACCCCTAACACTCTAATTTGCCCTAGCTATTTCTCCAAATAGTCACGTTCAATTTGTGTTAATCACTAACACACCAATTTGACTTGGCTATTCCTCTAAATAGTCACATTCAAGTTGCACTAGCCACTAACACTCTAAGTTGCTCAAGCTATTTTTCCAAATAGTCACGTTCAAGCAATTCTAATTGTCTTGAAGGCATGTGGCTTTAGTTCCCAAACCCGAGCAGTCTTTGTCAAAGCTAACCTAGAAATCTACACATCTTTGTAAACCCACACATTTTTTATTTTGTTATATAAGGTCTGGTCTAAAATTTGTGTTTTTTTTTTTTTTTTTATAGATTTGTTACTGAAGGATGACAGAAGACGAAATCTTACTGTCATATTAAGAAACAAACCTATAAAGGGGGGCAGATGTAGACATCCCATTTTGAATAGAGCCTAATATAACAAAAGTAAACACATTTATTTTTATTTATTATTCCGTACAAAATACAGTATGATAAATATAGTGGAATATAGTAGAATATAGGGAAATACGGTGAAATCTAGGGAAATACAGCAACACAAAGAAAATATTGGGGGATGCAAAATACAAGGAATATATAGGGGATATTCGGAAAGTCTCTGCGAGCACCTGCACACACACAAAAAGAAAAAGTCAGAAAAAAATCAAGCAATAAAATCAGTTGATCTGCAAATAAATTGAATGATTTTTTTCCCAAAAATGAATGATTTTCAATAAAGAAGATTGATTTTCTTTTCCTAATCCAATTCCTCGGTTGGGAACCCATATGGAAAGAAATCAGCAAAGAGAATCCGATTTCAATCAGCCTTGGCTAGGGATGGGAATTTTTTGTAGGAAGGAAAGCATGCGCATGGGAAGATAGAACACAAGGAAAGTGGCAATAAGGGAAGGTTTGACTTGTTACCTATGCTGGTCGGGGCCCTGACCCTATAAATAAGATCCAAGGTGAGTGATTTTGTTGGTGTTTCGTCCGATCAGAACACGCGCAACACAAGCACACAACCAATCACAAATCACTCAACAATCACTAATGCAAACACTCAATGATGAAATATACTAAAGAAACAATCCAACAATAATAAGAACAAGCAAAACACAACTAGAACGCAAAAGATATATGTGGTTCGACAATAGCGTACGTCCATGAGAGTAGCAATTCAATTTTCAATATGAACAATGTCAAAGCTTACATATTTGGGTTACAATAGTGTTTAAGTATGAACCCAATGCATATAGAAGAATTCTAGTAAAACTAAACTACATCTATAGTGATCCCCTGTAGGACAATCCTCTAGATAACCCCAATCTACATGCCCTCGAATTCAAAATTCGTAATCAGCGCCGACTGCATCAGTCGATTGTTTAGGCCAAACAGTCGACTGATTGGTGCTCAGAAAATAATCTTGCGTACTGCTTGAAACCGTCGACGATTTAGCCTAATCAGTTGACAGTTTGCCCTAGTGCTACATACTCTTCTCATGCAATTTGTCCCTCACTTCACATAGCTTTCTCTGGTATATATAATCCGCTCAAAATATGGGCCACATCTCTAACAATACCCACCTTGGCTAATATTCACCACCTTGGAAATCTGAAAGGATAACTGCGGCTCTTCTTAGGCCTGTAGTTTGGGTCTGTCTCCCCTCTAGCACTTAGAGACTTTGATCAAGTCCAAACAATGCTTGAACTTGTCTGTCGTGACCGGTTTTGTTAGTATATTAACCACATTATCAAATGTATGGACCTTACCAAGAAGAAGTTCCCTTTAAGCAATCAGTTCCCTGCCCTATGATACCACACATCAATGTGCTTCGTCCTTGCATGGTACACCTGATTCTTCGCCAAATAAATGGCACTCTAACTATCACACTACAACCGAACTCCACCTCGCCAAACACCCATCTCTTTAACGAACCTCGTAAACCACAATGCTTCCTTGGCAGTCTTAGCCACTACCATGTACTTCGACTCTGTAGTAGACAACACCACGAGCGACTATACCATAGACCTCTAATAAATGGGTCCCCCATAAGGGTAAATACATACCCCATGGTAGACTTCCTGTCATCCATGTCTCCTACGTAGTCATCATTCACATACCCGAACACTATCAAATCACTCTGTTGTGCTCTAAACTCAATGCCATACCTGGTTATACCCCTAAAGTACCTGAGAATCCACGTCACAGCATCCCACTGTTGTCGACCTAGATTAGAGAAGAACTTACTCACGATGCTAATAGCATGTTCCAGGTCTGGCCTTGTAGACACCATAGCATACATCATACACCCCACTTTGCTAGTATATAGGACTCTCGACATATCTCGAACCTCGTCGTCTATATTTAGGCATTGGACGTAGATAGCCTAAAATGACTCTCCAAAACGTGTGCTCACTGGTTTAGAATTGGTCATGCTAAACCTCTCCAACACCTTCTCCACATAGCCACCCTAAGATTACCATAGTCTTCGTGCAGCTCGGTCCCTGCAAAATCTCCATGCCAAGTAATCTCTTGGTTGCAGCCAATTCTTTTATGTCAAACTTTTTTTCCAACAGAGTCTTCAACCAATTTACCTTGGTCATATCTTTAGCAGTAATTAGCAAATCATCTATGTATAGCAACAGAAAAATAAGAGACCCATCCACAAGTTCCCTCACATAGACGCAGCAATCGTATTCACATCTCTTGTAGTCAATCTAGGTCATATAGATGTCGAACCTCTTGTACCACTGTCTTGTAGACTGCATTACCCCGTACAGTGACTTGTTCATTTTGCAAACTAAATGCTCATGTCTAGATTTTTTGAACCCTTCAGTAACTCACTCGAAAAAATGAGCTGCTCGGAAGCTATCCTAAGTATAGGAGTTCAGTCCTGTAATATTTAGCCGAAGCGCTAGATCGTCTCCTCAGGGAATGCTGTTTTAATTCCAAATTTTATGTAATTCCAATCAGAAAATTAAAAAAAAATAAAAACAAAAACAAAAAAGGTCACTGAACACAGTTCAAATTCGGTTTTCTAGGATTTTTGAGATTTTGTAATGAAATTTAAACCCTGACTAAAAATTAAACACGCACAAAATAACTGTTTAAATACTAGATTTAAATATTAAAATAATGAAATAAGTAAACCCTGCAATCATCCAACTAAATAAAAATATTAACTTTAAACGTAAACCCAAGTAAAAATACACTCTAAATAAAAACCCCAACTTTAATAATAAAAACACCCAGAGAAAATAATTAAATCCCTATAAAAACTTTAAATCAAAAGACAAATTAAAATTAACAATACTAATGCTCAAACAAGAATTTAAATGCGAGAGAGAGAGAGAGAGAGAGAGAGAGAGAGAGAGAGAGAGAGAGAGAGATTTAAACAGAAATTTATCTAGTAAAAAGAAAGTTCTTAAATTAAACAAACTATTTTTAATCAAAAATTAAACCAAACTTTGAATAAATTAAAAACTTAACAATAAAATTAATTTTAACAAAATTGAGTTCAAAGCAAGAGAGAGATGAGAGAGAGAGAGAGAGAGAGAGAAGGAGAAGGAGAAGCTGGCCGTGTGACGCAATTGCTCTGCGCACCGCTACTGCCCCCTACTACGTCTTTTTAAACAAAAACAAAAAAAAAAAAGCTTTTAAGAAACCCTACCCTACCTCCTTTTCTCCTCCTTCACTTTTCCTAAACTTTCCTTCCTTTTCTTCCCTTCACTTTTCACTTCAGCGCCCAGCATGCCAAGCAAAGAAAGGGGACCCAGCTACATGGCTGGGTCACATCAATGTATTTTATATATTTTTTTCTTGTTTTTTGTTTATCTTGTTTCTCTTTTTTCTTTTTCTTTTTTTTTTTTTATAGTGAACATGAACGATTTCAACCGTACTAAAGTCTGTATCTCTCAAAACTCAAAATATGAAAGTTGTAGAGCTCTTTCTCAACTTTCCTAGAATTGTCGACCTTGATGCATCCAATATTTCTCAAAATGCAAAACATGAAACTTGTATAGCGTTTTCTTATATTTTTACAACATCTTAAATCATCTAAATCGGACGTTGGATGAGAAAGTAATGCACAGATTACAAAGTACCATCGATTTTTAACTTCCAATAGTTGCCCTGCAATAAAAAATATTAAATATTCATAAATTACTCAATAAAACCCAAATATTATAAATAGGACACAATGTTAAAAAATTGAGAATAATTAGGTATTTAATTAAAAATATAAGTCCCAATGCATGAATTAAAATACCTAATTACGCAATTTAGGTGCGTAATTACACCCCCAACTAACGTTTTGCTAGTCTCTGGCAAATAACATGAATGACTTCTAGGGTGGTACCCACAAATGCTAACTTCAACAAACATGAAATGACTGCATATGTGACACAATCATACCGTTTCACATATAAAAATATAACCAAATTTCACACGAATTCATTATATACAATGCATGCAACTCCTAAGTAAGTCTATCATGCAAGTCTCATCGTTATATGGCCATTAAGAACAGTATACTCACATGAAGTTAACCAGAAATACAATTCAGAGTTAATGTAGTCATACAAATATGAGCATAAACAGGTGAAATATTGAGGTATGTGTAATGTGTATGACTGGTTACAACTTAGATACTAGTGGACACCTATAGAACGGTCGTTTTGACTCAGCCTAACTAGTATACCCTCAAAAATACTCAAAAAAGATGGGTTCACAAGTCATATGTAAGGAGGAGTGTTGCAATCAAACATCCCACATATTGTAAGGAACAAACGCTAAATGCATGGAGTCAACTAGTTTGAAGAGGATCCAGTCAATTTGTTAGGTGTCGGGTTCTTCACCCTAGCATCTTCTCACTTATTCACCATGTCCAACTAAGGCTGTCCTAGATCAACTTATTCACAAACCAGGTATGAGTACATCTGAAGTATTAAGCAGGTAAAGAGTCTTCATATGTGGAGAACATGTGTCGTGTCCCTAACCCTTTGTGGTATTTGTGTGGAGCATGTATTAATCTTTCATTTCATGTGCATTTCTAATTTTCCTATTCTTTCTTTTACTTATTCTTCAATTTCTATCTTTCCTTGGTCAATTAAGACAATTATTACACTTCTTTTGTTATCTTCATACCACTCATGTGAATTAAGCTCGAACAGTAATCCATGAACTAAGTCTATTTCTAGGGGTGACTCAGCCTTCACATCTTGAGTAGGCTACAAGATCTAGGTTTTTATCTCCCCATTAGATGCCACCTCTAGGCTAGAAACTCAAAAATAGAGACTAGTGTACAAATAGTATCTAGATAAAAAAGGGAAAGTTGAGTTTCATGAACTCTGAGCTTACGTCAAAAACTCAAAAGAACGATAAATAGCTCAACAATACCTCACAAGGTGTCATAGTCATCACGGGTGCTCTCTCAGTGCTCACAAGAAACCCTAAGTGCTACAAGTCACGTGAACGTGTATTTTCAACCTCATGAGATACCATGTAAATATAAGAGTTTATATAACCAAATTAACACGAATGAAGTACTAATCAACCTACATAAAGTTACAATTCTTAGATTAGTCATATAAAGAGAAACTACACATAAATAACCCACTATACAGTTAAAGTGTGTAACTCTTAAGTTATATACAAGTATGTAAAGGGTATAAGTCAGTGTTAATCATGGTCCAATCATCCATATTCCAAAAAAAAAATTCAATGTATTTTTTCATTCCCCCCCCCCCAACTAAAGTGGAGCGGTTCTTCAATGTGAAAGCATAGGGGAAATAGAAAATATGTGCACGGGAAAAGTAGAGTGTACCTGGGTGGAGAAGTCATGGAAAAGAAAAACTGAAACTACAGAAAAACGTACCTGAAAATTAACTAAAAAAAAACAAAGTAAAACAAAATGAAAAGAAAGGAAAGAAAAACATTACAGTCTGTCTAGTGAAGGCTCTATAGGAATTTCTTCTGGTGGTTGCAGTTTTATAAATTGAACTGGCAGGTCTCCAAATTTGAGCCGCCATAATGAATCAGTCTTATTACTTGCTCGAAAGTTAGTCTCAAATAAATCAATATGTTCTAAGGTACCAAAAAAAACATGTACAGACTGTCTTCCTTGTTTTAACAAGAAAAAATCTTTATTCAGTATATTTTCCAAGAATTTCACTTCTTTAAGAACCGATTTTTGAGGCAAAGTTGTCAGAGCAGTTACCTTTGGTTCTTCAAAAGCATCAGCATTAAAAATTTTACCTGGTTCCTTGAAAGTTAAATTCTCACCAGTCTGCTCACTCTCTTTATTGGGTGTACCCATCACCTTACCACCACAGGGATTTACTTCAGCATTGCACTCCTTGACATTTAATCCCATAGGGAATGATGGTTCCACGACTATCAATCTCTGAGGGTAAGGTACCACAATTTGGTACTCCTTACTGGTCTTGGTATCCATGTTAACTAACTTCTTCAATTATGGGCTTGCTTTCTCTGATTTTTCTTTGACCTCATCTATCTTAGTTGTAACATCAAGTGTCAGGACAACTGTTGGTTTGTCGATGGGTATCTCAGGTCGGGAGACTTCTTTTCCACTTCTTAAAGTAATAACAGTATCCGCTGTCTCAAGAGAATCCCCTGAGACATTATGTAATTGTTGTTGTTGTTGCTGGTATTCTTGAGAATTAGGTTAAGGTTGTGTGGGAAATTCCCCTTTTCTAGGATACTCAGTTGCATACTCAACTTGTTAATGGTGACCTACAATTCATTTATGGTCTGAGTGTACTGATTGTTAGTTATGACCTAAATCTGCATGAACTGCTGAAGAGTATCCTTAAGAGACTTCTCCAGTGGAGCAGGTGCTACATTAGATTGAAATCCTGAAGGTACATAACTCTGAGAGATTTGTTGTGACTGATATTGATGCTGAAAGGTAGCCTGATGAAATGACGATTGATAAAGGGGTGCATAGGATTAGGAAGGCTGATTCCAAAATTGCTCTGTACTATTTTTCTTTTCCATCTCCATACCATCCAATCTTCTGGTAAGGTCAACCAGACATGCCTCGACATCAAAATCATCTTTTAATCCATACCACTCTCCACTATGTATTGCTCTCAATGATTGAGCTGCAATTGGTCTTCTGTCAATCCTAGTGTTGCACTACTCAACATAGCCAGTTAAATGATCCAGAAAATTCAATGCCTCATCAAGCTCCTTCTCGAAGAAATATCCTGAACACATAGTATGAATGAACTGTTTCAATTCAGAAGTCAACGCAGTGTAAAAATAGTTGACTAGGCGCCATGATTCAAATCCATGGTGGGGACACATGTTAACCAAATCTCTAAATCTCTCCCAACTTTCATGAAATGTCTCATCAGATCTTTGCATGAATCGACTGATCTGTTCCTACACAAATTGAGTTCTCTATAAGGAAAAAAATTTATGTAGAAATTTGTTTTGCATATCAGCCCAACTAGAGGTAGAATTAGACCTAAGAGAATTAAACTACGTCTTAACCTTGTCTTTCAATGAAAAAGGAAATAGATGCAATCTAATCGTTTGATTAGTTGCAGCCTCATCTATGAATGTAACACATGCAAGCTCAAAATTAGTTAAATGCTGATACAGATTTTCACACTCCATGCCATAAAATTGAGATATCACAGATATCATTCCATACTTAATGTTAAAGTTCTGTGTATTTTCGGGTAATATGATGCAAGATGGTTGTGTAGTTCATGTGGGCTGTAAAAAATTTATAAGCGTGCAAGATGCAGGTACAGCCATATTTTCTTCAAAACTCTTTTTTTTTTTCTTTTTCATGAGAAAATTAAAATAACAAGGAAAACACTAATTTGAAACTAAAACTGACATTCCCCGACAACGACGCCAAAAACTTGACTCACTCGAAAAATTGAGCAGCTGGAAAACTATCCCAAGTATAGGAGTTCAGTTGTGTAATACTTAACCTAAGGACCAGATCGTCTCCTTAGGGAATGCAATTTTAATTCCAAATTTTACGTAATTCCAATTAGAAAATAAAATAAAACAAAAAAGGTCACTGAACATAGTTCAAATTCGGTTTCCTGGGATTTTTGAGATTTTGCAATAAAATTTAAACCCTAACTAAAAATTAAACACGCGCAAAATAACTATTTAAATACTATATTTAAATACCGGAATAACGAAATACATAAACCCTACAATCATCCAACTGAATAAAAATATTAACTTTAAATGTAAACCCAAGCAAGAATACACACTAAATAAAAATGCCAAATTAAATAATAAAAACACCCAAATAAAATAATTAAATCCCTATAAAAAATTTAAATAAGAAGACAAATTGAGATTAACAATACTAATGCTCAAACAAGAATTTAAATGCGAGAGAGAGAGAGAGAGAGAGAGAGAGAGAGATTAGAGAGAGAGAGAGAGAGAGAGAGATTTAAACAAAAATTTATCTAATAAAAATAAAGTTCTTAAATTAAACAAATTATTTTAAATAAAAATTAATTCAAACTTTGAATAAATTAAAACCTTAACAATAAAATTAATTTTAACAAAATTGTGTTCAAAGCAAGAGAGAGATGAAAGAGTAAGGGGGAGAGAGAGAGAGAGAGAGAGAGAGAGAGAGAGAGAGAGAGAAAAGAGAGAAGGAGATGGAGAAGCTGGCCGTGTGAAGCAATTGCTTTGCGCACCGCTACTGCCCCTGCTATGTCATTTTTTTTTTAAAAAAAAACTAAAAGAAGCTTTTAAGAAACCCCACCCTACCTCCTTTTCTCCTCCTTCACTTTTCCTAACCTTTCCTTCCTTTTCTGCCCTTCACTTTTCACTTCAGTGCCCAACGTGCCAAGCAAAGAAAGGGGACCCGGCTGCATGGCCGAGTCACATCAATGTATTTTATATTTTTTTTTTCTTTTTTGTTTATCTTGTTTCTTCTTTCTTTTTTTCTTTTCTTTTTTTTTTCGCAACGAACACGCACGATTTCACCTATACTAAAGATCGTATATCTCAAAGCTCGAAACACGAAAGTTGTAGAGCTCTTTCTCAAATTTCTCTAGAATTTTGAATCATCTTGATCAGAGTTTGGACAAGAAAGTTACACCCAGATTACGGAGTAATGCTAAAATAGTCCATAAAAACAGCGTATGGTAAATTCACATTTGATTTCGACCTTGATACAGCCAGTATTTCTCAATACACAAAACATAAAAATATTGAAGAGTTTTCTTATCTTTCTACAGCATCTTGAATCATCTGAATTTGAGGTCAGATGAGAAAATTATGCGCAGATTACAAAGTACCGTCGATTTTCAACTTCTAATAGTTGCCCTATAATAAAAAATACCAAAAATTCATAAATTACTCAATAAAACCCAAATATTATAAATAGGACATAATGTTAAAATATTGAGAGTAATTAAGTATTTAATTAAAAATATAAGTCTCAATGCATGAATTAAAACACATAATTACGCAATTTAGGCGAGTAATCAGCTATGTCATGTAAATCAGCTCCTCCAAGTCACCATGGAGGAATATCATTTCTACGTTCGTCTGTTCTAGATGCAGATCATGTTGCGCCACTAACCTTAACACTACCCTGATGGAAGTGTGCCTGACCATAAAGAAGAAGATTTCATCATATTCTACTCCCTTCCTCTGCGAGTATCCCTTCACTACCAAGTGAGCCTTGTACCTTTCTCTTTCCCTTTCTGAAACTACTTCCTTTTTCTTGTGTACCCACTTGCATCCAATTTCCCGCTTCCAATATGGAAGCTCTATCAAGTCCCACATCTGGTTCTTATGCCATGACTCTATCTCCTCCACCATAGTGCCTACCCAGCTACCTTTCTCTTGGCTATGCATCGCTTCCTGATAGGCAGTAGGATCTCCGCTGCTGGTGATGAATGCATAAGACACCAAATCGTCAAAATCGTATCTTGGTGGTGGCTTGATGACGCATCTAGGTCTATCTACAACTATACTCTAACGCAAATACTGGTCATCCGAGCTAGAACTCCTTGTGTCATCTCCACCTTGAGTTTCTGACTCCACTTGCACCGCTGTCTGATCTCTTAGGCTAGGACTCCCTGTATGTCTACCCTGAGCCTCTAACTCCAACTGAATCATACACTCATTGCTATTGCAATTTTTTGGCATCTTTTTCTCTATTTCCATCCTGAGTATGTTGTAACATGGCTTTCCCATCGAAAACCACATCCCTACCGATCACCACCATGTTGGCCACTGGATCTCACAACTTGAACCCTTTCACACCTTTTTGATATGTCAGAAAAATGCACCATCTAGACTTCACATCAAGCTTAGATCTCTCCTCACCTGAAATGTGTGCATAGGTCGGACACCCAAATACTCTAAGTCCAAAGTAGTCCAACTTTTCATCAGTCCACACCTCTTCAGCAACTTTTCCATTCTATGATGCCCTAGGTGATATGTTTACTAAAAAACACGCCATATTAACTGCCTAGGCCCAGAAATTCATGGCGAGCCCAGCCTGCAACCTGAGGCACCGAACCCTTTCAGCTATGGTCCGGTTTATCCTCTTTGTCACATAGTTTTGCTGCTGTGTTCGGCGCACGGTAAAATAACTCCTTATGCCTTGCTGGTCGCAAAACTCTCTGAATTCCAAATTTGTGTACTCAGTCTCTTTGTATGTCTTGTGAAATTTTTTCTTTCTCCTAGTCTAGTTCTCCACTTCAGCTTTCCACACTTTGAACTTGACAAAAATTTCTGATTTGTGACACATGAAGTAAACCAGACCTTTCGAGAGTAGTCATCAATAAAACTCACGAAATACACATGTCCCCTTTGTGATGCCACTCTCACTGGTCCCCAAACATTGGAATGAATGTAGTCCAGCACTCCCTCCTTCTTGTGCGTGGCTGTCATGAACTAAACCTGATTATGCTTCCTAAGTACACAGTACTTGTAGAACTCCAACTTGCATGACTTCACCACTTTCAGAAGATCTCTCTTGTGAAGTTCCTGCATCTCATGCTCTCACATATGCCCTAGACGCATATGCCACAGAAGAGTAATGTTAGACTCAGACTCTACAGTTGCGGCTCCACCTACAACTATAGTACCCAACAGTGTGTAAATATTATCCAGCACTCTCTTCCCTTTCATCACTATTAGAACTCCCTTGCTCACCTTCATTACCCCACCTTCAGACTTGTAACTGAACCTGTTACAATGCAAGGTGCCTAATGAAACCAGATTCTTTCTCAACTTTGGTATGTGCCTCACATCACACAACGTCCACACTACACCGTCATACATCATGATTTTGATACTCCCCATCATGATCACTTTGCACGCAACATCGTTCCCCATCAGAACGGAATCAAAACTGACTAGTCTATACGTAGTGAACCAGTCCTCATTTAGAGTCATATGATACGAACATACAGAGTCCAAAATCCAAGAATCCGCAAACTCATCCAACCCCGATGAAACCGAGAGCATATCATCGTCACTGCTCCCAAAATCTCCTTCTTCAACTACATTCATCATTGTTGACGAACCTTATTTGTTTTCAGCATCTCCATTCCTCCTTTCCGGACACTCCGATTTTATATACCCTCTTTTTCCGCACTAAAAACACTGCACGCCCTTCTTCTTCCAAGACTTGAGGGGAGCCCTTTGGCCGTTTTATCCACTCTGGGAATCGCTCCTCCCATGAACCTAATTCCCCTTTGCCACGAGCTTTTCAGCATGTGAACCCTCGTCGCTGGCTTTCTTCTTTTGGTAGAACCCCAGCAATGCACTTGTGATATCCTCCAACTCTAGGATTTCTTTCCCCAAGTTAGAGTCATAACCATGTTTCGTACATCAGAGATGTCGGTACGAAATTTAGTAGCATCAATGACTTACCTTCCTCCTCGAACCTCATATTGACACACTTCAGATCGTAATAATATGATTGAAAAGTTTGATGTGCTGAGAAAGATCTGAACCCTCCGCCATCTTAAGCCCATAAAGCTTTTCCTTAAGAAATAACTTGTTCATTAGAGACTTAGACATGTACCAACTTTCAAGCTTTTACCATATCGCCGCCGGAGATTCCTCATCCATGACGCTGTACATAATGTCATCGGCCAGACGATTTCGTATTATGGAAATCGCCTTTGCTTCAAGCTCCTTCCAACTTGCTTTGTTCATGTTGTTTGACTTCTTTCCATACAAAGCCTTCACCATCCCTTGTTGTACTACAAGATATTTCACTCTTCATTGCCAAAGCCCGAAATTACCTGTTCCATCGAACTTGTTCACATCGAACTTCATCGAAGAGACCCCAACCATTGTAGAACCAATAGCTCTGATACCACTTGTTGGTGTTTCGTCCTATCAGAACACGTGCAGCAGAAGCACGCGCACAACCAATCACAAATCACTCAACAATCACTAATGTAAACACTCAATGATGAAATATACTAAAGAAGCAATCAAACAATAATAAGAACATGCAAAACACACCTAGAACGTACAAGATATACATGGTTCAACAATAGCTTATGTCCACGGGAGTAGCACTTTGATTTTTATTATGAACAATGTCAAAGCTTACATCTTTGGGTTACAATAGTGTTTAAGTATGAACCCAAATCCTATAAAAGAGTTCTAGTAAAACTAAACTACATCTATAGTGATCCCCTAGAGGAAAATATTCCATATAACCCTAATCCACATGCCCTCTATTTCAAAATTCGTAATCTGCGCCGACTGAATCAGTTGCCTATTTAGGCCAAACAGTCAATTGATTGGTGCTGAGAAAATAATCTTTGTACTGCCTGAAACCGTCGATGATTTGGACCAATTAGTCAATGGTTTGCCTAAGTGCTACATACTCTTCTCATGCAATTTGTCCCTCGCTTCATGTAACTTTCTCCGCTACATATGATCCGCTCAGAATATGAGCCACATCTCCAATAGTTTTGTTTAGTATTCATAAAATGCTTTGCTTCCAATATTCTTTGTTTCACTACTTGTATTCGGTAAAAATAAAAGGAAGTTACCTCCCATGCAACTCATCCCTGCAACCTACGAGCCCACAGTCAAACAGCCAAGTCTCAAGCTCAAGTGTAAAGAGTCTTTAATCCCCCCCCCCCCCAAAAAAAATCCTATGTTTTGAAACATGTCTCGGAGTACAAGGCTAAAAAAAACCCAAGCCAGTTTTAAGAAAGCCCCAAGTCCACTATTTAAAATAAAAGCCCACCCTACAACCTAGTTTCAAAAATGTCCATCATCCCATGGTTTTAAAAGTCGAACCCCCAACCCAATGTTCTAAATTAAAGCCCAAACCCAATTTTTTAAAAAACCAAACCAGCCCACAATGTTAAAAAGCCCCTTGCCCAGTGTTCTAAATAAAAGCCTAACTCCAATGTTTCAAAAAACCAACCCAGCCCACGGTGTTAAAAAGCCTCAAGCCTAACAATTTAAATAATGACTGAGACCCAATGTCCCCCCATTTTAAATAAAAACCAAACTAGCCCATGGTTTTAAAAAGCTCAAAAAGCCCATCATCAAAAGGTCAAGACCCAAGCCCAGTTTCCAAATAAGCCCAAACCATAACCTGACCAGTGCACAAACTAGAGTCCAACCATGACCTAACTCGAGCCCAAACCAGAGCCCAACCCTGGACCTAACTAGAGCCCAAATCAGACTCCAACCCTAGACTTAACCAAAGCCCAAACCAGAGTCCAACCCAAGTCCAACTAAAGCCCAAACCAAGGTCCAACCTTGACCTAACCCGAGCCCCAACCAAGGTCCAACCTTGACCTAACCCGAGCCCCAACCAAGGTCCAACCTTGACCTAACTCGAACCCTAACCAGAGTACAACCCTAGATCTAACCAGGGTCCAATCCAAACCTAACCAAGCCCAAACCCTAGTTTCACTAGGACCCAACCTAGGTCAAAAATATGGGAGCATGTTTGGCTCCTAATAAAATCCAAAATAAAATCCAGCCAAACCATATCAAACATTGTCAAACAAAAAAAGAGCAAAGACCACTTATTTGTGTTTCCAAAGGAATCAAAATAAACCCTATACTCATGTTTAATCTTGAATTTGTAAGAAAACACACACACATGAGGTTAGAATTGCAGAGAGGTGAGAAAATAAAAGAGAGAAAGAGTGAGATAACAAAAGATCCGAGGGCTCATGAAAAGAGAGGAAGAGTGAGAGAACAATATGATAAGAGAGATATAGAATAAGAGGGTTTGTAGAGAGGATAGAAGAAAAAAAAGTAGCAAGAGAGAGAGAGAGAGAGAGAGAGAGAGAGAGAGGGACGAATTGCGTAAAAGAAAGGAGAGGAGAGAAAAAATACATAGGAAAATGGGGCAAAAAAAGGAAAAGAGGGGTTTTTATACCTAGGGTATAGTGGGACACGTGCCACCACCCAAGTGGTGATACATGGCACAATCTGAGCCAAGTATCATTTGAGCGACGTGGAGAAATATGGGTCATCTGATTTGTTTTTGCCCTAAATGGTCGGAATTCTGCCACGTTAGCAATCATGGTCAAATTTTTAGGACTAACCGAGTGCTGACATGTGGAAGGAAAGAAAGGGAAATCACCAAGTTCTAACATGCGGCAGGTGATGTCATGTTGACGTCACCCATGTCACAAAAAAAAAAAAAAGGAAATCACCGAGTGCTGACACGTGGTAGGTGACATCATGCTGACGTCGCGTTGCTATAGTAAATTCAAAAAAGGGGGAGAGGGAAGATGTTGCCACATGTCCCCACCGTGGGTGGACATGTGGCCCACCCAAATATAATCGATCCAGACCAGTTGGACTAGTCTAGTCTTTTCTAGAAATTGTTTTTTATTTAATTTAATTTATTATTTTATTTTATTTTTCTGTGTGAATTTTATTTTTATTGGTTTTTAAAATTTTAAAAGAAAAAAATTAGAAAAAAAATCAGGGAAAATAAAAAAAAAAACATTTAGAAAGTCAAAAAAATGAGGAAAATATTTTTAAGTTGTTTTAAGTCAAAAAAAAAAAAAAGGAGAAAAAGTCTTTAAAATTTTCTGAAAAGTTTTAGAAAAATTTTGAAAAATCACAAAAAAAAAAAATTTATAAATTTTGGAAAATTTTGGGGGATACTTTTAAAGACTCTTTTGTTCAAAATTGAATATGTTTTCTTGATTTTTGCTTAGGTGTGTCCTTATGATTTTGAAAAGGGCAATGAGTTATGTCAAACCTCACAAGATAAATAAGATAAAAAAAATATCTCTTGAAATATTGAGGAGAGTTGACATTTATTTATCTCCTTTCTATGTTTTGAAATCATAGGGGCCTGGCGCACACATGCAAACGATAATGCAAAAAACTAATTTTAAACACATTTGTTGTTCTTTTCTTGGTTTTTTTTTTTTTGCGAAAAACTAACCTTAAAAGATAACAATAAATATCTAAGGAATTGGAAACACAAATTTTGTTGGGTATTTTTTTCCTAATAAAAACAATAATGCTAAAATTCTAAAAAAGCATATAAATGCACATGCATAATAACATGTTTAGACATACACATACAGACTTATGCATGATTCACAAATGCATATAAATATACATGCACATACCTCACATCTATGCATTTAAATGCCATAAACACATGCATAGGCATGCACTGAACTACAGACTCACATACTAATACATTAAGGCATCTACTATAAACAAGCATGTTAACACAAGCATGCACCATTCACACATATATTCATATGCCCCATGCTCTTACACATGCACATGCATTTGTACATTCCACCATGCATGGTTATATACAATTATGCGTCTACATTTATACTCATGCTAATAGACAAGCATACACCTATCACTATCATGCATGCATAAATCTATCCATGTACACATTACATGCACTCCATATCATTTATACACAATGCTCACACACCCATGCATGCATACATGTATACTCATGTATGGACATACCCTCACATAGATATATACCTTTTCTCACTCATAAACACATGCATGCTTATGTGAGACGTACACACACACACACCATGCATCAATATTTAAATGCTAATGCACCTCATCAAACATACTACACATACACGCATACTTGACTATCTAAGATTCCAAATGATCATGCAGATGTAACCACATGTCTTTCACACCTTATCACACACATGCATGCTTATGCATCCCAACTAACATAACCATGCATGTTTGCATGCAAGCTTAGGTAAACTCTGGCATGCATGCTTATGCATTCCAACTAACATAGCCATGCATGCTTGCATGCAAACTTGGGTGGCCCTCTTATAGTTAAATATTAATAAATAAGGTCAATGGTGGAGGATGGGACTAGGCAAACTCTGGCATGCGAGCTTAGGTGGCCAAAGATGGCATGGGAAAGGAGGAGATGGGCTTTTGGATAGAACATTCGGAGGTGATGGAAGGAGAGTTCATGGTTTTGGTATGCTTAGGGATTTGGCATGGAAAAAGGAAGGGTTTGGAGCACGTGGATTTAGCATGGGAGTCCTATTGCCAAAGACAATGGTGGATCAATCGGGAGGGGGTTGCATGCTCGGACGAGAAGAAGAATGGGAGAAGAAAGGGAGGGGTGTCAAAACGATGTCGTTTTTCCATTATTTTTTTTTTTTTAAATAAAAATTGCAATTTGATCTTTTTAATGGATGGGCATCGTTTTGGCATTTGTCCAGTTATTTATTTATTTATTCTTAAAACAAAAATATCAAAACATTTGTTTCTTGCCTAGTGTACATAGGCATCCGCACGCAAGTCAAATCTTTTATTATTATGTTCAAGAATATTAATTCATTAATTTTTTTTGAAAAAAAAAAAATTCAACTTACCAAAATTAATAAAAATACAAGTAAGAACCACAAAAATATATAGAAATTATAGAAAATTTTGGAGAGGCTAAAAATTACCAAAAAGAAAAAGAAAACCCTAAAAGGATAGAGGTTTTCTCTATTTTCATGCAAAAAGCCTGAAACCTTCCTAGACTGTTTCCAACTATTTCAGATTATTTTGCATCACCCCGATATAATAAAAAATTTCTAAAATGAGTAGAAATTTCTCAAAAAAAAAAAAAATGGATGGAGAGAAAGGGGGATCAGGGCACCTAAAAAGTCAATGCCTTGAATTGCTCTAATCTTTTCCTCAAGAATCTCGACTTTGCTAACCATTTTGTTATGTTCCTCTTTTGTGACAGATTGCTTCTTCCTTTATTTAGATGATTCCTCATCAAGGATTTCAACATATCAGGGAATTATTTGGGTACTTGGCAGAGATTGGATTGAATTACCTACCATTTCTACATGTAAAAAAGAAGGCTAGAGATTGAATTGAATTACAATTAAATAGCTTCCTTAACAGCTTCTGAAGCTATCATGTACTCTGCTTCTGTTGTAGACAAGGCAATGGTAGGCTGTAAGGTAGACCTCCAACTCACTGGACCATTAGCAAATATAAAAACATATCCAGTAGTTGATCGACGTTTATCCAAATCACTTGCAAAATCAGAATCCACATATCCAACAACACGTTGATCAATAGTATTATTTTTCTCAAATACTATACCAACATCAATCGCATTCATAATATATCTCAAAATCTATTTCACAGCTTATCAATGTCCTTTACCTGAATCATTCATATGCCTGCTCACCATACTAATAGTTTGTGAAATATCAAGTCTAGTACAAACCATTGCATACATCAGACTACCAACAACACTTGCATAAGGAACCTATGAGAAGCAAGAAGAGTGCTTGCTAGTTGACTGCTCGGACATGCCAAAACTCTGTACTACCTTCTTCAAATACTGTTTTTGAGACATACTAACTCTTTCTCTCATTCTATCTTTACGAATCTTCATGTCAAGTATCTTCTTTACTTCACCAAGATCTTTCATCTCAAACTCTTGATTTAACTGAATTTTCAACTTGTTGATTTCTTCCCTATTCTTTGAAGCTATCAACATATCATCAACATACAAGAGTAAATATATAAAAGATCCATTTTGTAGTCTACGAAAATAAACAAAATGATCATGTTTATTTCTGATCTACTTCTGACCCATCATAAACTGATGAAATCATTTGTACCACTGTCTTGGAGACTGTTTTAAACCATACAACAATTTACCCAGTTTATATACCCAATTTTCTTTTCTAGCAACCTAAAATCCATCTGACTGAGTCATATAGATTTCCTCTTCCAAATCACCATGTAAAAATTCAGTTTTTACATCGAGTTGAACTAGTTCAAGATCAAATTGTGCTACCAAAGCCAACAAAATTCGAATGAAAGAATGTTTAACAATTGGAGAAAATACCTCATTATAATCAATGTCTTCCTTCCGTGCGTAGCCCTTAGCTACCAATCTAACTTTGAAGCGAACATTATTTGCATCTGGAAATCCTTCTTTCTTTATATAAACTTATTTGCAACAAATTGTTTCTTACCATTGGGAAGCTGGGCTAGCTCCCAAGTTTGATTCTGATGAAAAGACTGCATTTCTTCATCCATTGCTCTTTTCCACTTGTCTAATTCAGAGTTCCTCATTGCTTCTTTGAAAGTGTAAGGAACATTATCATCCACAACTGGAAGTGCATGGGCCACCATATCAGTATTTCGAGCAGGTTTTCGAATTTTTTGTCTTAGCCTTTGAGAAACAATTGATTCTTGTTGCTGTGAAGATTTTCGAATTGAAAGCTCCTCTTCTTGTACACTATTCCCCACCGTAACTGGAGAGTTACCTTGTGTAGTCTCATTTCTTACTAGGTTTCCCAAAATTGTCTTAACCTCCATCTGTTATTGAGTACCACTGGTCTTCTCTTTAACTCGTGGCTCCTTGCGTATTGTTTTCTTCATCATCGCAAGCTCATCAAAAGTTACATCTCTACTTAAAATCATTTTTTTCATCTCTAGACACCAAAGACGGTATCCTTTGACTCCTGCACTTATCCCCAAGAATATTACTTTCTTAGCTCTTGGATCCAACTTAGATTCTTTAACATGATAATAAGTCATAGCACCAAATACATGTAAAGAATCATAATCACTAGCAGGCTTTCCAGACCATACCTCATAAGGTGTTTTTTCCCATATTGCAGATGATGGTAGACGATTGATGAGATGACACGCATATCTAATAGCCTCAGCCAAAACCTTTTGTCTAACCCAGCATTAGACAACATACATCGAACTTTCTCCAGCAAAGTCTGATTCATGCGCTCTGCCACCTCATTCTGCTGTGGTGTATCTCGAACTATAAAGTGTCGAACAATACCTTAATCCTGACATACCTTCATAAACGAGTCACTCGTGTATTCACCACTATTATCTGATCTGAGCTATTTAATTTTTTTGTCAGTTTGAGTTTCAACTAATTTTTTCCACTTAAGGAAAATATCACACTTTATTTTTATGCTTCATAGAACACACCCAAACTCTTCTGAAAATATCATCAACAAAAGTGACAAAATAATGCATACCACCCAACGAAGCTGCTTTTTGTGGGCCTCCATACATCTGTATGGATGTAGTCTAAAATACCTTCAGTCTAGTGGATTGTTGTGCCAAATTTCACTCTAGTTTGTTTTCCTAAAATGCAATGCTCACAAAATTCAAGTTTGCACACCTTTGCACCCTTTAACAAACCTCGCTTAGCTAATTGTTGTAAAGATTTTTCTCCTGCATGTGCTAATCGCATATGTCATAATCTGGTTGTATCTGAACCTGCATGCTTCTCAGAAACAATAGCTGCTGAGCCAAAAACTGTACTACCTTGTAAATAATACAATTTATTTTTCCTTATTCCTTTCATCACCACCAACGCACCTAATTTAATCTTTAAGGTTCCATCTTTCAAAGTGATAGTGAACCCTTTAGATTCTAAGGCACCCAATGAAATCAGATTCTTCTTTAGGCTTGAAACATGCCTAACATCAATCAAGGTCTTAATAGTTCCATCTTGACGTTTCAACTGTATTGATCCTATTCCAATTGTTTTACAAGTATTATCATTTCTCATAAAAACAACCCCACCATCTAATTCTTCAAAATTAGAAAATCATTCCCTATTGGGATACATGTGATAGGAACAACCAGAATCCAAAATCCACTCACCAAAATAATGTGACGAAGATGTTCCAATAAGAGAAAAATCTGACTCATTTCCATCATCATTGGCTATATTGGCATTAGAATGTGCTTTACCCTTATTCTTCTACTGTAATTTAGGGCAATCTTTCTTCCAATGCCCTCTCTCAGGACAAAAAGCGCATTCATTTTTAGCAAGTCTCCCACGAGATTTACTCCTATGAGATTTACTCTTCCTTCCAGGCATACGACTCTGAGAACGTCCCCTTATTGTTAGTGCTTCTGTTGTTTCCTTATGGACCCTCTGATCCTTCTTTCTGCATTCAGTACTAATCAATGCAATACAAATAGCATCATAAGTAACTTTATATTTCCCATACAATAAAGTGGTGGTCAAATGTTCATACTCATCAGGGAGAGAATTCAGTAACAATATGGTTTTATCCTCACCTTTCACCTTTTCATCCAAATTTAACAAGTCGGCCAAAATTTTATTAAAAGCATTTATGTGGTCATTAATCAAAATACTTGATTGATACTGGAAGTGAAACAATTTCTTTTTCAAATAGAGCCAATTTTCTAGACTCTTGGTCATAAATGTATCTTCCAATGTCTTCCACAATTTCTTTGCAGATGTCTCCCTCATAACACAATATTTCTGATTTTTGGCGAGACAGACGAATCGTACCACATGCCTGATGATTGATCTTTTCCCAATTTCTGTCACTCATATCTACTGGTTTATCATCCAAAGCAATATCTAGTTCTTGCTGATACAAGTTGTCCATCACCTCACATTGCCACATACCAAAATTATTAGTACCATCAAATTTCTCCACCTCAAACTGAGCATTAGCTATCATCTTCGATGATGATGTCGAAGCCAAAGGGGTTGGAGTTCGTGCGAATAGAGTTTCTTCTACTGTTGCACTAGTTTCTATCATCTTCTATATATTCAATAGCAACCAACAAAGCAAAAGGCTTATGATGAATAGTACGTACCAACTGTGTCTACTCTGTTTTATCCTATGAAATTCCACTTTGACCAGGTCAACCTCCAAGGAACGACTGAGCCGCAATGGTCTCTGAACACTCGTTTAGACAAGGTCTTTCTTAGGCATCAAACGTGGAATCAAGGATCCTAACAAAGGAACACCTCCGTATCAATACTTTTCAACCTAACTCTAATACCAATTGATATGTCGGGCACCCCACTTGTGTCAAACACCAATACTACAACTATTGCTATTGAATATATAAGAAATTAAAACAATACAGAAACTAATAATAAAACAGTAAAAAAAACAAGACAAAAAATTTACGAGGTTTGGTAAAGAATTACCTATGTCATTGGGCGCCGATGATCAATCCACTACTTCTTGACAAAGTACAACTTTAAGGTGTGTTTTACAAATGAAAAGTTGAGCTCTTTATATAGCTTCAACCTCAAGTCCAAAAAACACTTCTCTTCAATGTGGGACAAATAAAATAAAAAATTCAAAGCAACATTTTATACTAATGTGGAACTATTCTACCAATGTGGGACAAAAAACAACATCTCAAACCCAATAATAACGAACTTAACCAAACTTAGAATAAGATAAAACAAAACCTCGTCTTTGACAAGAAGAACAGAGTGGCATGAATCAGCTTTAAAACAATCTCTAAGGAAAACGGAATTATTCAATAAGTGTTAAGAAGATCGCATGGTTTAAAAGACACTGGCAATTATGTTTAAGTTCTCTTCACTTCTCAGTTGGAGATATGTCAGGAGGCCAAACCCTGGAACCATCAAGGTTAGGCCATGCCTTCACAAATTGTCAACTTAAGGCCTTAAGGAGTGTTGCTACCAAAAATTGAATCGCGTATATCCTAAGTTAGGATATGCAGGAGGTTTTTATTTCAATAGTAAGGGAGAATAGGTGAGAACGAGATGCTTAACTCTTCCCAAGGTGCCCCTTTTATTGTAGTAGTGGTACACCCTTATTTAATTCAATATTTATGGGTACATTATTTCGCTTACTATGGATTAATTTAGGAACATTTATGATAGGGAATAATAACTATTTATTGATTGTGGCTCCCCATTTATATGCACATTAATCTTTGGCTATATCAGTTCACCCACCCCCCACCCCCCAAAATTTTACTCTCAAATATAAGGAATTTAGTTCGAAAATTTGAGAGTATCTTGAGCCACCTTTCGATTTTTAAGTAGTCCTCCGCATTTTTTGACTCATGACACCCCATTTTTTTTTAAAAACAAAAAAGTGAATGGCTTATTCTTCGCATATGTCAAGCATTCAGCTTAATCCAGGCCGATGTAAGAGAACAGCTCAAGCTGAGCCGCCCCTTAGGAGTGGACGGCTCAATCTGAGTCGGTGTCACGCTTCGGCTCAATTTGAGCCGCTTCTTAGAAGTGGACAACTCAATTTGAGCAGGTGTCATGCTTCGACTCAATCCCATACACTTTTTAGAAATGGATGTATCAATCCAAGCCGGTGTCATGATCGGCTCAATCTGAGCCACTTTTTAAAATGGAATGGCTCAATTCGAGCTGGTATCATGCTTTGGCTCGATCCGAGCTAATATTCAAGGAAAACAACTTCATCTAAGCCTATCTAGCTCAATATGAGCCAATATTTAGGGACAACATACGGCTCATTCCAGCTCAATCAGAGCCCATGTTTGCAAAAGAATGGCTCAATCCAAGCCTATACCTAACTTAATTCAAGCCGATGTTCAAGGAGGACAACTTCATCCGAGCCTATCTAGCTTAATCCAAGCTGATATTCAGGGACAATGACTCATTTCGGCTCAATCCGAGCCAATGTTTGTGGGAGAACAACTCTATCCAAGCTGATAACTAGCTTAATCCAAGCCTGTGCATATGTTTAATGCGAATTTTTAATCAAATAATTGTACCTTTTTTAGGGTAGATTTTTGGAAAATATTATCCGAGTGGCCTTCTACCAGAAAAATTTTGTGAACCTACTTCACTGTGGGGCAGCTTCTTGCTTAACAAGTGATGTTATCTATTGCACCAATGTTATAAAGGGTACCCTATGAGTTGAGCTTACCTTTAAGTTGCCTCATGAACTATGATCATCAAGTAAGCATGTCTTCAGGTCTCATAAACTATTCTCATCAAATGGGCATGTCTTCGAGCCTCATAAGCAGTGCTTATTAGATGGGCCATTGTCGGTGAGTTGTGCTCACTCTTGGGTTGCTTCATGAGTTATGCTCATTAGATGGGCAAGCCTTCAAGCCTCATGAGCGGTGCTCATCAGTTGGGCCTTATCTAGTGAGTCATACTCACTCTTAAGTTGCCTCATAAGCGGTGCTCATTAGATAGGCCATAATCGATTAGTTGTGCTCACCCCTGGGTTGACTCATGAGTTGTGTTCATCAAGTGAGCATGTCTTCGGGTTTCATGAGCGGTGCTTATCAAATAGGTCATTGCTAGTGAGCGATGCTCACCTTTGGGTTGCCTCATGAGCTATGTTCATTAGATGGACATGTCTTCAGGCCTCATGAGCAGTGCTCATCAGTTGGGCCTTATTTGGTGAGTCATGCTCACTCTTAAGTTACTTCAGGCCTCATGAGCTGTGCTTATCAGATGGGTCATAATCAGTGAGTCATGCTCACCCCTGGGTTGCCTTATGAGCTATGCTCATCAAGTGGGCACGTCTTCAAAAGAAAAGTCATTGTTTTGTAAAGTAGTGCCATCACATGATATACACATAGTTGAATGAATTGGTCATCACTCATTCCTTCATTAGCTAAGTCCACTGCACTTACCACAATAATTGATGCATTCGTATAAGTGGTATGTGCAAGTTTATTTTGCAATTTTTGATGTTTTCCTTCTTCAGAAATAACATAACTCGTAAGGATTGTGAAAACTACTTTATGCATATCCCCATGCAGCAAGTAAGAATATCCTAAATTTTTGGGGGCCTTGCAAGCTCAAACAATGGGACCAATTCATCCCAAAACAAAACCATAGAATCATAGCCCATATCACCAACATAAATTGCACCTGTGCATTTTTGGCTATCCATTTTCTAAAAATGCAACAAGTTCCAAGTGAAAAGAATCCTCATAACATAATGCATACATTGGTGATTCTTCTCCCTAGTTAGGAGATTCATCAATGTTGCTTGGACGTTCATCTTGGCCCAGCAATGAATAATCTTTGTTCATGACTAGATTGATAGTTGGCTCCATAAACAAAATCAATTGACTTTAGGAACTAAAGAAGCCACTTCAACGTGGCAAGTTGAACTTTGTATGACGTATTTGACCAGTAGAGAATCATCCTTTCTTAAAGCCCATCAAAAGCATTTTATATTTCAGGTAAATTAAAAAATTTGGAGCCGCAACAATATTCGTGTGGCATCTGGAAAACTTCTTGTACCATCTCTTTAAATTCTTGAAATACACAATTGATATAGGAAATGACCGCTTGTTTGCATAATATTTCCATCGTTGGGTCATAATATGAAGACCTGGAAGTCTCCACATTTAAGTATTGTAAAGATAATGCTAGAAGAAGATTGTAAATGATACCAAAATTTTTGCTGGTTTGACATTATACTGAGCATTTAATCAAGTATCACTAGGAAAGATGTATTGAGAGTTGGACATGTGCACAATTTGGGAACTCCCAATCTATGAATGCATGACAATAATCTGAATCAAGTCACTTAGAATCTCATCTTTCTTGGAGAAATTAGTCAAGTTTCTACAATTGGTATATGGAAGAGAACCTATTTGCAAGAGCATTCCATGAATGGAATTAAAAGAAGTATGGGAGGTTGAGCTAGATGATGCTCTAGTGGTTGTCATTTGGTTCTCGATCTATACAAGGAAACTCAAAGGCAATATTGAGCAAGACACATAGCAATTTCTCATTAGATACCAGGCCTGTTGAAAATATTGAAGCAAGTATGCATACTAGTAGATTACTTTAGGTTGAGCACCTCTTGATGAATGGTATATACAAGAAAAGATCCAAAGAATCTCCAGCTTCAATTGCCATTGTAGAACGATGGAGTTTAGATAAACGTATCAGAATAGGGCACAAGCTTGGATGCACAACACTTGCCAAGTTGGAAACAAAATTTTCAGAAGATCCATCTCCAAAGAGCTCAGTTGTAGCTTTCAGCTCATTGAATAGAAACGGGTGCAGGGAAGGATACCTTCATCTTGAATTTTTAAGGTTTTTTTGTTCATTTGTCTCTAGTGAATGCTTAGAAATGATTGCTTTGTTTGCTTCTAATGATAAACTCCTGTGTGAGTCATCTTTTGCCCCACTGGCTTCATTTGTTTCTAGCAAAGACCTGTCAACTACATACATTAGCCACCGCAAAGCCAATGGGAGGAGCTTCTTTGGTGTGCCTTCTAGTTCTAAGAGAAAAAGAAACAATAAATGATGCAGGAATGCCAACACTTTTCCTCAGGAGATCATCCACCATTTGTCCCTCAATTACAATTATTTCCATAAGTCGCTCCATCCATAATTCTGTCAACCTGCAAAGTCTGGGATAATTTAAATAAAAGTAATCCGTTGCAAAGAGTTGTAAATCCAACCATTGTCTTATTTATAACACCATTATGATTCATTTTTAGAAGCACCTCTAAGTCCACTGTTGTTGCTTCTATTGCTGCATCAAAAAATCCTCATGTCAATATAAAAGCCTTGCATTACCACGTGGGTCCTGAGACTAAGAATGTATTTGATGATACATTTTGGGAGAATTTGAGAATTGTCATACAATGTCAATGCTCGACTATGTGTTGATCAACGATGCTTATATTTCCAAAAGCCACACCTTGAGTTAGGGACCCTCGGTGCCCAATACAACACTCAGATGGTTATCCCCCACCTCACGGAAAACTATGGTGCCTTAAGAGATCTATCAGAGAGGCATGTGCCCATGCGCATAGTGCATTGGAGGTGTCCATCATTCATTACTCCTCTATATTTCTTTCTGGTGCAGATGTCAATAAGAAACCATGATTCTGAAGTTTCTTTTATTGCCTCTAAACCTTTTGGCATTGAGGCAAATGATACAAAGACCATTGGGAACACAAGTGAGAGCCTTTGAATGAGGCAGACACGACATCCAAATGGTGAGGCAAAGATTTTGTAAATGTCCTTTCCAGATGTGTTCTGGCCACCAGTGACTTGAATTAGTTAAGCAATTTTCAAAATGGCACTCTCATTATCTTAAGAAAACCAATAAAGAAGAAAATTAAGCAATCCTACTCTAGCACATGATGCTCGATTGGAAATGGAGTCTTTAAGCAAATGTAGGAACACATTGAGTCTATGATGCTGCAGAGAGTCATTGCTCTTTTGTAAAACACTCAGATAAATTATGATTACATCTTCATTATTTGAGGCATCATTATTTGTAAGCAGACTGATTGGGGTTTGAAGAACATTTAAAACTAGCTTCTCTCCGGTATTCGCATCAAGATTTACTTTTAATAAAGAGAACACGCAAAAAGCATTCTTTATCACAAAACAATGTTTGATAGTACAGTTAATCAATTAGAGGAATATCTCTCATGTCGACCACGAGATCAACTGATATTTTAGAAAATGGTGTAGTCTTCATTAGGTTAAGAATATCTAGATATATAAGTAAGCACTTTTGATTCTCAATCCTCCTTCCCAAAATAAATCAAACAAACAGTCAATGCACACAGAATTATGTAGGATAAGAATTTTTGCTCCGTTTGCTAAAGAGAAATATTTTGAAAGAGCTCCATGATTGTTTCCATGCTGTGAGCACAATAAGATCATATGCAACCAGTGATATATCCACATCTCCTGCAATTAGTACAACCTCAGAGGAAAAGCCGATCATCTCCGATTGTGAATACAGTGAACTTCCTCCAAAAGTGCAATTTCCCTCTTCTTCAAACTTTTGGATTAGATGGGATTCTTCACCTAGATGGTTTTTTTTTTTTTGGGTCTATGCTTGTTTAAGATTATTTAGTACTTTGCTATTTTTCAGTCCCTTCGAGTTGAAGGTGCAAGCATTCTACTTCTTTATTTGATTTCACTCATGTTTCTCTTTTGCAAACTTTGAGAAAGTATTTGGAATTTCTTTCTATTGATGGTTCTCAATATGTTGTATATTCCTAAGGACACTTAATTGAAGTTCACTAGAATTGATCACATGGCTTGTTTTTGTGGCGAACTACCTACTAATTCATAGTTTTGGATTGAAATGTGGTTTCCATCTTAATTTCTTAGAGCTATTTGATCAAGATTATTAGAAACAACCTACACATGTCAAGGTTGAGGTACTTCTTTGTTTATGTGATGATGTGACTGAAGTAGAAACCATAAAGGCAAAGCTCAATAGAAGGTTATGGACAGCTAAGCCAGATCTAGATTTTGGTCAAAACGTGAACAATGAGACTTGCAAAAAAAAAACAAAAAGAGGATTGATGTTTTGAGTCTTACTTGCTTGATGCAGGAGGTTGTTGAAGAAACTAATGACTGGAATAGTGATGAGTGTTTCCTCTATAAGATGGATGGAAACTTAATATGTTGTGATGGTTGTCCTGCTGCATATCATACTAAGTGTGTTAAAGTTGCTAGTGATCTTTTGCCAGAAGGTGATTGGTACTATCTTGAGTGTGTCATTGACAAAAATAAGCTGATGAAACTGCAAAAATCATTTCAAGGAGCAGAGCTGTTGGGAATTGATCCTCATGGCCGACTTTATTTTAGCTATTGCGATTACCTACTATTGTTTGATTACTATGATGCAGACTCATCTTCCCATTGTTACTATTGTAATGAGTTGAATGTTGTTATTAAGGTGCTAAAGTCATCACATATTCATTATGATGATATTTTAAGTGCAACCTCCAAGCATTGGAATGTTCCAGTTAGTTTGTTTAAACCAAGTACAAACATGAACTCTCAAATTCAAACCAGCAGCTCAGGATACCTTGGCTCTGATTTTTCAAAGTCTGTTAACTTAGATTATGTGGCTGGTACCCACCATATGGATATGGAAAAGCCATATATGAGTGATGAAGGGTTAGCTGAAATTACACAAGCAAGTACAGCCATTAAAAATTTTCCAAAAGCAGGGGTCTGACTGCTTGAATGCATCTTGTTAAAATCTTAATCAATCTCCGGCTCTAGCTTTGACACCGATCAGTTTTGGCGTTAAACAGGAAAAAGATGTAGAAACTACAGTTCCTGGTCATACATCATCCATAATAAGCTAAAGCAAAGGGAATGCTTCCTCACAAGTGCAATTGCGAATTGGTTACATGAGTAGTTATAGTTTTTTTTTCTTCAACAACTTCATCAATTTCAAAAGAGTTAATGAATAAATCATTAGACAAAATCAATGAGGACCCTATAATGTTGTTGATGTACATAAAGAAAATTATTTTGAAGTCACTTGACATAACATCAGTGAAACATATTTTGCTTATATTAGAGTCAAATTTGCATCGCCTTGCTCTTTCAAATGATTGGTTGAAGCATGTAGATTCTTATGTTGTAACCAGTACCCCACATGTATCCCCAAAGCATGGGATTAGCAAAAAGTGGGACAAATATTCAGAATGTCTCCAACTATTTTGCTAATATTGCTACTAGATTGGGTATATGAGTCAAAGATGGAAAACCTCCTAAGTTCCCACAGACGGCATCAACTGTTATTGCCAAAAATTGAATGGTGTACATAGATTGATCTTTGACCACAATTACCTGTAAGAATTCAAACAAGAATGTCTTAGAGGACTCGGGGTGTACTTTGAAAGATCACTCCAATGCCTAAGTTAGGGACTATGGGAGGTTTAGATTGCAACAGTAAAAGAGAATGAATGAGAATGAGATGATTACGTCCTCCCAAGGTGCCCCTTTTATGGTAGTGGTGACATACCCTTATTTAATTTAAAATTTATGGGTATATTATTTCACTTACGGGGGTTATGGTTTAATTAAGAGACATTTAGGATAGAGAATAATAATGATCTATTGATTGTGGCTCCTCATTTGTATGCCCATTAATCTTTAGCCATATCAAGGTGGGAACACAAACTAGATGTTCTTTTCTATTAGAAAAAATGCACCTTATCCAAGTTCATAAGACTAGAAAATAACATGGAGTTGTCAATGACAAACCAATTGGTAATAAAAGAGGATTATACCTATGTTGGAGAGAAGGTTTGCAAGTGCATATTATCCCTGTGATGGAACATAATTTCTGCACTGGTATCTAGCTACGGAGAACAGGTTTACTCAACGGCGTCTATGTACTGTCACCTTATTGTAGGTTCTTTAAATTTTTTGGAAGATGGGTAAAACTGTTGATGACTTTCAAGGCATTGGAGATTTCAACAACATTTTACTTTCACGTGGACAAACTAATGGGAGACTCAGTGGCTTCTTCATCGAAGAAAGGTCTTATAACTTGATTGAAGACCATGGACTCAATGATCTTGCTTTCTTTGTTAACTCTTACACTTTTGCAAAATAGAATAGTATAGGATTGAAATGGAATGAAAATTTAAATAAAGAATTTGAAAAAATCAAGTAATACATACAATTCCATTCCTTCCTTATGTACAAAACATGTTGCTACACCTAGAGTTGGTTGAGGCATTGTGTCACAAACTGCCAATTTAAACCCAACTAACGGGCCGCGCGGCACTCGTCAAGGCTCGCCCTCGACAAAGTCAGCCAATAACCATATGTTCAATCCGGCTATCATGACACTCGAGAGGTTTTCAAAAGTCATCATAAGTATGAAATGTCAGTTCCAACAAAAATGAATTCATAAAGACAAGCAACCTTCATACTCAATGACATGTGGAACTAGTTGTTATATTCAATCAACAAGACAAGGACACAAGCCATCATCTAAGTTATTCAACATCTAGTATAAAAATCCCTGGCAACGGCAAGTGAAGACATCTCTCCTCCCCATTTAACCAAGATCACATTGTCAACCCCTAACATTCTCCCCCACTCACTCTATTGACGACCTTGTCGATGTATTTGTAAAAGGACTTCACACTCTTGCTATTGATGACCTTCGTCATTGACTACATGTCTATCAGTTTATACTCTACATATTTAGTATCTACTCTATATGACTCATCCACGATATAAGGGAACCATGAATACTCACTTGTAAAGAGTTGAAAAGGGACACAAACTCATCCACCGTGTGAGATTACGATGACTACAGACTTGCAAAGAGCTGAAGAGATAAACGACTCATCCATTGTGTGAGTTAACTATGACTACTGACTAGTAAAGAGTTAAAAAGGGGTACAACTCATTGACTATGTGCGATAACGACGACAACTAACAGGTAAGGATTTGAAAAAAGGATACAACTCATCAGCTATGTGAGTTAACTACGAAAACTGATAGGTAAAGAATCAAAAAGATATATGACTCATCCATTCCAGTTGGTTGTCTTTTGAGTATTGAAATCTACCAAAACTCTCAATGTAGCATCGTTCAAGTCGTCAAAGGCTTGCAATTTTCTATCTGAACTTGGTCAGAGCGTGCAGTGTTCACCCTGCCTACCATTTTTCGTGCATTTGGTGTGTTACCCTGCCTACTTTCCTAGGTACTTGGCGGGAACCATTATCCTATCTCTGCTATACCAATTGAAGCATGCATTATTTACCCTACCAACCCTTTTGCGCTTGGTGCGACACCCTACTTGTTTTCTTGGGCGCTTGGTGTGAACCATTACCCTTCCTCTGCCATGTTGACTTACAGAGCGTGCAACGTTCACATTGTCTTCCCTTTTGCACTCTTGTGTGGCACCTTGCCTACTTTCCTAGGTGCTTGGTGTGAACCATTACCTACTCTCTGTAGTCTTACTGGAAGTCCTCTACTCACTTGCCCATCAAATTGTCATGGATTCTTTTCCCATTCTCTGTACGCGCAATATAGCAACAATCTCAATTATCTTCCGTAGGATAGCCTCAAGCTCTATTGGCACAAACCCATGGTATTCTGGATTGCATCCGACCTCGATATCTTTCAACCTATTCAAGGCTTCCGACAGCTTAATATTCTCTAACAAACCTCAAGCTCTATTGGTCTATTTCTCGCAGGGAGGCCTCAAGCTCTATTGACTCTACCCTTGGGACCCTCAATATGTTTCAGCCTACTCAAGGCTTCCAATAACTCAATATTCTCTGGTCGACCTCAAGCTCTATTAGTATTCTTCCTGTAGGGAGGCCTCAAGCTCTATTGGCCCTACCCCTTGGGATGATGGATGGCATCACGTCCCCGATAAGGATCCAACTGCTCAACCCTCCTTTCAAAAACCGCAAGCTCTGTTTGTCTTTCTCCTTCATAAGAGATGGGAGATGGCATCATGCCCTTTATGTATTTCAACCTATTCTTGAGGCTTCCAACTACTCAATACCAGGGATTTTCATAAATGGAGTAACTTACTCAAGTTCCACAATTTTATTTTCAAAATCAATTTTCTCTTTGGTGGCCTCAAATTCTATTGGCACACCTTTCTCTTGAGTCATCCCTTGCCTTACATGCCTCCACATTGTTCTGTTTTACAAAATTTAAAATTCTCATTTTCCAACTCATAAGTGTTCACACCCACCGAGCTCACGCACATTGTGCTCTAATACCAATTGTCACAAACGGCCAATTTAAAACCAATTAATGGGTCACGCGACACTCGTTGAGCCTCGCCCTCTATAGTGTCTGCCAATAACTACACGTTCAATCCGGCTGTCATAAACACTTAAGAGGTTTTCGAAAGCCATCATAGGTATGAAATATCAGTTCCAAAAACAATGAATTCATGAAAACAAACAACCTTCATACTCAATGACATGTGGAACTAGTTGTTATTTTCAATCAACAAGACAACCACACAAGCCATCATCCTAGTTATTCAACATCCATTATAAAAATCCCTAACGAGGGCAAGTGAAGACATCTCTCCTCCCCATTTAACCGAGGTCACACTGTCAACTGCTAACACATTGCTTATTTGCTAAGCTAGTGTGGAAAGGTGTCATTCCTTGACCAACACTTTCAGACAACTACCAGTAATTGAATCAAATCATAGTCTAATACTTCCAAACGCTTACGGAGAGTTTTAAGAGTTCTCCAAAACCATTTAAATTGAAGTACAATGGACAAGAAATATAGCAAGCTGCAAGGTGATCCTTGAAGCTAGCATGGAAAATTCATGTTAAGGGATTACCCCTTCCTGCGCTGGAAAATTGGTAAGCTATTAATAAAATTAATAAGGAAAATATTCAGCAGCAAGCATCTCCAATATCAAATATAGCCCTTATGTCAAAGCTATTCAACTGAATAAGCAGCTTTGTAGAGAAGATCTTTGGAACTGGAGTTAAAATGGAATTTGGAAGGTGATGCAACCACAATCACCTTTTCCACTTTTCCAAAATTACCAAGAGAAGGGCAAATTTCAATGACTGCATTTAAGGAATGGAGATGGTACCTGGATTAATGACCAACATGACATTGAAGAGGACTTTATCACCTGCTTCTTGAAGATGTTCCTGGGCAACAGGAAGAACATTCAGTTCTGTGCACAATTCTCTCAGCCAAGTAAATTTGGGATACGATTGTGTATGGGTCCTCTCCAAGGACCCCCGCTAGACAGTAAGTCATTTGTATTCTTTAAAGCTTACTGGTGTATATATATATATATATATTGTCGTAAGTCATTAATTACAACTTTAGTGTAAAACTGGGAAAAAGCTTGAAGAGTTAAAACTTGTACAAGAATTATCCTCATTCCCAAAACAACCCAGGATTGGTCCAGGGCCATCAGCCCATGCAATGTAGTGCAGAAACTCATCTTTAAGATAACTGCAAACCAACTGAAGCAACTGATGGAGAAATTAATTTCACCAGCCCAACCTACTATCTAACGAGGTAGAGCAATGTCAGATAACTTGATTTTTGGCTTGGGGATCCTGTTTTGAGAATCAACAACAACTATTGACAGAGAATTGTGTTCTTAGAAAGCTAATGCCCTATCCTATATTGAAAGATGAACATTATGAGAGATGAACATTATCAAAATCAGTTGCACTTGCAATGCCAGGATATGCTGCAACAACAGTGAAGATGCCAAAAGCTTTTTGCAAAGAATGAGACTTGGTAGATAGGAATTCTTGGGGGGCAAGTTGGAGGAACAACGGAAGAAACGAACTTTAAAATGCTGTGATAGCTTTGCACCCCAGAGAAATTGAGAGGGCTGGGTGTTTGATGGTACTACAGGAGGAACAATTTTATGATTGTGGATGAAGCAAAATCAGCACTCTCAATAGTGGAAATAAAGAAGTAATACAAAAAGAGCGATGTGCTTTTCCATGCTCCATTGTGTTTTAAGACTACACCAACGGGTAGTCCACCAATTAGTCCAAAAGGATCTTATGAGATTACTGAACAAGTAAATAAAGGGTATGATTTTTCTTTTTCTTCTTTTTTTTTTTTTCTAAACCATTTCTTATGCTGAATAAACACAATGTAACTAGATGCAATCTCCATTATTTTTTAAACAAAAATTTCCCCAAATTAGCCCCAAAGGGTGTGTAAGAAGGAAATAGAAATCAAAACAATGCAAACGCCAAACAAAAAATGGATACATAAATGAAGAGGCAACAATGGTCAGAAAGGGGTGCTGAGAAGCTGTATTAACAGACTGATGTCATTCACCTCGCCATTCACCATACCCAGAAAAAGAAATTATCTAAAGAGCTATAAAACAGTTATAAGGGGATTTCCATTTATTTTTGTTTATTTTTTATTTTCATTTGCTATGTCGTTAAAAGAGGCTTAAAGCCATAAAGGACAGACAACCATAAACTTCTCTTATATGCTCCCTGCATTTCTATTACCACCAATGAGTTGCCAGCTTCATCGATAATAATAATGTCACTCTGATCACCAGGCTTCCCAAAGGGCCCCGCATCATTGTTCAAGCATATTCAGCATCAAGGCACTGAGCAATGTTGCTCCTAGATGACTAGTGTGGCACAACAGCAGTTTTAAACCCAAGGAACCTGTAAAACTGGTGATTAATAACCATGATCTCTTTCTAGTTAATATGGTAAATAACACGAGACATTCCTCAAGTTTCACTACTTAACCTTCACTTCCTTAAGTTCAAAATATAACAATTTAGGCGAGTTTAAGTCCCTGCTAGTCAAAGCTAGATTTGAAATTTCAAAGATCAGATTGATACAATTAAAACTTTGGGGAGTAAAGTGCAATTTGGTGAAACTTTAGGGCTTTACAGTTTAAATTAACCTAGTTAAAATTGTGCAAGAATAATTAGTGATGCAAGCATTTGATGTATCCATAAAGTAATATAAGCAGCTTAATGTGATATATTGGTCATACCTGAGTTTAGGCACTTTGACGCACACCTAAAGATACGCTTCGGCAGCGCCTTTTCTTTGACAGAACCTGGGGGTGTCAGGGAGGGTATATGAACAAAAATACACAAAATGAGAAAGGAATAGGACAGAATAGTTCTGAGAATCAGCGATAACTACTCGGGGAGCATGTTAAATGTCAAAGAGAATTAAGATCTAAAAATGAATGGAGAAAGCTAGTCATTCCAGGATTACATAAAAAGCTTTATGCATGCAATGAACTATGAGTTTAAAAAAAATAATAATAATAATGAAGAAGAAAAGGGAAGGATAACATCATAACAATGACATATATAAGGAGCCATGGCAACTATATTCCGTTGAGCATCAAATCACAAAGCTGAAAATGCAAGTTCAAATTCATTAATGAAGTATCCAATACTGAAACAATATATCCCTCGATGGCTTGTTATATGATAATTGTGTCATAAAAAGAATTGCAAAAACAAGGACAAAAAAACAGGTGTATGTTTGGGAAGTTACTGGTGTCAATTCTTGATGCATAAATATTTCCAAATTGCAAGAATGTAAAACTACAGCTCCTCATATATATTGCAAGAATAAAACTTGAAGTGATCAAGGTGTTCTGTTGATAAGAATAAACATCGTAAGGACTTTCCTTGGGGGCCTTTTTATATTGCACCTTTGCACTGTCATCCTCCTCAAAACAGATCAGACTTGAGAGACACAAGAGGCCTACCCCCTCCCCACCCAAAAAAATAAAGAACAAAACAAAAGAAAATAATAAAATAAACACACAAAAAGGAAAATGAACACTCCTTTTCATCCATAGAAACACCAAGTTTTACCATTTCTGTGCTAGATTCAAGATTTCAGCTTCCATGACTACGACAAGTCACATATTCTAAATGGCATTCTCTCAAACAGCACTATTTGCATCTGATTGACGTGTATTTTCAGTTCTCAAGCAATGGAATTTGAATTAGTGGAAAAGTAAGGACCCAGGATAATCTCTAGGTTGCTATCACTCAGTTATCTTACAATTATGTCCCCTATCAACCTGTTTTCCAGTATCCTGAGTATATTCTCTCTCATCTCCACCTACTTTCTTAAGAGTAAGAAGTATATGTGCACTGGCCATTCCTTACCTCCAACCCCCATCCTTTTTCCCTAGCTGATTTTCTCTCTGCAAGCTATTAATTTTTAATCAACATCAAACACCATCTCAAGATTCTATTGTGCAAGTCTATATGGTATTTTGACCAAAAATGGGTACTAATTGACAATAATTAGAAGCTTCATAGATGCTATGACTAAGGTCCTGCAAAACACAAGAGCCAGAAATAAAATAGTAAAAGAAAATCAAAAGACAATTGACCCAAGATTAGCAGAAGTCATTGAAGTGAGAGTTCATATAAATCATGAAAAATGTAGTTCATGCATGGGTCTACAATATGGCTTAGGTTTGGCACTTCTAATTGTAAAAGCACATTCCAAAAAGTAAGAGCAAGGGTAAACAGCCATGACAAAATTCATTTTATATATTTAAATGTAAAATTGTGCAGACAGTTTCATCACAAAAGAAAAGACAATGATGGTTATATTAAGCACTTTTTTTAACTGCCTTTAGACTACAAATTAATTTAGTTTTGAATGATTAAACATTACAGAAAATAACCATTAAAATCAAGTATTCTGAATAATCATGTTTGTGCCTATGAATAGAAGGTAGGTAATGGTTGCTAAAGCTCTTGCAATTCCCAGCCAAACACTCAGCCAAGTGTGTGACCAATGTGCTGGAATTAAAATGCCTTAAGTTGATGTGCCAAAAGTGCAGTTAATGAAGGATCACCCAAAATTATTATACTCTGAATTTTTTTATGAATGAAATCAAGAATTTATAACAAGAAGAAGAAGACATAAGAGCATGTTGCCTCTTTCCATAGTTAACATAGATAAAGAAAGTGAACAATAACAACATAATACCACAACCACATAATACCATACCTTAGCGGATGGAGGGGGCAATGAAATTTGTCGCAAAGCCTTCCCAGGTTCTGTTAGCTGCCGAATCTCACGAAGCTGGCTCACTATATCCTCTAAGAGTTGCAACTGAACATTTTCCCTTTCCCTAGGCTCCACAGAGAAGTTGAGCTTCTCCCTCCCCTCTTGTACAATCCTTAGCCTGTCTCGGAGCCACCCAACTTCAGTGACAATCTTCAATTTTTCATAGTCAAGTGCAGACATGGAATTTCTCCGTACATCAGAAATTAAAGCTTTTCTTTTTGAGAGAGGCAACCCTCTGGTTATGCCTGAGCTGCTTTTGCAAATATCTGGCCTGGTTTCCAACTGGATGTCAAAAGGTTCAGATGCCATATCACATTCCCTTGAGATTATAGAGGTAGCATCAATTGAAGTGGGTTCGCTTTTGTTTTCACCGACTGCATTAAAAGGATTGGACTCATCATCAATTACATGAACATCGTGAACATGAGGCTCTATATCAAATATTGGGTTATGTGGGTCTTTGCTTCTCCCATCGACAACTTCTCTCTGCTTTCTGAGGTTTTCAGCATCACACAGAATACACATCTCAGCTTTCTTCTGAGTTTCATTAGTCATTTCTGCACTTCCTAGGCACAGATTGGCAATGCTATTTTGCTCTTGGTCTTCCCTCACAAATACAATGGTTTTCTCAAGATGATAATCTTGTTTGGGACTACTTGAGTCGCAAAACTGTAAACATGCCCCAATTTTTTGCCCTACCTTTTCTTGAGCAGATAGATTCCCATCCATGGATACCACACCCTTCTCCTGAAACTCTTGATTGCAATCATTGCAGAATCTTGATATGTAGGGATGAAGTTTGTTAACATTTAGCAGATCATGAGTATGTTCCTGTTTGGATAATTCAACAACTTCATCCCTTTCTGGAATTGGTAATTCTTTCTCAAAAGAAAGAATACAATTTTGATTTTCAACAGATGTCACATTGTAATCTGCAAACTTCATTGAGGTATTTACAGTTTCCTTGCTGCTGATAGATTCACTAAGCTGATGCAGCAATGCTTCTGAATCCTCACTTGAATTAAGCATTTTTCCTTCCATGTCTGCTATACCATGCACTCCATTCTCCAATTGTTCACTCTTAGAAAACATCATCTGCCTATAAGCTTCAACTTCCTTCTCCAAAAAATACTTTTCCCTCTCTCTTCTTAGAAGGATTTCTTTAAGAATGTTCATTTCTTCAGCATCATAAGCAGATTTTTCTTCTATTAATCTTTCATACTGCATAGCTTCCATTTCGACTGATGCTTTCTCCTCTTGTAAACGCAAAATCATTGCCATGGCCTCATCAGCAGCAGTAGCAGCTGCACTTCTCTCTTTCTCAAGCTCAAGATACAGAGCAGCACGAGCCGCTTGCTCTTCTTCGAGTGCTTGTTCTAAGACTCTAAGTGCATTCTTATCATTGCCATCAAACCCTGACTCATCATGTGCATTGCATCTGAATTCTTCAACAAATGATGGACCCTTATCAATAAGCTTATTTTCTTCAAGAGGTCCATTCAATTCAAAGTCGTGTGAAGCTCTCTCCCCACAATTAATGACCATGGGAGTCTCCCCTTCATCTAGGTCGCATGATGCATGACATATACAGTAGTATTAGCAATAGCATTCATTATAAAAACAGATAATATATGTAAAAATGCATTTAACATAAGGATGCAAACATTTTTCTATTATGAATGAGATTTCATGTGGTAAAAAATGCAAAAATATACTCTGGGATGAAATTAAATTGGGCGCTGGTCTGGGATAGAATTCAGTATTTGGCCTCACTGTGGTGCATTTGGTTTTGGATTTTTTCAGAGGGAATAGCTTCCAGGAGTTACAAAGAGATTGAAGGAACATGCTGGCTTGTTGATTTTTCTCTTTTTGTCATTGTTTTTTCTGGTTTGTTCCAGCTCTTTTTTGGGAGATGTTTCATTTTCTCTCTTGTAAATTCTTTTCCTATAAATGAAATCTTCTTTTGTTATTAAAAAAAATGCAAAAAATATTCCACATAATGTACCAATACAGTTCTCAAAAGCATAGAAATTTTAGACATGCCCCTAGAAGTAAAGGGCAAATGGTCAAGGCTCAAATCTAGGAATCAAGACCTAAAGTGAGGTCAAGGGGGGATTCAAAACACACTCAACAAGGCCCACCACAAATGTTCTGATTCATTAGCTAAAATTATTATAAATCATTTTCACTTGATATATCCCAATTACATTGGAGCAATTATTGCCTTAAAATTTTACCACCCACTATACATTTTGAGACTTTATTTCACCATGAGAGTCTCCTTATGGAAATCAACTACATTTAAGTTGAAAAATTAAATATGAAGCTTTCAGGTACATGTAGCAGCAGTTTATTGTACTTGAATTCAAAAAATTTAATCATGAAAATTCATGGAAAACATTATTCTTTTGCAGTTTTACCATTCAACAATTGAATCATATATGCTTTATACATGGACCATGGACATAATAAATTACTAATCCTCGACCTCAGGTTTTGACATTGAATTACTATTTCACATTGGGATTTTGGAAAAATGGGTAGACAGTTATTCAGAAATACTGTAAAACTACATAAAACATTGTAGATAGATTCTTTACTTCTTTCTTCATTTTTGTCCCTTTTTGGGTGGTAGGGAGAGAGTTGGATCAAATATGTACGTGAATTCAAAATGCAGATTTAGAGCAGAATTCAGACTTACAATTCACATGCTCTTCTTTAACTTCATTCCCCAAAGTATTGGTGTCAATTCCAGAAGGAAACTGTAATGCAGATAGCATTTCTGACTGCAAAGGCTCAGATGACCCAAAATTTCCATTATCAACAGCACTTTTGCGGCGCTGCCTAAGACTTGATCTTGGCCTCTGATTTGTCGGGCCCTTCCCCTTGATATCAAACCCTTTTTCTTTTGTTGTGGAGAAGTTTACTTCTCCAAACTCAGTTTTCTGAACGGGGTCTTTAAAATCTAAGTTCTGCGTATTCTTGGCATCTGAAAACGATGTGCATAACCCTTCTCCTTCCAATTCAACACACCCTTCAACATCAATGTTCTTCACAAGGAGCTTCAAATTCAATTCACAACCTTGATCCTTTGACCATATTGAGTCAAAAGGAAACTTGCTCTTCACTGAGAGTTGAACAGCAGAGACTCTCTCTAACGGGTAATCCACTAATCGTCTCTGCAAGCAATTATTACTATTGACGTTGCCAAAAAGCCCATCACAAGGACATGGCAGACGAAGACCAAAAACCCCCAAAATTTTCGAGGCAAAGAAAACAAGAGCTGACCCACAGAGTAAAAGGAAAGCAATAGCAAGATCAAGAAAACCACCCACTAGCCCAGTAAACGTCCACGATTGAATTGCATGGCATGCCATTTTCCTCAATTCAGAAAATCTTCGCGCGCATCAAATTAAACAAAATCACCAATACAATCTCAACAACTTGATTTTGAGTACCCAGATAACCAAAACATCTAATCTTAAATTTTTCTTTTTTTATTTCTAATTATTTTCCTGTAGTTTCTCGGGAAAATAAAGAAATCCAAAACCCACGAGAGTAAAGAAATAGAATATCGCAGAAAATGTGAGAGAAAAGACGAAAGGGCAATACCCAGAAGGAAAATGTAGCGACCTCAAGCGCTTATTGTTCCTTGTCGGTGATGCTGTGATTCGATAAAGATGAATTCCAGTGATCAAAACCCTAATTTTGAAACAAGACTGCTGTTAGAGGTGAGGAGAGGTGAGGAGTTGTAGATGGGGAAGAAAGGGACAATATTGGCGTCTGGTTGTTCTGTACATTGGCCCGGCCGCCTTTATTGTTTTGAGGCAGAAATACGACGTCGTTGCAAGCATTCACTTTGCGGCTTTGAAGACTAATTCCAGAGAGCGTCAACGTTAATCTGACGAGGCGCCTTGCGAATTCTCAATCTCCAACGGTAAAATAATAATAATAATTAATGCATCACGTAGTGATTCCAAATTTTTTTATTTTTAATTTTTTAAACAAAAACTATTCTTAACTAAGGAATATGAATATTTATTAAAAATAGAATTAAAAAAATTCAAAACACAGAAATGAATAAAAAATGGTTTACATGTCTAACTAGATTATATCATGCTGGTGGGGATATATGGTCTAATTTAGATTGTTTGTTCTTGCTTTTTCCCCCCTTGACCAAAAGTATATAATAAAGAAAAAAAAAAGTGAAACTCTTTGGATGCATATTTTAGTTGCTAAAATTTGTTGAGATATAGATAAGAGGCAATGAACCTTTTTTATATCTGATGAAAAATTATAAATTTTCTCTAAGCTTTTGAAGACTCTAAAAATTTAACTTGAAATTTGTAAAAGGTCTGTATCTTTTTACCAAATCTCAAGAGATGTTTGTGAAATTCTTGAAATTTTTTTCCAAACTCAGAGATAGTTGATAGAGCCACAATGATTGAGAGTGGCATATAGAGAGGTGCTAAGGTACAAAGTCAGAGGAAGAGGCCCGCGCCTCCAAATTTTCAGGTAGGGTTTAGCCGGGGACTGTGAAGGAGGTAAGATAGCAGAGGATGTCAGAGACAGGGGATGGGAGGTCGAGCGGTACAAGATAGACCGATGCCCCCTACTTGTCCCAGATGCTACACGAGACACTCGGGAGAGTGCCGAGTGAGGGACGTTGTTTGTTATCAGAGCTATCAGCCTAAACATATTTTGAGAAACAATCAGGCACCTCCAATGATAGTGACTGCTCCTCGACCATATAAAAGAGCCTATCAGGCACCTAAAGGCGAACAACAAATGAATACTGCTCTGGCGCAAGTTTATGCACTAACGTCGGGAGAAACTGAGGTGGTAGGAGATAGGGTTGTTAACCCTATAGGTCATACCCTGTTTTGATCATGATAAATACTCTTGGTATTTAATGATTTTCGAGTTTGTGCGCAGGTATATAATTAGTAAATCAACTAATGGCACGTGAAGACTCAAAGTTTAAAAACCCTGAAGACTTCTTTCATGTTGTAATTCATTTTAATTCAATGAGGGTCTGTAATAATAATAAGGAGAAACGATCTATAATAATCTCTGCATGTCATGCATGTAGGTTTTGTAAGCTCAAAATTATCGTAGAATCACCATAGGAACCAAATGACTTTGGGGCACGGCCGACCGACGCCGAATTTTTGGGACTATCTCAAAACAGCCTCAGTAAGACCCTAGTATGATTTTAGGTCTCAACATTCACACACATATCATATAATATATAGGAGTGTTAAAATGTGCTTAAATTGAATATTTCTAAGGAATTTAAGAGAGCTCGGGTGACCGAACTCCAGGACTTCAAAACTCCTCGGGCGCTCGAACTGTTGAAGAGTCAACAGTTGACTTGGACTCTCGGGCGACCGAACTCTTTTGTGCGTACTGTCCACAGGTGCCCAAACCCCTTGAAAAGGACTCCTCACCAACTCGGGTGACTAAGTAGTTTAGTTCAAAATGAGCCCCGGGTGACCGAACACATGAGTTTGGGTGACCGACCCTATGACCGAGCCCCCAAAGTTATGAACAAATGTTACTGACTTTGATTCGGTTTGCTGAAGCATGACATGGGTGACCAAACCTATTTAAATACCTTTTATTCTTGTGTCTGTTCGGGCAACCGAACCATGGTTCAGCCACCCGAACCTCGTTAGGTTAAAAATTATTTAACAATGGTAAAATTGAGTTAATTTGGGTTAAATGTGTTTAAGCATTTTGGAACTTTTCTAATAATACCCAATAGGTCTCAAACGGTTATATTTTTTACCTAGCCTATAAATATGGGTTCATTTGTAAGGATTAGTAAAAAAAAAAAAAATCATTATCCAAAAATCCTCTCTATTTCAAAATCTCACTTTGCTCAAATAACTTCAAATACTCATTCCTTTGATAAATCTTGGTAATTGCTAGATAGTGGTAAATGCTCTCACTTGCTTGTGTGATTGAGATATTGTTTTTGGAGAGTTTAACTTAGATTTATCCCACATATTTTCATACTATAAATCTTGTGTTAGGATAACCTAGTAAGCTTAGGATATTTGCATCTTTGTTGCAAGTGTCCAATAGCTTGGTTTTTTTTGTGCAAATATTTTTTCAAACAAGCAAAACATTTTCAAACTAGTATTGTGTGTATTTCATTGAGGAAAATCTTCTTGAACTAGTTTGATTATCTAATTCATATCATTAGAATATTGATTTGCTGTTAAACTGTGCATTGCTTAGATTCCAAGATATTGCTTATTTTGAACACTCTTAGCATATCACTGATTATACCATATTGAGTGTTGATAGCACAACTATTTGCATCACTGAGCTTACATAACCTATATTGTTGATGTGTGGTTGATCGATTATACTGTGCGTATTGGGTACATTTCTTCTTTACTTGAGAGGCACAATTAGTGTACCGGTTACTTTGTGAAAAATACTGTTGTATTTCCAAGCGTGGCCTGAGGAGGCTTGATCTAGCCGGAAGGATCAGGTTGGGGTCAGCCCTGTGAATTTGACCTAGGGCCTTCTCCACCCCGCAAGGAGAGTTTGCAAAGGTTGAGGTCAGCCCTGTGCTAATTGACCTAGTTGTATTAGGTGTCGCTCCACCCGTTAAGTGAGTCATTAGTAGAATCCTCGGACTTGCGAGCTAGAGGCGGGGACATAGGCACAGTTGGTCGAACCTCGATAACATAGCGTGTACTTTATATTCTTAACACTTTATATTTCTGCACGTGTATGTTATAGCACATGATTTAATTTCCGCATATTATCTATGCATTTGGGTGTGTGTATATAGAAAAACCCTAGGTTGTGAAATACTGTTGTTGAACTAGCTAAACCTAGGAATAACTTTTAAATACCCAATTCACCCCCCCTCTCTTGGGAATACACCAAATTCTAATAATTGGTATCAGAGTCTCATTGCACTAGATTGAACTTTTTTGCAAAAAGATCACAATGACTCAATTTGGTGTATCCCCATTCGGAGAGGGACAGTTACCTAGTAGTCCTCCATTATTTTGTGGTGTCGATTACACCACTTGGAAAATTAGAATGACAATATTTTTAAAATCTATGGACTGGAGGGTCTGACTTGTGACTACTAAAGGAAGATGTGCTTAAATAAATAAAAATGATTTTAACATGATTAATTCTAATGCCATGGATATATTATACTGTGCTTTTGAGTCTAATATTTTGCATGAGATTATGGCAGGTAGTAGTGCACAGGAGATCTGGGTTGAGCTGGAAAAGAGATATGGAGAGACCCAGGAAAAGGAGATTGCCACTTTAGAAACTCTAAGATCAGATTATCTAGTAGTGGCAAATCATAAGCTAGTAATCAACGAGGAGGTATATGATTCACCTCCTGTTTTAGTTTGTTATGCAGTTGATGATTCTTATGTTGATTGTTGCAAAATATCATGTGGAGAATCATCTGTTGATCTTTGTGAAAATACTGTTGTTGTTGCATGCAATGATTCATGTGAAAATTATTGTGTTAATTCATTTGATGAATCATTTGATATTCCTTGTGATAATTCTGTTGACAAAGCATGCAATGATTCATTTAATTATTATTATATATCTTATGATGAATCATGTATTGAATTTGCTGTTGAAAGCATGCCTTCGTGTGAAAAACTAGAAAATGCTTTATTGAAAATGAATAAGTTTCTAGTTAGGGTGAACAAGAAGAAGGTATCTTTCAAAAATGAAAATGAAAGGATAGCTCAACAATTAGAATAATTGAAGGAATATCATGGTATCCTTGAGAAGAAAAAGATTAAGAAGGTCTTGAAAATCATCTACTTAGAAAGAAAAATTGACAATTATTCTGAAATGATTTTCAAATCTAAGAAGTATAGTAAAAATAAACCCTTAGGAGCTAAAAGAAATAAGTTTTTCAAAAAGGGTTCATATTATATGTCCCACAATCATACGTCGTCAAATAAAAATAAAACAAGTAAGCATAATCTATCACATGCATATAAATTTCTTTTATCTTGTAAAATGAAAGGGCGTATTCGACTTAGAAATGCTAGAAGTATAGATAAAGAAATGATGTAGGTTATTATGAAGGCAAACCTCTTAGGATCTGAGGAAAACCGGAGTCAAATTGTAACGACCTGCTTATCTTAATATAAAATGAAAAATAATAAATAGAATAGTCAACCCGAACTCGTGGGTAACGGGGACACCTGTCATTTAGAGCGGAAACCTAAGCAGCAGTAAATATAACTCACATTCTCAAAACCATAGAATCTATAATACCAAAGTTAATTATAAACCATCATATTCTGTATTATATACAATCACCAAAATACCCAAAACCACCAAAAAGTATTTCCTATGATGTTAGAACAAAAATCATTGATCCTAGCACAACACTTACCCTCCTAGCGGGGTAACTCACTAAACTAAATATATCTATGTGGCAACATGAATATTTAATGCAGTTATACATACTCAGTACATTTCATATATCTAAAAACATATATCATAACATGGTAAATAATCATATACTTTCATATTTTCTAATAATTCATATTGATCATGAAATGTCTGTTATAGCTAATAACACTAAAAACATACCCAGGATAAATAGTTAGCTGATGTCATGTATTACCCCCCATGACGGGTTGTGCAGCCCATGACAGGTTGTGCAGCCCAAAGGCAGGACCCGACAATGGCTGGCCAACCATTGCCTAGTCAAAAATGTCTATAAGTATGATGGGCCCGCCACACCCTGGTCCGGACTTCCAGGTGGACGTCTACACTCTACGCTGAAAGTCACATCGACTATCCATCTCCCACCCCCTCGTGGGGTGGTTAGCACCAATTTGATCATAGATATCTGATCTATAAGCTACGGTACTGTGTTCCTGAACTGAACTAAACTAACATCCAGGCTCTGGTACATATAATACATGATATTATAGCATTATTCATAATTTTATAAATATGGCCTCGCGCCGAAATCATTTCATAAATACGGCCTTGCGCCGAACATTTCATATATATATATACATATATATATATATATATATGGCCTCGTGCCGAAATCATTTCTTTCATATCATTCTGAAAATAATCAATTATCATGTACTTATCAAAATCATCATAACATACTGTATCTTTTCATAACTCCTGAAACATGCACCATTCGTAACATAGTCATATCATAATACTTCTCACGCAAAGTAATATTCATGCGACACATTTGTTGTATTAAAACCATATATTGTATTCTAAAATCATAATTTCTGGCATCTCATACATACATATACATTTCAACATAATAGCAGTATTTTCCCAAACGTGCATTTCTTTCGTGATATACAGATATAATACATGCTTTTCTAAAAATAAATTTACTGATAAATAATAATAATTTGCATGAAAAATAACCGCTTTAGTTTATTTCCTTACTTGACACTGAAAGAAACCCCTTAAAATTTCTAGTTCTGCACTTGCAGGGTTCCCCATTCAACTCCCTGAAAACAATAACTCGCAAAAATAAACTTTGGTATTTTCACATGAATATCATTTCCTATAACTACAGTAAGACCAAATTTAGCATAAAAAACATTACCTCAACTCAGGGATGATTTTTGACTAGCTTCCACCAACGATCCGCTCCAGCAGATTTGAATAGAACTTCCCCAGGAGCGTCGTGGTGGCTTCAGATCATCGATCTGGCGAGCAATGGAGCCAAAATCAAAAAGCGAAGGAAGAGAAACCGAATAGAGAGAGAGAGAGAGAGAGAGAGAGAGAGAGAGAGAGAGAGAGAGAGAGAATGTGTGTGTGTGTGTGTGTGTGATATTTTTCTTAAATTGTGCATTTAAATCCGAGTTTCTACTATTTATAGGGTCAGATTCGTCGACGAGACACGTCACCTCATCGACGAGTCCTGTAGAAAGTTTGTCGACGAACCTGCACCTTCGTTAACGAATTTCAGACTTCCCAAAATCCACTCTCGGTATCTTCTCGTCGACGAAGTTTGCTGCCTCCTTCTGTTTCTATTTCCATTTCCCTTCCTCTCTATTATTTAAATACCATTATTATTCAGGTTGTCACATTCTCCCCTCCTTATAAAATTTCGTCCTCGAAATTTACTATCCATATAATTCATCATCCCTTAATAGGCAAAATGGTCTACTTATTTTATTACTTGCTCTTACTTATGGCAGAGGAATACCATGGTTACATTTCAAGTCCTAGGAGATTACATATACCAATAGAAAATTCCCCTATAACTAAAATACCACTTACTACCTAAAACATTACATGTACCTGCAAAAGAAACATTACATATTTACTCACATTTCTTAATCACATATGGACTTCTTGAAACAATTGTGGGTACTTCAATCTGATTTGTTCCTCGAGCTCCCAAGAAGCCTCATCTACTATATGATTCCTCCATAGAACCTTTACCAGAGGAATTTTCTTATTACGTAATTCTTGTTCCTTTCTGTCTAAAATTTGCACTGGTACCTCCTCATAAACTAGCGAATTACTGAGCTCTAACTCACCATAGCTAATAATATGAGAAGGATCTAGGACATATTTCCTCAACATGGATACATGGAATACGTCATGCATCCTGGATAGCGTAGGTGACAAAGCTAGCCTATAGGCGACCGACCCCACTTTCTCTAAAATCTCAAATAGGCTGATAAACCTAGGGCTAAGTTTACCCTTCCTACCAAACCTCATAACTCCTTTTAATGGAGCTATCTTCAAAAATACATGGTCACCAATATCGAATTCCAAATTCCTGTGGTGATTATCGGCATAACTCTTCTATCGGCTCTAAGCTGCACTGATTATATCCCTGATGAGCCGAACTTTATCATACGTCTGTTGTACCAACTCTGGCCCCACAACTTGCCCCTTACCCATCTCATCCCAATACAAAGGAGATCAACATCTCCTACCATACAGTGCCATACTAATGCTGGCCTGAAAATTGTTATTATACGCGAACTCTACCAACGGCATGAACTGAGTCCAGTTACCCCCAAAATCTAAAACACATGCTCTAAGCATATCTTCTAGTATCTGTATCGTCCTCTTAGTCTGCCCTCCTGACTGAGGATGGAATGTCATGCTGAAAGATAGCTGAGGCCCTAAAGCTTCCTACAAGCTTCTCTAGAACCGTGACATGAAACACAGGTCTCGATCTGACACTATAAATATTGGCACCCCATGAGAACGAACTATCTCCTGGACGTAAATCTCCGATAAATGGCCAAGGGGATAGCTGATCTTGATAGGGAGGAAATAGGTGGTCTTAGTCAACCGGTCTACTATCACCCAAATCGCATTCTGGCCATGCGATGTCGATGGCAACCCTGAAACAAAATCTATAGATATATGATCCCACTTCCACTCTGGAATAAATAACGGCTGCAACTGACCCACTGGCCTCTGGTGCTCAGCTTTTACCTGCTGGCATGTCAAGCATTAAGTTACATACTCAGCAATTTCTCTCTTTATACCACTCCACCAATAAAACTCTTGTAGATCCCTGTACATTTTTGTACTGCCTGGATGAACTGTATACAAAGATCTGTGAGCCTCCTCCAAAATAGTCTTCCTGATCCCAGCATCAGCAAATCCTAGCATCAGCGGGAACACTTAGTCTGGAACGGAACCGCAAAGCGTCGTCGTCTGCAATACTGAATTCCTCCCCCTGACCACTCTGTACTCTGTCTATTACCTCTGCTAATTCTAGGTCTTCCTTCTGAGTGGCTTTAATTCTCTCCTACATAGTAGGTTGTACCACTAAGTTGGCGATGCATACTGGAGTATTACTCTCTATCAATTCAATGCCAAGTCTCTCTAAATCCATCATGATCGGATGCTAGATCTCCATAGCCGTCAATGCTGATTTCCTAGACTTCCTGCTCAATGCATCAGCTACCACGTTTGCTTTTCCTGGATGCTAACTGATAGTATAGTCAAAATTCTGAATCAACTCTAACCACCTTCTCTGCCTAATATTCAATTCCTTCTGGGTGAAGAAATACTTTAAACTCTTGTGGTCGAAGAAAATCTTGCACTGCTTGTCGTACAGGTAATGCCTCCAAATTTCAATGCGCGAACCACTGCAGCCAATTGAAGATCATAGGTAGGATAGTTCTTTTCGTATTCTTTCAATTGTCTAGATGAATAAGCTACTACCCTGCCATGTTGCATCAATACACAGCCAAGTTCTTTCAAGGATGCATCACTGTAGATAGTATAACCCTCACCCCCAAACGGGATGATCAGCACTGGTGCTGTGACTAACCTCTGCTTCAATTCCTAAAAACTTTGCTCGCAGTTGTCGTCCCATTTAGATCTGGCATTCTTCCTAATTAGTCGTGTCAAAGGCCCTGATAAAGATGAGAATCCCTCAACAAAACAACGGTAGTATCCAACTAACCCCAAGAAACTCCTAATCTCCTAGATGTTCCTCGGTCTAGCCCAATTCACTACCGCCTCAACTTTACTAGGATCTACAGAAATTCCATCTCTTGAGATAACATGCCCCCAAAACATAACTTTTTCAAGTCAGGAGTGACTTTTGCTAAACTTTGCTTACAACTTCTTCTCCCTGAGCATATGCAAAACATGCCTCAAATGTATCTCATGCTCCTCATAGCGACTCGAATAGACTAGTACATCATCAATAAAAAAAACTACAAACTGATCTAAATATGGATGAAAAATCCTATTCATCAAATCCATAAATATCGCAGGAGCATTCGTCAGACCAATTGGCATAATAAGAAACTCGTAATGCCTATATCTGGTTATGAAAGTTGTTTTCGATACATCCTATGCTCTCACCTTTACCTGATGGTAACTTGATATGAGGTTGATCTTAGAATATACCCGTGTACCCTGAAGCTAATCAAACAAGTCATCGAAATGGGGTAGATGATACTTGTTCTTGATAGTCACTTTATTAATCTCCCTGTAGTCTACACACATCCTCATAGACCCGTCTTTCTTCTTCACGAACAGTACTGGAGCTCCCCACGGTGATACGCTAGGTCGTATGAAACCCTTATCAAGCAAATCCTACAATTGATCTTTCAATTCTTCCAACTCTGCTGGCGCCATTTGGTACAGTGCTTTAGAGATTGGCGCTGTACCTAGAAGTAGATCAATGGAAAAATCTACCTCACAATCAGGTGGCAAACCTGGCAATTCATCTAGGAACACATCTATAAATTCTTTCACCACATGCGTATTGATAAGCTTCAATTCATTTTCTGACATTTTCTTCACAAAAGCCACAAATCCCTGACAGCCACTCTAGAGCAACCTCCTCGCTTGAACAGCTGAGACCATCTGAGGTAAAGATTGGACTTGTGACCCTGTAAATCTAAATTCTGGTTTTCTTGGAGGTCTGAATATCACTTCTCTTGCACGATAGTCTATAATAGCAGAATTAGCTGCTAGCCAATCCATGCCGAAGATGATGTCAAACTTGTGCATATCCAGCACCACCAAATCAGCAAATAAAATTCTCCCCTGAATATCAACTGGACAACCATGAAGCATCCTACTACATCTCACCATTGACCTGGTTGGTGTAGCCACTAATAACCCAACATGTAGTGATTGTGTTTCAACCCCACACAATTTAACACACCCAAAGGACACAAACGAGTGTGTGGCACCAGAATCAAAAAGTGCAATAACTTTAAATGAAAGCATATTAATCGTACCTGTCACCATGTCACCAGCCGCCTCAACATCGCCCGGCATCAAAGCAAAAACTCTTGCTGGGGCCATATTCCACTGCTGGCCTCGAGAATTTCCTCAATTATTTTTTTTCCAAAGTGCAATGTCGTCGCGTTCGTCGACGAAGTCTGCTGCCTCCTTCTGTTTCTATTTCTATTTCCCTTCCTCTCTATTATTTAAATACCATTATTATTCGGGTTGTCACACAAATAGATATAACTTAATTATTTTCTTCTTTCTTAGATCTTAGGATTAGGTTTAGGGGGTTGTGATGACTATAGGTTTGGAAAGTGGTTGTTGCTTAAAATAAAAATTCTTAGTATATGTATTCGCTATGCACTTTTGCCATACTAAGAATCATAAGATTAGTAAGCTAATTCAAAAAATTGGATAAATTCCACTTCCAAATGGACTAGACATCTTTGTTAGGTAAATATTTTCAAATGCTTAACCCATGCTTAAATATAATACTTTAAGTTGAGCCACTGTTGTCCATTGCACAAGATTGAGTGTTAGGGATCCATCTTATATCATATATCACTATACCCTAGACTCACTTTTGAATATGAAAAGCCTAAATCAAAATCAAGTCATCACTCTAGGCTTAAAGCAATATTTATCATAAATGACTAATGTATTGAGTGCTTCTCATAGTTATAACCAAATTAGGGGCATCCACTAAGGAAATTAAATCATCTAGTTAAATCAAATATTTTTTTTTTTTTTGTGCTTAAAATATAAAACTCCTCTAATTTTGGTTCACCATCCCATCCATAGGAATCCTTACCAAACCATGATTATATTCGGTAAGGTTTCACCTATCTATTTGTATCCTTGCTTTAAATTGTGATTATATTTATAGGATACTTTGCAATCACCAAAGAGCATTGTTCTCAACATTCACATATCCTATATGCTCTTTGCCAAGCATGGACATGATTACCATCGTAGAAACATTTTGAAAAAATGTCATACCTCTTCTAAATACTCTTCTAAACCTAATAGAAATTTAACTACCAATAGTATTTAAATCATCATCACAAGCTCTCAAAATTTAAGTCAAACCTTTAGAGCTTCATCTTTGTGAATAAAGTTAAATGGCTAACATGATTGGTTTAGGTTTCAACATATATGAAGATGCAAAATTTCAAGAGACCTATGCATAATTCTTAAAGCTTAATGCCATTTGAACTTGTGCCTCTCACATTTTGAAGATCATAAGTGAGAGGCAATTATACGCTTTATTCATTGAAGGAATATTGATTGTGACTCTTTGGTCCTTTAAAGCCTATGCATCTACTGTCAAGATATAATAACTGAAAATCTTAAAACACTTGACTAAAGAACTTGAACTATAAGAAAAGGCATAAAATGATTAAGTGCATAACTTAGGGGGAGCGTTTATCCTTCATATCTATATAAATTAAGATGCTTTCCTTATCTCATAACATTTATGTCCATATGCCTTAATGAATAACAATACTATAATAAACTCATAACTCTATCCACTATTGTTTATTGTTCATATTATATCTTGATGGATAGTGATTTGTAATTATCTAGTATCGTGAACTGTTATTGAATATATTGTTTGATAATACTAGATTGCATGGAACACCATCTGCAAGGCTGTTGCAAAAACTTATTTACTTGCATGCTTGTATAGAACGCCAACTGCATGACTGATGCAGTATATTGTGTATTACATACTGGTAGCAGATATAGGTTCTCGTGTGCCCTGAATTTAATTATAAATTGCTTAATTCAAACTATCAGGTACAAGTTTTATAGGAAAATATCTGATTTACAAACGACATGCTGCCAAAATTTTAACAGGAATTTTTCCAAAATAAAACCTTGTGCTAAAGATGATTATGATAAAATTAATATTAAAACATCTTTGAAAGGATGAGTGAAACCAAATAAAAAATTAAATTTCATCCTTACATAATCATCAAATAATTAGGGGAGCCCAGCTCCATCCCTATCAAAAGAACTTAAAGAATCCATATGCATCACTTTCATCCACTGAAATATTGAGGCTCTTTTGAAATCCCTGAACATTATATCTTGCTCTTAAAGCTTTGTGTTTTGATATGGAATGTTCGTGGGTTATGAACTCTATGGCATGCCTCAATATATATCTTCTTATGCATCCATGGTCTATAGGGACAACTATATTAATCAAGTGATAATATGCAATTGACAAATACTTAGTATAGTTGATTTTAAAACTTTGGATTGATGGCTTATACTACTAAACATAATGAAATTAATCTTTGGTTAGTATAAGTGGTTAAAGAATATAAGCACGTACTCAAATTGATAAGGGGAGCACCTGAAATTAAATTCCTATCTTGTTAAGCTCGCCAGTATTCTTGGCTTAGATCAATTTGTTATTCACTGTGGCATGTGTTTAAATGTGTTATTCTTATAGCAAATCACAAATTTGAAATATGTTGTTATTGCCACAGTCACTTGATTTGCATAAATTTCTGGTTATATTTCAGTTTGTGTGCTTAATTAACAAGCCAGAAAAATGTTTCTTGCTTACATAATCTTTTAATTTTTTTTGGCAAGCAACCCCGAACTCTATTTTGCAAACATCATAAGGGGGATACATATATATATATATATATATATATAGATATACATATTTATTGTAATACTTTACAGTAAGAACAAATTTCAAAATGAAAACATTTTCTCTTGCCTCATTATTACTATATACATATATGTTTTAAAGTCGCATATCTAGTTCGGTAACTTTACATGAAATTGCATGCGAACTAGTTAGACTATTTTTATGCTCAAACCTTCCATTTGGTATCATATGTCGTGTGCTTTTAACTCAAATCTTTCACGAGTCTTATGATATGATTTAAAATGCTATGGTTTGTGGATAATTCTGGTCTAATTACGTTTGTTATGTCATTTAATTCTTTAAATGACTAGTTATATAGTTTGTGTGTTTAATTGCTAAATCTAAATTCGTTTGTGCTATGAAATGCATGACTATCATATCATGATTGATAGTTAGATTTATGTTTTGATCATACTGGAACTGTTTGAGTAGTTGTGGATAAACTGTTAGGATTTATAAACTCAAACAAGTCATTATTTATACTAGACTTGTGCTGGAAAGTCCCATTTTCAAACGATACTCTGCCGAAATTTTTCCAAAAGTTCCCAAACTTATTGTGTATAACAATGCTTATTACCCATTGATATTGCCTTGAACTATCATTCTTATGGCCCTTTTTGCTGCTGCCAAAAGGGGGAGATGTAGGGGGAAAAATTGGGTTAACCTATTGGATTGGAATGAATTGAATTGAACTTATTATTTAAAAGTTTACATGCTGCACATTGTTAGGGGGAGCCTTCTAAGGCTACACCCATTTTTTGCATGGTGTATTTTCCATTATCAAAAAGGGGGAGATTGTTGACCTTATAGGTCATACCCTGTTTTGATCATGACAAATACTCTTGGTATTTGATGACTTTCGAGTTTGTGTGCAAGTATATAGCAAATCAACTAATGGCACATGAAGACTCAAAGTTTAAAGACCCTGAAGACTTCTTTCATGTTGTAATTCATTTTAATTCAATGAGGGTCTGTAATAGTAATTAGGAGAAACGGTCTATAATAATCTTTGCATGTCATGCATGTAGGTTTTGTAAGCTCAAAATGACCGTAGAATCACCATAGGGACCAAATGACCTTAGGGCACGGTCGACCGATGCCGAATTTTTTGGACTATCTCAAAACAGCCTCAGTAAGACCCTAGTATGACTTTAGGTCTCAACATTCACACACATATCATATAATATATAGGAGTGTTAAAATTACTTGGCAATGGGACACCAATTTAACCGCTTAGGCATAAGCTCGGTTGGGATTTAACTTGTATACAACTTAATGTGAAATCTTCTGTGGTGATCTGCAGTTGATTGTGGCTTTTGAAGTTATCTTTAGAATCTAATCCTTCTACCATTAGCAACTCTCTAGTACAAATTAATATCACCATTTTCTTCCTGATTCATTTTACATAAGATTCATGCTACCGAATAACGTCCAATCACCGATCATAGCTAACTAAAAAACTCCATTAGTATTGCATTTCGTACCAAAAATCAAGACACATGTGTATTGCATATTTGTCCAGCTACTAGAGTAAGATCAGAGTTGGCTTGAGTCAATATACTAGGACTTAGACTTGCCATAATTGCAATCTGTGTTCTTCATTGAGGATATTTTCCAACTATGTTTTGATATTAAATGTGTGCCACCATAGGTTAAAAGTTGAGCCTTAAACTGTTTAAAGCTCTAGAAACCAATTTGGTAGGAAAATGATACCTTACCTTGATTAAAAGTGTAAGCTTGTGCATTAGTTTGACATTGAAAAGAAATTAGATGATTAGAATTTTAGGGAATGTTTGGGAATTTATATAATTTTTACTCAAACGAATTACAAAGTTTGATGAGTATTTTGAAGAACTTTTATACATTTGATCTGACAGACAAATGATTATGCATCCTAGTATGAGATGTCCCAGCAGGCATGATCCTTAACGAGTATGAGTCATTATTGCAAGTTCTTTGGTTAAAGATGAGGCTAACCATTGGTGGTCATCTATTGATTATAGACCTAGTTGTTTGTTTTTAGAAGAAAATAGTATTCAGAAATCTAAATGGAATGAGGGTTTTATTTCTAACTAATAAGCTTTCATACTTGACGTCTTATGTGCTTAGGAAAGGATAGAATTTGGGCACATGTTTGGGGTTTGTAGTAGTAATGAAAGAAATATACGAGTTAACGAATCCCAAACTTCTTTACCCATAGGTGATGAATTTTTAGATATTCTTTCCAGATGACTTATCGAGGCTACCTTCAAGAGGAGATTGAATTTAATATTGATTGGGTGTTAGGAGCGGAGCCTATATCGATTGCTTCCTATAGAATGACATCAACTGAACTAAGGCAACTTATGGTGCAACTAGAAGAGTTCCTTAACAAGGAATTTGTTTGACCTAGTATATCTTTATAGGTTGCACCTGTGTTATTCACTAAGAGACATAATAGGGCCTTGAGGTTATGCATTAATCATTGGAAGTTGAATCACGTTACAGTAGGAATTGATATCGACATCCATGGATTGGGGGATTATTGGAATAACTGATAAATCTTAAAATTTTTGAAGATTGATTTGCAATTAAATTATCACTAGTTAAGATTTGAGAATTTCACATCTCAAAGACAGAATTGAGTACACAGTAAGGTCGCTATAAGTTTCTAGTATTACCAATTGGGGTTATCAATGTACCTCACATTTTCATAGATATAATGAATCAGGTCATTCAACCATACCTAGATCAGTTTATTATACTTTTTATGGATGATTTTTGGAGTATTCAAAGACTCAAGAAGAGCATGAACAATATTTGAGGTTAATCTTTCAAACATTATGAGAGCATCAGTTACGTGCTAAATAGGAAATGTGGGTTATGGACAACTAATACAAAATTTTTGGGTCATGTCATAATCGAAGGATAATTATCTATTGATGTTAATTATGTTAATTATCAGTTCTAATGGACTTGTTTAAAAGATTAATTCAAAACTTATTTGGTTAATGATGGATTTTACTTGGAGTTCTATTCAACAAATTTTGAGAACGAAATTTTTATAAGAAATGAAGAATGTAATGCCCCTAAAAATGATATGTTTGGAAATGTAAAAATAATAATAATAATAATAAATAAATAAAAATAAAAATAAAAATAAAATTTAAAAATAAATAAATTATTTAAGATTTAAAATTTAATTAAATAATAAATTAATTAATTAAATAATAAGAATTATGAATTAAGTAATATAATATATATATATATTTTAAAAGTTATTACTATTATATATATATACATATATATATATATATATATATGTAAAGGTTAAAAGTTATTATTATTATATTATTTAAATATACAAATGCTTACCTGAAGCTTCAAAGAAGTTTTAGGATTTCAGAATCTTGAAGAAGCAGAATGCCCCTCCCCCCTTCTACTTTCTCTCTCCTCGTCTCCTCTCCCTCTCTCCTCAATTTCTCGGTAAATATTTGGTCGATTGGAAATCGAAAATACCATTGGGTTCCTAGTTCCGCCACCGACATTTCTACCGGAACAAATTTGTCATAAGAGCAGCCTAAACACCATTCCTGAGGTAAGGTAATTTTTTCCTATTTTCTCAATTTCTCCTTAGATCTTCAGCCAAATCGACGATCGGTCACCACCACGGGGTCTTAATCATGATCGTCATCATTTTGGCTAGAATAAATTTTCAATTTGAGTTTCCTAAGCATCATTCCAAAGTAAGAGTGAGATTTAGGGAATTACGTAAATTAGTTATATTTGAGGGCATAATTATTTATTTGAAATTTATGGGTCTAGGAAATATTAAAATAATATTTTATTTAGGGTTGATTTAATGAAATTAGGGTTCTTGATTCAGGGCTCGAGTAAGCACCGCATGTGTAATTTCGGGACCCTACGGGCATAGTTCAAGAAACCAAGGTAATTTGATTATTTTGGAGTTTAATAATTTATTTAAATTATTGGGAGCCTAAAAAATGTTTTATGAAAATTATGTTGGAATTATGTTGAATGTTCTAGGGAAATGGAAATTGTAGATTTTGTACTGAAAATGTCACGGGCTCAAGCTTGAACTGTGTGGGCATCTTAGTAAGTCAGGTAAGGGAATAAATTAAGTCAAAATTTTCATGAAAATACTTATTATTTTACAGCATTTTATTTCAGAAATTATGTATGATATAAAATTATGTTTAGAAAAATTACTGCTGTTTATAAGGAATGTTTATATATATATATATATATATATATATATATATATATATATATTATTCAGGAAAATGGTTTAATTTGTGTGGCTTGGGTATAAAATCTTATAATTTATGTGATGGCAAAATGTTATGTTTTCGGAACCTTCATGCTATTATTGTTTTCGGGAAATGGTTAAAACAGTACATAAATTATATTTTTCCTAATTTATGTGAAACGACGCAAGGGCCGTAATTTATGTGAAATGGCGCAATGACCATAGTTTATATAAAATGGCGTAAGGGCCATTAATTTATATGATATGATATGAAATGTCGGCGCAAGGGCCATAATGAAAGATACGTTATTTTTATGAAAATATTATTATGTTAGATATTATGGTGAAACAGTTATATTCAGTATATGAAATACATTATATGATATCAGTACACGGATGACTTAGTTTAGTTCTGTTCAGCAACACGATGCCGTAGCTATATATGTATTCAGATTATGTTAGTGCTACCACATGTCGCAAGGAGCTGTGGGAGATTGGCAGTCGATGTGGTTTCAGTGCAGAGTTGTAGACATCCCCCTAGCAGTCCGAACTAGGGTAGGGCGGGCCCATTATACTTACAAACTTATATTGATCTAGCATGGTCGGCTAGCCAGTGCTAGATCCTGCCTTCGGGCCGCACAACCCAGTCATATGGGGGTAATACATGGCATCAGCTAGCTATCCATCTTGGGATTTATTTCACGTATTATACACTTGTATAAGATGATTTACACGTATAGAGATATAAGATGACATGTATGTTACTTTTAAATATGTTTATCAAAATTTGGAATAGTTTCCCAAGAGGGGGCGTGAATTGGATTCTTTTCGTTTTTAATATTTTTAATGCTTATGACACCAAAATAATAAAGTAATTAACTAACAATCACACTTCAAGATACTGAAATTTAAATTCAATAGCCAATCAACCAAATTAAACAATTCAACCAATCAAGCAAGAATTTTAGAATCTTTATCAGCTACCCTGTAGATAGTCTTAACCTTCTTTGAACAAAACCTTTGTATGCACTTCGCTTGATTAAGATTTCCGCAGATTAACTAACGTACTCCCTTTTGGGTTTCCACAAACGGTCAATCGAAACGTACTTTCTAAATATCAAGAGTCTTTCTTTGATTCTAACTTTAGATCCCACAATCTGCACTTTAAAACACACAACAACAGATTGTATAGAAAATAATAAATAAAAAAGAAAGAAAGACACAAGGTTTTTACGAGGTTCGGCTTCAACACAGCCTACGTCCTCGCCCTTGGCATAACACCGAAGGGTTCCACTATAGCAGTTCCATTACTGGGTTGAACAACACCTGTTTACAATCACTCCTTGGCTAAGGCTAGAGCCCACCTTCTCCAAACAATATATCCTTGTTTGATCAACGATCCAACAACCTAGAATTGGTCAAAATCTACAAGAGAAATAATCAGAAGATTGTGCACAAGAAAAGCTCACACAAAGAGCAGGTTAGTACAATTTAAAACTATGTACTTCAAAAGATAGATATCAAGAATGAAATACACTTTTGAAGCTTAACAAGAATTTCACCAAATTCCTTTTCTCTAGATGAGAAATCAGCAATCTAACTTTAGGAATTAATGAACAAGAATATCGGAATCACAGCACTTTCAGTTTGCAAGAGATGATCAAGATGAGGCTTTGAGAGCAAGAGAGCTTATGAGAGATTTTCAATGCTCGATATTTTTTGATTTACAAAAATCATGTATTTATAGGCTTTTAAACAAGTTTCCTTGTTGCTAAAGTTTCCTTAGATAATTTCTCAAGTTGTTAGAAAATTTGGAGCCCAAACAGCTATTATTTAAAATATTAAATTTTAAAAAATTTGCCTGTTGAACTATGTTCAGATAACTGAAGAGTCGAGTTTAGTTATCTAAAGTTCCTGAGACCCTTTAAAAAATGAACTGGACACAGGGTCAGATGACTAAAGATAGGGTTCAAACGACCAAAGAGTCGGGTTTAGATGACCAAATATACAAGTTCTGTCATCTGAACAGCTACAGCCTGTTTTTGTTTCTTCCTAGAAAATCTTCAAACGTCTGAGCTTATTCTTCAGACGTTTGAAGTAATTCTTCAGACATCTGAACATGAAGTTCAGTCATCTGAATAGACAAAAAGCTGCTGAAAAATATTTTCCATAAAAATTATTTGCTCTCTTAATCAAAACTTGTTTTAATAATCCTAAATAGGTTTTTAAGTTCTCATAATCTCTTGGAAAAGCTTCAAAACATATTTCAATCGATATTTAACTTTGAAATACTTACAATGGATTTCCTAATAACTTTATATGCCATGCTTGAGATCATTCTCATGCTTTTTGCTTTTGAAGTTCTTTGAATATGTGCTTGAACTTGCTTTATTTGCCAATGCTTTAGTTTTTCTTTGGATCACCTGTTAGTTTAACTTTCTTGATGTCCCAAACTTGATCCATACTTGATCTACACTTGATCCATACTTGATTTACACTTGATTCATACTTGATCTACACTTGATTTATAGTTGATCAACACTTGATTTCCTGAAACAAAAACTCAACATTTTCACATTAAAATATCCTTTGTTTGTTATCACCAAAACTGATTGAAAGACCTTATTAGGCCAACAATCACCCCCTTTTTGATGATGACAAACAAGGAGAAAATATAAAAGTTTTATGTGAAATAAAGTACTCCCCCTTACTATTAAAAGATTATATTTTAATCCTTCTACTAATAGCACATTATCTATAGTGAGTGAAGGTTCTTTACCAATTTTTCCGATGCCAATGATTTTACCTTTGGCATTGTCGCCAAAGGTGACATATCCCCCATCCTTTTGTTTTAATGTAGTGAACTTGGTCTTGTCATCGGTCAAGTGCCTTGAGCACCCGCTGTCCAAGTACCATATATCTGTTGACATTGTTGTCCTAAAGCAAACCTACAATGAATGATACTATGTCTTAGTTTTTGGAACCAAAATTCTTTTGACTTTCTTTGTTTTGTTGTTAGTTCCACTATTGGCTTTCCATTCTCCTTGAACTTTAACATACTTTCTTTTTAATGGGCAATTAAACATTACATGACCTTTAGTCTTGCATATATAGCAAGTGGTGTGTTCATATTTGTTGTTTGATGAAGTGTTAGCGTAGTACTTAGCTTCCTTAACAAAGTATCCCATGTATAAATTTTTGTTCCTTTTATTTGCTTTATCATTATAGCATATTCCTTCTTTGTTCCCATGAAGCCTTTGCTATCTAATCATCTTTTCAAAGTTTTCTTTACCTTTGGTAAAGTTATATATAATTTTTTCTTTATCCTCTACTGCCTTTTTAAGTTCATTTATTTCTAGATCCTTTTTATTCAAATTATCTTTATAAGTTTTACCTAACTCATGAGTTGCTATATTCATTTCTTCTTCCAACTTCTTAATACAAGAATTTTTTTCTTCTTCAATAGCTTTGAAAGATTCAAGTTGTTTCACTAGTTCTTTATTTTGATCTTTCAAAGTTATATTTCTCTTGGAGATTTTTATGAACCTTTTATGTAGTGAGAATAACTCAACTTGTAATTCCTTATAAGAAGGCAAACTATCACATGACTCATCACAAAACTCATTTTGAGATTCGGTTGAAGAGTAATAAGAATTTACCTCTTCGTCATTCGCCATGAAGCACATATTAGCCATCTCTTGTCCACTTGTTTCGTTTTCTGTTTCACTAGAGCTTGAGTCATCCCAAGTAGCCTTCATAGCTTCCTTCCTTTTCTTCTTGTCTTTCTTAAGCAACGGACAGTCCGGTTTGATATGCCCTGGTTTCTTGCAATGATAGCATATTGGTGGTTCATTCTTACCTTTATTTTCTCTCCTACTTATCTCTCCTTTTTCAGGTTTCTTTTTATTGAACTTTCTAGAAAACCTTTTATTCTTTCTGTAGAATTTGCCTAGTCTCTTAGTAATGAATGCTAATTCATCTTGATCTAAGTCACTTGTTTCAATTTCCTCTTCACTAGTGCTGTGACTAGATGCTTTTAGTGCTATGGATCTTTTATGCTTTGATTCAGGATTTCTTTCTTTTAAGGCCATTTCATAGGTAAGAAGTGAGCCTAAGTTCATCTAAAGAAGTAGTCTGGAGGTTTCTACCTTCTTTGATAGCTGTAGCCTTTGGTTCCCACATGGAGGGAAGACCTCTTAGAATTTTTCTGATCATTTCATAGGTAGTATAAGTTTTCCCTAAGGCGCTTAAGGAATTTATTATATCGGTAAATCTAGTGTACATACTTGATATTGTTTCATCAGAATTCATCTTGAATGCTTCATATTCGCCTGTTAACATGTCTATCCTATTGTCTCTAACATCAACTATTCCTTCATATGTTACTTCTAATTTGTCCCAAATCTCCTTAGCTGTTTTGCAAGCCACGACTCTGTTAAATTCATTACCATCTAATGCACAGTATAACACATTTATAGCGCTTGAATTTATTTGAAGCATTTTATAATCTAAGTCGGTCATATCTTTCTTTTCTTTTTGAATCTGTTTTCCATCAACTATCTTAGTGGGAATAAGATTTCCATCCATAACAACTTCCCATGCTTTCCAATCCATGTGTTAGAGATATATTTTCATTCTCTTTTTCCAAAAGGTCTAATTGTGTCCACAAAAAATTGGTGGACAGGTTAAGGATTGGCCTTCACCGAAGGGTGCTACTCCAATGTTTACCGTTTGATCTTTTTATAGTTTCTTGTTAGGAATTTCTATAACTTAACTCTGATACTAATTGAAATTTGGAATAGCTTCCCAAGAAGGGGGGTGAATTGGATTCTTTTTGTTTTTAATATTTTTTAATGCTTATGACACCAAAATAATAAAGTAATCAACTAACAATCACACTTCAAGATACTGAAATTTAAATTCACAAGCCAATCAACCAAATTAAACAATTCAACCAATCAAGCAAGAATTTTAGAATCTTTATCAGCTACCCTGTAGATATTCTCAACCTTCTTTGAACAAAACCTTTGTATGCACTTCTTTTGATTAAGATTTCCACAGATTAACCAACGTACTCCCTTTTGGGTTTCTGAAAACGGTCAATCAAAACGTACTTTCTAAATATCAAGAGTCTTCCTTTGATTCTAACTTCAGATCCCGCAATCTGCACTTTAAAACACACAACAACAGATTGTACAGAAAATAATAAGTAAAGAAGAAAGAAAGACACAAGGTTTTTACAAGGTTCGGCTTCAACATAGCCTATATCCTCGCCCTTGGCAAAACACCGAAGGGTTCCACTATAGCAGTTTTGTTTACCGAGTGGAACAACACTTGTTTACAATCACTCCTTGGCTAAGGCTAGAGCCTGACTACTCTAAACAGTATACCCTTGTTTGGTCAATGATCCAACAACCTGGAATCGTTCAAAATCTACAAGAGAAATAATCAAAAGATTGTGTACAAGAAACGCTCACACAAAGAGCAGGTTAGTATAATTTAAAACTATGTACTTCAAAAGATAGATATGAAGAATGAAATACACTTTTGAAGCTTAACAATAATTTCACCAAATTCCTTTTCTCTAGATGAGAAAACAGGAATCTAACTTCAGGAATTGATGAACAAGAATATCATAATCACAACACTTTCAGTTTGTAAGAGATGATCAAGATGAGGCTTTGAGAGCAAGATAGCTTATGAGAGATTTTCAATGCTTGGTATATTTTGATTTACAAAAACCATATATTTATAGGCTTTCAAACAAGTTTCCTTGTTGCTAAAGTTTCCTTAGAGAATTTCCTAAGTTGTTAGAAAATTTGGAGCCCAAACAGCTATTATTTAAAATATTAAATTTTAAAAAATTTGCCTCTTGAACTGTGTTCAGATGACTGAAGAGTCGAGTTCAGTCATCTGAAGTTCCCGAGACCCTTTAAAAATGAACTAGACACAGGGTCAGATAACCGAAGATATGGTTCAGACGACCAAAGAGTCGAATTCAGATGACCGAAGATACAAGTTCAGTAATCGGAACAGCTACTGCCTGTTTCTATTTCTTCCCAAAAAATTTTCAGACATCTAAAGTAATTCTTCAAACATCTGAACATGAAGTTCAGTCATCTGAACAAACAAAAAGCTGCTGAAAAATATTTTCCATAAAAATTATTTGCTTTCTTAATCAAAACTTGTTTTAATAATCCTAAATATGTTTTTAAGTCCTCATAATCTCTTGGAAAAGCTTCAAAACATATTTCAATCGATATTTAACTTTGAAATACTTACAATGGATTTCCTAATAACTTTATATGCCATGCTTGAGATCATTCTCATGCTTTTTGCTTTTGAAGTTCTTTGAATATGTGCTTGAACTTGATTTATTGGCCAATGCTTTAGTTTTTCTTTGGATCACTTGTTAGTTTAACTTTCTTGATGTCCCGCACTTGATCCATACTTGATCTACACTTGATCCATACTTGATCTACACTTGATTCATACTTGATCTACACTTGATTTATACTTGATCTACACTTGATTTCCTGAAAACTCAACCTTTCCACATTAAAATATCCTTTTTTTGTTATCACCAAAATTGATTGAAAGACCTTATTAGGCCAACAATTTATTTAGTAAATTATCAGATAGTTTTCATAGATACAATTTATATATAGTATATGCTTATGACACATGAAAATACCTATGTTATCACACACTGATATTAGTTTATTGCCCTTATTGAGAGGTGTCTCACCCCAGCTCTAAAACATTTTAGGGAATCCAGGTAGAGGACCGGATAGAGGTCTGCAGCGTTAGTGGTCGCCCGATCTACTCTGCCAAAAGGGTAAGTCGTATGCTACGGTCAGATGGGTTTTTGCGTAGTGACCCTATAGAACTTTATGATTATTTTGGGATGTGTGTATATTAATATGATGGGTTTGTAAAACTTTGGTTGTAACGATCTACTTATCTTAATATAAAATGAAACATACTAAATAAAATGGTCAACCCGAACCCGTGAGTATCGGAGACACTTGTCAAACACAGCAGAAACCTAAGCAGCAGTAAATTTAAATCACATTTTCATAACCATAAAATCCAAACACTAGAGTTAACTACATTACCAAATACTTGTGTTTATATACAATCTCCCAAAAATACCAAAATAAACCTAGGATCTCATGACAAAAATCTCTTGATCCTAGGTCAGAACTTACCCTTCTAGCAGGGAAGCTCAACTCACTCAACGGTGGCCCTGACTTGCACGTCCCTCCGGGTTTCCTGAAAAATCATTTAATATGCGGGGTGAGACACCTCTCAGTAAGGGTAGATAAATTAAAATTAGCTGTGTGGCAACATGAATACTTAATATTGTATTACATATACCATACATTTCACATACTAAAAACAAAAATCATAATATAATTAAATAAACATATAATTTCATACTTTCAAGTGATCATACTAATAATGTGTTATCTGATATAATCTATAATACTAAAAACTGCCCAGGATGTATAGCTAACTGATGTCATGTATTACCCCTTATGACGGGTTGTGTAGCCCGAAGGCGGGACCTGACAATGGCTGACCGACCACTGTCGTGTCAAAAATGTTTGTAAGTACGATGGGCCCGCCACACCCTAGTCTGGACTGCCAGGTGGATGTCTACACTCTACATTGAAAGTCACATCAACTATCCATCTCCCACCCCCTCGTGGGGTGGTTAGCACCAATATGATCATAAATATCTGATCTATAAGCTATGGTATCGTGCTTCTAAAGCTGAACTAAACTAATATCCGGGTACTGATAACATATAGTACATAAACATATATTGTTTATCACAAATCAACTAATAGCATTTTCTGAATCTTACATCAACATAATAATTACGGCCTTGCGCCAAAAAAATGAATAAATATGGCCTCGCGCCAAATAACATGAATAAATACGGCCTCGTGCCGAATAACATGAGTAAATACGGCCTCGCGCCGAATAACATGAGTAAATACAGTCTCCCGCCAATCATCAATTACGGCCTTGCGCTAAACATATCATATATTTCGAAATCATAATTTACTGTGTTTATCATGTTATTCCTGAAAATATCTATCAACATGCTTTTTATTGTAAATCTAACTTAACATGGTATAATATATACATAAAATAATATTCATGCCACACGAATTAAATGAAACCATAAATTCCATTCTGAAAACACATTTCTTGTACAATTGCAGTATTTTCCCAAACTTACATTTTCTCAATTATTCTCATATATAGTCACATGCTTTCTGAAAATTATTCTACTATTAAATAATAATAATTTCAACGAAAGGTAACTGTTTTAATTTATCCCCTTACCTAGCAACTGAAAAGCCCCTCTATAATACTGGTCTTACACCCGTAGGAAACCTTAAGCAGTACCCTGAAAATGATAATTCCCAGAACTAAACTTCAGTATTTATTCGAGTACATCATTTCCTTCAACTGTGGAAGACCATATTTCGAATAAAAAGCATTACCTCAACTCAGGGATGAATTCCAACTTACTTCCGCCAATGATCCGCTCCTGTAGATTTGGACAGAACTTCCCCAAGAGTGTCGTGGTGGCCTTAGATCGTTGATCCGGCGAACGATAGAGCCGAAATCGAAATAGAGGAGAGAGAAACCGTAGGGAGAGAGAGAGAGTGATTTCTATTTTTCTGCTTTAAAAATCCGAATTTCAGCTATTTATAGGGCCGAATTGGTTGTCGAGACACATCACCTCGTTGACAAGTCCTGTAGAAAGTTCATCAACGAACCTGCACCCTCGTCGACGAATTTCATACTTCCAAAAATCCTCTTTTAGTATTTTCTCATTGACGAAACTTGGTTTCGTCGACGAGACCCTCTTATACCTTCATCGACGAATCCCCTGTGTTCGTCGACGAGGACTTGATGAATTTCCTCAGTTATTACTCTCAAAATGCAATGTTGTAGACAAACGCGAAGTCTGCTGCCTTTTTCTATTTCTGTTTCCATTTCCCTTCCTCTTTATTTAAATACCATTTTTATTATTCAGGTCATTACACTGGTATTGTATTTGGACGGTTGGTTTGTTATGTATATGATATATGTTTTCCGCTGCTAGGGTGTCAATGATATATGACAAGTTTATTCCCTAGTACCCATGGGTCTAGGTGGATTATGTTAATGGTTATCATGATTATTGGCATGCTATTATGTAGAAAAAAAATATATGGTAAATTAGGCAAGTTGTTACATGATTAGCACCACTCATGAGACAACAAGAGACGGGCACTACTCGATAAACAATTGGCCTATCTAATGAGCACCGCTTTTGAGACCTAAAAATGCCCATTTGATGAACCTTGCTCATAAGGCAGCAACAGACGAACACTATAGGGCAAAGTACAGGCCCATCTGATGAGCACCGCTAATAAGGCCCAAAAATGTCCATTTGATGAGCATTGCTTATGAGACAACAAAAAATGGACACTACTCAGCAAAGTATAAACCCATATGATGAGCCCCACTTACAAGACCCAAAGATGCCCATTTGATGAATTAATTTGAATCTTCTGATAGTAAAAGGACTTATAGTAAATGCAATATACTCTCGAGTCAAAAAGGTAACTCTAAGACTTGAGTGTAAGGGGTAGCTGACATAACCTAAAAGGGACCTAGATATTAAATTTAGCATTAACCTACGTAAGATAAAAAAAATGAAAAGACATTGAGGAATTAATGAAAATGAGGTAACGTCCATTAATTAAAGTAAGGGGTTAGCACAAAAATCTTTACTCCCTAATAACATATCTGAGATGTAACCCTTGCAATCCATTAGAAGTCAATAGGGAAGTATCCTAAATGTCTATAAAAAGGAGCTCCTAAGGAAGGTAAGACATCTCATCTCATTCTCACTAAGTTCTTTACTGTTGCGATCATATATTTCTTCTAGATCCCTTGCCTTAAGCATCAAACTATTCCCCCAAAGTTCACCCCAAGTCCTACAAGTCATTTTTCTTTCATTCTTGGTAGGTGATCGAAGTTGTGATTGATCCAAATTCTTTTGGACAAATTTTGGCAGCAACTATATATAATATATAGTCTTAATTGACAAATTTATGACAAATGAACTTTCTTGCAAACCAAGTTATGGGTAGGAAAAGTTGTTTTGGAAATGTTCTCAGCGCATGTTAGCACCAATGAACTTTTTTGCACTGTTTTGGACTCTTTATATTGAATGTCAAGTTTTTTCTTCTCATTCTTTTAGATTGTGATTTTTTTTTTTATATTGCTTCCAGTTGTGATGCTTTGATTGTGAAATGAAGTATGAGAATGAAAGTAGTAAAAAGAGTAAATCGTTCAAATTCTCTTATATTGATATTAAGAAGATGACATAGTCATCTAATGGTGAACATCAAATATGTAATGTAATTAAGTGGAGAGGTTTATTCAAAGATTCAAGTATCCATAAATCTAAGCTTAGATTTTTCAAACCAGTTGTTTTAGAAGGAAAAATTATTTTTGATCTACCTAAGGAGATTTTCGATCTTGGAGGAGATAAATGGAATGGTTCCTTGTTGGGACAATTCTTATGAAAACTTGTCATGGAAAAAATATGTAAGAATGCAAGTGAAGTGGAAATTTCTCTCTTGCTTTGAATGCATATATTTTCAAATTCACGAAGAAAGAAGAACTAGCTTGGATTCTTGAGAATGGTCAATAATTCAATTTTCTATTGGAGAGGAATCCGATAAGGGAACTCACAAAATTACAATTGGTGAAAATTCCTACTTGGATAAAAAAAATTGGAATATTCCATTAATTTACTGGACTATTAAAGTTTTAAGTTGTATAAGGAGTGTTGTTGGAAAGCCATTGCAATTGGATTCAAGAACTAGACCAATGAGAATTTTATATTATGCTAGAATTTGTGTTGAAGTTGACATGAGGAAGGAACTTCCATACTACATTGAATTGAAATTACCTAATGGCAGAGAATTGATGATCAATGTGGAATTTCTTGGAAGCCTGTGAAACGTTCCAAGTGTTCGATCTTTGGTCACACTAAAAAGTATTGCAAGAAGATGGCTATAAGGAAACCTAAAGGTCAATAGTAAAGACAAACCTGAATGCAGCAAAAGGAAAATAAATTTGCACTCAAGAGATCAAGTTATTCGATTCCTTTGAAATTTTGGAAGGAAAAGGAGTAGAAGCTAAGAACAACAAAGTGAATACTGGTAATCAAAAATCCACTATTAGAAGATAGGTGAAGGTCTCAAAAAGTCTACTATAGGTAGTATCATGACTGATCACTCTTCAATGCAAATAGTTTTTGTTAGTGTATTTTAATATTATTATTTTATCTTGGAAAAGAAGATATATATTATTATTTTATCTTGCAAAAGAATATGTATATTATTATTTTATCTTGGAAAAATGAAGATATATCTTGGATTGGGTTATGGTAATTTATTCATATATCTCTTAAATGCACAAGGTTAATTAGATAAATGTACCTTGAATTTATGGTTGTATCTACTTAATATATACATAACTTATTTATTTAGTACATGGAAGATGAAAGGTCATTTTGTACCTATAAGTAGACTCTTGAGGCATTAGCACAAGATAAACCAATTATCTTTATTCTCATCTTATAATTCTTATCTTGAATCTAGAGAGTTTGACAAGTAAAGAAATGTGTTTTTTTTGTGGACTCCTATGTTTGTACATAGTTGGAGAGAGTCATACAATTCAAATTAGGCGGTTGTATCCTAGGGGAGACAAGTCTTGAAGAAATCTGCTGCACGGGTTCGTGGGCTAAGCCAATAAATCGCAGAGGGCTTGAATCTCCTTAAAGAGAGCGAGATATTCGTGCCTCAGCCTATTTGTAAATCGTAATTTATTTTTTATTTTTTATTTGTAAATTTATCATTTTATATTATTAGTATTTCTAACAATTTTAAGGAGATTCAAAGTATAGAGCCTACAGTGTAACAACCTGCTATTTATTTTCTAGTTCTGATTTATATTTTTTTTATATACTATAACTTTTATAATGCTCTGATACCAAACTAAATTGAACACAACCATCAACCTAAGTAGCGAGAAGCAGAATTCAAATAAATATAGCCATATATAATTATATACAATACCAGAGTGCTAAAATGTTTCCCAAAATATACATATATGACTGTTTCTCAAAATACCCTCAACTGGCTAGGCCTATACAAAAATACTCCCAAAAATACTCACTCTACTATCAGGGCAATACTAAGGTCCCTCTATCTACGAGCCAGATCTGCTCACCTACCTGGATCACCTGAAAAATGTTAAAGTAATGTGATGAGCCAATGCTCAGTAAGAAGAAATATGATATCGCTAGTGTGTGGCAAATGAGTTACAATATTAAGAAGATTTGTTTCTATATAAACAAATATAACTGAATCTGAAAAATATAGTACAAATAATATAACAACCACCATCCCATGTTGCTTAACATAACTGTATTTTTAGGTTTCTATACATAATATTTCTACTATACATAAGTACGCCCTCTGTTATTGTAAAACTGTATATACATATAATAGCTGAAAACTTCCCTGGAAGGCTGTATGTCATGATTTAGCCCCTCATGACAGGGTTGTATGCCCCGAAGGTGGGATCTACCTTAGCTGGACGACCAGGAATAAACCACTATACTCCATCAGTCTAATCAGCCCTCCTCAACCCATATAAGATGGGGAGTCTGTCCGCTCTTAGGCATTTGATCGACTTACATACCACGTATTATCTGAATAGGTGGTTGCACTCTATACTGAATATCTATATATAGCAACGGTACCGTGCTCTGTTGTCCGATCCATCAGGGTCTGATACTAAATAATACATTACTATAGACAATCTATCTGTTTTACCATGATTTTATAATATCTGTATTAACAATTACGCTGTGATAAACTGTATATGTATAAACTGTATTTCTGAAATAAACTGTAAAACTGTATGTCATGGTACTGAAAACTGTTTAATCATGGTATTCTGTAATTTCTGAAAAATATATTCACTGTCTATATATTCTGTAAAACATAACTCTGAAAAATACTGTAAAGCATGTCTCTGTACTATATCTATATTCTCAAGCCACACAATGATTTAAAACATATAATACATAATTGATAAATTATATAAATTTATGCTGTGAATAATAATCTGGTAAAATATACATTTCGTACTAAAAATCATTCTAAAATTGCCTAGCATAGCATATTCCCCTTACCTGATTTCTGCTAAAATCTCCCTACTATGAAGGGTCCTACACCTGCAGGGTTCTCCACTCAACACCCTCAAAACCATAAATCCCAAAACAAAATATTATTATTTCTACGTCTACTACATTTCCTACAACTGCTACTAAACCAAATTTTGCTTAAAAGACTTTACCCTAAATTTGGGATGAAATCCAACTTCGTCCCACCGACGATTCGCTCCAGCAGATTTGGAGAGAACTTCCCCAAGAGCGTCGTGGTGGCCTCAGATCGTCAATCCGGTGAATGACGGGGCCGAAATCGAAGAGAGATGGAGGTGGAGCCGTAGGAGAGAGAGAGAGAGAGAGAGAGAGAGAGAGAGAGAGAGAGAGAGAGGAAGAGAATTTCTGTAAATTTCTACGTAAAAATCCAACTTTCAGCTATTTATAGAGCCGGATTCGTCGACGAGACACGTTACCTCATCAACGAGTCCTGTAGAAAGTTCGTCGACGAACCTACACCCTCGTCGATGAATTTCAAACTTCCAAAAATCCTCTATCGGTATCTTCTTGTCGACGAAACTTGTCTTCGTCGACGAAACCCTCTTGTACCCTCGTCGATGAATCCCCTGTGTTCGTTGACGAAGTCGACTGGCTCCTTCTGTTACTATTTCCATTTCTATCATTCTTTATTATTTAAATACCCATATTCTTCGGGTCGTTATATACAGCCCTTGAAAAACTGAGTGAAAATGGTGGAGATCGCTACAAGCCTTTTCGATTTATAGGAGCTCACTTCATAATACGGAAAGACAAAAAGGTTTTACATAATAAGTATGACACCAAGGAGGAAAAAGGTAAGATGTAATTCTACAAGAAAATGGTAATACCAATAACGGTAATACTACAAAGGTAAATTTTATTGCTTCCAAACATAATACTTTGCCTAAAGATCTTTTTCCTAAAAACCCTCGATTAAAGCCTAAGAGGAGAAATATGCAAACTAACAGTAGACCTCAAAAAATGAATAGGGGCAACCATAATCAAAAGAATTTAAACCAAGGACCCCCTTACAAGCAAAATTACAATGTTTGTTATGTTTGTGGCAAAAGTGGGCATATTGCTTGAATTTGCAAATTTAAAAAATGTGGGTCTTTTCCTCAATCTAATATAGTTGAGGAACCTTTTTGTGGCAATGCTTATTGATTTAAATATGGTCCACAATATTAAGGGGTGGTGGGCAGACTCAGGTGCTAATAGGCATGTCTGTTATGATAAATATTGGTTTAACGTGTACACTCCTTTTAGAGGAACCAAAAACTATGCTAAAAAAATAATATTTTGAAATTTAGTGCATGCTAGGTTCATAAATTAAATTTCATGTTGTTTTAATTTCGTCACAAAATCTCAAAAATCTTAGGAAACCGAATCTAAACCATGTTCAGTAAACTTTTATTTTCTTAATTTCTTTTGGGATTACACAAAATTTGGAATTAAACTGCATTCCTTGAGGAGACGATTTGGCCCTTGGGCTAATTATTATACGACTGAACTCCTATACTTGGAATAGCTTCCGAGCTGCTCATTTTTAGAGTGAGTCATTCTCCTCTCCCTCGGACTGGGACTTTAGAGAGATCGCCAAAAAAGATCTCCCCATGAACTGTCTCATCAAATTCAATGAATAGATTCTTTTTGCCAGTCATATGGTTGCTAGCTCCAGAGTTGAGGTACCAAACACTTTGGCCCTGGGTTGAGCTATGCACCATTAGCATCAACAACTCTCTAGGTAGCATCTTCAATTTCGGCAAGGTTAGCCTCCTCGCTAACCTTTTCTTGTTGTCATCCCCAACACTCGTTGCTATAGTGGCCAAACTTATGGTAGTTATAGCACTCAATGTTTCTTTTATTAATGTTCTGATAGTTGTTGTAACCGCCACCTCTTCTTCCACGTCCTCGTCCTCGTGGGACGTTGTTCTGTTGTCCATGTCCTCCTTGTCTGTCTCGACCTCCTCTTCTGGATTTAGTATATCCAGATCCTCTTCTGCGAGATCCTCGACCTCGCGTTCGTCCTCGGTGTGACGTACCCCTTTGCTCATGTCTCCCATAAGTCAAAGATAGTTTTGACTGTAGAACTTGTTCCAGTGACTTGCCGTCACTTCTTTTGTTCACCTTCTACTCGTGAGCTTGCAAAAATCCTACGAGCTCTTCTATAGACATGGTTCCAGATCTTTCGTTTCTTCTAGCGTGACGACTATGTAGTCAAATTTTGGATCCAAAGATCGCAAATTTTTCTCACATATCCTCATGTCTGTGAGATTCTCTCCATTTCTTCTCAACTAGTTTGAGACAACCATTACCCAAGTATAATACTCGGCAATGGACTCAGATGACTTCATTTGCAAGGATTCGAACTCACCTTGTAAAGTTTGGAAGAAAATCTTCTTTACTTTGTCAGCTCCTTTGTATGTTCGATGGAGAGTATTCCAGACTTCTTGGGACATCTTGGCGGAAGCGATAATTTCGAAGGTGGCCTCATCAAGCCCCTAGTAAATTATGGACTTGGCTTTGCAGTCCCTTTTTCGATCAGCGCAGAGGCTTGTTCGTTGAGCATCAGACATAGATGCTTCAACTTCTTTTGATGGGGCTTATCTGTACCCATCTTCAACGATGTCTATAACATCCTGAGCACCTAATAGGGCTCTCATTTGAATGCACCAATTGTCGTAGTTATCCTTTGTCAACTTTGGAATGATTGCTTGTGCAGTACCATTCACCATTGGGTTTGATATATATATCAAAATATAGTTATGAGGATGGATTTTGGAAAATTTGATGCCACCAGTGTGTTCAAAAGGTCAAAAAGAAAATAAAATAAAAATTTAGGAACCGGTTTTGGGAAGTAAAGAACTGGTCTAAATAACATTGAACTAGTTAAAAAACCTTCTGGACTGGTTTTTTTTTAACAGTAGATTAACGACGTCAGTTAACACTGTTAGGTCACGTGGCATATTCTAGGCGAGCCACGTGTCATAACGATGCATGGATCTGGACGCGAGTCAGCATTTTGGGTCGAATCGTGCTCATAGGTTTGGGTGTGGGTCGCTGGTTTCAAGGCTAGGTCGCAAATCAGGTTTCTGGGTTAAATCACGTCAGTCGGGTGAAGAAGACGGGTGTAGGTGCATGAAGTGCGTGACGTCACCGATCAACACTCTTGACGATGCGTGCAGTGTGTATTGATGACTTTGTGTCAGTTGGTGGCGCGTATGAGCGCGTGGGAAGGCTTTCGGACTCTGTTTGAGACATGATTTCACCTATGGACTCGTCTCAACGCAATTTACATGATGATATGCTCAAAAATTGATTTCGAGCAACTTCAAATTTGGGAAAAAATTCAAATTCCTCTCTGTTTGCCTCCTTTTGGCGAATTCTTGCAAACGAGAAGCTCTGATACCACCGATGGGCGGAGGGGAATCACTCAATCACTGGTTGTGATTGAACTCAATGAGGAAACACTCAATTACACACAAAACACTTGTCGGTTTCAATAATAATCTGAAAAATTACAGAAAAGTGTCAACATATAAATTACTTCTTTTCTCACTGGTTACTCTCCCTCTTCTACACCATGTATTAATTACACACACACACACACACACACACACATCTTCATATATATAGCAATGGATGGGATGGTAGGTGAAAATTAATTTCAACAAAATTGACTGGAGTTGGTGGAGGGGGTTGACTTAATTTCAACCAAGGTGGACTGAGATTGGTGAAGGTGGCTAGCTTAATTTCAATCAAACTGGACTGAGGTTGGTGGAGGTGGCTGCCACCATCATGTTTAATATTCAAACATAAATTCGGCCAGCAACAAATTCATTGTTGAAAACCATTTCGACGCTCATGTGCACGTGTCCCTCTCCCTCCCTTCCCTCGCGAATTCCCAACGTGTGACAGCCTTGTATTAAGGCTTGCTTCCATGGACCCAAATCGTTGGCAACTATGGCAATTGGGAGTTGGAAAAATTTTGTGTTTTGCTTTTACTCCAGGAACAAGTCGAACAACTCAACTCCCTGCGACTGCAAATCCCAGCTCGTCTCTTCATGGGTTGCTCTTGGTTTTGTTTTTTTAGCAAGAGCATGTCATTAAGTAGCAGATTTCCATTCTCTACAAAGTAGCTCATCACAAGCATGTAATATGACCATGCTGGGGCTGGGTTTGAGTTGAAAGATATTTTAGCTTCTTGTTGCCGCCACTGCTGCCCCTGAACATTTTCAGTGGATCTCTCTATGGCCCGTTGTTGCTTGAAGAAATTGATGGAGCTACAAATCATGAATCCCAACAGTTTGTAGTTACATTATTTTTTTGCCTTAAATATTTCCAGCCTGTCTTTCCTTTCGAGTCCCAGATTTGTCTTCATTTTTTCTTTACAAAAAATTTCTTGAACTTGAATTTGGCGTGTTTAGAATTTTTTGAAAATTATTTAGTTCGAGGAATGCAAGCAATTTTTCTGTTAAATTTGGGCAGTTTTATTTGTGCTCTTGAATTTTTATAATGTTTATTTTTCAAAAAATTACATTTTGATGTTCACGGGGTAAGTTATGCTTTTCAATTTTTAGGGATTCATGAAGCCCTAATTTGATTCTTAAAATTTAAAGAGGAATTTAGTATTCAGCGCTTAATGCTTAATTTTATCAAACGCCCTCTAACACTTCGCTTTATTTCACACATAAAATTACGTACATCATGTAGTCGTTGAAAACTTAACTTTAAAGTACAATAATAGTTTCTAGAATATTAAAACGGTTGCTCAACTTTGTCATAGGAGTATGTACATGAAATAGATAAGGTTTTAGAACATGCGCTGTAGACCACGAATTTCATCATTGAAGGTCTAAAAAGTTTTGCAAAGTCCAAGAAGAATCTGCTACCATCTTGCCTAAGAGACTCAATTCAGTTCTCGAATAGTCTCAGACATTGTTTTGATGGCAGATAATTGTAAAGGCAGAGCAGTTGAGGAAATAGTAATGAAGAATACATTCATTATGCATGTAAAAGTAATATCCTACTATACACATAATCTCCTCCTGATCTATTCAAACATGGGGCACATGCCAAACCCCTTAGCCATTGTAGCCCTCCTAAAGGTCCTAGACTACAATGCTAAAACAATTCATCACATGACAAAGTAAAGTAATCAAATATTTTACAATTATAAATTCAATTCAGACATGGTATTTGAATTTTTGAACCAATAGTACCCAATTAACTTCTTTTATCCTCACTCGAAATTTCACAATCAATGACATGTGAATAGAGTTTGACCACTAATAATAGAATTTCTAGACCCATTTGCAATCTCGAACAATTTACATGACCATAAATCTATTTCATTATTTTTTTTAAAAAATATTTCTCGATAATGAACACCATCAATTGTACCCTAAGATATGTAAGGACATAATTAATTGTTCTCATTAGTTCTCAAATAGTCATGATCATTTTAGATTGTTTTCAATTATTCCGATTTAATATCAAATTAGAAATTCAAACTTCAATTCATTATTTTGTTATATAAGCTTCAACGATGTCAATATTGAGAATACGCATCAAAGTATATCTCTTGAGAAAAATATTTTATGTCAAGCTAAAAATTATGGCATACGTCCAAGTGAAAAAATTTTATGGTTCACCCACATGTGAAATGCTAATGTGCCTGGAAGACTTAGTCTTCTTTACTTGATTCTTGGTTTTGGGTTACACTCAATCTGGATTCCTATAATTCGGGTCTACACTTCTTCATCGGTCTTTAATGTATTTTGTGGATTTATTTATTTAACCTCACGAACATGATTCAATCTGTTCCAGTTTTAAATTTATTAAAAATATCTAATTAATCATCCTATTTTTCTTGTTTATGGGATGGAGATTGAATCGAAAAACAAATTTGGAAGAAATCGAAACAGGCCAAAAATTTGAGTTTCGCGTACATAGCCATGAAACATTTGGGTCCAACTATTTCACCAATTGAAAACTTAACTTTGGGTCCAACCAATAGTGTTTGTAAGTATGGATTTCGGACCTTATATTTAGATTAGGTTCAATACATATATATGATAAAGTAATATGTAAATGTGTATATATATGTATACATAGTATAATATGATAAAGTAAGTTATAATAATATGTTAGTAAAGGTTAGTGGTTAGATAAGGTTGCATGTAATAGTTAAAGTAGATATTATATAAATAATAATATAATTTGTTAGTGGGCTTTGGTTGTAAGAAATTTAAAAGGAAAGTAAATGAAATCGAAGGGATCACTACAATGGCAAGTGGTGATTTAGTACATGGTCATTTGGTTTATGAGCATGGTATAAAGGTTAACAGGGCCAAGGTAGAGCTAATTTCCCAGTTTAGATAAGGTACATGTAATAGTTTAGTTAGTAGATAGTCTTTTAGTTTTGGGAGAATTTTTATTTTATATATGTAATCTCCTAAGACTTAGAATGTAATCATAGTATTCCTCCGCCATAAGTGAAGGTAAGTAATAAAATAAGTAGACCATTTTACCTTTAAGGGATGATGAATCATATGAATAGCAAATTTCGACGAAATTTTATAAGGAGGGTAAAATGGACGCAGAGAAATTATGGTATTTAAATAATGAAAGAAGGGGGAAAAAGGAAATTTAATTTCAATATTTAAACAGGGTCTCATCGACGAACACAGGGGATTTGTTGACAAGATCATGTGAGGGGCTCATCGAAGGGGACGTGTTTTGTCGACGAGAAGATACCGAGAGGATATAGCTTAGTTCTGAATTTCGTCAACGAGGGTAAGTATTCATCGACGAAGTAACATGGCTTTTCGACAAAGACCAGTGTATAACTAGCCTAAATTTCATTTTTTTTGGCTAAAAATGCACGCACAAACCTCTCATTCTCTCTCCTCTTCGGTTCCCCACCCTTCTCTCTAAGTTTCTAAGTTCGTTCTTCACCGGATCGACGATCCGAAATCACCACAACACTCCCAGGGAAGTTCTCTAGAAGTTTACTAGAGTGGATCGTCGGTGGGGCTAGCTTGGATTCCATCCCAAGTTTAGGATAAGACATTTTATTCAGTATTTGACTTTCCTGTAGTTGTAGAAGTTATAGTAGTCAAGAAAATACTGAAGTTTTGTTTTGTGAGATGTTGATTTCAGGGTGTTGAACAGGGAACCCTGCAGGTGTAGGACTGGTATATTTTAGGGGCTCTTCAAGAATCAGGTAAGGGGATAAACTAAGCTAGTTGTTTTCACGAAAATATATGTATAATCTTACAACATTTAATTTCATGAAAATAAATATATATTAGCATTATGTTTGGGAAAATACTGTTGTAAATAATGATATAATTTAAATATGAGTAACACCTAATTTTGTATGGCACACGTAAAATTTATTATGGTTTACTGTTTCTGGGGTATGTTTAAATGATACAAAGTTTTATATGTTATACTGGTGTACGGGCTGAGGGTTTTATTATGATAAATCGACTTACGAGCCGAGAATTTTCTTTCATGATATGCCGGCATATGGGCCGAGCTTTTTATATGATATGCCGGTGCACAAGCCAAGCCTTTTATATGATATGACAGCGTATAGGTCAAGAATTTTATCTGATATGTAATACGGCGTACGGTCCGTGAATGATAAAATACGAAATGCTAGCGTAATGGCCGAAGATTTTCATATTATGTTATGAAATGGTATAATGATATTGATTTGACAATTAATATTATGAAATAGTCATGTATCACAATTTGAAAATATGTTATATGTTATAAGAACCTTGTTGGTTTGGTTTAGGCTTACACGAGCACGGTACTGTAGCTATATGATCACGATCATGATATGTTAGTACTACCGCTAGTCATACGAGGCAGCGGGAGGATGGCAGTCGATGTGGTTTATTGGAGTGTTGGCGCCCCAAGTGTACAGACTAGTAGAGGTAGACCAATCGTACTTACAGACTTTTGCTTTTGATTCGGCAGTGGTCGGCCAGCTATTGTCGGATCTCACCTTCGGGCCGCACAACCCAATCTTGTGGGGGTAAGACATGACACCAACCAACTAACCTTCCAGGATGTTTTCTATTATTATTATTATATGATATTAATGATGTTTATGGAAAATCAGTATGTTCTATCATGTTATGAATATATATATATATATATATATATGTTTTCCTAGATATGATACAAATAATTTCACCAAATATGTTTATATATTGTTATATGTATAACACGAAAATACTCATGTTGTCATACACTGATATTATTTTATTTTCCATTACTGAGAGATTTCTCACCCCAAATTATATGAATATTTTAGAAGCCCCAGATAGAAGAGCGGATAAAGCTCCACAGCGCTAGTGTTTGATAGTCCTACCCTACCTGCAGGGTAAGTGCTTACTAGGGTCAGACGGATTTTTGGGTGGCTACCCTAGGACTATTTTGGTTACTTTTGGGATGTGTATATCTATATGACGGTTGTAGTAAACTCTGGTGTTGGGTTGTATGGTATTCTGATTATATATGATTTCACGTTTCTTGCTGCTTAGGTAATAGTGATGAATTTCAGATTACCCCTAGTCCCTTGGGTCCAAGTGGGTTATGGTTTATAAAGATATTAATATTATGTGGAGGAAAATAAAATAAAATCTATATGGTAAATTAGGCAGGTCGTTACAGATGCACTGAGCCGTAAATCAAAGGGTACAACACAGTTAGCAGCAGTAATTTAGCACCCAATTCAGATGGACTTGGAAAGGCTTGGTGTGAAGTTAGTGGAGGAGGATCCTCAGGAATTTATTGCCAGTTTGGTTGTGTAGCCTATGCTATATGAAAAGATTAAAGTCGCTCAGGAAGATGACCCAGAATTAAAAGAAGTAATATCCATAGTACAGGATGGTCAGGGAGAGGAGTTCAGCATTTTTTATGATAGGGCTTTGAGGTTTCGTTTCAAGTTATGTGTGCCTACAGGTGATGATATTAGGAGAACGATTTTAAAGGAGGCTCATAGATCTCTGTACATGGTTCATCTTGGCAGTACTAAAATGTATAGGGATATGCGAGAGTATTTTTGGTGGAGTGGCATGAAGAGAAAGATAGCTGAATTTGTGCAACAGTGCTTTACATTCCTAAGTGGAAGCACCATAGGCCGGTAGGGCAGTTGCAGCCACTTTACATTCCTAAGTGGAAGTGGGATCACATATCCATGGATTTCGTCAATGGACTACCACTAGCGCCGCATGGTCAGAATGTCATCTAGGTAGTCAATGATCAGCTGACAAAAACAACCCACTTTCTACCTATTAAAGTTAGCTACCCTATGAACCGGTTGGTAAAGATTTACATTTAGGAGATTGTTCAACCTCATGGAGTGCCAATATCTATAGTCTCAGACCGTGACCCACGTTTTACATCATGGTTTTGGAAGAGCTTGCAGGAGGCTTTGGGGTCTCAGTTAGCATTCAGCACCGCTTTCCATCCTCATACAGATGGTCAGACAGAGAGAACGATCCAGTTACTTGAGGATATGCTGCAAGCGTGTGTATTGGATTTTGGGGGTAGCTGGACTCAGTATTTGCCATTGGTTGAATTTGCTTACAATAATAGCTATGAGGACAACATCGACATGGAACCTTACGAGGCACTTTATGTTAGGAGGTGTCATTCTCCTTTATACTGGGACGAGTTAGGTGAGTGGATATTTTTAGGGTCAGAAATAGTGCAGCAGGAGTATGATAAGGTCCAATTATTCGAGATAGAATCAGTGCAGCTCATATTCGGCTAAAAAGCTACGTAGATACTTTCCGTAGGGAATTGAAATTTAAAGTGGGTGACCATGTGTTTTTGAAAATAGCACCACTGAAGGGAGTCATGAGATTTCGAAAGAAGGGTAAGTTAAGCCCTTGGTTTATTGGCCCATTTGAGATACTTGAGAAGATTGGGACAGTTGCCTATCGGATAACTTTAACCCCGGTGTTGTTCAGAATACATGATGTATTTCATGTTTCTATGTTAAGGAAATACGTCCCAGATCATTCTCATATCATTAGCTATGCAGAATTAGAATTCATTGATGCCCTAACTTATAAGGAAATTCCAATGTAGATCTTAGACAGGAAGGAACAAGAATTGCGCAGTAAGAAAATATCACTTGTAAAAGTCCTGTGGAGGAATTACGTAGTGGAAGAAGCTTCTTAGGAGCTTGAAGAGGAAATCAGACAGAAATACCCACACCTATTTAGTGGGGTACGATAGAGATTTGTAAGTTAAATAATAACGGTTTTATTTTGTTTAGTACAGGGTAATGAATGTGTAATTGTAATCTAGAATATAGGAGAGGTAGTGTTTTGGTTTTGGGAGAATTTTCTTTTATGAGTATATTTGTAATCTCTTAGAACTACTTATGTAATCACGGTATTCCTCCACGATAAGTTAGGGTTAGTAATAAAATAAGTAGCCAATTTTATTTTAAAGATGGTGGCAATACAGATAGTAAATTTTGAAGATGAAATTTTTATAAAGAAGGGACAATGTAGAGACCCGAAAAATTATGGTGATTAAATAATAAAAGAAAAAAGAGAAATAGGGAAAATTTTAAAGGGAATTTATAGGGTCTCGTCGACGAACACAAGGCACTCGTCGACAAGCATCCTTCTTGGGTTTGTTGATGAGGACATTCATCTCGTCGACGAGAAGTTACCGAGAGGGCGTTTTCGGGGCCTGAATCTCATCGACGACACTACAACTTGGACTCATCAATGAGGTGACATGACTCGTTGACGAGGCCACATGGACAACATTTTATATATAGCCCTAAGACGGATTTTTGACAGAAAATTCATTTTATAATTCCTCTCTTTCTCTCTCTCTCTCTCTCTCTCTCTCTCTCTAAAACGGTTTCTTTAACTTTTCTCTAAGATTCCGGCTTCGACTCTTCCTAGTTCGACAATCAGAAGCTACCACGGTGATCTTGGGGAGATTCTCTACAACACAGCTAGAGCGAAATGTTGATTTAAGAAGTTTGGGAACCATCCCAAAATTAGGGTAAGTAGATTATGTGAGTATTTTTAGTATTACCCAGTTCATTTGAGGCCATACTCTGTATTATATGTTAAAATACTAGGGTTTTGTGAAGTAAAATCAAGTTATTATATTTTTAGGAATATGGTGTTTTGGGACCCTACATGCAATGGTCGAGGACCCTAGTGGGTGGTATTCTAGGAATGCAGGTAAAATGACATATAGATTATAGTTTAGGAATTGAGTATATGTAAACTTGGGGAAGTATGTATGCAATAATTATTTAGGTGAATTCAGTTGTTTAATTAGGAAATTATGTGTGTATTATCTCGGGATGATGAAATTTTAAATACCGCACGTGTGAGACTGTAAATAGCAGTTAGAGTTCAGATAGTCAGGTAAGGGATATATGTTATGCTAGGAATTTTAGTATGATTATTAGCAGAAATTACATATTTTACTAGGTTATTATTATTCATATTATAAAATATTTGTATAGCAAAAAATACAGATTTTAGAGCATGTGAATTTATTTATTTAAATCGTGTGGCATAAGCTTAGAGTAAATTAGCACAGTATTTATACTGCTACAAATACCATGTTTTATAGTATATTAGCAGAAAATATCATGGGATATATATATATATATATATATATATATATATATTTTATAGAAGTACATATACAGATAAAAATTATACAATATATTTAGAAACATGATTTACAATATATGTACAAAAACCTATATTTTTAGAAATTTCACAACACCATGATTTCAGAACCATAACACCCAGTTTATTAGATACACAGACAGATACTCAGATATACAGACATTAAATATTCAGTCAGTTACTCAAATTTTCAGATTAGTTTTGTAATGTTATGGCTATTTCAGAATCATGGTAAACCAGTAATATAAATTTCTAGTTACATATATAGTATCAGACCTTGATGGACCAGATTTAGACAGCAGAGCATTGTACCGTAGCTATATTCAGTTCAGAGTGCAACCACATAACTCAAATAGTATGTGGATATCAGCAGTCGATTGTGCCTATTTTGTGGGCAGGCTCCCTGTCAATTAGGGTTGAGGAGGCCGATCTGACTTTCAGAGATCAGTTGACTTATCCTGGTCGGCCAGTTAGGATAGGTCCCGCTTACGGGCCGTACAACCCTATCATGAGGGGTTAAATCATGACTTCCAGTTATCCGTCCAAGGAAGTTTTCTCAGTTATTATTATTATTATTATTATTATTATTATTATTATTATTATTATTATTATTATTATTATTATTATTATATATTAAGATTTATAGAAACCGTAGACATACCTATAAATAATAGAAGTATTATGAATAAAAAATTTAGAAAAATAGTTTATGTTAAATAACATAGGAATGAGCTATACTGCACATTATTTATATGTGTTTTCTCAGTCTCACCTATTTATGGTAGTTTTAAATCAGTTTTTTACAAATATGTAAACTCACCTGCCACACACCAGTAATAGTATATTTCGCCTTACTGAGCGTAGTCTTATCCCAGTGATTTAATATTTTTCAGGTGATCCAGTTAGGCAAGAAAATCAGGCTCGCAAATAGCGGAGACTACAGTACTGCCCTGTCTGCAGGGTGAGTATTTTGGAAATTCATTTTTGGAGTAGTCAATAGGTTTAGTTGAGGGTATTTTTAGAAATGGCTGTATATGCATATTATGGGAAACTTTTGACACTCTGGTATTATATATATTGATATGATTATATATATTTTTCTTTCCGCTATATAGGTAGTTTATTGTGTCACAGATTCCACAGTTTCTATTTAGTCCGTGATGATGGTGGTATGATTTATAATAACAGGTATCAGGGCAGTGAAATTTCACAGTATATATTTATAAGGGGAAAAATGGTAGGAAATATCAAGCCATTACATGAATCCCTTAGACTAAATTTACCATTTAAAAATGATTTATGAATAAATCTCAATGTTGAGTTTAGGATTAAACATTATATAGCAAAAGATCAATTTCCTAATCACTACAAAAAAATCAGGGTATTAGTGATGGTTTTCAAATAGTTGCTATATGTGCTGTTACTACTAACTTTTAGTGACGAATATAATTTTCGTTACTAATAATGGAGTATTAGTGACGGATTAAATCCGTCACTAAAACCCTAACACCGTCACTATATAGTATATAACGGCTCAACTTAAATTCGTCACTAATAGTAGGGGTATTAGTCATAAATTATAAATTTGCCACTACTAGTAAGGGTATTAGTGACAAATTTATAATTCGTCACTACTAGTAGGGTATTAGTAACGACTTAAATATTCATCACTACTAGTGCGGCATTATTGACGAATTAAAAATTCGTGACTACTAGTATGATATTAGTGACAAATTAGAAATTTGTCACTACTAGTGTGGTATTATTGGCGAATCAAAAATTCATCACTAATAAATAGTAGGGTATTAGTGACGAATTTGAATCATTCACTAATAATTAGAAAAATTAAACAACCTTTTATACTAATTTTATTTAATCATGAATTCTTATATAAAAATCTATAATTACATTTTCGAATATATAAATTGAAACCATAATTACTACAAAATTCGTAAATCATTCAAAATTTTGTATTTAAATAAAAATTCAATTAAAATGAAGAAATAACATATGTTCAGATAATAAAAATTATTTTAAAATATTTAAAATTCAAATACAAATACTAATACAAATTCAAATTAAAATACAAAAACTCCATTTGTTCAAATAACAATAAAAATTATAAAGAAATAGTCAAAAGTTGTATCTAACGATTGTAGTGCATGCATGCATGGCATCATGTTGATGTTATGACAGTCGCGAATCCTACAAATTAAAAGTCATTAAAAAAAATTTAGTATACCAAATTGAGGAGAGTTGATGCTAAGTATAATCAGGAAAAATAATTATATGATATAACAAATTGGCAAAGATTTCATAATCATGCATATTACATAATTTGTACGGTAGTAATATCAATAATGAAAAATGTAACATTGCGTTCGAGAGCATAGATTTCAAACATTTGAATGGATTTGGACAAATTTTAATACAATTTAATATTACATTTTATTTAAATTCAATGTAAATTCAAGTCCAAAGTGTCTCAAAACACGAGGAGCGTAAAATTATATTGAAATTTATTAAAATCTATTTAAATCTAAACTTAAGATGTAAAATGCATGCTTGGAACGCAGCATGAGATTAGTTTATGGGGGATTTGCACAATAACTCAATAAGGTATTAGCATTGCATGGAGAAGGGGATGCAGCGAATAAATCTAGCTGGGGACATGTGTCCAATTAGCATGCTTTACTATTTCGTAGACAAGCATTATTCCACTTTTTTTGGTTCTTTTCTACAGTGACATTGCAACTCATATATCCAGACGAATCCCTAATTATGTCTTTTTCAAATGATTATGAAAGTGATGCTCCCCTGTGAATTATGTATATATTCAACTTATGCGTTTTTAAAATTTTCAAATTCTCAGACAAGTGTATATAATATTTTCAATGATTTCGGCACGGCAATAAATGCTTTAAGCTTATCGGACGAAAAAACATGTAAATGAATGTCCGAATGTCCGTTCTAAATGAACTAAGTCTACATTGCCTCGTTTATTATGATTCCTAAGTTTCACTCATCCTTTCAAAAATAGTTTAACATTAAACTAAGCCTATCTTTTGTTTAGGACTTTGGAAAATTTTAATGCAATTTCGGCAGCATGTTATCTGTAAATTGGACGTTTTCCCATAAAACCTGCACCTGATAGGTTGAAATAGATCATTTATAAGAAGTTGAAGGCACACGAGAACCTATATCCACTACCAGCATGCAATACATATCAACTGCATCCGCCATGCAGGAGGCATTCTAAACTAGCGTGAAATCATGTAGCATATTCACGACAGTAATCCATGTAACCATATCTTAAATTCATAATTTAAATAAAAATTGTTATCTCGAGTCATCCAATAATATGCTTGTTGAAAAGCTTTTAAATGACTTAAACATATCCCGAAAAATCGATGTGAGACCCAAATAGACATGAATCTGCTTTGCCACTATCGTACTATATACAAAATAACATGCCTCTGAATCATCTAGGTATTGAAGTAGCTAATGAACTGAGACACAGGTGTTCTATTATCATACGCGTAAAACTGAAAATTAACATAGTCTGTGAGGTTCCCATAACTCTTCCATAGAGCCAAGTAATGTTTCTGAACTTCATTATCATCAAATGGAGCTATAGAAGCAAAAGAGATTACCCCATTCTCCTTAAGGGTAATCTATAAATGAATTTCCCATAACTCTATTTATTTTTCTGTAAATGAAGGTCCATTCTAAATGAATTAAGTCTACATTGCCTCATTTATTATGATTCCTATGAGGTTCCCATAACATAGTCTATGAGGTTCCCATAACTCTATTTATTTTTCTGTAAATGAATGTTCGTTCTAAATGAACTAAGTTTACATTGCGTCATTTATTATGATTCTTAAGTTTCACTCATCCTTTAAAAAATAGTTTAACATTAAACTAAGTCTATCTTTTGTTCAAGACTTTGGAAAATTTTAACATAATTTCGGTAGCATACCGTCTGTAAATTGGACGTTTTCCCATAAAACCTGCACCTGATAGGTTGAAATAGATCATTTATAAGAAGTTGAAGGCACACGAGAACCTATATCCACTACCAGCATGCAATACACATCAACTGCATCCACCATGTAGGAGGCATTCTAGACTAGCATGATTTAACATGTAACTCAATTTGTGATCATAATACCTTATAATTAATCAGAGGAGCCACCCGCATCATCTAGTCCAAATTGGTGCATCCTTTCCTCTAACCGTGCTTGCCTATCCATCATGGCTTGCATCTGGGCTCGAAAGCGGGAGACCTCCGATCTCAATTCTGCATCCCCCATTTCCATCATTTGCATCCGTTGAGCTATGTTCCTCTTATCATACTCGACCTCTTGACGTTGTCGTTCCATCTTTGCATGAGCTACCGTACCCATGGATGATGATGTTGTTAGGGTGATGTAACCACTTCCAAGACCTTTCACCCAGCCCCTCGCTCGTTGCCCAAGTACCTGGGAAGTGATCTCGAAATTTGTCATGTGCTGACTCCCCTATGAAACAGGTGCATCCCTCAGCTCGACCATTCGTGCCTAATTTCAATCATGAAAATGATAAAAAGGAATAAGTAAGACTGCAACTTTGATGTTTTGAATAAAGTAATAAACTAAATCTTTTGCTTCACTTACATGTCTGTCCCTCGCACCACTCCCCCGATCGCCGTTGGTGTATTCTTTGATACAGATCTGGTAGCGGCTCCTCTGCACCAGTCTCGGGATCACACTATATTATCATATAAGAAATCATTAGTATTATGTCATGTAATGGTCAGATAATTTTATATATAGTAATTACTTGGTGATGATTTACGAATAGCTTCGATCCACCGCAATGCGTCGTAGGGAGTTTGCTGCGGTTCGCAGCATTTATTTCACATATGGACTACAAGGAAGATGTAATGACGACTTATTAGTGACATCATTGTGAAAAATTAGTGATTATAATACAAACACATCACCTGATAGCGTGGGTCACGGAAATGGCGACACACCACATCCTAATCCTCTTGGAATATCTTATTGTATGGCCGCGCTTCTACTTCATCTCCCATCACTCGAAAATGGGAGCGCATTTTCGACCGATAGCTCTTAAATTTATTACACAATTGGATGTCGACCGCCCTCCTCACATGGTCATCCTAGAGGATGTCCATACCAAACTCCTTCGCATATATAGGTAATACAATTACAATGTAAAACAGTTGTTAATTGGCTAGTATATTAAAAGTAAACAAACATTTAAATTAAAAGTAGCTTTATAGGGTTTGGTAACTTACCAAAATGCACATGTAAAGAACCATGCGCTGCTCCTGAGTCACCTGCGACCAGTTGAATGCGGTGACTGGAGCATATTGTCGGCATATAATGCCGAGCTCCCTTGTCCACGCGGTGCACCAATCGTTCAGCGGGGCGGTGTATCCTAGAGGAATGTCGATCTGAATCCACTGTTTAGTCCTATCCAGATGCTTCTTCAGCGACATGTTCTTCGCTGCACCATGGCCTGACCTGACCGTGGATGTAGATGCTGAAAGTAGAGTTAATTTAAGAACAACATTATAATCATATACGTGAATAACTATCATCAACAGTTGACATGTAAATAAATAAATTGTATCTATACCAACACTGCTCATGACGGTCGATAACTCACCTTGCATGTCAGTCGCATAAGTGGTATCCATGTCTGGCCGAGGTTTCGATGGCTCAAACAATGGTGCCACCGCATCAGGACCGATGGGGTCCACCGGTCTGGAGGATGTCAGATCATCCTCATGCGATGTACTCGTGTGCCTGAAAGGATTTCTCCAACGTCGGCCTCCTGGTGCCGTATCTGCAAATTAATAGACAAGTAAATATAAGAAGTATGAATATTAGATGGATGCAGCATACATCTATTTTTAAGTTATTTACACATGTCATATACATAGTGACAAAAATAACATGCTTACCCCTCCTATACGTCCTCAATATTGGTATCATCCTCACTTTCTAAAGTGTCTTCCTCTTCACTACAGTACTCGACCCCTGTTTCATCTTCCCCATCAGTTTCTTCATCGTTGATGAAGTGAACGTCTACAGAAGGTTCAATTGTAATGTCAGCAGTCCCTACGTGTTTTGCCCTGGCACCATCCCTATGCAATGGTATAGGATCAACGCCTTCTTCGACAACATCAGCAGCAGATCGCGTTGCTACATGGATAGATGGCTCATCTTCTTGGAATACTGTCTCACTGGCACTCATCTCAGTATTTGCAAATTTTGTAATAGTGTACAAACTTCAGGGAGGAATCTTCTGGGCCATATGCTATTCACCCTTCAATTTTGTGTCTTTAAGGTAAAACACTTGTTCTGCCTGCGTTGCAAGCACGAAAGGGTCATTTTGATACCAGGTATTGCTAAAATTGACACTGGTGAAGTAGGCATCAATGTTTATCCCAGTATTTTTATTGCCGATGTCTAACCAAGTACACTTGAACAGGTAGACGATTCTGTTTGCTCCATAGTTAAGCTCTATAATTTCATCCAACACACCAAAATAGTCAATTTCTTCATCTCTTTCTGTGCCTAGCACCGTAACCCCACAATTTTGGGTTTTTCTATACAGTTCGAGGGACTTTGTATGAAATCGTAACCCGTTAACAATGCAACCGTTGTAGCGATTAACTCGTTGATCGGGGCCACATGCCAATGCATACAAATATTTATTTGTCGTTGGTTCCTTATTGTAATATGTGACTTTCATCTATTAAATAAACAAGAGTTTAGAAGAATAAACCGTCAATAGTGAAAACATACATTGCTTCTCACTCAAGCAGTTTTTGTTACATACACGACTCCCAAACCAGTTGATAAATTCCTTCTTATGTCTTTCGTCAACATTCCATTCATTTTGGGCTAGGAGTTCAGCTTTATGTTCGCTATATGCAACAGTAGTACATGTTAATGTCAAGTAAGTATATAATTATGCATACGTACATACAATGAAAAGTAAGGAGTTTGGAATCACGTACTTGATATATGGAACAGTTTCATCACAATTGTTGAGGATATAAAAATGAGTCTTTTCTAGGTCGTCCATATCAATGAAATCGTAAACTTGTGCACCAAGAGGTCAAACATTTTCTCAAAATATAGAGCTCTTGGGTTCTTCATCTTTGGCATTAATAGCATGAACGTCTGCATTTCGCTCATCACGAGTGAACATTGTGTCAATATCATGTAGATACATTGAGCAAAATGCAAGACATTCACTGTCAATGTACGTCTCAATGATTGAACTTTCTGGCCGTGCCTTATTGCACATGTATCCCTTCAAAGTGGACAAGAACCTGTGCATTTTACGTAGCATTATAGACTTGTAGACACAATAAAGAAAAAAAAATAAAAACAAGGAGATCACGTGACCATTATGTCACGCCCCAAACCCGAAGGTGGGTCCTAGGTGTGAATTTAGTAACCTAACTTGTCTCTGTATCAATTAAAGCATACATGATACCACATACAAAGAGGCTTCGACCCCGTGGGGTGAACGAATGTCCCATTTACATACACATAAACATTCATACTCATCAAAATACACAGCAGAATACCGTTTTTCTATACATAAATGGTACCATACTGGAGTCTATACCATACAAGGATATATATCCCTATAAATACCATACATACTACGGGCATCTACAAAATCCATCACGACAACCCAGTTACAAAAACTCGTACCTATCAGGCACTAGTAGTAGCTAAACGACATCCCTCGCTTTCGGACGCTAGGATGCTAGTTTCGGCTACCCGAAGGACCTGAAAAATATTTCTATATGTTCAGGGTGAGACACCTCTCAGTAAGGGAGAAAACAAGTTATATCAGTGGGTGGCATACCAGTGTTATTTTACATACTTCATAACACTATAAAATACGATACAGTTCGAAACATTTCCGTACAGTTTCATACATATACATACAGTTCTATACAGTTCCAGTATTTTCACAAAAACCATTCCAGTACATACAATACCCAAAACATATGGTCAGTGTCGTCACACTAGTTCGCAACTACACAAGGTCACCTCGTCTTACAGTGATTACATTGTTACATACGCAACTACGCTGCGACAACCGAGGCCCAATAGTGATTACATTGCTCCATATGCAACTACACAAGGTCACCCAGTCTCACAGCAATTACATTGCTACACATACAACTACGAAGCGACGACTCAGGCCCATAGTGATTACATTGTTACATACGCAACTACACAAGGTCACCCAGCCTCACCACGATTACATTGCCACATGCACAACTACGCTGCGACGACCTAGGCCTACATTGATTACATTGCTACATACAGTGTAGAACACACCCTTCGGTGACCAGCCGGAACATACTGGTGATATTTCACACCCTGGATATAGAGCCAGCCACTCTCGCCCACGGTAGCTAACCGATACATGGCTATTTTACAAATCCCTGAAATCATTTTGGAACTCACATTCCTATACATTTCAGCGTACGGTAATTAGCTGCCACATAACTGTTTGACAAATACCTGGAACAAATACATACATCCATACATACCACACTTATTTGGTTTACGGCAAATCATATCATTTACAATTTCAAGTATACAGTTTATGCAAATATGGATTACAGTCACCTCAATAATACAATTTTAACATAACCAACAGTTTTCCGAACAAGGGAGAGATGATACCCGAAATCCCTAATTTTCCCAAAAATTGTAATCCAAAAATCCCGCATTTTTACCTGATAGATTTTCCCAAATAAGTAGCAAAAACATACATACGATCGTAGCCTACAAGCTTACCGATCCCGATTTTGAAATAAAACCGATATAAATAGAATCTCCTTACCTTAACCTAAATTCCAACTACGAACTTTACGGTCCCCAAAACTATGAACCGAGATTCCAAAACCTACAAACCACAATATAGTATTTACTTACAATCCGTACTACTACACATATACTGAATCAGAAGTGAAAATCAAGCCTTACCTCAATTTTAGCCTGAAACCCGAAATCCTCCAAAATGAGATTCTGATCCTCTAGAAACGTAGAGAATCCTTCACTGATCCTCGCAGTAACTACAGATTTGCAATTCAGGTGAGAAATGGCGAAGCAATCGAGGAGAGAGAAAGAGAGAGAGGAAAACCATAATTTAGCCAAGAAGAAACTACAAATATCCTTATAAAGACCTTTGACCCGGGGGATTTCTTCGACGAATTGGTGTTTCTTGTTAACGAGGTCTTCAGGGATTTCGTCGATGAGACGGAAATTTCATCAACGAATCTTGATATTTCCAACTTCCGCCTCTCGGCTTTTCCTCGTTGACGAACCTCTGAATTTCGTCGACAAGAAGCCTACTACCTTCGTCGACGAATTATGGTCTCATCGATGAAGTCTACAAATTTCCATTTTTACTCCTCTTTTACATAATAAACTCACATCTCACGATTCAGGTTCTTACACATTATACAAGGACTTTATACTTTACCTCTCAATAGGATACATCCAATGATATTGAACCAGTCCTCCAATTATGGCCTCCCTTGGTAAATGGACAGTTAGGTAGACCATCACATCGAAGAATGCTAGCAGAAAAATTTTCTCCAACTTGCATAATATGATCATGATGTCATTCTCTAACCGTTCAAGTACGTTTATGCTCAATTTTTTTGAGCACAACTGCCGAAAAAAGAATCCCAGCTCAATCAGCACCAAGCGAACATCTTCAGTCAAGTGTCCACGAAGGAAAACGAGTAGAACCCGTTGTAGAAGGACGTGACTGTCATGACTTTTCATTCCTAGCATCTTCCCTTCCTTCGTGTTTATGCATCGAGCTATGTTCAATGCATATCCATCGAGGAACTTTACTGATTTCAACCATTCGAAGAATTTATTATTCTCATCTTTCGAAAATGTGTAACAAGCTGATGGCATGAGAATTTTGTCCCCATCACGAAACAGGTGTAGCTCAAGTCGTATTCCCATATCTTCCATATCTCGGCGAGCATTTGCGATGTCCTTTGTCTTCCCATTTATATCAAGCAATGTACCAATGACATTCTCACAAATGTTCTTTTCGATGTGCATGACATCAAAGTTGTGGCGTAGTAGAAGATCTTTCCAATATGACAACTCGAAGAAGATGCTTCTCTTTGTCCAATTCAACTCTCACTCAGCACGTTTTCTTTTTCTACTAGTCGGTGGTTTCCCAAATTTCACATCTCCGATCAACCTTAGATGGTTTAATATCTCTTCCCCACTTACCTGCTTTGGTGGCGACCTTCGTTCAGGTTTTCCATTGAAGCTTCTAATGCCACGAGTCCTCCAAGGATGTCCAGTTCATAGAAAACGGCAATGACACATAAAGCATAACTTGCATCCATGCTTCAAGGATAAGGACCCAACATCCTTATTATATACTAGGCATGTTAAGTAACCTTTTGTGCTCCAACCTGACAGGTTGCCGTATGTGGGGAAATCATTAATTGTCCACAAGACTGCAGCATGCATCCGAAATGTTGTCCCAGTTTCCACATCGAATGTCTCCACTCCTTTTTTCCCATAATTCTTTCAACTTGTCAATTAATAGAGACAGGTAAACATCAATATCATTACCAGGTGCTCTCGGTCCGGGAATCAATAGAGACATATAAATGAAAGGGTCTTTCATGTATCACCATGGCGGCATATTGTATGACATCATCATAACTGACCACATGCTATATGGGTTGATCATGTTACCGAAAGGATTGAACACATCTTAAGCAAGGTCAAGTATGATGTTGCAAAGATCACAAGCAAACCACAAATGCATTTTATCAAATTCAGCCCAAGCTTTAGAGTCTGTTGGATGGCTAAGGGTGTTTCCATCTTGAAGACGTTTCTCTTGATGTCATCTCATATCTGTAGCAATCTTTTTGCACATATACAATCGTTGCAACCACGAGATTAATGGACAATATCACAAAAAATTTTTAGGAATCTTTTTACCCTTCTTCTGATTAGTTGTATACCTCGGTTCACCACATTCTGGGCACTTGTTCGCATTTTCATGTTCACCATAAAAGTATGCACAATCATACCTACACGCATGTAATAAAGTGTAACCGAGACCCAATTCATGCATGTATGTCTTCGCCTCATAAAAAGACTTAGGAAGTGTTTCACCATCAGGCATTGTTGCTTTAATGAGGCTTAAATGCATGTTGAACGTGCTCTGAGATAACCCATGCATTGTCCTTGCATGAAGCATCTTTATCAGAAACTCTAATTTTGAGAACTTTTTATAGTTTGGATATAGGGGCACCTGTGCATCCCTCATGAGATTAGCAAATGGTTTACCGAGTTGATTCAACGTACTAGGATCGCAAGGTATGGTACCCGCTGAAGTAGTTTCATCACCAGTACGTGACACACCGACATCACCTGTGTCCATTGCAATCCCCCTTTGCAAGTCACCTAACATTTCAATTAACCCTTCCAAATGTGTATCACCAGCTACTATGTTTGCCGCCTCATCTTCATCGTCTTCATTATCACTTTGAACTACGTAATCTTCACCGTGGAACACCCATCTTGTTTACCTTTTCTCCATTCCAAAGTCTAACAAATGTGAATGGACTAGAAAAATGTGTTTGAATGTTATGTTTGGGCATTTCTTGTAAAGACACCTTATTCTACTGGCTTTGTCTGCACGAGGACACGCAAACTCTATAAAATCATGTACCCCTTTCACATATTCTGGAAAAAACCTACCCCGAGTGTTCATCCAACTCTTATCCATGTTCATTAATTACCCTATAATATGTTCAAGTAAATGGTGTTCATTATATTCTCATAATGTTTATCATGCATGCATCGTGAATCCTATAATCAACCATTATACTCTAAAGGGTACAGATCCTATCTCATTCAGGAATGTTGCATTTACATTGCGATCAATCGCTCAAATTCCTTCGTCGTAGTCATTATAAATTTCGGCATCATCTCCCCATGGCTCTCCAAGTACAAAATGGGGGAAGTGAAAATTTTGCTAGTTTTCCATCACTAACAAATTGTCATGACCCCCCCCCCCACTATTGACCCAGAGAACACAAGTAAAGACGCGCTCGAAATATATAATGACAATTGACAAAGCGTGAATGATGACAACAATATAAATACAACTTCTTGAACTATCCACATTGGACAATCCAAGAATGGTTGAAATACAAACATTACTAATCGTAAGTGAAACAAATAATTAACATGTTCAAGTGATTATTAGTCAACATAGTATGACTAATAATCAATTGAAATATAACAATTGATTTGTCTTGCATGTACGATTAGGAATGAATGTATAGTAACCGTTCTTGGACGGGTCTAAGTTTCAATGAATACATGAAGTTGAAAAAAAAAAAAAAAACATGCAAGGGGCTATGATTTCAGGCTTTGGTTTTGAGGAATATAAGACTTATCTATGCATTGCATGTAATGACCCCAAAAAGGGTTATAGAAGATTAGTAGAGTGATTCCAAAAAAAAAAAAAAATTAATAATAATTAATTAATTAATTAATCGAATAAAAAAAGAAAAAAAATTTAATTAAAATTTATTTTTGTTTTTATTAATAAAATATATTATTATTAATATTAATTAAATATACTATTATTATTATTATTATTATTATTATTATTATTATTATTATTATTATTATTATTATACTGAAGCCTAGAAGCTTCAGGCTTCTTCTTCTTCTTCTTCTTTTCTTTTACTTCTTCTGCGCAACTCTGCAAGTTCTATCTCTCTCTCTCTCTCTCTCTCTCCTCTCATTCTCTCTCCCTCTCTTCTCGATTTCGTGGCAGATTTTCGCTCGATCGAAAATCCGAAGATACCACTGGACTCCATTCTCCGTTGCCGTCATTTCTACCAGAGCGAATTGGTGGTAGGACCAGCATAGGCGTATTCCCTAGGATAAGTCATTTCCCTTTTTTCTTTAATTTCTTGTAAATTATAAGTCCAATTGACGAACGGACACCACCACGAGAATCTAGGGATGATTCTCTACAAGTCTAGTAGAACAGAATTCTCGTGGGGGTGTCGAGTCAAAACCCCAAATTTGGGGTACAATGGTTATTAAGGGGCTTATTTTTAATTAATTAGAATTAATTTAGAAATGCTAAAATATTGAACATCTGGAGCTGAAGTAGGATTTCTGGAATTTAAGGCCTGGGTGAGCGCCGTGGGTGTAATTTTGAGACACGTAGACAAAATTCAGAAAATTAAGTGGGGGTGTTAAATAATAGTTTAAATATTAATTTGAGGTATATGGAGCCTAGGGAAGGCTAGATGAGTATTATTTTGGAGAAATAGATTAATTAAGCTGGGAAAAATATAAATTGCAGGAGTTAAATTTCGGGCGCCAAGGGCGTGAGATTTTGGGTTCTAGCGAGACTCTCAGTAAGTCAGGTAAGGAGAATAAGTTATAACAGTCTTTTTATGAAAATTAAAGGTTGAGAAATATGCGAAAATGGCGTATGTTATTTTACCTGAAATTTATTTTGATATAAATATCAGATGAAATTTGTGTGGCATATGATTTATATTGAGAAATGTTTAAACTAAGTTAGATGATTTACCCTGTGAAATATGTGATACTGAAATGTGTTTTAATATGAGAATTGAAATGTGGGAAAATGATGAAAGTAAAATGTGCAAGAAATGTATTCTCTGAGAAAATGAAGAAAGGTGAAATATGGAAATGTGATTTGAGAAATATTGAGTAATTGTGAAATAAGATATGTATATGATAGTATGAGATGAGATGAATTGTGAACTGAGAAGATATCATTTAAATGATGAAATGTGTTGAGAATACTGATATTGAAATGTGAATATGTGAAATGAAAATATTGCAATGTTAATTCTGCAATATGAAAATGAGAAATGTGGAAATACGTGAAATATGAATGATAAAATGCCAATACCGCATAATGATTGTGGGTATGTGGTGGTAAACCTTGTTGGATGGTTATGATATTGAGTACGGTACCGTTGCTAGTGGTGTTAGTGCAACCACACGGACTCTTGGAGCGTGTGGCGTGACAGTCGACTGAGCCATTTTGTAGGGTTGTTGGGCCCCCTGAGTCTGAATCAGCGTTATAGGTCGGCCAGTCGTACTACAGACACGATATGTGATATGACATTTGATCTAATTGGGTTAGCCAACCGCAGTTAGATCCAGCCTTCAGGCCGTACAACCTTGACCATGGGGGAAAGCATGGCGTGGATAGAAAGATCCTCAGGGTGGCCATGAGTTACAGACGCGATGTTGGTATTTGATACCAAGGATACTCATGAGTCGGAAAGTAAAATGAAAATGAAAAGTAAAAGAATGATAAAATTGACTAAAATGAGAAATGAAAGAAAGAATGGAAATTGAGAAATAAAGAATGATAAAATTAAGAAATGGAACCGTGTGAGTTGATAATATACATATTTGAGGCGAAGTGAAACTCTCCGCTTAAGGGCTTGCTGAGTAAGGTGAGTACCCTGATAGGTATCAGATGTGGCCAGATGTGGTTGCATAACGTGTTAGGGCAGAGGGAAGCTACCTGTATGGGTGGGTAATCTTCACTATTCTCAGGAACTTCGCGGTAAATATGCGTTGGAAATTATTGAATTTGAGAAATGAATTTAAAGTTTATAAAAGTTTGTGTTGTATATCTATATGATTATGAGAATGTCTATATCATTGTATTTTCTCAGATGATACGATGATTTGAAAAGTAAAGTTTATTATAATTGAACTCATATGACCACACACTGTAAATAATTTATTCCTTCTTATTGAGATGTATCTCACCCAAATTATCTAAAATTTTTTAGGGGACAGAGATAGGCCAGGTGGTAGAGCTCCGTGATCATAAGGAGCTGGGACCCGATATACAGGGTGAGTTTGGACTAGGGAGGTGTGATTCCCTAGGATTGTATTGTTTTTGGATATGAGATAGTATTGTGTATATGTGTATATGGATACTCTGGGTATTGTATTCTAACTGATATGTATATATTGTCTTCCGCTGTTAGGTTGTATAATAAAATAACCTTTTACCCGATACCTAATGCGAGTCGGGTCGTATGAATAATAGTAGGATTGTTGACGTGGCCGATTTGTGGATTTATGACGTGATTATTTATTTGTTTATGAAAAAAAAAAATTATACGAAAATCAAGGCGTCACATTGCATGTACGCATTTGTTTTTTAATAATATGTGTAAGGACGATCAATTTTATCTAATGCAATGGATGACTTAAAATGACATTTTTTTCAAAGTGGTGTAAACTCGTTTCCTTTTTTAAGGATTTTCGATATAAAATAGTTAGAATGGAGAATAACTTTCATTTTTACTAAATCAAAAAAGGAATATCGCACCAAAGTGAAATGCCAAAATACTAAAAACTAGTAGAATTGCACAAGAAATATAAATATAAATAGAGGAATAACAAAATTTCACAAGCAATAGAACTAAACACAATAAAATAGCATTATTCCATCACCTTGAAGCAAAATACTACAATTTCATTGGAAGGGCAATCTCAAATAACACATTGATCATATAATCGAAATGTGTGAGTAGCTTAAATACCCAAAAAAAAAATGAATGTGAATGATCAAGCATATAAAATATTAAGTAGAAATATTAAAGTTATAAATATATTTAAGATTATTTACCATCTATAATCATATTTTTAATTTTAAGTAAAATTTAAAACTAATTTTTTTCTAATTTAAAAATTTTATGCCTTAGCTCCAAATAACATCCTGGTGACCTCATCAAATTGCAAATAAAACGTAAGAATTAAATGATAAATGGTCATAGAATTAATTTTTTCTTTTTGTTGGCCATTAAATGATTTTTGTGTAACTTTTTTTTTTAAAAAAAGTCTTATTTAATGGAGGTTGCTCATCTGTTACATTTCAATCTAATATTTAGGAAATAGCATTTTATTAAGAAAATGAAAAAATAGGTGAGTCAAATGCACACACTTCTTAGAAATTATAGGAACCTTAAACCTTCACAATTAAAAAAAAAAAAAGTAGAAGTATTCTTTTTCTTCAAATTAATGATTTTGTTTGAAAAAAGAAGAAGAAGATAAAAATAAGATGAATTTTTTTTTCTGTCTAAAATATGATTATGAATGAAGATTTATTCAAATATAAAATGAAAATCGAAGTTTAAGGGCATGGAACATAAAAAAAAAAATTTATTCATTAATTACAAAATAAAACCTAGGTTAACATTTTTTTTTTCTTTTCCCTTTGTGTTTTTTGAAGTCTTAAGCGTATCCTAACACCTAGAAACATAAATTTCATTATTCATAGATAGATAATTCCTCATTTTATAGTTAATTTTAGCCCAATTTTTAAAATTTTTAAATTATCCTTATAAACTGTTCATTTTCTTAACTGTTAAAACAAAATATTTTATAGTTACTTTTATCATTTTTAAAATATCCTTATAAACGGTTCATTTTGGTAACTGTTAAAATAATATATTAATGATAAAATAACAATTTTTTTCTCAAAAAAAAAAATAAAAATAAATGTAGCATTCAATGCATGAAGGTAAATTTTATTATTAGTGGATAAAGCTACTTGACGAACACCACATCCTAATCTCATCAAGTTAAAACTTTACCAAAGCATAAAGTAATTAATTTTTATTTTATAATATTTATATGAAATAAATGAACAAAAGTTGATAGTTTTGACACTATTTGCTTATGGTAATAGTTTTACTTCTAATTTTTAATTTTTCAAATAGTTACAAAAATATTGTTACATAAATGCCACCTTGTTTTCTAATTTTCCAACTTTATATAAAAAGTTGGAAAGATTTTTTTTGCTATTTTTTTAAGATTGCTAACTCTTACTTTACGTATTAAAGTATAGAATTCAAATCTTGGACTTCAAAAATAAGCTAATGCTTTTATAATTCTTGGAAAATTAAGATTGGACTGTGATTAAGGTAGCTAAAAATATTACTACATACCCAGAATGAATTACTGGAATGGAAGCAGCTCCCAACAATGAGAGCTTCCCTAAGAGTGCGTGTCTCTGACTGTACATCAAGAATTGAAGTTTCCATATGATGATTTAAAATTCAGAACCAAGCATTAAATCAAACTATATCTGCTGAAGTTAATTAAACACTTCACTATTTGGTTTAACTAACAAAGCTAACAACGCTTTATCAAACTCACACTCCAACTTTAGGAAAAGCCAATAAAAGCTTATCGGCATTTTATTTAACTATTCCAAAAAATTTATCATACCTTTTAAACATTTACTAGAGTTATATGAGCTTCGAGAGTATCATATAGTCGTCACAACTGAAAACCAAATTACAAAACATTCTTTAGTTTTTTCAATATAAATTTTACTAAATGCATGAGAGGCTTTCAAATCTTACGATGTTTGCAAAGTTAGTGTAATTTAATCTTTAGAACTTGTTTTCTGCAGCAAATACTTTTTCAACAATCATAAAGTTCCAAAAACTCATCCATAATTATACACAAATTTTACATGTTTTCTGCAACTGAGCTTAACAGCCTTGAACCAAAATAAATAGATAAGGCTAGGAATCCTGCCTTATATGCTTGATCATTCACAAATCAATTTTGATCATTCACAACATTCCCAAATCAAATTTAAATATTCACAGTAGATAAAATCAAGAAATATATGCTTGAAAGTAAAAAGATAAAGGGGAAGAAGAACCTGGGCTTGCGGCTGAGAGTAGGGGGAGACTGGGAGAGAGGATCATCGGAGCAGGATGAGGGGAAGAGGAGGAGTTGGAGCAGACTTGCGGCCGATCGAGAGTAGGGGGAGACTGGGAGAAAGGATCGCCGGAGCTGGAGGGGAAGAGGAGGAGCTGGCGTGATGGCTTGCGGCGGAGAGCAGCGGGAGACCGACTGAGAGCTTTGTTCGTAGGAGCAGGCGGAGGGGAAGGGGAAGAAGCTAGGAGAATGAGAGAAAATATCCCGCGGACAACAATAAGGGTTTTTGGGTTTTAGTGACAGTTTCAAAACCATCACTACTACTCTCCATTTATTTTTTTTATAAATAACAAAGCATTAGTGACGATCTAAATTCGTCACTAATAAGACACCAATGGTGACGAATTTATAAATTCGTCACTAATATTTTGGGTATTAGTGACGGTTTCAAAAGCGTCACTACTACTCTCCGTTTATTTTTTTATAAATAATAAAGCATTAGTGGTGGTTAAAATTCATTACTAATATAGAAATTTGTCACTAATAAGACACCAATGGTGACAAATTTATAAATTCATCACTAATATTCTGAATTTAAATTTTTTTATATATTGTTTTTTAAAAAAGGAAGTATTAGTGACGAATCTAAAAATTCATCACTATTAGTCTCTTATTAGTGACGAATATACAACATCGTCGCTAATACTCTAAATTGAAATTTTTTTAATTTGTTTTAAAAATAAGGAATTATTAGTGACGGTTCCCAAATCCGTCACTAATAAGGGACAATTAGTGACGACTTCATAAATTCATCACTAATACTCTGAACCTAATATTTTTAATTTTTTTAAAACAGGTAGTATTAGTGACGGTTGTCAACCGTCACTAATAAGGGTCAATAGTGACGAATATACAAATTTGTTATTAATAGTCTCAACTTAAATTTTTTTAGTAGTGACGGTTGTCAAATCCATTACTAATGCCCTATTAGTAGTGACGGTTCTCCCAAACCGTCAATAATACCCTTAACCAAATTTAATATATATTTTTTAAATAAAAAACTAGTAGTGACGGTTTCAAAACCGTCACTAATTATTAGTGTCAGATTTCCCAATCCGTCACTAATACCTTTACTTAATTTTTTTTTTATATTTTTTTAAATAAAAACACTAGTAGTGACGGTTTCAAAACCGTCACTAATGTGTTCTTATTAGTGACGGATCTCTCAATCCGTCAATAATACCCTTTACTTAATTTTTTTTATATTTTTTTAAAAATAAAAACACTAGTAGTGACGGTTTTAAAATCGTCATTAATACACCATTGTTAGTGACAGATATCCCAATCCATCACTAATATCATTAACTAAATTTTTTTAATATATTCATAAATATTAGTGGTGACGGTTTGTTAATCGTCACTAATAAGTGACTTTTAGTGACGAATTTAATCCGTCACTAATACCATAAAATCGTAGCTAATATTTTCCCAAAAAAATTTTCGCGCGAAAATTATTTGCCGCGCAGTTTTTAGTGACGAAAAGTATTAGTGACGATTTTAAACCGTCACTAATAGTTTTGTATTAGTGACGGCTGCTAAAACTGTCACTAATGCTTACACTATTAGTGACGCTTCTGAAAAATCGTGACTAATACAACACTATTAGTGACGGTTTTAAAACCGTAGCCAATACTTTCGTCACTAAAAACCTGTTTTTTTGTAGTGTAAAGTTCATTACAATGTGATGAAAAAAATAGTATGCTATATTTAAAATATTTGTACTACAACACATATAGCATAATTTCACAAATTAAAATCATTGTCCATTTGAAGGGGATAGCCAATATATTCATATATTCACCAAGCACAAAATTGTATGTGTATTAAGTTAAACTGGATATAATCATTAAGACTTGCGTATTGGCTTGATCTTACTAAAATTTAGAACTTTAAGCACAAACACTATTTAATCATTTAAAACATTGGTACCCCTTATATAATTAATCCTAACATCTTATGAGTATTAAAAATGTTCCTATTTAGCTTCTCAAAAGATGGCGTACAAGAATAATATGATCTATAAACAATTCAACAAAATATATGCATTAAAACCAAGTCATGCTTTTTCAAATTATTTTCAATTTGGGAAATAATGCATTTTAAAAACATTTTTCAATGGGATGTGATTTCCTATGCAGAACACTTTTTAAAACCTCCAATCAATTGATTTTACAAAATTCATTTTCAGTAATCGAATGGTAAACTCTATACAGTGAAAAAAAGTAGAGGATTTGCCAAGGGTTACCCCTCACAATAGGGAAGCACCGAAAAAAAAAAGTTGTTGTAATCATTATGCAAATAACAATTAAGCTTACTGCATCCAGACTCTTATACCAATTGTTGGAAATGGTGTGATCCCAAGAGGGGGGAGAATTGGGTTTAAAATATTTTGACTAATTTAAACTTTTACTGATTCACCACATGTCATATCTCATTCAATGTACACGCATGTATATAAAATGATTTTAACAATGAAAGCAAACATACACGTGTGCAGTATATTTTATTTAAATCAAATGTGTGTATGCAAATAATTATGACATTAAATAAACATTCATACACATGCTGAAATTAAAATGCAGAAATTTAAATAAGATAGAGAGAGTGATACACAGATTTTTTATTGAGGTGCCAATACTGCCTACGTCCCAACCTTGGGCATACCCCCCAAGGATTATACTATCCCTGCTCACTTAAATGAGTGGAATAGAAGCCTTTACATCCTCTCCTTACGAGGCGAGGAAAACCCTAACTCAATTATCAGGTTGAGCCCAACAAGTCTCCCTTACAGGGTGGAGACGCCCTAACTCAATTTTCAGGCTGAACCGAACCGGTCTCATTTACAGGACTAAGACTCCCCAATTCAATTTATGGGCTGAACCCAACCAGTACATTAAAAATATTTTTGTATAAGATAATGCTTTTGAAAATACAAGTAAATATGTACACATCTAAGTTTTACAATGCACTCTCTAATATGATATGATTTATACTAATAGAAAAAGGGTGTTTATCAAATAATTTTTACACAAATAAAAATATATGTGTGTGTATAAAAGATATAATCTCTAATCAAAGATTTTTGCAGATAAAAACGTTTGGAGAATTTGGAGTTTAAGCTCAAGAAAAATATTTGTGCAATAGATAATTTTCCCAATAATATTTATCATGAAAATAATCGGGAGAAATTTTAACCCAACTCTCAAAAATGATTTTATAAAAAACAAAGCTTATGTAAGAGTGGATGATCTAAAGTAAATTCCCACACGAAAATTTCTCTTTCAAAGATGATTTTGCAAAAGTTAATAAGTGAAAGAGATTTTAAGGGAGTATTAAAACAATTGCCCCAAAGAAAGAATTTTGCAATGAGAAATAAGTTTGGGGGAACTTTGTTAAAAATTAGCCCAAAGGATTAGAGAGAAAAATTTGTCTAATCAAAGTTACTAAAAAGTTATGAAATAGGTATTTATAGTTTTTCTGAAAATTATGATCGTTAGAGACATATTGGGAATTTTTTAAATTATTTAATCAAAATTTAACCTCAACTACCGCACTTAATTTTAGTGAACCCGAGAGGTTTAGTTGCCTAGTTCATAGGGTTGGTTTCCCGAACACTCACAAAGAGAAAGTAATTTTTTCAAGTTCGGTTGACCGTTGGCAACGACCAATCGGCTGAGCAAGGCGATTTTCCTTCCCTTCATGATTTCGGTCGCCCGTCCTAAGGTTTGGTCGACCGAGGCGTTTTTGAACTACAAGTTCGGTCGTCCAGGAACAATAGAAAAGTCAAGTTCCATGGTTCGATCGACCGTGAAGGTAAGCTCATTTTACCATCAGTCGCCCGATGCATGGTCAACAAGTGGAGTTTTGGCCTACAGTGTGTTTGGTCAACCAAGGTGTTTATAACTAAAATGGGTTGGTCGACCGAGGCTTTTCAACTAAGCCAAAAATCCAACGTCGGTCGACTGCTCCTATTTTGACCCTAACTAATTTAAACCTTTTTGTATGATTTAGTTGTTAAGAAAAAAGTTTTCTGCGAAGTGTGTTAGTCCTTAGGGTCTATCTACGGTCATCTGAGCTTTCAAACATATCATGCAGATGTATGCATTATTACAGACCAATTTAAACCTTTTTGTATGTCTTCTTCTTTTGCTCTTTATTTTTCATGAAATTCACCAGAAGAGTGTGAGCTTTATGTTCATGCTGGCATCCATTTTTCGGTATCTTATGTTTGTGCTAAAATGAAAACATATTTACACACTAAATGCATACATAAGATACTAGTACTTTGTCAGCGTCAAAACAGGGATTGGACTCAAAAAGTCAACACACATTCAGCACAATACTCTCACACTCACTCACATCATATTAATGCACACACTTCTCAATATGTAGTTGAATGGGATAGATAGTAAAGGAAGGCATTTTAATGTGATTAAATTGGATGGAATAGCGCGCCGACATTCTCACTCCAGTGCATCAAAGCTAGCTTCTTAGCAGCTCATCCTCATCCACAACTCATCCTCATCAAAGCTCATCAAGACACATCATCAATACTCTCCGTTTCCATTTGACCTTAACAAAAGGTTGACCCTTACTTCACAACGATATATGCTTCGAGTTCTAGTAGACATGTTTCCTACATTTCAGCAGTAAGCTCATTGACTCCAGCTAGTAATTTGCAATCTCCATAATCCTTTTTTTTTTTTTTTTTGGCACAAATTTTGGTTATGTTTCCAACTTTTTATGACGTTAAAATAATCGGCAGGTGTTATGTTTGGTAAAAAATTCAGCCATTTGAATAAATGACTTTAATTGCAAAATAATATAACATCTTATATATATGAATGTGTATGTGTGCGCATCTAGAAAAATTATACAGGAGACTTTCTCTTCTCTATTTTCTTAATTATATATTTACTGAAAAGGATTTCTTTTTTATATGAATGAATGTCGGACCAATTTATCGCATTTCTAACATTCGGGAAACATGCACATGAACACAAGGAGAGGGAGAGGTTCGAGCATAATTTCTCCACTGAAGCCATATATTCCTCAAGAAGCGAAGTGTTGCTTCAGCGACACCCTCTCCATTTGCGCAAGCTGCTTTTGACATAAATTAATATTCATCCATAAACTACTCTCATCATCAACCCAAACCAAAAATCCCAAAAATCTTCTTTGACTTGTAGGGTTTGGGGGTTTCTCTCTTCTTCTTCTTCTTCTTCTTCTTCTTTTCCCATTTGGGAGTGGTCTAGTAATGCAGAAACCCAAGCCATGCAGGGGTATCTGATTTAATGATGCTAGTTTATCTTTTACTAGTAGAAAACTGGAGCTATGCCCTGTATCTAATTTAATAATTGAAAGCGTCGTACACAATAATGTGTCATTTATGACATTTTTAGTAATTTTACAAACCTATGTTTTAGACATAAAAAAATAAGTTATAAAATTTTTTTTTTGGTGTTGAAATACAATTGTGTAATTAAATTAAACTAATGAATCTCTATATGAGTATTTTTATCTTGTAGACACCCCATTTTGCACTAAGCTATATAATACAAATGGGTAGAATTTATTAATGCAATAAAATGGAAAAATACAAGAAAAAAAAAACTAAATACATGGAAAACAAATAAATAAAAATTGAATACATTAAAATAAAAAATAAAAAAATAGAAAATGAAATTAATTGGGTCAGCATCATCTTCATTTTTAAATTTGAAAGTACGAAAGGAAAAAAAAAAATTAGACATGTGGAAATTTACATAAGAAACATGTGATAAAATTATGGTTTAATACAAGCATGAATTAATCAATTCAATTCAATTTTGATTGATCAAATTAGGTGCTAATTGATCAAATTAGAATTGATTTCCTAAGCCTATAAATGGTGGGCTTATGATGGTGAGATACAAAAATGAACATAGAGAAGAATTACTTAAAGAGTTTTTAAGAGTTTGAGTGCTTGAAGTTGAGAAGGTGAAAGAAGATAGAAGATCAAAAAGTTTGACTTGGATAAACGGGGAGAAAATTGGTTGTAGAGAATCAAAGCAGCATATTTAAAGATTTAAGGAGTTAGAAGACAAATGCTGGTTCCTTTAATTTTATTTAGCTCCTTTTGGATAATTAAATGTGCAAAATTTTAAATTCAAAATTTTGTGATTTAAATGTAAGTGGGAATTTTAATCTGAATTGATTACCCAAATCCGGAGTTAGTAACTTAAATCCAAATAGTCATAATCAATTACCTAAGATCCGACCTGAATCCGGGTAAACTTGACTTGGATCTTAATTAGTTGATCCGAAGATCCAAGACTCAGATCCAAGTTGGAACTAGGTCCATTGATCATTGACATTTAACCCAATACCAATCCCAAGTGAACTGAAACCAATAATCTCGTTTCCAATTTAAGCCTATTGGACTCGGCCCAATTGGTTGAGTCCCATTTAATTAAATCCAAGTCTAGTCCAATTGTCTTGCAACCCGTTTAATTAAACCCGAGCCTATCCCAAGGGTCCTACAACCCATTTAATTAAATCCAAGTCCAATGCCCAATTGTCCTACAACTCAATCTTAAGTACAAGTCCATCAACCCATGCTCCACAATTCAGTCATAACCAAATCCAAACCAGCTAACCTAACCAAGGTCGCACCTTTAGAAGGTGACGTGGCGCAATCTTGGCCATCCAGTTTGTGTTGTCTTTGGATGGTCGGATTGCTGTTATGTTAGCAATCCGTGTCAAACTTCCACAACCAACCAGAAACTGCCATGTGGTGGGTGACGTCAATCACCACATGGCAAGTGACGTCATCCTACTGCATAAAATGAAAAAAAAAAATAAAAATAGAGAAGTTGCCATAGGGCAGGTGACGTGAGTTAAAGAAAAAAAGGAAAGGCCGGTGCACAAAGCTCTCGTGCGTATGCAGGGTCTGGGGAAGGGGCAAACCACAATGCAACTATAGAAAATTTAAAATAAATAAATAAATAAAGTACAGCCACATGTCTCCACTGTTGGCAGACACATGGTTCACTTATCTCAACCAAGTCAAATCTGGTTTAGATCGATTGAACCAATCTAATTTTTGAACCACTGGTTCAGTTTAATTTTTTTAAAATTGACTTGTTATTGATTTTAAATTTCTTTAAAAAATAGTAAAAAAATTAGAAAAAATATTTTTAAAATCAGAAAATAAACAAATAAATAAAATATTTGAGTTATTTTGACTTGATAACAAAAAAATGGAAAATAAAAATACCAAAAAATGAAAAAAAAAATTCTTTAAAATCCTAGAAATTTTTGGAAAAATATTGGAAAATGTTTAGAAAAAATTCTACAAAATTTTGAAAAAATATGGGAATATTTTAAAGACTTTTTTTTGCTCAAATTTGATGGTTGTTGATTATTATTTGTATATGTATATATATATATATATATATATATATATATATATATATATATATTTATGTATGCAACCCAATGATTAAACAAAGGGTAAATAGGTATTTTAAACCTTACTTATATTAGTTCTTAGGGGGGTTTATCTAACATAATCTTCTCATTTGAAGGTCTTATTAGACGTTCCTAAATCGCACTTTATTTTTCATTTTCCCTTTATATTTTTATTTATTTATTTATTTTAAAGGAGTTAATTAAAGACATTAGATTCAATTTAGGAATAATTAATAATTAATTAGGGTGTCATGCGTAGAACAGATGTGTAGGGGGTGCTAGTACCTTCCCCCCGCATAATTGAACTTCCGATCCCAACTATGATAAATGCAGACCAAGACTACTAGTTCCTTGGCCTAGAATTAATTTAGAGTCTAATTAACGAGTGGTAATTAGGTGAACTAATCACACCTAAGTAAATAACAGGTTAGTGGTGACTCTATCAAACTTTAAATATAATTATTCCTCGCCATTCCGGATCCGTCTCTGGGACGTTGCGACATATCTCATTCTCAACCATCTCACCTCTAAAATGCTCCAGATGTAATATTCTTCACTTAATTTTACAATTTAAAATGCTAACTACTCTCGCAAAGGTTTTAAACATATAAGTGAAGATTTAAAATAAGTTAAAATTAAAAATACAAAAATGTACAATAAAAATATTGAATGATATTAAAAAGGAAAACCACTTTATAAAAAAAAAAAAAAAATCATTTGTCAAAGAATCCACAAGTAACTAAATTTTATATGACTAATTTATTCACAAACATATATTAAACTACTTTCTTAACTCACATTTTTCATTAAAAAAATTCCAAAATAAAAAAGAAAATCATGAATAGTTGTCACACACCTTGAATTCAAAAGCTTAGCACTATTTAATCATATAGTTCATTGCAAATTTTAAAAAGTTACAAAGAATTACACATGATATTATGTTTGACAATTTAATTATTGACTAATTTTAACGAAAAACAATTAAGCTTGGTGACCAAACTAACGCAAGTTAAAGAGTTTGTCCATTATAGGGACTAGCATAGTAACTTAAAAAAAAACAACTTGCCTTTCATTGAAAGTCTCGTCTTCAACCTTAATTTAGCAAAATAACTAGTTTATTTCTAACCTTTTTCAATGTAAACAATTAGCCACACTCCACCTAATAAAACTAACATACTAACTAGACAACACCATTCCTAAAACACCTCATATTGTCCATACATCACCCTAGCATCTTTGCATTCTGATATAAATAAATAAATAAATAAAAATAAAATATTCCCTAACAGGGAAAAAAAAATTGATTGATGCTCTTGCTTCAATAAGTATTAAAGAAAAAATTGAAACATGAAGAATCAATGGTATCTTATTGCAAAAACTGAACCGTGAACACTAAGTTCTTAAGGAGGAGGCAAGCAGGGGTATTTAAACAAGATTACATGATATAGAAATATGAATCCCATAGAATCTGAAATATTTCCAGATTTTATTAGGAGTCCATAAAATTTGCTTTGTTGACATATGTCGTGACGTTCCCATGCGGAACGAAGCGAATGAAAAGTGAATTTAAATTTTCGTGAAAAATGATGTAATGGAGTCTTCACTAACCTTTTAGTGTGGTTAGAACATTTGATTACTACCCAATTAAGGATAGAATCGGTCTGCGTTATCAGAGATGGGTTCGGTAGTACGGTTACATGAGGGGAAGATATTCGCACCCCCTACGCGACCATTCTTACAAATGGTACCAGATTAGTCGAAAATTATCCCAAAATTAATTTAATAAGCCTTTAAAATTACTCCCTTTTTAAAATTGTAAAACAAATACCCAAAGAAAAATAACATGTAGGTATTCTGTAATGACCCGAATAATAATGGTATTTAAATAATAAAGAGGGAGGGAAATGAAAATAGTAACAGAAGGAGGCAGCTGACTTCGTTGACGAACGTGAAGCGTTCGTCAATGACGTTGCACTTTAGGATGCAATGACCCAAGAAAATTTATTAGGTCCTCATCGACGAACACAGGAGATTCGTCAACGAGGGTACAAGAGGCCCTCGTCGACAAAGACAAGTTTCATCGACGAGAAGATACCGAGAGATTGTGTTCAAGTTCTGAATTTCGTCAATGAGATGATGGTGTTCGTCGACGAACCTTCTTCTTGGCCTCATCGACAAGGTGACGTGGCTCGTCGACAAAGCTCGGAGTATAAATAGTGTTAAACAAAGGTTTTTACGCAGAAAATTCACCAACACTTTCTCTCTCTTCTCTCCTAGGGTTCCTCCTCCTTCTTTCTTCGATTTCGGCCCCGTCGACTGCCAGATCGATGATTTGAGGCCACCACGAGGCTCCTGGGGAAGTTCTCCCTAAGTTTACTAGAGTGGATCGTCGGTGGGACGAAGTTGGATTTCATCCCAGATTCAGGGTAAGGCCTTTTTGTTGAAATTTGACTTTCCAGTAGCTGTAGGAAATGTTGTAGATGTAGAAATAGTAATATTTTGTTATGAGATATATGATTTTTAGGGTGTTGAGTGGAGAACCCTGCGGGTGTAAGACCCGTCACAGTAGGGGATTTTAGCAGGAATCAGGCAAGGGAAATATGCTATATTAGGTAACTCCAATATGTTTTCAGTATAAATTATACGTTTTTACCAAATTATTATTCACAAAAAAAATTTGTATGGTTTATCAAATGTGTTTAATATATTTTAAATTATCGTGTGACATAAGAATATGGATACAGTACACAATCATGTTTTATAGTATATAGTACAAAAACATGCTTTTACAGTATTTTTCAAAGTTATGTTATACAGAATATACATACAGTGAATATGTTTTACAGCATTTTTAGAATACTATGATTATACAATTTTACAGTACCATGACATACAGATCTACAGTTAATTTCAGAAACATAGTTAATATAGATATAGTTTACTACAGCATCATGGTTAATACAATTATTATAGAATCATGGTAAAACAGATAGCTGTATATAGAGAGGTATTATATATTATCAGACCCTAATAGACCATTGCATATATAGTTTACAGAGCACGGTACCGTTGCTATATACAAAATAAAGTGCAACTACCTATTTAGATAATACGTGGTAGATAAGTCGATCGTGCCGACGTTTGGACAGGCTCCCCATTAGATATGGATTGAGGAGGGCTGATCGGACTGATGGAGTATAGTGGTTTATCCTAGTAGGCCAGCCAGTAATAGATTCCACCTACGGGCCGCACAACCCTGTCATGAGGGGTTAAATCATGACATATAGTTATCCATCCAGGGAAGTTTTTAGTTATTATTATGTATGTACAGTTTCATAGAAACAGGGAATATACGTGTATATATATTAAAAGTATTGTGTATAGAAACCGAAAATACAGATATGTTAAGCAACATGAAAAAGATGGTGGTTTATATTACTTATACTATATTTACAGATTCAGTTATACATGATTATATAGAAACAAATTTTCATAAAATTGTAACTCATTTGTCACACACTAGCAATAGCATATTTCGTCTTACTGAGCATCGTCTCATCGTATTAAATTAATATTTTTCAGGTGATCCAACCAGGTGTGCAGATCAAACTCGTAGGTAGAGGGGCTTCAGTACTGCCCTGTCAGTAGAGTGAGTATTTTTGGAAGTATTTCTATATAGCCTTAGCCCAATTGAGGGTATTTTGGGAAATAGTTATATATGTATAGTTTGGGAATATTGTAGCTCTCTGGTATTGTACATATTTATATAAGGTGGTGATTGTGTGATTTTAGCTTCTTGCTACTTAGGTGGATGACTAATTTTATATAGGAACGTATCAGAGAAATGGAATTTCACAATAATAATAATAATAATAATAATAATAATAATTATTATTATTATTATTATTATTATTATTATTATTATTATAAAGAGGGGGAAAAAACCTAGTTAATTTAGCTGGTCGTTACAGTTTGGTATTAGAGCCTAGGTTGCTAGGTTCTATAGACTTTAGAGTGCAGCGGAAGCAATACCAGAGTATACGAAAGGATTTGAGATTTGTTCTATGGTCTAGGTACAGGATTACCGTAGTGGTTTCTGTGTTTTTCCTAAGGTAACGATTTCAGGAAAACCATAGTAAACTATTGTCGGGTCGTGTGTCTAGGTTGCATAATTGGATATTGAGTTAAGGTTAGGGAAGGTAGTTAATTTTGAATTGGTATAGGATAGGTCTATGTAGGAGAATAGGTGCTTAGGTGTGGTTCTTGTTTTCAGGATGGACCCAGGAAGCAGTGGTACGAATGCTGGGGGAGACAGGTCAGGACATTCCAGCATGGGTGGTGATACTGACGCAGTGCTGCGCAGCGTCACTCAGTAGGTGATGGATGAGATGGCCAGGAGCTCTAGGGAGCATGGTTATTCAATAGAGAAGTTTGCGCGAATGAAGCCCCTATCTTTTGCTAGAGGAGATGACCCGATTGTAGCTAAGAATTGGATCTAGGACGTCGAAGAGACGTTGGTTGTGCCCCTTTGTACAGATGAGCAGAAGGTAGTATTTGCAGCATTTAAGCTGTCAAGGGAGGCGAAGCGCTAGTGGAGATCAGAGCGATTGATAGAGGAGCAGAGGCCGGTTCCAGTACCAGTGACGTGGGACCGATTCAAGGAGCTATTCTTCGAGTGGTATTTCCTTTCTATCGTTCGGAGCACAGAGGCAGTAGAATTTATGTGCCTAGTACAGGGGCAGATGACAGTATCTCAATACGCGGCTCGGTTTATCGAGTTGTCGCGTTTTGCTCCACATCTAGCACCTGATGAAGAGAAAAAGGTAAAGAAGTTTGAAGAGGAACTGAGGCAGAACTTATTTGAGCAGGTGATTGGTTTTAGGGCTCAGACATTTATGGAGGTTGTAGATAGAGCTGCAGTCATTGAAAGTGGTATACAGAGGGGTATAGCGGCCCAGAGTAAGAGGAAAAGGCCTGCGCCTCAGGGTTTCCAGGCTAGCTCTAGTAAGGGTCCGTGGAGAGAAGGTCATGATTGGGGAGATTAGAGACAGATAACAGGACCTCTAGAGAATCAGGGTACGCCAATTTTTTCAATATGTTAGACGTGCAGGAGACGTCATTTGGCGGAGTGTCGGGTAGGGAGAGTTGTCTGCTGTCGTTGTGAGAGACCCGGCCACATGGCACGTGCATGCCTAGGACCATCAAACCAGGTCCTAGTTCCCAGGCCCTATCGAGGAGGATATCAGGCGCCTCGTGGAGGTCAGCAGAGGAATGTGGCCCCGGCGAGGGTTTACGCGTTGACGTCGGGTGATACGGAGGCTACTACGGATGTGGTGATAAGTACATTTACTATTTTATCACATCCTGTAATTTTTTTATTTGATTCAGGTGCTACTCATTCATTTGTCTTTATATCCTATGTTAAATTATCTAGAAGTGAGACTCAGTTATTAGATAGAGAACTGTCAGTAGCTACACCGTTTGGGTCAGTGATGAGGTGTAAAAGGGTACTCAAAGGCTATCCTAAGAAATTCAAGGGAGAGTGCTACTAGCTGACCTAATCGTGTTAGAGATGTGCAGGTTTGATGTGATACTGGGTATGAATTGGCTGGCAGTAAATTATGCCAGTATTGATTGCCGTCAGAAAGAAGTAATTTTCAGACCCCCTGGTGAGCGAGAATTCCGATTTGTTAGTTCACGTGTACGTGCTCCATCGTAGCTAATATCAGCCATGCAGGCGAGCAGATTGCTCTTGAACGAAAGTCAGGGGTTTGTGGCTTTTTTAAAAGAAGTGACAGAAAATGAATCGAAGTTTGGCAGTATCCCAGTCGTACGAGAATTTCCAATTGTTTTTCTAGAGGAGCTACCTAGGTTGCCTCTAGAACGCGAGGTGAATTTTTACATAGATTTACCTCCAGGTACGGCACCGATTTCTAAGGTTCCTTATCGTATGGCTCCAGCTGAGTTGGGAGAATTAAAGGATCAGTTGCAAGATTTGCTGGATAAGGGATTTATATGACCTAGTGTATCACCATGGGGAGCTCCAGTGTTGTTCGTAAAGAAGAAAGACGGGTCTTTGAGGATGTGTATTGATTACAGAGAAATCAACAAAGTTACTATTAAGAATAAATATCTTCTACCCTGTATAGACGATTTATTTGATTAGCTCCAGGGTACGCAGGTGTATTCCAAGATCGACCTCAGATCAGGTTACCATCAGGTGCGGGTAAAAGCAGAAGATGTTGCGAAGACAGCTTTCAGACCAGGTATGGGCACTATGAATTCCTCGTTATGCCATTTAGTTTGACGAATGCCCCAACTGTGTTCATGGGCTTGATGAATAAAGTTTTTCACCAGTATCTAGATCGGTTTGTAGTAGTTTTCATTGACGATATACTGGTATACTCGAGGAGTTTTGAGGATCATGAGGTGCATTTGAGATAGGTTCTGGAGACACTCAGGGAAGAGAAACTCTATGCCAAGTTTAGCAAGTGTGGGTTCTGGCTTGAAAAAGTTGCATTTTTAGGTCACGTAATCTTAGGAGATGGTATATCAGTGGATCCCAACAAGATTGATGCAGTAGTAAATTGGGCTAGGCCAAAGAATGTGCAAGAAGTCAGAAGTTTCTTATGATTGGCAGGTTATTACCGTTTGTTTGTTGAGGGGTTTTCAGCCTTATCAGGGCCTCTCACGCGTTTGACCAAAAAAAATGCCGGATTTGTGTGGGATGAAGAATGCGAGCAAAGTTTCCAAGAACTAAAGTAGCGGCTCGTCACTACACTAGTTTTGACGATTCCATCAGGAGGTGATAGGTATGTGATTTACTGTGACGCGTCCTTGAATGGACTTGATTGTGTGCTGATGCAGTATGGTAGAGTGGTGGCGTATGCTTCTAGGCAGTTGAAAGAATATGAAAAGAACTACCCTACTCACGATTTGGAATCGGCTGCAGTGATACACGCGCTAAAGATCTAGAGACATTACTTATATGGTGAGAGATGTGAAATATTTTCCAATCATAAGAGTTTAAAGTATTTCTTTACACAAAAAGAGTTGAATATGCATTAGAGGAGATGGTTAGAACTCATCAAGGATTACAACTACACCATCAGCTACCACCTAGGTAAAGCTAATGTGGTGGTTGATGCTAAGCCGTAAATCAAAAGATACAGCACAACTAGCAGCAATAGTTCATCACCCAATTCAGATGGACTTGGAAAAGCTCGGTGTTGAATTAATGGAAGATGATTCTCAGGCGCTTATTGTCAGTCTGGTTGTCCAGCCTACACTATATGAAAGAATTAAATCTGTTTAGGGGAATGATCCAGAATTAGCATAAGTAATAGCTAGAATACAAGATGGTCAAGGAAAGAAATTCAACATTTCTGACGATGGAGCTTTGAGATTTCACACAAGATTGTGTGTGCCTGCAGATGACAACATCAAAAGGACGATTCTAGAAGAGGCACACAGATCTCTATATACTATTCATCCTAGTAGTATGAAAATGTATATGGATCTGCCAGAGTATTTCTGGCGGAGTGGCATGAAGAGGGAAAAGCAGAATTTGTACAGCAGTGCTTAATGTGCCAACAGGTTAAGTTTAAGAATCAAAGGCCGGCAAGTCAGTTGCAGCCACTTTTCATTCCTGAATGGAAGTGAGACCATGTATCCATGGATTTTGTTATTGAGTTACCGCTAGCGCCGCATGGTCCGAATGCCATTTGGATGGTGGTTGATAGATTGACGAAGACAACTCACTTTCTGCCCATTAAGGTTAGCTACCCTATGAATAGGTTAGCATATATTTACATACAAGAGATTGTTCGACCCTATGGAGTGCCGGTATCCATAGTCTCAAACCGTGACCCACGTTTTACATCACGGTTCTGGAGGAATTTGCAGGAGGCACTGAGGACTCAGTTAGCATTTAGCACCGCTTTCCATCATCAGACAAACGGTCAGACAGAGAGAACAATTCAGGTACTTGAGGATATGTTGCGAGCATGTGTATTGAATTTTGGGGGTAGCTGGACTCAATATATGCCATTGGTGGAATTTGCCTACAACAACAGCTACCAGGCTAGCCTTGGCATGGTTCCTTATGAAGCACTCTATGGTAGGAGGTGTCGTTCTCCTTTATACTGGAGTGAGCTGGGTGAGAGGTGAGTTTTGGGGCCAAAGATAGTCCAACGGGCGTATGATAAAGTTTGACTCATTCGAGATAGGATTAGTGCAGCACAGAGTCGGCAGAAAAGCTACGCGGATACTCGCTGCCAGGAATTGGAATTTGAAGTGGCTGATCATGTATTTCTGAAAATCGCACCATTGAAGGGAATCATGAGGTTTGGGAAGAAAGGTAAGTTGAGCCCTAGGTTCATTGGCCCATTTGAGATACTCGAGAAAATTGGGTCAGTTGCCTATCTGCTGGCTTTACTGCCATCTCTATTCAGGATTCACAACGTGTTCCATGTTTCTATGTTAAGAAAATACGTCCCAGATCCTTCCCATATCATCAGCTATGCAGAATTGGAACTCAGTGGTGATTTAGCATACGAAGAAGCTCCAGTGCGGATTCTAGATAGAAAAGAACAGGTGTTGCGCAGCAAAAGGATACCATTAGTGAAAGTCTTGTGGATGAATCATGTGGTAGAAGAAGCCTCGTGGGAGTTTGAAGATGAGATCAGACAAAAATATCCCCACTTATTTAGTGAATACAGCAGTGATGTATAATTAAGGTAATAGTAATTTTATTTTGTTTAACACAGTGGAATTGTAATGTAGTGTATAGGATAGGTAGTATTTTGGTTTTGGGGGAATTTTCTATTATACTTGTAATCTCTCAAAACTACCAATGTAACCACAGTATTCCTCTGCCATAAGTGAGGACAGGTAATAAAATAAGTAGACCATTTTGCCTTTAAAGGATGATGAGTTATATGAATTATAAATTTCGAAGACGAAATTTTATAAGGAGGGGAGAATGTAATGACCCGAATAATAATGGTATTTAAATAATAAAGAGGGAGGGAAATGGAAACAGTAACAGAAGGATGCAGCCGACTTCGTCAACGAATGCGACGTTGCACTTTGGGATGCAATGACCCAAGAAAATTTATCAGGTCCTCGTCGATGAACACATGGGATTCGTCGATGAGGGTACAAGAGGGCCTCGTCGACTAAGACAAGTTTTATCGACGAGAAGATACCGAAAGACTGTATTCAAGTTCTGAATTTCGTCGATGATATGATGGTGTTCGTCAACAAACCTTCTTCTTGGCCTTGTCGACGAGGTGACGTGGCTCTTCGATGAAGCTTAGAGTATAAATAGTGTTAAACGAAGGTTTTTACGCAAAAAATTCACCGACACACACTCTCTCTCTCTCTTCTCTCCTACGGTTCCTCCTCCTTCATTCTTCGATTTCAACCCAGTCAACCGCCAGATCGACTATCTGAGGCCACCACGATGCTCATGGGGAAGTTCTCCGTAAGTCTATTGGAGCGGATTGTCGGTGGGATAAAGTTGGATTTCATCCCAAATTCAGGGTAAGACATTTTTGTTGAAATTTGACTTTCCAGAAGTTGTACGAAATGTTGTAGACGTAGAAATAATAATATTTTGTTATGGGATATATAGTTTTCAGGGTGTTGAGTGGAGAACCCTACAGGTGTAAGACCTATCATAGTAGGGGATTTTAGCAGGAATCAGGTAAAAAAAATATGTTATGTTAGGTAACTCCAGTATGTTTTCAGTATCAATTATATGTTTTTACCAAATTATTATTCACAGTAGAAATTTATATGGTTTATCAAATATGTTTAATATGTTTTAAATTACCGTCTGGCATGAGAATATGGATACAGTACAAAATCATGTTTTACAGTATATAGTACAGAAAAATGTTTTACAGTATTTTTCAAAGTTATGTTATACAGAATATACAGACAGTGAATATGTTTTACAGCATTTTCAGAATACCATGATTGTACAGTTTTACAGTACCATGACATACAGATTTACAGTTAATCTTAGAAACATAGTTGATATAGATACAGCTTACTACAGTGTCATGGTTAATACAGTTATTACAAAATCATGGTAAAACAGATAGTTGTATATACAGAGGTATTATCTAGTATTAGACCCTAATGGACCATTACAGATATAGTTTACAGAGCACGGTATCGTTGTTATATACAGAATAGAGTGCAACCATCTATTTAGATAATACGTGGTAGATAAGTCAATCGTGCCGACGTGTGGACAGGCTCCCCATTAGATATGGGTTGAGGAGCACCGATCAGATTGACAGAGTATAGTGGTTTATCCTGGTAGGCCAACCAGTGATAGATCCCACCTATGGGCCGCACAACCCTATCATGAGGGGTTAAATCATGACATATATTTATCCATCCTGGGAAGTTTTCAGTTATTATTATGTATGTACAGTTTCACAGAAACAGGGAATATACGTATGTATATATATATATATATATTAAAATTATTATGTATAGAAACCTAAAATATAGATATGTTAAGCAACATGGAAAAGGTGGTGGTTTATATTACTTGTACTATATTTATAGATTAAGTTATACATGATTATATAGAAATAGATTTTCATAGCATTGTAACTCATTTGCCACACACTACCAATATCATATTTTGTCTTACTAAGCGTCGTCTCATCCTATTAAATTAATATTTTTCAGGTGCTCCAGCCAGGTGAGTAGATCAGACTCGCAGGTAGAGGGGCTTCAGTACCGCCCTGTCAGTAGAGTGGGTATTTTTGGGAGTATTTCTGTATAGCCCTAACCCAGTTGAGGGTGTTTTGGGAAATAGTCATATATGTATAGTTTGAGAACATTGTAGCTCTCTGGTATTGTTCATATTTATATAAGGTGGTAGTTGTGTGAATTTAGCTTCTTGCTGCTTAGGTGGATGACTAATTTTATATAGGAAGGTATCAGAGAAATGGAATTTCACAATAATTATTATTATTATACAGAGGAAAAAAAACTTAGTTAATTTAGCAAGTCGTTACATATTCCCTCAAAACCGGGGCATATCGTGTTTTGAAAAGCTCAACGCCCTTCTTTGCAATCATCGGGATCGAAAAATCGAGAAAATAGGTTTTTACAAAAAATAACTCTCAAGTATTTTGAAATTTATAGGATTTTTTTTTTAAGTAAGGAAAATTGACATTTTTGAAACCTTGGGAGGTTTTGGGCTCATTCGGGGTAAAAATGATTTCTTTAACCTTGAAAAAGTTTTTGTGATTTTTTCTAAGTGTAAAAACATTTTTGTGACATTTATGATTTTTCAATATTTTTCTTGAACTTCAAATTAGTACAAATAAAATTAAGATAAAACTCATAGAAGTCAAAGTTTGAAAATATTTTTGAAATTTTTCCTAAAAAAAAAAAAACTGTTTTGATTTTTTTGGCATTTTTTGATTTTTTTTTTTTTGTGGGTTTTTTGAATTATTAGACTTTTAAAGGAAAGAAAAAAATATCACATACTAAATAAGACAGTAAACCGGTTCCATACAGAATCAAGGGTTCAAACAATTCGCACAGAGATAAACGGGGTTTAGGTTCAAGGTTGACCCTAACTTTGGGTTTGAGTGCCCGATTCACAACTTCATACCCCGTTTATTACACTTCAGAATGTAACCCAGGAAGGAAAAATCCATTAGTTTTACCTCTCCTCTTCCTCTCCTCCAGTCTTCTTTTCCTGTCACTGAGTCTACAGCGTCTTCCTGAGGGTGGTTCTTGAGCTTTGACTCAAGTACTATGAAGTGTCTTCTTTAGATGGGGTGACCCAGTATTGGTAGGAAATGGGCTCGGTCGACTACTTGATTTTCTAAGAGAATGAAATGTAACCTCACTTCTAACCCACAGAGAGAGACAAACTTCATAAACTTACAATAGAAGACTTCAATATTAAAAATTTTCTCCTTACTACAAAGAAAAATTAGCTTCACAAACTTACAATAGAAGACTTCAATATTCGAAATCTTCTCCTTGCCACCAAAAAACTCCTTCCTCGTGCTTAGAATGAGAAGCCTATTTATAGACTTAACTTGGAGCAAGCATGGGAAATAAGACATAAGAGATTAATTATGGGAGGAACAAAGTATGGGGTGAAAAATGATAGAGGGAATATAAACATGGGATGAATGATAAAGAGGGGAACAAAGCATGAGGTGAGCGATGATGGGGGAACAAAGAATGGGGTGAAGAATGATGAAAGAAATATAGCATGGGATAAATGATAAAGAGGGGAACAAAACATGTGGTGAGTGATGATGAAAGGAATATAACATGGGATGAAATAATAAAGAGGGGAACAAAGCATGTGCATGTGGTGAGTGATGATGAAAGGAATATAGCATGGGATGAAATGATAAAGAGGGGAACAAAGCATGGGGTAAGTGATGATGGGGGAACAAAGCATGGGGTGAAGAATGATGAAGGGAGCATAGCATGGGATGAATGATAAAGAGGGTAATAAAGCATTTGGTGAGTGATGAAGAGAGGAATATAGCATGGGATGAATGATAAAGAGGGGAACAAAACATGTGGTGAGTGATGATGGGGGGAACAAAGCATGCTTGCATTTGACAAATTAGATAAATAATAATAATTGTTAGCTTTGGTGTATTCCCAAGAGAGGGGGTGAATTGGAATTTTAAAACTTATTCCTAAGTTAAACTAGATGTTAGCAGAATATCACAACCTATGGTCTTTCTATGCAATTCCAAATGCGCAAATAAATATAGTATGCGAAAATTTAAATCATGCGCATCATTCACATACTATAACATACACGTGCGGTAAATATAAAGTGCGGAAATATAAACAGACACATGATATGTTATTGGGGTTCGGCCAACTGTGCCTAGGTCCCCACCACTAGCTCGCAAGCCTGAGGATTCCACTAATGGCTCACTTGACAGGTGGAGCGGCACCTAATACACCCAGGTCAATTAGTACATTGCTGACCTCAACCTTTACAAACTCTCCTTGCGGGGTGGAGAAGGCCCTAGGTCAAATTCACAGGGCTGACTCCAACCTTTACACAATCCTTTCCGGGTTGGATTACTACCCCTCAGGCCACACTTGGAAATACAACAGTATGTATAAAATTTTGCGTACAATCAAAGTGCTTCTAAACAAGCAAATTATGTACCAATTCAGCCCATTCAATAATCAACGCACCTCAACATGTATGAACTATAAGCTCGGTGCTCTACATGTGCAATCAACACTCAGCAAGGAATAATTACAAGTATGCTCAAGAGTGTTCTAACAAACTATTTCTTTGAAATTGGATATATCAAATCTCAATACTAAATTAGGGTTTCAAAGATACTGCAAACAATAATCAAACCAACTCAAAAATATTTTCCTCAATAAAATAGGCACAAGAGTTGTTTGAAAAATTATAGCTTGTAAAATCCTTTGCACACAAAAATATAGCTATAGGAATCTTGCAATGACAATGCAAAGATCCTTAAGCTAATAAGTTTTTCCAAACACTAGATTTATCAAATAAAATCTGTGGGAAAACTTATGCTTAACTCTCAATAATAAAATCAATCAATAAACAATACAAATAAGAGTTATAAGCAATATAGAATGATGTATAAACACTCTAAGCACTCTCACTACACTTGGTTAATCAATAAAATCAAAGTTGTAGAGTGTATGGAGGTAGTATGAGCAAAAAGGGCTTGGAAAATTTGAGAGAGTTTTTGGCTTAATCATATTTCCTAATCCACACTTAATCTTGACAAATGAACCCCAATATATAGAGAAAGGGTAAATTATAACAGTTGGGGGACATATAGGGCATTCTTAAATTTGTTAAAGAAGTTTAGAAAAAATTAACCCTGTTTAAAAACTTTAACCCTGGTAAAAAATTATTTAACCCGCAAGATTCGGGTGGTTGAACCAAGGTTCGGTCGTCCGAATAAACTCATCTTGAAAAGCCCATTTTAAACAATTCAGTTGCCCGTTCTCAAGTTCGGTGGCCCGAATCAAAGTCGGTAGCATTTGCCGCGCGGTTCCGGTGCCCGGTGCTAAGTTCGGTTAACCGAACTAACCAATTCGGTCGCCCAAGGTCTGATTTGAACGTGAAGGTTCGATCGACCGGGTTGGTGAAAAGTTCCCTTTAAAGGGTTCGGTCGCCCGAAGCCTGGTCAAACTGCTGACTTTCCAGCAGTTCGGGCGCCCGAGGAGTTTTGAAGTCCAGGGGTTCGGTCGCTCGACCTCTCTTAATTTTTGCAATTTTGCCCAATTTTACTTCAATTAATTTCCTAGATAAAATCTGTGATTATGGGGACAATGTGCACTAAGTGTTTGGACCTAGGGTCTTTTCTAAGGTTTTTTTACCCTACCGAAAAAATCCGGCGTCGATCAACCGAAGGGTGATCCCTAAGGTCTCTAAGGTCTTGAGCTTTATAGTTCATACATGCATGCAATGCATTAAATATTACAGACTTTTTTCCTATTTACTATTATAGACCCAATAACATTACAACAAATAATAAATGTGTCGAGGTCTTCACTTCTCTTTAGGTTGCCGCATGCCATTATATAAACTTGTCAATGAAAGCCTGCACACAAACTTGCCAACCATTAAATACCTGAGTATTTGTCATAATCAAAACAGGGCATGACCCATAGGGTCAACAACAACAACAACAACAACAATAATAATAATAATAATAATAATAATAATAATAATAATAATAATAAGGGGGTCCTAAAAGCCGTGAGGAGCCCAACAGAGATATGTGGGGCCTAATGGAGATGTGTGGGGCCCACAAGTCGTGTGAGGGTTATAGGAACCCGAGCTAGCATGCATCGGATATACGGATCCGAGTTAGCGTATTCAAGGAGGTAATGTGCATCGGATGTAGGAATCCGAGCTAGCGTACCAAAGATGTGGGGCCCACAAGCCATGTGGGGCCCACAAGCCGCGTGAGGGTTATAAGAACTTGAGGTAGCATGCACTGGATGTAGGAATCCGAGCTAGCGTACCAAAAAGGGGTGACGTGCATCGGATGTAGGAATTCGAGCTAGTGCACTAAAGGAGATAATGTGCACCAGATGTATGAATCCGAACTAGCTACCAGGAGATGTGAGGCCCACGAAACATGTGGGGCGAAATGGAGATATGTGGGCCCTATAATCCATGTGGGGTCCATGAGTCGTGTGAGGGTTGTAGGAACCTGAGCTAGCATGCACCGAATATAGGGATATGAGCTAGCATACTAAAGAAGGTAATGTGCACCAGATGTAGAAATCCGAACTAGAGTACCAAAGGAGGTAACGTGTACCGGATGTAGGAATCCGAACTAGCGTACCAAAAGGGGTGACATGCATCGAATGTAGGAATCCGCGCTAGCATACTAAAGGGGGTAACGTGTACCGGATGTAGGAATCCGCGCTAGTGTACCAATAGGGGTGACGTGCATCGGATGTAGGAATCCGAGTTAGCGTACCAGGAGATGTGGGGTCCATAAACCATGTGGGGCCCAATGGAGATATGTGAGTCTCACAATCCATGTGGGGTCCATGAGCCGTGTGAGGGTTATAGGAACCTGAGTTAGCAAGCGCAAGCATGCTAGATCGTGAGACCTACAAAGATGTGTGGGGTCCACAAGTAGCGTGGAACCTACAAAGATTTGTGGGGTCCACAAGCAGTGTGGGAGGGTTTGACATGAGATCTCCTCGGAAAGGTTTGATTAAAATTGGGGTGTCTACAATATATATGCCCCTTAGATATTTTTTTGAATCAATAGGCTCTGATTTATTAGCATATATGAACTTTAGACAATTCACTTTGAATCTTTGACACCATTCAATCTTTATTGAGATAATTTGGCTCGGATTTTCGTCATTTAAATCTACAGCGGGCAAATGTAACCGTTGACGGTTCCTTCTGAGTTTGTTTCTACTTGAAACCATCGATATAACCGTCGACGGCATCACTCATTTTGAGTGTGTTGAGCTGTGATACATTTGTTAATAAGTATATTTTATACCATATTTATCTAGAATGCTTTTGGTAGTGTAACTCATTATAAACATGACATAACAATGAAGGGATTGCATTTTCTATTTTTGTTCGACATTCACAAACTTTATTAAGCATTGTCTTCAAGAATACATAATCTTAGAGGGATGATCACATCTTCTATTTTTGTTTAACATTCACAAACTTCACCAGGTACACATTGTCTTCAAGAATAATCTTGGAGGGACGACTACATTTTCTATTTTTATTCAATATTCACAAACTTTAGTATAGTAATACTAATAATAATATGATAAAATGTTAAAATAACACAATAGATTGAGTGGAAAGTCAGTCGAAGCTGGTCCGTAATTACATATTAAGAAAAACTAAGCTAAACTAAAGAAAATGCACTCTCTCAACAAATGAAGGAGATGAGACAAAGAGGTGGGCGACCTAACAACTGAGGTGAGAAGGATTCATGCTCCAACATACTTGCACAGTAATAATAGAGATTGAGGTAAAAAAAAAAACAGCGAAGTAGAAACATTGAGACAGATTTTGAGTTAGGGAACTTTTATAAATGGAAAGGATCAGCAAGAACTGCAAAACTCAAGCCATGCTTATAGGATTGTCCCATTCTATCTTATATAAAATACTATATGCCCCATCTTGAATTCAAGAGAGAGGAGAAGAAATGGAGGAAAGGAAAGGCAGTGATTTAAAACATGGGCTTTATTTATGGGGTTTTTTAATTGAAATTAAAAGTCAGCCCAAAGCATTCAAATTTCATACGAATCCCTAATTAATTTTTAAAGTGGGGTTAGTGCATGGGCGTTCATGTCTTTCTTGTCTTGTGCCAATTCAAACATTGGACTCATAATGATTAATGACAATGGCAACATGAAAGTGGTGTGAGTTCGCAGGTGAGGCTACTAATCATAAATTGGGTTAAAAAAATAATATCACACATCTCAACTGGTGTCCATATTGTTATGTTGCTGTAAACAATATTAGCAATTTAAAATAGTATCAAAATTATTATGTCACTAACCCCCAGGGTGTGGTTTAGGTGGTAGTGCGGGCTATGGGAGTGCCTTTCACAAGGTCAGGTATTTAAACCCTCTCAGACTCGTTTCCGCCCCTAGACTCCTGAATTTACCCTCCCTTTAGAATTGTAGGGTCAACTTTAAGGGGCACAGGATTAGTCACGTGGATCGTAAAATGGACATGTGGATACTCGGTGCGTAATTCAAAAAAAAAATTTATTATGTCACTTTGAATAATATCATATGTTTAATTTAGGGGCATAAGGAAACAAAATCATTCAAACATTGGACTTGTAATAGTAGATGACACCGCGGGAATGGTTTGAGATCACCGATGAGCCTTGATGAGATGGTCCAAGATCACCAATATTTTCTTAGGCCAAAGGATTCTTACCGGAAATAGGGTTAAAGTCTAATTGTTAAAATATAATTTCACACATATTTTAAAAAGTATCGATATTGTTATTTATTGTAAATGACATAAATAGTTGAAAATAGCATTACTTATTGAAATAATATTTTTTTGAAGAGAGAAATAGAAAGAGTGTGGGAGAAAATTTGAAGAAAGAATTTTGTGAGCTTGAGAGGGAGGGAAAGGAGAAATTATTAGGTAGATTGGGTTTATTATATCATTCACAAATTAATCCAATTAAATGGTAACAACTTCAAAGTAGACTATATATATAAGCGAATCCTAATTATTATTCCTTCCTATACTAAATCATTGTCTTTTAAATTTCTTAGGAAATAAATGCATTTTTTACTTTTTATTTATTGAAATTTAAAAACTTTTAAAAGAAAAAAAACATTAAAAATTGAAAAGAAAATTTGAGTTCGAGACATAGCATAATCTTATTTACTTGAAAAATAGAAAATTAAGTTACAAATAAAATAAATTAAGTTACCTAATAGAATAGATATAAAATTGAGAGTATGTATTTATCCAAAAAAAAAAAAAGTATATAGAGTTGACATATAAATAGATTATAAAAGTTTTTCTTAACTATTTATAATGTCTCTTGTGGTTTACCTGATAAATTACCAAGAATACGTCAACGAGTGGGTGATAATGTTTGCATCCTTTTAATTTGGTAGTGGTTTCGAAGGACTTGCCCAAAGAGGAGTTTTGGGTCACTAAAAAAATTTAAAAAAAAAAAAAGGAATTATTAGAAAAGACATTTTTAAAATATATTATATATATATATATATATATATATATATCATCTTCTTTTCACAATTATTAGGAAAACAATATATATTTTCATTATTAATATTATAATATTATTTTGACATGCCACATCTTAAAGAATTAAAAAAGGAACTTGTATAATTTACTTATTTTCTAAGACAACTTTATATTCTTTTTTTTCCTCTTCGGGCAATTATATTTATCTCAATTTAGATCTAAGGTAGCAGGAAATGTAATTTTTTTTCTTTTTGTTTAAGTAAATAAGACTATGATACGTTTCAAACTCAAATTTTTTTTTTTTATTGTTTTCTTTTTAGTGTTATTTTTTCTTTTAAAAAATGTATAGATTTAAATACATTAAAAAAAAAAAAGCAAAAAAGATGCATTTATCTCCTAACAAGAAGAAAATTTGAACATCTTTTACGAAAGAATAATTTATTGGAATTTACTTACGTGTCTACTTGAGAGTTATACACATTTATTTGGATTAGTTTATAGATGATGTGGTTGATTTATTCTCAGGGTCGGTTCTTCACAATATGGGGCCCTAAGCGAATGATTTAATCAAGGATCCTTAATTTTTTTTTAATTTTTTTTATTTAAAATTAATTTTTCTAACTTTTTGAAATGCAAAATCACTAATTAAAGTTTTATATTCAAGATTTTTAAGTATTTTTTTTTTCTATTGATGATATAGTCAATCCATTTAATCTTTCTTATGACATAGTTTCGTAAGGGAACTAGAGCGGGCTCATTTATATTTTTACTTAGAACTAAAAATAAATTTATCAAGAGCTTCCTTTTGAGATGACACTAATTCTTCTATTTTTTTTTTCTTTCTTTCTTCGTTTTTCATATCCGGATTCATATTTTCTCGTTGACATAGTTAAATTTCAAAATTAACATTATAAATTGACAAATTATGTAAAAAAATAAAAATAAATTTAATAAATTTATAAAAATAGTAGATTGAAACAATATAACCTTATTATTATTATTATTATTGCAAATCGATCGGCGAGCGAGACTTTAGTGATATCGGAATCTTGCCGGATACAACGCTCTAACCTCAAAGTTTCCAAAATCTAAGAAAAATTAGAAAAAAAAAAAAAAATTCAGAGTGAAAATAATATACAAAATTGAAATCAAAATTAGAGTTGAAAAAAATTACAGAAAATCGGAGGCCTGAAGATGATGAACACAATAGTTGGAGCAAAAATCATAGAGAGATCAAGAGATGAGAGTGAGAGAGTGTGAGAGATGAAAAAAAAAATTTTAGAGAGACTAAGAGAGAGAGATGAGAGTAATAGATAATTTAAAATACAATAAAGTTGTTAGTTGGGAAGTATAAGACTTGAAAAAAAAAGAATTAAATTGTATTTATTTTTGTATTTTAAAATATAATTTCATTTATTTGTTAGTTGGGGAGTCAATTATGGGAATAGAGCATAATAAATAATATTAATATTATTTAATTAAAAAAATTTTGGGGTCCAAAAAATATATTATTATATTAAAAAAAAATTGAGGAGCCCAAAAATTTGAAAGCCCTAGGCGGGTGCCTTAATGGCCTAAAGGCAGAGCCGCCCTGTTTATTCTATCAATAATATTACCTTTAAAAGAATAAATTAATTAAATTAAATTTTAAAAATTGGATCCCAACTTCAATTCCATCGAAAATATAAACATAAAAATAAAAAATAAAAAATGAAAAATAAAATATCTCACCTTTATTTACGTAGGGCTTATCTCAAGGAGCCTGCAAACTGTGACCTACCAATTTTTATCAACCTAAGCCCTTCAACAACTTCCCTCCCAATTAAATTGATACCAGGAATATCCAGAGTAGGGCAACCAACCATTGGGCTCCAGAGTCCAGAGGCAGTTCATTTTCATTTCTGAAAGCTTTTAACATAACAATCTGAGGCGTTAAAATTTTCCCATGCTCCAGTTGACGTTTTATTTTCTCCGTGTCTGACACTCCATGAATTGAAATTTCAGTTGGCCAAACATAATTTATTATAGTGAAAATCGCGCTAAAAAGTCAATCAGGGGTGGGTTCTGATATGGCCCGTGGACCTAACATGGATGGATTGGATAGACCCATGACTCTGACACCAACCCAGTTCAGAAGTTATTTGTGGGTAATGTCTTTTCCAGTGATGTGGCCCATAGCCATCTGATTTGGGCGGTCGCTGGTTGTCTGGTTCATCTTCTTGTTCATTTCTGCTTTCAAATTGAGGAGCAGCCACCTAGACAGCCCTGGTCTGCCCACTGAGCGCTGCCTCCCAGAAAAATGAATGTCTTCTTTTATTTTTCTTTGAAATTTTATGTAGTGTTGCTTGAATTTGATGACTTTTGTGGATTTGCCGAATTTGGCAGGGTGTTATATTAATTGCGGTATTGATTATATTCCTCGCGTAGTTATGCCCACCATATGTTTGATAGAATGCCTAATGTGGTTAGGTTATTATCTGAAATATCCTTTTCTGATTTACTGCTGACGGGTGGTTGTGGGTGCACTTAAAAAAGTTGTATTATATTTCTGCTATTAATTTGAAAGCCATTTGAGTATTTGACACTTCAAGCTTTCATAGTGTTCATCAAAAAACAATATTCATATTTTTATTTTTAATTATTTGTTACACAAAAAAGAAATCTTACGAATAAAAATTTAAACGATATGAATTTTTTGGATCATAATGGTTAGGATCAATTTGGAGATAATATTCATGAATGTCTCAAAACTATGCAAGTAAAAGGTTTGCACAATTGGTCATCATCTCACGGACAAAAACTTGCAGTCAGAAAAATCATGTGAACCATTAGTGCAGCTGGTTTTTTAATGTCGTAGCAGTAGGAAAATTAATAGAACAGTATCCTTCAACCTGTGTTACCCCTAATTGATGGTCTATTGTATTGTTTAAATGTTAAGAACTCGTAAGTAGACATGTAAGTAATCTTAGTCAATTGTTTCTTTTCAAAATATGCCCTAATTTTCTTTCTTGTTAGGAAATAAATACTTCCTTTTACCTTTTTTATGTATTTTCTTTCTTCTTTTTTAAGATGTGTCAAGTCACAATAATATTACGTGTAAATAATAAAAATATATATTTTCCCTAATAATTGAGAAAAGAAGATGATATATATAATACATATTTTAAAAATACCTTTTCTAACAATTCCTTCTTAGGAAATATATAAATATATTTTTTATTACTTATATTATTAAATACTAGTTTATTTATTTTTAAATTTTTTAAAATGACCTAAAACTCCTATTTGGGCGAACCCTTCGAATCCACCTTGGCACACCAAACCGAAGGAATGAAAACATTGTTTCCCACTAAATGACACATTCTTAGCAATTTATCAGGCAAACCACGAGACACATCATAAATAGTTAAGAAAAACTTTTATAATCTACTTATATGTCAACTTTATATTCTTTTTTTTTTTTCAGGTAAATATATACTCTCAATTTTGTATATATTCTACTAGGTAACTTAATTTATTTTTTTCATAATTTAATTTTCCCTTTCTTCTAATAAATAAGATCATGTTATGTTTCGCATGTTATTTCTCGTACTCAATATTTGTTTCAAATTTCAGTGTTATTTTTATTTTAAAAATGTATAAATTTAAATAAATAAAAGGTAAGAAGATGCATTTATTTCCTAAATAAGAAATTAAGAAGACAGTGATTTATTATAGGAAGAAATAATAAGTAGGATTTGCTTATGTGATCTACTTTGGAGTTGTTGCCATTTAATTGGATTAGATTATGGATGAAGTGATAGACTCGGTCTACCTAACAATTACTCTTTAACATAAAATGAAATGAGAAGAGGGCTCCTCCCTCACTTATGTTGCCATGGGCCCCATGACCCCAAGAATTTCCTAATTTATGCATTTTGAAGTCAATATATGCTAAGTTTGATTCCACTATTACAATTAGAATTTGAAGGGTGTGGCACTACACTTGGATTGTAGAGGAACAAATTTTATTCCTTTGATGTATGTTCTTATCATTAAAAGTAGGGAGAGATGGGTGGGTTGGGTAATATGCATTCTCATAATTTTTTTTCACTATATATATATATAATATTTAATATATGAGAGATTATTAAAAAAGAAAATAGAAATTAAGCAAACAATATAAGGTGTCTATGCTTTCATGGATGGAAACCACTGTCTATCCTCTTGCCAGTGACAATCTAAATACGAGATATTATGTTGAAAGTGGATAAAAATGTCTGAAATGATAAGATTTTTATCTCAATTTGTATGCACAAGCTCAAAATCGCTTTTGAACCTCACTTTGAAGTTATGGATTGTCCCGAATCACCCAAAGTAGTCAAAAATGACAAAAATAGGGCAAAGAAAGGCAAAAACAAAAGGTAAAAAGAAGAAAGAAAAAAAAAGAAACAAAAATTTGTCAACCTCTGTTTTGAGCATTTGATCAAAATGACAATTGACACATAAGTTCTTAGTAAAGTGTAAAGGCCTTGGAGATGAAAAAATCAATGGATGTTAGGAAAAAAACCATGTAATTGTTTGTGGACAAATTAAGTTCAAGAGTACTTAGTATTAAAGTCTACGGGAATGTCAACCGCATTAGGGGACAAAATGTCACCCGCATAAGTAGGGGACAAAGTCACGACCTAAGCTTCTTCAGGGCATTATATATGCATGTGACTGCTTGTCTTGTGTACATGGCATTGGTGACAATCATGTAATAGTAGTGTAGGTTTTATTCTTTGACCATGATAATGTCTTAGTGTAAAGTATTGGGAGTCTGACTTTTCGGTCATTTTAATGTTTTCTTCGATTTCTTAGTCATTTTCATGTTTCCTATTGTTAAAGTTAGAATACTGTAAAACTCTTTAGGAGAGGGTGAATGTGATTGTTCATCAAACATTGTAAAACTCACTAACTTTTATAAATGTATTTAGGCTACTTGTTTCGCTCACTAAATACACATGCGTGCTAACAATGAATTAGATTATTTTATAGTTTACCACATAATTCTATGGTTTCTTACCTTAGAAATATCTCTAAATGATATGAAGAACTTTCTACCTTTTCCCTTCAAAATACTTGATAAATTATTGCTAGTTGCCAAGGTTAAAAGACTAATGATGTGCCTAATTATGCGCAGATGGAAGTATGCTATATGCCAAGAGTGTGGTTGACAAGTTCAAAGGGTGTTTAGTTTGATTTGGTTTTGATCACGTCCCCTCATTTTAAACTTGAGTTGGTTTGGTCCAATTTTTTTTTTTATCAATTTGATGTTTTTCTCAAGCTCAACTGAAAAAAGGCTAAAATCAAATGGACTTAGGTTCAATTAAAAAAGATGAAAATTGAATCAAAGTCTATAATTATCTGAAGAGAACCTGCAGGTTTGGTTTAATTCAAATAACGGAATTGGTAGAGTATTAGGCATGAACTATAAAATAAAAGGAGATAATGATTTAGTAACGGTAGGTGGCAAAGTAACTACTCCACTAAAGAGCAACAGATTTTTTGAAACATCACATTCATGCAAAAATAATTAAAATGCTAAAATTAAAGATGATACTGCATGTGAGTTTTATTTATTCCAAAAAAAAAAATAATCCCCGTAATTGGCTAAGTTTTTACCGGGCAATTTCTTTTATTCTTAAACTTCGGAGTACCCCCTGTGTAATCGACTTTGTACTTATTAGGAAGGCCCCCATCAATTTTTTTTTTTTTTAAGTAAAGGAAATCCCTGGTAAGTGGCTAAGTTCTTACCAGACAATTTCTTTTATTCTCAAATCTCAAGTTACCCGTTGTGTAATTGACTTTGTGCTTACCAGGCAGACCCTATCAATATTTCAAATAAAAGAGATCCCCTTATAATTGGCTAGTTTTTACCAAGCAATTTATTTTATTCTCAATCCTCAGGTTACCCCCTTTGTAATTGACTCTGTACTTGCTGGGCAAGTCGCATTAATTTTTTAAATAAAAGAGATCACCTAGTAACTGGCTAAGTTCTTACCAAGTAATTTCTATTATTCTCAAATCTCGGGTTACCCCTTGTGTAATTAACTTTTTACTTACTAGGCAAACCCCATCAATTTTTTCAAATAAAATAGATCCCCTAGTAATTGGAAGTTCTTATTAGGAAATTTATTTTATTCTCAAATCTTGGATTTATCCCTATGTAATTGGCTTCGTACTTACTGGGCACGCCCCAGCAATTTTTCAACCCTTGGTAGCTAGCTAAGTTCTTATCAAACAATTTCTTTTATTCTCAAACGTGATATTACTCCCTGTATAATTGACTTTGTACTTACAAAGCAAACCTCGTCAATTTTTCAAATAAAAGAGATTTCCTAATAACTGACTAAGTTCTTACTAGGAAATTTCTTTTATTCTTAAACCTCACGTTGGTACTTACCAAGCAAGCCCCATCAATTTTTTAAATAAAGGTCACTTGGTAACTGGCTAAGTTCTAATTTATTTTATTCTTAAATCTTGGGTTACCCCAGTATAATTAACTTTGTACTTACCATGCAAATCCCATCAATTTTTCAAATAAACAATTTCTTTTATTCTCAAACCTTGGTTACTCCTATGTAATTGAATTTGTACTTACCAATAAAAAAAAATGAAAAAAAAGGAAACCCTAAACCTCCAATGACACTGAAATGAAAAGATCTGCGGACCTACCAGTACCATCTACACCGTCGGTGACGACAACCAACTCAGCTAAAAGGAAGAGAAGTCAACAGAAGTACGTAGCATTGTATCATTCAGCTGCTCCCACAAAAACAAATACAGAGAGGAGGAGGGGGAGGCGGGTTGGTGGGCGCTGTCACCCAACGCAAACTGCTGCCATGCTTTGCTTTCAATGAGAATTTTAAAGAACAGCGCTCCTGCTCCTCCGGTCCCAATTCAATTAAAACGCAAATCAATCCCGCCAGGCGCCAAGCCAAGACGGTGCTTCTTTTATCCATTGACTATCTAGGCCGCACATCCCCGCGTTGATGGCGCAATCATATTATACATTGGCTGTCATTTTGGGTTCATCATATTATTGGTTTTTTTTTTCCTTATTTTTTACGTATTGTGTTTGTCTTAATTTAGTCACCTCACATCCCCTCCCTACGTGTCTACCTATCTTGCCCACCCTAGAAACTGTGTTTGGCTTGATCTGATGAATGACAGGGTTTGGAGGAATCCTAGCCTCCTACCTACGCTATCTGTGTTACGTATGCATGAATGAGAGGAGCAGAGAGATTTAAAAATTAATTTATTGTAGGCTGAGGAGCCTCGGCAAGGGCATAGGATGTAGGAAACAATCGAGCTTTCTATGTATTTGTTATATGGATTTTCATTTTTTATTTTGTGATTAGAAAACTCTATACTTTTTTCATAATTTTCTTATATGAATTTTTATATTTAAGTAGTCTAGTGGGTGTGGAAAACTCTTAAATATATCAGAAACCTTCCATGTGCGTCTGCATAATTCTTTGTATGATCGAAAGAATTGTTCCTAATTATTCTTATGAGTACCACATTTGCTACTAGAGTATATTAATCTAGATGGTATCAATATTTAAGTCTACCGTTTTGACATTCGATGAAGAAATAAATTCTAAACATTGAAAAATACAGATACAAGTGTTCTTTGGATCTCAAGATATCTGAGATACATGTTATAAATCCAGCTTATAAAGAGTTGGAGGGTGAAGCAAACGTGGCACTAGAGTAGAACACGATGTTGATAGCAACCAAACAAAAAATACATGAAGGTGCGGGGCTAAACTTTTCAAGAAATTTATTAGTTTTTGACTAGATTGTTCATGCATACAAAACTTATAAAAGAGGCAGTAGATACATTATTTAAGTCATACCAAGATATTGAAAGAACTAAAAAAATGCACCGTCTTGTAGACAGTATCTATGACAGTAATACAAGCTTTTATATATAGACTCTATGAAGAGCTCATTATTGTGGGCATATATCTTCCTTATCATATATACTTTGGATGATCTTGTGTTAACTACTACGATGCGACATCCTTGGGATTGCATGCCAATGTTATGGCAGAAACCCCCTTTTAGCAGTAGATCATTCCTAGGATTTGTTCCAATTTTTTTTATTCTAATTCCAAAAAATGGTTCCAATTGATGATCCAGATGTCATGTAATTCCTTGCTTCTAGTGGCTCTATTTTTTCTTCTATTTTGGCCTGCAAGATGGTGTCTGGGTGGGGTTTCCCTTTGGGTAGGCATTAACTATACTCTTTTACCACATGTCAAGGTATTTACTAGAGAGGTAAGGGTATGAGATGCTTGCTCTTCCAAGTTAGACCAAATCCATTCGCAGATTTAGTGCCTTGAAGATCAGCTGGCGATTGAATAATGCTAAAAGTGGCTTCCACTTGATTCAAATGTTAATAGTAAGAAATTAGGGTTACCAATCACATGGGAAATGAACCGTCTCACAGCCCATAAAGTTGAACGGTTCAATTAACTTTCTAGAATAACAAAAAATATGGAAAAACTAAATAGAAACAATTCTTAATCTTCTCCAGAAGGTTCTCCTATTTCTCTTCTCACTGTTTATTTCCATTCTTTAATGTTAACTATTTTAAATTTTAAAATCAACTAAATCATTATCCAATGTATCTTCTTTCTCTCTCTCTCTCTAAAAAATAGTATGGGTCATTTAATTAGTTGTTACAAAATAATTTTTATTTTCTAAAGGTATAAAATAAAAAGTTTATTTAGTTGAGTGAATTTTTTTTTTAATTTTTACTTATAAAACTTTAAATATTAAAAAATCTTAACTTTAATTTTTTTTAAAAAAAATTATATAAATTAGCATTTATAAATAAGAATTTTAGTATTGGATTTGGATTTGTATGGATATGGAAATAACTCAATATAATTTTATACTATTCAAAGATTCGAAAATTTTATACTCTCGAACGTAGTGTAAGAAATCAAAAATCTAATATACAAATTTTTAAAAAAATTTCAAAATTTCTATATAAATTTTAAAAATTAAAAAAATAAGGTGGCGTCTCAATAATTTTTAAAAAATTAGGTGTAAAAAATAAAAAAATTTCACTAGTAAATAGCGTCAAAAGTTTTTATTTTTTTATTTTTTATATAACTGTTCTAAAACTTTTTTTTTGTAATTTTTAAAAATAATAAAATTAAAAGTAAAAATTATTTTCCACTACTAAAGAGGTCCTATGCTTCTCTTTAATTTCAAAAAAAATAAAAATAAAAAAACTGAAATTGCAAATTATATATATATTTAAAAAAATAAATAAATAAATGTCAAACTCACATGAAACACCCTCTAAAATTAAGGGGCCCTCGTTCAAAAGGGATTAATAATTGTGGTATTGACCTTCTCAATCCTTTTCATTATCCTTTTCAATATGATCCCGTACGCGTATTGCCTAGTGCCTCCTCCATCATTCTTTTGGTCTTCTTCACAAGAACAAAGTCAAGGTAGTGTTTGGAACAACGCTGAAAATTAAATTTCAGTTGGTCTTATTTTTGGATGAAAATTAAAGTTTATTATTATTATTATTATTATTACAACAAGATATCTCTTGAGTTTGTTTACCAAACAAAAAAAAATCCTCTAGCATTAAAAATAAAAAATAAAAACAAATTACACTACCTTTTCCCGACATTTATCCTCTTTACTAGTTCCACTCCTAGTAACAATTTATATATTTATTTAAATACTCGTAATGGGTCTCTTGATTCTACAGAATAGTTATTAAATAGTGTTTAAATTTTGAGAATCAAGACAATAGTTATTCTTTATATATTCTTAATTACTTCATTCAACATGTAATAAGAAAGAAATAAGCATCCCTATTATGAAATTTAAAAATAATTATTTCTTATCTATTCCTTATTGTTATGAACTCATAAAATATTTCACATTATTATTTATTTTATAATAATAACATAATTTTACAAAGCTAATTATAATTAATCCATTAAAATTAATCTATTTTTGTAAATAGACATTCTACAAACCAAATAAGTGGGGATGCCTTCACAAAATAGTAATAATAATAATAATAATAATAGTAGTAACATTTTTCAAATGAGTTTAAAAAAGATGATTGTGCCGACCACTACAAAGCTAATCCTATCAAAAATAATTGCACGGAATATATATGTAAATGTAGAAAGATGTATAGAATACTTCTCATGTATTTATATTTCTTCAAATTTTTTCACAATTTTATGTTACAATACATTGACTTGGAAATTGTCGGGAAGAACAAATATTATTATCTAGCGAGCATAGGCGCAACCATACTCAAATGTTAAGAAAGATGTAAATTATTATAATCTTTTTTTAACATTAGAGAAGTTTCTTGGCTGTTCGACAAATTTTAAGGAAAGTAAATGCATTATTATTATTATTATTATTATTATTATTATTATTATTGGGACAAAACTCTCATACCACTTTTGAGAATTTAAAAATTTTACAAGCCACTTTTTAAATTTCAAAAATCTTATAGGTCTCCCTTAATATTTGATTTTTAAAATATTTACATTAATCAAAATGGGCTTGTCTTTTATCAATATCTTCAAAAAAAAAAAAAGAGTCAAGTGGAATTTTTAAAACTTTAAAAGAAATTAATAAAATTTTTAAAAATTCAGACATGATCCTTGTAATTTTTGAAAGCTGACTTGTGTCTTTTTACATAAAGGCCAACTGTTTTTTTACTGTTGTTATTATTATTATTATTATTATTATGCCTTTTCCCCTTCCGGATATTATATTATCCATCACCCAAGCTGTTAATCTGTTATCACCTGCCCAGACTGCCACGTGATTCAGAAGCGCGTGTGATGACCATTCCTGCTGTGAAACACTCGTGTGGGAGTTTCCAATGTTCCAGAACTACAAATTTGTCGAATCAAAATTTTGAATTAAAGAATCTTCACCTATTCATCTCCCATTAGTCCACACGGTTGCGCCCCCCCCTGGCCGCCTTATTACCCCGTGCCATTCAACCATGCAGCCTAACAATTGCTGAATAAAATCCACAACCCACACCATATCATATCATTTACTTCCCCTCCCTTCCCTTCATGTCCCCCTATTAACTTCTGCTTCTGCCGTCCTCGGCCACGCCGCCCCCACCATGCATCTCAACCGCCACCTCTGCTTCATTTTGCCTGCAGAGCTTGATGAAGTCAAACCATACAATCACCCCCCACTCCCTCCATCATCTGCAAAGAAAGAAAACTGGCCTCTGCGAGCTCGGACCTGCCGGGATCAAATTCTCGCCCTCATCCGCCGGTTACTACATTCCTACCGCGACTCAAAATGGATCAGTTTTTGCAGGTGTGGCAAGCCGCGGAAGAAACAGCACTGTGGTGTGTTCTATGATGCAGACGGGGCAGAACTTTTGGACAAGGTTGGGTATGACAACCCGAGGATCTTTAGCTTTGCAGAGCTTTACATTGGGTCTAGAGGATTTAGCGAGGATGAAGTGCTGGGGAGTGGTGGCTTCGGCAAAGTGTACAGAGCAGTTCTACCCAGCGATGGTACTGTTGTTGCGGTGAAGTGCTTGGCAGAGAGAGGGGAGCAGTTTGAGAAGACTTTCGCTGCGGAGTTGGTTGCAGTGGCCCATCTCCGACACCGGAATCTTGTCCGGCTAAGGGGATGGTGTGTTCATGAAGATCAGTTACTCCTGGTCTATGATTACATGCCTAACCGCAGCCTTGACCGGATTCTTTTCCGAAGACCAGAAAACGTGCAGCCTGTGCTTCTTGGCTGGGAGCGCAGGCGGAAAATACTCGGTGGCTTAGCAGCTGCACTGCATTATCTCCACGAACAACTCGACACTCAGATCATTCACCGGGATGTGAAAACAAGCAACATAATGCTCGACGTCCACTATAATGCCAGGCTTGGAGACTTTGGCCTTGCCCGGTGGCTAGAACATGAACTCAAATGTCGAACTGAGACACCATCAATGAAAAATCCCCAGTTCCGGCTAGCAGAGACTACCAGAATTGGTGGCACAATTGGTTATTTGCCTCCAGAGGGCTTCCAGAGGCGAAACACTGCCACGGCAAAATCTGATGTTTTCAGCTTTGGGATAGTTGTGTTGGAGGTGGTTTCAGGGCGACGAGCAGTAGATCTCACGTACCCAGATGATCAGATAATTTTGCTCGACTACATCAGACGGCTCTCTGATGAGGGGAAGCTTTTACAAGTCGGGGATAGTCGACTGCCCGATGGATCTTACAGGCTTGCAGACATGGAACACTTGATTCATCTTGGACTCCTCTGCACGCTCCACCACCCACAATCACGGCCAAATATGAAGTGGGTTGTAGAAGCACTTTCAGGTAGTGTTCATGGAAAGTTGCCAGCACTTCCGTCTTTCCAGTCCCACCCTCCATACATCTCTTTATCATCCAAAACCAACACCAGCACCAGCAACATAACACAATCTGGGTCTTTGACCACTGTGACCACCAGCACAACTACAACCACATCCATTTCCTCCAATTATGTCACGGCCACAGGTAAAACCATATATAACACTGCAGAAAACGGGAGCAGTAATGTCACCTCATCAAACAATAGTCCCCCTAGATCACCCACTTTCCCCGTAGTGGAATCCCCACAAGAAATTTCCTACAAGGAAATCATTTTGGCCACAAACAACTTCTCAGATTCTCAGAGGGTAGCAGAGGTGGACTTTGGAACCGCCTACCATGGTGTCCTTCACAATCGTCACATCCTGATTAAGAGGCTTGGCATGAAGACATGCCCAGCATTGAGGGCACGATTCTCAAATGAGCTTCAGAACTTAGGACGGCTCCGCCACCGGAACCTCGTACAGCTCCGCGGATGGTGCACTGAGCAAGGAGAGATGCTTGTGGTGTATGATTACTCAGCAAATAACCTTTTAAGTCACCTTCTTTTCCATCATGATTACAAGAATGGTCATTCCATCCTGCAATGGCGTCACAGATACAACATAATCAAATCGCTCGCTTTGGCCATTCTTTATCTACATGAAGAATGGGATGAACAAGTTATCCACAGAAACATTACCTCTTCTGCTGTTGTTCTTGATCCAGATATGAACCCCAGGCTCAGTAGCTTTGCCCTGGCAGAATTTTTAACACGAAATGAACACGGCCATCACGCAGTTACAGGGGGAAACAAATCAGTTCGTGGGATTTTTGGTTACATGTCACCAGAATATATAGAATCTGGCGAAGCAACACCATTTGCTGATATTTACAGCTTTGGCATAGTAGTGCTTGAGGTGGTTACAGGACAGATGGCAGTTGATTTCCGGCGGCCTGAAGTCTTATTGGTAAAAAGGATCCGTGAATTTGAGAGACGGAAAAAACCATTGGAGGAACTGGCAGATTGGAGGTTGAACGGTCAGTATGATCCCAAGGAACTTGTGAGGCTAGTAAAATTAGGAATGGCATGCACATGCTCAAACCCAAAAACAAGACCAAGCATGAGGCAGATTGCAAGCATACTTGATGGAAATGATGAATGTTTCATGGAAGAAGGGCGAAGGAAGGAGAAAATGGAGGAATGGAAACAAAGAAATGCTTCTTCTCTGTCACTGATTTGGAGTATCCAAGCTCTAGGTATACAATGAAACTAGCCCAAGCAACATAACAGTGTAACAAATGGATAGGTGATGTATATTGCGTTTCGTTTTGTTTTGTTTTTACTTTTTTCTTCTTTTTCCTGTCTTTTTACTGATATTTGAGTGTATTTCTATATCTTTATCTTTCTTTTTCCCTCCACCGTTTTTAGTCTCTATGGACACTCTTATTTTGGGTAGCTGGTGTAAATAGCACGAGAAGAGGATACAAAAATGCTTTTATTACAGCTTACCGAGTCTTTGTTCATATCCCAATTTGCAGATGCACAAAATGGTCCATATTTATACCATTTGGAACAGCATAAAAACTAAAACATTCTTCAAATTATGGTAAAACAACATTCATTTATACACTTTGTTGGTTGGGTTATTTTGGATATATACAAAGTGCATCCATCTGACCTCACTACAGACTGCTTCCTTGCGCAGGAGCATACCTTCCAGTTTAACTTCCTCTCACAGGGATTTCATCATCTGTGTCTATGTCAATCCCAACCCACTTGGTAAAAGCAAAGACAAACTCCCGGAAGCTGACCTTCCCATTCTTGTCCCAGTCCATTTCTCCTGCTCCACAGAAATCACCAAGAAAAAAATTTAAAAAGAAAAAAAAAGAAATTCAACTTTCTAAATTAGAAGTAACAATATAGCAAGTGCAATACTGAATCTAGTTCGAGTAATATGTGCAGGTGATTTCTCCCAAGCAGAAGCGCCGTTCAATGCCTTGACCATGTCTTTCTTGTTCAGCATTCCATCACCATTTTTATCAAGAAACAAGAATGCTTCAACTATAGTATCAAATGTGGCATCAAGCTGTGGAGAACCCATCTTTGATGTCTTTAAAATTTAAAATAAAAAAAATAAAATAAAGTCAAGTCAAAATGAATTGTTCACAAACCATTTGCCTAAAATATGAGATTTTGTTATCCCAAAGCTAAAAAATAAAGTTTGTATTACACTGTGTGAAGAGGAAGGCTCCACTAGAAGATAGATGAGGCACAGAAGAACAATAAACTCATTGAATTGAATTCCTTCACTCTCATCCATGTCACAGGAATGGAAAAGATCATCAATATCCTTCTCTGTCAGATGAAGCTGCAGTTTGTGTAAGCATTTCTTTAGTTCCTCACAGTCAATAGTTCCATTGCTGTCTTCATCTGTGAGAGAACAAGAGAGCAAGAGAATCAGATTGAAGTAAACCACCATGGAAACACCACAAAAAAGTGAAAAAAATAGAAGAAAAACTGTCTTGCCAAACTCACCATACTGTTCAAACACCCCTCTGATGTTTTTAAGTTCCTCTTTGAACAGGGGGAACCTCATGATTATACTGTTAATTGATCTGAAGTTTTTATGTTTCAGTGTACCTCTCTTAACTTCCACCATTTTCCTTTGAAGCTTCGCATCCAGCCTCTTATACTTATTTGTTGAATTACAACAGCAAATTAAGCCGCCTAATTTGTTGGACAAGGACTTTAGAGTACAGCATAGAGGAGATGTGCCTTGAAAGTTAAATACAAGAGTGAATCAAATATGAGTTCAATGAATAAGATCAAGTTTGATTATGATTTATATTCTCTCAATAAAAGTTAAGAATCCAAATGCAGCAAATTATTCATGTTGTCCCAATGATCTCATCAGCAAATTCTGTGATATTGTGACAAATATTTTTTAAAAGCATCACTGAATTTCATTACGCACTGACTGCAGTTGCTTTCCTTTGGGTGTGGGATCATTTACAAGCACTGTTCTTTTTTTTTTTTCTGAGATTAGTCTCAGAAAGAAAAAAAAAATGATGTCACCATTTTGCTTGTCACTATACAGTAGTAACGAAAGAGCACTGTTGCTCACTACCATGCATAAGCTTTTTCCATTTTCCCTTTAGGGCGCAAAAAACAAAAAAATAATATATGAGGGGCCTGACATGCAACAACAGCTAAGATGGAGAGGCCGTGTGCCACTGGACAATAAGAAAGCACAAACAAGGGAGAGAGAATAGAAGAGGAAGGGAAGAAGAAAAAAGGAAGGAGTAACAAAGTAGAAAAAGAGGGAAAAAGACAACCAGTCTGAATTCAAATGGTAACTGTCAAAACACAAACAACTTATACACCCAACAATAAATAAAACAAATAATTACAGAATAAAAAGTGTCTAAAATATTCAAAATAACCCAAAAATTAACTAAAATTCATAAAATATCTGGATTTACTAATTTAAAAACAAAATCCCTTAGTTTTAAAATCTTCAAACAAAATATGATTGCCTAGAGTTATCCACAAGTGATCCTCTATCAATGTCTTAATAGTAATGCCACTGAGGCAGTGGGCATAGTAGTTGCAGGGTCTCAAAAGTAATCATGGTAATGATAGTTCTGGTTCTATGGCAATATGTTTTACTCTCTTCTATTTGGTTTCTGGAGTTACTAGTTACATACTTTTTTATACAAAAAGGATTTCTGTTGTCTTTGTCCCCTATTTTAACAGTTTCCAGCTTCCAAAACTAGGAAGCACCCAGCTTTTGGCCATGCACCCTTCTAGAAAAATGGTCAACCTAACCCTCCTGAGTTAATCTCTAAGAGAATTAGCATCCTTCCGTGGCTATTGTTCTTCGATTCGAACATTAAAATTGACTGTTGTTCCTCTTGCAACAAAATCAAGGGATCTACACCTTTCCTCACTAGTTCAGCCCATGCTTTTAATCAATCAGAAGTTCTCTTCCAACCACATACAGCAAGGCCCTTCTTTCTTACTGCCCTCTGCTACTCATGATTGATCCTCTCCTCAACTCTCCAGTACCAAAAGACAATGAATTTCCGCCCTAGGTTTGTGGGCCATCTGGTCTCTGATAATTTCCTGTTGAACAACAGTACAGCAGTTGGAAAACATTTATTGCATTTTTCTCTAGAAGCAAACTCACCATGGCATACGGTGATCATAGGCAAAGGTTGGTCGTCAGGAGAATTAAATGGAATGCTAGGATTGACAAAAGAAATTATGGAAATCTTTTAAAGTTTATTTCTCATTTTCTTTTCTTCTTTTGGTTAAGTTCATTGTGGGCGAACCTTGACTTAATGATAAGGGTTTTACACTCAAGCCTAAAGTCACAAGTTCAAGTCACAAAGGCAGCCAGTCCAAAATCCAATTATGGGGCAGTGGAGGTTAGCCTCCATAAGTCATGCCCTCCCCCACACTCCTGATATGGCATGGGAACCTTGTGCGCTGGATTTGCAGTTTAATTCAACAAGGGTAATGGTCATAGTGTGTGTATTTAGGAGGACGGAAAGAGAGGAGTGCTACTTTGTTAGATGCTTCTTAGCCTTTACTACTTTTCTATCCTCCATAATGTTCCAATTTCTAGTTTATTGGTTCTTATAGGAGAAAATTCATCTTGAAATTTTTTATTTTCTAAGAAATCTTAATGATAGGGAGGCTTTGGATCTTGCTTGTTGCTAGCTCTATTGCACTCATCTCAACCTTCGTCTAGAGTGTTGGCAAAATGTGGACCCCATATAGTTCTTATTTTCTTGTTATAAGTTTTTGCTCTCACACTTTTGGTAATTTAACTCCATTCCCCGCCCTTCAGCAAATTTCATCTGGAATTCAGAAAACTAAACTTCCACCCTTAAGATTAAAGCCCTCATTTGGGTAGGTATTTAAGTAGATTTAATGACAACAATTCGCTGCAAAGTTAAAAGACCCAATAAGGCTATATCACCTTATATTTGTGTGGTGTGCTTTTGCAGTGGTGAGACTAAAAGAACTAAGAGGGTTCTTTCTAAATTACCTAGCACTTTATTACCAAAAACATTTTTTTTGTGGTCATTTGCTTCTGGAGTTTCCACTCAGGTTCGCAACACTAATTTTCAGCCAAAAAAAAAAAATTGCAAAGCTTTTAATGTGGCATTACTTAGAAAACTAAGCAGCAATAATATTGTCGTGGATTTGAAAGCTAAGAGGTAGAAATAGGGATTAAGGTGGATCGGAGAGAGATGTGGAAGAGCTTTAAGGTTAACGGAAGTGGCTATTTACTGGTTGACCGTGTTAATGGTTATTTGGTCATTTGGCATTATTAGTATGTGCTAGTGTTATGTTGGTAAGCATGAGCTAGTAAGGATATTATGGTCATTGGTATATACTTGACATTTATTATAAATAGAGGGAGACATAACACTGTAATCAGTTCTTCCATTTTTACCAAATATCTTTACATGGTATTTGAGCAAGATCCAACCTAAACCCTACTGCCAAACCAAACCCTAAACCTGATCATTCTATTCAAATCTAGTATCATAGGAGGATTAATCACACCTCTATAGCCTAGAAACCAGTCCAAAGATTGCTGGAAAACTCAGCAGTTGCAGGAAAACAATTTGCCTGTCACCGCCCTTTCAGAACCATCAGAATCCTTCCATATTTGACAAAAACAACATAGGTAGTCACAGAACCCTCAGATCGATAGGTCTGTCAAATACCATCTCCAGAGGAGTCCCCATGCGCCAGCCAATTTCCGGAAACTCTGACCCCACGCGCCAGTACATGAGACCACTTCCCAACCTGATTTTGCTACAATTTTTTCGAAAATGCTTTGATTTCTTACATTGATCATAATATCAAGTTTTTGGTCATGTTTTTCGTTCAAAGATTCAACCTTTTTTTATCATTCACTTATGGCGACACATTAGTTATTGTTTGGCATTATTAAGGTGATTAGTTGGTGCCTCGTGACAGTGGCAGTGTGTGCAGGCTATATTTCTTTTTTGAGGGGAGGTGGCAATGCTATCTCTGGTTATGTGTGACTTGTTATTGGTTGGTTCAGTGGTTGACCTTATTTGTGGTTGTTTCGATTGGTCTGGAAGTTCACCTTGTTTGTCATTGGTTTCATTTGAGGTTGTTGGGATGGAGTCCTTCAATTCTAAAAGCATATTTTCCACTATTTATTTCTGATTTGCTGCTATATCAAGGTTGTAAGTATGTTGGGGTGACGTCCCCAAATCCCAAAAGTGTGTTTTCCTCGTCAGTCACTTGCTCAGGTGAACAACATACTATAACTATCCGAGGAAGAGTATTCAAGGTTCTTGCAGTATCAGGCATCCACCAAGCATCTCATCACTTGGCATCTTTTGCTAGAAGGGTAATCCTACAATTTGTATGTCATCTTGTATATCTCCCACTCTATTGGTACCAACCATATGATAGGCATCACCAACTTCTTTTCCACCCACTAGTATTCTAAAAATCTACCAAAAGTTACCCTCACTAATGGTTCCACTACTTCAGTTAAGGGGATAGGAACAGTAAATCATATTCCCTTCATCTCTATTTTTTTTTATTTTTTTTATTTTTGTATGTTCATAATCTCCCCTTCAATAGTTCAATCTCATGCATGTTAGTAAAATCACAAAGTCACTAAATTGTTCTATAACCTTCTTTCTTGATTCTGTTATTCATGATTTGAAGACGAGGAAGAAGATTGGCATAGGGCATGAGGCTAATGAACTTTATTATGAGTCACTCTGTCCACCTACTGCATGCGGTATCATCGCTACAACACATCAAATCCATTGTCTCCTTGGTCATCCGTCATTGAAAAAGTTAAGACAGCTAGCTCCTACTTCCTACTTTGAGTTCTACGTCTAATCTTGACTGTGAGTATTGTCAATTAGGAAAGCATCATCGTGTTCCTTTGCTTCCTAAATCAATAAGCATGAGTAAGTCCTTTCATGTTAGTCCATTCCAACATTTGGGATCCTGATCGTGTCACGTCAAAGTTTGGAGTTTTGGTATTTTGTTACATTTGTCCACTGCTGTTCCAAAATGACTTGGTTGTATTTAATGAAAGATCGTTCTAAGTTGTTTAATATCTTTTGTGTCTTCTGTCCTCAAATAAGGATTGTTAGATATGCCAGTTAAGATACTTCGTGGTGAGAGTGCCAAGAAGTACTTCACTACTCAATTCACTACTGATATGACTTAACTCTAATATAATCCATCAGTCATCTTGTGCCCACAGTCCACAACAAAATGGAGTTGCAGAGCGGAAAAACAGGCATATTCTCAAAGTCATTTGAGCCCAGTTGTATCAAATGAATGTTTCCGATTTTTTTGGAGTAATGATGTGCACACAGCTTCTCATCAATGAAATGCCATCTTCTGTCCTTGGTGGTAACATCTCATATTCAATAATATTTTCAAGGCTCCTTTGATTTCATGTCCTCATATATTCGGTTGTGTGTCCTTTGTCCATCAACTAAGTCCAGGAACAGATTAGTTGGATCCTCATGCTATCAAATGTATCTTTCTACGCTATTCCTATGCCCAAAAGGGATACTCTACCAATGTCACCTTTTTTGAGTCTACTTCATACTATTTTGATTCCTTGAGTTTTGTTGACCTTGATGAGTCCCTTTCTTTGCATAGCCTTCCAAATCCTAACCTATCATCTCCACCCAATCCTACAACGTATTCATCAAATTTGATCCTTCCCATCACTTAGATCATCCCAATTTGCAGGTGTACATATGGCGACTCAAGGAAGGAGAACCTCCTCAAGATTCCACTTCTACGCCTCTAGTTCCCTCATCACCTCTTTCCCAAGATGTTGACCTCCTTATTGCTGTTTGAAATGGTAAACACACCTATACCTAACATCTAATCTCTAACTTTCTTTGTTATGATTTCTTGCCACCCTCATATTATTGTTTGGTTAGTACTTTGTCTTTTGTTACTCTTCCAAGTTCTATTTCTGAAGTCGTTCCATTCTGGGTGGGACAAGTAGAATGATTGAAGAGATGCATGCACCATAGGATAGTGATACTTGGATATTGGTACCTCTTCCTCCTAGTAAGTCTATGGTTGGTTGTCGCTCCACTAGGCATACTATTTTAGGTCAACCCAGATGATTAATGGCTCAATTAAAGGCCTGCCTTGTTGCTAAGGAATATACTCAGGTGTATGGTTTAGATTATTCAGACACATTCTCCCCGGTTGCTAAACTTACCTAAATATGTCTATTAATCTCCTTAGCCACCATCTGTCACTGGCATCTACATCAATTAAATGTAAAAAATGCTTTGCTACATGATGATTTTCAAAAGGAAGTTTATATGGAGCAACCACCTAGGTCTGTTGCTCAAGGGGAGTTCGGCTTAGCGTGTCGGCTCAAGAAATCATTATATGGTTTAAAATAATCTCCCAAAGCATGGTTTAGTCGATTTAGTGCTACAATGCTTGAGTTTGGCCTCCTTCGATGTGCAGTAGATCACTCTGTATTTTATCATTATACTCCATCTGGCAAGATTCTGCTTACTGTGCATATGGATGATATTGTGATTACTAGTGATGATGATAGGATATCAAGCCTAAAGCTTTTCCTATCAACTAAGTTTCAAACCAAGGATTTGAGACCATGAAATACTTCTAAGGTGTAGAAGTATCAAGATCTCATACAAGAACCGTCTTGCCACAAAAGAAGTATGTTCTTGATATTTTAGATGAGACTGAGTTGTTGGAATCCAAACCTGTTGATACACCCATGGATCCCAACAGTAAGTTAGGGCTAGACATGGGTGATTTATTGTGAAACCCAGGGTAGTACCACATATTTGTTGGAAAGTTGAATTACCTTGTAATCAATCAACCAGATACATCTTTCGCAACAAATGTTGTAAGTTTTTTTATTCTCCAAGAACATGTCATTGGGATGCAATAATTCGCATCTTGAGATATCTCAAAGGTGGACTTGGGAGGGGTCTCTTATAATAGGATCGAGGCCACACTCATATTCAGGAATATAAAAATCATATTGGGCTGGGTCACCTTTCAACAAAAGATGCACAATCGCGCATTGTATCTTTGTTAATGGTAATTTGATTTCTTGGAAGAGTAAAAATTAAACTGCAGTGACCAAGTAAAGTGTTGAGTTAGAGTGTAGGGTCACGGCTCAAACTACATGTGAACTTGTTTGGTTGAAGAACAGGTTGGAAGAACTGGATTTCCACATTCTCAGACTACGAAGTTTATGTGTAGTAATCGAGTTGCTATTCATAGTGTCTCAAACATGTCTTCCATAAGAGGACAAAACACATTGAATTTGATTGCCACTTTGTTCAAGAGAAACTTGTGCAGAAGCTCATTAAAACCAGTCATCTAAAGTTTGATTTGCGTCTTGCAGATTTATTCACTTAAGCCTTGGGTGTGCTCATGTTAAATTTGTAACAAGCAACGAAGACATGATATGTATGCTCCAGCTTGAGGCGGAGTGTTAATAATGGTCATTTAGCATTATTAGCAAGTGCTAGTATTATATTGGTAAGTGTGAGTCAATAATGGTATTATTGTCATTATTATGCACTTAACATTTATTATAAATCAACGCTGTGATCAGTTCTTCCATTTTCACCTAATATCTTACAAATAGCAAGAAGGCTGGTCACAAGAAAATCATTAGCAAGAAGATTGGGGTTAATAGAGGCAAGTTGAGGGTTTAAATGGTAAGAATCAGTATGGATGTATGTGCAGGGTTTAAGGTTTGAAAGATATCAGAATAAGTCTTGGATTATGAGGAACTTAGGTTGAGTATTGTGTTGCATGCAGACAGAAAGAGTCCACGCAAGGCACTTTACACTCAAAATCCAGGTATTCATGCAACTCTTACCTTCATTACACAAACTATTTATTTATTTAAGTCTACAGATGTAGTACAGAACACGCGCACACACACACAAAAGACAAGACTTGAGGACCAAGAACTGCTTTTGACCAAGCAAACTCAGGCATGAGCTAGAACCTCCTATTCCCATCCCTCAATCAGAGGTTACATCCACCGTTTCGTGCCCAGAGAAAAAGAAAACTTCCCTAACTGCCTTCCAGAATTCAAATATAGCACCCAACTTAGATTCCAACTTAATACAGCCCATCATTTCAATCAACTGGTTCAAAATCTTCGTTGGCACTTCATGATCTTGACAAAGAGCCTCAAATTTCAATTTCAATTCAGTGTCAATCACCAGAGCAGAAGAAAATTTTGGCAGAAAATTGTAGGATACTTCGCTCTAATACAAAAAATGATCTAACAGCTCAGAAAACTAAGCTATAATGGTGGATTTGAAACTTAAGAGGTATAAAAAGGGGGTTCAGGCCAATTTAAGTGATATTTGGTAGGCTTTGAGAATAAAATAAGTGGCTACTCAGTGACTGACAGCAAGGAGATAGATTGCACAAAACTCATGAAAAAGAATATTAGAATTTAATTGATGCAGTTTGAGGGTTTAAATGGTAAGGATAGGTCTGGAAGTACATGCTGAATTTAGGATTTCAGAACTATCAGAATGGGGCTTGACCAGACTCGCAAAGGGAGGGGACATAGGTTGAACGTTGTGTTATGCTGTGAACAATAACCAGAAAACACTGTAGCAAGAAAAAAACCCAACACAATGCATTCTTGCCCAAGATTCAAGTACTTATTCAATTCGTATATTCATTACATCAACTCTTAAGCCTCTAAGCTAGCACATAACATATAAATAGAAGATAAAGACTTGAAGAAAAAGAACTGCCTGATGACCAGGCATAATTGGAGCCCATGTTTTGAATAGACAAAACTGTAACTGTTATGGCCCATACTCAAAAGTCAAAACTAGACCCTAGCTGGACCCATGAGTCACAACTATGACCCACTGCCAATAACACAAAAATTACCAAAGTACTCCTAGACACAAATTCTATTACATTCAAATTGATAATTTATTAGGCTATAATAATTTTAATAAATAAATAAATTCTTAACTACAAAAACTTAATTAAGGCCCTGCAGTATACAATAGAAAAGGAGTTTCTTCAAAGGATCTAAGAAGAAAATTGAAGAAATGCATAATATTTTTCCAGTTCAAATCTTAACTTATTTAAAATAGATATTCTTAATGTCATATTATTTATAGTTAAAGTCTATTTTCAGTGTTGTGTCTTATTTTTAAAATATATGGAATTCGTTTTATAGAAAAAGAAACTTTATCATAAAAGTAAGGAGAAAATACAACAAAGAGAACAAGGAGTCCTCAAACCAGAAAAAAAAACAAAAGAATAAAATAAAATCATCCCAATAAACCCTTCCAATTGTGCTTGACATCCTTAAAAAAAAAAAAAAGCCTTTGAATCATCCTCCATAGCCGAACTAAAAGCCCAAAGAGATGCCAGACACCACACCCTATCCCAAAATAAAGACAGACATCTCTTGCCGGAAAAGATACGAGTATCTTGTACCAACCAAATACCCTAGAAAACAGCAAAAAGAGCACACTTCCACAATCTCCCAACATCCTTACCCTTCCCAAGACATACAAAGAAGATACTCAAAGCTCCACCAATTCAAACACACCCAACCCTAGCCAAATAATTCAACATTCTATTCAGAAATCCCAAGAAAACGAACAATGCAAATAAAATGGTAAAATTTCTCCAAACAGCTACCACATAAAAAGCGCACATAAAGAGAGAAAGCCTCCTACATTACAGTATTAAGGACTACCAACAAGAAAAATGCCTTTGTCTTAGAAGGGATTTTAGCCTCCCATATGCACCAGTGTAGAGGGAAAGACTCATTAGACCTGACAACATAAGAAAGAAGTACTTCCATGAATAACCACCCAAAGAACCCAAAACCCAGATCCTGCATCGCTCATGCTAGAGATATGAAAACCCTCCAACACAACAAGCAAAGAAGAAAGCTTCTCTGACTCACAATCAATCAAATCCCTTCTAAAATGAAAATCCCAAGGAAAAAGAGTCACCATATGAGATTAGAAAGGAAGCAATAGTGTCATTTTGGAGAGAAGAAAGATGACTCAAACAAACGAGTAATGCATCAAAGCAAAATCCCTCATCCAAACTTCCTCCCAAAAGCAAATACAATTAGAAATTATTTACATTGTTCTTACTTTTATACAAACTATACGCTAGAAATAAGCAATATACATATATTGATAATAAATATATATATATATATATATATATATGGTTTAGGACTTAATTGAGTTGTTAGAGCTTAGCCTTATTATAAAGACTATTTTTTTTTAATATTTTTCATCTTTTTCCTAATACCTGTAAATAAAGCAAATATTGTATTTGCCTCTTGATTTCTTCTTATTGGTTTTTCACAAGGAGTATTTTGATGGCTATATGTCAACATCTTTTTTGGTAGTTTTTAACTATGGCCGCATTACATTGCCTCCACGTATGAGTCATTTTTTCAAAATATATATATATATATATATATATATATATTGAAATTATATTCAAGTTAGATGACAAATTAGTGAGTACTTAATTAAACTAAATTATCTTATTATTGTATTAGTGTGCAATTTTCTCATCTATGCATGCGGCATGAGCACACTACTTGGAAGTTAGTTGTTTTAGTTGTTTCAACTTTCATTTACTTATAGCTCAATTATATTTAATTACTAACTATGTGTTTTGCATAATGTATAATAGAACCATGAGTTGAATTCAATAGTTTTGAAACAAAATTTTTATGTAGTTGTTTAACATTTTAGTAAATTGTAATTTTTTAATAAAATTTTCAGTCTGTAGCAACTTTTTTTTATGTTAACTTAATGTCAACTAGTGGGCTTATTCTAATTCCAACCTTTGGTATCTAGATGGAACTTTTGAACTTGTGAAATTTTTTATGATATATATTTCATCAAAAGTTAGAACTTAAGACACTTCGTTCATCAAAATGATATTAGACACTTCACAAGAGTTTTAGAAGACACCAAAAAAGGTTCACATATTCTATATACTCTCTCAAGAGAATTTTCTTTATTTAATATTCATGGCACTGTTGCCTTCACTTCTTTCTGTTCAAATGGACATTTTTTCTGTGTGAGTAATAATTTTTGGAGAGGGTGATGAGAACTAGCAGCAATTTGATTTTTTTTTCAAACTTAAATTTATTAATAAATCAATAAAAATTAAAACTATGAAATTTTAGTTATTGGCCCTGCAGCAGAAATAGTCTCTTCCAAAAGATTCAAGAAACAAATTAAATCCAAGAACAGCATATTTTGGGTCAAAGCCTAACCACCTTGAAATAAATAATCTAAATGTATATCTTATGTTATTATAGTTGAACTCCCTTCTTTTCTAGATGCCTTGTCTTATTTCTAAATGACAAGGATATTTTTGCCCATAAAATGCTTTCACCAAGGGAAGCACCCTAATTTACCAAAATTGGAAATCAACATCAGATGTATACATAAAGCCCCATAAATCAGGAATTCAGCGAAACACCAAGCTCATCACAGTTGCGGTTGTCTTGTAGGCATCAGCTCGGTTATGAAGATTAGCATCCACACTCGATTAAGCCCTTGAATCATAAACAAGAAATTGGAACCCGGCGCTCTTGAACACTCTTAGTAAAGCTGAAAGCTACTCTTAAACATTTCAACAAAAGCACATTCAAGAGATTGAACAGACGGGAAGAATTGGCAGGAAAAGAAACAAAAACTGACCCAGCGAATCCTTCATGGCTTTGGCTGCGGAGGAGGAGACACCCTGCTCCCAAAATGGAGAAGAGTCGCACTCGCAGAACAACAAATGGAGTAAAATAATAAATTTAAATAAATAAATAAATAAAGTTGAGGGTAAAGCGGCAAAGAATGGATTCTTGCCTGATAAAAGCGGCGATGCCATAATTGTCTTCGCCAAAAAGCCGCCCCTAAAAAAATCACTTTATTTTCTAAATTTTTTAAAATTAAAAAAAAATCAACCTAAAAAATTATTTAGTTAACATATTTTGAAAATTGAATTTAATTAGTTTAATTGGTCCAACTCGTTCGTATGGATCAGTTGATACAAGCATAATTAAATTATTATTTTAAAAAATTTAGCAATATATGAAAAATAAATAAATAATACTAATAGTTTATAAAAAATAATTTAGATAAATATATTTTTTCAAAATATTTATTATATACAATTTTCATGCAAATTAACGATTAAATAAATTTTTAAAAAATAAAATAATAATAATAATTTAGAATTAGTTTGGATCAACTAGTTGGTAAAAATATCACTTGCTTTCTAAGTCTAGTTGAATATCATATTTAAAAACATAATAACTTGAATAATATCATGAAAAATGATGAATTGATTTAATCAAAGATCAACCAATTCATATAAATTTGAGTTTTCTTTATCCATTTAGCATTCATATTTTATATATTAAAGAATTGAAATTTAATTTCATAATTTTATTTTAATTTATAAAGTATGAGTTTTGAAATTTTCAATTTATGTTTTCTTGACTCGGTTTATAGGCCACTTGAATTTTAAAAAATTGAATTATGTATTATTTATTTTATAATTTGTTTAGTCATTAAATTTGTTTATAAAAAGTACATCTAACCATAAATTTGTAATATTATAATTACTAGATTTTTTTTTTCTTTGATTTGTTAGTATTTTAAAATTTGTTCACATATTTGTTTAAAAAATTTTAAAATAATAATATAATTATGTTGTCGTATTGATCAATTGGTCGTCCCAAAATGATTGGATCTGCTACAGCATTCAATTTAAGAATCAATTAGGTTTCCGAACTTATTCAATTTTCTGGTCAATTTTTTCAATTTAATTTATTAAATTTAATGTCATTTTAAAATATCATTTTATAAAAGATAAAATTCATTTTTTTCACACATACTTAACAATTGACTAACGGTCAATAAACAAAAGGCTTATCTTGTTAATAAATTTAAACCTCTAGAAATTCTCTAATATTTTTCAAAAACTTAGGGGGTGGAATGTTATTTTCAAGAAACTCAAGGGGTGTTAATGGATTTAACCCCTCCAACATGTATAAATTTTACTGAATAAAAAAAAAATATATTTTCTAATTCATTGTAAATAATTTTTCAAATGCTAATTTTTAACTTTGTCACTTTTTGTTTTGCTTTTTGGATTCCATTTGTTATAACATTTCAACTTCCTCCCAAATTTCTAATGACTTCATCTTCTCCATCAGTATTAAACAATACAAACCTTTTTAACTTCATAAATCTCATTCATGTTGTCGATGCATCATTTTAAAATATCATTTTATAAAGGGTAAAATTTATTTTTTTTTCATCTATACTTAACAAGTTGACTAACAATTAACAACAAAAGGCTTATCTTGTTAATAAATTTAAATCTCAAGGAATTCTATAATATTTTTTAAAATTTAAGAGGGTGGAGTGTCATTTTTTAAAAATTCGAGGGGTGTTAGTGGATTTAACCCTAGGACAATAAGTATGAATTTTACTATTTTAAAAAATAAAAAAAATTTCTAAATATTTGTAAATAATTTTTCAAATAGTAATTTTTAACTTAGTCACTTTTTGTTTTGCTTTTTAGATTCCGTTTGTATTTTTATATAACATTTCAATTTCCTCCCAAATTTCTAATGGTTTCATCTTCTCCATGAGTATTAAACAATACAAACCTTTTGAACTTCATAAATCTCATTCATGTTATCAATACGTCTTCCTTACCCCAATTTCACTTCAGCTTTTTCTCCTCTTTTGATGCATCTTTTGATGCATGTTGTCCAAGATAATCCAATATTTCAACACCCCATATGTTATTATTTACAATACATAATTGTTTTAAGGAGGACTTCTTCCTATTTGCAACAAGAATAGCTTCTGTTAGTTCTAAAAATCGAATCGATAAGAGCATTTATAACTATGGCAATCACATATAATCAAGAAAAAAAAAATCTTAGAAGACTCTTAGGGACTTTTGGACGCACTATTTGACGTTCAAATCAATATCGAGATAAAGTAAATGGATAATGTGATTATAGTCACCTTATATAAAATGTTAGTGTCCCTTATTGTATGGTTCCAAATCCCTTTAATTTATAGGCTCCATCCAAAAAGTTAAATGCTCCAAATTAATGGAAGGTGATCCCTGGCATTTTAAGGAGTTGCACCTTAATAATATCCCACATTGATGGAAAGCTACTCCCTCATAATGACCACCAGTAAATGACCTTCCTGGAATTTAAATGCCCTTTGGGATTCGTTTCCAACTCATAGGGCAAAGTTGCTTCTGCTTCCATGAAATATCCTTCACTCTTGAATTCAGGAGTTTTTTTTTACAAAAAGATTAAAAAAAATAAAAGAAAAAAAAACAAATATAAAGGAAAGTGGGAAAAAATACGCAAATGTACCTAAACCGACTTTTGAAAAGTCAGTTTGCCCTTTAAAAAGAATTTTAAAAAAATTGAGAGGACGCTTTGTCAGCAATTAAATTTAAAAAAATAAAAAAGGGAGGGGACAGCACTGACGCGCTGTCAGTGGTGATGGGAGAGGAGAGAGAGGCTATCAGGGGAAAGGGGAGGGGAGCATTTGATGCATGTCAGCCAAATTAAAAGAAAAAAAAAAAGGTGGGGATGGGACATGTGGTTCAACGCTAATGGAGAGGGGTTTGTTGACTTTAATGCAGGGGAGAGAGGAAAGAGGAAAGAGGAGAGAGATGCATCATGGGAGATGGGATAGGACAAAGCTTCGATTTAAAGAAAAAAAAAGTGGATAGGACACAACGCTGACACGCTCTCAACAGCGAGAAAGAGAGGAGAGAGGAGAGAGATTGTGTGAGGGGATAGGAGAGTGCATGCATTAAAGCATCGATGCTGTCATAAGTTTTTTTTTTTTTTTTAAAAAAAAGGCAGGGGATGGGATGCATGCATGTGTACATGGTGAATAGTGACTTAACTAACTTTTGAAAAGTCGATTTGATGTTAAAATTTATTTTGTTCGCTCCTGTATGTTTGTGTACGTAAAAATACCAAAATCAACTTTCCAAAAGTCAATTTGGTAAATTTTCCCCTATATATTCGTTCATCATCCTCCATTATTACTCACTATCACTCATCCACAATCACTCCTATAGTTGTTTTGTTTGCATTAGTTTCCTCGTCTAAAACATTTCTTTTGTCTACACACTCCCCACCATATTTAACATTTAGACATGGAGTTTGTTTCATTTGATCCATTCGTATTGACATTGGGGACCGTTCATCCTTCCTACAGGGCATGAGAGGAGGATCATTCTGATGACTTTAAAAGGCGTCAGTATATGCGCATATTAGAAATTATGTGCCATGCCCATCCCAAAAGCATTCCATGGATTCAACAAGTATGGTTTTATCCACTATACCAAATTTGGTACATTCTCTTGGACCACCATTTAATTAGCACATTGCTGGAGCATTGGGGGCCTGAGATGCACACATTTCATTTTCCTTGCGGCGAGGTGATGATAACATTGTAGGATGTCACCATCTTCACAAGATTACCTGTTGATGGCAATGTTGTTACAGGCACGGTGCAGCAAGACTGAGAGATTTTGTGTCATAGACTAGTTGGATGCAACCCCCCAGCGGCCAGAGCGGACGAAATGGCTCGTCCTTGTTTATGTCATGGGTAGACGAGGTAATACCCCATATTGTTGATGAAGCATCTAAGGAGGAAGTATTGCAGTAAACTCGAGCGTACATACTAAATCTCATATATAGCTTGTTGTTTGTGAACAAGTCGCAATACTATGTGTCGCTGATGTTCCAACCTCTATTGAACGACTTGGAGAGGGCGTCGACATATAGCTAGGTAGCACTACACTTGCATGGTTGTACAGAGAGATGTGACAGGTTAATCATGTACGGACGCAATCAGTTGGAGGTGCGCTATTCCTCCTACAGGTTTGGGCATGGGAGCGCATGCCCTTTCTTGCTCCAATTAGAGTTGGCCTGCCACATCTACCTGCCAATGTCAACGATGTCCTGTTCCCACTTGCAATCAAGTTAGTATCTGTTTTAGTTTAAATAAATTTAAAATATTTAGGTGTAACGTTATATAAATATAAGATGTTGTAGATGGTGAGTTTCATTTCATGTCTCGCACGTCCCTCAGCATACTCTACGGTCATATCAATATGACATTTATATGATGCGTGAGGACCAGATAATACGATATTTATTACATTTGAATCGTTAAATATGGGTATGGAACTTTTACTGTTTGTAGTAATTTTCTTACATAAATTCTTTGTTAGCAGTTTATATGGATGTCATACAAAGTGGATGTGTACGCTAATCTGCTGCCTATATGCCTCATAGGAGTACGAGTTTGGCTTGTTCGCACTCCCGTGATCTGCTTTCAGATCATGGAGTGGTACTTGCCAAACCATGTACTGCGGAAGTTTATGCTGAGGTAGCAGATCCCTCGTCCAGCTCAGACAGGGTACAACCCCGATAATTATTAATTGGATCTATATCACTGTGACCAACGCGGGGGTCATCAAATCAATTGGCGCACTAAGTACGAGCGTACCCTCCAGATGCGGCAACGTCAATTGGACCATGTCGTCCATATACTTAAGGAGCTTCCACTCCCTAGGCGTACACCTCTATGGGCGGAATATGGATATAATGACTTGTACCCGTCCATCACAATTCACTGCATGAGCATAATTTCCAGTTTGCACATGATAGTGGTGAGTGAATAAATTATTCAACGCATGTAAGGAACATACGTGTGATTTATCATTAACTTATTGGTACTTTCAAAACATATTGATGTAGGAGCACATGATAGGGAACATCCACTTATCAGACTGTGTCTCGACATGTTTAGCTAGACCGATTACAGAGGCATGTATGCAGTATGTGGTTGATGAAGCTCATCAGTCAATTCATAGGTCTCCCCACGCCAACGCGGAGGATGCCGAATCGGATGATGATGATGCAGTTGATGAGCAAGCGTCATGTTAAACGTCCTATGTAACGTTACGACCCTCTAAGCCCGGGGTGCTACTAATCCATTCATTTACCTGATACCTGATATTCTATTATCATTTACGCAGCAAAAAACATAAATATAATCCTCCAACAATATAATACCAGAGTTTCTAACTATAACATCCCAAATAATCCATCCATCAACCTGCATCTACATATATATACACATATCTCCAAAAACATAATCTACAACTTCCAATATTCACAACCATTCATTTCTCAGAAGACTTACAACATAAAACATTAATCATAAAATATTTACATCCCAAAAATATCGTCAAAATTATACCCCTTCTTCCTTTCTCTAACCTAAAAATGCTACAACAACCTCGAGCTCTCTAAGCTCGATCCTGTGGAGGTTCTGAAAAAGATAAATTTGTATTCGTGTGAGACACACCTCAGTAATGAAAGAAACAATATATTAAATCAGCGTGTGGCCAACATGAAATTATAATCAACATAATATTCAACATTTGCAAATCTTTAACATAATTTTTGAAATCATTTTCTGAACCTAATCAATCACATGCAAGATATTTTACCCACGTGAAAAACCTAGGGATAAGGGTGATTACCTGCCCAAACAAGTAGCACCTCTCTGTTCTGATACTTTAGGAAACCAATGGTCACAACTGAAGCATATCAAGACACTTACCTTACTCAGTAAGCCCTCAAGTGAAGAAATAATCCCGTACTCACATGGTTCATGCAAAGATTTACCAGCGAAGGTTCCCAAGAATAGGAAAATCTACCCACCCATACAAATAGTTTCCCTCTACCCTAGTATGTTATGCAGTCTACTGCTGCACTTGATACTAACCAGGGCACTCGCCTTTCTCAATAAGCCCTCGGGCGAAGAGTTTACCCCGCCCAAACGTAGCACGCTCTACAAGCATAAATAATAATATTACCATAATACATTATTTTGGTTTTCATTATTCTGTAATTCTCATTTGTTCATGTTCTCAGCTTTAACATTTCATAATATTTCACGTTACATTACTCTTTCCCATTTCACATCGTTCACATTTCACATTTCATTTTCATTTCATTCTCATTTTCATTTTATTTCATAATATACCCAGCATCTTTCAACTATTTTTGTGTTAGTCCTAACATCTTTCAGCTGTTTTTGTGTTAGTCCACATAGAAATGCGCTAGTCTGCTACCCAACATCTTTCAACTGTTTTTGTGTTAGTCCCAACATCTTTCAGCTGTTTTTGTGTTAGTTCACATAGAAATGCGCTAGTCTACTACCCAGCATCTTTCAACTATTTTTGTGTTAGTCCCAATATTTTTCAGCTATTTTTGTTTCCATGGTTGCATTAACACTCATATGCAGCATATTTTATATATCGTTTTCATACTCAGTTCATTTCCTATATATCCTACATCTCATACATATAATATAATTCCACACAGAACTCTATTTTACTTATGCCACACTATTCAGTAGTAAAATTCATATATATATTTATATATATATATATATATATATATCCAATAAAATAAGCCAACCTATATTTAATATTCATATACTGAAAATATACCTTTCATTTCTTACATAATTATCCTGAAAATATCTTTTACTTTCATCAGTTCATTTTCACACATACATATCTAATAAAACAACCCTAGGCTCAAAAAACATAATTTAAATTGTTGGCGTTTTTAAACCCATACAAAAACATATACACGTATATTCATAACAAATCCATTTACCATTTAATTCATAAAAATTTGGTTTAATATATATTCCCCCTCACTTGCTTTCTTGAACTACGCCAACAAGAACCCCCAAAAGATGTATGTGATGCTCACCCGGACTCTGAATCAAAAATCCAAGTTTAATTAGATAAACCCCAAATAATCTACGATTTCTACATTTTCTCAACTTATAAATCTTAAATAAACTTTTAGAACCCCAAAACTAAGAATCTTAACCCTTACCTCAACTTAAGAGCGTTTCTCGAAAAGCCCAATTTAGAAAACTGCTTCATTAGATGTGTAGAGAATCTTCTCTATAACACCGTAGCGATCTCCAATCATCGATTCGGGCTGAATCTGGGTCAGAAAGTTATAAAGAAGGTAGAGAAAGGGTCTAGAGAGAGAAAAAAGGAGAAAAGAAGATTTCTTCACGAAGAAGCTTCCCTAGTTCCTTTTATACTCGATTTTGCCATTTGACCTCGTCGACGAGTAGGCAGGATTCGTTGATGAGTCGCAGAACGAACTTCGTCGATGAGGAGATTCATTAGTCGACGAGTCTTCAAATCTAAAATTTTCTCATTCGAGATCTTCTCGTCGACAAGGAACTGAACTTCATCGACGATCTTTAGTAGAATACTCATCGACGAGGACATGAAACTCGCCGACAAGGTATGTTGTTCCCTTTTTCCTTTATTCCTTATTTATATATTCCATTTATCATTTTCCTAATTATTTAACCATTAAAATTTTTCGGGTCATTACATCCCAGCCCAGGAGTATATAGTCCAAAGGGGGGGTGAATGGACTCTTTTTGGGTATTTGAATTTTCTCTACAAAATAAAATACTTGGCAAGAATTCAAGTGATTATATCACAATATATAAAGTAAATCATGCACAAGACAAATAATAAAGAGTAGGGAGAGAGCAGCTTAACATCGATATTTAACTGGGTTCGACACCAAGCCTACGTCCACGCCTCAGCACCTAGCCAAGGATTCCACGATCCACTAAGGATACTCCTTCATCGGCGGAGCAAGCCTTATAACTCGGGTACCAAACCCTACACTTGGAAACAAATCCCTACCATGCTCACAAAGAACCTTCACCAAGCGGTTCACCAAGAACCCTCACAATGGTTCACAAAGAACCTTACAAGAAGAAGATTATTATAATGAAAATGCTCCTTGAATAAGAAAATATTAAATACAAAGCAAATCTGTCATGCCCCGAACCCAGAAATGGAACCAAGGGGTGAGAATGTAATCTAACTTATCCCTATATCCAAAAAAGCATCCAAAGATACAGTACGAAGGATGAGGGTCCGACTTGTGAGGTTCCCAGGCATCCTATACACATCCAAACACAACAGAATATAGACAGCGGAAAAAGGTCATTTTATACATACATGGTACCATACTAGAGTCTATACAAGAGTAGAAACAAAGCTCTATCATACAATGTACAACCGGGAGCCCAACATATCTCAAAACGGCAACCCACAAAACACAAGTCCTAACACTTACCCAAGCGCTACCCACAATACACTGGCCACTACGCTCCCGAGACAAGGATGCTAGTTCCGGTTACTCGAAGGACCTGAAAAATATGTACGTACAGCAGGGGTGAGACACCACTCAGTAAGAAAGAATGCAGGTTATATCCGTGTGTGACATTTGAGTGTTATCATGACGCAATACATATACAGTTAAATGCAGTTCCAATACTAATTTCACAACGATGCATACACGCACACACACATGATCAACAATTTCGGCGTTGTCACACCCTTCGGCCCGAAGTTGGCCCGCAACATACGACGTTGGCCCATAGCCAACTCGCGAAACACAACACCACCGGCACATGGCTAGTCCCAGACTCCTATGGCATCGTACTAGCACTAAACTAGTGGATCCACACCCTTCGGTGATCAGCCGGTAAGGCTCACGCCCTCAGATATAGAGCCGCACACTCTTGCCAAACATGGCCAGTGATTTCATATGCCCTCGGATATAGAGCTGGACACTCTCAGTACCTGGAACAAATTTGGAACCCCATTTCTACTCGCATTTCAACCAAAGACAACATAAACATGCATGCTCATATAACCAAACAAACCACACCCATTTGGTAATCTAAAATCATGATTTTCCAAACACATACAGTTTAAACAAGTCAAGGCACGGTCATCCCTATAACACAGTATAAATCAACATATACATTCCGTTTTCAACAAAACCAGGGATGCAGCCCGTCGCCCCATTTTTTCCAAAACTGTAATCATGAAAAACCCATAGTTTTCCCTGTTAGATCCCCTCAAATGAATAGCCAAAACACACACAGGACCGTGAACCACAGTTCTACCATGTTCGATTTTGAAAATAACCGATATAAACAGATTCCCCTTACCTTTCCCCCAAATGGCAAATCCCGAACTCTAAGGCCCCTAAACAGTGAACAGAGTTCCAAAACCTACAAATTCCAGTACAGAAGATACTCACAAGACTTTTCTCTACAAAACTACTAGATTAGAATTGAAAACCAAGCCTTACCTCGATTTTATGCCAAAACCAAAAAATGGCCGAATCGAAAATCTGATCCGTAGAACTTGTAGAGAATCCTTCCATGATCCTCATGGTAACTTCGAATCATCGAATCAAACGATGAACAGTGAAGAAATTTAGAGAGAGAGAGAGAGAGAAAGAAAGAGAGAGAGAGAGAAAGAAGATATTTGAGATTTCTTAGTGATTAAGCAAAGGAAACTGATATTTATAACCCTTGACTCAGCCGCCTTCGTCGACAAAATGGTGTCCTCGTTGATGAGGTCATATAGAAAACTCGTCGACGAAACGGTTACCTCATCGATGAACCTCTGAACTTCATCGATGAGAAATACAAGGCCTTCATCGACGAGATCTGGCTTCGTCGACGAGAAATACAAGGCCTTCGTCGACAAGATCTGGCTTCATCGATGAAGTCTGCTCAAATTCCAATTTTACCCCTTTCTTAATTATTTAAACTCATATATCACGGTTCGGGTTCTTACAACCTCCCCTCCTTACCAAAATTTCTTCCTCAAAATTTGCAATCTCTGATTCATGAACTCATACACACAATCAAACACTCACACATACACTCAACTCTAGAGAAAAACTGGCGACTACTACAACGCAACCCCATCATAACACATACATACATACCCTCACTTATGGCGGAGGAATACCGTGGTTACAACATAAACTATCTCAGGAGTTCTCAATATACACACTTCTGACGACTAACCACCTATCCTAACCCAAAGCAGGATGACATACACGTATTCAAAACAACTGTGGATAATTCTAGCGTATTTCCATTTCTAGTTCATAAGAAGCTTCCTCAACCTTGTGGTTTCACCACAATACTTTCACTAACGGCATCTCTTTAGTATGAAGCTTTTGAACTTTATGGTCTAGAGCCTGAACAGGTATCTCCTCATACGCTAAAGTATCCCCAATTTCCAAATCTTCATAACTGATAACATGTGATGGATCCAGCACGTATCTCCTCAACATGGATACGTGAAACATATCGTGGACCTCGAGAGTGCTGAGGGTAGTGCAATCTTGTAGGCTACCGGACCCACTCACTCAAGAACCTCGAATGGTCCGATATACCTCGGGCTCAGCTTACCCTTCTTCCCAAATCTCATCACCCATTTCATTGGAGCGATTCGCAAAAATACCTTACCCCCCCCCACCTCGAACTCTAACTCACGGCGGCGAACATATGCGTAACTCTTCTGCCAACTCTGAGCTGATTTAATCCTCTCCCGGATCAAACCCACCTTCTCAGATGCCTGTTGCACCAGTTCAAGACCTAACACCTGACGTTCACCAACCTCATCCCAACACAAAGGAGATCAACACCTCCGACCATACAAAGCCTCAAACAGTGTCATCCCAATACTAGCCTGGAAGCTATTATTATAAGCGAACTCTACTAGTGGCATAAACTATATCCAGCTACCACCAAATTCTAACACACAAGCTCACAACATATCTTCCAAGATTTGTATCGTCCTCTCCGACTGTCCATCAGTCTAGGGGTGGAACGATGTACTAAAAGTAAGCTTCGTCCCCAATGCCTCCTGCAAGCTTGTCCAGAATCGAGAAGTAAACCTCAGGTCCCGATCTAACACAATGGACATTAGTACTCCGTGCATTCTCACAATCTCATGCACATACATATCTGCTAGCCTACTCATAGGATAGCTAACCTTCATCGGTATGAAATGAGCATATTTCATCAATCTGTCCACGATCACCCAAATAGCATTCTGCACGTGAAGTACTGGTGGCAATTCGGTAACGAATCCATGGAAATATACTCCCATTTCCACACCGGAATAGCAAAGGCTACAATGGCCCTGCCGGCCTTTGATGTTCAGCTTTCACCTACTGACACGTCAGAAACTGCTCCATGAATTGAGCAATCTGCCTCTTCATACCACTCCACCAAAAGATCTCGCGCAAGTCTTGATACATCTTTGTACTACCAGGATGTACCATATACAACGAACAATGCGCTTCCTCTAGAATCATCCTTCTGATTTTGTCGTTATTTAGAACACACAGTCTGGTCCCAAATCTTAATAAAGCTCCCTCAGAGATGTTAAACTCTATAACTAGTCCCTACTGTAACTTTTCCATAACTTATGCCAACTCTGCATCACTAGCCTGAGCGACTTCTATACGCTTAAATAAAGTCGGCTGGACCGCCATACTAGCAAGATAAGCCTGATGATCACCACGCACTAACTTTATACCTAAGCTCTCCAGATCTTGTTTGATGTGATACTGAGTTACAACCGTAGATATAGTCGTAGGTTCCAACTTCTAACTCAATGCGTCAGCCACCACGTTAGCTCTTCCCAGGTGATAGATGATAGTGCAATCATAGTCCTTAATCAACTCAAGCTACCATACCTCATATTTAATTCCTTCGGCATGAAGAAATACCTGAGGCTTTTGTGGTTAGTAAAGATCTCACATTGCACACCATACAAGTAGTGTCGCCAGATCTTTAGTGCATATATAACAGCAGCCAGCTCCAAATCATGCGCAGGGTAATTCTTCTCGTATTCTTTCAGTTGCCGAGACGCATATGCTACTACCTTACCCTGCTGCATAAGCACACATCCCAAACCTTTCAAAACGCGTCGCTATAAATCACAAACCCACCATTCCTCGAAGGAATGGTCAAAACTGGAGTAATAACTAGCCGGTGCTTCAACTCCTGAAAACACTGCTCGCAATCACTGGTCCACTCAAATTTCACTCCCTTCCTAGTCAATCGAGTGAGAGACCCAGACAGTTTAGAGAACCCCTCCACGAACCGACGATAGTAACCTGCCAATCCTAGAAAACTTCAAACCTCCTGCACATTCTTCGGCCTCACCCAGTTGACCACAGCTTCAATCTTGCTAGGATCAACTGATATACCGTCACCAGTCACCACATGGCCTAAGAATGCCACTTGATTCAACCAGAATTCACACTTTTTCAGTTTAGCATAAGACTTATTCTCCCGCAGAATCTATAATACTAACCTTAGATGATTCTCATGCTTTTCCAAACTCCTCGAGTATACCAGAATGTCGTCAATGAATACCACAACGAACCAATCCAGGTACTCATGGTAAACCCTGTTCATCAGATCCATGAACACTGCTAGAGCATTCGTCAACCCAAAAGGCATGACTAAAAACTCGTAGTGGCCATATCTGGTTCGGAAAGTAGTCTTCGCCACATCCTTAGATCTAACCCTCACCTGATGATATCCTGACCGAAAATCGATCTTTGAAAAGACCCGCATCCCCTGCAACTAGTCAAAAAGATCATCGATACGAGGCAAAGGATAACGATTCTTCACAGTCACCTTGTTAATCTCACGGTAATCAATGCACATCTGTATCGACCCGTCCTTCTTCTTCACAAACAATACTGGAGCTCCTCAGGGCAAAACACTAGGTCGAATAAAACCCCTATCCTATAATTCCTGCAACTGCTCCTTTAACTCCCAAAGTTCCATTGGAGCCATCTGGTATGGAGCTTTAGAGATCGGTGCCTTTCCTGGCAGCAACTCTATTGCGAACTCCACCTCACGATCTAGAGGTAAACTGGGTAAATCATCTGGAAACGCATCCAAGAACTCACTAACTACCTGAATATCCTCAAGCCTCAACTCATCCTGCGGCGGTTCCTTCACACAAGCTAGGTACCCCTGACATCCATCCAAAAGTAGTCTCCTCGCCTATAGTGCCAATAGAATCTGTGGTTTCAAACGCACACACGATCCCAAAAATTTATACACCTGCTCCCCAGGAGGTATGAACACTACTACCTTCCTACGACAGTCGATCACAGCATAACTGGAGAATAACCAATCCATCCCCAGAATAACATCGAACCCTGACATGTCGTATACTACTAGGTTCGCCAGCAGCAGCTTCCCCTGAATTACCACTGGGCAGTCTTCCAACATCTTCCTACAGAATGATATACTCCTAGATGGTGTAGTAACAGATAACACCTCGTTCATGATTTGGGTCTCAACCCCACACAATTTAGCAAAACTCACAGATACAAAAGAATGGGTCGCACCTAAATAAAACAAAACAGAAGCTTTACTTGAAAGCAATAATAAGGTACTTGACACCACATTCCCTGCATGTTCAGCGTCCGTTGGAGTAAGAGAGTATACTCTGGCCGGAGTTGTATTCGCCTAAATGGTTCCCCAAGGTATCTGATTGCTCCCTCGGTTCACACTGAATCCAGGCACGTCTCACTTCGGTGCATGACAATCGCGAAACATGTGACTTAACTGGCCACAGTTGCAGTAGTTACCCCCAAATGACCGACACTTGCCCTCATGCCATCTGTGGCATCTGGTACAATGCCCACTAGTCTGGCTACCCTGAGAACCCTGGCACTCGGTATTCTGATGGTAACTCGAGCCTTTGTTCCTCTTCTTCCACAATCCTTGACGATATCCTGACTGAGAACCAGAAGGCACTATCCTCTTCCTTGATTCCTAATCCACCTCATCCTCTTAAATACTGGTCTCAATCACCGTGGCTTTATCCACCAACACCGAGAACTCGCGAATCTGAAGCATACCCACTAGTCTGCGGATATCCTTCCTTAGGCCCTTTTCAAATCTCTGAGTCTTCTCATACTCGCTCGAGATCAAACACAGCGCAAACTGGGATAGCTCTATGTACCAAGCCGCATACCCCTGCACCGTCATACTCCCCTGAGTCAGAGCAGAAAACTCATCCGCCTTCACAGCATGTACTGAAGCCAAGAAGTATCTGTCAAAGAACACCTCCTTGAAACGACTCCACGTCATCTCCTCAGGATCGCCCCTCTGCTTCTCCAGTAAATTCACTACAGTCCACCATCGACCCGCCTCCCCAGATAGCTAGAAGGTAGCATAGAGGACTTGCTGCCTATCCGTGCAGTGCAGGACTTCCAAGATCCTCTCAATATTTTCCACCCAGTCCTCTGCTATCGTTGGGTCATGTCCCCGAGAGAACGTCGAAGGATGCATGCGTGTGAACCTCTTAATGGTGCACCTCGCAATAATAGGAGAGCGTTCGAGTCTCCTCACACTCAGCCCGATCTCCAGCAAAACCTGCCTCGTCAAACCTCAAGGCACAAATGGAGACTCATCACTCGCAGTCTCCTCTGAGCCACTTCCCAGGTCATTATCCTTGGGCTCCATTCTGAAACACAATAGGAATCTATTAGTATCCCTACAACACATAACACAATTACCTACAACTAATCATGTTAACAACTACCTTCTAGGTCTAGGTCTGTCCTACCACACCGACACGAAAGTCATCAATGGTCTGCCCTCCTTTTACTGAAATCATCTTTCCAGGAAAAACATGGAATACCACCGACAAGTCCTGATCTAGAAACGGAACAACCCTCAACCAACTCTACCCACATCCAACATCCTATACTCTGGTATGTACTCACAGCTAAGCCTAACAAAGTCTACAAGACCTAACAACCTGGTTAGTTCTAATACCAAGCTGTCACAACCCGAACCCGAAAATGGGACCTAGGGGTGAGAATGTAACCTAACCTGTCCTTGTATCCAACAAAACATCCAAAGATATAGTACGAAGGATGAGGGTCCAACCTCGTGGGGTTCCCATACACCTTATACACATCCAAATACAACAAAATATGCAACAGAAAAAGGTCATTTTATACATACATGGTACCATACCAGAGTCTATACAAGAGCAGAAACAAAGCTCTATCATAAAATATACAACTGGGTGCCCAACATATATCAAAACGACAACCCACAAAAGACAAGTCCTAGCACTTACCCAAGCGCAACCCGTAATACACCGGCCACTACGCTTCTGACACAAGGACACTAGTTCTAATTACTCGAAGGACCTGAAAAATATGTACGTACAGTAGGGGTGAGACACCTCTCAGTAAGGAAGAATGTAGGTTATATTGGTGTGTGGCGTTTGAGTGTTATCATGACGCAATACATATACAGTTAAATGCCGTTCCAGTACTAATTTCACAACAGTGCATACATGCATCCACACATGATCAGCAATCCCAATGTTGTCACACCATTCGGCCTGAAGTCGGCCCGCGACATAAGGCGTTGGCCGGTAGCCAACCCGTGAAAGATGGCGCCACCGACACATGGCTAGTCCTAGACTCCCATGGCATCATACTGGTGCTAAACTGGTGGATCCACACCCTTCGGTGATCAACCAGTATGGCTCACGCCCTCGGATATAGAGCCGGACACCCTTTCCAAACATGGCCAGTGATTTCATATGCTCTCGGATATAGATTCGGACACTCTCAGTACCTGGAACAAATTCGGAACCCCGTCCCTACTCGCATTTCAACCAAACACAATATAAAAATGCATGCTCATATAACCAAACAAACCACACCCATTTGGTAATCTAAAATCATGGTTTTCCAAACACATACAGTTTAAACAAGTCAAGGCATGGTTATCCCTATAACACAGTGTAAATCAACATATACATTCGGTTTTCAACAAAACCAAGGATGCAGCCCGTCACCCCCTTTTTTCCAAAACTGTAATCATAAAAAACCCATAGTTTTCCCTGTTAGATCCCCTCAAATGAATAGCCAAAACACACACAGGACCGTGAACCACAGTTCTACCGAGTCCGATTTCGAAAATAACCGACATAAACAAATTCCCCTTACCTTTCCCCCAAATGGCAAATCCCGAACTCTAAGGCCCTTAAATACGAACCAAGTTCCAAAACCTACAAATACCAGTACAGAAGATACTCACAAGACTTTTCTCTACAAAACTACCATATCAGAATTGAAAACCGAGCCTTACCTCGATTTTATGCCAAAACCAAAAAATGGCCGAATCGAAAATCTGATCTGTAGAACTTGTAGAGAATCCTTCCATGATCCTCATGGTAACTTTGAATCGTCGAATCAAATGATGAATAGTGAAGAAATCTAGAGAGAGAGAGAGAGAGAGAAAAGATATTTGAGATTTCTTAGTGATTAAGTAAAGGAAACTGATATTTATAACCCTTGACTCGGCCGCCTTCGTCGACGAAATGGTGTCCTCGTTGACGAGGTCACATAGACAGCTCGTTGACGAAACGGTGACCTCATCGATGAGCCTTTGAACTTCATCGACGAGAAATACAAGGCCTTCATCGACAAGATCTGGCTTCGTCGACGAGAAATACAAGGCCTTTGTCGACAAGATTTGGCTTCATCGATGAAGCCTGCTCAAATTCCAATTTTACCCCTCTCTTAATTACTTAAATCCATATATCACGATTCGGGTTCTTACAAAACCTCACACTTCTCTCTCAAGAATTGAATTAAACACAATTAAAGAACAAGAGAGATGAGCACTTGTGAATATGAACTAAGATGCAAAGTGTTAGGTTTTGGAATCAAGTATATTTTTCACTATAAGCTTGTATAAATCATCAAAATCATGCTAAACAAGTCTATGGACTTGTATTTATAGCCAAAACACCCAATTAGCCGTTATTGGACCATTGGGAGCAACTCCCAAACAAAACTAGTTGTTTTCTAGTCGTTAATGCCCTTGGCCCGAGACCCCTGGTCGACCAATCCCCTATTCTAGTCAACTAGTCACTAGCAAAAAGATATGTTTTAGCTACTAGCTATTACTGGCCGACTAGTCCCCAGCTCTGGTTGAACAAACCCCTGAATTAGAAAGAGTTATAAACATAAAAGTTGTGAGATTTTTTCTTAGCTTTCTATAGACACCAAGATCGTGTTTTTTGGACTTTTCTAGCAAAAGTTATGCTCTGTATACCAAAAAGTGTTTAGGAAATTTGATAGGTGCATAAATGAGGTTTTAAACCCAACCAAAAAGCTTTTTAACCACTTAAAACATTATTGGATAAAGGTATATTAAGGATATTAATTCTAATAAACTTTAATACTTGTTGAAATGAGTTTCCACTTAAATATAAGATATCTTGATTTATGAAAACATCTTTGAAAGATCATTTGATATCTTATATGCTTAGAATGTCCTTTATAAAAAGTATTTGACTTCTTTGAAACTTTAGGACATTAACTATGCTTTGATAAGACCGTGACCAAGTATGAAAATGATTATGAAACCAAGATGTTGAAAACTTGTCCCTTTGGAAAACAGAATTGAGTTCATAAATGTTTTGACAAACTCTTTGAATTAACTTTGAAAACCATGAAAGATAAGTTTGTAAATTTAGGTTAAACCCATATAAACTTAAGTATCCTAATATGCATGCATTTGTTCAACTCTTGCTCAGAAATCATGCAAGAAATAAAATAGCAAGAGTTACAAAATATGCTACCTCAAACACACTCCATTACAAATAAACAATTTAACATTAAGCTTCCTTAGGTGCTTGAGTCGTTCCGAGTGAGTGTCCTTTTGATCTTTCCTTCTCGACGTCAACTCGGTCCAATCTTTGCCTTCAATCCAGTACTTTATGTGTTTGTCACTTGAACCTATACTAAACATGATCTATAAAGATGAAACGCATTAGGAACAACAAATAGGTTAATATCATCAAAACATATTATTAATGATTTTGTAGCCCCCAAGGATAACAATCTCCCACTTTTTTATGATGTCTAACCTATTAAGAATCTACTTAATTTTTGCATTTGTATTTGTACTAACCATGGCTTGATATGCAAAAATAAGCTTACCTAGAACTACTAATAAGTTGTTATCATCAAAACAAGACAATTAAGCTCACGTAGCCTCTAAGGCTAACACTTTCCCCCTTTTTGATGATGGCAAACTATTGGTGTTCTCTATAGGGTATATTTTAATGCTCTCCCTCAAATTATGCATATTGTTAAATAAACTAAAGTTTGCTCCCCCTTACTATATGCATATAAAACATAATAAGGACATTCATAACTATATTTTTCATATCCATTAGAACTTTAAACATGAACATCATAAAATGGAAAGTTCATTCAAGAAAAGACAATAAGTAAATTGAACTTTATATTATTTTCATATTACCACATGCATTCTAGCCCACATACATTTCCACATACATTTCTCCCCCCATATGCATAACACCATAAAACTTCTCCCCCTTTGATCATCATCAAAAAAAGAGGTGCTATTCATCTAGCCAAAATATTTCCCCCCCCCCCCCCCTTAAGATCAGTTTCCATGGTGGTGAAGTGAGAATGTGCTAAATACATAAGCCAATTGTTAGTGCTAAACTATAACATTTGAAATGCCTAGATTGGGTTCCTTATTCATGAATGATGATCTTGAAGTTTATTAAAATGATACGACTTGTCATTGGATCAATCATTCAAAGATAATTCAAATATGGACATTTTCCGTAAGGAATTCATGCTTGTGATTTAAGCATGGTAAACATGTTCTAACAACTTGGCATAGAGCATTTAGTAGTATACTTTTATTTAGCAATGCTCTTGGTTAATAGGGGACATGTTCTCCTAATTTGCCACTAATAGGAAGGTATTATTCAAACATATGATATCACAAATAAATGCTTCATTTTAGAATACCACTTGTTGTTATGATTATTTCTACTAAAGTTCAATTTTAAGAATGTTATGTCTTAGATATTCTAACTATGCATCCAAACTAAAGCATATATCATCAGAACAACTTATGTGACTAAGGAACACATCTCTTCTCCATAAGAGATGGATTAACATATCATAGCATGCTTTTAAACTTATATTCAAAACCTTAGTAATTCACACGAGAAAAACAAGGTTTTTCAATTTACTTACTCATAAATTTTATTCCTAAAGAATAAGCTTTGAGCACATGCTATATCATCCCATTAACAATTGTCGATATTTCAAAAAGAAATAAACCAATCAAATAAGGAAATATATAATTAAAGCATCATATTGGTTTAATTTTGAACTTCATCAACATTGGTATGAACTTCTAAAAATTCCCATCAAAGTATTTAAACACTTTAAGATGCATAATCTGGGATTTTAATACTTTAAGCACATCATTTTTCATTTTTACCTAGGTGTAGTTAAATCTTCCTATTTCCTAATCCTAGGTCCTAAGTAAACATTCAAAAATCACACGTGTTTTCTTTTGGTACACATTCTTGCTTGGGTGTCAATGGTTTGATTTTCTTCACTACCCATTCCGTCTTCCTTTCTTTGCCTCTATTTCCTTTATAAGGGCAAAAATAACGAATATGACCCTTTCTTTCACAATATAAACAAATCTTGTTTTCATGTGAGGGTCTTGACTTGTTTGCATTATTTTGGTTTGTTGAGGCATAACCATGTGATTTATAAGAGGTGTTAGAATTGGTGTGATCCCAAGAGGGGGGTGAATTGGGTTTTAAAAATTTTTGGATTAAATTAAACTTTTACGCCGATTCACCACATATCATATCCCATTTTTATAATACAAATGTGTATGTAAAATAATTAAACTATGAGTGCAGGCATACAAGTGTGTAGTATATCTTATTTAATTTAAATGTGTGCATGCAAATAATTGTAATAGTGAATAAACAAGCATACACATATAGAAATTTAAGTGCAGAAATTTAAATAAGATAGAGATAGAGTGACACAAAGATTTGTTATCGAGGTTCGACCAAACCAGTCTACGTCCCCGCCTTAGGCATACCCCCTCCCCCCCCAAGGATTAATACACTAATCCTACTCACTTAAACGGATGGAGTAGAAGCCGTTACAACCTCTCCTTACGGGGCGAGGTAAACCCAACCTCAATTACCAGACTGAGCCCAACTAGTCTTCCTTACGGGACGGAGATTCCTTAGTTCAATTTACCGGGCTAAACTAAATCGGTCTCACTTAAGAGGCTGAGACACCCAAGTTCAATTGTCTGGCTGAACCCAATCAATACATGAAAACATTTTTGTACATATTAAAAGGCTTCTAAATACAAGCATGAATGTACACATTAAAAACTCAAATACCTGCACTCTCTTATTATATGAAATGTGCTTAGGGAGTAAGGGTGTTTTACTCAAAATAATATTTTCAATCTTGAAAAAGATGTATATGATAAGCACATAAAGATTTAAACCCTAATAAGATTTTCTCAAACAAAATATTTTTCAATAAAAGATATAGGAAAACCTAGGGTTTTTAGCTCAAAAAGATTTTTGTCAATAAGTACAAGTGAACTAGCTTATGAATCTTTGCAATGACTTGTGCAAAGATTCACAATGCCATAAAAAATTTCTCCACAAGAATATTTATCAAAGAAACTATGGGAGAAACCCTAAGTATACTCTCCAAATTATTTTGAAATAAAAGCTTGACTGAGAGTATATGCTATGGATACAAACTAAATGCCCAAAGTAAAATACTCTCTTTTAAAAAGATTTTTCAAAAGAAAGATTGAAAGAGAGTATAAGAGAGTTTAAAATATTTTGCTCCAAAGAAAAGATTTTTGCATTAAAAATGGTTTGGGGGAACTTTGATTAACAAAATAATTTGAGAGGATATGAAATTAATCAAAGTTGCTAATATGAGGTTATAAGGGGGTATTAATAGATTTCCTGAAAATTATGACTGTTGGTGTAACACCCAAACCCTTAAACCCGGTCTGGTGCGTTATACCTATTAAAATCCTGATAATCCATAGATAAATACGTAGCAGAAAACATAATTATGATCCTCAATCATAAAAATACCAAATTTTACTATATCGATCTACATTCCATATAAAACCATTCATCCATCTGCATCCATATTTATACATATCTCCAAAAACATAGCCAACAACTTCCAATATTCACAACCCAGAAGACTTAGAACATAAACATAAAACATAAAAAAACATAAATATAAACATTCCAAAGTTTCATCAAAATGTTTATACCCTTTCTCCTTCTATAACCCTAAAAATACTATATCCAACTCGAGCTCTCTAAGCTTGATCTTGTGGTCCTGAAAAAAAAAAAATTTGTATTCAGGTGAGACACATCTCAGTAAGGGAAGAAACAATATATATTAAAAAAAAAAACGTATGGCCAACATGAGATTTATAAATAACATATTAATATCATTTGCAAACTATTAACATAAATCCTAAAATCATTTTCTAAACTTGATCATACACATGCAAAATATTTACCCACGAGACTACCCAATGATAGAGGTGATTACTTGCCCATACAAGTAGCACATTTCTGCTCTAATACATTAGGTAATCCAAAGGTCACAATTGAAGCATACCAGAGCACTCACCTTACTCAGTAAGCCCTCAAGTGATAGATTAATCTCGTACTCACACAGTTCATATAAAAGTTTAAGGGCCCCGAGAATAGGAAAATCTCCCCGCCCATACAAATAGTTTCCCTCTACCTTAGAGCATTATACAGCCTACTGCTATATCTAATACTACTAGCGCACTCGCCCTTATCAGCAAGGCCTTGGGCCAAGAGTTTGCCCCGCCCAAACATAAAAGGTTCTACCAGCATAATAATTGATAACACCATAATACATTATTTTGTCTGTCGTTATTCTACCATCCATATCTGTTCATGTTCATAACTTTAGCATTTCACTTTACATAGCCCTTCACATTTTACATCGTTCACATTTCATATTTCATATCCATTTCATTCACATTTCCATTTCATTTCATTCATTCGTACTACAGTTCCTCTTAGCTGTACATTAGTTAGTCCACATAGATATGCGCTAACTTGCTAACACAACTCCTTTTAGCTGTCATCGTATACATGGTTGCATTATCAAACACAAACAACATAATCCTTATGACATTTCATTATCGATGCATTTCTTACATAGTCTACATCTCATACATATAACATATATTTACACTGCATTACCATCCACACATGCCACATAATTTTTCAGTAAAATTCATACATTACCTATAAAATAAGTCAACCAACATTTAACGTTTATATATTAAAAATAAACCTTCATTTCTTACATAATTATCCTAAAATTATTTTCCACTTTCATCAGTTCATTTTCACATATACATAGCTAAATAAGCAGCCCTAAGCTCAGAAAACATAATTTACATGGTTGGCATTTTATACCCACATGAAAACATATATATCCATATACATATATATATATATATATATATATATATATATATATATAACATAGTCCATTTTAATTTAATTCATGAAAACCTGATTTAATATATAAATTTCCCCTTACCTGAATCCTTGAATTATGTCAATAGGAATCCCTAAAAGATGCCTGTGACGCTCACCCGAACCCTATATTCCAAAAGACCCCAAACTTACTCAAATCTTAGAAAAATACCCATTTAATACTTCCTAAGCTCCAGATAACAATATTCGTTAAGAAAACTCCAAAATAACTTGCTTACCCTGATTTTGGGATGTTTCCCAAACCTCTCAAATCAACGATCAAATCTCTTAGCTTTGTAGAGAACAATCCTATGAACCTCGTGGTGGTTCCAGATCATCAAACTAGGTCGAATCTAGCCTGAAATTGAAAAAAGAAGGCTGAGGGTTTGTTTTCTAGAGAGAGAGAGAGAGAGAGAGTGTGAGATTCCAAAAATTTCTCATTGAAAAATGAAAACAAGTCTATTTATAGGTAGGGCATCGTCGAAGAGACACGTGGACTCGTCAACGATCCCACGAAGAACACTTGTCGACAAGGCCGTGAGCTTGTTGACGAGTTTCAGACATCTCAAACCCTCTCGGTTAATCCTCGTCGATGAGACATGCATACTCGGTGATGAGGCTCAAAAGATCCCTCGTCGACGAGAAAATCCCACTCGTCGATGAGTACCTGCTTGTTACCCTTTTACAATTTCCTTTTCCTTTCTTCTATTTCCCCCTTTTCCTTTTATTATCTTTCTTAGTATTTTAGATAGTTAAAATTCTCTGAGTCATTACAATTGGGGACATAGGAGGAAATTTGGAAAAATATTAATGAAGTTTAATTATAATTAACCTCTGTTTACCATGGTAAAAATTTGGCAACCCAAGAGGTTCGGTCAACCAAAGGTAAGGGTGTAAGAACCTGACCCGAGATATGTAGATTGAATAAATAGAAAAAGGGTAAAAAAGTAAATTTAAAGGCTTCTTCGATGAAGCCATTGTTCTCATCGACGAAGGCACTCTACTCTTCGTCACCAAAATTTAGAGCCTCGTCAACGAAGAGATACCAAACGTGTTGTAAAATATTAGAATAGGGTTCATCGTTGAAGGAGCCAGTTCGTCAACGAAATGTGTGGATAGCTTGTCGACGAAGGCTCCGTTTCATCGACGAGGTTGGCCAGGTCAAAGGGGCTGTAAATATCCTATTTCATTACTTCATGGCTAAGTAAGCTAAAATTCTCTCTCTCTCTCTCTCTCTCTCTCTCTCTCTCTCTCTCTCTCTCTCTCTCTCTCTCTCTCTCTCTCTCTCTCTCTCTCTTCGATTCTTCGCTATTCGTTGCTTGATTCGTCAATCCAACGATACTGCATGGATCAGGGGAGGAATCTCTAGGTTTTTAGCGGATCGAAAAGTCATTTTGAGGATTTTCGAGTTTTGATCCAAAACCGAGGTAAAGATCTGATTTCAGTTTCGTTTTGGTTTATATGTAGTAGTAAGAATTATAGTGAAGTATAGTTCTTGGATGTTTAGGTTTTGGTGACTCGGTTCGTAGCTTTGGAGTCGTAGAGTTCATATTTTGGTATTCAAGAAAAGGTAAGGGGATTCTGTTTATATTAGTTTATTTTTGAAATCGGGATCGGTAAACCTGTAGTTTATGATCGTATATATGTTTTGGTTACTTATTTGGGAAAATCTATTGAGTGAAAATGTGGGATTTTTGGGCTACATTTTTTGGTAAAATTTGGGGGGTTTCAGGTATCATCTCTATTTTGTTAGAGAAACCGTATGTTGTATTAAAACTATAGTATTGAGATGACCTTACCTATATTTGAATTAAACTGTATTCTTGAACTTAAAACAATAGGATTTGTTGTATTCCAAATAAGTGTGGAATGAACTGATGTATGTAAAATGTTCCAGATTTTGTAAAAACAGTTAGGGGCGGCTAATTACCCTACGCTGATGAGTATAGGGACATGAGTTCCAAAATTGTTCCAGGTTTTGTAAATCAACTAGGGGTGGCTAATTACCATACGTTGAATCAACTGGGGGCGGCTAATTACCATATGCTGACTCCATGTCTCGGCTAATTACCGTGAGCGAGAGTGTCTGGTTCTATATCCGAGGATGTGAAATATCGCCTGTTCTTTTCGGCTGGTCACCGATGGGTGTGAGCTACACCGTACTAGCAACAATATTGTTGTGAGGCTTCGGTTATTGCAGGGTATCGGGTGCTTGAGTGTGATGACACTAATCGTATGTTTGGTATCATATGCACTAGAACAGATTTGTTAAAAATACTAGAACTGTATTGAACTATATTGTACTATATTGTATTGTATTTTGTTTTATGCCAAAATAACACTCGTATGCCAAACACTTATATAACCTACTTTCTTCCTTACTGAAAGGTGTCTCACCCCAAATATACAAATGTTTGTCAGGTCCTTCGGGTAGCCAAAAATAGCATCTTAGCATCCAAAAGTGGGGGTGTCGTTTAGCTAGGTTTAGTACCTGTGTAGGTACGAGTTTTGTAACCGGGTTGTCAGTGTTGGGTTTTGTAGACACCCGGAGTATGTATTGTATTTTGGAAACGTATATTCCAGTTATGTATAGACTCTGGTACGGTTTTATATATGTATAGAAAGAACATTTTCCGCTGCGTATTTGATGAGTATGGATATGTATGTGAATGTGTATAGGGTGTAAGTGTACCCCACGAGATCGGACCCTCATTTAGTGTTGTATCATGTATGTTTTAGTTAATACAAAGACAGGTTAGGTTACTATATTTACACTTGGGACCCATCTGCGGGTTCGGGGCGTGACAGCTTGGTATTAGAGCTAAACCTGGTTGTTAGGTTTTGTAGACTTGGTTAGGCATAGTTAGGTGAACATACTAGAGTATAGGATGTAGGAAATGGGTAGAATAAGTCAAGGGTTATCTTGTAGGTAGACAGGGACTCATTAGCGGTGTTCTGTGTTTTTCCTGGAATGATGATTTCACTAAAATCACGGAAAACCATTGATGGTTTCATGTCAGTGTGGTAGGACAGACCTGGACCGTGAGGGTAGTAGTTGACATGATTTGTTTTCAATGATTGTGTTAACTATGTACGATATAGGAATTATAACTGATTCCTATCTTACTTTCATAATGGAGCCCAAGGATAATAACTTGGATAGTGGTTCTGAGGGGACTGCGAGTGATGAGTCTCCTTCCGTGTCTCGGGGTTTAATGAGGCAGGTTATGCGGGAGATCGGATGGAGTGATAGGAGACGTAAGCACTCTCCTACGACTACAAGTTGTACTATAGAGAGGTTCACCTGCATGCACCCTTCGATGTTTACGGAAGGACCCGATCCAATAATAGAAGAGAACTGGGTGTAAAAGACCGAGAAGATAATGGAAGTTCTGCACTGTATTGACCATCAGAAGGTTCTCTATTCTACTTTTCAGCTGGCAGAAGAAGCGAAAAGATGGTGGACGACTGTGAGTCTTCTTGAGAAGCAGAGAGCTGGTCCATCTAGTATGATATGGAGCCGCTTTAAGGAGGTATTTTTTGAGAGATACTTCCAGCTTCCACTCGTGACTTGAAGGCTAATGAGTTCTCGAGCCTGACACAGGGAACTCTAATGGTGCAAAGATATGCTACCAGATATATTGAGTTATCTCATTTCGCGTCATACCAGGTCCCGAATGAGTATGAGAAGGCTCGGAGGTTCAAGAAGGGTCTGAGGAAGGACATCCGCATTCTTTTGGGGATGCTGTAGATTCGAGAGTTTGCTTTTTTGGTGGATAAAGCCACCATAGTTGAGGCTAACCTCCAGGGGGATGAGGTAGTGCAGGAACAGAAGAAGAGGCCGGTATCTTCTGGTTCTTAGACTGGTCCTCGACAGGGATAGTGGAAGAAGAAGAACTATAGTTTGAGATATCATTGGAATACTAAATGGCAGAGTTCTCAGGGAGATCTATCCTCCGTACCATGCGCCAAGTGTCATAAATGGCATAATGGTGAATGTCAACCATTCTGGGGTAACTACTACAACTGTGGTAAATCGGACCATATATCTCAGAACTGTCAAGCATAAAGGAGTGATAAGCCTGCACAGAGCCAAAACCATGGGAGTAATCCGATGCCTCAGGGAAACTATCAGGAAAACCCAGCTTCAGAAAGGGTGTACTCCCTTACTCCAGTAGATGTGGAACACGCTAGGAACACGGTGACAGGTACCATGTTTTTGCTTTCGAATACAGCTGTTGTTTTATTTGATTTGGGAGCAACCCATTCCTTTATATCTTCTAGCTTTGTGAAACTGTGTAGGGTTGAAACCCAAGTGATGGATGAGTGGTTGTCTGTGGCTACACTGACTGGGAGTGTAACGATCTGTAGTAAGATGTTGGGAAACTATTCAGGGAAGACTGCTACCGGGGAACCGAGTAGTGTACGACATGTGTGGATTTGATGTCATTCTGGGATGGATTGGTTATTCTCTAGTTATGCAGTGATTGATTTTCGTAGGAAGACAGTGGTGTTCAGACCTCTCGACGAACAGGAGTATGAGTTCATGGGATTGTGTGTACGTTCGACGCCATAAATTCTATCAGCCATACAGGCGAGAAGGTTACTCTTGGATGGTTATCAGGGGTACCTAGCTTGCCTAAAGGAACCACCTTGGGATGATGTGAAACTTGAAGATATCTGAGTGGTTAATGAATTTCCGAATGTATTCTCGGAATACTTACCCGGTTTATCTCCTGATCGAGAGGTGGAGTTCGTTATCGAGTTGTTGTCAGGTAAGGCACTGATTTCTAGAGCTCCATATCGGATGGCTTTAGCTAAACTTTGAGAGTTGAAGGAGTAGTTGTAGGAACTACTAGACAAGGGCTTTATCAGACCTAGTGTTTCGCCCAAGGGAGCTTCAGTGTTGTTTGTGAGGAAGAAGGATGGTTCAATGTGAATGTACATTGATTACCATGAGATTAACAAGGTGACAATGAAGAACCGATACTCGTTGCCTCGCATAGATGATCTGTTTGACCAGGTGCAAGGAACGCGGGTTTTTTTGAAGACCAATCTACGATCAGGGTATCATCAAGTGAGACTTGGGACTGAGGATGTTTCGAAGAATACTTTTTGAACCAGATTTGGTCACTGCGAGTTTCTGGTCATGCCTTTCAGGTTGACTAACGCTCCGGCAGTATTTATGGATCTAATGAACATGATTTTCCATGAATACCTAGATCAATTTGTAGTAGTGTTCAACGACAACATTCTGGTATACTCTAAGAGTTCAGAAGAGCATGAAAACTATATGAGGTTGGTACTTCAAGTATTACAGGAGAAGAAGTTGTATGCTAAGCTAAAGAAATGTGAGTTCTAGCTGAATTAGATCACGTTTCTATGCCATGTTATGTCAAAGGGTGGTATCTCAGTTGATTTTGGTAAGATAGAAGTAGTGGTTGATTGGGTGACATTGAAGAGTTCAGAGTTTCCTACGACTAGCTGGGTATTATAGGCGGTTCGTGGAGGGATTCTCTAAGTTATCTGGCCCTCTGACACGGTTAACGAGGATGGGTGTGAGGTTTGATTGGACAGACGAGTGTGAGTAGAATTTCCAAGAGTTGAAACACTGAGTGGTCACTGCTCTGATTTTAACCATCCCATCTGGGGACGATGGTTTTATGATTTACCGCGATGCATCGCTAAAGGGTTTGGGATGTGTGCTAATGCAACAGGGTAAGGTAATTGCTTATGCTTCTTGGAAACTCAAGGAGTACGAGAAGAATTACTCTGCGCACGATCTGGAGTTGGCGGCGGTAGTATATGCATTGAAGATCTAATGACACTACTTGTAGGGTGAACAGTGTGAGATCTTTATGGACCATAAGAGCCTCAGGTCTTTTTCACATAGAAGGAGTTGAACATGAGGCAGAGGAGGTGGCTGGAATTGATCAAGGACTACGATTGCACGATTAGCTATCACTCGAGAAAAGCTAACATGGTAGCTGATGCGTTGAGTTGGAAGTCAGAGCATGCATCAGTATCTACAGTAGTAGGTCAGCATGATATCAGACGGGATCTGGAAATTCTTGGTGTGGAGTTGGTGGATGGTAATCATCAGACTTTCATTACTAACTTGGTGATCCAGTTGACATTATTTGAGAGGATTTAAGCTGCGCAGGCTAATGATGCGGAGTTAGTCGAGGTTGTAGAGAAAGTGCAGTAAGGGTTGGTTGCAGATTTTAACATCTCTGAGGGAGGTGTGCTGAGGTTTGAGACTAGGCTGTGTGTTCCAAATGACGAGGGGATAAAGAGGACGATTCTGGAGGAGGCACATCGTTCTTTGTATACGGTACATTTGGGTAGAACAAAGATGTATCAGGATTTGCGTGAATCTTTCTAATGGAGTGGCATGAAACAGGAGATTGCTTGATTTGTAGAGCATTGTCTAACGTGTTAGCAGGTGAAAGCTGAACATCAGAGGCCGGCAGGGCCGTTGTAGCCATTGAGTATCCCGACGTGGAAATGGGAGTACATATCCATGGACTTTGTCACCAGGTTACCACTAGCACTACACAAGCAAAATGTCATCTAAGTAATCATGGCCAGGTTGACTAAATCAGCTCACTTTGTACTGATGAAGGTTAGCTATCTTTGAGTAGGCTAGCAGGGTTGTACATGCACGAGATAGTCAGAATGCATGGGGTACCAGTGTCCATTGTTTCAAATCGAGACCCGAGATTCACTTCTTGATTCTGGAAGAGTTTACGGGAAGCACTAGGGACTAAGCTTACTTTTAGTACAACGTTCCACCCCCAGACTGATGGACAGTCAGAAAGGACGATATAGATCTTGGAGGATATGTTACAGGCTTGTGTATTAGACTTCGGTGGTAGTTGGATTCAGTTTCTACCATTAGTGGAATTTTCCTATAACAATAACTTCCAGGCTAGTATTGGGATGGCGCCGTTCGAGGCATTGTATGGTTGGAGGTGTCAGTCTCCTCTGTATTGGGATGAGGTCAGTGAACAGCAGATACTGGGTCCCGAACTCGTATAGCAGGCGTCTGAGAAGGTCAGATTGATCAGGGATAGGATTAAATCAGCTCAGAGTCGACAGAAGAGTTACGCAAATGTTCGATGTCATGAGTTGGAATTTGAGGTTGGGGGTAAGATATTTCTGAAAATCACTCTGATGAAAGGGGTGATGAGATTCGAAAAGAAGGGCAAGCTGAGCCTGAGGTATATTGGACCATTCGAGGTACTGGAACTAGTGGGTCCAGTGGCCTATAGGATTGCACTACCCCTAGCATTCTCAAGGATCCATGATGTGTTTCACGTATCCATGTTGAGGAGGTACGTGCCAGATCCGTCACATGTGATTAGTTACGAGTCCATAGAGATCGAGGATGCTTTGGCGTATAAGGAGATACTCGTTCAGATTCTAAACCGTAAAGTTCAAAAGTTGCGTACCAAGGAGATACCGTTAGTGAAGGTATTGTGGCGGAATCACATGGTTAAGGAGGCTTCTTGGGAATTAGAGATGGAAATATGCCAAAAATATCCGCAGTTGTTCTAAGTAGTAGTTTTGATAGTAGGATCGGTATGAGTATGTATATATATAATATTCTGCTATTGTAGTAATGTTGTGTGGTTAGTATCTGAGAGAGTTTGGTAGCATTGTGAGCTCCCGAGACAGTGTATGTATGTAACCGAGTTATTCCTCTACCATAAGTGAGGGTATGTATGTATTTGGGACGGGGCTACTATGTGGGTGGCCGCTGGCTCTTCCTAGAGTTGGGTATATGTTTGGGTATGTAGTGAGTTGGTAAGTGAGAGATTACAAATTTTGAGGACGAAATTTTTGTAAAGAGGGGAAGTTGTAAGAACCCAACCCAAGATATGTAGATTCACTAAATAGCAAAAGGGTAAAAAGGTAAATTTTGCAGGCTTCGTCGATGAAGCCATTATTCTTGTCGACGAAGGCCCTCGTACTCTTCGTCGCCAAAATTCATAGCCATGTTGACAAAGAGATACCGAACGTGTTGTAAAATATCAGAATAAGGTTAATCTCCGAAGGATCCGGTTCGCCGACGAAACATATGGATGACTCATCGATGAAGGCACCGTTTCGTCAACGAGGTTGGCCTGGTCAAAGGGGCTATAAATATCCTATTTCATTTCTTCATGGCTAAGTAAGCTAAAACTCTCTCTCTCTCTCTCTCTCTCTCTCTCTCTCTCTCTCTCTCTCTCTCTCTCTCTCTCTCTCTCTCTCTCTCTAGAACCAACAGGATCTCTCTCTTTCTCTTCAATTTTTCATTGTTCGTCACCTGATTTGTACATTTAACATTACTGTGTGGATTAAGGGAGGAATCTCTACGTTTTTAGCGGATCAAAAAGTCGTTTCTAGGATTTTCAGGTTTTGATCCAAAACCGACGTAAGGGTCTAATTTCAGTTTTGTTTCGATTTATATGTAGCAGTAAGAATTATAGTGAAGTATAGTTCTTGGATGTTTAGGTTTTGGTGTCTCGGTTTGTAGTTTTGGAGCCATAGAGTTCATATTTTGGTATTCGAGAAAAGGTAAAGGGATTCTGTTTATATCAGTTTATTTTTGAAATCAGGATCAGTAAACCTATAGTTTACGATCGTATGTATGTTTTGGTTACTTATTTGGGAAAATCTATCGGGTGAAAATGTGGGATTTTCAGGTTATAGTTTTTGGGAAAATTTGGGGGTTTTAGGTATCATCTCTATTTTGTTGGAGAAATCATATGTTGTATTAAAACTATAGTATTGAAATGACCATACCCATATTTGTATTAAACTGTATTCTTGAACTTAAAACGATAGGATTTTTTGTATACCAAATAAGTGTGAAATGAACTATTGTATGTAAAATGTTCCAAGTTTTGTAAAAATAGCTAGGAGCGGCTAATTACCGTACACTGATGAGTATAGGGACATGAGTTCCAAAATTGTTCAAGGTTTGTAAATCAACTAGGGGCAGCTAATTACCGTACGCTAAATCAACTAGGGGCGGCTAATTGTTGTACGCTAACACCATGTCTCAGCTAATTACCGTGAGTGAGAGTGTCCGGCTCTACATCCAAGGGTGTGAAATATCGCCTGTTCTTTTCGGCTGGTCACGGATGGGTGTGAGCTACACCGTACTGGCAACGATATCACTATGAGGCTTCAGTTATTAGAGGATATCGGGTGCTTGAGTGTGACAATACTGACCATATGTTTGGTATCGTATGTACTGAAACGAATTTGTGAAAAATACTGGAATTGTATTGAACTGTATTGTACTATATTGTATTGTGTTATGTTTTATGCCGAAATAACACTTGTATGCCACACACTAATATAACATGCTTTCTTCCTTACTGAGAGGTGTCTCACCCCGAATATACATATGTTTTTCAGGTCCTTCAGGTAGCTGAAACTGGCATCCTAACTTCCAGAAGCGGGGGTGTCATTTAACTACGTTTAGTACTTGTGTAGGTACGAGTTTTGTAACCAGGTTGTCAGTGTTGGGTTTTCTAGACACCTGGAGTATGTATTGTATTTTGGAAACGTATATTCCAGTTATGTATAGACTTAGATATGGTTTGATGTATGTATAGAAAGAACATTTTTTGCTGCATATTTGATGAGTATGGATATGTATGTGAATGTGTATAGGATGTATGTATACCCCACGGGGTTGGACCCTCATTCAGTGTTGTATCATGTATGTTTTAGTTGATACAGAGATAGGTTAGGTTCTTATATTCACACCTGGGACCCATCCACAGGTTTGGGGCGTGACAAAGGGTCGGTCGACCAACTTATGTAAATTTTTAATTTTCAGTTTAGCTCGGTTGACCAATTGAACAGCACGGTTGACCAAAAGAATGGTGATTCTAAACCCTTCGTGGGTTCAGTCGACTATGGCAATAGGTTAGTTAACCATTCTTGAGGTTCGGTCGATCAAGGCAATTTTGAACTACAAGATCGATCGACCAAGTGGTTGGAAAAGTAAATTTTAATGGATCAGTCGACCAAGGAAGATTAGTTCAAAACAAGTCGGTCAACCAAGGCAAGTCAAATTGTTAACTTTTCCAAGGTTCGGTCGATCGAGCCGATTACTGCTAAAACTGGTCGATCAACCGAGTTCAGTAAATTCCTTAGTTTAAGCCCCAATTTGACCCTAAAGCTATTCCAAAAGCTTTATATGATTTTAGACATTTTAGAAAAAGGTTTTTGGTGCAAGTGTTAGGTCCTCTATGATCAGCTTAAGGTCATTCTGAGCTTTCAAACATATCATACAGATGCATGCATTATTACAGACCAAAAATATAAAAATTAAATGCAATACAACTAAAATCAAAATGTCTTCTTCTTTTGCTCTTCATTTTCCATGGAATTCGTCAGGAGTGTGTGAGCTTTATGTCCTTACTGGCTTCCATTTTCCGATATCTTATGTTCATGCTGAATGAAAACCTATTCACACACTAAATGCACACATAATGTTGACTTTTTGAGTCTAATCTCTGTTTTGATGCTGATGAAACACAATGAACTTATGTGTGTGTTTAGCATGTGAGCAGGTCCATAATTGAGATCACTCATAAGGAACAGGAAGAATAGAGGCCAAGACGGATAGTACACAGACACCTGGCATACTCCATAAAGGCAAGAGCAAGGAGACTGAAGACATTTGTTTTTTATTCTAATTGCATTTAGTTTCTAGGTCTGTAATAATGGTCTGTAATATTTGCATGTCATGCATGATGGGATGTATATGCTTAAGAGGCCTTAGAATGACCATAGGAATCATCACTCATATAGCCTAAAATGTCTTATGCTTATTTACACTAGGTTGATGAAGCACAGAGACCAAAACAGGACTTAAATGCACATTGCAAGTAGTCTCGGTCGACCGAACCCTAAGCTGTATAAAAGCCTCGGTCGACCGAACTGACTAGAAGTCAAAATGTTGACTTCACAATCGACTGTTCTGAAATGAACGTATCTTCCACGGTCGACCGAACTCACACGTGTCTGACCCCCAACAACTTGGTCGACCGAACCATTAGTTCAAAATTTCCTTGGTCGACCGAACCTATGAAGGGTTCGAAATCATCTTGAGACGGTCGACCATATCTCCAGATCAAAATGGCCACAGTCGACCGAACTCAGTAATATGGTCGACCGAACCTTGAATATGATCAACTGAACCTCTCGGGTTGGTGAAATTTTTACTGTAGTAAATCAAGTTTAATTTGTATTAAACAAAATTAAACAATTTTCAATATACCTTGTATGTCCCCAAGGGTTATATTTTTGCCCAACTATATATATATACCCCCTCATTTGTCATAATTAGCATGAGATTAGCATTTTGATCAAGCAAAATTCTCTCTAAACTTTTTATACTCTCATTTGCTTACACTTCATTTTTCAAGCATATTATACACTCTATCTTTGCTTCTTTCTTGCAAAAATCTTTTTAGTAGAAAGCATCATTCTTTCATGTACTTTTCACTTTGCAAATCAATTGCAACTATGAAGTGTGCTTGATCTTCATATTTGTGGGTTAAACTCATATCATTTTATTAAACTTATACTCTCACACAGCCATATTATTTAGAAAATCATTCATGAGAGTTAGCCTTGTGATTTTCGCATATTGTTTTATTTTGATAAATCTTGTTTGGGAAAAGCTAATCTTTGCTTGTGAATTTTTGCATCTATATTGCAAGATTCAAAAGATTGCATTTTATTCTTTTGATAAAACCTTTGCAAGCTTGAACCCTAATATCCATTGTGCTTGATTTTTGATAAAATATTTTTGTTGGATATTTGCTTAGGGTTTTATAGTCCCTTTGAAAATACTATCTTGAATTAAGGGCCTCACTCTCACATATATACATACACATGTTATTGAGAGTTGACACATAGATTTACAAGGTTTCACTTGAGCATAAATCTTTGTCATTTGTGAGTGCTTATTTTGGGCTGTAGTTGTTATGCACATCTGCTTGTATTAGAAGCATTTCTTTGTACACAAAATTGTTTATTATCGTTGTATTCTCGACGTGTGATTAGAAGAGGGAGATTAGCCCTATGAATAGTTCTGGATTGGTTTAGACCCGATTAAGAGAACTAGGTGCATCAGCCTATAAGCTATTGTAAACAGTGTCACTCTACCTGCAAGTGAGCAACTAGTGGAATCCTTTTGTTTGTGAGCTTGAGGCATGGATGTAGGCAGTATTGGCTGAACCCCGATAACATATCTAGTGCAATTTTTATTTTTTCGCACTTTCAATTTCAACACATGTATGTTTTATGTTTGATTTATTATATGCAGTACAAGTGTTTGATTATTTGAATATTTGATTGAGTTTATGATTATATAGAAAGACCCTAGGCTTGTGTAATATTGTTTGTGGAATTTGAATTGACCTAGAAGAAAAGTTTTAAATACCCAATTTACTACCCCTCTTGGGAATACACCAATTCCAACATATAAGATACTGGTGGTTTGTCATCATCAAAACAGGGATCAGATTCAAAAAGCCAACAATCTCCCCCTTTTTTATGATGACAAACACCCAAGAGAAAAATGGGTACAGCTTGAAAAGGCTCCCCCTAAGAATATGCATAATGTAAAAGTAAAAATAATAGCTCAAGCATATTCATGGAAGAAGACATAACAAATAAAATTATACATTTAATTTTGCGTTAAAGCATACGCTCAGATACTACCCCATAATATTTTCCCCTAAAATTTTCTTTTCAGTCATCATTTTGCTCATAAACATTCTTCCCATTTTTGCATCAAGCAAGCCTCACTTTCCTAGTTAAGCATAGACCTGACAAAATGGATAAAAATTTGTTAATCCGATCCATATTTGACCCATTTTAACCAACTTATAATCAACCGCTTGCTAAATGAGTCAAATATGGTTTTCCATTTTCATATCCGCCTTCTTAGCAAGTTAGGTCGGGTTTATCCGACGAATATCCATCAAACTGTTTAAAATTCCATTACTAATTAACCTACAATAGTCCAACTGCCCACAGCCTACTGCCCAAGTATGGAGAGCCCGGTGCGGCAGTGCACACACGACCCATGCTACACAAATGGTCCAATAGCACACACGGCCACAGTCCGTCAATTCCTCCCTCCCACTCCCAGGCCAGGCTAGTCCCAAATCTCAAATCCTATTTGGGTTTCATTGATTCAAAGTTAAAACTTTCAATTCCAACTGCACAACCACATCACACGATGACAATGATTCCCACTACCACTGCCATAGCTGAATGCCACCCACAACCACGAGCGACAATTCCCTCGCCTAGTCTTCCCTTGTGGCCTCACCTAGCCACTCGCCCATTCGGCCCTTGCCAGCTATCATGAAACTGCTGGTATTTTCCTCCACGCGGTAGCGGTTTATTTAGTCTGCCCGCTGCCCTCTTACCTTCCCAGTTCTTGCCGTCCCTCCAAAATAATTTCCAATCTCTTTTCTCCAAGTGAAAATCAAAATATCTGCAACAGCGGTGCTTCTTTCCAAACTGTTTGTTCGATCTCCAAGCCTTTGCTTTCAAGCCCTCTATAGGTATTTTCTCCTCTTACTCTCCTCTCCTTTAGTTTGTAGGGTGTAATGAATCTCTCTGTTTTGACTTTTATTTTTTCTTAGGATAGGGCATAGGTGTGCTGTTGATAAGCTGCAATGTATGGAAGGTTGTAGAATTTTGATTGGATACTCATTACAGAGTACACGCCTAGCGAAACCTTCACCAAACACCTATTAATCATTTCCTTTTTGTTTACCTAATCCCTCCTTAAAAGCATTGCAATTTGCAGGTAATTTTCATTATTAATACTCTTGTCCTTCTTCTTCTTATGTCTAATACGGTCTATCTTCATTTGAAAGATTTAAATAAATCTTTCAAACTTGTGGTCTATCTTTATTTGGCTGATTAATTTAATTAAATCTTCAAACTTATCTTGATGTTTAAACAACCAGAGGATTTGCCTCTTATGACTTAATTTTATTTCAACGGGCGGTAATCATCTACTCTATATTTCTAATTCATAAAAGGACAAGTTTTTTTTTGAAGTGCACAAATGCATGGCAGTGGAGTCAAAAAGAAAGTGCTTGATAACCTCAGTGGGATTAATCTAAATTGTAATAATTAATTTTTTTTTTACTAGAAAACCATTCTTAGTAGTTATTTTACTAGAAATAATGAAAGGTAAGTGCAATGAGTCCCAAATATTGTTGGTGATATGCATAAGATGCTATATGAGGTCTTTCAGATGCATAGGCACAATTAGAATGAATTTGAAGGCTCACCTAGAGAAGAGACTACTAGCCAAGAACCTACACAGGGCCGAATGAGGATGTCAAAAAGTTTTAGGAGTTGCTAAAGGATCGGGATAAAACTTTGTGTACTAGTGGATTGAACCTAAGCACTTAAAATGATAGGTACAGTCATCCATCTTGACTAGCAATTCAATTTAGATTTTAGAGAGACTCACACAAGTCACACAGTTTGAGTTTCAATTTTGAGTTGGATTGGGACTAATTTATTATGTTTTAATGCTTATATTTTTACTTACATGAATCAGGAGTTGTTAATTAGTTTAAAATAATTACTAGAAAAGTTAATACACAAACTAATTGCAAGTTGTCGTATACAATTTAAATTATTATGACACCAAATAAGTTATTAATAAAATTATATTTGAGAATGGCGGATTATCCGTTCATCCGCCATTAATTATCCAACTCGAAACAACCTAATCCGCCACTTAAACGAGTCGAATATGGATTATGATTTCTCCACCTGTAATCCGCCTTATGTGCCACAAATTATCCGACCCGATCCGCTCTGCCAGGTCTAGTTAAGCATTTGAGCATAATTCATAATATAACCAGAAAAATGCAACCATATAGATCCAAAGATATTAAATTAAATTTAAAAATAGGGATCATATGACAAAACAAAGAACTGTGGCCAAGCAACATTTTAATTCAAAAAAAATTTCAATATGAACATCACATTTAAGCACATGCCACGAAAAATTTAGAACAGATCTAAGCCTACAATGTTGGTGAGCATAACAAGATGGACAATTAATTTTAGATGCTCCCCTTATCAATTTGAGTTCGTGCTTAAATTCTGTCAACTACTTATATTGATTTTAATTATAAAATAGTCATTTAGAAAGAAAGCAGTATAAGTACTATTTTCCATTCTTAAACAAATTTTACTAGATATAAGTTAAACCATTTGATTTCACCAGTAAAACCATTTCTAAACACACATGCGTTAAAAGTCAAACACTAAGTCATTCATGGTATTCATATGCCCCAAGAACAATCCATATCAAATATTAATTCAATAAATGCAGGATATGATGTTCAAGGTACTTAAGGAAACATCGGACTCAAAAAGTAAAAATAATAGTAATGTGAGTCCACGGGACAGGTGACTTTAATCCTTTTCTCAAGGATGGAGCTTAAACTACCCAGTATAGTCTCAGGCATACATAAGTGCATTAACGTTCAAGCATGAATTTCATTTAAGCACATTCAACATGTGTTCATCCTTCATAACAAAACTTAGCATGCAAGAGATTATAGACATTAAGCTCTTATTTATTTTTCCTAAAAGTGGGGCTTAATCTCTCCCTATATATTTGTGTGCACATATACTTGCATTACACTCAAGGATGATGTTCATTTAAGACCATTTCTTATATATTCATCCTGTCAAAGGATTTTAGTATGCAGCAAATGATAAGCATTCAACACATGTGCATGACATATTGAATTTCATTATGCATGATAGCCAATCAAGGCTATGCTCAAAAGTTATGCAATAGGGGTTCAAAAGAGGATGACACAACTCAAAATACAAAATGAGTGTATGCAATACAAGAGCTCCCCCTGAGTCATGCAATTTCCCATTTACATGGACTTGAAATTTATGACGTGATTATTAACCATTTAGGTCCAACATGAAGTTCATAACCAAAATATTTTGGACCAAACGGTGTCCATGAACTAGTCCCTCCTACAACAACATAATGTGTACATGTTTTAATTTATAACTTTTTGGATTTGACATGTACTAACCTATTTATTTATCTAGCAACTTAGGAAATAAACATTAAAACTGTGCACGTTTTTCAGTTTAGCACATACGATTTAAAATTCAACATGCACTAGCTAACTATTTAACTATTTTGCATGCATTATAAAAATAATCATAAAGTTCATCTAGTATGCATTTTATCATCATTTATTCTAGTACATGGCTTCATTTTTGGGAAAAGTTTGACCAAAATTTCAACAACATGCCGTCTGTAAATTGAATATTTTCCTATTTTTCCATGTATCAGAAACCTGATAAATTTACGCAAACAACTCAAAATAATCTACATTATGCAAATACAATTCAGATTGAACATGCAAGAACCTATATCACTACTAGCATGCAATTCACATTACTGCATTAGCCATGAAAAGGTATTCAATACAAGCATGCATTTCAGTAGACAATCAAAATAAACTATCCATTGAATAATATAAACATTTGCAAGCAATGGCCAGTGACATTCAGCTCAAATAAATTATCCATTAAATATAGTTAAACTTTAAGTGGAGAATGGATATATGCATTTATTACTCAAGTCATCCAATAAACAAAACAAGATAAGCATAACATAATATATTGCTTATCGGATGATTTTTGAAAAACGAGGTTGCTCCCCCTCAATTATGTAGCCAATTGAAGATGATTAAACTCTTAAGCTTCAAAATGAGTTTAGGGTAATAAGATATGTAGTGCTAGAATAATTCCCCTAAAGCTTAATTTCATGTGTTGGACAAAGATAAGCTATATTTAAGATATTCATACTAAAGCATAAAACAAAAATAGAAGGAGAAAGATATATACCTTTCCATTTTACTCCTTCTTAGTCATTAGAGCTCAAGGTGGTGTTCCTCTCTCTCTCTCTCTGTTCCTTATACCTCTTATGAATCCCAAAAACCTTAGCACTAAAGAATATAAACGTTGCAAAAGCATTAGTAACTAAGGTAGAATATAACCACTTGCATGACACTCAAATGATATGCATTAAAATTATATCATGCACATTCATTTCATTTTCAAATATAGGAACAGTGCATTTTTCAAAATCATTTTTCCATAGGATATGATCTCCTTTGACAAACACTTTCCAAATCCTCAGATCATTTGATTTCACAAAAGCATTTTCAAATTTCAAACTGTAAAGTCTACACAATAAAACCAGGGGAGGATTTGCAAAGACTTGACCCTCAAAACAAGGATACACTGAAATATAAGTCATTGCAATCTTTATGCAAATAGCGATTAAGCTTATTGCAACCTAACTCTAATACCAATTGTTAGAATTAGTGTGATCCTAAGAGGGAGGGGTAAATTGGGTTTTAAAAATTTTTTGACTAAATTAAACTTTTACGCCGATTCACCGCATATCATTTCCCATTTTCATAATACAAACATATATGTAAAATAATTAAAATATGAGTGCAAGCATACACGTGTGTAGTATATTTTATTTAATTTAAATGTGTACATGCAAATAATTGTAACAGTGAATAAACAAGCATACACATATAGAAATTTAAGTGCAGAAATTTAAATGAGATAGAAAAAGAAAGAAAGAGAGAGAGAGAGAGAGAGAGAGAGAGAGAGAGAGAGAGAGAGAGAGAGAGAGAGAGAGAGAGAGTGACATGCAGATTTGTTATTGAGGTTTGGCCAAACCAGCCTACATCCCCACCTTGGACATAACCCCCAAGGATTACACTAACCCTGCTAACTAAAACGAGTGGAGCAGAAGCCGTTACAGCCTCTCCTTACGGGACGAGGTAAACCCCAACTCAATTACCAAGTTGAGCCCAACTAGTCTCCCTTACGGGGTGGACACTCCACAGTTCAATTTACCGGGTTGAACCAAACCGGTCTCACTTATGAGGCTCAGACTCCCCAGTTCAATTCTGGGCTGAACCCAACTGATACATGGAAACATTTTTGTACATATTAAAAGGTTTTTAAATACAAGCATGGATGTACACATTAAAATCTCAAATACATGCACTCTCTTATGATATGAAATGTGCTCTGGGCATAAGGGTGTTTCACTCAAAATAATATTTTCAATCTTGAAAAATATGTAAATGATAAACACATAAAGATTTAAACCCTAATAAGATTTTCTCAAACAAAATATTTTTCAATAAAGGATATAGGAAAACCTAGGATTTTTAGCTTAAAAAGAATTTTGTCAATAAGCACAAGTGAGCTTATGAATCTTTGCAATGAGTTGTCCAAAGATTCACAATGCCATAAATAATTTCTCCACAAGAATATTTATCAAAGACACTATGGGAGAAACCCTAAATATACTCTCCAAATGATTTTGTAATAAAAGCTTGAGTGAGAATATATGCTATGGATACAAACTAAATGCCCAAAGTAAAATACTCTCTTCGAAAAAGATCTTCAAAAGAAAGATTGAAAGAGAGTATGAGAGAGTTCAAAATATTTTGTCCCAAAGAAAAGATTTTTGCATTAAAAATGGTTTGGGGGAACTTTGATTAACAAAATAATTTGAGAGGATTTTGAAATTAATCAAAGTTGCTAGTCTGAGGTTATGAAGGGGTATTTATAGATTTCTTGAAAATCATGACTATTAGGGACATAGGAGAAATTTTGGAAAAATATTAATGATGTTTAATTAAAATTAACCTCCATTTACCATGGTAAAAATTTGGCAACCCGAGAGGTTCGGTCGACCAAGGGTAAGGGCCAGTCGACCAACTTGTGTAAATTTTGATTTTTCAAGTTGAGCTCTATTGACCAATTGAACAGGACGGTCAACCAAAAGAAAGGTGATTATGAACCCTTCATGGGTTCAGTTAACCATTCATGAGGTTCAGTCGACCAAGGCAATTTGAACTATAAGGTCGGTCGACCAAGTGGTTGGAAAAGTAAATTTTAATGGATCGTTCGACCCAAGAGTGTGTGAGCTTTATGTCCCTGCTGGCTTCCATTTTCTGGTATCTTATGTTTGTGCTAAAATGAAAATCTATTCACACACTAAATGCACACATAAGATACTGGTGGTTTGTCAGCATCAAAATGGGGATCAGACTCAAAAAGCAAACAAGAGGATTTTAAATTCTTTTTGGAAACATTATTTCTCTTAACTCCCAAAGAATTTTTGGAATTTTCTTTTCCTCTTATGACTTTGCCATAATCTTAATTTTTCTTTTTCAAGTGAGCATTTTCTTTCAAAACATTTGCCATTTGATTTTTCAAAATTCCTACTCCCCTTTACATAATTTCATGGTCTTTTTAAGCTTTTTCCATAAGCTCCTCATTTTCCCTTTTTAAAGAGCAATTTTCTTCTTTCAAGATAGAACAAAGACAACGTTCCTTGCCTTTGGATTTTGACAATTTTCCTTCCAAATTTTCTATCTTTTCTTTCAAAGTTTCATGCTCTTTTTGAGAATTTAAAACAAACTCTTCATTTTTCCTTTTAAGGGATTCATTTTCTTCTTTCAAAGAACATTCCCTTTATTTAACCAAAGCAAGCTCTTTCTCAAAACTTTCGCTCTTCTTCTTTACCAAAAGTAATTCATCAAACAATTTTGTACAATTATTTACTACTTCATCATATGAAGGAGTATAATTCTCCTTATCCGAACTTACTTCATCTTCTTGTTCGTTAGCCATGAAGTATGGATGTGTTTCTTTCTCATTTTTGCTTATTTCTTCATTCCTAGAGTGTTGTTTTTCTACAAGAAATTTCCTAAAGTCTCTTATGAGTGATTCCATATCATTCATACTATTTTCATCATCATCTAGAATTTCTTTGAATTTTATACTAGATGATTTAAAAGCAATGCATTTTTCCTTCCTAGGCTTCTTAGGATCCAAAGTCATATTTTTCTTAAGTTCATAAGTCATAAGTGACCCAATAAGCTCATCAAGTGTGATTTTGGTTAAATTTTTTTCTTCCTTAATGGCGGTGGATTTAGCATGCCATAACTCGGGTAAAGATCGGAGAACTTTTTTAACATTATCCTCCATAGAATAAGTTCTTCCAAGTTCTTTTAATTCATTTATAATGTGTGTAAACCTAGTGAACATGGATGTGATAGATTCTCCCTCATCCATTTTAAACATTTCATATTCATTAACTAGCATATATATATATATTTTGGACTTCTTAACTTAGGAAGTACCTTCATATGTAATTTCAAGTTTATCACTCAAATCACAACCACAAATCCTATTATATTCATTGTCACTCAAAGCAAAATAAAGGAAATTTTTGGTTTGGAAACTAAGCTTAACTAACCTTGTTTCGATGTCCGACAACTCCTCAATTTTTTTTGGTTCTCCTTTGGCATTTTTGAACTCATAATCTCTGTTGGCTTTATGGGAAGTCAGCAGTCAACCCTGTTGCGAGGGATCGTAGCAGTGGGCCCCAGCTCGACAGTGCTTGGCGTGCCAGCCCGTCGGCACCCCTACTTATAATTGGTGCAGCCCCTCATGTCCACCCGACGCTTAGTGCGGGGCTCTGCGCTGCCGTTTAAAGGAAAAGGTTGCGCCCCTTCTACCACCAATTGGTTTTAGAAGAACTGGTAGCGCTTGATCCTAACAATCTCCTTGGGTGATGACCTGCCACATTTTTGAGATTGCGTGCTTGGATGAAGATGGTCATTTGGTTTTTCCAAGCTAGGTAGTTTAAACCGCTGAACATTGGTAGTCTTGTCACAGATTGTCCTTGGGAAGAGGTGCTCACCAAATACCCCATTTGATCTTTAAGCTATGGATTTTACTCCAAAAAATGCAAGCGCCTCACTCTGATATCACTTGTTAAACGTCCCAGCCTGGGAGTATATAGTCCAAAGGGGAGTGAATGGACTCTTTTCCCGTATTTGAATTTTCTCTACAAAATAAAATACTTTGCAAGAATGCAAGTAATTATATCACAATATATAAAGTAAATCATGCACAAGACAAATAATAAAGAGTAGGGAGAGAGAAGCTTAACACCGGTATTTAACATTGTTTGATACCAAGCCTATGTCCACACCTTAGCACCAAGCCAAGGATTCCACAATCCACTAAGGATACTCCTTCACCAGCGAAGCAAGCCTTACAACTCGGGTACCAAACCCTACACTTGGGAACAAATCCCTATCGCGCTCACAAAGAGTCTTCACCAAGCAGTTCACCAAGAACCTTCACAATGGTTCACAAAGAACCTTACAAGAAGAAGATGATTACAATGAAAATGCTTCTTGAAACCTCACACTTCTCTCTCAAGAATTGAATCAAACACAATTAAAGAACAAGAGAGATGAGCACTTGTGAATATGAACTAAGATGGAATGCACTAGGAATAACAAATAGGTTAATATCATCAAAACATATTATTTATGATTATGTAGCACCCAAGGCTAACAATCTCCCCTTTTTTTATGATGTTTAACCTATTAAGAATCTTCTTACTCTTTGCATTTGTATTTATACTAACCATGGCTTGATATGCAAAGATAAGCTTACCTAGAACCACTAATGAGTTGTTATCATCAAAACAAGATAATTAAGCTCACGTAACCTCTAAGGCTAACATGTCGCATAAGAGACGTCGTGTTGGATCTCATCGAAGCTGTGGGGGGGAGGGGTCGTGTTCGAGTTAAGAGGGGACACCCACCCATCCATCCTAGTGGACGTAAGGTGATTGGGGAGCATCGACACTACAGTTCACACTGGCACAGACCTCCACCTAGAACGTAGGGGCTTCTTCTTCCCATATTCCATATGGGGGTATCAACATCAATATAGGGCATCCAACAATACACCATACCAGCTGGAGGCACTGCAGTCCACATAGAGCGACCCACCCCCAATGTATCGGGAACAACAGCAATACCACCAATTCCTGAGCTCATCACTGATCTCATTCGATCTTTTCATTGATGGGGGGTCAGAGGATGCTAGATTTTGCAGCAACATATCCCACCAAAAGTAGAAGTTAACAAGGGTGTAGAAGGGGCAGCTGGATGTCGGAGACAGCAACGTCAACAGCCGCAAGAATGACAGCAACATATATGGGGTGTAACCATTCCTCGACTCCATTGCTTGGCGAGATGCCTTCTGTCGGGCACTAAAGTGCTACACAACGCGATAAAATGACATCTAGACAATGGCCGTTATCGGTAGATTGCGAGTTCCTTTCAAGATGGCATTAAAATATTCAACAAGATTCATGGTCTTGTTTCCATACCTTCGAACACCATCGTGAAATTGCGTCCACATGTGAGGAGGGATCTCTTTAAAAAAAAAAAGAGTTTGTAGTTAGCCCACCTTCTGTTAGAATTCTTTCCATCATACTATTGAATTTCCTAACTTGGGGCTCCCTACCAGCTATTTCAACTATCCTCTTGAGCATGGTATTGTGCACCCTCTGGTTAAAGTTTCTAACATTGTGAAGCAAGCAAAATCGATGGTGCGCATGTGGCGGTTTCTAGTCAACTTTCTAATGAACGGAAGCAAGAATACCTGTATGTCTATCTAATATAAGACACAAATTATCACGGTTAGTCACTTCATCCCTAATGCACTTAAGGAGCCAAAACCATGTGCACATACTCTCCTCCTCAACGATTACAAACGCTATAGGAAATATTTGTTGATTTGCATTAGGGATCGTTGCAATTAGCAATTTACCTTTATATTTGTCGTACAAGTGTGTTTCTTCCATAGAGAGAACTGGAGGACAATGACGAAATCCCTCTATTGATGCTGCAAATGACCAAAACACACATGTCAAAACAGCAACGTTGTTAGCATTAGGGATTTATGTCCATGCCCACTTCACCTTTGTACCAAGATTTGTTTCACATATAGCATGCATCCACTTTGGAAGCATTTGATATGAAATATCCCAGCCTCCAAACACCCTTACAACTGTATTTTGCTTCTCGAGCCATACCTTTCTATACGATACATGGTATTGGTACTTTGACCTTAGGTGTGCTCGCAAAACTGCAATGAAAGCACCCCCATCACTTTTGATAATTTCTATGATTTCATTTGCAACTAAGTTGGACTTCAGTTGCACGTGGTCTTACGAGAGAATATCATTTATGCATGTATGTGGCCCTTTGTATTGTGTAATTTCAAAAAGCTCATGCTTTCTACATTGTGTTACAAGTCACCGCCAAGCATAGCTCTCGTCTACATTGCACCTAACTATCCACGTTGTTGGGGTGTATTGCACAACCTTAAATTTGTGGTGTGTTAGCACATGGTGGATGCACATAGAGTGAATGAGGTCATCCTTCGTGTCAAAAATCATACCTTTTCCAAAATTTGAGACACCATCCTATCGGGTGCCCTTGAGGGAACTTTCAACTTCAGTTCTGATATGACCGGCTTCGACAGCGACCATGTACGCTAACGGCAACATGTCGTGTACCCTCTTATGACCAATAGGTGTGTTCTGAGAAGGCATCACAACTTCTTCATGTTGAACCCCATAATCATTATGTCCATCGGCTTCATCTACCCCTACATTTGCCTCTTCAACATCCTCTTGTAAATCCTCTTCTTCCTCTAATTCACGGTCACAGTCCATATCAAGTTGCATTGGTTGGATTGTGTATGCCCTTCTCTCATTCATGACAATAAATGGAGTCATTTGGAAGTCTGGTATAGAGACAACTCCAGTTGAACTTTGGTCATGCCCTCTACTGATGGTTGTGATTCATGATAATAATTGTTTCTCACGTTGAATCCTTGAAAAGTAGCCTCCTCATGTCGAAGCTCTATTGACAAGAATTCTGGCTGAAATGATGTACTGGGGATATCATTCAAATCTAATGTCGCAGTCACCTATGAAAGATGATCAAATAGTCTACTCATCTCACTAGTATCATATTCGTTATATGACTAAGAATGAATAAATGATTCCCCCTGCAAAGTTGTAACTCCACCCATACTGCTGCTTCAAGGAATGCGTTTAACAAAAATCTCAACTACATATATGTCCGAACAAGAACTCTGCGGGTGTAACGCAATTAGAACATCTGCATTATTTTTTTTATTGGGATGTCAATGTACAAAAAATTTCCACCCCCCCCCCCGATTGCGGATATTTTGATGTGAACACGTACTCATTTGGATCAATATCTAATCCTTCATGTTATTTTCATTTCAAATTCTCTAACTTCATCCTCCTTCGAACTCGAATGGCCTTCGTTGGTCGTGTGTTGTACTCAATACCGGTTGATCCATGAATAATCTCACCATCAATGTATAATAAGACCGTAACTTTGTTAGCTGACGAATTTGACGTCATTATTACTTCTCAAAAATGAAGTTTATCTACAAAGTGGTGAAGGAGGTGGAGGATCAAGGAAGAAGAATGAAATGAAAGAAAAGAAATGATGAGTGATAGTGAGTGATGGTGGGGGGATGATGAACGAATATATAGGGAACCACGTGACCAAACTAACTTTTGGAAACTCAGTTTTGGTCTTTTTACATACACACGTGTTAATGCATGTAGGGGCAAGCGAAATTAATTTTATAACACCAAACCAACTTTTCAAAAGTCAGTTTGCACACTATTCACGTACACATGCATGTTTAATGCACTATTCACGTGCACTTTAGCATCCCATCCCATCCCCCCACCCTTTTTTTTTTAAATGGTAGCTTTGTCCCATTTCATCTCCCCAGACGCATCTCTCTCCTCTCTCCTCCCTCCCCTGCATTAAAGTCAGCAAACCCCTCTTCATCAGTGCTGAATCACGTGTCCCATCCCCCCCATTTTTTCTTTTAATTTAGCCGACAAGCATTAAATGCTCCCCTCCCTTTTCCGCTAAGAGCCTCTTTCTCTCTCCTCCCTCCCCTCTCCCATCACCGTTGACAACGCGTCAACGCTGTCCCCTCCCCCTTTTTTATTTTTTTTGAAACTAATTGTTGACAAAATGTCCCAACAACTGTTTTTTATTTTATTTTTTTAAAGCCCAAAAGTCAATGGGGGTAAATTTGCGTATTTTCCCCACTTTCCTCTATATTTGTATCTTTTATTTTTTAAAATATTTTCATTAAAAAAAAAAAAAACCCTTTTGAATTGAGCCTTTAAAGGAACTTTCGAAGTTCCCATTTGCACAATCAATCTAAACTTGTGTTTGGTTATCAACAAAAGTGAGAAAAAAAAATTTTTTTTTAAAATATACTAGGTTAATGAACAAAATTTAAATTTTACACATCCTTAGTGTTTCGTTTTGAAAAAAATTTTAATCATATTAGAACAATTTTTAATTTTTAATGTGTTTGATACAAGGAAAAATATAGTAAAAAATCAATTTCTTACTTATTTTTCCGTCCTTTCTTTTCCGCATGCAAATTCCTTAATTCAAACTGATCCCTACGAAAATTGAAAAAATTTTGGTCATTGATTTGTTTGTGCTGTTAACCAGCTCAGGTTTAATTTTTTGGTTGCATAATGGCATGCAACGAGTAACTTTCTCTTGTTGTCTATTGGCCTTGTTCAACACAAATAGGCTAGCTATGGAAAATAATTATCTTGGAAAAACTAGGAGATCACGCGTTAAACCATTCTGCATGTTAAGAACATATTGGTGAGCTTCAGTTGTCAAAAATTTTTCCTCCTCCTTTCTAATTAAACACGCTTTTGATCAAGCAAACACAACTGTTGTTATGAACTATCTCCATATTGTGTAAAATTCAGTTTGGTATGTTAAACTTAATCAATATATCAATTTTTACTCTCATCAACTTATTCAAGTAACAAAACTTTTTACCAATAACCACAAACTTCAAAAATTAAGCTACTTAACCAAATAAAAACTTCCATCTATATTACTAATATGCTCTTTAGTGTTGAACTGTAAAGTCATTTCTAGCATTCAAAGTCCAACATAGGGGTTGTACTATTCATATGGTGGTTGTACTATTTATATGATGGCTGCACTATTCATTTGATGGCTGCACAAGTCTACAAAGGTGGCTACCTAAGTCTACAAAGGTGTGCTGCAGAAAGGAGAATTCAACAAAGGTGGGCAGTACTCCCTAGTATAAATAGAGATGCCAACTAGGAGTTCCGATTGATCCCAAGCATCTCCAACTCCGGTTTAAAAGAGAGAGAAATCAAGTACTCTCCTAAAAAAGTGTCCTTGTTGTAACCTGTTGTTTCTAGTGAGATTTGTGTACTCCTAATTCAAGAAAGAGGTATCACTGTTCTCCTCTTGTAATTAGAGAGAAGTTGTATCATTATTTTTCATAGTGGATTCCTTCTACTCTTGTCCGTGGTTTTTCCCTCAATTTGTTTAGGGGGGTTTCCACATAAATCTTGGTGTCAATTCTTATTTTCTCATTTCTTATTTTAGCTGTGTGATACTATTCTTACCCATTCAATAACTAACAGTGGTATCAGAGCCTTAGGTTACGGCCTTTTGGTTGGGGTTACTATTCACACATGTCACTGGATACTTTTACAATATTATGAACGTATACGAGATTTGTTCAAGTATACAGTTCCATTCATTTCCAATATTGTTCATGTATACGGTATTGATCATAGTGAAAAAATGGGAGCCGGTTTAGTGGAGGAGCAGATCTTATCTACTACAATGGCAGCAAAGTATGAAATTAAGAAGTTCAATAGGGGTAATTTCTCCCTTTGGAAATTGAAGATGAAGGTGGTCCTGAGAAAGGACAATTGCTTAGCGGCAACTGGAGATAAACCAACATGGATAACTAACGAAATATGGAACAAGATGGATGACAATGTTGTGGCCAATCTTCATCTAGCATTGGCAGATTCGGTGTTATCAAACATTGCGGAGAAGAAGTCAGCAAAAGAAATTTGGCATGCGCTAACAAAGCTCTATGAGGTAAAGTCACTTCACAATAAGATCTTCTTAAAGAGGTGATTCTACACTCTCAAATAAGTGAGTCCACATCGGTTATGGACCACATCAACAATCTTAATACGTTGTTCTCCCAACTGAAATTGTTAGGCCATAAGATTGAGCCAACTAAAGGAGTAGAGCTTCTACTCCAAAGTCTGTCAGATTCATATGATCAACTCATCATCAACATTACAAATAATATTCAGTCAGATAATCTAGTCTTCGATGATGTTGCGGCGGCTATTTTGGAAGAGGAATCCAAGTGCAAAAACAAGGAAGACAAATCATCTAGTTCTCAACAAGTTAAGGCACTACTGATGACGAGAGGAAGATCAACAGAACGTGGATCTAGTGGGAGTCACAATCATGGTAGATCAAAGTCAAGGAGTAAGAAGAATTTTAAATTCTACAATTGTGGCAAAAGGGGGCACATCTCGAAGGATTGTTGGCATAAGAAGAAGAATGCAAAGGAAAGCCCCTGAGGAGAACACTTGTCAAGGATGCACTGTGAGTACTTCCAGCGATGGCGAAATCCTGTACAGCGAAGCGGAAACTATCTCTAAAGGTGGTAACAAACTCATTGATGTATGGATCATGGATTCAAGAGCAACATGGCACATGACCTTTCGCTGAGACTGGTTCCACTTATATGAACCTGTTTTAGGAGGATCTGTGTTCATGGGTAATGATCATGTCTTAGAGATTGTTGGTGTCGATAATATCAAACTGAAGATGCATGACGGTACAATTTGCACTATTCAAGGTGTATGATATGTGAAGGGCTTTAAGAAAAATTTACTGTCTCTTGGACAGTTAGATGACCTCAGCTGTAAGACCCTTATTGAAAATGGGATCTTGAAGGTTGTCAAAGGCATGCTTGTATTGATGAAGGCAGAAAAGATCATGGCAAATATATACACATTGTTGGGAAATACTATACAATAGGGAGACGCATCAGTTGCATCAACCCAAGAAGAATTAACATTAATGTGGCATCGCAAACTTGGCCACATATCTGAACATGGTCTGAAGATTCTTTCATAACGTAATCTTCTTCCTGGACTCAAATTAGTTAGTCTGCCTTCTTGTGAGCACTGTGTTACAAGTAAGCAACATAGATAAAAATTTGAAAGATCTACTGCTAGAAGCAAACACATTCTAGACTTGATTCATTCTTATGTATAGGAATCATCAGTTCCATCCCTAGGAGGAGCACTTTATTTTGTATCATTTATTGATGACTACTCCATGAAATTATGGGTGTATCCAATCAAGAGGAAGTCAAATGTGTTTCTAGTATTCAAAGAATTCAAAGTGTAGGTGGAACTTGAGTCTGGAAAAAGAATCAAGCGTTTAAGGACAGATAATGGAGAAGAATATAAAAATGGTGATTTTATTTCATTTTGCAAGCAGGAGGGTATTCAAAGGCAGTTCACTATAGTACATACACCTCAACAAAATATCGTAGCAGAGCAGATAAACAAAACCATATTGGAAAGGACCAGAGCTATGTTGAAGACTGCAGATCTAGCCAAGTCATTCTAGCTGAAGCAGTCATAATTGCTTATTATGTGATAAATTGGTCACCGTCAACAAAAATTGGTTTGAAGACACCGATGGAGTTGTGGATTGGTAAGTCAGCCCAGTATTCTTCTCTTCACATATTTGGATGTCCAGCATATGTAATGTATAATGCTCAGGAAAGAACTAAACTGGACCCAAAGTCCAGGAAATGCATATTCTTGGGTTATGCTGACGGAGTCAAAGGGTATCACCTGTGGGATCCCACTGCCCGCAAGGTCTTAGTCAGCAGGGATGTGATATTTGTAGAAAATGAACTGTAAAATAAAGAAAACAATAGCACTTCAGAAACGACTAGTACTGTTCAAACAGAAGAAAATAAAGATTCTTCTGAAACTGCACCAGTGCATGAGAAACAAGAACTAAATGAGGCCAATGATACGGAATTTTGACGTTCAGTACGCAAAACAAGGAAACCATCATGACACTCAGATTATGTCATGGCAAGCAATACTACGTATTGTCTTCTAACAGAAGATGGAAAGCCATCAACTTTCCATAAGGCTATTAGTAGCACTTATATTTCTTTGTGGATGACAACAATGTAGGAAGAAATTGAAGCCTTGTACAGAAATAATACATTGGAGTTTGTTCCATTACCACATGGACGTAAAGCCATAGGAAATAAATGTGTCTACAAGATCAAGCGAGATGACAACGATCAAGTGACACGATATCGTGCAAGACTGGTAGTGAAAGGGTATGCTCAGAAAGAAGGTATTGATTTTAATGAGATATTTTCTCCAACTGTTAGACTTACTCCTGTTAGAACTGTATTGGCTATGTGTGCTGTGTTTGATTTATATCTAGAGCAATTAGATGTGAAAATTGTTTTTCTTCATGGAGAACTTGAAGAAGAAATTTACATGCTCCAACTAGAAGGTTTTGAAGAAAAAGGAAAAGAAAACTTAGTTTGCAGGTTAACCAAATTTCTGTACAGCTTAAAGTAGGCGTCAAGATATTGGTACAAGAGATTTGATTCCTTCATAATTAGCCTCAGATACAATAGACTCAGTGTAGATCATTGTACGTACTACAAGAGGTTTGGTAATAATGATTTCATTATTTTATTGTTTTATGTGGATGATATGTTGGCTGTAGGCCCCAACAAAGAAAAAGTCCAAGAATTGAAGGTACAATTGGTTAGGGAGTTTGATATGAAAGATAAGGGACCAGCAAACAAGATTTCAAGGATGCAAATTAACCGAGACAGAAAAGACAAGAAGATTTGGCTTTCTCAAAAGAATTATTTGAAGAAAGTCTTGCGAGGCTTCAACATGCAAGATTGTAAGCCAATTTCTACCCCACTTCCTATCAATTATAAATTATCCTCAAGTATGTGTCCTAGCAATGAAGCAGAGAGGATGGAATTGTCTTAAATGTCATATGCATTAGCAGTGGGAAGCCTAATATATGCTATGATTTGTACAAGACCAGATATTGCTCAAGCAGTTGGTACGGCCAGTCGGTTCATAGCGAATCCTAGTAAAAAGCATTGGAATGCTATGAAGAGGGTCCTAAGATACATCAAAGGGACCTCAGATGCTGCATTATGTTACGGAGGATCAGAATTCATTGTCAAGGGATATGTTGATTCATATTTTGCAGGTGATCTTGACAAAAGAAAATCCACTACAAGTTATGTGTTTACTCTTGCAGGAGGAGCACTAAGCTGGGTATCAAAGTTGCAAACTGTTGTGGCATTATCTACGACTGAAGCTGAATACATGGCAGCTACGCAGACCTGCAAGGAGGCAATCTGGATTAAAAGACTATTGGAAGAACTTGGACACAATCAAGAGAAAATTTCTCTATATTGTGACAGTCAGAGTGCCTTGCATATTGCAAGGAATCTGGTTTTTCATTCTAGGACAAAACACATCGGAGTATAGTATCACTTCGTTCGAGAAGTTGTGGAAAAAGGAAGTGTGGACATGCAAAAGATTCACACCAAAGACAACCTAGCAGATGTTATGACAAAACCAATCAACGCTAACAAATTCATATGGTGTAGATCCTCTTATGGCCTAAAAAAAACGTAAGTGACATGGAACTGGTAAGACCAGAAAGGATGAAAAAAAAAAGGTTTGAAAATGACTTTAAATGGGAGAATGTTGAATTGTAAAGTCATTTTTAGCATTCAAAGTCTAACGTAGGGGTTGTACTACTCATACGGTGGTTGTACTATTTATATGGTAGCTGCACTATTCATTTAGTGGTTGCACAAGTCTACAAAAGTGACTGCACAAGTCTACAAAGGTGGCTGCCTAAGTCTACAAAGGTGTGTTGCAGAAAGGAGAATTTAACAAAGGTGGGCAGTACTCTCTAGTATAAATAAAGATGCCTACTAGGAGTTCCAGTTCATCCCAAGCATCTCCAACTCCAGCTTAAGAGAGAGAAATCAAGTACTCTCCTAAAAAAGTGTCCTTGTCGTAGCATGTTGTTTCTAGTGAGATTTGTGTACTCCTAATTCAAGAAAGAGGTATCATTATTCTCCTCTTGTAATTAGAGAAAAGTTGTATCATTATTTTTTATAATGGATTCATTCTACTCTCGCCTGTAGTTTTTCTCTCGATTTGTTTGGGGATTTTTCACGTAAATCTTGATGTTAATTCCTATTTTCTCATTTCTTATTGTAGTTGTGTGATATTGTTCCTACCTATTCAATAACTAACATTTAGTTGTTGATTGATTTGGGAAATATGGTTTAAGACAAAACCCAACAAAATCCATGTACTCTATTTCTATTATATATGTAGAATTCAGTTCTGTGGATCTAACAGTTTATAATAAAATTCAGTTCATATAAGAGCATGTGGATTTGTTCCCATTTGACAAGACTTTGTAATGGATCGAGTAAATTGAACAGTCAAACATAACAAATTAACCTACACTGCTTCCTTCTTTAGACTGTTGAGAAATAGCATAAATTAGTGAAAGTAAATAAACAATTAAAGTGAAATAATGTAGATTGATCTATGAGTAATGAAAAAAAAAATATTATTCTAAAGATAACATTATGCAGATGATGGTAACAAACTCATCTTCAAGATCAAGTTCAGGTCGCTCACAATCACAATAGTCTCATTCCATCAATACGCCAATAATAAGATTGGATGAATAGTTAGATCAATGCTCAAATAATGATAATATAAAATATGAAATTAACACTAAATGAAAAAAACAAAAAAAAAAACAAAAAACAGTGATATGGGGCATTTTTTATTGTTTTTTCTCTTATAAATAAAAACTAGGCATCCCTTTATCAAAGGAAACAATCCCTCACTTTTAATCAGTCAAGAAAATGCTATCACTATTCCAAAAAGTAGACATTATTGTCAATGTCTTTTACTATATGTTATTGTGATGCACTTTACTCATCTATGAATGTCTTTTATATGATTGACTCTTGTTTATATAGATAGTGATCATATTCAATTTCACTCTTAGGTTACTATTTTTGTTGAGACTCACGTGGTTCTTGTGCTTGCAAATGTGAACGCGTATGCTTTAGGGGACTCGATTGAAGAAAGGTTCTCAAAGAATGTCGCACAGCCTTCATTGGTGTCGGCACTTGCAGTTCCATCACATCATGCTGGAATAAAATTGCAACAATAAATGCCAAACTAATTAAATGCCTAAGGACAAAAAGTCCTTGTCAAATAATTTGAGAAGGAAATGTTTAAACCAAAAAAATAACTTAATGACTTTTCAATACAATGCTAAAACTTCAGCTCTTTCAAAAAGGAAAAAAGAAATTGAGCAAGTTTCATTGACCCTTTCAAATTTCATGAATTTGAATGCGGTAATATGTATTATTAGAATATAAATCATTATTGATTGTGACTCATTTAAAAGGGTTATTGACTTGAAGTGACAAATAAATGAGAGGTTTTGCACAGCAGGCTAGGATACCAATTGACCTCACAATGGACAAGTAAAATTGGGAGTCAAAGAGAAACCTAAATAAATGGGCAACGCTGTGCAGAGAAGGGGCAACCCCTGTTTGGATAAGATTACCTGGGAGTCCAAAGGAATAACTTTGAGAATGTACAGACAATGGATGTTACACTTACAATGCACGAAGGCAGGTCATAAAATCAACTAGACAAGAACAAAAATGGCAGGCACGAGAAAGGTTCATTCGCAAAATAGAGAATGTCCTGCTCATCATCCAGTATTAGCCATCATCCACTCCACTTGGCGCATGCTACTCTCCAAAGGCAACGAATCTCCATTATTCAACAGGGGCCTTGGCCTCTTCTTCATTGCAGCGCCCTGTGAACTCAAACCCATAGGAAGAACTGAACTTCCAGTTGAAGTCAAGCAGCTTTCGATGGAGCAGTCACCAATCCGTGCTGGTACATTAGAAGCATTTTTGTTTTCTACAGCTGCAGCGATTTCAGAGAAGGTGGGCATCTTTAAGGTCTCTAGTGGGACCATTCCATGACAGTCATTGGAAACTTTGATTACTAGCTCTGAGAGCTCTTCCCTGGCAGCTTCAAGCCCAGCCGATGCTGCAGCCTGGTCATTCAGAACTTTGCAAGCTTTCTCGAGTATTGATTGCAGGTATTTGCTCTGTGCTTCAATCCGCAGTTGGAGACACCGCTGAACCTGGTTCAGAGGAGCCATGATCTTCATGAAAACCACAACTAAATAAAGAAGCTAATAAAGGAACAACCAAAAACTGTGTTGCATGTTAAAAATGTATTTTTCGCTTAAGATAAGCTGTAAATGAAAGCCTCGTATAATTTTTTAGCAGCAATTTTACAAGAGAAAGGACAAGGTAACAAATTGAGGTGATTAAAAAAATTGTAGCACACTCCTACAAGCATGGTGAGGCTGCTTCTGCTTTTCACCATATTTTGGCTCGTACCCACTCATTTTGGAGTAAAAGCTGCTTTGGTTCACCCAGTGCAGAACTAGTTGGGGTCTAATATCAGTCCAAACTGAAGCCACTTGTCAATAGCCACACCAAACCAAAGAAACTAACCTCTAACTGCTCATGGAGTCTCCTTTGAACTTCCATTTGTACACGTAGGGCCTCAGTAACCTGATAGCCACTGTTCAGAAAGAGAAGAAGTCACCATTATTGTGATCACAGAATATAGAAAAGCTTTGGATGATCAAGGTAAAAAATAAATAAATAACATACTCATTCATATCTTGGGTTATTATTCTTGATGTTGATGATGAAGAGGACCCAGTATCCTGACTCTCTGCAATGCAAGATGCTGCAATCCCAGCTAAGCATTAGTATCAGGGTTTTCAAAGGAGCACTTCAAGCGATTAGTATGGCAAGAGTGATAACCAGAAAGTGAGGAGGGGAGAGCAAGAACATAGAGAGAGAGAGAGAGAGAGAGAGAGAGAGAGAGAGAGAGAGATGGGGGAAACATATTTACTTCATCAACTCCAAATAAACAACCTCACAATAGTTACTCCAACTCCAAATAAACAACCTCACAAACAGTATTGCAACACGCTAGCATATAGGAAATTAAAATTTTGAAGAATTACAAATCCCAAAACCTATTTACAAACAAATGCGCGCATAATAAACTCCTAAAAATTAACTAAATCAACCACACTAGGGCTTAGGACCCAACAAACCCTTAAAACTATTCTTCAGAAGCAGTCTCCATTCATCCTATGGCTGCCTTCCCATCCTAAATCAAGCAAACCTTGAGGTGTTGGCAGGGCAGGTGACAATGTCCCAAGACACATGAAAAAGGGGACAAGTCCACCCAAAGGAGCTCTTGTGGATGAAGCATGCACGCTCCCAGATGAGGTGCATGCCTCACAATAACGCATTTTTATTTGTCGAAAAGGAAGTGCTCTCATTTAAAGTCAATTAAAACTAGTTTAAAAATCAAATTCTAAAGAATAAAGAGTCAACTCTCCCTTCCAAGAACAAATAGAAAATTTTCAGGATAGTTTCATTCTCCAAATTTCATGTATCGGGTATTCACTTAAAATCGAAACTTCAAAGAATTAATTTAGCTAAAAATGGTTATAAATTAAAATATCAGAAAAACTATTTTAAAATGATTTTTAAGGCCTTGGTCAGAATTTGACTAAACACACAATTAGATTATTAAAGACAAATTTTAATCTTGATCAATCCCATACCCTACCTGATCCACAATGTATTCCCAAATACCAACAAACCATGAAATTAAGCTTTTTCTATGTTATATTAATAATTTATAACATTTTATTTCATAGTTGGTAGAATCTCAGTTTTAGATTGCAATGTCTAGCAGACTCAATTTATGCTACACGAATTTGTCATTTTTACTTCTTTTTTTTTTTTTTAATTCTCTTGTTAATGTTCCTTCAATAGTTTGGACCACTGAAGCAATTTGAACTTCATATATTTGTGGCTTGAGTTATCTCTTGGCAACACTTATTTAAATGATTTAAGTTTGTAAGTTTACAGCATCTACCAATTGTACGCCAATAACAACACCACACCAAGCCTTAAGTCCCAGTATGATACAAATCCTTACCAATTGTACACCAATAGTATAGAAATTATATTTTTAGTTTCCCTTAATTTTATTTTTTACTTACTATTCATATTTTGTAAAGTACATATGATTGTTTTTTGTATTCTTAAATAAAAATTAAAATTCCCAAGAGATTTGTGCCTAAACAATGTTCACATGTACTTTACAACATTTGCCTTCTAAACATTGGTCAATATTCTGCATGTACCGAGGAAGTTGCAATAGTTATAGAACATTAATCCATAGTTGTCAAATCAAGATTAGAATAATGAATCGAAATTCCAATTTTGGGAATCGAGTACTGAGAATTGAGAATCAAATAGAATCATCAGATTTGGCACAAATTTCCAAAATCAATTCTTAATGACATACATATATTCATATACCAGCAACAAGCAATATAGTAAAATACATTTAAATTTTTACAATAAAAATAAGCATATTTCATGTTTATGATTTCCCTAAACAAATAAAAGAGAACAACTCAAGAAAATATTAATAAAAAATGAACTTCATGCTGTTTAAGGAACAGTACGGTATCAAGAAAAAAATAATAAAAAACTGAACTTTTGGTTTTTATCAACAATTAAAGAAAATAATATTTCATGCAAATTATTTCTTGAATTAAAAAGAAAAAAAATAATTAACCTAAAAAATGATATTAATTGAACAAACTACTAAACAAAAAACCTTTTGAATCTTAAAAACACAACGAAACATAAGTACCACCTTAGCCAGTGAATGTTTGGCCCCTTCTTGTCAATGGCCAAACACTACACTCCTCCAAGAGTAAAGCATGATTTTGCCAAAGCAACATAAGACCTAAAGTTATATTTTCTCCTCTTTTTTGGCAAAAACTGATGTAGACAAGGAATGGAAGGTAATCATGTAAAAATAAAAGCAATAAAAGAAAGAATATTGTTTCTGGGTTTTTAGACTAGTCCAGTTTGTCAGGATATGATAGATCTAGAATCGTGTGAATTAATAGATTCAGATTGATTCTTTAGATTCCTGAGGTGATCGATAGATTCAGCAACGATTCAGCAGTTTTTAGATTTGCTAGTAAGATTTGAATCAATTTGCTGCAGAATTTATACGAATCCTATGAATTGAATCGCAAATCGTAAGACTCTAACAACTATGCACTGATCAATGTTTTTAGGTGCATCTCCTCCCCTAGTTTCTCACTACTGGAGAATGAATATCCAGCAGGCTTTTTCTCAGCAGGTCTTTGTCAAGGGAACCCATTGGCCACATTTCCTTTTATCTTCATCATGGAGGTTCTAAGGAAGTATTTTGGAGAGACTAAGTGCTGCTGGAACAGTGAGGAGATTTAGTCTGAAAAGATCAAGGGCAGGAAGCTAAGGGCATATTTGGTATATTTTCTGTTTTTGTTTGTGTATAATGCAAAAACAGATTATGAAAAGGTGTTTGTTTATGATGCCCATTTTCTGTTTCTATTGTCGATTTTCAGATGTTTGTGAAAAAAACTGAAAATCAGATTTTATGGTTTCCAGTTTTTTTGGCAACCTATTTCCAAAATATTTTTAATCATTCATTTTGTGCATACTTTATAATTAATATTTAAATAAAATGATCATACGAATTTAAAATATAATTAAAAACTTTGCGAATGATACCATTGACACCTATTTAAAGGGAGGAAAGAGAGGTTTGTAAATTGGATACGGAAAAGGCCTTTGACCAAGTGAGTTGGAATTGTCTGCTTTATATCCTCGAAAGGATGGATTTTGGGCAAATATGGAGCAATTGGATCAGTCATTGCATTTCCACCATTTCTTTCTCCATGTTGATTAATGGCTGGCCTACAGAGTTTTTCAGATCATTGTGTGGTTTGAGGCAAGGAGATCCCCTTTCCCCCCTCTTATTTATCTTGGTTATGGAAGTTTTGAGCCACATGATATCTAACGCAAACGAAGGTGGCCTTCTTAAAGGGCTCAACATCGAAAGGAGCAGAGATAACTTTGCTGTCTCCCACATCCTTTTTTCTAATGATACTATTGTTTTTTTGTGAGGACGAGACCATTTTCAAATTCGTAACGTCAAATGCATCCTTCTTGGGTTTGAAGCAATCGCAGGTTTGAAGGTGAATTTGAGCAAGAGTGTTATTCCTATGGGGCCTTGTGATCGTGGCCCCCCTCCTTGCAGAAATTCTTGGTTGTAACCCTGGAAGCTTCCCTATTTCCTATCTTGGCCTGCCTTTGGGAGCCAAAAAGTTCAAAGATAAGGGTGTTTGAGATCCTATAATTGGCAGATTTGAAAGGAAACTAGCTGGCTAGAAAAGAACATATCTCCCCAAGGGTGGCAGACTCACTCTTATCAAAAGCACCTTAACCAACCTCCCAGTTTATTTTAGGCCCTTGTTTCCCATCCATAGTGCAGTGGCTAATCGATTGGAAGGCAATCAAAGAAGATTCCTTTGAGGGAACACAGGAGAGGAATTAAATATCATCTTGTGAGGTCGGGGTTTGTCAAACAATCCATGCAAAAAGGAGGGCTTGGTCTTAGATCCCTTCTCCCTTTTAACAAGGCACTATTGGGAAAATGGCTCAGGAGGTTCATGTCTAAGAAGAATCATTTCTGGCGGAAAGCTATTGCTTCTAAATATGGCCTTCATCACAACAGTTGGGCCTCTAGAGAGGTGACCAATGGCTATGGTACAAGTGTCTGGAAATTCATTAGAAAAGGGTAGGAGAACTTTCCTCACATTCATTCTAGTGTGGGAAACAGGATGTGTTTTTTGGCATGATGTCCAGTGTGGTGGCTCCCGACTCAGTGCTTCATTCCCATCTATTTGTACACTTGCCTGCGACAAAAAATGCCCTCATTTTCCATCACCGGGAATCCTCAACCCATGGGAACCTTTCAAATGTTACCCTGATCAGAAATGTTTTCGACAGGGAAATTGACACTCTTAATTGATTTTTACAGCAGCCTTTACAATATTCAAAGCCAAGGCTCCTCCAACAATCCCAAGTGGTCCCTGAGCAAGGAATGAACTTTCACGGTCAAGTCCCATTATAACTACCTTAGTTGTTCAATGGAGTGTGCCAGCTCTTTTCCTTGGAAGCTTATTTGGAAAAATGCAGCGCCTTCCAAGGTTGCCTTTTCACTTGGAAGGCCGTTATTGGGAAGATCCTCACCCTTGACAACCTTTAAATAAAGGGCATCTCTACCATGAATTGGTGCTCCCTATGCCTTGAAGAAGTGGAATTTGTGAATCACATCCTTATCCATCTCAAAGTGGCCCACTCTACTTGAGAGGTGTTGATGGTCCATTTTGACCAAACAACCAAAATAATTTTTTATCTTCCTTAAACACCCATAAAATCTCTCTCTCTACCTCCCCCCCCCCCTTTGTCTCTCAAAACACACCAACAAAAAAAAAACAAGTAAAAAGCAATAATAATCTTCTAAAATCTATTTATCCATCCTCGATCTTCTTTTTCACTTGCACAAACTCACAAATGTCATAAAAGTAAAATCAAATTCTCAACAATAACATGTGATTGTCTCACATCACCCCTTTCTCTACAACCAAATCCAATCAATTCAGCCTTGAAGCTCAAATTGAACCCTTGTTTCATCCCTTTCATGCAAACCCTCAATTATACTTAATCCTTAGCCCCCATTGAAACCTAACAGTACCCAATGACACAATAAAAACAAACCTTAAGTCCCACTATGTTGCGATGGCTGTATGAATCCTTTTCTTCCAGTTCACACGATTGAGGGCATGTTCTTCAACTAATGTAGGAATTGTTAAATCCCTCCTAACTCATTCCAAGTTATTTTAAGTTGACCCCTACCTCTTCTAGTACTATTAACAATAACTAGCTTGTTCCTCCTCATTAGTGCAATACTTGACCTGCGTTTCAAATGCTCGAACCATCTAAGTCGCCCCTCCTATCTTATCTTCTATCGGTGCTACACCAAATTTATTGCAAATATGTTCATACCGTAATTTACCATTTAACATTCTACTACTCATCTACCTTAGCATTTGCATCACAACAACTTTTACTTTTTGAAAATATTGTTTTTTAGTTGCCTAGTACTATGATCCATACAATATTGCTGGTCTTATAGTCATCCTATGGATCACACTAACACTCGAAGTACTTCTCCATTTTACTCTACCTGCTTTAACTCAATGTACTACATTCTCTTGAATTTCTCCTTTCGCTTGCATAATAGATCCAAGATATTGAAATCTACTAGTGTTGTTGATTTCTTGATTATCAAGTTTATTCTTAACTTCAATATTCCTCGCATGACTGAAATTGCATTCATATATTTTATCTTTTTTCTACATTATCTTAAAACCTCTAGACTCTAAAGTTGTTCTCCACAATTCAAACTTAGATTCTACCCCTCTCATACTTTTATCAATCAAAACAATATCTTCTGTAAACAACATACACCATGGGATCTCGTTTTGGATATTCCTAGTGAGTTCATCAATCACTAAAGCAAAAAAATGGGGGCTCAAAGTAGAACCTTGATGTACACCTATTCTAAATGAAAATTCTCTAGACTCTCCTACAGTCCTTACACTAGTCGTTACTCAATCATACATATCCTTAATGACATTAGTATATATACCGATACTCTCTTCTTTTCTAAAACCCGCCATAGAACTTACCTAGGTACTCTATCACATGCTTTCTCTAAGTCAATAAACATCATATGCAAGTCTCACTTCTTTTTGCTGAACTTTTCCATTAATCTTCTCAAAAGATAAATAGCTTTTGTCGTCAATATCCTAAGCATAAAACCAAATTGATTCTTTGAACAGTGAGACCCTCATTTCTATCCTTATTCTTTGTTCAATTACCCTTTCGCATAGTTTTATTGCGTTAATTCTTATTTAGTCATTTAGCATTGCTATTAATTGTTATACTTTGGTTCGTAATAAGTTAGTAAGGGTATTATGATCATTCCAATTGTACTTGAGATATATTATAAATAGAGAGAGAGACCTATCGTTGAGTTTAGGTCTTCCATTTTTTCAAATTATTCAACATGGTATCAGAGCATGATTCTAAAACCTAAACCCTGAGTGTTACGACCACCATCAAAACTGAAGCCTAAAACCCAAAATCCGCTGCATGTCTACCAGCATAGAAGATTTTTCGGTGATATTATAACCCTAGAAAACAGCCAGCAGCAACAGGAAGTCAGACCAGTAGCTGGAATTTTCTGGGCGACACTTCCAGTTCAAGAACATCAAATCCACTATAGATTTGTCAAAACCAACACCATAGTCACCCACAGACACTGCCAATCTGCCGCCCACTGAAATCCCACCTCCAGGCAGTGTCTCATGCACCGGATGAAGGTTTCTAGGGCCGACCCCACGAACCCACGCGTGAAGCCACTTTCAGGCATGGTTTTGACCTGAAATGATCCAGCAGTGATCCAATCCCTATAATAACATGTTATTAGAGTTTTTCATGATGTTTTTTGCCTAAAGATCTCACCTTTTTTAATTGCTCATGTGCGGGACCCAAGAAATGGTTGTTTGATGCTTCATGAAGCAGTTTATCAATGGTTATTGAGTTTATTGGGTCTGAACAGTGGGATTTGCTGTGTTTTTAGATTTAATGTTTGAATTCCTTCCATATATCAAAATATCAAGCTGTAGGACGTGTTTTGCTCAAAGATCCAATCTTTGTTGTGACCATGCACTTGTGGTAATTTGGTAGTTGTTGTTCGATGTTAGTAACAGTCATTGCTGACTCTCTTGGAGCAGTGCCAGTGCTCATAAGCTGTTTTTTGTGAGGCTGTGGCAGTATTATTTAAATTAGTTGATGATTTCTCCATGGTAATTTCAGTGGTTCACTTCTCCAATTGTTCCAGTCTGTGAGTTGCTTTCTTGGGGTTGTGTCTGAGTTTCTTGGTGCTGTGGCAGTCTTGTACTGATTTATTTGGGACTTGTTTGTGGTTGTTCCTATTGTTCCAACAATTAATCTTATGGTCATAGGTCTGAGTTTGTGAATGTTGGGATGGAGTATGCAAATCCCAAAAGTATGCTTCCTTTGTTAATCGCTTGTTCGAGTGAACCGTGTACTGTGACTATATTAAAGGAGGAGTATTCAAGGTTTCTACAGTATCAATTGTCTCAACAAGTATCTTATCACATTGCGTCTTTTGCCCAAAAAGGTAATCCTACAATCTGTATGTCATCAGGTATCCTTCCTACTAGTCCTTGGGTTATTGATTTTGCTACCACTTACCATATAATAGGTGCAACCAACTTCTTTTATGACCTCCAGTATCCTAAAAATCTACCTCAAGTTACCCTTGCTGATGGGTCTACTATTGTTGTTAGGAGGATGGGAACAATAAATCCTACTCCTTCCATCTCTCTTTCTTTTGCCTTTTTACATTCCTAAATATCCTTTCAATCTCATGTTAGTTAGTAAACTTACAAAGTCACTAAATTGTTCCGTCACATTCTTTCCTAATTTTGTGGTAATTCAGGATTTGAAGATGAGAAAGAAAATTGGCACAGGACGCAAGGCTCATGGACTTTACTACTTTAAGTCGCCTTCTCCACCCATTGCTGCACAATCGCAGCTACACCACTTCAAATCCATTGTTGCCTTGGTCATCTGTCGTTGGACAAGTTGAAATAGCTAGTTCCTACATTGAATTTTGTGTCTAATCTCGAATGTTAGTGTTGTCAATTGGGCAAGCATCATCATCTTCCCTTTGCTTCCTGGGTCGACAAACAAGTGGTTAGTCCTTTCATGCTAGTCCATTCCGACATTTGGGGTCCTAGTCGTGTTACATCAACGTTAGGGTTTTGGTACTTTGTTACATTTGTTGATGACGACTCTAGGATGAATTGGTTATATTAAATGAAAGATCGTTCCGAGTTGTTTAATATCTTTTGTGCCTTCTATCATGGTTTTAAATAAAGGCCGCAACCGTTACGTAACGCCGTTACGTAAAGGTTTTTTGGGTTACCGATACCGTTACACACCGCGAAATCGGTGGGAAGAAAAATCACGACTGTAGCAGCCGTTACGGACCGCAACCGTTACGTAAAGGCTGCTACGACTGTTACGTAACTGCTACAGGACTGTTACACCAAAAAAATATTTTATTTTTTACTTTTTCTTCTCACTTTTTCTCTCTTTCATATATCATTCTCGATATACCAAGTGACAAGAGGGGGAAAAGATTATAATGAGGATGACAATGATACAAAATTTACTATTTCTTTAAATACTCACAATAGATGCATTAATTAACAATTTCAAAATACTAACTTGTTAGAAATTTTTTTTTTTTAATAATATTAGTAATGTGATATTTATGTTCTTTATTTTTCAACTTCAACCTTCTTTCTTTTCTAGCTATTTTATATTTATATTATTCGTATGTCTTATGTGACTAATAGATTAATGGAGTGTATAATGTATTTTATTTTATTAATTCATTAAACACACAAAAATTTATCACAGATAAGAACAATGAGAAGTATAAATACGTGCACACACGTAATTTTCTATCAATGATGGTTTAAAACAAATGTAAACTTGTTGCCCTTACCAAATAACTTTGTTACTCGAACTAAAAGGTCCAAAATACACTAAAACCCTTTCTAAGAATAGCTAAAAGCTTAAAACATGCAAGTACGCTAATATGTACAAGGTTGTGCGTGCTTAAAAAAAATTCACGGCCATTACACCTGCTTCCCGTTATGTAACATCCGCTACTCCTGCTTCCCGTTACACCCGTTACCGTTACGTTATGCTACCCGCTACCGTGATTCAAAACCATGCCTTCTATTCCCAAATAAGGATTCAATTTGATATGCCAATTAGGATACTTCGTAGTGATAATGCTAAGGAGTACTTCAGTACCCAATTCAGTACTTATATGACTAGCTCTGGTATGATCCATCAGTCCTCTTGTGCCCACACTCCACAACAAAATGGGGTTGCAAAGCAGAAAAATAGACATGTTCTTGAAGTCACTCGCACCCTATTGTATCAATTATCAAATGAATGTCCCTAAAGTTCTTTGGAGTGATGTTGTGCTCACAACTTGCTCCCTCATCAATAAAATGCCATCCTCTGTCCTTGGCGGTAAAATCCCAAATTCAGTTATATTCCCTAATACTCCTCTGTTCTCCCTTCCTCCTCATATATTCAATTGTGTGTCCTTTGTCCATCAGTTAACTCCAGGAATGAATAAGTTGGATCCCCGTGCTATCAAACATATCTTTTTGGGTTATTCCTATACTCAAAAAGGATATCGATGTTGTAGTCAGATAGTCCTACTTTACATTGTTTTTTTGTCTCTATTGATGTCACCTTCTTAGAGTCTACACCATACTACTCTGATTCCTTGAGTTCTGTTAACCTTGATGAGTCTCTGCCTTGCTTTCTAGATCCAAACCTAGTATCTATGCCCAATTGTCCTATATCTTCATCCAATTTGAGTCCTTCTCATCACTTGGATCATCCCAATTTGCATGTATACAAATGGCAAATCAAGGGGGAAGTGCTTCTAGCTTCTACTACTGTGCCTCTAGTTCCCTCATCAGATGATCTTATTTCCCATGATTTTGATCCTCCTATAGCTGTTCGAAAAGTTAAACGCACTTGTACTCAACATCTGATCTCTTGTTTGTTATGATTTCTTGTCACTCTCTTAATACTGTTTTTCTTGTACTCTATCTTCCATTGCTCTTCCAAAATCTATTTATGAAGCCCTATCCCATTTTGAGTGGACTATAATGGTTGATGAGATGCGTGCACTACATGATAATGATACTTGGGATTTGGTACCTCTTCCTCCTGATAAGTCTGTGGTTGGTTGTCGTTGAGTGTACACTGTGAAAGTAATTCCTGATGGCTCTATGGCTCGTTTGAAGGCTTGCCTTGTTGCTAAGGAGTATACTCAGGTTTATAGTTTGGATTATTCAAACACATTCTTTCCAACCACTAAACTTGCCTCAATACGTTTGTTGATTTCTTTAGCCACCACTTGTCATTGGCCTCTACATCAATTAGATATGAAAAAATGCTTTCCTACATGGTGATCTTCATGAGGAGGTATATATGGAGCAACCACCTGGGTCTATTGCTCAAGGGGAGTTAAACTCAGTATATCGACTTAAGAAATCATTGTATGTACTAAAACAATCTCCAAGGGCATGGTTTGTCCTTTTTAGTGTTGTAGTACTTGAGTTTGACCTCCATTGGTTTGCAATATATCACTCTGTTTTTTATCGTCATACTCCCTCTGGCAGGATTTTGCTTCTTGTGTATGTGGATGACATGGTGATCACTGATGATGATAATCGAGGCATCCAAGACCTAAAGCTTTTCCTACAGAGTAAGTTTCAGACCAAGGACTTGGGACCATTGAAGTACTTCTTGGGTATATAAGTATTGAGATCTCGTACAGGAACTGTGTTGTCAAAGAGAAAGTATGTTCTTGATCTTTTAGATGAGACAGGGCTATTGGGATCCAAACCTATTGATACACTCATGGATCTCAATAGTAAGTTAGTTCCAGATATGGGTGACTTGTTGCCTAATCCAGGTCAATATAGGAGACTTGCTGGAAAGTTCAATTATCTCACAATCACCCAACCAGATATATCCTACGCAACAAGTGTTGTGAGACAATTTCTTGATTTCTCGAGAACTAGTCACTGGGATGTAGTAAATCGCATTTCAAGATACCTCAAAGGTGCAACAAAGAGAGGTCTCTTATATCAGGATCATGGTCACACTCATATTCTGGGATATAGAGATGCAGATTGGGTTGTCACCTTCAAACCAAAGAACCACAACAGGGTATTATATCTTTGTCGGTGGTAATTTGGTGTTTAGGAAAAGTAAGAAACAAACTATGGTGGCAAGGTCAAATGTTGAGTCAGAATACAAGGCTATGGCACACACTACATGTGAACTTGTTTGGCTAAAGAACATGTTGAAAGAACTAGGTTTTCCAAATTCTCAGCCTATGGAGTTGATGTGTGATAATCGAGCTACTATTCATATTGCCTCCAACCCTGTCTTTCATGAGCAAACAAAGCACATTGAAGTTGATTGCCATTTTATTTGATAGAAATTTGTACAGAAGCTCATTACAACCACTCATGTGAAGTCCGAGTTTCAACTTGCTGATTTGTTCACTAAAGCCTTGGGAGGTGCTTAAGAGAAATTCATTTGTGACAAGCTAGGAGCATATGATATATATGCTCCAAGTTGAGGGGGGAGTATTAATGGTTATTTAGTCCTTTAGCATTATTATTAATTGTTAGAGTTTGGTTCACAATAAGTGTAAGTTAGTAAGGTATTATGGTCATTCCTATTGTATTTGACATATATTATAAATAGAAAGAGAGACCTATCCTTGAGTTTAGGTCTTCTATTTTACCTAATTATACAACATATTGTACGACTGATAAGTTTAATTCCGATATAGTTATTACAATTTTGAATATCACCCTTACTTTTATACATAGGTATTTACGTCTCTTCCTCCATTCCTCAGGCACTTTTTTTGGTTTTTATTAGTGTTGAATAGATTAGTTAACCATATACTTCCTTCATCTAGACATTTCTAGACTTCAACTAGGATGTTCTCTAGTCCTATAAATTTCCCATTTTTCATTTATTTAATGTCATCTTAAATTCAATGATTGTAATTTTGCAAATAAATCTCAAATTTTTAATCTTTTCCTAATTTGTCACTTCTAGGTTTTAGCTGTCAATTTGGTTTTCATTAAACAACTCATAAAGTATCTTCACCACCTCTCTTTTATGTCTTCTTTTACCAAGACATTATCATTCTCACCCTTAATACATTTTACATTACCTAAATCATTGCACTTTCTTTCTCTAGCTCTAGCTAATTCATATGTCTCTTTCCCCTTCTTTCGTATATAGTCTAGCATATAAATTATCATAACCTCTACGCTTAGCTTCACAAATAGCCTTTTTTGCCTCTTTGCTTGCCTCTTTATACTTTTCAAAGGTTTTTGTATTTCAACAATTTTTTCAATGTTTCATACCAAATTCTTTGTCTCATGGATTTTCAGACATCTTGATCCCACCACCAACTTTCTTTGCTACCCAAAAATCTTCCTTTGGATTCACCTAAAACCTCTTTTGCTATCATTTTAATAGAGCTAACCATTCTACTACACAAAGTGTTCGCACCTACTTTATCCCCTATTACCCAATCACCCTATTTGATCATTTTATCTCCAAATTCTACTATATCTTCTACCTATAGGCTCCACCACCTAATCCTATTGCATTGATTCGTGTTGCCCTTTCTCTTCCACTTCTTTGTACAAATATATATTAATAAAACTTTGTTGTGTAGTCAAGCTTTTCCCTAGGATAACTGTACAATCCTTACAAGATAAATGATCTCACTCTTAGTTATGAGAAAATCTATTTGGCTTTTATTTTGTCCATTCTTGACGGTTATCGAGTGTTCTTCACTTTTCTTAAAGCAAGTATTCATTATAACAAGATTGTATGACATCGTAAAATCAAAAATCATATCATTGGATTCAATTTTATCTCCATATTCATGGCCTTTGTGTATTCTCTCATAACCTTTATTATCCTTTCCAATGTGCTCATTCAAATCAGCTCCTATGAACATTTTTTGAGACCTTAGTATCAATAATACTGTCCATATCTTCCCAAAATTGTGTTATAAGTTTTTTTCGTTAGGCCTAGTTGGGAAGCATGCGCATTAATAACATATCTATTGGCCTAAAGCTATCTTGATTATTATAATCTCATCCCCTATTTTGTTAACATCTACTACATTATCTTTTAGGTCTTTGCCCACCATGATGTTCCCACCCCATTTTTATGTTTTTATTTACCAGTGTACCAAAGTTAAAATCCTAATTTTCTGGTTTTTCTAGCTTTTTCCCCTATCCACTTAGTCTCTTGGAGGCAAATTACGTTAATTTTTCTTTCAATCATTATATCAACTAACTCCATGCTTTTCTCCCATAGTGTCCCTATGTCCCAAGTTGCTAACCTAACCCTAGTTTCCTATGCCACCTTCTTCACCCTCCCATCTAAAATGGCCCGACCTATCCCACCCTTGTACATTTTTTGCTACACTCGGATCGTATAAGTGCAGCATGTCGCTTGTAGGGGATGCCCCCAATGAACATTTGGTAAGGATGTATATCATAACTGACAAGTTTTGGCTGTCAGCTACCTAACACAACCCTCCTCCTTTATCTGGCCAGGGACAAATTGTGCATAGGGATATTTAGGGCTACACAGGCAGAGTACAAGTATCTACCAGTCGAAGAAAGATAAAATTTAGTCAATAAATGTTGCATCCCTACACTAAAAATTAGACACGAAGCTTAAAATATACTTCAAATTTTCGAATAATCCGGAGTGTAGGAAGACTATTGCATAGACTGAAAAACAGAGACTTTCCATGCTCTAAACATGAAATTAAAATGAAAGCCAGTCGTACTTGAAAAATAGGATAATGTTAAAATGCCCAATTTTAACATGAAATTATGGTATTCTTGGAATTTGAAAGTTCGATTATCAAGTTATATTGGATTTCAACCTTCATGATGCATGTTATCTATGAAAATTAAGTTGTTGATGCAAACTATTTTACACATCCAGAGCAAGGAAACTAGAAAGCCAAGCCCTAAATCTAAGTAATCTACCCCTTTTCTAACCTCACTTGATTTTGTTTTGACATGTGTGCGTGGATCTTGGACTAGTCTCTAGGACATGCATTAGATAATTCTGAAGCGGAGGCATCCAAATCAAAATTCTTAGTTTTACCATTCCAAATTCACAATAAATTTTACTTCAATCATTCAATTTCACATAAATTTGAAACTTGCAACTCAAGACTATATATAAAACTCAAATCAAAATCAAATACTGCCCCACTAACCTAAATTGATGCTCAACTTCACCTTGACAGCACAAATTGAAACTAAATTCCATGCCTCAAAGCCCTCATCGCGCAAATTTCACCCTGATTCCCTTTGAACCCTAAACCCCAATTGCCCCATCAAATCTCAATTGCCTCAAACCACACAAAATTGAAACCCCAATTGCCCCGAATTATACACAATCATACAAGGCTTTTTGATTGATACAATCAAGGACAGAGGAAGTGCAGATCAGCATCCCCATTACTCTTTATCATTTCAATATATTCTCCCACTGAGTTTGTTTACATCCTCCCCACCACTACCACCACCCCACTCCCGGGGCTTAGTGTTACATTATATAGCATTTTAATTTCTTCTGCCCTGTAAACCTCGCATCATGAATGGGATCATTTTGTTTAAAATTCTAGAGAAAAATAGAAGTCTATTGATAAGCATGAAATCTCACTCATCTTGGGAAGTAAGCCGCTATGTAATTTCTCATTCTATCCAGAATGGGGGCAAAAACTCCTTTGGCATGTTAATCCCGAGTTGCTCTAATGCAAGCACAAGCATGGACTATACACAAGGTTTAGGTGTCAAATATATTAGCTCTACTGAAGACTCCTAGGTGGTTCTCAAAAACCTAATCTCTAGAAAATCTATATTGATGTCTAACTTTGAAAGCTATTCTTGGGAACCCATGTTGTGGTATCTTCATTGTGACATCGAACTAGAAAAGGGACTTAACTATACATCAATAAAATTTCCAAAATGACATAATTTTATCTCATTGGCTTGTTTGTATATAATGCGACTAACCTGCATTTACACTTTCTACTTGTCTTGATATGGATGAAATTGGTGACCTCCTTTCGCTTTATAGCCTATTTCCAAATGATGAGATTTTCTTTTGTTCACTTATTATGGCCTACTAGTAAAACTTGCTTATGGGAATATTCCTCTAACCTTTCTAATAGTTGTAAACTCTTTTCGTCCAACGAAGTCCAAATTACGATCATGCATGTTCTCAGGACTTAACATTTAGCTTTTTTGCCTGAGGAAGTCCACAATAGGGTCATGCATACTTACCCTTTTTACTTTCTTGTCCATGAAGCCCAGATAACATTTTGCTTTTTTTCCTGAGGAAGTCCACAATAGGGTCATGCACACTTACCCTTTTTACTTTCTTGTCCAATGAAGCCCAGATTGGGGTCATAGAAATCCCTAGGACATACCTTCTTTACTTTTCTGCCTGAGGAAGCACATATTAGGATTATGCAAATCCCCAGGAGTTACCTTTTACCTTTTAGCACAAGGAGGTTCAAATTGAGGTCATGCAAATCCCGATACTTATTTTTCACTTTTCTATCCAAGGAAGTCCAAATGGAGATCAAATACCCAGGACTTTCTTTTCTACCAAATCCAAACTGGAGTCAAGTGAATCCCTAAGACTTACTTTGTTACTCTTCTGCCCACGTCCAAATTGGGATCATGCAAATCCCTAGAACTTACCTTTTTTGCTTTTTTATCCAAGTCAATCCAAAATGGGTTATGCAAATTCCCAGTGCTCGTCTTTTTACTTTTCTATCCAAAAAAGTCCAAATTGAATTCATGTGAATCCCCAGTGCTTACCCTTTTTACTTTTCTGCATGAGAAAATTCAAAATGGTATCATGTAAATCCCCAAGACTTGCCTTTCTTACTTTTCTGTCAAAGGATGTTTATATTGGGGTCATGCAAATCCCCAGAACTACCTTTTCCTTTCCATCTCAATCATTAGTTCTATTTTTTGTTTGGGCTCATAGCCTCATACAAATCCTCAAACTTGTCTCCTTTTTATCTAGACACCAACATCTCTATTTTGCGAACTCATTTCATTTTAATTCCAGTTTCTAAACTCTCAAAATTAAGGTATATAAGGCCACGACAATAAGAGTCGCACAGCTCCCATTTTTGGTTAATGCCTTCTAGTGAAGGTGCTAAGAAAGATAGGAATGTTACAAAGTCTTATTGGATGTTTGAGATACAAGGGCTAACGTAAGGGGAAGGGTTCAAAGTCAAAGACTTGAACTAAAAAAAAACAAGAGCTCGATTTTATTTTATTTTATTTTTTTGTTCTTCTCTTCTATTAGATTACCACTTTACCTAAAAGCTTAAGTTGTTAGGTTGTGGGCCAACGGCATATACCAAGGTTTAATGCTCCCCCACACATGCAACCTGAGAGAACATGGAGAGATAATTACAGGAAGCATAATAATTTTTTCAACACTAAATGTGGGCAACAAGACTAAAACCCAAGACCTCTTGGTCATCAACTTTGATACCATGTTAGATTACCACTTTACCTAAAAGCTTAAGTTGCTAGGTGGTGGGCCAACAATGCTTATCAAACTTTAACATCCTCCTTGGCTTTTTTTTTTCTTTTTTGAACCACCATACTTGCTCAAGTTTTATACCAATCGTACCACCTTATCATGCTTGTGGTTTGAATCATAATGATAAAACTGCCCTGATTTTGACACAACATGAGATCAGGTCCTTTTCCATTGCAGTATCTGCAACCTACCTATGAGTCTATAACAATAAAATAAGAATAGGGCCATTAAGCATTTTCTCTGTGGCAGTTATCATAACCTATCTCAAGCAATTGAATGAGGTTAGGTCATTTCCATGGTGGTTTCCACGGCGTATCTTTAAATTTTAAGAGAGATTAGGTGCTTTTCCGTGGAGGTTTCTAACCTACTTCAAACAATCAAATGAGTTTAGGTCCTATCCCATGTCTTATTTTTCAAATGAGATTGAGTGCTTTTCCATTGAGGTTTCCACAATCAACCTCAAACAATCAAATGAGGTGAGGTCCTTTTTTCTGTGGCCGTTTCTTTTCCACAACCTACTTCTAACTTCCAAATGAAATTTGGTGTTTTTTTTTTTTACTGCAATTTTCACAACTGATCTCGAGGTATCAATTGAGATTAGGTCCTTTACAGCAGCTACCACAACCTATTTCTAATAATCAACTGAAATTAGGCGCTTTCTCTTGACAGTTTCCACAATCTACCTCAAGTTATTGAGTAAGGTTAGGTCCTTTTTTGTGGCAGTCTCTACAACCTTATCTTCAACAATGAACTCAAATTTGGTGCTTCTCTGTGGCAGTTAGGTCCTTTTTGGCAGCAGCTTCCACAACCTATCTTGAATAAATGGATTTCCAAATGCTGGTGAGAGGTTGCAACAAGAATGTTATACTTATGTAGCGTGAGTAAGTTTGGTTGCAAAATTGTGCTGAAAGTAATGTCTAATGGTTAGAAGAGTAAAAGAATGTCATCAATTCCCTTTACAGTTTTCCATCTCACAAGGGAGAAGGACTTCATGATCATGTGGAAATGTCTTCTGTAGCTCACACTCTAGCAACTAAAATGCTTGAGAGGTATATGTCCCAACTTTGGGAGTCATATCAACTTGATCGATTGTAATTCTTTATATATCAGCTTTCTTAGCTTGAAGAGTTCTAGTCATGGCAGCGGTTTTTGTGAGATTCCTTTTTCATGTCTAAGGATTTACTTCTTGAAATCAATAGAAAATTAGTAGAGTTAATAACATTCCTTTTTTTTACACCTATTTTCTCCTTTTCTTTTGATAACAAAAAAAGAAAGAAATTCATTAATAATGGATTAGAAGGAGAACAAGACATCTCCCTAAAAAAAATCTGGAACAAACCAGATAGGAAATACGAAAAAATAGAACAAGAAAAAACAAACAAACAAACAAAAAACTCCCAGCCCACATAATTAACCCAACAAGTAAACGCTAATCTGATTGAATATCCGAGAAGCTCACTCCTTTAAAGTTCCTATAACTAACACACTAAAGTGAGACAAGTAATGGATCTTCTCCTAAACCAGCAAAAAATTCAACTTCTCTCCAAAAAAATACGCCCATTACTGTCCAACCATTACCCCCACAGCACTGTAAAATAAGTGCATTCAACAGTTCTGCCCTGTCCTTTCTCCTTCCAAAACCATGAAACAGCTAAAAAATCCTCCATTGTATCTGGACAAACCAAACTCCCTCCCAATAAACCAAATAACTTATTCCACACTCTCTAGGCAAAATCACAATGCAGTCATAGATGCTGTTTCTGAACTACTATGACAAAGCATGCAAAGATTTGGAGAAAGTGCCTCTTCTACTCTGCAACAAGTAATTGGTATTGATTCTATTAAACACAACCATCCAGATAAAAGCCTTGATTTTTGGAGACACTTTGGCCTTCATATAGTATTATAATGAGGGAAAGAAGAATTTGAGCAGGTCAAGAATTCACAAAAGGATTTACATGAATACACCCCAAAGGATCCAACAACAGAGAACGACCATCCGCTCCCAAAGAAATCAACAATTATTCAACAAAACTGAAAAAGAGGAAAGATCATCAATCTCCTTATCATTAAGAGATCTCCGAAAATGAAAATCTCAAGGCGGCAAAGGACTACTTGATTCAACAACAAAAGAATAAATAACACGACTCTGCCCTAAGCTAAAAGAGGTGGACAAAACAACATTCCCCAACCAAAGGTATTTCCAAAAACGAATACAAGAACCCCTTCCCAACACATACTTATGTTTCCATGAGCTTCCCAAAGAACATGTAGATCCCACATTGGTGTCCTAACCATTCTCATTCAGCCCTGTTAGAGGTTGTTTATGTCTTTTAGTATTATTATTAAGTGTGTTAGTATGTTATTAGTGAGAGCTAGTACGGGTATTATTGTCATTATAATGTACTTCATTTATATTATAAATAGAGGGCGAGACCTATCTTCTAGTTAGGTCATTCATTTTAATCAAATCTTAACTTGGTATCAGAGCCGGTTACCAAGAGATCCTAGGTTCTAATATTGTTGTCCGTGTTTATCTTGTGGTATTTAAAAAATTATTGTATTCCCTATAGTGGATGATATATCATGTGTTTATCTCTCCACGTGCTATTAGGTTGCACGCGTGGGGGAGTGTTAAAGCTTGACATACAATGTTGGCCCACAACCTAACAGCTTAAACTATTAGGTTAGTTCATTCTGATGTTTGGAGTCCTAGTAGGGTTGTGTCTAAGTTGGATTTCCGGTACTTTGTAACCATTGTGGATGAATATTCAAGAATGACTTGGTTATATTTAACAAAAGATCGCTCTTGAGTTATTTCATGTATTTTGTGCCTTATGTTCTGAAATAAAGACATGATTTGGTTCGCCAGATCGAATACTTCAAAGTGATAATACTAAAGAGTTTCTTAGTGCACAATTCACTACTTATATGACTCATTTTGGTATTGTTCATTAATCATCTTGTGCCCACACTCAACAAAATGGGGTTGCAGAGAGGAAAAATAGACATCTTCTTGAAATCACTTGCAACTTACTTTACCAAATGCATGTACCTAAAGTGTTTTTGGAGTGATGTTGTACTTACTGCTTGCTAACTAATCAACAAAATGCCATCCTCTGTTCTTAGTGTTAAAATTCCCTACTCCATTCTCTTTCTTAATTCACCTTTATTTTTTCTTCCTCCTCGTACATTTGGTTGTGTGTCCTTTGTTCATCAACTAACTCCTAGGGTGGATACATTGGATCCTCATGCTATAAAATGTATTTCTAGGCTACTCATATACTCAAAAGGGAAATCGATGTTATAGTCCCATGCTGCATCGCTTCTCTGTTTCTACCGATGTTACCTTCTTTGAGTTTACACCTTACTACACTAGTCACTAAGCACTTCTAAGCTCAATTAGTCTTTTCCTTTGCCTAATCTTCCAGATTCTACGTTGCTGTCCTTGCCCAACCAACCATCTAAGTCTCCAAGTAGTTTGAGTCCTTCTCATCGTCTTGATCATCCTATTTTGCAGGTGTATTCAAGACGGCAACCCCAAGGAAGAGAGTCCCTTCTAGCTTATACTATCACACCTTTGGTTTCCTCATCTGATGATCATACTTCCCATGATGTTAATCCTCCTATTGCTATTTGGAAAGGTAAATGGACATGTACTCAACATCCCGTTTCCATCTATGTTTGTTATGACCCCTTATCACCCTCCTATTATTATTTTGTTACTGCACTATCATCTAGTACCCTTCCTAATTTGTTTCAAAAGCCATATTCCATTCTAGGCGGAGGGGTGCTATGGTAGAAAAGATTAATTCTTTACATGAAAAAGGTAAAGGTACTTGGGACTTGGTACCTCTTCCTCCTGACAAGTCTCTAGGTTGTCGCTAGGTTTACATTGTGAAAGTCAACCCTAATGGTTTTGTGGCTCGTCTAAAGGCCCATTTTGTTGCTAAGGGATACACTCGGATGTATGATATGGATTATTCTGATACTTTTTCTCCGGTTGCCAAACTTACATCAGCACATCCATTCATCTCCTTGGCTACTACTTGTCACTAGCCTCTACATCAATTAGATGTGAAAAATGCCTTCTTGCATGGTGACCTTGAGGAGGAGATTTATATGGAGCAATCACCTAGTTTTGTTGCTCAGAGGGAGTCAAGTTTGGTGTGTCGGCTCAAGAAGGCTGTATAAGGTTTAAAACAATCTCCTAGAGCATGGTTTGGTCGTTTCAGTGTTGTAGTACTTGAGTTTGGTCTTCGATGGTGTGCTATGGATTATTCCATGTTTTATCGTCATACTTCATCAGGTAGGATCCTTCTTGTTGTTTATGTAGATGATATTGTTATTATAGGTAATGATGATAAATGTATTCAGAGTCCCAAACTTCTTCTACATACAAAGTTTCAAACCAAAGATTTGGGACTATTGAAATACTTCTTGGGTATAGAAGCATCTAGATCTCGTATCAGAACTGTTTTGTCACAAAGTATGTTCTTGACCTGTTGGATGAAACTTGCTTGTTGGGATCAAAACTTGTTGATATACCCATGGATCCTAACAACAAGTTAGTGACAGATATAAGTGATTTGCTATCTAATCCTGGACGATACTAGAGACTTGTTGGAAAGTTGAATTATCTCATAGTAACTCAGCCGGATATATCTTTTACAACAAGTGTTATGAGTCAATTTCTAGATTCTCCGAGGACAAGTCAGTGAGATGCAGTAATTCGCATCTTGAGATATCTCAAAGGTGCACCTGGGAGAGGTATTTTATATCGTGATCAAGGTCACACTTATATACATGGATATACAAATGCTAATTGGGCTTCATTGCCTTCCGACCAGAGATCCACAATCAGGTACTATATCTTGGTTGGTGGTAATTTGGTATCTTGGAAGAGTAAGAACCAAACTGTGGTGGCAAGGTCAAGTGTTGAATCAAAATATAGAGTTATGGCTCACACTACTTGTGAACTTGTCTAGTTGAAGAACATGTTGGAAGAATTGGGTATTTCTCATTCTCAGCCTATGAAGTTGATGTGTGACAATCAAGCTGCTCTTCATACTGCATCCAACCCAACCTTTCATGAGCAGACGAAGCACATTGATGTTGATTGCCACTTTGTTCGAGACAAACTTGTGCAAAAGCTCATTACGACCGCTTATGTGAAGTTGGATATGTAGCTCGTTGATTTGTTTACCAAAGTGTTGTGGGGTGCTCATGTTAAATTCATTTGTAAGCTAGGAGCATAAGACAGTTATGCTCCAGCTTGAGGGGTAGTGTTAGAGGTTATTTATGTCTTTTAATATTATTATTATTGCATTAATATGTTAATTAGTGAGAGTTAGTAAGGGTATTATTGTCATTAGAATGTATTTAATTTGTATTATAAATAGAGGCAGAGACCTATCTTCAAGTTAGGTCATTCATTTTAATCAAATCTTAACAAGCCCAAACGTGCTTTTAGTGACTATATGCCAAAGGAAAGAATCCTCTACGGGAAACTGCCAAAGCCATCACACACCAAATTTAAAAGACGCAATCCACCCTCGAATTTTAACCTACAAACAACATCCCTACTCACCAAATGGTCCCTACTACTCCCAACCTTGAACCACAGAAAGTCTCTCGTACTTTCCTCAAGTCTACTAGCAATCTACATAGGAATCTTTTAAAAAAAAAATTTTAAAAAGGACAATTAATACAATAGAATACTAGAGATGCAACCCTGAATAAGAGTAATTCTACCCCCTAGAGGAAAAAACCCCCATCCAACCACTTGACGAATGGCCACCCTCTCAACAATCGGGTTCCAAAAGCTCACAAACCTAGGATTTCCCCCAAAAGGTACCCCTATATTGGACAAGGGCAAATCCAACAACTACACCCCATAGGACAACTCCCTAGCTCGCTCACACACATTAATAGCGGCAAGATCACTCTTTCCTATATTAATCCTAAGCCCAAAAACCCCCCTCAAAGATATGGAGAAGACCCAAAATATTCATAAAAGGACTATTGGTCGTCTAAAAGGAAAATAGTGTTGTTAGCAAAATGGAGGTGAGAAACCATTGATGTCAGCTTTGTAGAAATAAGGAATTAGAAGATCACACGCACATACACAACAAGCAGCTTTGCTCACCACTCAATTGAATCCGCCAAAGAAGTACAAAAGCAAGGAATTTTCTCCACTCTAAAGGTATAAATAACTCACCAAAGATACAGAGATCAAAAGATAAAGTTCACCACTCACAAAGGAGATAAAGAACTAATGAGAAACAAGGCAAGGCCAAAGTCCCCAATTTTCATTCAAAATCACTCTCTTGTATGGTAATACATGCCCTTATATGCTTTTATAGATTTGGAACAACTCTCCAATCTTAGGAAATCGCTACTTCACATTTTCTAGCTAAATATAATTGACTTTGATAAATAAAGACTCAAAAGAAGGGCTTAACACATTGTATAACACAAGGAATACAAACAAACACATAGAAAACATAGGGGCCGTTTGGTACCACTATCAAACTTAAAGAAACGAAAACCAAAAACCAAAAACCAAAAACAAAAACTAAAATCTAGAAACTAGCAACCTATTTAGTTAACATTTATAAAACTAATACAAATTAAAAACTTAATTAAAAAACACTCATGTTCATCTTTAAATCAAAACATTAAAAATATATGATTAAAATAATAAAATTACAAAGAATACACATTAAAAAATTTACTATAATAAAAATAAAATTTATCATAATTATTTTAATTAATTGTTCTATTTTCAAAATGTACGTTATGATAAATATTTTATTGGGCATGACAATTGAAAAATAGTAAAAGTATTTTGTAATTGGCTTTATTATTATTTTTTAAAATTTATGTATATTTCCTTTTAATTATATTAAAATTCATATGATCATTTAAATGAATAATTTAGTCCAAAAAAACTATTTCTGAATATTAAAATTTCTAGCAACAGGTTGCCAAAACAACTGAAAACTATAAAATATAGTTTTCAGGTTTTTTGCAAAGAACAGAAAACTGGTAACAGAAACAAAAAATGGACAGCGGAAACAAATGCATTTTTAAAATATGTTTTTTTCACTATGGAGAAATAGAAACAGAAAACCAAAAACAGTAATGATACCAAATAGGCCCTCAAACTGGAAGACTGCACATTAAAATTCAAACCATAACTTGAGCAGAAAACTCCAATTAATGTCTAATTTAATCTAGTGAAAAGAGCACTTCTTCAACTCTAATTCCATAGATGATGGTGCACATTTGCAACCTCTAGAAACTTTTCAAAACTGGGATCAAAACTAAGCCAAAACCTGCTGGTCCACTTCAAGAACTAACTTTATTTGCATGATTAAATCACCTTCCAGCAGCCCAAATTCACTTGAACTAGTTGCGCATACTCCTGTTTCAACCATTACCCCCTCCCCCCACTTCTATACCTTTCACCACACCGCTATGCCCTGTGAACCAGCCTACTCAAATCATCAGCCACTAAAACAAATAACAAAAAAGGGAGAGAGTGGGTCACCTTGTTTAATATCCCTCAAGGCACTAAACCATAACTTAGGTTCGCCATCCACTATAACAGAAATGAACACGCCAGATCCAACGATGCTACCTCCCTCCAAACCCCTTCCTCACAAAATTCTTATCCAAGAAATTCCAACTAAGTCTGTCAAGGTTTTCTCAAAATCTATTTAAAAATGGACCCATTCTTCTTTCTCCTCCAAATATCCTCCACAACCTCATTATATATCAAAATGGCATCCACTATCTACCTACCCACAAACGTACTTTGAGCCTTAGAAATGGTCTTTTCAAGCACCACACTCAACCTATTAATTAATACTCTAGTACTTTAGTGACAATCTTATACACACTAGAAACTAGACTAATAGGCTTACAATCTACAATCTTCATAGATCTACCCTTCTTCGGCACCAAAGTTATGAAATTATTACTCAAAGTCCCATTCCAATAAAATTCATTAAAACCTTAAGCACTTAAATCACCTCCCAAAAATCTTGAAAAAAGGCCAAGTTAAAATCATTTGGCCTTGGTGCTTGGTCCCTCTCAACCCCAAACATTGCACGCCTCATTTACTCCTCAAAAGGTCTCCAACCAAGACATCTTATCTACAAAAATGAGATCCCACTCTAAAACATCGATCATCCATCTAAAAGCATTCTCCTTAGTGCACAAATTAGAATAGAAATTATTCATCCAACTAGGATCTGAAATAATCTCCCTCTGCCGACACCTATTCCCTGATCAAATTCTTCCTCATTTTTCCTTTCACTAGCCTATGGAAAAATCTAAAGTATAAATTGAATCACTTCTTTTATTTGCAATAAATAGCAAATTAGCGTCAATTTTTTGTATATTAAATTCTTCGATATAACTGAGCTCAACAATTATGTATTGAATAGAAAAATGTCTTCCCCAAAAGAATTTGAAAAAAAAAATATGTTTTTGACCTACAAAATGGAATTGATCAACAATTTGGTGGCATTGGGAAAGTATGAAAAACAATAAACATGATTATTTTGATGAGGAATGAAAAACAATAAATGTGATTATTTTGATGAGGATAACAAGAAATTCAAATTTCTGTTTCCGATGCTTTAATATTGACTTGGTTGCATTTTTAAGATCCTCAACCTTATGTGCTGAAGTCATGAAAATATGATTGCTTTCACATGAATATTTCAATCTATTATTGCCTAATAAATCCACCTCAAATAAAATCTGCCCAGTATTACAGTGTGTAGATGGAATACAACATTGGAAATGCTGCCCTATTATCATAGTTGGTAGATGGAATAAGGTCTTGACATTATCCTCAACATTACTTCAAATTCTTAAACAAAAAAATAATTTAAAAAAAAAAAAAAACCTACCAAGACATACATTTTCCGCTAAAATCAGAATGAATAATTTCTGTATTTCTTAAATTAATTTTTGTACAACCACAACTCTCTATATATAATACAATCGCATATTAACAAGGAAATAATTGCCTCAAATAAATGCATAAAATCTGCCCAATAAATCCCTATACAATCTCTCGTATTATTGACCCTTTATTCTCGGAATTCTCTAACAATCTTTGGGATTTCTACACTCCCCCTCAAGTTGGATCATAAATGTTGATCATATCCAACTTGTATGTGAAATCATCAAAACTTTGTCGAGATAGTCCTTTGGTGAAAATGTCGGCTATTTGTTCTTTGGTAGGAACATAAGTCATGCAAATGGTTCCTTCTTCAACCTTTTCCTTAATAAAGTGTCTATGCACTTCTACATGTTTGGTTCTATCATGTTGGACTGGATTGAGAGAGATGTTAATGGCTGCTTTGTTATCACAGTAAAGTTTGATAGGGAACTTTACTGTGACATGCAACTCCTCCAAGAGTTTCCTTAACCACAGACCTTCACATATCCCTTGTGCAGCTGCCCTGAATTCTGCCTCAACACTACTTCGAGCCACTACATTCTGTTTTTTACTCCTCCAAGTCACCAAATTTCCCCATACAAAGGTGCAATATACGGTGGTAGAGCTTCTATCTTCTGTTGATCCTGCCTTATCTGCATCTATGAAAACTTCTACTTCCTTGCTTTCACACTTCTTGAAGAAGAGTCCTTTGCCCAGAGAGCCCTTGAGATACCTAAGGATCTTGTACACAACATCTAGGTGAGTCTTTTTGGGTGAATGCATGTGTTGGTTTACCACACTAACTGCAAATGCAATGTCGGGTCTGGTATGTAATAGATAGATGAGTTTACCAACCAATCTCTGATACCTCTCCTTTTCAACTGATATTCCGCAATCTTCAACTCTCTTTACTGCTTCAATGGGGGTTTCACTAGATTTGCATCCAAGCATGCCAGCTTTGATTAGGAGATCAAGGATATACTTTCGTTGAAAGACACTAATACCCTTTTTTGATCTGGCAACTTCCATTCCTAAGAAGTATCACATTTGTCCTAGGTCTTTAACTTCAAACTCAGCAGCTAGGACTTTCTACAATCTTTTTATCTCCACTGTATCATCTCTAGTTAGGATTATATTGAAAACAGAATGGAATTTCTATATTTCTTGAATTATGAATTTTGTACATCCTAATCTTACAATATATAATACAATCAAATATTCTAAACAAGGAAACAATCTCCCTACAAAATAATATACAATCTTCTACATTTACCCACTTTCCTAATTTACTCCATATTCCCACAGATACTCGGGATTTCAACACTCCCCCTCAAGTTGGATCATAGATATTAATCATCTCCAACTTGCTAATGAAATCATCAAAGTTCTGTCGTGCTAACCCTTTAGTAAAGATATCTACAATTTATTCCTTGGTAGGGACGAAGTCATATAGATGGTTCCTTCTTCAACCTTCTCTTTGATAAAATGTCGGTCCACTTCCACATGTTTAGTCTTGTCATGCTGAACTGGATTGAGAGAGATACTGATGGCTGCTTTGTTGTCACAATAGAGTTTGATAGGAAATTTCACCGAAATCTGTAGCTCTTCCAAGAGTTTCCGTCACCACAGTCCTTCACATATTCCTTGTGCAATTGCCCTAAATTCAGCTTTAGCACTACTTCGAGCCGCTAAATTCTGTTTTTTGCTTCTCCAAGTTACCAAATTTTCCCATACGAAGGTGCAATATCAATCTGCATTTGTAAAAATTTCTACTTCCTTGCTTTCACATTTCTAGAAGAAGAGTCCTTTACCCGGAGAGCCCTTAAGGTACCTGAGAATCTTGTACACAGCATCTAGTTGAGCCTTTTTTGGTGAATGCATGTGTTGGCTTACCACACTTACCGCAAATGCAATATCGAGTCTGGTATGTGATAGGTAGATTAGCTAACCAACCAATCTCTGATACCTCTCCTTTTCAACTGGTATTCCGCAGTCTTCAACCCTCTTTACTGTTTCAATCGGGGTTTCACTAGGTTTGCATCCAAGCATGCCAATTTCGGTTAGGAGATCAATGATATACTTTCGCTAAGAGACACCAATACCCTTTTTTGATCTAACAACTTCCATTCCTAAGAAATACCGCATTTGTCCTAAGTCTTTAACTTCAAACTCAGTAGCTAGGACTTTCTTTAATCTTTCCATCTCTACTGTATCATCCCCAGTTAGGATTATATCATCAACATACACTATCAAAATTGTTCTCTTACCACTTTTAGACTGTTGGAAGAACAAAGTGTGATCTGATTGCCCTTGTCGATATCCTTGGTTCTTTATTACTCTTGCAAATTTGTCGAACCATGCTCTGGGAGATTGCTCGAATCCATACAAGGACTTCTTGAGTTTACATACTCTATTTTCTTCACCTTTCTTACTTAAACCTGCTGGTATCGTCATGTAGACTTCTTTTTCTAACTCGCCATTTAGAAATGCATTCTTAATGTCGAGTTGTTGTAGTGGCCAATCTATGTTAGCTGCCAAGGACAAGAGGACCCGAACTGTATTCAAGTTTGCCATTGGTGCAAATGTCTCCATGTAGTCAATGCCATAAGTCTGTGTAAATCCTTTTGCAACGAGTCTGGCTTTATATCGTTCAACTGTCCCATCAACTTTATACTTCACTATGAAGACCCATTTACAACCAACTGGCTTCTTCCCTCTCGGCAAATTCATAAAGTCCCAAGTTCCATTTTTCTCCAGGGCCCACATTTCCTCCATGACAGCCTCCCTCCATTCAAGAATTTCCAGGGCCCACATTTATGTGTTGTTTTGCTTTTCCGCATCTCCCCCCTAAGGTTAAGTGATCTTTTGTGCATGACAGGTCAAGAAATGATGCAACGGAAGACCCAGGAAATGATGCAATGGAAGATTCAGGAAATGATGCAATGGTAGACTCAATGTATGGCACAGATTCATTAACGGAGAAATCAAAGAACCGATCTTCACTCCATTTCTCCCCCTGAAGAGAGGGCTTTGGGAAGTAAGGAGTGGTTTCAAAAAATGTGACATCAAGGCTAACATACAATTTTTTCATGATAAGATCATAACATTTGTAGCCTTTCTGAGTAGGAGAGTAACCAATAAAAACACACTTAATGGCACGAGGTTCCAATTTATCCTAATTGTGAGCATGAACATGAACAAATGCAGTACATCCAAAGATTTTTAGAGAGAGATTGGAGTGGAGCCAAGTGTTAGGAAGCCATTCCTAGAGTTTTTGGAGAGGAGTTGCAAAAGAAAGGACTCGACTAGACATTCGATTAATGATATGTGTAGCTATTAAAATGGCATTGCCCAAAAAATATTTTTTCATGTTTGTAGTGAACATCAATGCCCGAGCTACTTCAAAATATGCCTATTTTTACGTTCAGAAACCCCATTTTGTGAGGGGTATCCACACAAGAACTTTGATGAACAATTCTATTTTCTTGAAGATAATGTCACAAGATATCATTGAAATATTCCGTACCATTTTTAGTACGCAGAATTTGAATGTGAGTTTGGAATTGTATTTGAATCATGGAGTGGAAACTAGCGAAAATGGAACGAACTTCTGTTTTATCTTTCAACAAGTAAACCCAACAAATACGAGTATGATCATCAATAAAAGTAACAAACCATCTTGTGTGAGTGCGATTAAGAGAACGTGAGAGCCCCCATAAATCATTGTGAATCATAGTAAAGGGTTTGGATGGTTTGTATGTGGATTTAGGAAAGGAATTACGCTGATGTTTTGCAAGTTCACAAAACTCACACTGAAATTCAGAAGACGTTTGATTTGAAAAAATGGAAGGAAATAAACGTCTTAGATATTGAAATTTTGGATGACCCATCCTAGAATGTCATAAAAAATTTCACTATCACTAGAAACAGATGTGGAATCACAAATAGCAACTTTACATTGTTCACTCACATTAGCCTCTTCAAAGTAGTAGAGTCCCTCATACTCCTTAGCACTGCTAATCGTCTTCTCCGATGATAGGTCCTGAAAAACACAATGAGAGGGAAGAAATTTAGCAGAGCAATTGGAGTTTTTAGTCAACTGGCTAATGGATAGTAAGTTGCAGGATAAATTAGGAACATGAAGAACAAACTCTAGTGTGATGGAGCCAGAGAGTCCGACATTCCCTTTGCCTGCGACAGACGAGAGTGACCCATCTACAATTTTAACTTTAAAATTTCCAGCACATGGTAAATATGATGAAAAAAGATGATAGGCATCGGTCATGTGGTCAAAAGCGCCAAAATCAATAATCTAAGGAGTTTTGGATTTAGAGGTTATATTCAAAGCTTGCAAAAAATTACCACTTTGGGCTAAGAAAGAAATCCAGAGAAGTATTTGAAGAAGAAGCTCCATAATAACAAGGTCTCGTCTGCCTCAACATGTTCTTATCAATCCCAATCTTCCTGTCAAATTCTTACTCTAGTATTTCCTTTTTCACGCAATGCATTTCTTCCCATTCTCATCCTACTCGCGCTCTGTCATCGCCGACGACCGTGAACGAGACACGCAAGTGACACTGACTGGTCGGAGAAATCACTGCCTAGTCTTTTTGAGCACATTGATTCGGTTGGTTTGTGAACTGAGACGTCTCTGCGAGGTTCGAGGAGGATTTGATCCGTGCGATGGTTGATGCTCCTACGGGGTCCGCCGGCCCAACAGCTAAACGGAGCAGTCGGCACCAGCGCAGCCACCAACTTATCCTCCCTAACTCCGGGAAGATCCGTCATGCTGAGCGCGGCGAGCATGTTGGTGGTCTCCTTGTCGACTTTAATCTTGTCAGTCTTGATGGTGGAGATGTCGAGTACGAAGTCCATGCGCCTCTCGTGCTCTTCCTCTTGCAGCTTCAGAGAAATACCCTGAACGGGACCCTTCTGGATCTGCTTCATGAGGTGGGTGGAGAAGCCGCCGATCTTGTTGCTAAGGCGCTTAGATGGCGTAGATCTGGGAGATGTGGCCTTCGCCTTTGACTCATCGTCAAGCAATGCGGCCAGGATGTCAGATTTCTCCGCCTACGGGATCCCGCGATGACATCGGCAGTGCGGCTGATTTGTGCCAGCGTCGCCAGTCAAGAAGATGTCATCTACGTCAAGCTCGTCGCCACCGCCGCCATCAACTGCAGTTTTCGGTTGGGATGGAGAGCAAACGTTGAGGAATTGATCAGACGACGGAGCTGTGCTGTTGACGGCGCCGTTTGCCATTGCTAACTAAGGTTTAGAAACCCTAACTCTGATACCATGAAAACAGAATGAAATTTCTGTATTTCTTGAATTCTGAATTATGTATATCCTAATCTTACAATACATAATACAATCAAATATTCTAAACAAGGAAACAATCTCCCTACAGAATAATATACAATCTTCTACATTTACCCACTTTCCTAATTTACTCCATATTCCCACGAATACTTGGGATTTCAACATATATCATCAACATACACAATCAGAATTGTTTTCTTACCACTTTCAGACTGATGAAAAAACATAGTGTGATCTTATTGCACTTGTTAGTATCCTTGGTTTTTTATCACCTTCACAAACTTGTCAAACCATGCTCTAGGAGTTTGCTTGAGTCCATACAGGGACTTCTTGAGTTTACATACCCCGTTTTCTTCACCTCTCTTGCTAAAACATGGAGGTATCGTCACGTCGATTTCTTCTTCTAACTTGCCATTTAGAAACGCATTCTTAATGTCGAGTTGCTGCAGTGGCCAATCCAAGTTGGCTGCGAAGGACGGGAGGACCCGAACTGTATTCAATTTTGCCACTGGTGCAAATGTCTCCGTGTAGTCAATGCCATATGTATATGTAAACCCTTTTGCAACAAGTCGGGCTTTATACCGTTCAACTATCCCATCAACTCTATATTTCACTGTGAAGACCTATTTATAACCAACTAGCTTCTTCCCTCTCGGTAAATTCATAACGTCCCAAGTTCCATTCTTTTCCAAAGCCCACATTTCCTCCGTTACAGCTTCCCTCCATTCAGGAATATTCAAGGCTTCCTAAATATTCTTTGGAATTTTTATCTTGTCAAGGTTAGAAGTAAAAGCACGATATTCTGTACACAGGCTTTTATAAGACTTGTATTTTGACCAAGGATATTAAGTACATGACCTAGTTTGTTTTAAAACTGCAATGGGTAAATTGAAATCATCTTGTGCAGGTTTATCAAAGGAGGACTCAAGATTATTTGAAGACATTACCTGATCAAAAGTGGATGAAGACTCATGGTTACTTGGATCTATCACTGGTTCCGACTCTTTTGGTGCTTCAGGTATGAGATTCTCTATATCCTTTAATTTTGGCTTTCTTGAGTAGACAAGTATCTCCTTGTTATATTGTTTTCCTGCATCTCCACCTGAATTCAAGTTTTCTTCTGTATTTGGCAGGTTAAAAGCATTTTTCAAGACAAGCTCAGTGTTTGGGACAAATGCAGTAACAGGTTCAATGTTTGGGACAAGATGAGTTGTAGTAATAAAGGTACTGAAATCCAAAACATGAGCTTCTTTACTACCCAAAGTCTCCCCCTGAAGTGAGGGTTTTTGGAAGTAAGGAGTTGTTTCAAAGAAAGTAACATCGAGACTAACAAATACCCTTTTTGTTGCAGGATCATAACATTTGTACCCTTTTTGGGTAGGGGAATAGCCAAGAAAGACACACTTGAGGGCGCGTGGATCTAGTTTATGTCGATGATGTATATGGACAAAAGCAATACAACCAAACACTTTTAGAGAGAGATTTGAGCTGAGACGAGTTTGGAAAAAATGCTTGGAATTTTTGAAGAGGTGAAGCAAAAAAGAGAACTCGACTAGGCATTCTGTTGATGAGATATGTAGCTGTGAGAATGGCATCCCCCCAAAACATTTTTGGCATATTGGTAGTAAACAACAATGCACGAGCTACTTCAAGGATATGTTTGTTTTTCTATTTGGCAACCCCATTTTGTTAGGGTGTGTCGACACATGAACTTTGATGTATTATTCCATGTTCTTGTAAATAATTTCCCAGAATATGATTAAAATCTTCAGTGCCATTATATGTACGCATAATTTGAATTTTTGTGTGAAATTGTGTTTGAATCATGAAATGAAAATTGATAAACACATAATGCACTTCAGTTTTGTCTTTCAACAAGTATACCCAACAAATACGAGTGTGATCATCAATGAAAGTAACAAACCATTTTGTGTGGGTACGATTGAGAGTGTTAGATGGGCTCCATACATCACTGTGAATCATAGTAAACAGTGAGGTTGGTTTATATTTGGACTTTGGGAAAGAAGTATGATTATGTTTTGCAATTTCACAAATTTCACATTGAAAATCAATTGATGTTTTATTCGAACAAATGGAAGGAAATAACTGTCTCAAATACTGGAAATTGGGATGACCCATTCTAAAATGCCATAACCAAATATTACTATCCTTAGGAACAGATGCAGAACCACAGCTAGCAATTTGACGTTGTTCACTCACAGTAGCCTCCTCAAAGTAGTAGAGTCCCTCCTATTCCTTAGCACTGCCAATCGTCTTCCCTGATGATAGGTCCTGAAAAACACAATGAGAGGGAAAAAATTTAGCAGAACAATTGGAATTTTTAGTTAACTGACTAATGGATAGTAAGTTGTAGGATAAATTAGGGACATGAAGAACAGACTCCAGTGTGGAGTCAAAGAGTTAGATATTCCCTTTGCCTGCGACAGATGAAAGTGATCCATTTGCAATTTTAACTTTCAAATTTCCAGCACAGGGTGAATTTGATGAAATAAGATGATAGGCATCAGTCATGTGGTCAGAGGCACCAGAATCAATAATCCAAGGAGTTTTGGATCTAGAATTTATACTCAAGGCTTGCAAAAATTTACCTCTTTGGGCTAAAGAACCTGAAGAACTATTTGTGGAAGACTGACCCGAAGTCTAAAAGGTAGAGAACATTTTGTAGAGTTGTTCCAACTGCTCAGAGTTAAATGCACCACTTGAATTGGAATTATTATTACTTTTCTCCCCTTGAGGTCTTTCGGCTTGTTTGTCAACCACGATTTTTGTTGCCTGGTCGTGGCTTCCAGTCAGCTGGTTTCCCGTGTATCTCCTAACACGTCTCCTTAGTGTGGCCAATTTTTTGACAGTGTTCACACCAGGGGCGTCCTTTCTGCTGTCATGAACTAGATCCTGGAATAGTCCCTCGAGATACCAAGGCAGACATTTCTGGCCCAATATGATCAGTAGAGACTTGTCTCCTTTAGCATCACCTTACGCCTACTTCCTTCTCGTCTCAATTCGGGAAAACTTTGCGTGTTGATGGTAAGGGACGACGACCCAAAATTCTTCCACGGACATCATCAAAGGTCTGATTTAAACCAACAAGAAACTCAAACACCCGTTCATTTTTTAGGCATTTTTTATATTGAACACTATCTCCCAGGCATTCCCACTCTTCTTCGAAGCTCAGATCGAGCTCTTGCCAAAGAGCAGTCATCTCCATATAATACTCTGTAACGTCCCATTCTCCCTGTTTCATTCGCCACAGTCTCATCTTAAGCTTGAAGATCTGAGACGAGTTCTCGGTGTCAGAGTAGGTCTCACGAACAGCGTCCCAGACGTCCTTCACCAATGGCAGGAAGAGATTGGTCCTCCCGATCGATGGCTTCATGGAGTTTACCAGCCACGTCGTGACCATGGAGTTCTCCGATTTCCATTTCCGAAGGGCAACAGCTTCTATTTGGGTAGGTCTTCGTGTCTCGTTGGTAAGAAATCCCAACTTTCCCTTGCCATCAATCACAAGTTTGATCGATGTGCCCATTCTCGATAGTTCTTGCCATTCATCTTCTCCACCATTAGCTGGAAGGACGAGTTGTCGAGTCCTATTGAGCCTATGGTGGAGATGGCTTTGTTCTCCCCTTCATGAGATTCAGAGGTCATCGAGCCTCTACTTTGGCCGGCGGTTTCCGCCATTGATAGCTAGGTTTACTCTTCTAGCTCTGATACCATGAAATCAGAATGAATAATTTCTGTATTTCTTAAATTACTTTTTGTACAACCACAACTCTTTATATATAATACAATCACATATTAACAAGGAAAGAATTGCCTAAAATAAATGCATAAAATCTGCCCAATAAATCCCTAAACAATCTCTCGTATTATTGACCCTTTATTCTCGGAATTCTCTAATAATCTTCGGGATTTCTACATCCACTACATCCTCAAGGAATTCTAGAAACTTAAATTTTTACTTCGTTGTCCAAATTTCTCCTAGGGAACATATGCCTCATTCATCACATTAATTAAAGCCTTGCAATGGCTTTTCAAAGATAAAATCAAGTTCAAATTGGAGATCCTTGCAAGCTATCTGCTCCACTATTTAGCTACCGTCAAATTTCTAAAATATAAATTAGGAAATTCTTTTTTTTTTAATCTGAAATTACTATTTCAGTTTCTAGTAGTTCAGTTTCCTGTTTTCTAGCTTAGAGATCTGCTGATTTGATTTGCTGATTTTGTGGTGATTTGATTTGCTGATTTTGTTGCCTTCCTAATTTGGTGGCCTTCCTCTACTATTTATCTTGTCATCATGTCTCTTGAAATTCAATAAGAATGGTTATTCTTCTTCTAAAAAACCCTTCATGGTATCAGAGCCTCATGCTCTTTTCTTCTGATGATGTTGTATAAGTCGGCGATGACTAGCGCCCAAAGAAATCCTACCGGCTCTTCCGGTACTTCCGAAACCATTCCACCCAATCCTCCCAAGTATGTTTATGCTGATTACTATTCCTAGAATTCAGCCCTTTATCTCACGGTTACAAAACTCAATGGGCGTAAGAAACCACGGTGCGAGAACATAGAGGCTTACAGTGATGCAGATTGGGCAGGCTTAGTTATTGACAAGAGATACACATCAGGATACTGTACTTATGTCTGGGGAAATATGGTCACATGGTGAAGCAAGAAACAGAATGTGATTGCAAGGAGCAGTGTCGAGGCAGAATATAGGGCTATGGCTAACGGAGTTTGTGAGATGCTATGGCTGAAGACAACTCTTGAAGAGCTGCGGATGCCGATGAACATGCCAATGAAGTTGTATTGTGACAACAAAGCTGCCATAAGTATTGCTCAAAATCCAGTACAACATGACCGCACGAAGCATGTAGAGATTGACAGACACTTCATAAAAGAGAAGATTGATAGTGGAGCTGTTTGCATGCCTTTTGTTCCTCCTACTCAACAAATAGCCGATATCTTCACCAAAAGACTTTTCAAACCTAGTTTTGAGCTCTTTGTAAGCAAGTTGGGCATGATAGATATCTACGCTCCAACTTGAGGGGGAGTGTCGGATTTCTAGGGAATAAATTAGGAAATTCTATTTTTTTAAATCTAAAATTACTATTTCAATTTCTAGTAGTTTCAGTTTCCTGTTCTCTAGCCTAGAGATCTACTGATTTGATTTTCTGATTTTGTGGTGGTTTGATTTTCTGATTTTGTGGTGATTTGATTTGCTGATTTTGAGGCCTTCCTAATTTGGTGGTCTCCCTCTACTATTTATCTTGTAATCGTGTCTCTAGAAATTCAATAAGAATGGTTATTCTTCTTCAAAAAAATCCTTCAGCTACATTATACTCACTAAGTTTTCAAAAGTTGCATGAACCTTGTATTCTTGATGCGAACCTCAACCGACACGCGTTGAGACCCGGCAAACAATGTTGGAATGCTAGCCCAAGAAAACTAAAATTCAGATTTTGCTAGGAAACTCCGACCCAACGTTTATAAATGAAACGTGAACCGAAAGTATAAAGTAACAAACCCCGACCCAATGATTATAGATTAATCATGAACCGAACGAATAAAATTTGAACGCCACAAGGAAGAGTCCTTGATAAGTTCGCAAGTTCTCTAAAGAACCAAAGAAGAAACAAATCCTCACTTTTCTTGATTTCTATTCTATGATCTTTGTTCTTACAATAAAAATGCTTTTATAGGCATAGCCTAGGAGACAAAGCATTAAACACTTCAAACCACTCTCAACAACTTACTAAGACTTCTTACAAGATTACAAATTAGACTCAACAACTTACTAAGACTTCTTGCAAGATTACAAATTAAATATAACACAAAAGTCAAAGGTAGCCCCAACAACTCAACAGCTTACTAAGACCATGTAAGCAAACAAGTTGTCTTACAAATTACAAATTAAATGTAAAGACAAAAAGCCAAAAAGTCAAATCCCACAATTGTATAGCCCACCATTAATAAGGAGATTACAGCCATTAAGCAAGATTAGCTCCATCAAAAATTTGGATTAAGTTTGTTAAGCCTTCATCATTTTTTGGGTCAAGCCTGGAGTGCCCCGTTTTTTAATAAGCCCAAATATCTTGAATCAGCCCATTAAGTGCTTCTTTGATCTTTTTGGATCTTGCTCTAGTGATAGGCCCAACAGGAACATGCAATGGATCCTTTGATGGTGCTTGTTGATTCTCATCAATTCTCCCCATCACTAACTATTCTAATTTTCTTTTCCTTTCTTCTTCCACTAGCTTATCTTTCCCTTTCCTCCTCCTCCTCTCAAGGTCTTCTAGTGCATAACACCACTTCTAGTCATTCCCCCACACTTGCCAAGTTAACAATGCTTCCATACTTTTTTGGGCTAATACTTCGATACAAAACTTTGAAGGAATGGCATGGTTTGTTGCACACTGGAATAAGCCCGGTGGCTTGGTTATGACAAGCTCCAAGGGTGGTGTGCTTCGGTAGGAGTTGGATTGACATTCTAGATTGTGGTGGGGGTATACGTAATGGTGATAGGTTCTACTCTCAACTAAGGGCTTGTCCCAGTCACTCATAAATTGTGCAATTGCCAAGACAACTCCTTTATTAACATATTCACTTATCCTAACCCATCATCTGTGAGGAAACTAATAATCTTATGCTCATACAACTCTTGAATCTTTTCCTGAAAATGACACAGTTTTCAGTGGTGGCCCAATGTATACAAATGATGAATCCAAGATTGTGTTGTTTGTCATTCCATGAGGCAAGGTAACCACAAGGGCAAGTGGTCTAGCATGCCATAAATTCAACAAAATTTAATACAGAAACACAATGGAACATAGGGTGCTAGGCACTCCTTCCTCCTAACGAGCTGACTCTCAACTGTGCTTACCATTTGATCCCCATGATCAAGCAAAGGGTTGGACTTAATGTTTGGTCCTACCTCATCCTTAGTTATTCAATCTCATTAAACATACCAAAATCATTAGGCAAAGTCACAAGGTCCATAACAAAGTAAGGATCCTTATAATTATTAATTCCATAGTCTCATATGCTTTAGATCTTCAACTATTATCAAATTTTCCTCCTCATCCTTACCCCTTAAAGGCTCCCAGATAAATTGGGGTTAGACTACTGTGGACGAGCGCTCCTTGGACAAAGCTCCAATAAGCATTATGGAGCTTGATTCAATGATGCGTGCTTGTTCTTTGATATAAGACATCATCTCAGCTATAACCTTCTCCAAGACTTCAAACATTTGGTCATAAGGGCAAAGGCTGAACTTCATCATCAAAGAGCTCAAGATTTGCCCATTGCACTTGCCATCGCGTAATGTTTGACTAATGACGCTCGATAGAATTCCACCAATTCCAAAGAGAGTGGCATGTCGAGTGGAAACAAAATAAAACCTTTCAAGAGGGGCAAACCCAAAGCAAGGGAGCAAACAACCAGGCATCAACTTCAAAGGAAACTTCTTCATCTCAGCCTATCAACCCATCCAATGGCAAAGGTAAGTTGGCATGCTTCTTAAGTCAAGGCCTTCAAAAAGTTGCTAATTGCCCTCACAAATCATCACTCAATGTCTTACATGCTTCCATTGCAAAGGGAGCACAAGGACTACATAGAAAAGAAACCCCAATAATGGGCCTCAAAGCATTGGAGAGGCAAACAAAAGAACCAAAAGTTATCCAAGCAAAAGGATTAGTGTTTTTGAATCTGCAAAACAATGGGAAGAGCACTCATGTTGTGAGTCTTGTGACAGATACCGAAGCTACCGATAACTTTGTCTCACAAGTGAAAGTGCAAAGACTCAACTTAAACTTGGAGAAGACTTCAGGACGCATAAAAGATGTTTACTCTGTAGCTCAGCCCACCCTTAAAGTAGCCAAGCAAGTGACTATGAAGCTTAAACAGTAAGCAGGGCATGTGAACTTCACAGCTATTCCAATGGATGATTTCCAAGTGATACTTGAAATGGAATTCTTAAAGGATACTAAGATAGTATTTGTTGCTGTTTTTCGGTTCCCTTTATCTAATAGGAGATCACCCTTGCAAAGTGCAAGCCATTGCAAAGAGAGGGAACAATGACAAGCTCCTCTTAGCCATGCAACTCAAGAAGGGATTGAGAGGGGGTGAGCTAACATATCTTGCCTCATTGGTGATGGATGAAGATGAAGGGTAAAAGCGGGTGCCTATTGATAATGTTGCTTTAGCCAGATCCACACTTACATTTTCATTATCCCTTTACTTTATTATTAATTTGATCTACATCAAAACCCAAATTTTACTTAGGTTGAATCCACTTTTATTCTTTCTTTTTCCTCCCTCACTTATTCCAAATTATAAAAAAGAAGAAAAGAGGGGAAGAGCGATTAGTCACAGATATTTGAATGCATCTTTAATTTTCTTAACTCCTTCCTATGTCGATAACTAGAATAGAAAAAAAAAATGAGAGAGAATGTCAATGCATCGAGGAAAAAGCAATTCATCTTGATCAATAGACCCGCCCAAAACCCAAACCGTAAAGTACTTAGTACTGGTGTTGGGGGGTAAGTTGTGATGCAGGATAAGCTACCGCTCAACTTAGCTCCACAACAAGGTGTAAAGCATGAGATTGTGTTGTTACCATGCTAAACGGCCATATTGAATGACGCCTCCCGAGTTATAAAACTTGAGTAAGCAATTTGGTAAGTTATTGGAAGTGGATTATATACGTCCTTCCAAAGCACTTTTCGAAGCACCAGTGTTGTTTCAAGGGAAACATGATACAAGCATGTGAATATGTGTGGAACACCGTGCTCAACAACAGGAATATGCACAACAAGTATCACACTCCACTGATTGTTGATTTGTTTGATCAGTTAAGTCATGCCACGTATTTCACCAAACTTCACTTGGGGTCAAGCCAATATCACGTGAGGATAGCATATGGTGAGAAGCCAAAGACTACTTGCATAACACAGTAGAAGATGTATGAATTCTTGGTGGCGTCCTTTCGGTTGACAAATGTGCCATCAATTTTCGTGATCAATCGGCTGTCTCATGAGTAACTCAATAAGTTTGTCATGGTATTACCTACATGACATCATTTTCTAGAAGTCCACACAAGCACCTATTGAAGGTGTTTGGCTAAAGGAGTACAACTTATATATGAAGAAAGAAAGTGTTCTTTCGCTCAAAGGAGCATGAAATTCTATGATCATGTAGTTGAACAAGGTTGTATCTGAATGGATTTGGAGAAGATGAGAACTATTCAAGACTGGAAGATCCCAATGACAGTTGAGAAGCTAAATTCCCTTCTTAGATTTGCCAATTGCTCTCAAATTCGAGGAGGGGTACTAGAGGAGGACTGCCTCATTAACCAAATTTCTAAAGAAAGGTCATCAGTGGAACTAGATGGAGTAGTGTCAGGGAACCTTGGACAACTTGAAGGACGCCAAGATGCAAGATCAAGCACTTGCACTTCTGAACATCATAAAGCCCTTCAAGGTACAAACAAATGCATCAAACTATACCCTTGGTTGAGTCTTGTTACCGGGCAAATTGTTGCATATGAGATTCATAAGCTTGGTTAAGCAAAGCGAAAGTACACAACTCAAGAAAAGAAGATACTAGCAACGATTCATTGTCTACCTGTGTGGCAGCATTACCTACTAAAGTCTAAGTTCATGATGAAAACAGATAACTCAGTTGTCATTCTTTTCTTTACCCAACACAAGTAATCCTCCAAGCAAGCCCATTGGCAAGAATTCTAAGTTTTGATTTCTCTTTCAAGCACAAGATGAGATAGATGAATCAAGTTGCAAATACACTTGGGCACTCAACAGGAAGGCCAAGCTTGGTAACACACTTGACAGTAAGTAAGGTTACCACAACAAGAGTGCATTAGGGAGAACCTTGTCAAAGATTTAGTTGCCCAAAACCACATGAAGTTGGTGGAAGAGGGCAAAGCGTGCCAATTATAGTTGGAGAATGGAGTGTTGTTGACACAAGGTAACCGGCATTTTGTGCCTTGAGCTATACCAAAGCCTGTCTCACTTGCCAACATGACAAGGTCAAGAAAGAAAACTGCAAGGTTGTTAAAGCGTTTTAAAGTACCAACGACACCGTGGAGTGTCTTAGTTAACTTCCCCACCAACCTACCTGAATCATGGACGCAGGTCTATACTCATGGTTAAAGATAGGTTTCATACATGTCTTTCCTACCCACACCAAAGTATTGTTTGGCAAAGGAGACAGCACACTTGTTTTTACTCTAACATGTTGTGAAGTACTAGGGTGTTGCCAATATATCATCAATGATTAAGACACAAGATTCATAGGAAACCTCCTGACAAAACTTTTCAGAATCCTCATTTTATAGTTTGACCTCTCTCGCAAACAAACGAACAAACCAAGAGATTCAATGGACTTACTAGAGGAGTACGTATGCCATTTCATCACCATCAACCAAGAGAATTCAGTGCAGCTATTCAATATGTCTCAGTTCTATTTCAATGCCCAAAAGCACTCAACATCCAACAAGAGTCCTTTTGAGCTAGTAACAAGCTAACAATTGTTGTTACCTCACATAGTGGATGAGCTATATAGAGTAAATAGTCCAAGAGCATACATCTTCACCAAAGAATAGAAATAGAAAACGAAGATCGCCCAAGCCTACCTGAAGAAAGCTTTGAACCAAATGAAGAAGTAGATAGATCAAGGAAGACGGCCATTAAACTTAAATGTGTGTGACATGGTGCTTGTTAAGCTCCATGCATAATAGAACAAGTCAATATGAGGTCGAGAAGGAGATTACTTCGCAAATATAAAAGAACAGTCCCCATCTTAGCCAATGTTGGGAAGGCTTCTTACAAGGTTGATCCTCCAACTTGGATAAAGGTGCATCCTATGTTTCAAATTCGCTCCCTCAAGCCATTCATTGCCGACATTGAAGATCCAACCTAAAGGCAATCAACCAAAGCACCATTGAAGACATTGCGACCCGATAAACAAGTAGAAGATATCCTTGCAAACAAAGAGTTCACATCATCAAAGAAAAAGCAGCATGAGTTCTTAGTGAAGTGGAAGGGTGTAGATGAAAAAATCAAATGGATGTCAGCAGATTGCATGGAAACATCTATAGACAAAGTGGAAGAATACTTTAGCATCAAACTGCATAAAGTGGAGGAGAATGTCATGAGTCAAGCTTGTTCAGGGCATTATGCTTGCCTGTGACCACTTTTCTAGTGTGCATGGGATGGGTAACAATCATGCAAATGGTAATGTAGGTTTTTTTTTTAAGTAGAACAATGCCTTAGTCAAAATAGTGAGTATGACTCCTCAGTCACTTCAATGTTTTGTAGTGACAGAGAGAATAGCATAGAAAGCTCTTTAGTAGAGGGTGAGTGTTAATCAATCATTGTTAAAATCACTAGCTATGTTAAACATTTTTAGCCTACTTGCTTCCCTCGCTAAACATACATTGCCTTCGGAGAAGTGAGCAATAAATTGCATTGCTTTACAATTACCACAAAACTCTTGTTGCTTTCGTGATTGTTTATTGCTTTCACTTACTTTGTTTTAGTTGTAAATTTGTTAATGCGATGGAACTGTGGTGCGCTTTTGGCTGACTAGTTAAGCTAGTGTGCTATAACTAGCACCGCACAGCCCTTACAATGTGCGAAATGTTGGCCCATGACAAGTGGGAAGGGTGATAGTGTAGGCTTGGAGTTGTATAACTCCCAAAACGATAAGTATATTACTATATAAATCAAATAGAATACCACAAGCAGCAATCCCTCTTCGGAGAAACCCGCTGGTTCACCATCTAGGGCAGCAAGTATTCAATTTGTTCCCCTTTTCTTACATTGGGAGGGGTTTTTTAAGTAGCATGCTATAATGTCCTTTTTTTGGAATTGGAGATAAAGGAGAACATTCAAAAAAATATATCAAGATAAAAAAAAAAATGAAAACCAAGCACATTTTCTACGGCAGAATGCACAAATTCCAATGTAGTACAAAGTGATCCAAGTTAATACCGTCCTTAGAATTATCAATTGACTCCTTGCATGCTTGCTTCCCCAAACGATATTTCTGCACGGTCAAGGAAAAAGTTATGTGAGAAGGCTACTAAATATTATTTAAAGCATGGATGCATGAAAATAATTCAATAAAAATAAATTTTATTCAAAATTATTGACACCGTGTGTCTCGGGAAATGACAGAAAAGAGAGAGAGAGAGAGAGAGAGAGAGAGAGAGAGAGAGAGAGAGATTCATAATATAATAGGAGGAAGCATAAAAATGATTTCAAGAATGGTGACAAAACTGGGAAACAGTACATGTCAAACCTGCAAATGCGATTTTAGATGATAAAGGGTGAGGCCTTTCACCCCCATTGTTCTCATAATCGTTTTTGGTGTTGCTTCTGCAATACATGCCATGACAAGACAAGAAATTAGATGCTAATTCATTGAGAATATCCAATTATCTTAATTGCAAGCAAATGAAATAGTGCTGTGATCAAACAAATGATTTCACAAAAGAAATGTGGTTCATGATATGACGAGGAAAGCCAACTACAAATCGCAGTGAGATCAAACTGAGAAATTTACTAAGTCAAGTCTGAGGGGGATAAGCATTGGCAAAGTAAACAAATTCAACAATCCTGAAGAGGAATATTTGGACTCATCACTACAATACACATTTGAATTGATGCCAAAACAACAAAAGCGAAGTGCATGACCAATGGCTCATGAGACAAGTTTCGCAATAATTATTGTTGTCACACATGTGCATATGCAGGTTCCAACTTAGGCAAACAAATCCACGGTTGCAGGTTTGGTTTTAGTACACAAGTTCCAACAAAAGAGGATATGTAAATTCAAAATAAATTAGGTAGGAACCTTTGCAAAATTTATGCAACAAGCAGCAGAAAAACCGACAAATGGCATTTCCTAGACTCAAACCCTCATCCCTGGGACAAGAAAAGCATGTTTCATCCACGGGGCTTAGATAACCATGATGCCATAAGGTGTGTCTACCCACAGAGGGAAATATAAGTAGTATAGATACATAAGTAAAAGCATAGTAGCTGTCTGTGTCAAAATTTATATAATATATAATAATTTGATGCATGGCAGTTAAAACAAATTAATTTAGGGTTAGGATTTTTGAGGGAAATTGGGAATAGGTTAACTTTCAAGCAAGAAAATTAGGGATTCAAAACTTATTTGGAGCTAATTCATTAGAATAGCAACAATAAGAAGACATAACTATTAGCCTCATGCTAAAGTCAGGGAATCACTCCAAAGATGGAGAAAGTCACACCTCTTTCAAAGGTTTGTAGAAAACGATTTGCAGTAGCTTTAATCAGAACTCTTCACTTAAAATGGCAGAGGAAATCAATCGATAGATTGATAGATTATGTCTGACCCTTGATAGTCCTAACCCTAAAAAAAAGTTTAATCTCAACAATCAAAATAAATCTATCTTTGCCATTCAAAGCTAACTAGATAAAATTTTAAAAAAAATGAAAATAACTCAAAAAAATACCCAAATACTCCTAAGTAGGACCAACAGTGAAACAAAAATAACCCAAACATGGCTCCATGAATAGTACAGCTATGACGCCCATGAACAGTACTTCAACTAGAATACCATGAATGACGTTGCTACAGTACTCTGAACAGCACTCAAACAAAAAGTTTGATTCAACTTAAGAAAATATCCTTCATTGTCTACCAACTAAATCAATGATTGCAATTGGTAGATTGCTTGCTTTGGTTTTGTTTCCTGATTGTATTAATTATATTCTCTTACTCGCGTTTTGTTTTGCGGACTGCATCAATAGGAAAATCAGTCACCACAAGCATTGATTTGGTGGACAGACAGTGAAGGATATTTTCCTTGAGTTGAATCAAACTATGAGTTTGAGCACTGTTCACGGTGGCATAACCACTGTTTGCGGGTGCAGTAGATGTAGCATTCACAAGACCATTCTTTGGATTATTTTTTACGTACTCTGAGTCCTATATTGGGGGTATTTCAGGTCTTCATTTTAAATGTTCAAGATCATTTCATTTCAATGGTCAAGATTCATTATTGTAAGAGTTGATTTTGCTGCACCTTGAAGAAAATGTGAGGCTTTTTTTCCTCCCTAGGGAAGATTCCTAGACCCTTGTTAGGGGCAGTTTGGTTTGGTTTGTAGATTTTGAAAGATTCCCAGAATTTAAATCAAAACTTTAATATTAATAATCTTGTTTTTAATCAAGATTCTTTCTTGAAAGATATGAATGAAAGCTTTCAGATTTTTGAAATTTCACATGAAACTAAACTCAAATATTATCTGCAGAACTTGATTTGACGTTTTATGCCTAAATTATTAATTAGTGAATGAAAAATCCCCGTTATCCTCACAAATTCACAAATGTACACCAGCCAACACTCGTAAAGCACCAATCCATTTAATCCATCCCATACTACTACTTTGGACAATGTCTTTTTCACCCTCCATTAGCAATCATAAAACTGTTCAAACGATAATAGAGATTTCTTTTTCTGGCTCACACTTAGCCGTCAGTTTTCATCAGTATTACTTGGAATTCTAGTAATTGGTTAGAGAAATGACTTCTTCCCATTCAATAAAACTAGCTATTACCTACCCCACTTATGACATCCACTACACCCCAAACACCCTAAAAGGAAAAAAAGGGGAAAAATAATAATAAAAATAGAACAGAGCACTCAAAGGACCCAGCATTGCCCTGGAGACGTGTTTACTGCTGTAGCTGAAAAACAGTACAACGACATATCCTCCACGAAAAAATTTGCTAGCTGATATGCAGAAATTCATCTATCTCTTTTATGGGATGGTGATCCTTAAAATTTCATAAAACCGTCTTCTTCTATTTGAAATAAAAGTGTTCTTCAGTATGTATTTAGTCCAAGACTGGAACTAATCTAAAATTTAAATACAATCTTTTATGCAATTGTACATCCAATCTCATCATCATTTCCACATAATGCACTTACATATACCACATACAACATCTGAAGCAGGCAATCAACCTCATGATTATCAACTTGCAAATGAATTATGTTCCTTTATTGGCTACAGAAATGACTTTGTTATGTGCACCATAAAATGGGAGGTTTATCCAAATTCTCATGAGGTTGCAGTAAAGGAACACTGAGTTGGCGCAGATGCATACTTGGTACATTAAATCATTATCATAGAAAGAAAATGAAAAAAAGAAAATGAATCCAATCTGAAAGTGGATCAAATTCCAAGTAAGAAGAACCTTTATTTTAGATATGACCGGCTGCCATTTCTTGACTAACAAGGCTTTAAAGATTTAAACCAAAGGTGATAACAGATCTATTACATTTCTAAACTTGAAGTATAAGGAAATCACTATATAAACAGGGGGGTAAGCTTAAATCATCATTTCTTTCACACAATAATTTGAACAGCCTGCACAATATATGAAAATTCAAACACTAGAATCTGTAATTTAATTCCCAATTAAATCTCCTGGCAGATGTTCAACCACAATTAAAAATTTTACATCAGTAGCCAACTACTCTGTTCAAGATAACGATAAATCGCCACAGTTAGTCTAATTTGTTTTCAGCTAAATTAAAAACATCAAAAACAATTGAACAAATAGTTCCAAAACTTGGTGTGTCCTTTTTGCCTAACTATCTACTTGGTGAAAAAATCAAGCAACTTGTAATTAGATAAGACAAACTAACAAAGGACCAAGTGAAAGAAAATAATCAAATCAGATGGAAAAGCTTAACATAGATGCATGCGCGCGCGCATACAGATGACAGCATCAAAAGAACCAAAATTCAGTCAACATGACCCATAATGATGATGATGTGCAGGTCGTTGTAAATTGAAAAATATCAACAAAGTAATCTCTCTACCACAGAGGATAAAGAAGAACCACATGAAAAGGAAGTGTTCAGCATAAATAGGAAATTGCTTCCAAAATCAAGGCCCAAATCGAACTAATCGTCACAAAAACACAACAGAAACGATGAAGTACATTATGCATAATAAGAAGCCAAAGTAGTCAACAATGTGTTTGGAAGTTGGGGGGCGGTTGGTCAGTGGTTATGCTTCCTTGTTTCGGTGCTGAATAAAACATAGGAATGAAGGGAAAGTGTGATGGGAAGACTTCCAACCCTCCTCTCGTCCAGAAAAATAACTCGCAAAGCAAGGCTCTTATTAAAACCCTCCCTCCATTCCCCTCTTCCCAGAGAGAGAGAGAGAGAGAGAGAGAGAGAATCAGTGGGTTTGCGTGCGTGTGTTTGTGTATGTGTGTGTGTGTGTGTGTGTGTGTGTGTGTGTGAGAGAGAGAGAGAGAGAGGGGCGGGGAGGCAAGTCAAATCAAGACTAACAAGAAGGATGAGAAGAAAACAAGAGGAGAAGAGATGAAGAAGTGAAGCACGCACTGTCAGGACCCCCCAGCTGAGTAACAGCATCCACAAATCTCTCATGGAGCTCCGCCGTCCACCGCAGCCGGGGCTTCGGATCCGTGGTGAGAACCAAACAAGCATCGCCCGGCAGATTCGTGCCGTCTAGAGACCCCTGAAAGTCACCGTGCCCGACGGTGGAGTCCCGCGGAAGCGAGTGTATCGCAGAGTACATTTTCCCTCTACTCTTCCCGGAAAATTGCCTCCAGATTCCAGAAAAAAAAAAAAAAGTAAGGCGAAGAAAATCCAAAATCCAAAATCCGGGAAGGGGGACGAGCTGGGAGTCCCCAAATCGAAGCTCAAGGAGCCGAGGACATCAGTGACGAGAAATGGTGGGAGTAGTGATACTGGCGCAAAGTGAGAGCAGAAAAGAGAAAAGGGTCTGCAGAGCAGAAGAGACAGTGGTGGTCTGTTCTGTTCTGTCCCTGTCCTCTCGCTCTCTCTCCGCGAGTGCTGTAAGAGACTAATCACCAACGAGGGATGGCAACCTGGGGTCGGGCTGGCATTTTTCTGGTTATATTAGTCGTTGGTGGCCCTCTCCTAGTCCTTCCTAGCTTTCTACGTTTTATTTTTCGTCGTATGGCTCTGTCCCTTTTCCCGCGTCCCGTAGCTTTTCCTTCGCGGTAATAGCAAAACCCGTGATCATTAATTTAATATTCAAAAATTATTATTTTTATTATTAAATTTAGACAACTATATTTATTGAACAGTTTTGACTATTTTTTATTTAAATTAAGTAATAAAAATAGCTCAATTTTTTTGTAATAAAAAATAGTCACATCCTAGTAAAACTATTACATTTATTTTAAAAATTATCAAAAAAATCATTCGCATTTAATTTTATTGACAAAAAGAATCTTTAAATTTTATCCTCTTAAATTACAATTTTACCTTTTCATTCAATTGTGCTAAGTTGAATTATAAAATGACATTAATTTAACAAATTATGTTGAAAAAGTCAACTAGTCAAGTGCTATATCTTGAAATATGGATTAGTAAGCAAATTGATTTTCGAATTGACTAACCCAACTGACCTAATCGATTGACACTAACATGGCAACATAATTATGTTATTATTTCTTAAAATATAAAAATATAAGAAAATATATTTAAAATGTTGATAAATTAAAAAAAAAAAAATAGGTTATCATAACTCTACAAAATATTTGTTACGTATAATTTTTATATAGATTAAATGACTAAACACAATATTTTAAATTTTAGTAACCTATCAAACATAGTATTAAAAATTAAAATAATTAGCCCCCAGGGCTGAGCTCAGTTGGCAGGGCGGACTCCAAGGGTTGCCTTTCACGAGGTTAGGGATCTTCCCACCCCGGGTTCGATTCTTGCGGCTGGGCGCCTGAATTTACCCCTCTGTGGTGTGTGGGGCCATACTACAGGGCGTGGGATTAGTCACAGGCCGGTGCGACGGACCGTAAAACGGACGTCGTTGACGGTAGTGAACACCCGGGACGTACCCAAAAAAAAATTAAAATAATTAAAATTTTCAAATTTCATATTTTATAAATAAAAATTATAAAGTTGAATGTTTGACCTTCTAAAATATAAATGCCAAATGAGCACATTTATTAACATAACAATCTAAATAAAATGAGTGAAACAGCTTAAACTATAGTCAAGCAATTAATATAAATTTGAGGATTTTTTTTATTCATTTAGCATTCACATTAAACACATATAAGGAATCATATTCAACTTCACAATTTTAGTTTATGAAGTATCAATTTTAATATTTATTTTACATTATTTATCAATTTAAAAATATTGATTATATTTTATTTGTTTTGTGATGTGTTTAGTCCATTAGGTTACATTTTGGTTCATGGAATAGTTATTCCTCAGATAAAATATAATGAGAAATTTAAGAATAAGGAGTATAGCTATTCCTTATGTTTTATTATTTCATCCAGCATAAATAAAAAGGAATAGACATTTGCATAGTGAAATTTGGGAGTAGTTATTCTCTATCTATTTCTTTTTATGTATTTACATAAATGTTTTACTTTATTATTTGTTTTATACTAACAACATTTTTTTATAACTAATTGTAATTTACTTATAATTGGTCTATTCCTCGACACAGGCTGCAAACCAAACGTGACCTTAATTTGTATGAAAATTGCATATAATAAATATTTTTTAGCATTAAAATTATCTAGGTTTTGTTACTGATATATAAGTGGTTATTTTTATTCTTTTCATATATTTTTTGAATTTTTTGAAATAATAATAGAGTTATCTCCTCACAATTATGTCAACTAGTTGACTTAAACCATCGAGCCAAATAGACAAGTTAATCCAATAAATAGGGTTTCCAATTTGCTACTAGCTCATTTCTTAAAAAGTTATAGTTGATTATTAACATTAGAGCTAGATGGCCCATTTAATGTCAACATATTTGGTAAGCATTTTGTTGACTTTATAGGTCATATCCCGTTTTGATTATAACAAATATTCTGGTATTTAATAATTGATGAGTTTGTGTGTAGGACTAATCGGAAGTATCATATGGTGCACGCACATGGGCTTAAGAAGACAAAGACCCAGAATGTTTATTCATTGTAATTTAATTAAGTTGTTATTCGGGTCTCTAATAATTAAAGCTCAATGGTCCGTAATAATTGATACATTACATGCATGATAGGGTAAATAAGCTCAAATGACCATAGGAAAACCAAATGACCGTAAGGCACCCTTCGGTTGACTGACGCTAGATTTTTTAGGGTATATACTCAAAAAACCTAGACTGACCTTAGAACTCCCTATACTTCATAAAAATATACCATATAGTTTTAACATTAATCATCATATGAATAGGGAAGATTTTATAAAAGGAAAAGGACTGAAATGCCCAAGGATGGCATGTTCGGTCGACCGAACTAAGTTATATTGAGATCTTCGGTCGACTGAACCCCACCGGGTCAACAAGTTGACCTCTTGGTCTACCGAACCCCATCGGGTCAACAAGTTGACCTCTCGATCGACCGACCAGAAACCTATAGCAATGCTCTAATCTACTGAACCCCCACGGGTCAACAAGTTGACCATCTGGTCAACCGACCAGAAGTATATATGCAATCACTAGTCGACTGAACCTCCCTAGGTCAACATATTGACCCCTCAATCAACCGACCAGGAATATATAGGCAATGCCCTGATCGACCGAGATGCCAACCGCCCTGTCAACCGAACCACGCGGAATTGGAAACGCCCTGGAACCACCCAAGTCCGGTCGACCATCCTTTCAATTCAAATTTCTCCCGATCAACCGAACGCAGTCACTTGGTCAACCGAACCTCAAGTTTGGTCGACCAGTGCTCTCGGGTTGGCGAGAATTACCGAGGTTAAAATATGGTTAAAATTTATTAACCTCATTTAAACTTTTTCAAAAATGACTAATATGTCCTGAACGGTTATATTTTTTGAGAATTCTATATATACCCCCTTATTTGCAAAAATTATTCAAGGATTAGCAATCTTAATTAGCAAAAATCTTATAAAATTCAAAAAATACTACTTTTATTTTTAAGCCTCCTACACTCATTCTTACTCACTTTTATTACTTAAATCTCTTTGTAAGTGTGCTTAAGTGTTCTTCTAAAAGGCTTAAGCTCTCTCTTATTCTTGATTGATTGAGATTATTTGATTAGAGAGCAAAGTTTCAAGTTTCCCTATGAGACTTTGTTAATAAGTCTTCCTTAGGAATACTTCATTGAGCCATTGAGTTTTGCATTGTCATTGCAATACTCAAGGAGTTCACATTGGATTTTGATTGCTAAAAATATTTTACAAATCATTTTCAAAATATCTCTCGTGCTTATCTTTGAGAAATATATTTTGAGATATTTTCTTGAGTGCTAAAGATCTTCGTTGCTATATATTTTGATTGAGATTATCATTTTAATACAAAGATCAAATAAAGTTTTACAAATCATTTGTGAATATCTCTTGTAGTTTATTTTGAGAAAAACATTTGTTGAGATATTTGAAGTATATTTGTGATATTTGTTGCTATGCTATGATTGAGAATATTATTTTGACAGAAAGATCCTATCACTTACACTCTCACATACTAATTGCATTGTTTGCATAAAACTTTGAGAGTAGATATTAAGACCACATTGAACTTATCTTATCATATCATTGTGGTGTATTGATTAGATTGGTACATAATCTGTTTAGTTAAGAAGCATACTTGTTGTACGCAAATTTTATTGTGAAATCTGTTGTATTCCAAGTGTGGCTTGAGAGGGCGGTAATCCAATCCGGTAAGGATTGGTTGTTAAAGGTCGAGGTCAGCCTTGTGTTAATTGACCTAGTTGTAAAGGTCGAGGTCAGTCATATGCTAATTGATTTGGTTGTTTAGGTGCCGCTCCGCTCGTTAAGTGAGCTTATAGTGGTAATCCTTGTGCTTATTAGCTAAGGTAGGAACGTAGGCAGTTTGCCGAACCTCAATAACGTTTCTGGCGTCGTCTCCTTTACTACTTTATTGTGCATGCTTGGTTAAATTTCTATTACAGTTTAAATTTCGCTGTATATTTACATTGATTTATTTTATATGCATTAGATTGACCTTAAGTTTATGTAATACTACTATTAGTGGATTGACCAAGGGGATAAAATTTTTAAATACCAATTCATTCCACTCTTGGGATTGCTCCAAAGTTAACACATTTTGAAAACTAAATATAGAAAATCAAACCATTGACTTTCTAACTCATCATTTTTTATTTTTTATTTGGAAAAGGAATTGCCACATTATTTCATTTTTTAAATTCCACATTTAGGAGTACTTTTGTGAATAGGGAAGATAAGAGATTAGTTCTTTAAAATAAATATTAAGAGGATAACATCCTAAAACACTTATTTTAATAATAGTTGTTGTTTTATCTCGTGGTTGTGTCTCGCTCAAAAGTATTTAATTTTTTAAATCAGATTCTTAAAGATTTTTTTAACAAAAATGAGAGAAGACAAGGACTGGTGCACCACTCTCAAAGGTTGATCGACCTGTCTTGCTCTCAGGCAAGACCAGTCGACCTACTGTATTCCCATGCAATGTCAATTAGTTGTCCCCTAATGGATGGCCGACCGCCTATAGCAGGAAACCACCTTTTGGGTTTTAATTTTAGAAAATTATAGTCATTCCAACCTTTTGAAAAGTCTTTTATAGAGTTTGTGTAGAGGTTTAAGTCTCAGGAAGACCTCACTACTTATTATCCTTTCGAAAATGCCAAAAGAAAAAAAATGAAAAAACACACAACAACATAAACAGATAAAGAGGTTTTTTGTATTCTTTAATATTTTGGCTAAATCTATATTGAGATAGATTGCCTACATAGCCTTTTAAATGAGCGACCATGCGAGTTGTAGTCACCAAAATATTTTTAAATTTACTTTAAAAATTTTGGATTTTTAAAAGAAACTTTGAATTTCTTTTTTTTTTAGAAAAAATCAACATATTTAAACAAAAAACACATTTTTTTAGAAAACTCTCTAAATTAACAAAGCCTTTAAATTATTAAAATTTTGGAAAAAAAATCCATTTTTTCACTCTAAAGTCACATCATTGGCGACCACTTTGAAAAATGATTCATTTTATAAAACAAAGTTGAATTATTGATTTTTTTTTTTGTGGAATAATCACAATCCCACCTTGAAAGCACTAGAATTCTAGAAAAATTTGCTCATTCTAAAAAAATGTCCAAAAGTCGCATCACGAACATTCATTTCTAATATATATATTGAAAAAAAATATTGAAAATTGATTTTTTTTAAAAAAATTGAAGAAAAAATCATAATACTAGCAACATGCAAACAACCAATAAACACTTCCAAACACTTTAAAGAGTGTATGAATAAAACATTGATCCAAAATATCAATAAAAGTTCAGAAAATGACCAAAAGGCAACCTTTGAACTGGTTGATTGACCACTTGTAGAAGGAAGACCAGTTAACTATGCCCTCAAGTTTGATTAACTGTTTGCATGCAATTTTCATTTTTTTCACAATTTTCATGCATGTTTCTTCAAAACCAATATTCAATCTATTCTACACCTATCCTAAATGACATGTCAATTATAGAAATCAACATGCATATATATTTGGAAAATGGGTAGAAAAAATTTGCAAAATCATTTTGAAAATTTGCATTTCCTTGAAATAGATGGCGCCAAATCAATTTGATGGTGAAATATGCATGTTATACTTCACTAAAACACCGAATTCATCCCCTTTATACATATATGAACTCAAAATATTGAACTATATGCCAAAAATCACAACAATGTACATTTATGCATACATATGTGAAAGGCAAACATGAAATTTAAAAGAGAAAGACGAGAGTACTAATCTGAATTACGAAACTCTATGTATGAGAAACATGGAAAAGAAAGAAAGAAAAGGGTCGGAAATGAAGAATAAAGATAATACGTGATATCTCTCAAACACCAATGTATGTATCTCCTTCCAACAAGTGCATGAATTCTAGCGTTTTTCATACAACAAACTCTTTTTTTCCTCCACCATGGCGTGCCCAAAATGATCTCATGCATACAAAAGGGAAGGAAAGGATGTTAAGATTTTGGGTTTAAACTAGCAACAAATAACTACAAACACCCTAACATATTGCCCAACTTGTGGCAATGATTAGTATATATGGCACGGCCCAAGTTCATCAACCAATCAAAAGAGAGCAATTCAAAATTTGGATTTCAAATAAATTGATTGATCTCCCTATGGAGGTTGGTCGACTGCTATTGGGTTGGCGTCATTCCCTTCATGCATGCCCAAAGAAAAAAGTATTGGAAACTGAGCTGGTCAACCACCTTTAAATGGTTAGTCAATCTCTTGTGAAATTTTCTTCTTCTTTCATTTTTTTATCTCAATTTTCAAATTATTCAGCTAAGTTATGAGTCGTTTGATCAAAAAATGACTAACAATAGTAACTCATTGATTTTCACATCTTAATTTATTAAATTAATGTTATTCTCATAATTTGGCTTATTGCAATTTCATATAAAAGGTAAAAATGTCATATTAAATGTGAATTAATTTTTTCAGGTGGACTTAGGAGTTGACTAATGGGTAACTAATGGCAGTTTTTTTTTTTTGGTTAATGGAATGGATCTCTGAGAATCTTTTTGTAATTTCAAAAACTCATGAGGTGCAATGTTATATTTGAAAAACTTAGAGGGCGTTGGTTGATTTTACTTTTATATTAAATTTGTTTTTAGTTATTAATTGTATAAAAATCTTTAATTGGTAGTTATAATTTAGAATTATTTAATTCAAAAATACTAAAAAGTAGCATTAGAACTTTAAAGGGCAATATTTTACATCCTGGCATAGTAGGTCTCATTTAATTAAGTCATGATGGACTATGTAAGTGATATACCCAAAATTCATACTCACTCATAAGGAAAAGCAATTACAAGACCTATAGAGACCCGGGAAATTTAATTTATGAGAATAAAAAAGGAAAAAGGGAAAAAGAGAAAGAAAAGAAATAAGTGAAGAAGAAGAAGAGAAATTTGAAAAGGGGCATCAGCAGGGACTCGTCGACAAGTGCCCAGCATTTGTCGATGAGGAGATCCCGAGAGTAGGGAATTTCAGGCCATTAAGGGTTTGTTGACGAACATCCTTCTTGACTCATCGACGAATACACCTGTCTCGTCGATAAGTACACATGGCTAGCTGTCTATATATAAGTTAGAATTACATTTTCAACGAGAGAAAATTTCTCTCTTTTCTCACTCTCTCTCTAGAGTTTGGCCCTAACCCCTTCTCTCTTCAATTCCGACTTTGTTGTAGCCCGATTCAATGATCAGGAACCGCCACGAGGATCTAGGGATGATTCCTTACAAGTTAATTAGAGCAAGTTGTTAATTTGGGGTTTTTGGGCATCACTCCAAAACTAGGTTAAGTGTGATATTTTAGAGTTTGCTTGATTATTTGGAATATGTGGACCTACGAAATGTATTAAATGATAAATATATTGGGGTTGAGTTGATTGAACTGGGGATAATGCGATTTCAAGATTTGGAGTTCAAAACGCCACAGGCGGGGATTTAGGGTTTTTAGCAGGCTTCTCAGGAATTAGGTAAGGGGATAGATTAAGTAAGGTATTTTCATAAAATTTATTATTTATTATACAATATATATATATATATATATATGATTTAATGGAATACTGATGTTTGAGCTGTGAAAACCCTAGAAACGCGTTTAATAATATTTTTTTTAGAAAAATGTGTTTTCTCAGACAAATAATATAATATAGTGTAGTACTCACTTGTGTGGCATGAGTAGAAATAATTTTACTGCGGATCTTAGCATATCAGAATATTTTATGAATACACAGAACAAGCATGATTTGATAGCGATTTAAAAAAAAAACTATAAATGTTACATAAATTATTATATTTTTAGTAAATCCTGATTATTTAGTCGGCCTAAACGTCGTGATTATTCAGTCGGTCCAGATGCCGTGATTATTTAGCCAGCCCAAATGGCGTGATTATTCAGCCGGCCCAGATGTCGTGATTATTCAGATGGTCCAAATTCGGTGATTATTCAGCCAGCCCAGATGCTGTGATTATTTAGACGGTCCAAATGCCATGATTTTTCAGTCGGTCCAGATGCCGTGAACAGATTTATATATATAACAAATTTTACACAGAATCATGAAACAGTATTATTACAACTATTTATGAAATATACTATATAATAGCATAACCCTGATGGCTTAGTTAAGTTTCAGAGCACAGTATCGTAGCTATTCAGTTTAGATAGTGCCACCACACGTTTTAGATAAAGCGTTGGTGTATTGATAGTCTATTAAGCCAGTGTAGGGGTGTGCCCCCCTGGCAGTCCAGACCAGGCTTGGCAGGCCAATCGTACTAACAGAATAGTTCAGTTTTGGCTTAGCGTGGTAGCCCAGCCATTACTAGGTCCCGCCTACGGGTCGCACAAGCCAGTTATGTGAGGGTAATACATGACATTAACTAGCTATCCATCTAGTGTATGATTTCAGTATTATATAGATATAGCAGATGATTTATATGCATACATAAATTTAGTATGACACAGTATGTTATGTTGAAATATGATTTATTAAGACTAATACTGAACAAATTTACTTGATTTGTCAAATGCAGTTAATTATGTATAGTATATGTCATAACACAATAATACTCATGTTGCCACACACTGATGTTAGTCTATCCCTCTTACAGAGAGATTTCTCACCCCAAAAATTCAAACATTTTAGGAAACCCAGATAGACGAGCGAAGCGAACTCCGAGATAGAGGAGGTCTTAGTACTGCCCTCATTGTAGGGTAAGTTTTTGAGTTGGGAGTTATATTTTTGGGTATGCCCTAGGACATTATGTTTGTTTCTAGGGATTTATATGTGTATTATGGACATAATGGAACTCTGGTATTATATTTATGGTTGGGTAAAACATGGTTTCCACTGTATAGTTGATATGTATATATGGACAGGTATATCCCCGGTTTCCCTTTGGGTCCGGGTTGATTTTATTCATGTTTTATGGTATCAGAGTTATTGTTATTATTATTATTATTATTATTATTATGAGGAAAAAAATATAGCAAAATTTTCAGGGCGTTACAAATGTGTTATCAAAGCCTAGATTGCTGGGTTCTATAGACTTTAGTGCACAGCGAAAAATAATACTAGAGTATAGGAATAGATCTTGAAGAGGATAGGGAATAAGAAGATCAGGATTTTAGTGAGTCAATGTTGGGAATTAAGATGAGAATTTAGGGTTTTGGTTCCACAGTCTGGAGGTAGGAACTTCGTGGTGGTTTCTATGATTTTCTTGAAATGACAATTTCAAGAAAACCATGGTAAACTTTCATCGAGTTTGTTTTTAAATTGTAGGGTTGAATTTTAAATTGAGAATAAGGATGTTAGGTTAATTGGTGATATGAGATTCTTCGTTAGATAAATGTATTAGTTATATTGTGAAGATAGGGTCCTCAGACTATGTTTATTCTCTTTTCAGGATAGACCCTGTGGGTAGCAGTGCTTACGCTAGTGGTGATGATGGTGCAAGGCCCTCTAATATGGGTGGCAGTGCTTCAGACGCAGTTCTGTGCAGTGTAGCTCAACAGGTTATGGCTGAGATAGCACAGACTTCTAGGGAACATGAATGCCCATCAAGAGACCAGGGTTGCACTATAGAGCATTCACCAGAATGAATCCTCTGGTTTTTTCAGGGAGAACAGTTCCGACTGTGGTGAAGAACTAGGTACCGAAAATGGAAAAGATAATGATTGTACTACGCTGCACTGACAAGTAGAGAGTATTATATGCCACCTTCTAACTGACAAGGGAGGCTGAATGTTGGTGGTCTACTGTGAGACTCTTGGAGGAGCAGAGACCGGTACTTGTAGCCATGTCTTGGAGCTGGTTTAAAGAGATGTTCTTTGATCGATATTGTCCTACCACCACTAGAGAAGCAAAAGTGGAGGATTTCTTGAACTTGACTCAGGGGCATCTTTTAGTCCAGCAGTACGCAACGAGATTTATTGAATTGTCCTGCTTTGCCCTGCACATCGTTCAAGATGAGGCGAAGAAGGTAAGAAAATTTAAAAGAGGCTTAAGGCAAGAAATTTATGAACATGTGACAGTGTTGAAAGTGTAGGATTACCCAGAATTGGTGGATAGAGAGCCGCCGTGGCGGAGGCGAGCAGGCAAAGGGGTGCTAAGATGCAGGGCCAAAGATAGAGACCCACACCTCCTAGATTTTAGGCAGGTTCTAGTCGTAGCCCATGGAGGAGAGGTGGATACCGCGGGGAACAGAGGCAGGAGACGGGGAGCCATGAGGTGCAAGGCAAACACACTTATCCTATTTGTCCTAGATGTGGTAAGAGACACATGAGAGAGTGCCGAGCAGGGAGAAATGTTTGCTATCAGTGTGGTAGACTGGGACACTTAGCATGAGATTGTCATGCACAGCGGAGCAATGCTCCCACTACTAGACCATTTCAGGGAAACATCCAGGCACCCCAAGATGACCAGTAGAGGACTACCACGTAGGCTCAGGTCTACACATTGACACTAGGAGATGTTGAGGCAGCTAGCAATGTGGTGACAGGTACTATTAATATGCTTTCAATTAAAGCTATTATTTTATTTGATTTAGGGGTCACACATTTGTTTATGTCTTTGGGGTATGTCAAGTTATGTAGGGTAGAAACTCAGTTGTTAGACACCGAGTTATCAGTAGTCACACCGACAGGGTCAGTTGTGAGGTGTCGAAGGGCACCAAAAGGGTGTCCAGTAAATATTCAAAGGAGAGTATTACCAGCTAACTTAGTAGTGTTAGACATGCATGGGTTTGATATGATTTTGGGAATGGACTGGTTAGCTGCTAATTATGCCAGCATCAACTGCCATCAAAAAGAGGTGATATTCAAAGCTCATAGAGAGCAGGAGTTCAGATTTGTGGGGTTGCGCGTGCGTGCTTCACCTCAGCTAGTGTCAGCCATTCAAGCGAGGAGGCTACTTTTGGACGGTTGTCCGGGGCATATAGCCTATGTAAAGGAAGTGACAGAGAAAGAATTGAAACCTACCGATATTCCAGTGGTGAAGGAATTTTCATATGTTTTTCCAGAAGAGCTATATGGATTGCCTCCTGACCGTAAGATTGACTTTGCTATTGATTTACTTCTAGGGACGACACCAATTTCTAAAGCTCCCTACAGAATGGCTCCAATAGAGTTGAGAGAGTTAAAAGATCAGTTGTAGGAATTGTTAGATAAAGGGTTTATCAGACCTAGTGTATCACCCTGGGGAGCGCCAGTTCTATTCGTAAAGAAGAAAGACGGGATGATGAAGATGTGTATAGACTACAGAGAAATAAATAAAGTAACAGTTAAGAACAAGTATCCTTTTCCCCTTATTGATGACTTGTTCGATCAACTCTACAGTACACGTGTTTATTCAAAGATTGATCTACGCTCTGGGTACCATCAAGTGAAGGTCAAGGTAGAGGATATCTCCAAGACAGTGTTCCGAACCCGGTATGGCCACTATGAGTTTTTGGTCATGCTATTCGGACTGACGAATGCTCTTACTGTATTTATGGATATGATGAACAGAGTTTTCCATTAGTACTTGGACTAGTTCGTAGTGGTTTTCATTGATGATATATTGGTTTATTTGAGGAGTTTCAAGGAGCATGAGAAGCACTTGAGGCTAGTACTTCAGATGCTCAGAGAAAGGAGATTGTATGCCAAATTTAAGAAGTACGAATTCTGGTTAGAGAAAGTTCCATTCCTTGGGCATGTGATATCCGGGGATGGAATCTTTGTAGATCCTAGTAAGATTGAGGCAATGGTAAATTGGGTGAGACCGAAGAATGTTCACGAGATCAGAAGTTTCTTGGGACTAAAGAGATATTTCGTCGATTCGTGGAGGGATTTTTTAAACTATTAGGGCCTCTAACACGCCTAATTTGGAAGAATACTAAGTTTGAAGGGAATGATGATTGTGAGTAGAGCTTTCAGGGGTTTAAATAGTGATTAGTCACCGCACCAGCTTTGATCATTCTATCAGGAGAAGGAGATTTTTTGACCTATAGTGATGTGTCCCTGAAAGGATTTGGGTGTGTATTGATGCAGTAAGGAAAAGTGGTGGCATACGCTTCTCGGCAACTCAAGGAAAATGAAAATAACTATCCGACACTTGATTTAGAGTTGGTTGTGGTGGTGTACGCCTTAAAGATCTAGAGGCATTATCTGTATGGTGGGAAATGTGAGATCTTTACATATCATAAGAGTTTGAAATATTTCTTCAACATAAGGAGTTGAATATGAGACAGAGAAGGTGACTTGAGCTGATTAAAGACTACGATTGCACCATCAGTTACAACCTAGGAAAAGCAAATGCGGTAGTTAATGCGTTGAGTCGTAAATCAGGGAGTGCATATGTATCAGCGATAGTAGCTGCACATCAGATCAAAATGGAATTGAAAAGACTCGGGGTGGAGCATGTAGAGGGTAATCTGAAAGTCAAGGTGTAGACCCAAGAGGGGGGTGAATTGGGTTTATAAAATTCTTTTAAGTGTTTTTACAAATTTACAACCTTTTGTATACTTAAGCAAACACATAATAATGTTTTCATTTTAAATGCTCAATTTAAAACAATCAAAAATTCACACACAAGCCAAATACCTTTAAAAATAATCAACCAATCAACCACACAATACTTAACCAATGAGAGCTGTAGCACTTCCTTTTGTTTTAGCATTTGAAAAATTTCAGTTTATAGCCCTATTATGAATGAATATTTGTGTGCTTCTTTTAATCAAGATTTCCACAAGCGATTAATCAACGTACTCTTTTTAAGGTTTCTGAAAAATATTAGCTAATGTACTTTCTTAAATTAAAAGGTCTTCTCAATCTCAATTTTTAGCAACCTGCAGTTTGAAACTCAATTTATATATGTTGAAATTTAAAGAGTAAAGGGTAAGAGTGAGACCGAGAATTTTTACGAGTTTCGGCTTATCCCCAATGTTCGTCCTCGCCTTAGGCAAGACCACCTACAGATTCCACTAACACATTCCTTTGCGGGCGGAACCAACCGTTTACAAATTGTCCTTTAGGGTGGAGCCCCCTCTCCAAGTGATACCCCACACTCGGTTACAACGATCCAATGACCTGAACCATCAAAGAAATAAGAAAAAAGAAAAGGTTTCTTTTGTACAAAGAATGCTCTTAGATAGAGTAGGTTAGTACAATTAAAGCTCAGCTAATATACTTCAAACAAATATCAAAAGAAATTGAATTGAAGCTTAAGAATTAATTCACCGAAACTTTTCTCTTGATGGGAATCAGTAAATCAGATGTTAGAGCTCAGAAAAGATTGATCAGCAACTCAGATTTTCTCAGCAATTCTTAGTATGAAAAAGTGAGCAAGAGAGCTTTAAAAGTGCAAGAGCAATTTTGGATCAAGAGCATATTTTCAATGTTTGGTGTGGATTTGATTAGAGAAATCATGTATTTATAAGCTCAAAAAGGTTTAATTTGTGTTGCCCAAGTTACTTGTAGTGTTTCCCAAGTTTATACAAAATTTGGGGCACAAGAAACATAAATTTAAAATTTAAAACTTTTAAAAAATATAGCCATTAACAATGTTCAAGCACTTGAGGTCTTGGGGTCAGTCGCCTAAGGTTTCTTAAAACTGTGAATTTTCAGTTATAAAATAGGGTCATGCACTTGAGGTTGAAAGGATCAGTCGCCTGGGTCTATATTGCCTCTTTAGAATTTCTTCAGCAAAATCTTTAGGCACGTGAGGTTTAATCTTCAGTCATCTGAACAGATATAAATTCTGTTTTTCAGATTTTTTTTCAAAAACACTTAGCCATCTTGCTTTGTTACATCAAAAGAACATTTTCCGGGGTTTTAAATAAGGTCTCTAAGTCCATGACAACCCCTAATGAGCTTGATATTTGGTATGAAGTACTTACATAATTCATCCTAAAACCTTAAACATTCTAAACTTGAAGTCTTCATATATGTATTTGCTTTGAATCCTCTTAGACTTGAGCTTGAGTCATCTTTAGGTTTCCACATGCTTTGATCATTTTGGTCCTTTTGAGCATTCTTTGGATCACTTTGAAGATGAGTGTGTTTTATAGTACTCAGTGATCTTGAACTTGCATTTTTTTTTTTTATCTTTTGAACTTTGTCATTTGAGCTTTCCTAAAATATCATCACTTAAACACAACATGTTAAATTAGCCTTATTTGTTATCATCAAAACAAGATTCGGAAGCCATGTTAGGCCAACAATCTTCCCCTTTTTGATGATGACAAATAAGGAGCAAAGATGAGAGAACCTTGATGAATCTCCCCCTTACAATAAGTATGTCTTTTTAACAAATATGAAAAATGATGATTTCAAATATGAGTAAGTTGAAAAAATAAGTCACAATCAAGTATATTGCCTTATAGCTCATGTTAACATATATGCTTATAGTCTTATTCTTCTTATGTTCTCATGATCATTTTTGCTTTTACTCTCCCATGCAAAATGCCAAGATTTATATGTTTTACATATTTGTTATGTTCTCATATTTTGAGGTTGCTTCTCTAAGATACTCATGTTTGCTCAATATCTCTCCCCCTTTGACATCAATCAAAAAGAAATTAGGAGTATGGGCACAAAGAGTCTTACCACATAAAGAGCATGGTCATATTACGCAAAGTCATAAGTAATAGAGTTACAAGCCAAACTAAAAATAAGAACAAACAAAGCAGCATAAGACAAAGTCAATACATAGAGATTTCTTAATACAACACAAGGTGACAAATAAATTTGTTGTCATCAGCATCATCATGATCATCATCATCTTTAGCTTCCTCTTCATCACCTTCCTTACCCCTTTCCTCAGTTTCTTCATCGGATGGAGCATTACTTTGAGGGGCAGAACTAGTATCCATAGGATCAACACCACGAGATGAGCTAGCCTGATACTGCTTGATGTGAGTGAGGCGCTGATCAAGTGAGGAAACATTCTCTTGAAGGGTTTGAAGACCTGATTGCATATCTCTGCTAAAATTAGCGAATTCTTGATGGAAGAGAATAAAACAAGAGGGAGTGCCAGCTGAAGGTCCTTGGTCTTGAGTTGGAGGAGGAGGAGGAGGTATAGCTGCTGGCCTTTGAGGTCATCCTCCTGATCATGCTTTTCATAGCCCATTTTATTGAGGGTTGTGCAGGTGAAAAGGTCATATCTTGTGCATTTGATGAACAACTCAGTAGGTGTGGTAACATTAAGTTGAGCAAAGATAAGGTTTAACACACCACCATAAGGAAGAGTTACACGAGTGGCTTCCAATTTAGCCCACATCCATTTCAAAATGAGACTAGAGAGATCAAGTTTCTTCCCCTTTAGTAGACACCATAAAACAAAGCAATCAACATAGGAAAGATGATCATATGAACGGGCCTTTGGTAGGATGTTGTTGGAGATGATTTTGTAAAGTATTTGGGCCTAGAGATTCAACTATTTATACATAGGTGGATGGCCAAAATAAATGGGTTCGTTTACTATAATCAGTGGTAAAAATTCTTCAGGTGTGAAGCCTTACTTTAAAATCCAAGTTTGAGCAAAGGGTGGACAATCAAATTCACCTGGGGTGATATGCAAAATGTGAGCCAAGATTTGTGGAGTCAAAACAATCTTCTTTCCTTTAACCTTAGTGGTTAGGACATTTTCGCCATGGATCATGTTCACATAAAGTTTTTTAACTAAGTTGGGATACATTACTTTGGCTCGATAAATGACAAAGTTCTTCCAACCGATATTCCTAAACATAGGTAGGATTTCTGGAAATTCAGAATTGAAGAAGGTGACGTCGATGATCTTACAAAAAATCAGGTCCGTAGAATGGAGATTAGAACGATATCGAATCTTCGATTGAGGGGTGACAAGTCATTGTTCGATGTTGTTATCATCCCTTTCGGAAGAAGATCCTCGATTTTCTGTAGTCTTGGTGTGAGGCATCTTTGATTTTTGGAGAATGGAATAAATTAGCCAAGGGAAAACCTAGAATCTGTGGGAAAAGATGTAGGAGAAGGATTTTGGGGCTTTGATTTGAGGGATTTTGAGTGAGGAAGTAAGGAAGAACAAGAGTTGGAACTTCGGGTGAGTGACGGAACAGGGTTCAGTAGCCTGGAGTTAGGGTTTTCGTGCTTAAAATATATAGATCTCGCGAGTTCAAGCACCTAAAGATTAAGCTCAGTCCCCTAAAGATTTACTGAAATTGAATTTTAGTAGGCAAAAGAACCTCAATCGCCTGACGTTTGATGGCTCAGGCGCCTGAGCCTAAAAAATACCCTGTGTAGGCGCTTGAACTTTCAAGCTCAGTCGCCTGAAGTCCTCAATTTTTTAAATTTCTCTTTATACTTAATATGAAACCTTCCTAAATCACTTCCCTACTATGTAACAACCGAAGTTCTCTTCTAATGGATATAAATCTGTCTTCAAGAAAAGGTTTTGTGAAGATATCCACCCATTGGTCATTTGTATTATTAAATTCAAGTAGAATATCTTCTTTTTGAATGTGATCTCTTAGAAAGTGGTGTCTTATGTCAATGTGTTTAGTTCTTGAGTGTGATATAAGATTTTTAGAGATGCTTATTATATTTGTGTTATCACACTTAATTGGTATGGTGGAATAGTTAATTGTTGTTTCATATACAAAGTTTGTGCACAACAACTCCTAGCTACTACATACTCAGCTTCAGTTGTGGATAAAGTTACGGAGTTTTGTTTCTTAGAAAACCAAGATACTAAGGATCGTCCTAGAAAATGACAAGTCCCACTTGTGCTTTTTCTATCAATCTTACTGCTTGCATAATCGGCATCCGAATAACTAATCATTTCGAATCCGGTGTCCTTTGGATACCAAAGTCCAAAATCAGTTGTACCTATCAAATACCTTAGGATTCTTTTTACAGCTATTTGATGTGATTCTTTAGGTGCTGATTGAAACCGTGCACAGATGCATACACTAAACATTATATCCAACCTACTAGCTGTTAGGTATAGCAAACTTCGTATCATACCTCTATAATATTTCATATCTACTGGTTTCCTTTTTTTATCTTTATCGAGGCTTATAGAAGTACTCATGCGGGTACCTATGGGCTTACTACTTTCCATATCGAATTTCTTAAGCATATCTTTTATATATTTGGAGTGACCTATAAAAGTTCCATTCTTTGCTTGTTTGATTTGTAATCCTAGGAAGTAGTCCAATTCTCCCATCATGCTCATTTCAAATTCCTCTTGCATACAATTGGCAAATTTCTCACATAGATTATCATTAGTTGTACCAAAAATGATATCATCTACATAAATTTGAATTATAAGCATGTCATCCTTTTTAGTTTTGATAAACAAAGTACTATCAACCTTTCCTCTAGAAAACCCTTTTTCTAGTAATAATCCACTAAGTCTTTCATACCAAGCCCTAGGTGCTTGTTTCAAACCATATAAAGCTTTGGTTAACTTGTACACATAATCAGGTTTTTGAATGTCCTCAAAGCCCAGCGATTTAAAACCATTTAAAAATGCACTTTTTACATCCATTTGATACAATTTAAATTCCGTATAAGATGCATAAGCTAAAAGCATTCTTATTACTTCCATTCTAGCTATGGGAGCAAATGTCTCATCATAATATACTCCTTTTTCTTGGTTGTATCCTTGAGCTACAAGTCTAACTTTATTTCTAACTACAATTCCATTTTCATCATTTTTATTTCTAAATACCCATTTAGTTCCTATAATTGAATTGTTATCCGGTTTGGGAACTAATTTCCATACTTAACTTCTTTCAAATTGATTTAATTCTTCTTGCATAGCGATTATCCATGTGTCATCACTTAGAGCTTCTTCAACATTCTTTGGTTCATCTTGAGATAAGAAAGCATAGTGATTGCATTTTTTCAAAGAGGATCTTGTAGTTAAACCTCGTGGTGGTTTTCCTATTATTTGATCTTTCGGATGATTTCTTACATATTTCCATTATTTTGGTAATATCATTATTTGATTTTACTTCATTCTCTTCTTCTTTTGCTTCTACTATGTCTAAGTCTTCTGGTTTTTGAGTAGTTTGAACTTCTTCACCTTTTATTGATTTATTGAAAGAATTTTATTCATCAAATGTTACATGAATTGATTCCAAGATTGTAAAAGTTCTTTTATTGTATATTCTAAAAGCTCTGCTCTTTAATGAATACCCTAAGAATATACCTTCATTGTCTTTTGCATCAAATTTACTTAAATCATCTTTATCATTTAATATAAAGCATTTGCTTCCAAAAACATGAAAATAAGAAATGTTAGGCCTTTTACCTTTCCAAAGTTCATAAGGAGTTTTATTTAGATTTGATCTTATTGAAACTCTATTTATCACATAGCATGCGGTGTTTACCGTTTCAGCCCAAAAGTATTTTGGTAGATTATGTTCATTTAACATTATTCTTGCCATTTCTTGAAGAATTTTATTCTTTCTTTCAACAACTCTATTTTTTTGTGGAGTTCTAGGTGTTGAAAAATTATGATTAATTCCATATTCATTGCAAAATTTTTCAACTTCTTTGTTGTTGAATTCTCTTCCTTGATCACTCCTTATATTTGAAACATTATATCCTTTTTCATTTTGAAGTTTCTTGCATAAATTTATTAACATGTTACAAGCTTCATCCTTGGAGGCTAAAAATAATATCCTAGTAAACCTAGAATAGTCATCAACTATAACAAAGGCATATTTCTTACCTCTTATGCTTTGAGTTCTAGTAGGACCAAACAAATCTAAATGAATAAATTCTAAGGGTCTACTATGTTGACCTTATTGGTCACGCCCAATTTTGATTATGACAAATACTCATTATATCTAATGAGTGTTTGAGTTTTTGTGCAGGAATCAAGAATGTTAAAATAAAGATGTGCACAAAGTCAAGTAAAGCCCGAAGACCAAAGTTTTATTCCATATTGTAATATATTTAATTGGTCTGTAATAGTAAGTAGGTACTTGGTTTGCAATAAGCTCACACACATCACATGTATGATTTATTACGTAAGTTCAAACAAACCATGAATGAGAAAGGACCTTAGAAAGACCTTTGGGTGTACCCTTCGGTCGACCGACACCGGACTTTTTTGGTGTCTGCAAATTGGACCCCAAGTGCCCCTAGGACACTAACACTTTCACATATATTTGTTAGGCACTTAAATAGGGCTTATTTTCTTCAATACGGGACCGAAATGCACACACGATGCACTTTCGGTCGACCAGCCAAGCCAATTCATTTTGGCTTGGTCGATCGAGACATCTTGGGTCAAAGTTTGACCACCCGGTCAACCAACAAAGGTAGTTCAAAAGGCCCTGGTCGACCAAAACTCACTGGGGTCAAAAGTTTGAACAACCGGTCGACCGAAACTGGTAGTTCAAAAGGCCCTAGTCGATCGAAACCCTCCTGGGTCAACAGTTGACCATCTGGTCGACCGAGAACAATTGTTCTCCAACTACCTGGTCGACCGAAGGGTCATCAGGAGAATTCCCAGCGGTCTGGTCGACCGAACCAGGTAGTTCAAAATGCCCTGATCGACCAAAACTCGAAAACTTGGGAAATTGCCCTCTCTTGGTCGACCAAGACCTCAATTCAATATTCCCCTGGTCGACCGAACCTATTCTGGTCGACCGGACCTCTCGGGTTGCCCTGATTTTTTTACCGTAGTTAATATTTTTAAATAGGGTTAAAATGCTTTAAACATCATTAAACTTCCCTAATAATACCCAATAGGTCCCCAACGGTCATATTTTTTCCATGCCTATATATATGAGTTCATTTGAGAAAATTCATCATGATTAGCCACTTTAATTAAGGGAAAATTCTCTGAAAATCAAAAATCTTATATTACTTATTTTTGAGCCCCATTCACTCATGCTTATTGTTTATTAGTGCCTACATCATCAGTAAGTAGATTGAGTGTGTGTTGGAAAAGGCTTGCTCTCCTTGTTTTAGTTGCTTGACATGATTTTATTTGAGAGCAAAACCTAAGGATTCTTAGGGGACTTTGTTGATAAGTCTATCCTAAGAAGACTTTGTTAGATCTTTTAAGCTTGCACCTTCATTGCAAGATCTTGAAAAGATTGTATTTGTTTTTGATTGCAAAAACTTTTCAAACACTTCCAAGTATCTATTGCACTTTAATCTTGTAAAATATTTGAAGAGATATTTGTTTGTGTGATAGTGGTCTTTGTTGCAATATTCTTTCACTCATATATTATTTGCTGAATACAAAGATTACATACCTTTTGCAAACCAAGCATATACATTATTTAATACTTACATGCTTGAGTTATCTAGCTAATTGAAATACTGGAGGCTTGACATCTTTGTGTGAACTTATTTGTTGAATATCATGTGATACAAAGATTGCTTGTTTGCCACTCTCACATACGCACTACACATATAGAAAATACTTTTGAGAGTTGAACCATTTAGACCACATTGAGCTTACATATTGAATCATGTTGTGGTGTATGTTATTGCGTGCATTTGGGTACATATCCGCTTTACACTAAAGTACAATCACTGTACCATCTGATTATATACACATTTGTTGTATATCCAGGCACGGGCTTGAAGAGAGAGACTAGCCCTGGAATAGTCCCGGATTGGCCTAGACCTGGTTAAGAAAGCTAGGTGCGTCGTCCTGTTAATGCATGTAGGTTGAGGTCAACCCCGCTAATTGACCTTGTATAGGTTGAGGTCAGCCCTGTGTTAATTTGACCTGATTGTAAACGGTGTCGCTCCACCCTTAAGTGAGCCTTTAGTGGAATCCTTTGGCTTGCGAGCTAAAGGCGGGGACGTAGGCACAGTTGGCCGAACCCCGATAACATATCGTGTGTTTGTTTACATTTCTGCACTTTATATTTATCGCACGTGTATGTTATTATGTGAATGATGCGCTTGATTTGAATTTCCATATATTATATTTATCGGCGTATTTGGAAATTGCATAGACTGACCCTAGGTTGTGTATATACTGTTGTTGGATAAAGCAACCTAGGAGAAAAAGTTTTAAATTCCAATTCACCCCCCCTCTTGGGGATACACCTTTTATAACATACTAGTAGATATATGTTTCTTCTTTTAAAAAACTTGTTTTAATTTGCTTTCCAAGTTGGTAAGCATCACAAATTTTATCTTTTATGAATTTTGTATTTGGTAAACCTTTGATTAACTTCTTTCTAGATAAGTTTGATAATAAGTCCATGCTTGCATGTCCTAGTCTTTTATGTCAAAGCCAACTACCTTCATTCATGGCAGCCAAGCATGTTACATCTTGAGAGATAAGTTTTCAAAGTTTACGCAATATACATTATTTGCTCTATAAGATGTGAATAGAATTTCATGTTTTCTTAGATTTTGAACTATTTACTTATCTTGTTTAAAGATTATGTTAAGCTCTTTGTCACTAAGTTGACTTATACTTAAAAGGTTATGCTTTAATCCATCAACTAACAAAACATCATCAATTGTAAGTGAGGTTTCTTTACCAATTTTACCTATTCCGACAATTTTACCTTTGGCGTTGTCACCAAAGGTCACATACCCTCCATCTTTTTGAACTAGGGAGGTGAATTTTGTTCTATCTCTGGTCATATGTCTTAAACATCCGTTGTCCAAGTACCATTTTTCCTTTGATGGAGTTGTCCTAAAGCATACCTACAAGGAAGGATTCATGGTGTTACTTTTGGAACCCAAACCTTCTCAATTCTTTTTAAGTCATACCTAGTTTTAGTGTTTACTTTCCATTCATTCTTTATTTTGACATATTTCTTTTTAAGTGGACAATTAAACTTTATGTGTCCCTCATTCCTACACAAGTAGGAAGTACTGTTTTCATGTATATTTGTAGAGGATGTACTTGCATAGTATTTTGCTTCTTTTACAAAATATCTCATGAATAAGTTTTTCTTCTTTTTGTTTTCAATTCCATTGTAACCAATTCCTTCTTTGTTACTAATCATCCTTTGTTGTCCAACCATCTTTTCAAAATTCTCTTTTCCTCTAGTACAGTTATAAATGATCTTATCTTTATCTTCAATTTTACTTTTAAGTTCATTTATTTCTAAGTCTTTCTTGTTTTCACCATTTACTTGTAGTTTTTCTAACTCTTGAGACATGTTGTTAAATTTCTTCATTAGATCTTCAATATGAGAATCTTTTCCTTTTTCAGCCGATTTAGAACTTTCTAGTTGATACTTAAGATTTTCATTTTGTTTTTTCAAGGCTATGTTCCTTTTAGACACTTTAAAGAACCTATTATATAAGGTGAATAATTCAACTTGGATTTCCTTGTATGAAGGCATACTATCACATGAATCATTACTAGACTCTCCACTAGATTCTTTCGATGAACTATAATAAGAGTTTACCTTAGCATCGTATGACATAAAGCACATGTTGGCAACTTCTTGTTCACTTGATTCATCCTCCGATTCGTTTGAGCTTGTGTCATCCCCCGTAACTTTCATTGCCTTCTTTTTCTTCTTCTTGTCTTTCTTCAACTGTGGACAATCAAGTTTAATGTGTCCAACCTTCTTACAATTATAACATGTAGGTGGATCAATCTTAGTTTCCTTTGTGTTTGTTTCTCCTTTGTTAGTTTTTGATCCTTTAAACTTTCAAAGGGAATTTCCTATTCTTCCTAAAAATTTTCCAAGTCTTTTAGTGATAAAGGCTAGTTCTTCATCATCTAATTCGTTGTCTTCATCTTCATCACTAGAACTTTCTTTACTAGCCTTAAAGGCTATTGATTTCTTGTTTTTATTATTGTTCTCTAAATTTCTTTCATTCATTGCCATCTCATATGTGAGAAGGGATCTTATTAACTCATCAAGGGAGGTATTTTTTAGTTTCTACCTTTCGTTGGCCTTTGGTTCCCATATTGAAGGAAGTCCTCTAAGGATTTTTCTAATCATTTCATATGTTGAATAATTTTTTCCTAAAGCATTTAAGGAATTTATTATGTGAGTGAAACTAGTATACATGCTAGTGATAGTTTCTTCCGGATTCATCTTAAAGGCCTCATACTCGCTAGTGAGCATGTCGATTCTACTATTCTAACATCCATAGTTCCTTCATAGGTTACTTCTAACTTGTCCCAAATATCTTTGGCTGACTCACATGCCATAACCCTATAAAACTCATTTACGTCAATAGCACAATATAGTGCATTCATGACACTTGAGTTTACTTGCATCATTTTATAGTCAATGTCGGTCAAGTCTTTTTCTTCTTTAGGAACTTCTTTACCATATGCTAATTTAGTAGGAATGTAGTCACCATGCGTGACAACTTTCCATGCTCTACAATCCATAGTTTGAATGTATATTCTCATTCTTTGTTTTCAAAATGTATAGTTTAAACCACAAAAAATTGGCGGTCTAGTTAAGGATTGACCTTCAGCAAAAGGGGATACACCTAGGTGTGCCATTTAAACCTTTATATAGTTTCTAATTAAGATTTTCTATAACTTAACTCTGATATCAATTGAAAGTTAAGGTGTAGTCCCAAGAGGGGAGTGAATTGGGTTTATAAAATTCTTTTAAGTGTTTTTACAAATTTACAACCTTTTGTATACTTAAGCAAACACACAAGAATGTTTTGATTTTAAATGCTCAATTTAAACCAATCAACAATTCACACATAAGAAAAATACCTTTAAAAACAATCAACCAATCAACCAATCAACCACACAATACTTAACTAATTTGTGGGAGTTGCAACACTTCCTTTTTTTTTTAGCGTTTGTAAAATTTCAGTTTATAGCCCTATTATGAATGAATATTTTGCGCTTCTTTTAATCAAGATTTCTGCAAACGATTAATCAATGTACTTCCTTTCAGGTTTCCACAAAAGATTAACTAACGTACTTTCTTAAATTAAAAGGTCTTCTTAATATCAATTTTCAGTAACCTACACTTTGAAACACAATTTATATATGCTCAAATTTAAAGAGTAGAGGGTAAGAGAGAGACCGAGAATTTTTACGAGGTTCAGCTTATCCCCAGCCTACATCCTCGCCTTAAGCAAGGCCACCTAAGGATTCCACTAACACGTTCCTTTACGGGCGGAACAAACCATTTACAAACTCTCCTTTAGGGTGGAACTCCCTCTCCAAGCGATACCCTACGCTTGGTTACAATGATCCAATGACCTGAACCATCAAAGAAATAAGAAAACAAGAAAAGGTTTCTTTTGTACAAAGAATGCTCTCAAATAGAGCTGGTTAGTACAATTAAAGCTCAGCTAATATACATGAAACAAATATAAAAAGAAACTGAAATGAAGCTTAAGAATTAATTCACTGGAATTCTTCTCTTGATGGGAATCAATAAAATAGATGTTAGAGCTTAGAGAAGATTGATCAGCAACTCAGATTTTCTCAGCAATTCTTAGTATGAAAGAGTGAGCAAGAGAGCTTTAAGAGAGCAAGAGCAATTTTGGCTTAAGAGCATATTTTCATTGCTTGGTGTGGATTTGATTAGAGAAATCATGTATTTATAGGCTAAAAAAGGTTTAATTCGTGTTACCCAAGTTACTTGGAGTGTTTCCCAAGTTTATACGAAATTTGGGACACAAGAAACATAAATTTAAATTTTAAAACTTTTAAAAAATATAGCCATTAACAGTGTTCAGGCACTTGAGGTCTCAACGTCAGTCACCTGAAGTTTCTTAAAACTGTGAATTTTCAATTATAAAACAGGGTCATGCACCTGAGGTTGCAAGGGTCAGTCGCTTGGGCCTATACTGCCTCTTCAGAATTTCTTTAGGAAAATCTTCAGGCGCTTGAGGTTTAATCTTCGGTTGTCTGCACAGATATAAATTTTATTTTTCAGATTATTTTTCAAAAACTCTTAGCCATCTTGCTTTGTTACTTTAAAAGAACATTTTCCAGGGTTTTAAAATAAGGTCCCCAAGTCCATGACAACCCCTAATGAGCTTCAAAACATTTCAAATTGATATTTAGTATGAAGGACTTACATAATTCATCCTAAAGCCTTAAACACTCTAAGCATGAAGTCTTCATATGTGTCTTTGCTTTGAATCCTCTTAGACTTGAGCTTGAGTCATCTTTAGGTTTCCACATGCTTTGATCATTTTGGTCCTCTTAAGCATTCTTTGGATCACTTTGAAGATGAGTGTGCTTTATAGTACTTAGTGATCTTGAACTTGCATTTCTTTCGATCTTTTGAACTTTGTCATTCAAGCTTTCTTGAAATATCATCACTTAAAAACATGTTAAATCAACCTTTATTTTTTATCATCAAAAGGAGATTCGGAAGCCATGTTAGGCCAACACAATCATTAGGCGTTTATCGCTAATTTGGTTGTATAGCCCACATTGCTAGAAAGAATTAAAGCTGCTCAAGTGAAAGATGTGGAGTTAATGAAGATTATAGATTAGGTGTAGAGTGGACAGGGGGCGGAGTTTAGTATTTCATATGATGGAGCTTTGAGGTTCCGTACCAATTTTTTTGTGCCTGCAGATGCTAAGATTAAAATAACCATTCTGGATGAGGCGCACCATTCCTTGTATACAGTACATCCTAGGCGTATGAAAATGTACAGGGATTTGAGGTTATCCTTCTGGTGGAGCAATATGAAGATAGAAATTTTGGAATACGTATAGTGTTTAACATGCCCGTAGGTGAAGGCTAAGCATAAAAGACCAGCGGGACCATTACAACCACTTCACATTCCCGATTTGAAGTGGGACCATATTGTTATGGATTTCGTATCAGGGTTACCATCGGCATAGCATGGACAGGACGCCATCTGGGTGGTCGTTGATAGACTGGCAAAGTCTGCCTATTTTTCTTCCCATCAGGGTTAACTACTCCATGAGCAGACTGGCAGAGTTGTAAATACGTGAGATACTTAGATTCCATGGCGTGCCAATATCCATAGTTTCAAATCGAGACCCACAATTTACATCTCAGTTTTGGAGGAGTTTGTAGAGGGCCATGGGTTCTCATTGACATTCAACACAACATTTCATCCTCAAATAAATGGGCAGACGGAGAGGATGATATAAGCTCTGGATGATATGCTACGAGCATGTGCTGGACTCCAGGGGCAGTTGGATACAGTTTATGCCACTAGTCGAGTTTGCATACAACAACAGCCACCAGGCCAGTTTTGGGATGGCCTCGTATGAGGCATTGTATGATTGGCAATGTCAATCTCCATTATATTGGAATGAAATTGGAGAAAAACAGATATTGGGGTCATAGATGGTATAACGGGCTTTTGAGAAAATGAAGCTTATTTAAGAGAGAATTAAAACAGCTCAGAGTTGACAGAAAAACTATGTAGATATCCGTTGACAAGCGCTAGAATTTGATGTGGGTGATAATGTGTTCTTAAAAATTGAGCCGATGAAAGGAGTAATGAGTTTCGAAAAGTAGGGTAAGCTTAGCTGTAGAGACCCGAAGAATTATAGTAATTAAATAATAAAAGAAAGGAGAGATAAGGAATTTTTTAAAAGAATTCAGCAGTGTCTCGTCGACGAGTGAAGAAGTGCTCGTCGACGAGAAATTACTGAGAGAACTTCTTCCAGAGCCTGAAACACATTAACGAGAAGGAGGTGTTCGTCGATGAGACTATTGCTTGGACTTGTTGATGAGGTCACGTGGATAACAATTCTATAAAAGGCCAAGAATTCATTTTTCCTGTGAGAAAATTTTCAGGAACCCTCTCTCTCTCTCTCTCTCTCTCTCTCTCTCTCTCTCTCTCTCTCCTATGACTCTCTCATCTTCTTTCTTCGATTCCAGCTCTGTCCTTCACCGGTTCGATGATCCGAAACCGCCATGTTACTCCTGGGAAGATTCTCTACAAATCTGCTGGAGTGATTTGTATTCCAAAATTTGGGTAAGTTGATTATTTTAATATTTATTAAGGTATTTGGTATTTTTGAGCTGAAGAAAGGTATTAAATGAGTTCATACTGAAGTTTTGTTAGGGGAAATGTAAATTTCAGGGTGTTGAGTTGGGAACACCACATGTGTAATTTGTGGGCTTTTCAATAAGTCAGGTAAGGAGATAAATTAAGTCAGAAATTTTCATGAAATTATTCGCCATATTACAACATTTATTTTCAGAAATTATGTATGTATTAGTATAGTGTTTGGGAATACTGCAGTTGAATAGGGAAAGGGATTTAATTTTATTTATGAGGAAATATGATTTTAGATCAGGTTTTATGCTTTAAAACATTATTCATATTTGTGTGGCATGAGTAAAATTTTCATGAAAAATATTGTGGTTTTTACATGATATACTATGCCGGCATAAAGGCCGTGGTTTTATATGATATGCTATGCCGGCGTAAGGGCCGTGATTTTTCATGTTATAGTATGCTGGTGTAAGGGCCGTAATTTATAAGATACAAAATGCCAGTGTAAAGGCCATGGTTTATTTGTAAATAAAATTCATGAAAATATTATCTTGACAGATATTATTATGAAACAATTATGTATCATTATTTGAGATTTACTAGATGTTATCAGAACTCGGATGGCTTGGTTTAGGCTTTCATGAATCAGGGTACCGTAACTGTATGTTCACAATCATGTATACGTTAGTGCTACCACACGTCGTAAGGGACTGTGGGAAAACGACAGTCGATGTGGATTTATGGTAGTACAGGCATCCCACTAGTAGATCAGACCAGAAGGGGCAAACCCATGGTACTTACAGACTTATGTTGATCTAGCGTGCTTGGCCAACTGTTGCTAGGTCCCACCTTCGGGCCGCACAACCTAATCATGTGGGGGTAAGACATGACACTAACTAGCTATCCATCTATGGTGTTATTTCATGTACAGTTATATAAGATGGTTTTCATGTATAGAAACTCAGTATGTTATACCATGTTATGATAAATTATGTTTTACTCAGTTATGATACAGATAGTTTTACCAAATATGACTTATGTACTGTTACATTTATAACACAAAAATACTCATGTTGACATACACTAATGTTAGTTTATTTTCCTTACTGAGAGGTGTCTCACCCCAACTATATAAACATTTCAGGAGACCCAGATAGAAGGGCGGATAGAGCTCCACAATGTTAGAGGTCGTATGTCCTACCCTGTCAGAAGGGCAAGTCGTTAAGCTAGGGTTTGATGGATTTTTGGGTTATGACCCTAGGACACTTTTTCGTCTTTTTGGGATGTGTATATGTATATGACAGGTTTAATAGAACTCTGGCATGGTTTCTGGTGTATTATGGCATGTATATGATTTTATGTTTTCCACTACTTAGGTATCAGAGTTATATGACAGGTATATCCCTAGTACACATGGGTCCAGGTTGATCATGTTTAATCTGCTGAACAAGATATTAGGAATATTATATTAAACATAAAAAAAAAATTTTATGGTAAAATAGGCAGGTCGTTACATTAGCCCTAGGTATATTGGGCCGTTTGAGATATTGGAAAGAGTTGGCCTAGTTGCCTACAGGTTAGCGTTACCCCTAGTGCTATCCAGAATCCACGATGTATTTCATATGTCCATGTTGAAGAAATAGATCCTAGATCCAACTCATATGATAAGTTATAAAACACTGGAGATTGGTGAGATCTTATCTTATGAAGAAAAACCATTTCAGGTCTTAGATCATAAGGAGCAAAAATTATGCACCAAGAAAATTCCACCGGTGAAAGTACTCTAGAGGAACCATACAGTGGAGGAAGCCTCATGGGAGTTAGAGGAGGAAGTGCGTCAGAAGTACCAGCATCTGTTCTAGTGGGGTTAAGCATCAGCCAGATGAAGGTAATGGTTAGGGTAAGGAATCATGTAAGTATGCAGATTTTTGTGTAGGTTAATCACTTGTATGTAATAGTTTTTTTTGTTTTGATGGTTTTGGGAGAGTTTCATTTGGCTATTGTAATCTCCTAGGACCGTAAATGTAACCACAATATTCCTCCACCATAAGTGAGGGTAATTAATAAAATTACAGTGGGTTTTCCTTAGAGATTGATACATGAGATAATAGGAAATTTTGAAGACGAAATTTTATAAAGAGGGGAGAATGTAGAGACCCAAAAAATTTAATTTATGAAAATAATAAAGGAAAAAGGCAAAAATAGAAAGAAAAGAAAGAAGAAAAGAAGAAGAAAAGAAATTTGAAAAGGGGCATCAGCAGGGACTTCGCTCGTCGACGAGGAGATTCCGAGAGCAGGGAATTTTAGGCCATTAAGGGTTCATCGACGAACCTATTGTTTTCGTCGATGAACGTCCTTCTTGACTCATCGATGAGTGCATGTGTCTCGTTAATGAGTACATGTGGTCAGCTGTCTATATATAGGTTAGAATCAAATTTTCAGTGAGAGAAAATTTCTCTCTTCGCTCCATCTCCCTAGGGTTCAGCCCTAACCTCTTCTCTCTTCAATTTCAACTTCGTTTTAGCCCTAATTGGACGATCAGGAACCACCACGAGGATCTAGCAATGAATCTCTACAAGTTAATCAGAGTAGGTTTTTTATTTGGGGTTCTTAGGCACCACTCCAAAACTAGGGAAAGTGTGATATTTTAGAGTTTAATTGATTGTTTGGAATATGTGGACCTAGAAAATGTATTAGATGATAAATATACTGGGGTTGAGCTGATTGAACTTGGGATAATGTGATTTTAGGGTTTAGAGTTTCGAACGCCGCGGGCGTGGATTTAGGGTTTTTAGCAGGCTTCTCAGGATTCAGGTAAGGGGATAGATTAAGTCAGGTATTTTTAGAAAATTTATCATTTAATATACAATATTTGATTCAGAAATATATGAAATTAGGAATAGCTTCCCAAGAGGGGGGGTGAATTGGATTCTGAAAATTTCTTTTGATTCCTTTTAAAATACCTTAAACTTCTTTTATTTCTTTTAACCAATTCTTGACTTGTTTTTTTTAATTCCTTAATCAATTAAGAACTTAGTTCTTTTATCCAATCAATTAAACACAATCTTCAAACCAAACAATCAATTTATTTGCCAAGTACAAGTTAAACAACAAACGACCAAACCAAGATATAAAGTATTCAGCACTTTCACAATATAAGATCTTGAGATAGTTTGTTTGTTTATATAAGCCCTGTGATTATGAATTATAATTTATGCTTACTGAAGGAAAGCCTTGTATAAATAAATCCAATCACTTTTTCCAAATATTTGAATTCAAATAAACTCTTGGCAAATTTATCTTTGGGGTGTTAACCAAGTAACATACTTCCGTATGGTTTCCGCAAGATATGGTGTAGCCAACGTACTCCCTTTCGGTTTCCGCAACCCAAATCAAAATTGGATTTTAAGTTTACTTGATTTCCAAATATGCGTAGTATGTATAATTTAGATATTTAAATCATCCACGCAATTGTATATGAACTAAAAATAAAGAATAGGGAAAAAGAGAGTGAGACAGAGATTTTTACGAGGTTCGGCTTATACCCAGCCTACGTCCTCGCCTTTGGAAAACCACCAAAGGATTCACTAAACCTGTTCCGTTGACGGGTGGAACAAAACCGATTACAACGTTCCTTGGTTAAGGCTAGAGCCTGCCTTCTCCAAACGATATTCCCTTGTTCGGTCACTCCTTACATAGGCTAGAGTCCGCCTCTCTAAGCAATATCCCCTTGCTTAGCCAACGATCCAAACACCTTGGAACGTCAATGAACTACAAGAAACACAAGATAAAATCTGCGTACAAGAATACTCTCTCAAAGAGCAAGTTAGTACAATTTCAGCACTATATGCTTCAATGTAAAATATCAATAGAAAATAGAATGAAGCTCAAGTGTAGAATTCACCAATATCCTTCTTAGAAGAGGATTAGCAGTAGGAATTCAAAGGAAGAAGGATCAGCACTTCAGAGTTCTCAGCAAAAGAATTTTTCAATGAGTGAGCAAGAGAACTTAGGAAGAACAAGAGTACTTTCAGCTTCTCAAAACAGATTTTTCAATTCTTGGATTTTATTTTGTTTTGAAAAATCATGTATTTATAGGCTTTCAAACTTGAAAAAGTTTCCTTAAAGAATTTCCCTATTTATTAGAATATTTAAGATTCAAACGGCAATAATTTAAAACATTAGAATTTTAAAAATTTGCTCGTTGAACAGTGTTTAAATGTCTGACAATAGTGACCCCATTTCAGTTTTTTTACCATAAGTTTTTCTGTATAACTCCAAATTATGTGTCCTTGGTCTCAAAAGAAAGCCAAGAGAAAATTATATAACTTTTATGTTTACCACTCTTTAAAATAATGATTTTTTGATAGAAAAAAATTCACCTCAATGCGGCTGTATTAAAACTAACAGCATTTGGGAAAAACTCTTTTTGGTGCTCTTTATTCCAAAAATGATTCTAACCTTTTTAAAATAATTTTTGACCTTATAAAAATATTATTCAGGTATTTTAAAAAGTATCTAGGTCTAGGAATTAACTTAAGAGCTTCAAAATATTTCAAACGATATTTTAAACATTAAAGCACTTACATGAGACTTCTAAAATATTAACATTCTAAGTTCTTGAGTCTTCATGCTTTGTTCTTGGATTGAATCCATCTTTTCTTCAAGCTTCCATATTCTTTAAGCTTTCTTACTTTGCCTTTCTTTGGATCTTTTGACTTTAATATGCCTTGACTTTCAACAACTTATTCATGTCCTCATGTTCTTCAACAAGTAATTCATGTCTTGGCTCATTTAAGCTTCATTTGATCCTTGTGAGCACTTTGACTTTGCTTCCATCATATTTGATCCTTGTGGGCACTTTGACCTTACTTTCACATATATGAACCCTGAAATATCATTACTCACACAAATACATTTCACTTGTTTGTTAGCATCAAAACAAAATAACAAGATTTTAAGCCTTGTAAGGCCAACAATATATATATGTATGATTTAATGAGTGTGTGTTTTTTTTTTTTTTGGAATACTGATGTTTGAATTGTGAAAATCCTAGAAACTGGTTTAATAATATTTTTCAGCAAAATATGTTTTCTGAGAAAGATAGTATAATACAATGTTGTACTCACTTGTGTGGCAAGAGTAGAAATAATTTTATTGTGGATCTTAGCGTATCATAATATTTTATGAATACACAGAACATGCATGATTTGATTGCAATTTTTAGAAAAACTATAAACATTACAAAAATTATTATATTTTCAGTAAATCCTAATTATTTAGCCGGCCTAGATGTCGTGATTATTCAGCCGGGCCAGACGCCGTGATTTTTTAGCTGGCCCAGATGCCATGAACAGATTTATATATATAATAGATTTTACACACAAAATCATGAAATAGTATTATTACAACTATTTATGTAATATACTATATGATAGCAGAACCCTGATGACTTAGTTTAGTTTCAAAGCACGGTACCGTAGCTATTTAGTTCAGGTAGTGCCACCACACGTCTCAGATAGAGTGTTGGTGTATTTATAGTCGATTAAGCTAGTGTAGGAGTGTGCTCCCTAGCAGTCCGGACCAAGTAGGGCAGGCTAGTCGTACTAACAGATAAGTTCAGTTTTGGCTTAGCGTGGTAGGCCAACCATTGCTAGGTCCCTCCTACGGGCCACACAACCCAGTCATATGAGGGTAATATATGACATTAACTAGCTATCCGTCCAGGGTATGATTTCAGTATTATACAGATAGAGCAGATGATTTATATGTATACAGAAATTTAGTATGACATAGTATGTTATGTTGAAATATGATTTATTCAGACTTATATAGAACAGATTTACTTGATTTCTCAAATGCAGTTAATTATGTACAGTATATGTCATAGCACAATAATACTTATGTTGCCACACACTGATGTTTGTCTATCCCGCTTACGAAGAGGTTTCTAACCACAGAAATTCAAACATTTTAGGAAACCGAGACAGACGAGCGGAGCGAGCTCCGAGATAGAGGAAGTCTTAGTATTGCCTTCATTGTAAGGTAAGTTTTTGAGTTAGGAGTTGTATTTTTGGGTATGCCCTAGGACATTGTGTTTTTTTCTAGGGATGTATATGTGTATTTATGAACATAGTGGAACTTTGGTATTGTATTTAAGGTTAGGTAAACCATGGTTTCCGCTGCATAGGTTACATGTATGTATGGACAAGTATATCCCCGGTTTCCCTTTGGGGGTCTGGGTTGATTTTATTCATGTTTTATGGTATCAGAGTTATTATTATTATTATGAGTTATTATTATTATTATTATTATAAGGGAATTAACACCCATGCATAACTAACTCGCTAAATTTAATATGCTTATTCATGAGAGGAAACAGTTACAAGACCATAATTAAAACCTCCACATAAATACGCATAAAACTTTAATAACCCCCATAAGCACAATGATGCGTTCATTAATGCCGTATTAAAAAGGTCAACCTCCACCACTTTAAAAAGGGACTCCGAGAGGAGGTAAGCATCTCATTCTTATATACTTCTTTCTACTGTTGCAATTCAAAGCCTCCCATAAGTCACTTATTTAAGCATCATAGTGATTCCTTAGAGTACACCCCAGCTTCTCCAAGCTATTTACGATTGTCTATTTTCAGGTATTCGTAGTAAAAGGACAATTCTTGAAAGTCGTTCGATTTTTGACAGCAACATGTGGCCCCGTCTGTGTGAATTTTTTTGGGTGGTTTTATATCCTTGATTATGGCCACGTCATATAATTCAAAGTCGAAACCTGCTATGGGTGACGAGTCATCCCAGTCAATCCATTTTGCACCAATTGACAACTCTAGTGTCCCAATGAGTGAATTCCTAGCATTTTAGAGAAGGGCGGAGGATATGTTCACTATGACCCTGCATTAAAGAAGGGATCATAGGGAACCTACTCCTGAGCCTAATCGGGCAAAAGCTGGATCTTATGGGAAGGTGTAGTCCCACCAGAGGTCTTTACTAAAGCTTCCAATCTAGTAAAGAAGGTGGAAGATGTGAATAGCGTGGGTATCTATGAGCAACAATCCCACGAGCTAGAGGAAAGGTTAAAAAAAATCGGCCAATTAGAGAAGATGAGGAAGGAAGGGTGCAACTATCCCACCACAAGGGAGTCGTCAGTCAAATCTTTTGGATCCTCCTTCAACTAAAGAGGTAATGCATGTTCCTCTACCTAACAAGTTTAAAATGCCAAATATTGAGGGGTACGATGGTTTGTACGATCCTGTTGATCACTTAGACACCTTTAGAGTGTTGATGCAATTGCAATGCGCACCAGATGCAATTACGTGTCGAGTATTTGCAGCCTCTTTAAAGGGGAATGCCAAGTCATGGTGCCAAACTTTGAAACTTGGTTCCATTGGATCCTGTTCCAAAATGGAGCAACAATTTACTAAACACTTTGTCACTCCACCCTATTCATTAAACGCACATCCTATGTCAAATTCTCATATACTATTGTGAAACTCATAGGATATGAGTTATACCAAGGACATGAATGGGTACCTAAGCCAAATAAGGCTCCTTAAGGTAATGTAGGATTACATGGAGATTGGGATCATGGTCACGATCCACATCGGGATGCACCATCTACTCCAGCTGTTCCAGGAACTGATGCTCCTTCGTGGTTCATGGAATATCATTAACATATGAACTCCTAGCTGAGTGCATTTTGTGGCGACATGGGTATGAAATATAATGCACTTCAGTCTAGTTTTAATTCGTTTTATCAGAAGCTTGCACATATTGAGAGCCATATGGGCAGTTCTTCCTTTTCGAAAGGAAAGGCTCCCATGGAGGCGAGCTCGAGCAAGGAGGATGATGATCATGATGAGGAGGAGGAGACATCTTCTGGAGGTGCTGATCTCGATGAGGACTAGTTGTTTTATTGAGTTAATTTGATGAAAACAATTTGCTACGTTTTTCCTGTGAATTGTGCTTCTGTGGCACACTTCTGCTTGTTTTTATTTCATTTTCTTTTCTTTTTGTTGTATTTTCTATTCTTGCACTACATCATGTTTTTGTTGTCAGTACCAACACTTGTAATGTTTCTTTCTACAGTGTATTGTCTTGAATATGAATGAACATACATGGTGCTTTTGTTCTATCTGTCTTATATGCTACGGTATCCCTATGCTTCCATGCATACTGTTTCTAGTTGCCTTGTTATATCTATTGCAGGTTCATCATTTGATCCCCATTGCACCATGCAGTGTCCCATGATTTCCAGGGTATTTCTTTTTACACTTCAGTGAGGACACTGAAGTCTTAAGTTGGGGGTAGGGGGTAGGTAAACACTACATAGTATTTTAAAGCACAAAAATGAAAAAAAATAAACTTTAAAATTTTCAATGAACATTCTTTATTTTATGACATGCTAGCTCCATTTACACTCTTCACATACTTTTATATCACTCACATGTTACATGCATAGGTTTGACCAATATATGATTTTATTATGCTCACTAACGAAGTTGTGAGTTACTTATGTGTTAGTCTTGCATAATGTGGTCCGTTTATGCTTTGAAACTCTAGGATAATTGACTAATGATTCATTCGTGTTAGTATGATGGTGTAACGACTAGTACTTACATGATACCTCATAAGGCTAGAATGCACATACACATGATTTGTAGCACTTAGTGTTCTTTGAAAGTACTGAGAGAACAACCATGGAGACTATGACACCTTGTGAGGTACTGTTGAGTCATACGTTCCTTTCTTGAGTTGTTGACGACAAACTCTAAGTTTTTGATACTCAACTTCCCTTTTTCTGGAGATTCCTTTTATACTAGTCTTTATTCTTGTATTTGCTAGCCTAGAGGTGACATCAAGTGGGGAGATAAAAGCTTAGGTCTTGTAGCCTTCTCAAGATGTGAAGACTAAGCCATCCCTAGAGATAGACCGAGTTCATGGACTCCTATTCGAGTTTAATTCCCATTGGTGGTATGAAGACAACAAAATAAAGGTTGCAATGATTGTCCTAGATGACCACGAAAGGAAGGAAAATGAAGAATGAGTAAAAGAAAGAAAAAGAGATACAAAAGAAATAAAACCTGCTCCAACTAAATGTTGAAAAGGTCAAGCTAAGGGTATGACACCACGCCATTACACATATGAAGAGTCTTTAGCTTACCAATACACCTGCTGTATTCATGCCAAGTTTATGAATAAAGTTGATCTAAGGGTGGTCTTGGTTGGATGTGACAAGTAGGTGAGAAGATGTTAGGGTGAAGGACCTGACACCTCATGCATAGGCTGTATCCCTTTCGAGACTAGTTCACTCCATATTTCTAACGTTTGTTCTTTAAAGTATGTTGGATGTTTGATCATGACACTCCTCCTAACATATGAAGAGAGAACCTATTTTCTTGAGTATTTTTTAGGGTATACCAGTGTGGCTGAGTCAAAACGACAATTTTGTAGGTGTCCCAAGGTACCTTGAGTGTGACAGATCATGCACCTTACACATGCCTTGTGATATCACGTATCTATACTTGGATTTACATGACTATATTAACTCTGAATTGCAATTCCTGTGTTGATTTTTTGAGTCTGATCCCTGTTTTGATAATGACAAACCACAGTATCCTATTTGTGTAACTGAGTGTGAATAGGTTTATATTTCTGTAAGCACAAGTGATAAATGCAAAATGGAAGTCGTAAAGAGCATTGAGAAGAACACCAATCGGCATATTCCATGAAGCATTGAGGAGCAGACGACACGAAGACTTTATTTATTTTCTAGGTTGTAATAGTAATTAGGGTTGAATGTGCATGCATCTTACATGATTTAAAATTAAAGCTCTACTTGACCTTAGATTGACCATAAGACCTCCAAATAACAGAAAATATCTTTTCATAAAATGCCTAACTTATACAAATGTTTTTAAATGGTTTTAAAGTTAAAAGAAGGCAAAAACTAAATTTTTCAAAGGGGTCGATCAACCAGCCAGTCGATCGAATGTTAGAAATGAGTAATTTTCTCACTCATATCAATCTCATATCAAACCATGTTCAACATGAAAATTGTGGAATTTTACCATAGCTTGAGTTTGATACCAAGAACGTCCAAATTGGAGTTACACAGAAAAGGTTATAGCCAAAACTATGAAACGTGTCCATAAGAGAAAAACTCCCTTCATGTTTCTTCCGTCTTATTGATGGACATTTTTCTCAAAACGAAAATCATTATCTTAACATATGTTCAACATAAAAGTTGTGGGATTCTCTCTTACCTTTCTATTGATATCAAGAAGATCTAATTTGGAGTTGTATAAAAAATGTTATAGCCAAAACACTTAATAGTGTCTGCGCAGAAAAGTAGAGGCCGGTTGACCGAACCTTTACTACGGTCGACCGAAACTCGTTGAGTTCAAGCCTCGGTCGACCATACCTTGAGCCTGGTCGACCAACTTTCTTGGGAAAGTGTCCCAACATCCAAAAAAATGCCTAGTTTTCAAAATAAAAATATATTTTAAGGTTTCAACGGCTATATAACGGTCACTAGGGTTTTTGCCTGTAAATACAACCCCAAAACACTTGAAAATTGTTGGAGAATCCCTTTGTTAATTTCGTTTATCATTCTTTGATTCTCCCATACTTCTATACCCCATTTGTTCTTTAAATTCTCATTTCTCTCCTACTCTTCTTTTATTTGAAAATCATTTTGGGAGAAAATATTCTTGGGGGTTTTATGTGAAGAGGTTTAAGCATATATCATATACATATATATTGCTTGATGACCTTTTTCTTTCATTTGTGATATATTTTCAAAGATTAAAATGTCTCCCATTCTCTTCTTTTGAAAACCATTTTTGGGGAAAATATTTTTGGGGTAATATTTGAAGAGGGTTGAGCATATAACATTTTCTATATGTATATTGCTTGAAGACCTTTCTATTTTTCATGTTTTCAAAGATTAAATTTCTCCTATATTGTTTTATTTGGAAAAATATTTTTTGGAGAAATTTATTGTGAATAATGTGTTGAAGGCTTGGGCTAATATTCTTACTCGTATATTTTGCTTGAATGCCTTCTTGGGATTAATTTTACTAAGGTCAATCATTTTGAAGAAAACCCTAATATTCCCCTACTCTTATCTTGACATACATTTGTTGGAGAATTTCTTTGGGTTATACAAGAGGGAGCGTTGAGCATATATCAATTTAATATATACTTGCTTGAGAGGCTTCTCCTTTTATTTTATAAAGGTCAATCATTTTCCAAACTCTCAAGTTTTAATTGAAAAATATTTTGAGAGAAAACTCATACTCTACATGAGCTTCATTTCAAAATCATATGAGAATGCATATTTGATTTTAATGTTGTACATCTCTGCTTGTATTTCAGAAGCATATTTTATGTACAAAATGATTTTATTGTAACGGTTTGGTTCAGCCCATTAATTGAACTGGGGAGTCTCAGCCCCGCAAATGAGACCGGTTCGGTTCAGTCCGTTAATTGAACTGGGGAGTCTCAGCCCTACAAGTGAGATCGGTTTTATTCAACTCGAAATTGAACTAAGGAGTCTCAGCCCCGCAAGTGAGGTTAGTTTGGTTTAGCCTAGTAATTAAGTTGGAGTTTTCCTCGCCCCGTAAGGAGAGGATGTAAAAGGCTTTTGCTCTGCCCGGTCAAGTGAGCAGGTATAGTGGAATCCTTGGGGGTAAGCCCAAAGTGGGGATGTAAGCTGGTTTGGTTGAACCTTGATAACAAATTTGGTGTCTCTCTTTCTATCTTATTTAAATTCTTGCATTTTAATTTCAACATGTGTATGAATGTTTATTTAATGTCGAAATTATTTTCATGCACACATTTGATTTAAATATGATAAAGCACACGTGTATGTTTGCTTTTATTGTTAAACTTACTTTACATACACGTATGCATGTTGAATGGATATGATACTGTGGTGAATCAGCGAATTTTTTAAATTAGCCAAAAAGTTTTTAAAACCCAATTCACCGCCCTCTTAGGATCACACCAATTCCAACAATTGGTATTAGAGCCTCATTGCAAAAGGCTTAACCGCTTATGTATAAAGATCGCAACGTCTCAACTTTTCGGTGTATCCCAATTTTGAGGGTTAGCACTTTGCAAATCCTCCACTATTTTATTGCATAGATTTTACTATGTTAAATCTGAAAATATGTTTGTAAAATCAAATGATTGGTGGATTTGGAAAGTATTTGTGTTTGTTATGCTTATCATATCCCATTAAAATTGTTTTCAAATTTCAAGTTTCCCAAATTTTGAAAATGAATTAAATTTGCATGACATGTGTTTTAATGCATATCATATGTGTGTCATGCATAATTTTTTTTGTGTTCCTTAGTCACTAATGCCTTTGTAAGTTCATTCTTTTGAGTGCTAAGGTCCTTTGGGAATCATAAGAGGTATAAGGAACTGAAAGAGAGATGACACCACTCCAAGTTTAAACGATTAAAAAGGAGTAAAACTTAAAGGTATATCTTTTCTCCTTCTAATATATTGAATAACTCATAGTATGATTCACATGATATATCTTATATTTGATTTATTTGTCGTCGTGAATCATATGGCATTTATATTAATTTCTTGTCATGATTTGTACAATATATCTTGTATTAAATCTTTGTATAAATCATGATAAATCTTTTATGATAATAGCATGATGTCTTATAAGGTGCACTTGAGAAGAACATCTTATTAATACTCATAAGATTTTAGGATATATATATATAAGGAATCAAAATGCTTTAAATGATTAAATAGAGTTGCATGCTTAAAAGATTATATTTTAGTATGCTCTATTATTCTACTGAGAACCCTAAGAAAATCTAGCCAACATATGAGTTTTAATGACCTTATCCAATCTAAGCTTAATATATACATATAATTATGATTGGTTAATATATGATAATATTGTGGCTAGTGCATGCTTATGTCATTATCAGCTTTTAAATTAAACCTCATAAGCATGTTTAAATAAATCTCATTCAAATGGACAAAATGTTTTAATTGTTATAAGAATTCTGATGCTATATATGCTTTAGTATGAATGTCTCAGATATAGCATATCCGTGTCCATCACACAGTATTGAGTTTTAGGAAATTGATCTTATGCTATGTAATGTATAATCCTAAACTCATAATTGAGCGTAAGCTCGTCCTCAAATTTGAAAATTTTTTTATTCCAAATACAATTAATTGAACATATAATTCTTTGGCTATATAATTGAGGGGGAGCAGCATGTTTTGAAAATTCATCCAATATACTTTTTTTTTTTATTGTGCTTATCATATACTTTGGATGCTTTATATGAGCTGAATACAAATATCCATTTGTGCTAAATGAATATACTCTATGATTGATGGATATTATTTTAAATTTGATCTGATGTGAGCTAAATGCCTATGTCCATTCTTATTTAAATGACTATATTTTCTCATGAATGGATAATTTGTTTTAAATAAATGCATATATCCATCTTTTGATTTAAGTTCAATTATATTTGATGGATAACTTATTTGTTCTGAATGCCACTATCCATCACTTGCCTAATGATCATATTTTCGTATGGATAGTTTATATTCTTTTTTGATATATTGATTGAACTACCTGATTGCATGCTTAGTCTAGAATGCCTCCTGCATGACGGATGCAGTTAATGAGAATTGCATGCTGGTAGTTGAAATAGGTTCTCGCATGCTTAAATTGGACTATTATTTGTTGATTGCGTGAATCTATTTGGTTTTAGGTACATGGTAAAATTGGGAAATGTCTGATTTACAGACGGCATGCTGCCGAAATTTCGATAGGATTTTTCCCAAACCAAAACCTTGTGCTAAAGATGATTATGATAAAATTAATGTTAAAACATTTTTGAAAGGATGAGTGAAACCAAATAGAAAATTAAAATTATCCTTGCATAATCATCGAACAACTAGGAGAGCCCAGCTCCATCCCTATAGGAAGCACAAAATGATCCATATGCATCATCTTCATTTATTGAATATCGAGGCTCTTGAGAATACCCTAAACATTATATCCAGTGCTTAAAGTGATGATTTGATATGAAATGTTCTTGGGTCATGAACATTATTGTATGCCTCTATATATATTTTCTGATACATCTATGGCTTATAAGGAAGACTATACTGAACATATGACAAAATCTCTTAACTGATAAACAGTATAGCTGCATTAAAAGGACCGCTTATACTATCTGGTATACCTAGTGAAATCAATTTTTGATTAGTATAAGCATCACGTTTCCCTTCCTAGGATGCACAGTAATTACATGGGATAGTACATGTGAAATCCAAACTGCTATGTATTTTGAAGACATGTACACATTTAGGTTGTGTCTTAGGATGAACTTAGTTCATGGACACCATTTGGTCAAATTCTTTCGATTATGTACTTTCACTCCGAAACCAAATGGTAGAGCATCATCCCATTTTAAATTGACCATTCCATATTTTGATGATAGTCCATTGACTAAGGAATTTGCATGACTTAGGGGGATTTTTTCATTTCACACACACTCATTGTGAATTTTGAGTCATGTCATCCTTATTGAACCCTTATTGCATTACCCTTGAGTATAGCCTTGATTGACTATTGTGTATTTAAATTGAAATGCAATATGTCATGCTAGTATGTGCAAAATGTCTATATTTGCTGCATCCTGAAAATCTTTTGAAATGATGAATTTTTTAGGAATGTTACTTAATGCAAGTATGTATGCATGCATGCAAATATACATGGGGGAGTTGAAGCCTCACTTTTAAGGAAAATGAAATTAATGCCTATAATCTCCTGCATGCTAAGAAATATTTAGAAGGATGAACATGTGTTGAGTGTGCTTAAATGAAATTCATCCTTGAATGTTAATGGACTTTTGTATGCTTTAGACTATACCGGGGAGGTTAAGCCCCATCCTTGAAAAAGGATAAGAATCAATTGATCCATGGACTCACATTATTTCTCATTGTTTCTACTTTTTGAGTCCAAAGTTTTTCTGGGCACCTTAAACATCATATCTTGTCTCTACTGAATATCTTTGATATGAATTGTTCCAGGTACACATGAACACCATGCATGACTTAGTACTTGATATTTAGTGCATGTGTATTTAGGGACATTTTACTAGTGAAATTTATTTGTCTAACACATATCTAGTAAAATATGAAATTAATATTTATACTGTTAAACTTTCATAAATTATATTAGCATAAGTAGTTAAAAGAATCTAAGCACGCATTCAAATTGATAGGGGGAGCACCTAGAAATTATTTTTCTATCTTGTTGTGCTCACAACATTTCCTGCTTAGATTTGGCTTTTAAATTCACTGTGGCTTGTGATTAATTTTAATGTCTTCCTTGAATATAATAAATGAAAATATTTTGTTTGCCACAGTGGTTTAGGTTTTTCCATATGATCCCCATTCTTAAATTTATTTAACATCCTTGGATTTATATGGTTTCATTTTTCTGGTACTTTGTGATTTGCACTTAAATGATATACCAGGAAAATAATGCTTGTTTGAGTTTTAAATTAAAGTTTTTTTTTTTTTTTCAGCAAGCTTAAACCCCTAGTTTTTTTTAGCAAACATTATAAGGGGGATATATATATTTATATATATACATATATATATATATATATATATATTTATTATAATACTTTATGGCAAGAACTTATTTTAAAACTATAATTTTTTCTCTTGCCTTATTATTATTATTATTATTATTATTATTATTATTATTATTATTATTATTATTATTATTATTATATGCATATGAGTTATAAAATTGCATAATTGGTTCGGTAATTTCATATGAAAATGCATGCGAACTTGTTAGACTATTTTTATGCTCAAACCTCCCTTTGATATCATATGTCGTGTGCTTTTAACTCAAATCTTCCACGGGTCATATGATATGTTTAAATTGGAAACGATTTGTGTATGCTTATGGTCTAACCTTGTTTACATGTCATTTTAATCTTTTAAATGATCAGTTAAATTGTTTTGTATGCTTAATGGTTATATCTTTTAAACAGTTATAAAATTTTTATGCCCAACTATTATATCACATAAGGGAAGAGTTTTTCTTTTCTTCAAAAACGGGGAGTTCTCTTTACTGAGTATATTTTAAATGATAAAATTATTTTCTACTTAGTTTAGCCCTTTTGTTGATGACAAAAGGGGGAGATGTTTCTTGAGCAAAATTATAAACCCTTTTTATCTCTTTGCCTTTTGCTATTCAAAATGGGAAATGACAAATGCACAAACTTGAATATTTTGTTAAAATAGCTTCAAACATAAACTGCACATTGAACCACTGAGCTTAACTGTCAACTTGAAAATTTATGAAGTCTTCATGTTTATGATTGAGTTTTTCTTTTTTAATATCATCTTGAATTTATGCATATTGTAAAGGGGAGCCTTATCAGGCAATCCCAATTTTGCTCATGTGTTTGTCATCATCAAAAAGGGGGAGATTATTGACTTTTTGAGTCCGATCCCTGTTTTGATAATGACAAACCACAGTATCCCACTTGTGTAACTGAGTGTGAACAGGTTTATATTTCTGTAAGCACAAGTGATAAATGCAAAATGGAAGTCGTAAAGAGCACTGAGAAGAACACCAATCGGCATATTCCATGAAGCATTGAGGAGCAGACGACACGAAGACTTTATTTATTTTCTGGGTTGTAATAGTAATTAGGGTTGAATGTGCATGCATCTTACATGATTTAAAATTAAAGCTCTACTTGACCTTAGATTGACCATAGGACCTCCAAATAACAGAAATATCTTTTCATAAAATGCCTAACTTATACAAAGGTTTTTAAATGGTTTTAAAGTTAAAAGAAGGCAAAAACTAAATTTTTCAAAGGGGTCGATCAACCGGCCAGTCGACTGAATGTTATAAATGAGCAATTTTCTCACTCAATTCGATCTCATATCAAACCATGTTCAAAAAAAAAATTGTGGCATTTTCCTATAGCTTGAGTTTGATACCAAAAACGTCCAAATTGGGGTTACACAGAAAAGGTTATAGCCAAAACACTGAAACGTGTCCGTAAGAGAAAAACTCCCTTTATGTTTCTTCCGTCTCATTGATGGATATTTTTCTCAAACCAAAAATCATTATCTTAACATGTGTTCAACATAAAAGTTGTGGTATTTTCTCTCAAATTTCTATTTATGTCAAGAACATCCAATTTGGAGTTGTATAAAAAATGTTATAGCCAAAACACTAAACAGTGTCTGCCTAGAAAAGTAGAGCTCGGTCGACCGAACCTTTACTACGGTCGACCAAAACTCGTTGATTTCAAGCCTCGGTCGACCGTACCTTGAACCTAGTCGACCGACCTTCTCGGGAAAGTGTCCCAACGTCTGAAAGACGGCTAGTTTTCAAAATAAAAATATATTTTAAGGTCCCAATGGCTATATAACGGTCACAAGGGGTTTTTGCCTATAAATACAACCCCAAAACACTTGAAAATTGTTGGAGAATCCCTTTGTTAATTTAGTTTATCGTTCTTTGATTCTCCCACACTTCTATACCCCATTTGTTCTTTAAATTCTCATTTTTCTCCTACTCTACTTTTATTTGAAAATCATTTTGGGAGAAAATATTCTTGGGGGTTTTATGTGAAGAGGTTTGAGCATATATCATATACATATATATTGCTTGATGACCTTCTTCTTTCATTTGTGATATATTTTCAAAGATTAAAATGTCTCTCATTCTCTTCTTTTGAAAACTATTTTTGGGGAAAATATTTTTGGGGTTATATTTGAAGAGGGTTGAGCATATAACATTCTCTATATGTATTATGCTTGAAGACCTTTCTATTTTTCATGTTTTCAAAGATTAAATTTCTCCTATATTGTTTTATTTGGAAAAATATTTTTTAGAGAAATTTATTGTGAATAATGTCTTGAAGGCTTAGGCTAATATTCTTGCTCATATATTTTGCTTGAATGCCTTCTTGGGATTAATTTTACAAAGGTCAATCATTTTGAAGAAAACCCTAATATTCTCCTACTCTTATCTTGACATACATTTATTGGAGAATTTTTTTGGGTTATACAAGAGGGAGCCTTGAGCATATATCAATTTAATATATACTTGCTTGAGAAGCTTCTCCTTTTATTTTATAAAGGTCAATCATTTTAGAAAAGAAAATCATTTTCCAAATTCTCAAGTTTTACTTGAAAAATATTTTGAGAGAAAACCCATACTCTACATGAGCTTCATTTCAAAATCATATGAGAATGCATATTAGATTTTAATGTTGTACATCTCTGCTTATATTTCAGAAGCATATTTTATGTACAAAATGATTTTATTGTAATGGTTCGGTTCAGCCCATTAATTGAACTAGGGAGTCTCAGCCCCGCAAGTGAGATTGGTTCGGTTCAGCCTGTTAATTGAACTGGGGAGTCTCAACCCCGCAAGTAAGACCGATTCGGTTCAGCCTGGAATTGAACTGAGGAGTCTCAGCCCCGCAAGTGAGGCTAGTTTGGTTCAGCCTAGTAATTGAGTTGGGGTTTTCCTCACCCCGTAAGGAGAGGATGTAAAAAGCTTTTGCTCCACACGGTTAAGTGAGCAAGTATAATGGAATCCTTGGGGGTAAGCCCAAGGCGGGGACGTAGGCTGGTTTGGCCGAATCTCGATAACAAATTTGGTGTCTCTCTTTCTATCTTATTTAAATTCTTGCATTTTAATTTTAGCATGTGTATGAATGTTTATTTAATTTCGAAATTATTTTCATACACACATTTGATTTAAATAAGATACTGCACACGTGTATGTTTTCTTTTATTGTTAAACTTACTTTACATACACGTATACATGTTGAATGGGATATGATACTGTGGTGAATCAGCGAATTGTTTAAATTAGCCAAAATGTTTTTAAAACCCAATTCACCCCCCCTCTTGGGATCACACCAATTCCAACATCCTGGTTGATTATTTGTTTCACTTTTCCTGACTATTATATTGTGCTGAGACTTGCATAGGTGATTTGTTTCGGAGTTGTGTGCTTAGTGGAGTCATGTGTGAAAGAGCTTGGGTGTAAATATGTGATATATCTTTATATGGAAAGGTGTGATACGCCTGCATATGTCTCTGTTGTTCATTGGGACTGGTGTTTATGGATATCGCCCTGGAAACCTTCACAAGACTAGAACTCGTCCACTAGGATCAACCTAGAGGTTTAAAGCCTTGTTGCATACGGTAAATGCAACCATGTTTCTTGCCAAAGAGGAGGTAGATAGGACTTTAGAGTTTTCTTAGTTTTTTCTTTGCTCGAGGACTAGCAAAGTGCAAATTGAGGGTTGTGATGATTCCCTAAAATGCATGATTTTAGACCCTCATTTACCCTTGTGATCATTAAGATAGGGTATACTTCGATTCCTGACCGTACTCCGGACAGTTGGTGCACCCTTGCTACCCTGTGCCCTCGAATGACCCTCTCCTGCTTTGGCCTGAGAACCTCGGGTTAGTACTCTTACGTATATCTGGTTGAATGTAGTCAGAGGCACGACGTCGAGCATCTGATTCATATCTAAGCATCGCTTTTTAGGAGTAGGATAACGTAGATTTTATCTTCTTTCCAGTAGTTTTTAGCACACTAATTGCAAAATACCACCTTTTTACTTTTTATTTACACAAGACTACGATAAATTGATTTGGAAGTGGTTTGATAACTGCGCTTTAAGTCCCTGTGGATTGAAACTCGACCTCCCCACTTTCTACAGAACTTGGGATTGTTAGGTAGTATAAATATTATTTTTGGTAGTTGAGGACCCAAGGCTTGGCAAGCCTACTAAACTGTGTAGTTATAAACCTTTTCTAAATTAGTTTATTAATGCCTTGTGTAAAAGAAAAGTTAAAAATGTGGTATTTTGCAATGAGTGTTTTCTTGCAACTACTAGAAAGCAAGTAACATCTAAAGTACCCTGCTCTTACAAAGCGATGCTTAGAGATGAATCAGATGCTGGACGCCGTGCCTTTGACTACGTTCAACCATGTATACATAAGAGTACTAACCTGAGCGTCTCAGGCCAAAGTGGGAGAGGGTCACTCGAGGGCACAGGGTAGCAAGGGTCCCCTAGCCGTCCAAAGCACGGTTGGGAACCGAAGTATACCCTATCTCAACGATACACGAACACTTTCGTGGATCCGTAGCCAACTACTTCTACCTGACTAAAACAATAGTATTGCTTATCCTTATATGCAGCCTTTCATCATACAAAAAGCAGTAAATTGAAAGCATGTAACGAGAAAGCAAGTAAAAAGATTAGGCCTTTGTATTTAAATCGTATGTCGCTAATGATTGTTCATATAACACAATGATCATCTAATCTAAGAAAGCAAATAAAAATCACTTCTTGTTATTTGAGTCGTCTCTCACAAACGACTGTCCCTGCAATAAAGTGATGGCTTTCAATGGTGTTCTAAGCCTAGAACTAACCTAAAACAGACGAAAGAGGAACCCAGAGCTCATGTTCTTAGCGAATATTTATAGGCTCTAGGGTTTACAAAGGTTGGTTTTTGTTTTAGGAAAGTTTGTAGCAAATTTCACGTAGAAGATTGTCATTGTTGACCAAGTTGCACCCATGCTTCCCTTATGCGCACCCTAGTTGAGACTCGCGGGAAATCAGGAATTTGAATTTTCAGCGTCTTTGGCTAAGTCGCACGTCAGGGTCTTGTTGGTCAAGTTGATGGACAGGACTTGTAGAATCTCCATTGACTTTGTGAGTTCGATCTCTGTTTTGATGCTGATGAAACACAGTGAACTTGTGTGTGTATTTAGCATGTGCACACGTCTACAATTGAGATTACACATAAGGGACAAAAAGCATAGAGGCCAAGACGGATAATACACATACACCTGGCGTACTCCATTGAGTGAAGAGCATGAAGACTGAACACATTTTTGTTTTTATTGTAATTGCATTTAGTTTTTGAGTCTGTAATAATGGACTGTAATATTTGCATGTCATGCATGACAGGGTATATGCTCAAAAATGATATTAGAAAGACCCTAGGTCCTTGCACTTGCACTCAGGGGAAACTTTTGATTTAAATTTCGACCTAAATGAACACTTTTAGTGTATTTGGTCGACCGAACCCAAACCTATAGAGACTATTCAGTCGACCGAACCTCCTAGGGTCAACATATTGACTATTCGGTCGACCATTTTTAAAATGAACTTGAACGGTCTGGTCGACCGAATTGGCACGTGGCTGATTCCCAATGCCCCGGTCGACCGAACTTCTAGTTAAAAATTGACTTGGTCGACTGAACCTCTAAATTTGGTCAACCAAACATTTCCTGGTTGACCGAACCTCAGAAGGTCCAAAATAGAACAATATGGTCGATTGAACCTAGAGTTGAAAAATGCCTCGATCGACCGAACTTGGAAATTGGGTTGAACGAACTTAAAATCTGGTCGACCGAACCTCTCAGGTTGGCAAATTTTTACCGTGGTAAATTAGGATCAATTTTCATTAAACTCAATTAAACATTTTTGAAAATTTCCAACATGTCCCCAACGGTTATATTTTTCCCCAACTCTATAAATACCTCATCATTTGTCATAATTAAGAGAGGATTAAGGTTTTAGATTAGCCAAATTTCTCTGAAAATTTTATTGGGCAAAATTATTCATACTTCCATATCTTTTCAAATATATTGCCAAAATCTACCTCACATACTCATCTAACCATTTATTTTTAGTGAGATTAGTTTTTCATATTCATCTTATAAGCTTAAACTCTTCCTCACTTGAACTTGATTGTGCATTGATTTTTGGAGAGTAGGTTAAAGTTTTTCCCATAATATTTCACTTATAAATATTGGATTGGGAAAAACTCTTGCTTGGCTTAAGTTCGTGCATCCTTATTGCTTGGCTTAAGTTCTTGCATCCTTATTGCAAGGTTCATAAGCTTGCTTTGTGCTTTGACAAAAATATTTTTAGCAAGCTTAAACCCTAATATATATTGTGCTTTACATTTGAGAAATATTATTGTGATATTTGTTTAGGGTTGTAGAGACTGTTTAACTATTCGCATTACAAGCATATTAGCTTGATATCAAAAGTTTCACTCTCACATACACAAATTGACATACATACTATTGAGAGTTTACACTTTGGTTAACAAAATCTCACTTGAGCTTCACATCCTATCATTTGTGAGTGCATTGATTACATCGTGCATATTAGTACATATCGACTTGTATTAGAAACATATTTGTTTGTACACAAATTTCAATTATTTGTTGTATTCTGGGCGCGGCTTGAGGGGGTTTATTCTAGCCCGTAAAGATCAGTTGTTAGGGCCTTCTCCACCCCGCAAGGAGAGTGTGTAAAGGTTGAGGTCAGCCATATGAATTTGACCTGGTTGTATTAGGTGTTGCTCCACTCGTTAAGTGAGCCTTAATGGAATCCTCTTACTTGTGAGCTTGAGTCGGGGACGTAAACATTGTTGGCCGAACCCCAATAATATTTCTTGTGTCTGCTTTTAATTTTCACATTTAAATATCAGCACTTGAATATTTACATTTGATTTTTTAATATTTGATTAAGTTTATGATTATATAGAAAGACCCTAGGTTTGTATAATACTGCTGCTGGAATTTGAATTGACCTAGAAAGAAAATTTTAAATACCCAATTCACCCTATATTGAGAATACACCAATTCCAACAATTGGTATCAGAGCCTTGTTGCACTTGACTTAACAGTTTTTGCAAAAGATTGCAATGACTCACATTGGTGTATCCCCATTCGGAGAGGGACGATCACCTTCCAGTCCTCTATTGTTTTGTGGTGTTAACTACACCTACAGAAAAATTCGAATGAGCATTTTTTTCAAATCTATGGACTAGAGGACCTGACAGGTGATTGATAAAGAAATTTGTATACCCGTGGGAAGTGATAATCGTTCGATGCATGCGAATTGAATTGCCATGGACATGCCATATTACGCTTTTGATTCTAACATCTTTATTGAAATTATGGCATGTAAGAATGTGAAGGAAATTTGGGATGAGCTTGAAAGAATATATGGAAATACCTAAGCGAAAGAGATTACTCCTCCAAATAATCCAAGCTCAAATAATTAGGAAGAGATAAATCATGGACTAGTAACGTTAATAGACATTGAGGTATATGATTCTGACTCTGCCACGTTAACTGATTCGTGCTATAATTCAAGTGATGCATGTTGTGATGATTCATGTGCAAAATTCAATGATACATTTTATGCTAAATCATCTATTGAATGCAATGATAGCTCTATTGTTAATGCATGTGATAATTCTCGTAAAGAATATTGTGATAAAACTGGTGATGAATCATCTGCTGAATCTTGTGATGCATTGGCTAATGACAATGCATGCAATGATTCTAGTAACATTCTGTGTATTAAATATTGTGATGAATCTTGATTACGCGTCAAAGTTGTGTAATTAGACAATTAAATTCATGCATTAAAGATTATAATTTTAATTAAATGCCTGATTATGTTCAGTATTTTGACATTGCGCTTAATTTACAATACTTAATTTTTTATTCGATAATTTATGGATTTTTAAACTTAATTATTGTAGGACAATTTTTGGACATCAAAGATGTACGCGGGTCGTCGGTGAAAGAAATTGTGTACGTGAGTCATGCACGTGACAAGGAGATGCCGCGTGTACGACGAGAATTTGAGCATTGAGTGAAGAACAGGAAACTGGGCTTAAAATGATACAAGAACCGTGGGCCATGTGGACATGAAAGTGGGCTGCATGCAATTAAAGAAGGCTTGTAGTGTGTGCTTGGAAGGGCATTAAATGAAAAGAAAAAAAGAATAGTCAAGAATTGTGGGCTGGCCTTGTTAGGACGTGTGTGTGTGTGAGTTGAGAATTAATTTGAAGTAAAGAAGCTTTGCTTGTGCCGTTTAATTGGACATTAAAAAAAAATAGTGGGTCGGGTCTTTGATGTGACCCGACCATGGAAGGCTAACAATGAGCCTGTGTGTGTGTGTGTGTGTAAGCTAGGCGCTGGGCGCTGGCAGTGGGCAGCTGGGGTAAAGCAATTGAAAAAGAAAAGGAACAGAGGCAAGGCATTTAATTAAAAAGTGGGGGGCTAGACTTGTAAAGGAAGGCAGCTAGGGTTTTGATGAGGAAACGACTTTTGTGCATTGGGGGGCGCCGCTGGACAGCCAAGGAGACTCGAGTTGCTGTGTGTGGAGGCCCGAGTAGCAGCTCCTCTCTTCACGGCCAGCCCATCTCTCCACTCCATTGCTCTCTCTCTCTCTCTCTCTCTCTCTCTCTCTCTCTCTCTCTCTCTCTCTTATGCACTTCAATATTTGGTTAAGTTATTTGCATGGTTAATTTTAATTTTGTTTAATTTAAAGTCTCATTGTTGGAACTTAAGTACATGTTGGGTTATTATTATTAAAGTCATTTTGTGTTCTTATTTCAAGACATTGTTGGAATTTAATACTTGATTGAGTTATTATCTTCATTTAAAGTTAATGTTGGGATTAAGCTTTTGTTTAGGTCAATTAGTGTGCTAAGTATTTTTTTCATTGTTGAAGAACTCTTTTATTCGATATATTTTTGATTAAGTTTTCTCTCTTTTCCTTTTTTTTTTTTAATTAGTTGTCTTATTTTATATTTTGAATATTCTGTTGGAATTTCTTTTCTTTATTGGTTTAAGTTTAGTAATGTTTATTTAAGACTTCGTTGAACGTATTTATTGTTTAAGTTAGTTTGCATTCATCTAGTTGAGTCATTGTTGAGTCATAGTTACTTTCATTTAGTTTATTCATAGCATTGTATTGAGTCGGCTTATTAATCTTACGTTATAGTTGAGGTTTAAGTTTAATTTGTCCTTACTTAAATCTGATTAGTGAGGTTCTTGCTTTTGGTTTACTATTTGAGTGTTTAATTAGTGAGTTGTTTGGTTGGTTTATGCGTGTTAGGTTCATATAGTTTAGGTTTCGCGTCATTTCAATTTCAACAAAATCTCTCACAAATCCTACGAAATTGAATCTGAACCATGTTCATTAAAATTTATTTTCCTATTTTTTTTTTTGTTTTAACACGAGTTTGAAATTAATCTGCCTTCCCCGAGAAGACGATCTGGCCTTTGGGCCAATTATTACACGACATAACTCCTATACTTGGGATAGCCGTTGTGCTACTCATTTTGAGAAGCGAGTCAAGTTTTTGGCACCTTTGCGGGGGAATGTTAGAATTAGTTTCAAACTAGTGTTTTTCCTATTATTTTAATTTTTCTCATGAAAGAAAAAGAAAAAAAAAAGAGTTTTGAAGAAAGTATGGCTGCACCTGCACCACACAGTCTTATGAATTTTTTGCAGCCTACATGCACCACTGCATCATCTTACACTGCTTTATCTGATAACGCACTTAATTTCATGACTCAATGTGGGAGGACGTCATTGATATCTCAGTTCTATGAGATGGAATCCGAGTGTCCTTATCAACACCTGATGGAGTTTGAGTTAACTTGCAATTTTTTTTTTCCTAGTGCTAGAACTGATGATTTTACTAGACATTGTTTACTTACTTCCTCTTTGAAGGATAGAGCGAAGATGTGGTTTAATTCTTTGATGCCTCATTCTGTCTCTAGTTGGAATGATATGGAATGTGAATTTCTACATAAATTTTCTCTCTCACAGAGAACTCAATTTTTGTAGGAACAAATCAGTCACTTCAACGAAAGAGCTGGCGAGAAATTTCATGAAAGCTGGGAGCGATTTAAAGATCTAGTCAATATGTGTCCCTACCATGGATTTGAATCATGGCGTCTGGTAAACTATTTCTACACTGTGTTGACTCCTAAATCAAAATAGTTTGTTCATACTATGTGTTCAGGAAATTTCTTCGACAAGGAGCCTGATGAGGCATTGGATTTTTTAGATCATTTAGCTGACTATGCTCGATAGTGGAACACTAGGATTAACAGAATATCAAATGTAGCTCAACCATTGAGAGCAATACATGGTGGAGAGTGGCATGAAACACCTGAAGTTACAACTGAGACAGATGAAGTCAAAGAAAAATCAGAGGAAGCAAGCCTGGAAGTGAAGAAGTCTGTTAATAAGGAGGCCAAAACTAATAAGGAGTACCAACCTATGGTACCTTATCCTCAGTGATTGGCATTCGTGGAACCGTCTCTCCCTACTGGAGTAAATGTCAAGGAGTGTAATCTGAAATGAATCCCTGTAGTGGTAAGATGATGGGTACACCCGATAAAGAGGGTGAGCAAAATGGTGAATGTTTAAAGGAACCAGATAAAAAATTTAATGTTGATGCTTTTGAAGAACCAAAGGTAACTGCACTAATAACTTTGCCTCAAAGATCGGTTCTTAAATAAGCAAATTTCCTAGAAAATATTCTGAATAAAGATCCTTTCTTTTTAAAACAAGGAAAGCAGTCTGCACATGTTTTGTCTGGTACCTTAGAATGCATTGATTTATTTGAGGCTAACTTTCGTGCAGGAAAAAAGACTGATTCATTGCGGCCACTCAAATTTGGAGACTCGTCAGTTCAATTTATAGACCTGCACCCACGAGATGAAATTCCTCCAAAGCCTCAACTAGACATACTGTAATGTTTTTATTTCCTTTACTTTCATTTTATTTCATTTTTAGTTTATTTTCAGGTACATTTTCCTTTAGTTTCAGTTTTTCTTTTTCCTTACTTCTCTACCTAGGTATGCTTCTACTTCCCTTAATATCATTTTTTGCTTCTCTTTTCAACCATTGAGGATAATGTTACATTTTAGTTGGGGGGAGAGCATTCGCATGTGATATTGTGTGCTGTCATGTAATAAAGTTTCAATGTGAAAATTGCATGTGATGTTTGCATATTAGTTTGGTCCACCATTTGGGAAATGCTGGTATTGAGCTCAGAGCATATTGAATTCCTTATTTGTGAACGTTACATGCCCAATTTTTTTTTTCTTTTTGAGGATATGGAACATGTAGGGTATAGAGTAAATCAGAGTTTAAATTAAATGAGAGCTTTATCCATTTTATTTAGTTATAACCTAGAGAAGGATGTTAGAAGTTCTGCTAGACACACTACACAAATTAGAAGACTTAGAAAGACTAGCTTAGATAATTTCTAGCTGATATACACTTCAATTGTTTGGGATCCTAATGAACCATATCCTAAAGGTTTAGAAAAAAAAAAAAACTAGCCAGGGATCAGTTGCAAACAGAAGAAAAAGTAAAAAAAAAAAAAAAAGGGAATAAAAAGAGGGGAACAATTGTGTATTGAAAAGGGCTACCTATTACCGGGGTCCTAACTAAACAAAAAGTGGGTACCTTTTAAATAGTAGCGTGACCTACTACCCGGGTCCTAACTAATCAATAAAGTGGGTGCCTTTTAAAGTGTAATAGTGTGAAAGCCGCCAATACAATGGTTTTGAATTAGAGTAAGACTATGCGGTTGTCTCAGATTAATTAGTGTATTTGAAACCATTAATATTTACTGGTGGTCAATCTTAGAATTTTGATCCTCTTTTGTACACGTGAGCTTGTTACACTCCATTATTTTGGTTGTTTTCCTAAATGGTATACAAATATCCGAGTTCATACTTAACTTGGGTTAATTTGGTTCCTGTGTTCCTAAACTCATTAAGCATATTTTCATGCCATGTGATTTTCATAAGTACTGGAATTATGGTTGTTTTTCCCCTGGTTTAATTCCATTCACGTCATTTTCTAGGGACAAGCGAAACGTTAGTTGGGGGCCGTGATTAGCATCAAAGTTGTGTAATTAGGCATTTAAATTCATGCATTAAAGATTATAATTTTAATTAAATGCTTGATTATGTTTAGTATTTTGAAATTGCGCTCAATTTACAATACTTAATTTTTTATTTGATAATTTATGGATTTTTATACTTAATTATTGCAGGACAATTTTTTGGACATCAAAGATGTACACGGGTCGTCGATGAAAGAAACCGTGTAAGTGAGCCATGCGTATGACAAGGAGACGCCGCGTGTACGACGAGAAGCCAAGCATCGAGTGAAGAATCGACAGCAGGGCTTAAAATAATACAAGAACTGTGGGCCATGTGGACATGAAAGTGGGCTATATGCAATTAAAGAAGGCTTGTGGTGTGTGCTTGGAAGGACATTAAATGAAAAGAAAAAAAGAATAGTCAAGAATTGTGGGTTGGCCTTGTTGGGCCGTGTGTGTGTGTGTATGAGTTGAGAATTAATTTGAAGCAAAGAAGCCTTGTGTGTGCCATGTATTTGGACATTAAAAAAAAAATAGTGGGTCGGGTCTTTGATGTGACCCAACCATGCAAGGCTAACAAAGAGCCTGTGTGTGTGTGTGTAAGTTAGGCACTAGGTGTTGGCAGTGGGCAGCTGGAGTAAAGCAATTGAAAAAGAAAATAAAAGGGGGCAAGACATTTAATTAAAAGTGGGGGGCTAGACTTGTAAAGGAAGACAGCTAGGGTTTAGAGGAGGAAGTTGCTGTTGTGCATTGGGGGGCGCCGCTGGACAGCCAAGGAGACCTGAGCTACGACGCGTGAGACCTGAGCAGCTGCTCCTCTCTTCATGGCTTACCCATCTCTCCACTCCATTGCTCTCTCTCTCTCTCTCTCTCTCTCTCTCTCTCTATTTTAATTAATCTATTTAGCTACTTGATGTGCACTTTATTGTTATCTTAATGGATATTTTAATGTTGAGTTTATGTTGATTAATGCATTGAATATTTCCATTTACAGTATTGTTGGGTTTATCTTCTCTCTCTCTCTCCCTCTCTCTCTCTTTTCTCTCCCTCTCTCTCTCTCTCTCTCTCTCTCTCTCTCTCTTATGCACTTAAATATTTGGTTAAGTTATTTGCATGGCTAATTTTAATTTTGTTTAATTGAAATTCTCATTGTTGGAACATAAGAACTTGTTGGGTTATTATTATTAAAGTCATTTTGTGCTCTTATTTCAAGACATTGTTGGAATTTAATACTTGATTGAGTTATTATCTTCATTTAAAGTTAATGTTGGGATTAAGCTTTTGTTTAGGTCAATTAGTGTGCTAAGTATTTTTTCATTGTTGAATAACTCTTTTATTCGATAAATTTTTGATTAAGTTTTCTCTCTTTTCCTTGTTTTAAATTTGTTGTCTTATTTTATATTTTGAATATTCTGTTGGAATTTCTTTTCTTTATTGGTTTAAGTTTAGTAATGTTTATTTAAGACTTTGTTGAGCGTATTTATTGTTTAAGTTAGTTTGCTTTCATCTAGTTGAGTCATAGTTTACTTTCATTTAGTTTATTCATAGCATTGTGTTGAGTCGGCTTATTAATCTTATGTTATAGTTGAGGTTTAAGTTAAGTGTGTCCTTATTTAAATCTAATTAGTGAGGTTCTTCGTTTTGGTTTACTATTTGAGTGTGTAATTAGTGAGTTGTTTGGTTGGTTTATGCGTGTTAGGTTCATAGTTTAGGTTTCGCGTCATTTCAATTTCATAAAAAACTCTCACAATTCCTACGAAATTGAATTTGAACCATATTCAGTAAAATTTGTTTTCTTATTTTCTTCTTTTTTTTGTTTTAACACAAGTTTGGAATTAATCTGCATTCCCCGAGGAGACGATCTGGCCTTTGGACCAATTATTACACAACGTAATTCCTATACTTGGGATAGTCATTGAGCTAATCATTTTTAGAAGTGAGTCAAATCTTGTGCTGAATTAATTGATGGGAGCATGCCTTTGAATGAAAAATTAGAGAGAACTTTATCGGCAACACATAAGCTTCTAGTTAGGATGGATAAAATGAAAGCGATATTGAAGAATGAGAATAAGAAAGTGGCAAAGAAATTAATTGAATTAAAAGAATATCGTGCTACTCTAAAGAATAAGAAGATTAATAAAATATTTATGATCATCTGCATAAAAGAACAAATAAAAAATGATAAACCCTTAGGTGTCGAAAGAAATAAATTCTACAAAATGAGTCTATCTCTAAAATCCCACAGTCATAAAAACTCTAATGCCTCTTATGAACAAAATAGAACAAATAAGCAAACACCCTTGTATGCACGTAAAGCCTGCTTGTTTGATGAAATGAAAAGACACATTGGTTTTGCTTGCTTATGTAGGAGTGCCAGAGGTTTCGATAAGGAAATGATGTAGATGTTTATGGTGGCTAATTCCATAGGACAAGAGGGAGGAAGAGCTTAAATTGAATCTAAATAATCACCCTTCCTTGGATCATAGGATTAGCCATAGTGGGGTAGTGATGACCGATGGCTTGGGAAGTGGTTAAGCTTAGAAATCCTACAAATAGATCTCACCTTAATTGAAAAGTCATTAGTTATTCGTGTAAAGTAAAGAATAGGTTAAAATCAGGCTGAAATTTTGTTGTTGACTGAGTTCGGTCAACCATTTCGAAATGACCATGCAAATTCGGTCAACTATTGCATTGACTTTGACCTTTGGTAGACCATCGTTTTTAATCTGAGGAATTTCGGTTGCCTGAACCACCTTCGGTCTACCCCCCAGTCGACCAAACTTGAAACTAAATGCATTTCGGTCGATCAACCATTTCAGAACAAAAACCTTTCGGTCGACCAATCCTTGGAAACTGAAACATCACGTACAGTTTCGGTTGACCACCCTATGCTACGGTCGACCGAACACACACGGACTGTGATGAATTTGATGCGTCGGTCAACCAAACTTCTCTTTGGTCGACCGAATGTCGCGGGCCTATATATATTGGCCACATGTAAAGTTTATTTTCACCTCAAAATTAGAGAACTTTCCTCTATTTCTTCAACCTTTTCTCCTAAACCTTTACTCCAGCCTCAAAATCATTCCACCATTCTCCATGGCTAGGGTAGACGAACACGTTGATGCACAGGAGGTGGCCTACGTAGAGGACAGCTGGTTCATCTCTGGACAGACAAGAATCAGATACATGAGGGAATTCCGTCCTAAGGAGGTCATACTAGGTAAGATCCTCGATCTCTCTTTCATGGAGCAGCATTTCAGTAACGTTATGGACATGTTTAGATATCAAGGGTGGGAGTCACTCATGACATATCAGCTTAGTGGGCATTATCCCACCTTTGCTAGACTATTTTATGCCAATCTGGGAAATGATGAGGATGGATGTTACTCCCGAGTTTTGGAGACTGACATCAGATTTGATGCTGAGTATCTCTCCGACGTTCTTGATATTAGGCGGGGAGATTTTGAGTGTCTTGAATCAGTGTCCTCCTGGATAAATGAACAAGAGTTCTTTATTGGGACATTTGCAAACCAAGTTATGACTGTCCCATATGCAAACCCCAATCACCCTCCAGACTATAGGTCCTTCACTTTAGAAGCCAAGGTTGTAAAGACCCGAAAAATTAAAATGATTAAAATAATTAAAAAATAATAATAAATAGACAAATGAAAGGAATAGTATGGGAAAAAAAATAATAAATATATATATATATATGAAATAAAATGAAAATAGACTAATTATTAATTAGTTAATTAATTGAATATTATTTAATTGAATTAATAAATTAATTAAATGTTATTTAAATGAATTAATTAAGTAAATTATATGATGGGTATATATATATATATATATATATATATATATATATATATAAGGATAGGGTATATATATGGTAAAAGTAATAAGTGTGTGTCTATATATATATATATAATATAAAATAATATAAAGATAGAATTAAATGAATTGGATTTCAATTTGAAATCCAATTATTCACTTCAGATTCACGCCCCCCCTTCTCTGCAAATTGTTTTCTGCGCCAGCTTCTCTCTGCGTCTGTCCAAAGTCTCCATCTCCGTCTCTCTCCTTCTCTCAATTTCTCGACGAGTTTGCGGTAGATCGGGAAATGGAAGGTGCCGTTGGATTCCTAGTACCGTTGCTAACATTTCTACTAGAGCAGATTTCTCATGGGAACCACTTAGGCACTACTCCTGGACAAAGGTAATTTTTCTCCATTTTCCCAATTTCGATGTTAATATGTGGTTAAATCGACGATCAGGTACCACCACGTGGTCCTAATCAAGGTTGTCATCATTTTGGTGTAGGTAAACTTCTCACGCTCCGAACCCCAAAATGGGACCCAAGGGTGAGAAGTAACCTAACATGTCCCTGTATCATGCAAATCATCCACAGATACAGAACAAAGGATGAGGGTTCGACCCCGTGGGGTTCCCAGGCACCCTAAACACATCCAATCACAAACATGTACACAACGGAAAAAGTATTTCTATATCAACATATGCAGTACCATACCAGAGTCTATACATGAGCCAAACACAACTCTATCAAAATGTACAACGGGTGCCCAAATTCAACCCAAAATGGCAACCCAACAAAACTACAGTCTTAGCACTTACCCAAGCGCTAACGCAGTACACCGGCCACTACGCTCCTTACACCATGACACTAGTTCTAGTTACTTAAAGGATCTGTAAAAATGTACGTACAGCAAGGGTGAGACACCTCTCAGTAAGGAAGAATACAGGTTATATCGGTGTGTGGCATTTGAGTGTTATCATGACACAACATACATGCAGTTGAATGGAATCCAGTACTAATTCACACAGTGCGTTCACACACATATATGGCGGCCATTTATACGCAGCCCCATTATAATAACACACCTGATTGGTAACCTGGTGTCGTCACACCCATCAGCCCGAAGCCTATCCGCGACAACCAGCGTTGGCCTGTAGCCATCCGCGAAGCACGGCGCCACCGGCACATGGCTAGTCCTCGACTCACATGGCATCGTATCGGCACTAACTAATGGATCCACATCAGAACAGGCTCACTCCCTCGGATATAGAGCCGGACACTCTTGCCTACACGGTAGGCGATAAACACATGCCCTTGGATATAGAGCCGGACACTCTCAGTACTTGGACTCACTTTGGAATCGCGGTCCCATCAGCAATTCAATACATCACACACACATGCATGCTTATATAACCAAACAAACCATACTCATTTGGTAATCTAAATCATGGTTTTCCAAACAAATATAGTTTAAACACAGTCAAGGCATGACCATCCCAATCACGTAGTATAAATCACAAATATACTCAGTTTTCAACAAAACCCAAGATTTAGCCCGTCGCCCCCTTTTTCCCAAAACTGCATTAATGAAAAACCCATAGTTTTCCTCATTAGATCTCCCCCCAAATGAGTAGCCAAAACACACACAGGACCGTGGACAACAGTTCCACCGAGTCCGATTTCAAAAATAACCAATATAACACAGTTTTCCCTTACCTTAACCCCGTATAACAAAACACGAACTCCGAGGCTCCTAAACAGTGAATCGAGTTCCAAAACTTACAAATCACAGTATAGAAAATACTCACAAGACTAATACCTACAAAACTACCGGATTAGAATTGAAAACCGAGCCTTACCTTGATTTTTCACCAAACCCCGAAAATGTCCCAAATGAGATTCCGATCCGTAGAAGTTGTAGAGAATCCTTCCACGATCCTCATGGTAACTTTCGTTTCCCGATTCTGTCAACGATCGGCGAAGAAATCTAGAGAGAGAGAGAGAGAGAGAGTAGAGAGAGTTTAGAGAGAGAGAGAGAGATGAGATTGAAGTAACTTAGTAATTAAGAAATGAAAATTTCCTTTTATAGACCTTTGACCCGGCCCAATTTCGTCGACGAAATATCAGGAATTTCGTCGACGAAATGGTGCCTTCGTCGACAAACCCTGATATTTCCAACTTCCACCACTCGGCCTCTCTTCGTCGATGAACCTTTGAATTTCGTCGACAAAAAGTCTTCTACATTCATCGACGAATTCTAGCTTCGTCGACGAAATCTACAAAATTCCAATTTCTCACAATTCGGGTTCTTACAAAACTTCCAATTGTGGTTTTTTAGGCCTTACTCCAAAGCGAGAGTGGGATTTGGGAAATTTGGCAATTTGAGTATATTTGTGGGTATTACTATTTATTTAAGAATTATGGCCCTAGGAAATATTTAAATAAGATTTTATTTAGAAATAATTTAATGGAACAAGAAATTTAATTTTAGGGTCCGGGTGAGCGTCGCAGGCATCTTTTCGGGGTCCCTATTAGCGTAGTGCAAGAAATCAGGTAAGGGGAAAAATATATATTAAATTAGAATTTTTATGAATTTAATGGAAAAATAAATTGTGTTATATGTACATGTATATGTTTCAGTATGGGTAAAATGCCAACTATTTAAATTATATATATTTTTTGAGTTTAGGGTTGTTTATTAGATATGTATATGCGAAAATGAACTGATGAAAGTGAAAATATTTTTCAGAATAATTATGCAAGAAATTAAAAGTATTTTTCTAGTATATGAATGTTAATTGTGGGTTGGCTTATTTTCAGGCAATGTATGAATTTTACTGCTAAATTGTGTGGCATGAGTAAATATGAATGTTGTGTGGAAATATGTTATATGTATGAGATACATGATATACAGGGAATGAGCTGAGTATGAAAATGTTAAAGGAAATATGCTGCTTGTGTGTGTTAATGCAACCATGTAAACAGTTGAAATATGCTGGGTAAAACAGCTGAAATATGCTAGTTGAAACAGCTGAAAGTGGCTGGGTAAATGTATGACAGCTAAAATATGCTGGCTAAAGCAGTTGAAAGTGGCTGGGTAAATGTATGACAGCTGAAATATGCTAGGTAAAATAGCTAAAAGATAAGTATGAAATGAAATGAAATGAAAAGGGAAATGAATGAAATGGAAATGAAATGTGAAATGTGAACAATGTAAAATGGGAAAGATTCACTTAAAGTGAAATGCAATGCAATGTTAAGCCATGAATATGAACAGATGTGTATGATTGAATAATGATAGAAAGAATGATGTATTATGATATTAGAAGTATGTATGTACGTAGAACATGTTACGATTGGGCGAAGCGTACCTTTTGCTTGAGGGCTTGCTGAGTAAGGCGAGTGCACTAGTAGCTACAGATGTGGTAGTAGCCGCATAACGTATTAGAGCAGAGGGAACGTACTTGTATGGGCGGGTAGATTTCCCTATCCTTAGGGCCTTTGTCGATAAACTTTTTAATGAACTGTGTGAGTACGAGATCAATTTATTTCTTAAGGGCTTACTGAGTAAGGTGAGTGTCCTGGTATGCTTTAGTTGTGACCTTTGGGTTGCCAAATATATCAGAGCAGAGGGATGCTACTTGTATGGGCGGGTAATCACCCCTATCCTTGAGTAATCTCTTGGGTAAAATATCTTGCATGTGTTTGAATAGGATCAAAAAAAGGTTTCAGAAATTATGTTAAGATTTGAAAATGTTAAATATTATGTTGATTATAAACTCATGTTGGTCACACACTGTTTTAATATATTGTTTCTTCCCTTACTGGGATGTGTCTCACGCGAATATGAATTTTTCTTTTTTTCAGGATTTCCTCGAGATCGAGCTTTGAGAGCTTGAGGTTTTTATAGCATTATTGGGAAATAGAAAAATAAAAGGGTATATTTCTATGTTAATTTTGGGATGCAAATATTTATGTTTTACGTCCTTATATTTTAAGTCTGTGGAGAAAAGAAATTTTGTGAACTTACTGAAATGTTTTGAAGATATATGTAATTATGGAAATGCAGGTGTTGAAGAATATTATGGTCTATGGATAGAACTAGGAAACTCTAGTATTATTTGTATAATTGAGGTTTATAGTTGTGTTTTTCGCTGCGTATGTATGGTTTAATCATGGAATATCAGAGATTTTATTAGGTATAACGCACTGGACCCGGTTTAAGGGTTCGAGGCGTTATAGAGGGTATCAGAGCAATGTCCAGCTGGAAGTGTTAGAGTATTAGGTTAGAAATGATTTATACCAGAGTATAGGAAACAATTAGGATAAGGATGCTAGATTGATAGGTTAGATTAGATGTTGAGAAGTAGGTATTGTGCAGGGAAGTATAGGATTTTGTCTCATAACTTGGAGGCAGAAATCCCTTGGCGGACTTCTGTGATTTTCTGATTCAGTCGACGGTCTGAGAAAATCATGGCAAATCCATCGACGGTGATGTTTCCTAGTCGTGAGATTGGTCCTTATATGGAGACCTTGGATGTGTATTGGATTTAAAGTATATAATTATGTTGTTGAGATTGTGGTATGGGATATAGTAAACTGTAGAATTATGGAAATGAAAGACCGGGTAACAAATTTCGAGGACGAAATTTCTTGAGGAGAGAATGTAAAGACCCAAAAAATTAAAATGATTAAAAAATAATAATAAATAAAATAATAAATAAACAAATGAAAGGAATAGTATGGGGAAAAAATAATAATAATAATTATAATATATATATATATATGAAATTAGACTAATTATTAATTAGTTAATTAATTGAATATTATTTAATTGAATTAATAAATTAATTAAATGTTATTTAAATTAATTAATTAAGTAAATTATATGATGGGTATATATATATATAGGATAGGGTATATATATGGACCAAAATGAACACTTTTAGTGTGTTCAGTCGACTCAACCCAAACCATACAGACTATTTAGTCAACCAAACCTCCCAGGGTCAATAGGTTGACTATTTGGTCGACCATTTTTAAAATGAATTTGAATGGTCTGGTCGACCGAATTGGCACGTGGCTGATTCCTAATGCCCCAGTCAACCGAACTTCCAATTGAAAAATGACCTAATCGACCGAACCACTAAATTTGGTCAACCGAACATGTCCTGGTCGACCAAACCTCAAAGGGTCCAAAATCGCACAAATACGGTCGACCGAACCTACTGTTCAAAAATGCCTCAGTCGATCAAACTTGGCAATTGGGTTGATCGAACTTTAAATTTGGTCGACCGAACCTCTCGGGTTGGCAAATTTTTACCGTAGTAAATTAGGGTTATTTTTCATTAAACTCAATTAAACATTTTCAAAAATTCCCAGTGTGTCCTCAACAATTATTTTTCCCCAACCCTATAAAGACCTCCTCATTTGTCATAATTAAGAGAGGATTAGGGTTTTAGATTAGCCAAATTTCTTCAAAAATTTTATTGGGCAAAATCATTTATACTCCCATATCTTTTCAAATATGTTGTCAAAATCTACCTCACATACTCATCTAGCCATTTATTTTGAGTGAGATTAGTTTTTCATATTCATCTTACAAGCTTAAACTCTCCCTCACTTGTATTTGATTGTGCATTGATTTTTAGAGAGTAGCTTAAAGTTTTTCCTATAATATTTCACTTATAAATATTGGATTGGGAAAAACTCTTGCTTGGCTTAAGATCTTGCATCCTTATTGCAAGGTTCATAAGCTTGCTTTGTGCTTTGACAAAAATATTTTTAGCAAGCTTAAAGCCTAATATCTATTGTGCTTTACATTTGAGAAATATTATCATGATATTTGTTTAGGGTAGTCGAGACTATTTGACTATTCACAATACAAGCACATTTGCTTGATATCAAAAGTCTCACTCTCACGTACACACATTGACATACATATTATTGAGAGTTAACACATTGGTTAAAAAAATCTCACTTGGGCTTCACATCCTATCATTTGTGAGTGCATTGATTACATCGTGCATTGATTACAAATATGCTTCTAATGTATTTCCCTGTGTTATTCAATTTACTATGAAATATATCTCCCTGTGTTATTTAATTTACTTCTCCCCTTTGCTAATGTATATCTGTGTTGTTGAATTAAATTTCAATTTGAACATACACAGAATGTCAATTTACATATATATGGATAAGCAAAGCAGTCATTAAAGTTCAAAGGTTTATGTGAGCATCAACATGTCTCATGTGTCCATAAAAAAAAAAATTTAACATGCAATCACCAAGCTTTGAGTTTAATATCAAATGTGAGAAAAATCTGCCAAATGTGAAATGTTTAACCAAATATTAATGTTAATGTAAGTTGCTCCCCCTTAATTATGCAGTCTAATGTAATTCTAGGCAACTTCTCGACTATGCATCAAACCTTATTCATGTCTAATTTGGATAAACCTATCCTCCAGAAGTGATTTCGTGAATATGTCTGCTCATTGTTCATCTGTGCATACAAACTCAAGTGTCACATCTCCATTTTGCACACGGTCACGAGGAAAATGATGTTGAATTTCTATATGTTTAGTTCGTGAATGTGATATAGGATTCTTTGAGATGTTTATTGCACTCGTATTGTCGCATCTTATAGGAACTGCGTCATAGTGTAGTCCAAAATCCATAAGTTGTTGTTTCATGAACAGCGTTTGAGCACAACAACTTCTAGCCGCTATATATTCTGCCTTAACTATGCAAAGAGCAACTGAATTTTGCTTCTTTGAAAACCAAGATACTAACGAATGTCCTAAGAAATGACTTGTGCCACTCGTACTTTTTCTATCAACTTTGCTACCGGCAAAATATGCGTCCGAATAGCTAATAATCTCAAGGGAGGTATACTTAGGATACCATAATCCAACTTCAATGGTTCCAATCAAATATCTAAAGTATTCTTTTAATAGCTAATAAATGAGACTTTTTAGGTGTAGCCTGAAATCTTGGGCACAGACATATGCTAAACATTATGTCAAGCCTGCTGGTAGTCAGATAAAGTAGGCTACCAATCATCTCATGATAGAGCTTAACATCTATTGGTATGCCTTGTTCACCTTTGTCTAATTTTAAAGAAGAGCTCATTGGTGTTCCTAGAGTTTTACCATCTTCCATATTAAACCTTTTAAGCAAGTCTCTAATATACTTTGAGTGATTTATAAAAATTCCATGTTTTGCTTGTTTGATCTGATGTCCTAGGAAGTAGTTAAGTTCTCCTATCATGCTCATATCAAATTTGTTTTGCATACACTTTGCAAACTCATTGCACAAATCTTCATTTGTTGCTCCATATATGATATCATCTATGTATACTTGTACTAGGAGCAAATTTTCATTTTTAGCTTTTATCAAGAGTGTTGTATCAATCTTTCCTCTAGTAAATCCATTTTCTAGTAGAAAATTGCTTAACCTTTCATACCAAGCTCTAGAAGCTTGCTTTAAACCATACAAGGCTTTAGTTAGTCTATAAACGTGATTTGGATGCTTATGGTTTTCAAAACTTGGGGGTTGTTCTTCATATACTTCTTCACTTATGTAACCATTTAAAAGTGCACTTTTGACGTCCATTTGATACAGCTTGAAATCCTTAAAAGCAGCATAAGCTACAGCATTTAAATGGCTTCCATTCTAACTAAACGTGCGAAGGTTTCCTCAAAATCTATTCCTTCCTTTTGGTTATATCCCTGAGCTACTAGTCTTACCTTATTTCTAACAACTATTCGATGCTCATCTTTCTTGTTCTTATATATCTATTTTGTTTCAATGGCTATCTTATCCCCATGTCTAAGGACTAATGTCCAGACTTTATTTCTCTCAAACTGATTTAATTCTTCTTGAATAGATATAACCCATGATTCATCCTCAATCGCTTCACTCAAATTCTTAGGTTCTTCTTGTGATAAGAAAGCAAAATGACTAATCATATTTCTAAGTGAGGACCGTATAGTTACTTCACGAGATGGTTCTCCTATAATTTGATCTATAGGATGATTCTTTATGTACTTCCATTCTCTAGGTGGTTCATTAATCTCTTTTTCCTCCTGATTATCTTTAGAAGATATTTCTTTAACTTCACTGTTCTTATCTGAATTATTTTCAATAAATAGTTTTTCAAATTCCTTATTAATGTCAATTTCATCCTCATTATTCTTTTGAGCAAATTGATTGGATTCATCGAATACAACATGAATGGATTCTACAACGGTTAATGTTCATTTATTATATATCTTGTAGGCTTTACAATCTAAGGCATATCCTAAAAAATACTTTCGTTAGATTTCACATCAAACTTTCCTAAATGTTCATTGTCTCTAAGTACAAAGCACTTGTAGCCAAATACATGGAAATATGAGATGTTTGGTCTGCGCCCATTGTACAATTTATATGGAGTCTTATTTAGAGATGGTCTAATTAGTACTCTATTTAGAACATAATAGGCTGTATTTACTACCTCAACCTAGAAGTACTTTGGTAGTTTGTGTTCGTTAAATATAGTTCTGGTCATTTCTTGTATAGACCTATTCTTTCCTTCAACAACACCATTCTGTTGTGGTGTTCTAGGAGTTAGAAAATTATGAGTTATTCCTAATGAATGACAGTATTCTTCCATACCTTGTTTTTTAAATTCTCTACCCCTATCATTTTGGATTTTAGTGAAAGTATATCCCTTTTCATTTTGAATTTTCTTGCACAGTTTAATGAATTGTTCACATGCTTCATCTTTGTGACCTAAAAATAGTGCCCATGTAAATCTAGAATAATCGTTAATGATAACAAATGCGTATGATTTTCCTCCTAAGTTCTGAATTGAGTTTGGACCAAATAGATCTAAGTGTAGCATTTGGAGTGGCCTAATAGTAGAGATTACTTTCTTCTTCTTGAAACTAGATCTTGCCTGTTTTCCTAGTTGACATGCATCACTGTCTTTCACGAATTTTGTCTTAGGCAATCCCTTAACTAAGTCTCACTTAACTAGTTTAGATATTAAGTCCATGTTTGTGTGTCCTAATCTCCCATGCCAAATCCAACTAATTTCATTTATAGCAGAGAAACATGTCACACATTGAGAAGTTAAGTTATTAAAGCTGATGGTATATACATTTTCATGATGCTCAGCAGTGAATAGAATTTTGTTATTAGTTTTATGCCCAACAATGCACTTGTCATGTTCAAAAGATACTTTATAACCTTTATCACACAGTTGACTTATGCTTAATAAGTTATATTTTAAACCATCAACTAGTAAAACATCATCTATAAAGAGTGATGAATCATTACCAACTTTACCTACACCTATGATCCTTTCTTTTGCATTATCACCAAAAGTGACAAATCCTCCATCCTTTGTTGTGATGGATGCGAATTTAGCTTTATCCCCAGTCATATGCCATAAACATCCGCTGTCCATATACCATCTATCTTTCGAGGAGGATGATCTCAAGCATACCAGCAACAGACATTTAGGTAACTGTTTTTGGTACCCATTTTTTCTTGAGTCCACGGGGGTTACTGCTTGACTCTCCTTTAACTCTCCATACCTTTTTAATTTTAACATCCTTATTCTTAAAAGGACAATTAAATTTTATATGACCCATCATTTTACATTTAAAGCATGTAGTATATTTATAATAGTCTTTTGATGGAGCATAAGGTTTTGATTCTCTTACAAAATAACCATGTAAAGATGTTTTTGTTTCAAATTTTCCTTTCCATTAAAACCAAGTCCTTCTTTACTTAGGGAATTTCTTTGTGCCCCAAGAAGTCTTTCAAAGTTACTCTAACCCTCTATGAATTTATGAATAATTTTAGAATTGACTTTCAAATTTCTTTCCAATTCCTTGATTTCTAAATCCTTTTCTTTTATCACAGATGCATGGAATTCATTCTGTTTTTCATTATGCTTTAAGAGTTCTTTTACTTTACATTTCAAATCAGAAATTTTCTTAGTTTTCTTCTCAAGCATTTTAAGAGTGTATAAATATTCTTATTGCAATTCATTATAAGAAAGCATGTTATTTTCATTTTCAGAATCGCTGGAATAATAAGAAGATGCTGAGAAAGATGATTATACCTCAATATCATCATGTGCCATTAGACACAGATTTGCAATCTAGTCATCACTAGATTCAGATTCTAAACTATAGGTAATGTGAGTATCCCAACCAACCATTAGTGTCTTCTTTTTCTTTTTGGAAACTTTCTTCAGCTAGGGACAATCTGGCTTGATATACCCAACTTCTCTATAGTTATAGCATGTAGGAAGATCATCTTTTTGCCTCCTCTTTCTAGACTCTCCTTGTTCTGATTTCGAGTTTCAAAATTTTCTATTAAACTTCTTATTCTTCTTCAGGAACTTTCCAAACTTCCTTGTTAGAAAAGCCATGTCATATTTTGATTCTGAATTACTTCCTTCACTAGAGCTGCTAGACGATGCCTTAAGAGCTGTAACTCTCTTTGCTTTATTCTGCTAATTTTTTATCTCATTTATCGCTAGCTCATAAGTGATGAGCGATCCGATCAGTTCATCAACTGACATCTCTTTGAGATTCCTTCCTTCGGCTTTTGCAGTAGCTTTAGCTTCCCATACTAGCGGTAGTCCCTCAAGGATTTTCCTAATTAACTCATAAGTAGGGTAAGATTTACCAAGAGCATTTAATGAATTCGTGATGTGTGTGAATCTATTGTACATGAATTGAATAGACTCATCAACAATCATTTTAAATGTCTTATATTCAGTAGTAAGCATATCTCTTCTACTATCTTTTACTTCCTTAGTGCCTTTATATGTTACTTCTAATTTTTCCCATATCTCTTTAGCAGTTTTACAGGCCATTACCCGATTAAACTCATTAACTTCTAGTGCACAGTATAGGAGGCTTATAGCAGTAGCATTTATTTGAACAGATTTCCAATCTTCATCAGTATACGCATCTTCAGTCTTAGGTACATTTACTTTATCAACTACTTTCATAGGCACATGGTTTCCTGTAGAAACTATTCTACACACTTTCTAATAAAAATTTAAAAGATATATACTCATCCTTCGTTTCTAGTAGGTGTAATTTACATCGCAAAAAATTGGTGGTCTAGTGGACGAGTATCACTCACCGAATAGGGTTACACCAGTGTGTGCCATTGTGATCTTTTACAAAAATAACAGTTAAGTCTGTGTATACTTGTTCTGATACCTAATGAGAATTACGGTGTTATCCTAAGAGGGGGGTGAATTGGGTATTTTAAAAAATACGTCCTTTAGGTTCTAATTTTGAAAACTATCAATTTCAAACTTGCAAGCTACTCACAACCACCTCAATGTTGCACAATTAATTAATTTTATGTGTGTCTTTATCAAGCATACAATATTACCCAATTACTCACACACTTACTAAAAGTTCAACACATACACAATGAGATTACGCGGAAATTAAAGAGGGGTAAGGGTGAGAGAGATGAAAACTCGATTCTTACGAGGTTGGGCCTACCCCAGCCTACGTCCTCACCTTGAGCAACCCACTCAAGGATTCCACTAAAAGTCTGCTCCTTTAACTGGGACGGAGCTTCTCTTACAACTTGCTGCTTACAAGAGACATAGCTTCCTCCTCAATTCCAGTTCACAGCCCGAACCGTGTATACAAAATAAAGATTACAATTTCTGCAACAACTTAAAATGCTTCTAACCAAGCTAGTGAGTACAAGATAAATCCTAACACATAATCATATGATAAATACATGAAGCTCTGTATGTATGTAATAATACAATCTTTATAAGAAGAATTATATGCTTCACAAATCTACCTTTTTATCAATATCTCCCAAAAATAATTTTTATAAATAAATGCTTTGGAGAACTTAGGGTTTGGGTTCAAATCACTTTATGTAAAAATACCAAATAAGATCTTTAAAAAAAATAGTCTTGAATATTATGCAGATCTAAGTTCTTGCTATCAAATAACTTGTAAGATTAAATCCTTGAACAAAAATATAACTTTGAATATTTCAAAGATTTAAAACACTATTTCTCAAATACTTTTTGCACCAATAAGATAGATCTCTTTGGATACAAATATAACTTTGAATATCCCAAGGATTAAGAACTTTAGAAAACTATTCCCAAAAGATTTTTCAAATAAATAGCTATGGGAAAATTAGTTTCTTACATCCAAAAAGATTTTTCAATAAACGAATAATGGAGAAGATGACTGAGCAATAAAAAATTTGAAAGCTCAATAAAATATTTTTCCAAACCTCAAGATCAAACCAGATTTAGCAGAATTTGTGTGTGTATTTTCTTAAATCTTGAATATGCGAATGCCCAGACAAATGTGACTTCTTTGTAGTGCAGGCAATGATTCTTAGCAATATGTTCAAAACTTCTCAAAGGTATGCCAAAGATTGATGCAATAAGCTCAAAGTTCTTAAGAGATAGGTAAAAAGTGGTGCTATAGGGTTTAGAAATTATTTTTATAAGTGTTCTCAACCCCAGATTAAATCTTCACCGTTGGATCATTTAAAAACAAGAGTTTTCGTTTGTGTCCGCACTAAAACATGAATTAGTATTCCGACCTTCGTCGAAGAATGGGTACGTTCGTCGACGAGTGTACAACACTCATTCGTCGACAAGGCCATGAGTTCGTCGAGGAGAGCACTTTCTGAACTTTATGGGCTCTCGGTATTTTTTCGTCGATGAGACAACACTATTCATCACTGAGTGGTCTTCATGAGTTCGTCGACAAGGCCATTGGGTTCGTTGACGTGGCCTCTAACATTTGCCTCTAAAAATTTATTGAACCTAGAGCTATTGTAAATGTATCATCCATGAAATGTATGAGTCCTAAGGTCTGTCTAGGAAATTGCTTAAGCTTCGAGTTATATCATATGACATATGTAAATACATTCAATTCAAAATACCCATTCCCATTAAAGATCTTGAACTTGAAGCTTGCTTCATCATCCTTTCATTCCTTTAGTTCCATGGATTACGCCAAGTGATATGTACTTTAGGTTCCTCGTGGCTTCCATACAAGTTTACTGTTTGTGCATTCTACATCATGATCCTGTTCACAAACTCACTTGCACAGGTCGAATACCAAGTGATTTGTCATTATCAAAACATGATTGGACTCATAGAGTCAACAATAGTCATGGAACCTGTTATTAGTAATAAGAGATTTGTGAAAATGTGGTGAATGAATTTGTGTTTCACACTTAACAAAGAGACATCAAGGTCCTTTTTTATAAGAACTGAAGATTTCTTCAAGTGCTTTACCCTTTTTTAACTCCACCATGGATCAAATCCTCTTATAATATAGGTAAAAAACATTAAAAATATCCTTGAATTCAACATCCATATGTGTTCCAAAGACATAGAATCTTAAGATGGGGATAAGTAAGGTTCCTTTCTACTTAAGGTTGGAGTAAAACAACCTAATCTAGTTTGAAAACACAAGATATGTAAAATGACAAAACTTTAGCTAGCCTTGCACTTCAAATAGTTCCCTAATTTTAAAGTCACTGTTTTCAAAACATTCAAAGTCTATTCTCTTTGGAGGCAGTAAAAGTTGAGGTGCAATCCCAACAGGGGGATGAATTAGGTATTTTTAAAATTTATCGTAGAAGCTTAATCAATTTTAAAACTAATTTTACCCGTGCTCTAACTTCTTAACAACAATAGTATTCTCAAATGATAATCTTTGAACCTAAGATATAGTCCCAATAGGGGGGTGAATTGGCATATTTAAAAATTCCTTAAATCCTTTTTAAGAGCTCTTGTCCCTTTTTGAATCTTTTAAGGATTTCTTGTATTTTTGTTAATCGGGCAATCCACACAAACTCTTATTTTCTCTAATCAATCCACAATTACAACAACCACAATCAATCAATTAACTATTCAAGTAAAACAACCATTCCACTAGATATCAAGTTGCAATATTTAGCGGCCCTATATATGAAAGTGCAATTCCTGTAGTTGGGTTTTGAATTTGAATATTTAGAATAACATCCGATCACTTTTACAATATTAGAATTTAAATAAACCTTCAGCTAATAGGTTTTGGGATGTTAACCAATTAACGTACTTCCTTTCGGTTTCTGCAAAAGATCAATTAACCAACGTACTTCCTTTCGGTTTCTGCAAGCCCAAGAACAAATTAGGATTTGGGTTTACTTAATTTCCAATACGTGCTACTTTGATGATTTAAAGTATTAAACCATCCACGCAGGTTATATCGTTGCTGAAATTAAAAAAGAGTAAGGGAAAGAGTGACACCACCACTTTTACGAGGTTCGACTTATACCTAGCCTACGTCCTCGCCTTAGGTCAACCACCTAAGGAGTTCAGAATACCTTGTTCCTTCCGAATGGAACAAAAACCTTTACACACTCCTGCAGTAGGCTAGAGTGCGCCTCTCCAAATGATATACCCTCGTTTGGTCACTCCTTCAATTAGGCTAGAGCAGCACCACGTTAGGCGATATCCCCTCGCCTAGCCAACGATCCAATAGACCTGGAATCGTTACAATCTACAAGAGTACAAGATAAATTCTATGTACAAAACCACTCTCAAAATTTAGAACATGTTGTACAAATTAAATTCTAAATCGTACTTCAAAAACCAAAGCTAAATAGAAAATTTGAAGCTTTAAAGGTTTAGAAGTCACCGATGGTTCTTAAAAAAAATTGACTGCAACTTGGAACTAAGCTTTTGATTTTTCAATCCACCAAAATCGTAGAGTTTTTCTCCAGCAAGATGATGTGAGCAAAAAGAAATTAAGGAGAATTTCAGTGCAGGAATAGCTTCGGCTTATAGCTCGTTTGATCTATTGGCTTTCTTTGCTTGTCCATTTTTTCATTGCTCAAAGGAGGTATTTATAGACGTTTTCAAAGAAAAGTTTCCTCATTTAATTAGGTAACTTTTCAAAAAGTATTAAATTATAGAATAAATTTTGAAATTCAAAATTTTGACAGTCTTCCCATTGAGTTTTAAAAATCAGTTCCGAGTGGCAGTCGCCTGCCATAGTGAAAACTATACAACCAGAAGGTTGGCAGTTGCCTAGCTTGACCACCCAGGCGACTGACAATGCCTAGGCAATCGCATGGCACCCTACTACCTCCCAAGTTTACTTCTTCTAAAATTTGACAGTCTGCTACCTATATAGGGCAGTCGCTTGGCTCTCAGTCTTTCCCTTATATTCTTTGAAAACTTTTCTTCCCTTGAGACCTTTGTTACTTTTATTTCAAAAACATATTTTAAAGTCTTTAAAAAATGTGTTTCTTAGTTTATTTTGATTTATAAGAGCTACACATATCTAGATAGTAATGACTTTGAAGTACATACAACAATTCTTCTAATCATGATCTCCTTAATCACTAAGTCCTTCAGCCTCTCGAGGTTCACTTTTGACTTTAAGATTTGCTTGGCCTTTAACCTCTTCATTTGTCATTCATTGCTTCAATATTCTGAGGAGTTTCCACTAGATTGACATTGATCTTCAACTTATCAACCGTGAGTGTCCTTTTACCTAGATCTGAAGTCAAATCACTTAACACCACATGTTAAAGCATCATTCATTTTGTTACCATCAAAACAAGATTGAAAAGCCCAGTTAGGCCAACAATCTCCCTTTTTTTTATGATGACAAATGAGGAGCAAAAAATATGAATAAGTGTTAAAAAAAAGCGTCCCCTCACAACTAGCATTATTCTACTCCTACTTACAATAAGCATTATTTTAACAATTTGTGGATTCAAGACCAATCATGCTTATTGCTCAATTTTTCATTCTTATTATGCTCAACATGCTCAAATATGATTTTTCACTATCATGCTATCATGCTCAACATGCTCAAATATGATTTTTCACTATCATGCTCAAAATTTTTGCTCAAATACTACTCTCCCTTTTGACATCAATTAAAAAGAGTAAATATTCAAATGAACATATGATCACATACTTCTCAATCATGCCAAAATTCAATATCATATTTCATATTGGGCATTCTTATTTCATATATGTTGTGACATCTTTGAATTTTGAATCATGCATATGGTTCCCAACATTCAGATTTATGAAAGAAAAAATACTTAAAAAAATTACATTTGTCATGCATAATGCATCATTCAAATACCAAAATCATGACAATATTACCAATGCTCATAATTATGTTGTATTGCTCTAAAATCAAGTGATATATTCATGGATACCAATATACATCTTAGATATTCATGTTGAAGTTTTATCATGCACTCCTCATAAATGCTAATTTTTCATTTATTCATGTGACCATAAGCATACATGGTCAAAACATTTCAAAAATCATGTTTTATACTTAATAAATTTATGCTCAGATTTTCAAAATACCAATTTCAAGATACCAATTTTTCAAACATCCACATGTAGCATGCTTTATATTACATATCATGAGCCTATTTTTCAAACAACAAGGAAAGCAATCCAAGTTATACAACACTTCAAGGTACATGCCAAAACAAACTTCGATCACACAAAGAAACAAACCCTAGGTCAGTTGACTGACACTTTTAAGTTTCACAAACAAGTCAAAGGTTGCCCTGTCAGTCAGTCGATTGACCTCAGTGTCAATTGGTTGACTGCTTTCGGGTTCAAGGCAATCTACCTCAGTCAGTCGGCTGACCTCAGGGTCAGTTGGCTGACTGCCTCTGTTCCAAAAGAAAAATACTTCTGTTAGTCGGCTGACCTTAGAGTTTGTTGGCTGACTATAGATTTTTCTTTAAGTTTTGTCATTTTAGTTTGTTTCTCTACTATGTAGTGGCCAAATACTTATGCAAAGAGGTCAATTTGCTTCTGATTTTATTTTCTTTTTGATTTCATATGAACTCCAAAATTTGCTTTGCAAAACTTAATGTTTTCTAACTTAAGCCTTGTACAATTCATTCATTAATGTAGGCCAACAATTTTCATTAGTTTTAATATGATCATTAGGCTTCTTAAAACTCATCTTTTCATATCAACCGATTCAATATCCTTGTAGAAGATGTGTTTAAGTTTCTTTCCTAGATTCTAAAAGGAATACCTAAAATCTATGGAGTCCTTGATTTTTGAACTTGAATTATCTTGGTATCCATATTTTCTTAAGTATTGATGGTTTAACAGGAGAAGTTTCATTTACTTTCCAGACTTGTTTAATTTTCACATATTTCCTCTTTAATGGACATTCAAACTTTATATGTCCCTTCTTCTTACTTAGGTAGCATATAGTATGAGTATAGATATTAGAAGAGGTGCTAGCATAATTTTTTGAGGCTTTTGTAAAGTATCCCATATAGAGATTCTTTTTTCTTTTATTCTCAATTCCATTAACTCCTATGCCTTCTTTGTTTAGGGACATTATTTGTGATCCAATTATTTTTATCAAAATTTTCTTTCCTTCTAGTAAAATTGTAAAAGACCTTTTCTTTACCTTCAATTTGGCTTTTGAGATTATTTATCTCTATATCTTTCTTTCCATCAACATTTGCTTGTGATTTCACTATTTCTTGAGACAAGTTATTGATTTTACTTTATAATTCAGAAATGTATATGTCTTTCTCAATTTCCATATAAGTTTGGAGTCTTAGATCTTCTATTTCTTTCATCAATTTTTCATTCTTGCTTTCTAACTTCTTGATTTTCAAATCTTTTTCATTTTCAGCAAGATTTTTAGCTTCTAACTCTTTCGTAACTCCTTCATTCTTATTTTTCAATAAGGTGTATCGTTTAGTCACATTAACTAACATCTTATGAACCTTGAATAAATAATTTTGAAGTTCTTCATAAGATGGCATACTCTCATCATCATCAGATTCATTAGATGAAGCACTGTCATATTCATTATCTGATTTGGATGAGGAACAATGTTCTTCATCGTCGTCCCATTCCATATAAGCAACCTCTTGGTTACTTGATTCATCATCGGAACTACTTGTATCTAGATTATCCCAAGTGAATTTCATTGCCTTTTTCTTTTTGGAATCCTTCTTGAGTAGTGGACATTCCGGTTTTATATGTCCAACTTTGTTGCAATTCTAACATGTAGGAATTTTATTTCTTGATTTCTTCTTGCTAATTTCTTCTTCATCTAATTCAGAGTTTTGGTTTCTTCTTTTGAATTTGTTTTTCCTTCCAAGAATTTTTGTAAGTTTCTTGGATATGAAGTCTAGTTCATCTTCATCCATCTCTTCTTCACTACTAGAGTTTTCTTTTGAAGCTTTAAATGCTATAGATTCTTGAGCCTTGGTTTTTCCATTCCTATCATTCATTGACATTTCATATGTGAGTAGAGAACCTATTAGTTCATCTAAAGAAGTGGTTTTAAAGTTCCTACCTTCTGTTATTGCAGTAGCTTTCGGTTCCCAAATAGGTGGAAGTGCTCTTAGAATTCTGCGGATCATCTCATGGGTGGAATAAGTTTTTCTTAAGGCACTTAGTGAGTTTATGATATGGGTGAACCTAGTGTACATGCTTGTTATACTTTCATCGGAATTCATCCTAAAAGCTTCGTGTTCACTAGTTAACATATCAATTCTACTTTCCCTAACATCTCCCATGCCTTCATAGGTTACTTCCAATTTATCCCAAATCTCTTTAGCTGTTTTACACGCCATGACTCTATTAAATTCATTTGCGTAAAGTACATAGTATAAGGCTGTAACAACCTGGGAAATTTTAAACAATTTAAAATAATAAGGAAGATGGAAGCAGAAGAAGGAATAAATTTGAAAGGTGGCAGCAAGCATTCATCGATGAATAGACTAGTTTCGTCGATGAATGTTTTTCTTAGCTCGTCGACGAGGGTACGTGTCTCGTCGACAAGGAAGTACCGAGAGGTGTTTTTTGCATGACTGAAATTCGTCGACGAGTTGATTGTCTCGTCGACAACTGTACACTAGGACTCATTGACGAATCGACGTGTCTTGTCGACGAGTCCCTGCGTATAAATAGTGGATTTCTTTCAATTATGCGGGAATTCTCTACATGTTTTCTCTCTCTCACTAATATTCGGCACTACCACCTTCTCTTTTCAATTTCGGGTTGAACTTCCACCACTTCGAATATCTGAGGGCACCACGACACTCCTGGAAGAGTTCTCTACAAATCTGCTAGAGTGGATTGTCGGTGGGACTAGTTAGGTATTCATCCCAAATTTAAGGTAAGGTTTTTTATGTAAAATTTGGCTTTACCCTAGTTATAGGAAATATTATATACGAAGAAATACTGAAATTTAGTTCTGGGAGATGTGGTTTTCAGGGCGTTGAACGGGGAACCCTGCGAGTGCAGGACAGGTTATTTTAGGAGGCTTTTCAGGAATTAGGTAAGGGGAAATATTTTATAATAGCTTTTTAGTAATTATTAAAATTACTAATTTTGGGTAAAAATCCTACATATACATGTATAATTTTTCTAAATCAAACTGATATTGAAAATACTGTTTTAATTATAGAAGTATTAAATTGGGAAAAATTGTGTGGTTGAAACCACTTTGATCATTAAATGATTGTTGAGCTTAGTGGAATGAGGAAATTGTTTAAATTGTGAATGTCATTTGACTGAAATTCTTGTCTAGTTGAATACACTGATTGGATTGTGAACATGGTTTGGTTGAAAATACTGGATGATTGAGTATACTATGGTATTTGCGTGGACATGGTTGATTGGTCAGGTTTGTGATTGATCTGTGGTGTGGTTCATGTAAATGATGATATAACGTTGGCAGTGGTATGAGGAGGTCATTATATCGTACCTGGTATAACCGTCATATAACGTTGGGAGTGGTATGAGGAGGTCGTTATATGGACGTTTATACTGGGAGGTAAACATTGGCAGTGGTATGAGGAGGTTGTTTACCTATTTATCATGAATAGGGTGTTTGTTTTGTAATCTATATGGTTTGAGTAGTCCTGTGTGGACATTTATACTGTTTTTGATTAGTCATGTGTGGACCAGTCCTCTGTGGACATTGATGTTGTAGTTGAGCAGTCCTGTGTGGACATTTATACTCTGCTTGATTAGTCCTGTATGGACCAGTCTTGTGTGGACACTGATGCTACGTGATTTTATCCTGTGTGGATTGATTATGATATGGGCATATGCATGAAATTCCATGAAGCGATTATGTTGGCTATGTACGAATGTTAATTAATTAGGTATTTAGGGTAAGTAGATTACTCCAACCGAGGCCTTGCTGAGAAAGGCGAGTATTTTGGTAATTAATTGTGGGTACCAGAGTAGAGGGAAGCCACTTGTGTGGGTGGGTGATCTTGCCTAGTCTTGGTAGCTTTACCTAAATACACAACTCGAGAGCTTACTGAGAAAGGTGAGTGCCCTGGTGTTAGCACTAGAGCAGAGGGAACCTACTTGTATGAGCGGGTAAATTTTTCTATTCTCAGCAACTAACCTTAAAATACTAAGGGTTATGGTTATGTGGTTTGAAGATAAAGACGTTGATCTTGTGTGATTATGGGCATGTTATCTGCACTTCTTGTGAACTGTGTGTACACTTTAGATGAATATTTTAATTATATTATAAACACTTCAACCACACACAATTATAAATATTTCTTCCTTACTGAGAGGTTTCTCACCCCGTCATATGCTAAATATTTTCAAGTTACCCAGGTGATCGAGCTTACATAGCTCCAGAATGGGGTAGTTTTGTGAGTTAAATATAGAAAATCAGACATGTATTTAGTTTATGTTTAATTTGTATTAATTTTGGATTTATAATATGAAGGATTAGATTATAATTATTATGGATTAATGCATGTAAATATAGTTCTCTGGTAGTTTCTGTTGATGATATTTATTATTTTTGCAGTGTGAATGGTATTAGAGACGGGTGTCGGTCTCCTAACGAAATGGGCCCCGCGTGGTGGGTCTAGGGCGTTACAGTTGGTATCAAAGCATAACGTCCTTACGAACTTTGGAAAACTAATACCAGAGTATAGGTTGAGTTGAATGGGGGTAGGAATGGGTAGATTAGGGTGTTGATAGGAGTTTGAGTTGTTTCCTAGCTTGGAGGCAGAAATCCCTTGACGGACTTCTATGATTTTTTGAATCAGTCAACGGTTTCAGAAAACCATGGTAAATCCACCGAAGGTCTTGTTTCTGAGTTGAAGAATTAAAATTTGGAATTTTATTTTGAAGGTTAAGAAGTTTGTGGATAAATTGACGTGGATGTTTAATTGAGGATATGGATATCAATTTGGTTATAGTTTATGTGATTATGATATATATAAAGATGTGGAAATTTTTAAATTGCTTTGTTGTACACTTATATTTAGGGATGGATCCTAGAGGCAGGGGTGTGGATAAAGAAGGAGGAAGTGAAATGGGAGCTTCCATTGGAGACGAGGTTTACACATCTCGGCTGTTACAAGGAATAGCTCTCCAGGTCAGAGAATAAATGAGGTGGGATTTTGGAGGAGCATGTTATCCACCGGTGCACCAAGGTTGCACCATTGACCAGTTCACTCGTCTGAAATCCTCGTCCTTTGAGGGTGGCACCGACCCAAATAAAGATGAGATGTGGATGCAAGAAATGGAGAAAATTTGGCAGTATTGAACTGTACTAAGGAGCAGAAGGTCCTCTTTGCCACCTTTAAGCTGGTCGGAGAAGCTGAACGGTGGTGGCATGCGATGAAATTGTTAGAGGAACAGCGGGTGGTACCAATAGCAATGACATGGGGTCATTTCAAGCAGGTTTTCTACGACCGATATTTTCCTACCACCACTAGAAATGCGAAGGCGGAAGAATTTTTCAGCTTGACTCAGGGACGCCTCACTGTTCAGCAGTACGCCGCTAGATTCCTAGAGTTGTCTCGTTTTGCACCTTCTGTGGCTCCAAATGAATATTAGAAGGTCAGGTGGTTTGAGAGGGGCCTGAATCAGAGGATCCACGAGCATATGGCATGTCTATAGATTCAGGAATTGAAAAAATTGGTGGAGAAGGCTACGGTGGTAGAGTCGAGTCTGTAGGGGAGTATAGAGGCTTTTGAGCAAAGGAAAAGGCCTACGTCTCCACGATCCCAATCAAATGTCAGGCAAGGGTCATGGAGGGGAGATAGAGATGTTTTGGTCCAAGGGTCAAAGAGAAAGGATCAAGGACGGCAGGGCGATTCGTCACGTCCCCACTGCCCTAGGTGTAATCAGTGACATTGGGGGGAATGCCAAGGCAGGAGTGTTATATGCTATAGGTGTGGCAAACAGGGTCACATTGCTCGAGAATGTCAGGAACCGCCAAGTAATGCACCAATACCAAACCAAAATCAGAACCAAAGAAACAACCCAGCGCCACACGGCGACGGAGGCCCGGCGTGTGTCTATATGTTGGGTACGCCTAAGGAAGGCAACACTAAAGGCTCAGGTAATGTGTTTATGTGTAATATGTTCATTAATGTTGTTTGAATTTGCATGATTGGATGTTGTATGTGTTTGAATTGTTTAAAATTCATGGATATGTGGTTAGTTAACTTTTTGGTATGTAAATGGGTGATTGACGAATTTCGGGGACAAAATTCTTTTAAGGGGGGAGAATGTAACAACCTGGGAAATTTTAAACAATTTAAAATAATAAGGAAGATGGAAGGGGAAGAAGGAATAAATTTGAAAGGTGGCAGCAAGCATTTATCGACAAATAGACTGGTTTCGTCGACGAATGTTCTTCTTAGCTCGTCGACGATGGTACGTGTCTCATCGACAAGGAAGTATCGAGAGGTGGTTTTTGCATGACTGAAATTCATCGACGAGTTGGCTATCTCATCGACGACTATACACTAGGACTCGTCGATGAATCGACGTGTCTCGTCGATGAGTCCCTGCGTATAAATAATGGATTTCTTTCATTTCTGTGGAAATCTCTGCATGTTTTCTCTCTCTCAATAAAATTCGGCACTACCGCCTTCTCTCTTCGATTTTGGGCCGAATTTTCGCCAATTCGACAATCTGAGGCTACCACAACACTTCTGGAAGAGTTCTCTACAAATCTGCTGGAGTGGATCGTCGGTGGGACTCGTTAGGAATTCATCCTAGATTTAAGGGAAGGTTTTTTATCTAAAATTTGGCTTTACCCTAGTTGTAGGAAATATTATATACGAAGAAAGATTGGAGTTTAGTTCTGGGAGATGTGGTTTTCAGGGTGTTGAATGGGGAACCCAGCGGGTGCAAGACTGGTTATTTTAGGAGGCCTTTCAGGAATTAGGTAAGGGGAAATATTTTATAATTGATTTTTAGTAATTATTAAAATGACTAATTTTGGGTAAAAATCCTACATATACAGGTATAATTTTTCTGAATCAAACTGATATTGAAAATACTATTTTAATTATATAAGTATTAAATTGGGAAAAATTGTGTGATTGAAACCACTTTGATCATTAAATGATTGTTGAGCTGAGTGGAATAAGGAAATTGTTGAGATTGTGAATGTCATTTGACTGAATTTTCTTGTCTGGTTAAATACACTGATTGGATTGTAAACATTGTTTGGTTGAATATACTAGATGATTGAGTATACTGTGGTGTTTGTGTGGACATGGTTGATTGGTCAGGTTTGTGATTGATCTATGGTGTGGTTCATGTAAATGACGATATAACGTTGGCAATGGTATGAGGAGGTTGTTATATCGTACGTCGTATAATGATCATATAACGTTGGCAGTGGTATGAGGAGGTTGTAATATGGACGTTTATACTGGGAGGTAAACATTGGCAGTGGTATGAGGAGGTTGTTTACTTATTTATCATGAATGGGTGTTTGTTTTGTAGTCTGTGTTGTTTGAGTAGTCCTGTGTGGACATTTATACTGTGTTTGATTAGTCCTGTGTGGACATTGATGTTTTAGCTGAGCAGTCCTGTGTGGACATTGATGTTGTAGTTGAGTAGTCCTGTGATGACATTTATACTGTGCTTAATTAGTCCTATATGGAACAGTCCTGTGTGGACACTGATGCTGTGTGATTTGATCCTGTGTGGATTGATTATGATATGGGCGTATGCGTGAAATTCTATGAAGCGATTGTGTTGGCTGTGTACGAATGTTAATTAATTAAGTATTTAGGGTAAAGTAGATTACTCCAACCGGGGCTTGTTGAGAAAGGCGAGTACGTTGGTAATCAATTGTGGGTACCAGAGTAGAGGGAAGCCACTTGTATGGGCGGGTGATCTTGCCTAGTCTCGGTAGCTTTACCTGAATACACAACCCGAGGGCTTACTGAGAAAGGTGAGTGCACTGGTGTTAGCACTAGAGTAGAGGGAACCTACTTGTATGGGCAGGTAAATTTCCCTATTCTCGGAAACTAACCTTAAAATACTGATGGTTATGGGTATGTGGTTGGAAGATAAAGACGTTGATCTTGTGTGATTATGGGCATGTTATCTGGACTTCTTGTGAACTGTGTGTACACTTTAGATGAATATTTTAATTATATTATAAACATTTCAACCACACACTATTATAAATTATTTCTTCCTTACTGAGAGGTGTCTCACCCTGTCATATGCTAAATCTTTTCAGGTTACCCAGGTGATCGAGCTTACATAGCTCTAGGGCGGGGTAGTTTTGTGAGTTAAATATAGCAAATCAGATATGTATTTAGTTTATGTTTAATATGTATTAATTTTGGATTTATAATATGAAGGATTCGGTTATAATTATTATGGATTAATGCATGCAAATATAGTTCTCTGGTACTTTCTATTGAAGATATTTATTATTTTCGCTGTGTGAACGGTATCAGAGACGCGTGTCGGTCTCTTAACGCATTTGGCCCCATGTGGCGTGTTTGGGGCGTTACAAAGGCGTTTACTGCACATTTTGTAATCTGAGTTGTTTAGTTCTGTATCATCTTTAGGAAGTTTTTTCCCATCAACTAGTTTAGTGGGAATTAGATTTCCATTTGTGACAACATTCCATATCTTCCAATCCATTGTTTGAAGGTATATTCTCATTCTTTTCTTCCAAAAGGTGTAATTTAGTCCACAAAAAATGGGTGGCCTAGTTGAGGATTGATCCTCACCAAAGGGAGCTACTCCTATTTGTGCCATTGTGATCTTTATATAACTACTTGTTAGGTTTTACTATAATCGCGCTTTAATACCAATTGAAACCTAAGGCGTAGTCCCAAGAGGGCGGGGGGGGGGGGGGGGTGAATTTGGTTATTTAAAAAAATTTTAAATTCTTTTTAAGAGTTCTTGTCCCTTTTTGAAATCTTTTAAGGATTTCTTGTATTTTTGTTAATCGGGCAATCCACACAAACTCTTATTTTCTCTAATAAATCCACAATCACAACAACCATAATCAATCAATTAACTATTCAAGTAAATCAACCATTCCACAATAAATCAAGTTGCAATATTTAGTGGCCCTGTATATGAAAATGCAATTCCTGTAGTTGGCTTTTGAATTTGAATATTTAAAATAACATCCAATCACTTTTACTATATTAGAATTTAAATAAACCTTCAGCTAATAGGTTTTGGGATGTTAACCAATCAACGCACTTCCTTTCGGTTTTCGCAAAAGATCAATTAACCAACATACTCCCTTTCAGTTTCCGCAAGCCCAAGAACAAATTAGGATTTGGGTTTACTCAATTTCCAATACGTGTTACTTTTATGATTCAAAGTATTAAACCATCCACACAGGTTATATTGTTGCTGAAATTAAAAGAGAGTAAAGGAAAAAGAGTGACACCACCACTTTTACGAGGTTCGGCTTATACCCAACCGACGTCCTCGCCTTAGGTCAACCACCTAAGGAGTTCACTATACCTTGTTCCTTCCCAGTGGAACAAAAACCTTTACACACTCTTGCAGTAGGGTAAAGCCCGCCTCTCCAAACGATATACCCTCGTTTGGTCATCCTTCAATTAGGCTAGAGCAATACCTCTCCAAGTGATATCCCCTCGCCTAGCCAACGTTCCAACAAACCTAGAATCGTTACAATCTACAAGAGTACAAGATAAATTCTGCGTACAAAACCACTCTCAAAATTTAAAGCAGGTTGTACAAATTAAATTCTAAATTATACTTCAAAAACCAAAATTAAATAGAAAATGTGAAGCTTTAAAGGTTTAGAAGTCACCGATGGTTCTTAAAAAATTGAATGCAACTCGGAACCAAGATTTTCATTTTTCAATCCACAAAAATCGTAGAGTTTTTCTCCAGCAAGATGATGTGAGCAAAAAGAACTTAAGGAGAATTTCAGTGTAGGAATAGCTTTGGCGTATAGCTCGTTTGATCTATTGGCTTTCTTTGCTTGTCCATTTTTTCATTGCTCAAAGGAGGTATTTATAGATTTTTGCAAAGAAAAGTTTCCTCATTTAATTAGGTAAATTTTCAAAAAGTATTAAATTATAGAATAAACTTTGGAATTTAAAATTTTGACAATCTTCCTGTTGAGTTTTAAAAACCAGTTCTGAGTGGCAGTCGCCTGCCCAACCTGGAAGTCACCTGCCATAGTGAAAACTAGATAACCAGAAGGTTGGCAGTCACCTGCCAAGACACAGGTAGTCGCCTGGCTTGACCACCCAAGCACCTGACAATGCTCAGGCAGTCGCCTGGCACCCTACTACCTCCCTAATTTACTTCTTCTAAAATTTGGCAGTCTACTGCCTATATAGGGCAGTCACTTGGCTCTCAGTCTTTCCCTTATATTCTTTGAAAACTTTTCTTCCTTTGAGACCTTTGTTACTTTGATTTCAAAAACATATTTTAAGGTCTTTAAAAAATGTGTTTCTTAGTTTCTTTTGATTTATAAGAGCTTCACATATCTAGATAGTAATGGCTTGGCTTTGAAGTACTTACAATAATTCTTCTAATCATGGTCTCTTTAATCACTAAGTCCTTCAGCCTCCTTCACCCTCTCGAGGTTCACTTTTGACTTTAAGATTTGCTTGGCCTTTAACCTTTTCATTTGTCATTCATTGCTTCAATATTCTGAGGAGCTTCCACTAAATTGACATTGATCTTCAACTTATCAACCGTGAGTTTCCTTTTACCTAGATCTGAAGTTAAATCACTCAACATCACATGTTAAAGCATTCTTCATTTTGTTATCATCAAAATAAGATTGAAAAGCCCAGTTAGGCCAACACTTACCAATTTATATATCCTTAAATTCTAAGAATATGAACTAAGATTTAAGTATGAAACCAAACCACAAGATATTGACAATACTTACAACAGATTAATATTGATAAAAATATGGTCACCCACACAAAAGTTTATGCTATAACTTGAATGAGTAATCAACCAACACATTAATGTTCCTAGCAAATAAATCACAATACTCACAACAATTTAATCACAATATTCACAGAATTAAATTACAATATTCACAAATATGAAAAGAGTAAGGGATAAGAGTGACACTTGATTTTTACAAGGTTCGGCAATCATAGCTACGTCCTTACCTCAAGCTACCCGCTATACGGATTCACTAATCCCTTGTTCAATAGGTGGAGACACCTTTGTCCTTCAGTAGGCGGAGAAGCCTCTCAGGCAAAAACAATCCTTCTGATTGTCAATAGCTTAATACCAAAGTTGTTAGTTTACATAAAGAAATCTAGAACTGATTTTGTACAAAGATAACTCTCTAACCAGAGTAGATTCGTACGCAATAAACACTCTACAACACTCTCAGAATATATTTTCTAAGAATCTTGAAGATATTAAGTTAGGTTTTCTGGTTTTGAAAAGTTGTAAGCATGAAGAACAACTCAGAAAACAAGTTTTAGCAAGATTGGCACAAGAGATGATTGATCAGAGTAAAATTGTTATGTTTAGTGTACAAAACAAGATTATGGTTGGCTATTTATAAGTATGTTTGAATTATAGTCGTTTGTGTGTGTTTTCATAGCATTATATTTCAAAATCAAAAAGATTTCTTGCCATTTGTGAAATTTATCACAGCGTTTTAGTTTGGTCACCTGAACAAATTAAATCTGAATTTCAAAACTGGCAGTAGCTATTCGGTCGACTGAACCTGAGGTTCGATCGCTCAAACTAACTATGTCTCGAACTTTTACAATGGTAGTGGCCATTCGGTCGATAAAATCTATGGTTCAGTCACCCGAACTCTCTGATGCAGACCAGTTTGTTTAGAAATTCAAATTCCTTTATATTTTATATTTCAAAAATAATTTTAATATTTTGAAATATCATTTGGACTTTGTAAAAATATTTTCCAAGACTTTAAAAGGTATCTAGGGTCTAAATAAATAACCTAAGAGCTTCGTAACAAAAACCAACATGAGATATACCGACATGAATTCCTATTATACAATACACATCATAACCTATCTAGGTCTTCATGTCCTTAAGCTTGATCTTCATCCAAGCTTTTCTTCAACAACCATCTTTCATTTACTTGAGTGCTTCATGGCTTTCCATTATGCATCTTTCATTGTGCTTTTACATTGGAATACCTATAAACAACTTGATAGTACAATTAGATGCCTTAGTCTGTCATTATCAAAAATAAGATTAAGTCTTGTTAGGCCAACATTTTCTGATGATGACAAACAAGGAGAGAAATGAGGTAGCCTTGATAAGGCTCCCACTCATAATATGCATAACGTAAGGATAAGCAATGTAAAAATATTTGTTTATGCTCAATTATGATTAGCTTTAAAAAAAATCTCCCCTGTTGACTTTGAATTAAAAAAACAAATCTCCCCCATTTTACTTAGAATTCAAAAAGGTCAAAGAAGGTATTTTATTTTATTTTTTATAATAATTTTTACATTTTGCTTAACAATTTCTCCCCCTTTTCACAACAGTTAAAAGGTTTAACGAAAATCAGCATACAAATTTGAGTCATTTCAATTTTCTCAATGCAATTTTACATTCTGCTCAATATAAGCCCATTGAAAATCTAAATATATATATATATCATGCATTTAAGTTTCCTCAACCAAAAATTTCGCATAGACAATCAGCAGTTGTTCACAAGAATATAGCCATTAGCAATATGTGACAATTATACATTCATTAGCCTAGTCGTCCAATATTAGGCAATATGACACAACCAACATTTAACATTCAGCATGCATAAAAATTCATCATTTTCGGCAAAGAACTCACAATGATTGTAAAGAAAACATATATACACTAATATCGAGAATCATACACAACCAAGTTGTTTTCAAAAGAAAAAAAAAATCAACAAAACAAGTACAATCAAAGTACATAAGTTACAAAGATCTTTCTCTCTAATAACTAGAAAATCTCATCTAGTCCTCATCAATAGGATCTCCACTGGATAAGCTCTCATCCTCCTCATCATCATCTTCATCCTCTTCTTCGTTGTCTTCACTCGAGCTTGCTTCCATACGTGTTTTTCCTTTAGACGAGGAAGCACCACCCATTTTGGTTTCAATACTTACGAATCTTTGATTGAAGGAACTGAAGTTAGAGTGAATATCTCTTCACATAGTGTCAAATCAGAAGTCCATATATTAACAAAGATCATGGAGAGTTCCTAGGATGGAGGCATAATCAGAAGGAGTAGTAGTTGTACTAGCAGGAGCAGGTAGCTCCTAGAGATGGATCATCCCTACATGTATATTCTTGTTCCTCCTCCATGCGCACATTCACATAATCACATGGAGGTTGATGGTTTTTAGGGAGCCAACCAAGTACATCAGCTAACTCATAGCCCGTTTTTTTAATAGTGGTAGATGAGAATTTATTAGATGTTTTTCGCCTAACAAATAAGATAAAAAGATGAGCAACACCAAGATGTTCAAAAATAATAGTGAGAATCCCTCCTTAAGGGAGAATGACTCTACGAGATTCTTCTTTGGCTACCACCCATTTTATAATAAGAGAGGGAAGATCAAGATGCCTTCTAGTATATATGCACCACATGACAAAATAGTCTAAATAAGACACATGATCCCTAAACCTGGTTCTAGGAAGGATGTTATATGTAATAAGTAAACGAATAATTTTGGCCTCTAGGGTTAAACTTATGTACGAAGGGGGACGAGAAAAATTATTGCTTTGTTTGGTTGAAGCAAGAGGAAGAAAGGCTTGGGGTGTAAAATCATGTTCCATTATCCATGTGAGTCCAACTCTAGGACACTCAAAATTGCCATGGTCAAGTTTGAACCTTGCAGCAATGTTGCTGGCAGTGAGCGTAAAGGTTTTGGATAAGATTTGTGTAGTATATTGGTCACCTTACCTTCCTATGTTTTTATAGAAGAGATGTACTAGGTTTGAGTATACCCCTTTGGGTTGATAAGACACAAACCGATCCCAACCTAAGTTAGAAAACCTACGAAGAATGTTCGAGAAGTATTTTTACATAAATGGGATTCAAGAATCTTACCAAGAATGGGTTCTAAAGATCGGAGGTGTTCATTATAGAGCTTCTTAACACCTAAAGTCATAAGCCATTGATGAATGAACATTGTGTCATCTTGACCTGAGGTGGGAGTTTTTTGTGCAACACTCTTGTTTCTAGGCATGATTTTGGTGTTTGAATACAGACAAATCGTGAAGCTAAAGATGAAATCTGAGATAAGGAAGTAAAAGTGGAGCTTAGATCTAAGTTCAGGAAGGGAAGTCGAAGTGTAAAAGGTTCTAATAGGCAGAGATGCACGTTCGGGTGAGAGAAGAAGGCATTTGGGAAACTGAAGAGGCAAAAGGTTAAGGTTTTTTTGTGAGTTTTAGATTTTAAATCCTCGTGGTTTAGTCGACCAAAGGTGAAGTTCGGTCACCCAAGTCACCTGACACACCCAATTAATAGAGGCAGTGCAGGTTTGGTCGACTGGACAAGTAAATCAGTCACCTGAAGCATTCAGTTGACTATTTGTAGTACATTCCATCGCTTGAACACTTAATACTCTCATTAACCCAGTTTAATATGGGTTCGGTCGACTGACCTTCACCCTTCGGTCGACTGAACTAGCTAGATTGAAAAAACACTTAAAAGAGTGAGTGTTCGGTCAATTGGACAAAGGATTCAATCGCCTAAATGTCCTGAATTTTTCAATTACTTAAAATTACCTCAGAGTACTCAAGTTAATGAACAAATTCTCCTTAAACAACTTCCCAAGCCTACAATAAGCCTAATTCACGTCTTATTAGGATGAAACGATGTTCTTGAAGAGATTTCGTGAATATATCGGCCCATTGTTCATCTGTACTCACAAATTCAAGACTACTATCCTCCTTTTGCACATGATCTCGAAGAAAGTGATGCCTTATATCTATGTGCTTTGTTCGTGAGTGTGATATCAGATTCTTAGATATATTTGTAACACTAGTATTATCACACTTTATTGGGAAACACTCATAATTCAATTTGTAATCCTTGAGTTGTTGCTTCATGTACAAGGCTTGAGCACAAAAACTACCTGCGGCAACATATTCAGCCAGTGCGGCAGACAAAGCTATGAAATTCTGTTTCTTGGAAAGCCAAGATATTAGAGAATGTCCTAGGAAGTGATACGTACAACTTGTACTCTTGCGGTTTATTTTGCACCCAACATAGTTCGCATCGGAGTAGCTAATTATTTCGAAGGATATGTCCTTTGGATACCATAAACCTAGGTCAATAGTACCAATTAGATACTATAAGATCCTTTTAACAACTATTTGGTGTGATTCCTTTGGTGAGGCTTGAAACCTTGCACACATGTAGATGCTGAACATGATATCTGGTCTACTGGCTGTTAAGTAGAGTAGACTCCCAATCATACCTCTGTAGTACTTGATATCTACCAATTCCCCTTGCTCATCCTTATCAAGATTTGTGGAAGTGCTCATTGGTGTTCCCAATGCCTTGCGACCTTCTATGTCAAATTTCTTGAGCAAGTCTTTTATATACTTTGATTGGTTTATGAATGTGTCATTCTCGGCTTGCTTGATATGAAGTCCAAGAAAAAAAATGTAAGTTCACCTATCATACTCATCTCAAATTCGTCTTGCATATATTTAGCAAACTCTTTGCATAGATCCTCATTCGTAGCACCAAATATGATATCATCAACGTAAATTTGAATGTTAAGCATATCGTTTGTCTAAGTTTTGATAAAAAGAGTACTATCCATCTTTCCTCTCGAGAATCCATTTTCTAGTAGAAAGCCACTCAGTCTTTTATACGAAACTCTATAAGCTTGCTTTAATCCATATAAGGCTTTCGACAGTTTAAATACATTGTTTGGAAAATGAAAATCTTCAAAACCTAGGGGTTGTTCGATATAGACTTCCTCATTTATGAAACCATTTAGAAAGGCACACTACACATCCATTTGATAGAGTTTGAAGTTTTTGTGGGATTCATAGGCAAGTAGCATGCAAATGGCTTCCATTCTAGCTACTATTGCATAGGTTTCCTCGAAATCAATTCCTTCCTCTTGATTGAAACCTTGTGCTACTAGTCTAACCTTTTTATGGAGGACAATGCCATTTTCATTCTTTTTGTTCCTATGGCCATTTAGTCCCAATGACTAAATGATCATCTGGCTTAGGAACTAATTTCCAAACTTTATTTCTTTCAAGCTAATTTAGATATTCTTGCATTACTAACACCTATGAATCATCATTAATTGCATCATTTATATTCTTAGGTTCCTCTTGTGATAGGAATGCAAAACGATCACATAAGTTTTTAAGTGAAGATTGAGTTGACACCCCTCATGAAGTTTCACCAATAATTTGATCCTTAGGGTGGTTCATCACGAATTTCCATTCTTTTGGCAATTGAGTGACTTCAACTTGATTTTGAGAGTCATCATGAGATGGTTCATTAATTTCATTACTCTCTTCTTTGTTATCATGGATTGTCAAATATTTTAAACCATTTCTTATCTCAAGATCATCATTGATAGTGGTTTTAGAATAGAAGGGGTTGGTTTCATCAAAGCTACATGAATTGATTCCATAACCGACATCGTTCTTTTGTTGTATACTCTGAATGCTTTACTATTTAGGGTGTATCCTAGAAAAATTCCTTTGTTGGATTTTGCGCCAAATTTTCCTGGGTCTCCTTTATCATTCAAAACAAAATATTTACAACCAAAGACATGAAAGTACGAAATGTTTGGTTTCTTTCCTTTCCAAAGCTCATAAGGGGTTTTATTTAAGTTTGGCCTGATTGAAACCCTATTCATGACATAACAAGCGGTATTTACAGCTTCGGCCCAAAAATATTTGGGTAGGTTATGCTTGTTTAGCATAGTCCTAGCCATTTCTTGTAAATATCTATTTTTCCTCTCAACAACTCCAATTCGTTGAGGTGTTCGAAATGTAAAAAAAATTATATGAAATGCCATTTTCATCACAAAAGTTTTCAACGTCTTTATTTCTAAACTCTCCACCCCTATCACTTCGGAATTGTAAAATGGTATAACCCTTTTCATTTTGGAGTTTTCTACATAGGTTGGTAAGCATTTTACAAACCTCATCTTTGGAGGCTATGTACAACACATAGGTGAACCTAGTGTAGTCATCTACTATGACAAATGTATATTGTTGTCCTCCTAGGCTTTGGGTTTTTGTAGGGCCAAATTGATCTAGATGAATTAATTCCAATAGCCTATTGGTGGATATCAATTACTTCTTTTTGAAGCTTGTCTTTGCATGCTTTCCGAGTTGGCAAGCATCACAAGTATTGCCTTTTATGAATTTAGTTTTGTGTAAGCCAATGACTAAATCCTTCTTAACTAACTCAGATAGGAGATCCATGCTTGCATGTTCTAGTCTCCTATGCCATAACCAGTTAGATTCATTCAAGGCCGTAAAACACTTTACGTCTTGAGACACTAAGTTTTCAAAGTTAATACAATACACATTTCCACAATGATTTGCAATAAAAAGTGTTTCGTGTTTTTTTGGATTCTCAACAATACACTTGTCCTTTTTAAACGTAATGTCAAATCCTTTATCATATAGTTGACTAATACTTATCAAGTTATGTTTTAAACCTTCAACTAATAAAACATTCTCAATGATTAAGGAAGGTTCTTTACCGACTTCGCCGATGTCGATAATCTTACCTTTGGCATTGTCCCCAAAGGTAACATGTCCACCTTGCTTTAATGTTAAGGACGTGTACTTGGACTCGTCACTTGTCATATGTCTTAAGCATCCACTATCCAAGTACCACTTTTCTTTAGAAGGGGTGGACCTAAAGCATACCCACAAATGGATTTAAGTAACTTTCTTAGGTACCTAAATCTTCTTTGGTCCTTTTAGCTTAGCTTTTGAAGTTTCTTTAATTTTCCGCATCTTTTTACTTTTCACATTCTTTCTTTTAAACGAGCAATCAAATTTGATATGACCCTTCTTTTTGCATAAGAAACATGTGGAGTGTGTGTGTAAGCATTGTTTGTGGAAGTGCTAGCATATTGTTTATATTCTTTTACAAAAAATCCCATATAGAGATTCTTCTTTTCCTTATTTTCTTTTCCATTAAAACCAAGCCTTCTTTTTCCAAAGTCATTTTAGAGAACCTACCAGCTTATCAACGTTGTCTTTCCCATTTGTAAATTTATAGATTATGTTTGAATAATCTTCTACTTTCCTTTCTAAGCTATTGATCTTTAAATCCTTCTCATTTTCGAGAGTAGCTTGGGATTTTAAGTCTTCTAGCTCCTTTGACAGTTTTTCAGTCTTATTCTCTAATGTAGCAATGTACGAGTCTTTTTTCGTTTTCAACAATGTGATTTGATTCTAACTCCTTTACTAATGCTTCATTCTCACTTTTCAGTGTGGTGTTTCGTTTGGACATCCTAACAAAACTTTTATGTAATTCGAATAGTTCAATTTGCAATTCGGTATATGAGGGCATGCTTTCATAGGATTAATTACCTGATTCATCACTAGATTCAATAAACGAATTTGAGTAAGAGTTATGTACCTCATCGTTTAGTGTCATAAGGCAAAAGTTCGCCATCTCCTTATCTCTCGATTCACTTTCAGAATTGCTTGAACTGGAGTCATCCGTAGTTGTGACCTTTATAGCCTTCTTCTTCTTCTTGTTAGAATCCTTTTTAAGTTGTGGACAATCAGGTTTAATATGACCCACCTTCTTCTAGTTGTAGCCAGTAGGAGGTTCAAATTTTGTTTCTTTTCTACTAGATTCTCCTCTGTCTATCCTAGAGCCTCGGATTTTTCTAGTGAATTTCTTATTCTTTTTAAAGAATCTACCTAGTCTTTTCGCAATTAGGGCTATATCTTCTTCATCCATCTCTTCATATTCCTCATCACTTGAGCTTTCCTTGGAAGCTTTAAGCGTGATGGATTTCTTAGCTCTACTGTTTTTAGTTGTTTATTCATTTATGTCCATCTCTTTTGTGAGAAGTGACCCAATGAGGTTGTCTAAGGTCGTCACTTTTAAGTTTCTACCAGCTATTGTTGTAGCCTTAGGTTCCCATATGGATGGGAGCCCTCTAAGTATTTTCCTAATCATCTTGTATGTGGTGTAGGTCTTTCCTAGTGCATTGAGGGAATTTATGATGTGAGTGAACCTAGTGTACATACTGTATATAGATTCATCAAGGTTCATCTTAAAGGCTTCATACTCACTAGTGAGCATGTCTATACCTCTATCCTTTACATCTACTATTCCTTCATATGTAATTTCAAGTTTATCCCAAATTTATTTGGCACTCTTGTAGGCCATTATCCTATTGAACTCATTTGTGTCTAAGGCACAGTAAAGAGCATTCATTGCGCTAAAGTTAATATGCATCAATTTCATGTAGGCTTCATTCATTTCACTTTCTACCCTAGGGACTTCTTTATTATCAGTGAATTTTGAAGGCACGTAATTGCCTTGGACAATAACTCTCCGACCCCTCCAATCCATGGTTTGTATAAAAATTCTCATCCTTTGTTTTCAAAAGGTGTAGTTAAGGCCGCAAAATATTGGAGGCCTTGTGGAGGATTGACCTTCACCGAATGGGGACACACCTAGGTTTGCCATTTAGATATTTATGAAACTAATTATTAGGACTTTTTGCAACTAGGCTTTGATACCAATTGAAAGTCAAGGTGCAACTAGGCTCGATTTGTTGCAAAATATCGCGGAAGCTTAATCAATTTTAAAACTGATTTTACACGTGCTTTAACTTCTTAACAGTAGTAGTATTCTCAAATGATAATCTTATCAATTTATATATCCTTAAATTCTAAGAGTATGAGCTAAGATTTAAATATGAATCGAAACTACAAGATATTGAAATTACTTAAAGCAAATTAATATTGATAAAATTATGCTCAGTCATACAAAAGTTTATGCTATAACTTGAATGAGTAATAAACCAATACAATAAAGTTCCCAGCAAATAAATCATAATACTCACAGCAATTTAATCACAATATTCACAACAACTAAATCACAATATTCACAAATATGAAAAGAGCAAGGGATAAGAGTGACACGTGATTTTTACAAGGCTCGGCAATCGTGCTACGTCCTTGCCTCAAGCTACCCACTAAAATTGCTTCAGTGAAGATGTCTGCTAGTTAATTTTCAGTATTTATAAAATCAAGAGAAACAATTCCATTTGCAACATACTTTTTAAAAGTGATGTCTTATGTCAATATGTGTAGTTCTTGAGTGGTTACTTGGGGTTCTTTGATAAACAAATAACTCTTGAATTATTACAAAGAATTAGAACATTTTCAATGTTCAAGGAAAATCTTTTAGTTGGTTTATCATTCAAATAACCTGTGCATAGCAACTACCAACAACAATATATTAAACTTAAATTGTATTAAGAGCTGCTGAGTTCTCTTTTTTACTTGACCAACTAACAAGAGACAAACCCAGAATTTGACAAGTTCAACTAGTACTTTTTCTATCAACTTTTGAGCTAGTAAAATAAAAATTAGTATAATCAATTAGTTTAAATTTAGAGTTTTTGGATAGAAAAGATCCCAATTAATAGTTCCAAGAATGTATCTTGAGATTCATTTTACAACAACAAAATTACATTTTTTAGATTCAACTTGAAGTCTAGCACATAAACAAACACTACACATAATATCGAGTATGTTAGTTGTTAAGTATAAGAGATATCTAGTCGTCCCTTTATAGAGTTTAGGATCAAGTGTTTTTCTTCATCAAATGAATCAAATTTAATGGATGTGCTTATTTAGGTATTGAAGGACATACATTTCTCAATTCCAAAATCTTTCATTAGTTCTTTTGCATATTTTGTTTGATTGACATAGATTCCATCATTGCATTACTTAATTTGGTGTTTATGAAAGTAATGTAGTACACTTCTCACATCCATTTGGAAAAAAATTGGAATTCACATATTATGTCAAAGCAAGTGGGATCCTTATGACTTCAAGTCTACCTATTGGTGTAAAAGTTTCATCAAAATTTATACATTTTTCTTTAGTGTAACCTTCATTAACTTCTAGTTTTATTTGTCAGTATGTTTCCAAATTCATCAAGCTTATTCTTGATTATCCATTTTGTTCTAGTTATTGAGTGATTTTTAGTTTAAGTACAAGATCTCACACATGATTTCATCATAACTATTTCAATTCTTCCTCTATGACATTCATCTAGTATTCATCATGTTCACTTCTTTGAAACTTTTTGGTTCAATTTAAGAAATTAAAGCATAGTTTCCATATAAATTTCTTAAGTAAGGTTTAGTTTTTACACCAACAAATAGATCACCAGCAATCAATTCGAAAGGATTGCTAAAGTTAAATCTTACAAACAATTGAGGTGATATCCCTTGAGTAAAGGCGTGTTCGGACATCTGTTATTACATCTATTGATGCATCTTTTCTTTTCTCTTTGTAACTATTGGAGCATCTCTTCGTGCATCTATTGATGTGCCTATTTTTGCTTCTATTGATCCTTTATCTATTCCTCTTTTAGAAGGATCTTCTAATGACTTTTATGTACTTCTTGATCTACAATTTATTTAACATTTTTAAAATAAAACTCACCAAAATGTATATTAGTGCCCTCTTATACTGTAAAAGTTTTTTTATTAAAGACTTTATGGGCTTTTCTAGTATTCAAGAAACCTAATAAGATTCCTTTATCACACTGGGAATCAAATTTCTATTTCTTGTCCTTACATTTTTGATAAAACACTTGCAACCAAAGACCCGTAAATCTTTTATATTGGGTTTTCTTTCAAACATGAGTTCATAAGGAGTTTTGCTAAGAATTGGAATGCAAGAACTCTATTAATAATATAATAAGTTGTATTGGTAGCCTCAACCTAATAAATTTTGGTAATTTTTTGTCATGCAACATTGTTCTAGTAATTTCAACTAAGGTTTTATTTTTCCTTTCAACTACCCTATTTTGTTGAGGTGTTCTAAGTGTAAAGAAATTGTGAGATATACTAAGATTGACATAATATAGATCAAACTTTTATTTTCAAAGTCTTTATAATGATCACTTCTTAAGGATGTTATTTAAAAGCTCAGTTCATATTGAATATTCTTACAAAACATAGAAAACTTATGAAAGGTTTCATCTTTTGATTTCAAAAAGATTATCCATGTATATCTAAAATAATTATCAATAGTCATCAGTGTGAATCTCTTACCACCTACATTTAAAGTTTGCATAGGCTTAAAAAGATCAAGATGTAAAAGCCCAAGTAATCTTTTCACGGAAATCACATTTTTGGATTAGAAGGATTTTTATTTATTTTTTTTGTTTATTTTCCTTTAAAAGACGCTTAAAAAAATTGTAGATCCTTTTAAATCAAAGTAAGGTAAAGTATCATGTTTAGAGGCATTTAAAATTAATTTGAAGTTGAGATGACACTAGCCTTTTAGAACTGAAATCATACACTTGTCTCTATAAGATATGCTCAAATTTACAATATAGATATTGTTAATTTAGGTGCAATCCCAAGAGGGGGGTAAATTGGGTATTTAAAATTATTTAAATTTATTTTATCACTTAATCCCTATTTTAATATTTACCAAAATAATCACAAGTTAGGGAATACTCATTTATTAAGCTATCTAATGAAATTAATTCAAATTAATATCTTAATAAACTAGATGATACCCGATTAATTCTAAAGTGCTTGTACTATTTAGCAACATACAAACATGCAAGATTGACAATGAAATGCAAGCGAAAATTAAAAGGAGATAAGGGAAGAGAGATGCAAACATAGATTTTTACAAGGTTTGGCCTATTCTAGCCTACGTTCTCGCCTTGAGCAACCCACTCAAAGATTCAACTAAACCCGCTCCTTTAATTACAACAGACCTTCCCATTACATTCCGCTGCTTAAAAGATGCGTAACTTCCTCCTCACTCCGGTTTACAACCCGAATCTTCAATACAACTATAAGATTACAATTTTCTACAAAACTCAAACGCTCCTTAACAAGCTAAGGAGTACAATTGAAATCCTAATACATACTCATATGATATAACTTGAAGCTCAATGAGTTTATGCAATGTGGTCAATGATATCCTTTTAATAATCTTTGTACAAATATAAATATGACTATATAACTTGAAAGATTAAATCCAACTTAATGATCTTTGTAAAAATATATGTAAACTAGTTTTGCTCCAAAGATCTAAATCAACAATATGATCTTTATAAAAATAATTGAAACACAAGTTTGCTTCAAAGATCTGAACCCAAATCAATATTTTTCAAAAAGATTTCTCAAGACTATGTATTTAAAATCTTTAGTATTTGCTTGTCAAAAGTTTTTGCAGTAATATCATAAGATGAAATCTTTGAGTAAAATATAAAGTTGAATATTTGTAAAGATTCCAACTTTCGCAAAACCCTTTTTCAAATAAACTTTTCAAATAATAAAACAAGGATTTTTCTTATCAATAAAAATATTAGATATTAGAGTATGAGAGACGAAAAACCTTTGATGCATATATATTGAATGCATAAAAAAATCACTTATTGATCAAGCCTCAATCACCAAGGATTGCTTGCTGGATGTGTAGATGAATGCCCTTTTGAAAAACAGTGATGATTTGCCCAAAGGTTATGAATGCAATAGAGTGTTGGCAAAGTCATTGGAATGGAGGCACACTTAGCACAAGATATGAAGATTAGTTTCTTTAAAGTGTTTCTTCTTATGTTTTTAGGGCTTTTGGTTTGTTTAAATAAGTGTTCTCAACATTATATCAAGTTCTCACCGTTGAATCAAGTAAATAAAATTTAATATGTCCATATCTGTGCTGAAATACCATTCTGCACCACGAGCTTCGTCGACGAGAGCACTGTCTGAAATTTTTGAGTTCTCGGTATTTTCTCGTTGACGAGAACAAACCGTTCGTCGCCGAGTGACCTTCATGCGTTCATCGACAAGGCGCCTTATTTAGCCTGATTCAACCTAGGCTAAGTCAGTGTAACTTTTCATATAATGCATGTATCCCAAGGTCCATCTATTTGTTATTTTGAGCTTCCAACTATATCATGTGAGATATGTAAATACAAAAAAAATACTAAATACCCATTACACTTGAACAACTTGAAGCTTGCTTCTTCCTTTCGCTCTTCTAATTCCATGGAGTGTGCCAAGTTGTATATGCTTTAATTCTCATGGCTTCCATGACTTCCTTACCTTCTATGCAGGCTAAGTAATAATCATGTTCACAATTTCAATGCATAGGTAAGATACTATGTGATTTGTCATTATCAAAATGGGATTAGACTCAAAGAATCAACAATCTCCCCCTTTTTTATGATGACAAATTCACGAGCAAAAATTTTGGATTTAGTCTCAACAGGCTCCCCGTAAGAATATGCATGATAAACAATGTTGCAAAGTAATCCAAACAATATGTAGAATACAGACAATAAACTTTCCAAGATTGTAATTTGAACCATTTATTCTGCTTTTGTCCTGAATTAAATTCTCCCCCTTTGTCCAAATATTATTGTGAAATATTTATCCCCCTTTGTTTCAAAATTAATTTTATTGTGGGATATTTCTATTTTGAATTAATTTTTAATTTCTCCTTTTGTTTCAAAATTTTACTACGGGATATTTCTCCCCCTTTTGACATCAACAAAAAGGTATACAAAAAATATACAACGTTAAATATTTCTTCCCTTTGGAAAAAAAATTAGCTATACCCCTGTGTTAAACAATTTATTTCTCCCCCTTTTCTAAAGATATAGTTGTTTGTTAAATCAAATTTCATGTTGAACATACATAGCATTTCAATCAACATTGATATAGGTAAGTAATTCAGTTCATTAGAGCTAGAAAATTCTTGTGCGCATCAACATGTAGCATATATCCATAAAGTTTTTAATATGCAATAGTCATAACTTAATTTTAATTTATGTTGCCCCCCCCCCCCTAGTTATGTAGTCTAATATATCTCTAGGCAACTTCTTGACTATGCATCAGGCCTAATTCACGTCTAATTTGGATAAACCTATCCTCCGTAAGTGGTTTCGTGAATGTACCTTCCCATTATTCATCTATGCACACAAACTCAAGTTCCACGTCCCCCTTTTGCACATGGTCATGAAGAAAATGATGTCTAATTTCTATGAGCTTAGTTCGTGAATGTGATATGGGGTATTGTCACACTTTATAGGAACAGTTTCATAGTGCAATCCATAGTCCATTAGTTATTGTTTTATATATAGCGTTTGAGCACAACAACTTCCAATCGCTATGTATTTTGCCTCAGCTGTGGACAATGCAACTGAGTTCTGTTTCTTAGAAAACCAAGAAACAAAGGATTGTTCTAAAAAATGACAAGTACCGCTAGTGTTTTTCCTATCAACTTTGCTACCGGCAAAGTCAACATCAGAATAACTGACAATCTCAATAGATGTGTACTTAGGATACCATATTCCAAGTTCTATAGTTCTCATAAGGTATTTGAGTATCCTTTTAATAGCTAATACATGTGACTCTCTAGGTTCAACCTGAAATCTTGCACACAAACATACACTAAACATAATATTAGGCCTACTAGCAGTTAGATATAATTGGCTACCTATCATTCCACGGTAGAGCTTAACGTCCACAAGTATACCATGCTCATCTTTATCCAATTTCATGGAAGAACTCATAGGTGTTCCTAAAATTTTAGCATCTTCCATGCTAAACTTTTTGAGCAGGTCTTTAATGTATTTCGATTGGTTTACGAAAACTTCATGCTCTGCCTGTTTGATCTGAAGTCGAAGAAAGAAGTTAAGTTCACCCATCATGCTCATTTCAAATTCACTTTGCATGCAGCTGGAAAACTCATTACACAATTCTTTGTTGGTTGCTCCAAAAATGATATCATCTACGTATATTTGTACTAGGAGCAAGTTATCATTTTTAGTCTTTATGAAGAGTGTTGTGTCAATCTTCCCTCTAGCAAATTTATTATCTAGAAGAAAACCACTAAGCCTTTCATACTAAGCTCCAAGAGTTTGCTTCAATCCATACAAGGCTTTAGTCAATTTATAGACATGATTTGGAAATTTGTGGTTTTCATACCCTAGGGTTGTTTAACATAAACTTCCTCATTAATATAGTCATTTAGAAATGTGCTTTCCACATCTATTTGATATAATTTAAAATTCTTAAAAGCAACATATGCCAATAACACCCTAATGGCTTCCATTCTAGTTGCAGGAGGAAATGTCTCCTCAAAATCTATGCCTTCTTCCTAGTTGTATCATTGAGCTACTAGTCTAGCTTTGTTTCTAACTACTATTCCATTTTCGTCTTTATTGTTCTTATATATCCATTTTGTTCCAATAATCGTATGATCATCAGGTCTCGGTGTAGGGACCCAAAAAAATAATAGCAATTAGATAATAATAAGGAAAATGAAGTTTAATGGGAGAAAAGAAATTCAAAAGAAGGATAAAATCAGGGTTTGTCGACAAACCCTTAGGTTTCGTCGGCGAACTTACTTGTATGGTTCATGGATGAGTACCTGCGTCTCGTCAATGAAGAAATACCGAGAGGGGAATTTCAGACCTTAATGGTTCGTCGACAATCTCGCTACCTTCGTCGACGAAATCCCTTCTTGGGTTCGTCGACGAGGCCACGTGTCTCATCGACGAATCCACATGGCCAGCCATCTATATATATATATATATGAAAATCAAATTTTTGGTGAGGAAAATAGCTCCTTTTCACTCTCTCTCTCTCTCTCTCTCTCTCTCTCTCTCTCTGTGTAGGTTTCGGTTCTCTCTCCTTATCTCTTCATTTCTCGCTCCGATTTACCCTGCTTCAACGATTAGAAGTTACCACGATGATCCTGGGGTGATTCTCTTCAAGATTATCAGAGCAAGTTGTTGGTTTGGAGTTCTTGGGCACCATCTCAAAATCAGGGTAAGTGGGTTATTTTAAGATTTTCATGATTATTAAGTATTTTTGGACCCAGGATTTGTGTTAGACAAAAATATAATGGAGTTTGAGTTGATTAATTGGGGTTGATGTGGTTTCAGGGTTTGGAGTTCTAAACACTGCAAGCATGGGTTGAGGGTCCCTGCAGGTGTTTCCTCAGGAACTCAGGTAAAGTTGATAAATAGTTAATGGTTTAGAATTTCATGGATAAAATGAGATATGTGAGCCTGGGGAAAATGTGAGTATAGTTATTATTTTGAGTTTGGGTTGATTGAATTAGGAAATATACATCATTTTAGGATTCTGAGTTTGATATGTTGTGGGCGTGAGGATAGAGTTGGAGTTAGGCCTCCTAGTCAGTTAGGTAAGGGAAATATATTATGCCAGTTAAATTAGAGATTTTTACTAGTAAAATATAATATATGATTATGGGTTTCTAGAGTAAGATTTTGAATAATTCATAGTAATAAATTATATAGTTTTACAGATTATATTTAATGAGTTTTAATTATTGTGTAGCATGAGAATATTGGTATAGTGCAGAATTCTACACAACTTTTACAGAACTATGATTATATAGTTTTTACAGAATCATGATATACAGACTATACAGTTTTATTTATAGAGCTATGGCTATACAGTGTTTTATAGAATTACAGTTTTCACGGTTATATAGAACTATGATATACAGTTTTCACAGTACTATGATATTTAGATTATAGAACCATGATATACATATATTATAGAACCATAACATACAGCTATTACAGTTTATAAAAATCAGTTTATTACAGCGTTATGGTTAACACAGTTTTTCAGAATCATGGTTATTACAGTTGAAATAGAATCATGGTAAAATAGTAAGATATATCAAATATTGTTATATAATATCAGACCCTGATGGACCATATCAGATTACAGAACACGGTACCGCAGCTATTACAGTTTAGAGTGCAACCACACATCTAAGATAGAGTGTGGAATTTATGAATAGTCGATTTTACCTTGGGAGAGACGAAGACTCCCTGGTAATCTAGGTTGGGGCGGTCAATTTGATGACAGAGGTTTTCAGTTGACTTATCCTAGTAGGCTAGCCAATGATAACTCTAGCCCACGGGCCGCACAACCTTGTCATGAGGGGTTAAATCATGACATACAGTTATCCACCTAGGGAAGTTTTCAAAGTTTTATATATATATATATATATATATATATATATATATATATATATATAGTAGCTAAAAGTATGATTTAAGTAGAAAGCTAATAAACACTTGTACTTTAAGTGACATAAGTGTGAGTTATGATGTATCTTATCTTTATAGGTTATCCCAGTTACAGCCTGATCAATAAATATATTGCTCATGTAGACTCATTTTCCACACATTGGCAATAACATGTTTCGTCTTACTAAGAGTTGTCTCATCCCAGTATTTATAAACATTTCATGTGATCCAGTAAAACGAGCAGAACAGGCTCGGAGATAGAGAAGACCCTTATACTGCCCTGTCTATAGGGTAAGTGATTTTGGGAGCTGTATTTTTGAGTAGTTCCTAGGGGATTTGGTGGATGATTTTGGAGAGATGTGCGTGTATGTTTGGAAACTACTAAAACTCAGGTATTATAATTATGGTGATGTAATTTATGTTTTCTGCTACATAGGTGTTTTGTTTCTATGAACAGGAATTCTCGGCGCCCACTTTGGGACCGAGACGTTATAGGAGATTTTATAAGGGGTATCAGAGTAATATAATTTTAAAGTCTATGTATGGAAAAAAATGGTATGAATTTCCAGGTCGTTACAATTTGGTATCAAAGCTTAGGTTGCTAGGTTCTGTAGACTATAGTGTACAATGGAGAAGAATACCAAAATATAGAAATAGATCTGGGAGAGGATGGAAGTTGGGTTAGATAAGAATTTCAGTGAGTTAATGTTGGGAAGTTAAGGTGAGAATTTAGGGTTTTGTCTCGCAGTTTGGAGACAAGAACTTCAAGGTGGTTTCAGTGATTTTCCTGGGGTGACGACTCCAAGAAAACTATAGCAAACTATCATCGGTTTCTATTTCCGGATGGTAGGACTCAACCTCAAATTAGAAATAAGTGGTATGAGGATATCTTAGTTAGATTAATGTAAGAATAGTGTTATGAGGTATAGATTCTCAGATTATTTTGGTGTTATTGCAAAATGGATCCAGGAAATAGCAGTGCTCACGCTAGCATATAGGTGGCTGGGATTTTGATTAAATTTTCCTTCTTTCTTTTCTTATTTATTTCCTTTACTTTCTGGGTTCGGGTTTCTAAAATCTCCTCTCTTATAAAAATTTCATCCTCGAAATTCGCCAACTGTTACCAATCACATTCTTAACTCACAATCCATCTCTATAGAAGAGTCAATAGCCACCCACATAGCGGCTCCATCCCAAGTTTATTAAATACCCTCACTTATGGTAGAGGAAAACCGTGGTTACACACGATGTCTTGGGAGATTAAAATATCATACCAAACTCTCCCAAAGACCGTTCATATACAAAAACCATAACAAACTAATATCACTAAAGATACCTACCTTACACAACCTGCAAACAAAACTAAGACTTACCTATCTAGTGCTGAAACTCTTTGAAAAGTTGTGGGTATTTCTGTTTCTAATTCCCAAGAAGCCTCCTCAACTGTATGATTACGCCACAGCACCTTTACTAATGGTATATCCTTAGTATGCAGTTCCTGTATTTTCCAATCTAGAATCTGAACTGGTACCTCCTCATATGCGAGAGCATCCCCGCTCTCCAAAGACTCATAACTTATCACGTGCGAAGAATATGTCACGTACTTCCTCAACACTGATACGTGGAAAACATTATGAACTCTTGATAACGCTGGGGGTAACGCCACTCGATAGGCAATTGAACCAATCCTTTCCAGGATCTCGAATGGCCCAATGTACTTAGGACTCAACTTGCCTTTCTTCCCAAACCTCATCACCTTTTTCATCAGAGCAATGCTCAAAAATATTATAAATCCAATCTCGAACTCTAGCTCCCATCGATGAGTATTCGTATAACTCTTCTGCCGACTCTGTGCTGCTTTAATCCTCTTCCTGATAAGCTCAATCTTTGCAGAGGTCTGCTAAACTAATTCCAGCCCCAAAATCTACCACTCTCCTACCTCATCCCAATACAACAGAGATCGGCACCAACGACCATAAAAATCCTCATATGGTGCCATATCAATACTGGTCTGATAATTGTTATTATACGCAAACTTAACAAGTAGTAGATAGCGAACCCAACTATCCCCAAAATCCAGCACACACGCTTACAGCATATCCTCTAGAATCTGAATGGACCTCTCAGACTACCCATCCTTTTTCGGGTGAAACGCGGTACTGAAAGTGAGTTGAGATCCCAAGGCGTCCTGCAAACTTTTTCAAAACTGAGAGGTGAACCGTGGATCTCGATTTGAAACAATGGAAACTAGGACGTTATAAAGTTGTACAATATCCTGCACATAAAGCTCTGCCAACCTATTCATAGAATAACTTACTTTAATAGGAATGAAGTGTGTGGTCTTAGTCAAACGATCCACTATTACGCAGATGGCATTTGGTCCATGCACTGCTGAAGGCAATCCCAATACGAAGTCCATCGAGATTTGCTCCCATTTCCACTTAGGGTATCAAGTTGTTGAAGTGGTCCCACTGGCCTCTGGTGCTATGCTTTTACCTGCTGACATGTCAGTAACTGTTCTACAAATCTGGCAATCTACCTCTTCATGTTACTCCACCAGAAGGATTCTTACATATCTCTATTCATCTTTGTGCTTCCAAAATGAACAGTATAGAAAGAGCGATGAGCCTCCTCTAGAATTGTATTTTTAATCTCTGCATCATTAGGTATGCACAGCGTGGCATAAAATCTAAGAACTCCCTCCTCAAAAATATTGAAGTCTGGTTGCTGCTCACTCCGTACTTTTTCCACAATTTCCATTAATTCTGCGTCTTTTGTTTAAGCGATTTTAATTTTCTCTTGTAAGGTTTGCTGAATAATCAAACTGGCCATGATCGCCTGTGGATCCCCGTCCATTATCTCTACACCCAACCTCTCCAAGTCCATTCTGATCTAATGCTGTACAACAACAGCTAAAATTGACGCACCCACCGACTTACTACTTAATGCATCAGCTACCATATTCGCCTTTCCTGGGTGGTAACTAATGGTACAATCATAGTCCTTAATCAACTCAAGCCATCTCATCTGCCTCATATTCATTTCCTTCTGGGTGAAAAAATATTTAAGGTTCTTGTGATTAGTAAAGATCTAGCACCTTTCATCGTATAGGTAGTGCCTCCAGATCTTTACTGCATAAACTACTGCCACTACTTTGCTCGGGTCCACTGAAATTCCTTTCCTAGACACTACATGTCACGAAAATGCAACCTGTTTCAGTTCGAACTTATATTTCTTAAATTTAGCATAAAACTTTCCTTCTCTCAGCATCTGAAGCACTATCCTCAGATGTTCCTCTCGTTCCTCTGGACTCTTTGAATACACCAGTATATCATCAATAAACACTACCATGAACTGGTCCAAATACTGATGAAAAAGCTTGTTCATCAGATCCATGAACACTACAGGAGAATTTGTCAATCCAAATGGCATAACCAGGAATTCATAATGGCCATACCGAGTCCTGAATGCTATCTTCGGAACATCTTCCACCCTAACCTTCACCTAATGATACCCGAATCACAGATCGATCTTGGAAAAGAACTAAGTGCCATATAACTGGTCGAACATATCATCTATTTGGGGTAACGGGCACTTATTCTTCACTATCACCTAATTAATCTCCCTGTAGTCGATGCACATCCTTATTGACCTATCCTTCTTCTTTATGAACAACACCAGGGCTCCCTAGGGTGATACACTCGGTCTGATGAACATCTTGTCAAGAAGTTCCTGCAACTGCTCCTTTAACTCTTTTAGTTCAACCAGAGCCATTCTATATGGAGCCTCATAAATTGATGTAGTCCCTGAATTTAATTCGATGGCAAACTCCACCTCGTGATCAGGAGGTAATCCTGGTAAGTCCTCACTAAAAACATCCAAGAACTCCTTTATCATTAGGATATCCTCCAGCTTAAGTCCTTCCTTCAGTACTTCTTTTACAAATGCAAGGTACCACTGGTCACCCTCCAGAAGCAACCTCTTTGCCTGACTTGCTGAAAGGATCTATGGTGCAGAGCGCACACACGACCCGATGAATTTAAAATCCTGCTCCCCTGGAGTTCTGAACACTACCTCCTTCCTGTGGCAGTTAATGCTTGCATAGCTAGATGCTAGCCAATCCATCCCCAAAATGATGTTGAACCCATGTATGTCAAAAAAAATTAGGCTAGCAGGCAGCGTTCTCCTATGAATCTCCACTGAGTAGCTTCTAATCACCTTACTACACACCACTATTGACCCTGCTGGCATGATCACACTTAACTCGACATCAAAAAACTGAGTCTTTACCCCGCATAGTTTGACTAATCCCCGAGCTTCGAAAGAGTGCACCGCATCTGAATCAAACAACACTACAACATTATTTGACAGAATGAAAATAGTACCTGTCACCACATCGCTGACGGTCTCCGCATCTCCTGGTGTAAGGGAATACACCCGCCCCTGAGCAGTGCCCCTTTGATAACCACCTTGGGGTGCCTGATTACCTCCCTGATATTGAGGCTGTGGAGGTGCATAATTCAATGTTGCGTGGTAGTCCCGCGCTATATGCCCTACTCTGCCACACCGGAAGCAGCCAGTTGATCCACCCCTACACTCGCTCTAATGCCTCTTACAACATCTGGGACAAGTAGGACACGATGAATCCTCCTGATGGGCTCGATATCCCATCTTCTGTCACTGGCCTGAAAAATTACCAGGCTACCTCCATGTACTCTGGCTGGTGCTAGTCTGAAACCCCCGAGGAAAGGGCCTCTTTTTCTGATTTGCTACTCTCTCTTCCTTCTGAATACTAGCCTCAACTACCATGGCCTTATCTACTAACTCATAAAAATTTTGGGTCAACAACGCCACTACCTATGCATGTATTTCCTGCTTCAAACCCTTCTCAAACTTCAAGGCCTTCTTCAGCTCGTCTGGAATCATGTATGGAGTGACGCAGGATAACTTCATAAACTTGGCCGCGTACTGTTGTATGGTCAAGTGTCCTTGATTCAAATTCAGGAACTCCTTTACTTTTCCCACTAGTTTGAAAGTGGCATACCGCACCTTCTGCTCCTCTGTGCACTCTAACACACCCAACAGTTCCTCAATCTCCTGAACCGAGTCTTCAGCTGTGACCGACTTCGCCCCTCCTACAAATGTCGGTGCATTCACCCGGTTAAACTACTGAAAGTGCAGCCCCGACCAACCGGTGGCTGAACCTTCTCTCTTGAGTCTCTCTAGTCCTCCTTCCTAACCTACAACGCTATATTTCGCAGCATTTCCGAGGCATCGACAACATCCTCACAGGAAGTATCCACGTGGTTATCCCCTCCAGCTACGATGTCCTTCCCCCTGGAATCCATCTTGAAGATAGGATAGAAACTGACTTAAAAATTCCACATTTATCATGGTTGATGCAAGTATGGAATGACTAATAATAAAACATATGAGTTTGCAGTTAGAGGAATCATTTATACAATTCTGCTACAAAACTGTCAAGGTACCGACCTCTAACCATAACACTGACACTACGCACATACTCATCCAACCTAACGTTCCCACTTAAGTTTCTAAATTCCAATCTCTCAATCCAGAAAAGAAACCATCGATGGATTTACCATGGTTTTCCTAAAATCGTTATTCCAGGAAAAACAGAGAAGACCATTGAAGGATCACCGTCTCTAAGCTTCCAGACCAAGACTCGCCTAACCTACCCACTCTTATCCTATCTCAACCTATACTCCAGTAATCATTAATCTTCCAAGTCTACAGAATGTAGAAAACCTAACCTCTAATACCACTTGAAACGCCTCGACCCGCCATATGGGGCCCGGGGTGCTACTTTAGTGACGTGTGTGTACCTAATACCATATCCATTATATAAATGTAGTGGAAGTAAATAAAACATTCTCCAAAATCCATTACCAGAGTTCTAAACTACCCTTATACACAATAGTCTCCAATTATCCATATTACAACCCAGTAAAATAGTACAAACAAAAACAACTCAACCCATACACCCTACGTGCATACACTATACTTCTAACTCAGCCCCTCTAGTCTGCTATGCACGATCCCTGGTGTATCTTGAAAAGATGATTTGTATATTGGGGTGAGACACTTTTCAATAAGGCAGATTAAGTTAATATCAGTGTGTGGCCAACATGAATTTTAGCATATACAGAAAACATTCCATTCTCCATTTAACCAAAAATAACAGTTATATATTATACTCACTCTACACGGTTGAAAATACCCTTTTCATTTCCACCGTATAAACCAATTCAGTATACAAATAACACCATTTACATATATTAGCATATATGCATAAAAGACACTCCCTGAGACTAACGACATGCTTAACCCCCATGATGGGTAATGCAGCCCGAAGGTTGGACTTAGCCCTGGGAGATCAACCCAGACTAAGTCAAAGTATCCATCTGCTAATACACTTGTAGGCATCTACAACCCAGTTGCAGGTCCAATTGCCTTACCACTTCCTGGTCCGGACCCCATAGAAGGTACCACCTCTATATAGGCTAATCGGCTGAAACCACCCTACACCTCTCTATCCGATATAGGTGCACATGGCCAAATAATAATTCCTTAGCAACAGTACCGTGCTCACAACTGGTCCTTAAGGTTCTTAAACCATATTATGCAATTTAAGAAGTAAAACTATAGTATAAATTCATTCTATATAAAATATGCCATTTCACAAAACCCGACCCCCAACCGTCAAATAAACACGGCTCTTAGTCGTCATATACAACCCTGCCCTTGGACGTTAAATAAAACCCGACCCTTGGCCATTAAATAAAACCCAGCTCATAACCATTAAACACAACCTGGCCGTCAGTCGTTAAATAAACCCGACTCTCAACCGTCATATACAACCCAACCCTTGGTCGTTAAATAAAACCCGACTCACAACTGTTAAATACAACCCAGCCCTCGGCCGTTAAATAAAACTCGGTATTTCACAAGGGTTGTTCTAGTATATTCACAAACAATTCAGTATTTCACATCCATTCCCAAATTCAATTATACCATAACCCATATCGATTATTCACGTGCCACACAATTTCAATAATTGAATATAGCCATTTAAACAACCAAGAAAACACAGTTTTCCACCGCTCGTTTTATCCAAAATACCATATCATATATCCTAAATTTATAAAGTCCACTTCGAACGGTCGGTTTTCAAAATAACCCTTGAAATCATATATATATATAGTAGTTTAATTAGTTCAACTTTAGTAAAATCCTAACTTAACTTAATCCCCTTACCTATTTACTGAGAGAGTTCCTACAACACTCCTAATGCCCAACCCACGGCGACACGGGCTCCAAAACCCTAAAATCACATTTCCCTAATTTAAACAACTCCATCCCATAATAATAATCATTAAAGACTCCTAGGCTCATACACCCCATTTAATCAGTTAAATGTTAGACAAATAACTCATTTCTACCCTACCTCAAATTTAGAGTGATGCTTGGAAAACCCCAAAACACGATTCCATTCCGGTGAACTCGTAGAGAATTTCCCCCAGATCCTTGTGGTAACTTCCGATCGTTGATTCGGGTGACGAACGACAAGAAATTGAAGAGAGAAGGGGTTGGGGCCCGAGTTTATATATATATATATATATATATATTATTTTTTTCTTCATGAAGAAGTAATTAAAAACTTATTTATAGGTTGTTGACTCGGCTAGTTTCGTCAATGAAATGGAGCCTTCGTCAACGAGTTACAAAAGGTCATTCGTTGATGAAAGAAAGGGTTTGTTGATGAACCGTAAGCCTAAAATTTCCTGAATTTTGGGACTCCTTAATCGAAAACGCCTAAACTTCATCGATCAGACACAGAAGGCCACTCGTTGACGAAAACAGGGGATTTGTCGATGAGTCCTACTGCTTTGCCCTTTTAAATTTTCCTTCCTTATTTTCGTATTTATTTCCTTTATTGTCTGGGTTCGGGTTTCTACATCATGGTTATCTCTAACATTAGCCATTAAACATAGGTTTTCAGTTTCTATTATGGGTTCATTATCTTTTGAATATAATGATTTGGAGTTATTCTATGTGGAAATTATTGCACTTTTGTTCTTGCATCTTGTTTTTCTCATTTTGGTGATGGGACAATCAACTCTCTAGTTTCCAAGCTTCTTGCATTCAAAGAAAGTTATTTCATCCGTTTTACTATCCTAGTCTTTGTAGGATTGACTAAGGAATTTTCCTTTGATGCCATTTCGTTTGAAGTATCTAGCCTTGTTTGCTATTAGCTCCTCATCATCGTTATCTTTTACATTTGATTCTTTTGTATTTAGTGCAACATTTTTCTTATGCTAGACAAATAAAGCATTAGTAATATTCATAACCATTTCGTTTGTGATAAGTGAGTATATGAGTTCATCAATATATAGGATATTTGAGTCCTTGGCTTCTATTATGGTTACTATTTTTACTTCCCATCTTTAGGGTAAAGATCTCATAGTCTTTTTTAATCATGTCGCTCATTGAAAAGATCTTACAAACTCCCTTCGTTGTGTTGATAATGTTAGTGAACCAATTATACATATCAGTTATTGACTCATAATCTCTCATTCTAAGCATTTCAGACTTGCACTTGAGCATGCTTACTTTGGACTCCTTGACTTGATTGGTTTCTTTTTGTGGCACTAAAAGTCTATTCCAAATTTCCTTGGTAGAATCACATCCTAAAACTTTGTGATATTCATTAGGAGTTAAAGCACAACAAAATATATTTACAGATTTATCATTCAGTTGTATATGCTTTTCATCAACCTTATTCTCCTCATCTTCAAACTTAGGAATTAAATTATCATTTACAAATTTTAAAGGAATGATAGGTCCTTTTAAAATATTTTTTGTACACCAACATCAATGGATTGGATATAAGTTTTTATATAGGACATCTATTAAGTATAATTAGAGCCATAAAAAAAATGGAGGCTAGTTGGTGGACTAATATTCATAAAGACCTTGTCTTGTCGTGTATGCTTTTGGATCTATTATAGTGTATAAATAAAAAATTTTATAAGAGCCCTGCTTTGATACATAATGTTTGTCTGGTGTGGCACCAAGAAGGGGTGAATTGACCTTTTATATTTGATTTTTCCCTATTGTTCCATTTATTTGGTATATGGGTATATTAAACTCAATTATTTCCTTAAAATTTGATAATGTGTAACAAGTAGCAAAAATGTTTGTTGGTGAGGGTCAAGTTAGGCAACCTGCAGGTGGGTGAATTAGGTGGTTTTCAAAACTAAAAATAAGTTTGCAATATCAATCTTTAGTGAATCGCAATTAATGATTGTTTAAGTGATTAGTACAATTTGAGTACAAGTATAAAATAAACAAACCATAACTGAGTGAGGGAAACAATATTTACAGTGGTATAGTCACTAGATATACGTCTACTCCTCAAATCAAATACTAAATACACATAGCATGTCATAGTCATGACAACCATCCTATCTCACACCCTTTTCCTTTGGGCAACCAGCCAAAGACACACAATGCCATTGTACTGGGGACAACATAGTCCTATAGGGTGATTCCCTCCTACATGAATAAGACACTCTCACTCTCACACTACTTGACTCCTTGGCCCATATAGTAGTCAAAACAACCGGGATAGCATAGTCCTATAGGGAAGCTTCCTAATGTTAGGGATTTATACTGAAAGACATGCTTTATGTAATCAATTTTAGTATTTATTAATAACTTCAGTTATTCCATTTTAATGGGAATCTTTGTGAGCAATGTTTGCCTGACATTATTTGTAGAGACCCGAACTCGGAAAAATAAGGAAAATTAAAGAAGAAAGGAAAATTTTAAAAGTAGAATAGCAGGCTTCGTCAATGAGGTCCAGGTTCTTGTCGATGAGGGCCCTTAGGTGTTTCATTGCCAAAATTTAGAGTATCATCGACGAAGAGATCCAGAACGGCCAAAAAACATCAAGAATAGGTTTCACCGATGAAGCCCTTCTTTTGTCGATGAACGACCTTCTGTAGCTCGTCGACGAAGGAGTCACTTCGTCGACAAATTTGATCAGGTCAAAAGTCAATAAATAGGATTTTTGTTTGCTTCTTTATTAAGAAAACTAAATCTCTCTCTCTCTAGAACCACGAACCATACTCTCTCTCTCTTCGGTTTCTTCATCGTTCATTGCTTGAATCGAAGATCGGAAGTTACCACAAGGATCAGCGGGTGAATATATACAATCCTAGTAGAGTAGATTCTTGATTTCAGGAAAAAGCTAGGATTCGGTTTTTGAGCGTTTCAGATTCTTTTTCAGAAAAGGTAAAGGGGTTGAGTTAAGTCATCTTTTTAATGAAATTGAACCATTTGAAATGTTTATGAAGAAAGTATATTTATATTTTCAGTTGATATTTCTAAAACCGACCGTTCAAAGGATACGTTTTCAAACCTAGGATATACGTTATGGTATTTTTAGTATAAACGAATGGTGGAAAGCTCGGTTTTATGTTCTAAACTATGTATATTATGTTTTATTGTTTGCCTATGGGCTATATTCAAAGTACAGGAAATTGTGTGGCAGACAAATGATATGTATGCACTTTTTGTAACCAAAATGATGAATGTTTGCGAAATACTGGAATTTCTTATGAAAGTACAGGATGATGTTTACGGCCGCGAGGGCCAAGATTATGTTTAACGGTTGTGAGCCGAGTTTTATATGAAGGCTAAGGGCCAAAGGTTTTAAATTACATGTTTTATATGAAATGAATATGAAACATGTTTTTACTACTAAAATTGCATGATATGCTTTAGGAACCCTGAGGACCACTATGTTATGAGCACGGTACCATTGCTAAGAATTATATATGTGGCCATGTGCGCCCACACTGTACTGCGAGAGTGTTGTGGGTGGTTTCAGCCGATTAGCCTCGGTAGAGGGTATACCTTATTTGGAAGCCCAGACTTTCAATACATGGTAGGGCAATCGGAGCATGCAAGAAATTGTGAAAGCTTGCGTGGATGGTGTTAGACGATGTATGTTTGACTTTATCTGGGTTGATCACCCCAAGTTTAGTCCAACCTTCGGGTAGAACAACCCTGACCATGGAGGTTTATACATGGTGTTAGTCCCAAGAGGTGTCTTTTATGCATATTTGTATATTTATGAAAATGATGTTATGAAATGACTGAACTGTTTATGTCCGGTAAATGAAACAAGTATTTCCAACTGTATAAGTATGTATGATGTAAAGACAACTACTTTAGGTTATATGAAGAATGGATGTTTTTTTTTCTATAAACACTAATGCATACTGCCTACACATTGATATTAACTTAATCACCCTTACTGAGAAGTGTCTCACCCCAATATATAAATCATCATTTCAGAAAATAACAGGTATTGTGCTTAGCAGCGTCAGGGGGGTGAAAGTTAGAATAGTCTTTTTGGGAAGATCTGTATGATCTTAGGTTATGTACGTTGTGTTGTAAGTTAATGGATATGTATTATGGATGTATGGACGAAACTAGTTGTCAAATTTTGGGTCGATTTGTAATATGGATGTTTGGGAACTTATATGTATGAAAGAACTTAGAAATTTGGTAATGTTTGCATGGAGAATGTTTCACTATTTTCGCTGCATGATTATTGTTTTGAGATGGTATCAGGTATACAGACGTCACTAAAGTAGCACCCCGGGCCCATGAGGGATTTAGGGCGTTACATTATTTATTTAATGATTATGCATGTGTCTTTTATTCTATATAGTAGGTGATCTAGTGTGTAGAGTATGACTTATACACAGAAGTTATGTCATCAGTTCTTATAGAATATAAGTTTATTGTCCACAGTCTTAAATGAAATTGGACAAACCATTGGAAGGACTGTAGCATAAGGTTTTAATAGGTCTGTCTTGACTATTGGAAATGGTACAATTCTAGCTCCCTATGCTAGTACACGTTGTGTGTATTGAACAAGACCGTCTTGAGGTAATTGTTTTAGACTGACTATATAAAACAATTAATACATCATGGTTATTATGAGTGCTTATGCTCTTAATCTTGTTATGATTATTGGACACGTGCATATAGTATTTATTACTTTGATTCATAGAAGAGTGAGATTCTTTATGAGTTAAAATACTCAGTGAGTTAGGTGATGACATTATGTGTATAGTAAATATTAATTATTAATGGAATCCACATCCCAATATTGGGATTGATGATACCCCCTTAAGGAAGCTTCTAAGTTTTGATTGTGTCAAACCTTACAGGTGGATTTTGAATTCGGCACATCAAATAAGTTAAGTGGAAGGTCTCAGGGAATTAATATGTCAATTAATTAAATTTTTAATAATTTAATTTAAAAGATGGGTATCTGTAATCTTTACGTGGGGAGATAAATAAGCATTTAATAATAGGAGCTAGAAATTTAATTTCGAATATAACAAGGAGTGCAATTATAATTTAGTGGTATGAATTATAATTAACATATTTAAGGATAAATTCGAGTTAAATGAGGAAATCTTAATTATGTGGGAAGCCCTAGTCATATTTGCCCAGAGGTTCCTACTGTAGCCTATATACATGCGCTCCATTCAGTAGCTAGGAGAGACGAAAAAACTCTCACAGAGGCAGTCGTTTTCGTGAGAGAAGAAAACCCTAGCAGCCGCTTACGAGCCCACTCTCTTAAGAGCGAGGCATGTTCAAGGAATACAGTAGAAGATTCTTGGTCGTCTTCAAGAGCTCGTTTTCGTACTTGCAGATTCGGGATCAAACCAGACATATCTCACAGGTATAATCCAAATCACGTAATAAGAGATTGCATGATCTGATATATTTTTTTGTTATCCGTATGCACTACAACCGGATCTTAGGGCTATTCTGCAAGTCCCTTCACCTAACACAAGATACATGATCAAAAGTAACAGAGAATCTCCAAGGTATTTTTCCTTGCTCTCTCTCTCTCTTTCTCTCTCTCTCTCTCTCTCTCTCTCTCTCACACACACACACACACACACACACACACATGCTCTATGATTCAGAATCTATGAGCTTAGAGAGACTACAATGAGTCCCAACCTATTAAAAAGTCATATTAATGAAGACTATGAATGAGAAATATAATAAAACTATCTTTGATTAAGATGGTAGTGGAAGCTCCTTTTGATATGTACTTAGATTGCCTTCTTCACTTTGTTCGAGTTTAATATATGGAGAGTCCAGTGCTCACTGAATTTTCACAATTTGAATGACCAAGAATGTAGAAATTTCAATTTAAATTATAAGCTTTGAACTAAAAATAATGTTCGTTCAATCCCTTGTCATTAGCTTAGATGAAAACTCCAATTAACGTCATAATCAAAGAATAATATAGAACCATATTCAAATCGAGTGTCAAAAATAGACATTTGTCAATGCATCTGTTAATGCATCTGTCATTGCATCTGCTAATGCATATTGTTGGGTCCAGCCCACATAAAGAATAAAAAAAAAAAAAACAAGGCTAGCCCATGTGTTTTTAAGCCCATTAGGGCAGCAGCAAAAGGGGGGAGCCGTGAAGGCTGTACACGCACAGCAGGAAAAAAAAAAAAAAAAAGGAGGCGGCAAGTTGAGTGTTGCTGTAGAGAGAAAAAAAAAAAAAAAAAAGGAGCGCCGCATAGTGTGTGTAACAGTGTGTGTGTGACCACGTGTGAGGCATCAAGTCGACGATCAGAAGGTCTTTTGTGATTCGATTTTGCTGAAATTTGGAGAGCACGTTTGAGATTTGTCGACCTTTGATCTAGACGGTGGAGATCTGTTTTGGAGTTTTGAAGGACCAGATTTTGTAGTATTGACAATAACTGCGCTTGGGTGACTTCTTTTTGCTCATTCTTATTTTATCACGATTCCTTTGGGTATCCTTTTTGGCTTTAAGTTTGTGAGTATTTTGGTGATTGTATTGTTGTGATTTTTTTGCCTCTATTATAGTGAAAATTTTATTAGGTCTTATAGGCCTCGTGGTTTTTACCCTTCACATTGGAGGGGTTTTCCACGTTAAAAATCGTGGTGTTCATTTTATGGTGTGTGATTTATTATTGTTGGTTGGTTATTTTTGCTCGTCACTGATTTAATTTTTTGAGAAAGGTTTATCCACTGCGCTAGTTGTCTTATTACTTTCCCAACAAGTGGTATCAGAGTGTCAAGTTCATATAAAATATGGAAGACAACGTAGTAGGTTCTATGTGTAAGCTCGCAGCTTCAAATTATTCAATTTGGAAACCAAAGATGGAGGATACTCTTAATTTTAAGGATTTATTTGATCCTATTGAGTTGGGTAGTGATAAGCTAGAAAAAAAAATTGAAACTGACTGGAAGAAAATGCATAGGAAAGCAATTGGCATAATCAGACAGTGGGTGGATAATAGTGTTTTTCATCATGTGGCTCAAGAGACAGATGCTCATATACTTTGGAAGAAGTTGGAGAGTCTTTATGAGAGTAAGACTGTTCACAACAAAGCTTTTGCAATTAGAAAGCTTGTAAATTTGAAGCTTAAAGAGGGAAAATCTGTTACCGAGCATTTGAGCGATTTCCAGAATATGGTAAACCAGTTAACCAACATGAAGATAATTTTAGATGATGAACTTCAAGCTTTATTGCTATTAAGTTCTTTACCATATAGTTGGGAGACTCTTGTAGTATCTCTTTGCAACTCAGCCCCAAATGGTGTGTTGACCCTATCGTTTGTTAAAGATAGCTTGTTTAATGAAGAGACTAGAAGGAAAGAAATGGGTACAGATAATACCCAGGTACTTGTTACAGAAGATAGGGGGAGAAGCCGATACAAAAATGAAAGGAGTAGAAGTAAAAGTGGAAGCAAGTCAAGGTTAATATTTAAAAATCTTGAGTATCATTATTGTGGTAAAAATGGTCATATCAAGAAGTATTGTTATAAGTGGAAGAAAGAAAATAAAAGTAATAGTGACAAGCAAGAAAAGAAGGATTAGGATAATAATGATCGTGTTGCCACTACTGTTGGAGATGATTGGGTCCTTGCTTACGATGATAATGTAATTAGTGTTGCCTGTAATGAAATTAGTTGGGTGGTTGACAGCGGTGCCTCTTTTCACGTGATATCAAGGAAGGATTTCTTCAATTCATATACTTCTGGTTACTTTGGAGTTTTGAAGATGTGAAACTATGTTGTGGTATTGATAGTTGGCACTGGAACTGTTTGCTTAAAGACCGACAATGGAACAATTTAGTACTCAATGATATCAGGCATGCTCCTAGTGTTCGTTTGCATTTGATCTCTGCTGGAAGACTTGATGATGATGGATATTGTAACTTCTTTGGTAATGGACAATGAAGACTTACTAGAGGAAATTTAATTGTGGCCTGAGGTAACAAATTTTCTAATTTATATTTTATGAATGCTTCTATTTGCTTGAATTATGTGAATGCAGTTAATAATGATGTCACATTAGAGTTATGACACAAGTGACTTAGTCAAATAAGTGAGAAAGGACTCGATTGCTTGGCCAAGAAGAATTTGCTATTAGTCTTAAATGGTGCAAAACTAAAAAAGAAGTATTCACTATTTGGCTAGGAAACAGAAAAGGGTTTCATTTAAGAGTCATCCTTCTTCCAGAAAAACAGAGTTACTTGAGTTGATTCATTCAGATGTTTGTGGCCCAATGAAGGTAAGGACACTTCGTGGTGCCCTTTATTTTGTTACTTTTATTGATGATCATTCAAGAAAACTCTAGGTTTATGTTTTGAAATCCAAAGATCAGGTGCTTGATATGTTTAAAGATTTTCAGGCTTTAGTTGAGAGAGAAACAAGAAAGAAGATAAAATGTATTTGCATTGATAATGGTGGTGAGTATTGTGGTCCATTTGATGTGTACTGTAGACAACAGGGCATCCGACATCAGAAGACACCTCCTAAGACTCCTAAGTTGAATGGTTTGGCAGAAAGGATGAACATAACACCAGAAGAGAGAGTCAGATGTTTGCTTTCAGAAGCAAAACTACCTAGATCATTTTGGGGTGAGGCATTATATAATGTTGCTCATGTAATTAACTTGTATCCTACTGTTGCACTGCAGACTAATGTCCCTGACAGAATCTGGTATGGGAAGGATGTTTCCTATGACCATCTACGTGTGTGTTGGCTACAAAGCCTTTGTTCATGTGCCTAAAGATGAAAGGTCCAAGTTAGATGTCAAGGCAATGCAGTGCATTTTTATTGGGTATGGTCAGGATGAGTTTGGCTACAAGTTTTATAATCCAATGGAAAAGAAACTTGTGAGAAGCCGTGATGTAGTCACGGAGGATCAAACCATTGAAGACATTGGCAAGACAGGACATTCTCAGTTTCAGGATAGTGATGGCTTAGTTGACTTAGATCCGATTCCTTCCGAAAATTTTCTTGATACAGTTGAGATTGACAATCAGTATGATACAGAGGCAGATGTTCAGAATGATCATGTGGTGGAAGATCACGAAACTGTTGATGAGGATGGTACTTCAAATATTGAACCATCTACAGCTTCACTCATGAGGTTTACTAGAGACCGAAAACCCTCCATGAGATATCCTATAGATGAGTATGTTCTTCTAACTGATGAGGGAGAACCAGAGTGTTATGAAGAAGCCATTGAAAGTGAGCAAAAGCAACAATGGTTTAGTGTAATGGAAGATGAAATGAAATCTCTATATGACAACCACACTTTTAAGCTGGTAAAATTACCTAAAGGTAAGAGAGCTTTGAAAAATCAGTGGGTTTATAAATTAAAATAGGAAGAGAATTCTTCACTCCCATGGTACAAAGTTAGATTAGTTGTCAAAGGCTTCAGTCAGAAAAAAGGGATTGATTTTGGGGAGATTTTCTCATCAGTAGTGAAAAATGTCGTCAATCCGTGCTGTTTTGGGTTTGGCTGCTAGTCTTGATTTGGAGGTTGAGCAGATGGATGTGAAAACTACTTTCCTCCATGGCGATCTCAAGAAAGAAATTTTTATGAACCAACTTGAGGGTTTTGTGGTGAAAGGTAAGGAGAATTATGTTTGTAGATTGAAGAAGAGCTTGTATGGCCTGAAATAAGCTCCTAGATAATGGTATAAGAAGTTCAAGTCTGTCATGGTTCAACAAGGCTATAGGAAGACGACTTCAGACCATTGTGTATTTGTTAAAAAAATTCTATAATGATGATTTCATTATTTTGTTACTTTATGTTGATAACATGCTCATTATTGGTCACAATGCTTCTAGAATTGACAAGTTAAAGCATGTGTTGAGCAAGTCTTTTGCCATGAAAGACTTGGGACCAGCGAAACAGTTTCTTTGCATAAGAATCTCATGCAATAGATGTAACGACCTGCTATTTATCTCCAGTTATATATATATACACACTACGAAATTTATAATGCTCTGATACCAAACTAGATTAGACCAAACCATTAACCTAAGCAGCGTGAAGTGGAAATCATATAAACTCAACCATATATACAATACCAGAATGCTAACATATCCTCCAAAATATACATATATGTTTGTTCCCCATAATACCCACAACTGGTCTAGGGCTATACAAAAATATTCCAAAAATACTCACTCTACTGACAGGGCATCACTGAAACCCCTCTACCTGCGAGCTTGATCTGCTCGCCTACCTGGATCACCTGAAAAATATAAATTTAATGGGATGAGACGACGCTCAGTTAGACAAAATATGCTATTACTAGTGTGTGGCAAATGAATTACAATACTATGAAAATCTGTTTCTATATAATCATGTATAACTAGATCTATGAATAATATACAAATAACAGAAACCACCACCAATTCCATATTGTTTAACATATCTGTAATTTTAGGTTACTAGTCAAAATACTTCTAATGTACATAAGTATATTCTCTGTCTCTGCAAATCTGTATATACATAATAATAACTGAAAACTTCTGTGTGGATAACTGTGTGTCATGATTTAACCCCTCATGACAGGGTTGTGCGGCCCGTAGGCGAGATCTATCCTAACTGGTCAATCAGGGTAAACCACTATACTCCCTCGGTTTGATCTGCCCTCCTCAACCCATATCTATTGGGGAGCCTGTCCACATCAGGGCACTATACGATCGACCTACTACCACGTATTATCTGAATAGGTGGTTGCACTCTGAACTGAATATTTGTAGCTATGGTACCGTGCTCTGTAACTGTAATGGTCCAACAGGGTTTGATAGTATATAATACATTTCTATATACCACTATCTGATTTACCATGATTCTAAAATAACTGTATTAACCATGACACTGAAATAAACTATAACTGTGTCAACTGTATTTCTGAACTGAACTGTAATCTGTAAGTCATGGTACTGAAAACTGTATCTGTATCAACTGTATAATCATGGTATTGGAAACTGTATAATAATGGTATTCTGTAATTTTTATAAAACATATCCACTAGTTATATATTCTGTAAAACATACCCTGAAAATACTGTAAAACATGCTTGTGTACTATACTTATATTCTCAAGCCACACAGTAATTTAATACATAATATTCATAATTAATAATCTGTATAATATCCTGCTGTGAATAAGAAACTGGTAAAAATAAACATTTCATACTGGAAATCATTTTAGAACTACCTAGCATAGCATATTTCCCTTACCCGACCCTTGCTAAAATCCCCTACTGAGACGGGTCCTACACCCATAGGGTTTCCTACTCAACACCCTGAAAATAATTTTCGCCAGAATAAAATGTCACTATTTCTACGTCTACATCATTTTCTACAACTGCTAGAAAGCCAAATTCCGAATGAAAGACCTTACCCTGGATTTGGGATGAATTCCAACTTTACCCCATTGACGATCCGCTCCTGTAGACTTGAAGAGAACTCCGCCAGGAGTGTCATGGTGGCCTCAGATCGTCGATCCGACTACTGACAGGGCCGAAATCGAAGAGAGATGGAGGAGAGGCCATAGGAGAAAGAGAGAAGAGAGAGCGGCGTTGATTTTCTGTGATTAAAATGAGTTTAGGGCTATTTATACTGTGGGTTTCGTCGACGAGCCACGTCATCTCGTCGACGAGTTCTTAAGTAATTTCGTCAACGAACCTTACCCTTCGTTGACGAAATTCAGAGTAGCCCAAATTCTTCTCTCGGTATCTTCTCGTCGATGAAACTTGCCTTCGTAGACGAGACCCTCTTGTACCCTTGTCGACGAGGCCATAAGAAAATCTCTGGGTTTTTATATTCAAAATGTGAAGTCGTCGACTGCTTCTTTCTATTACTGTTTCTATTTCTCTCCCTCTTTATTATTTAAATACTTATTATTCTTCGGGTCACTACAATAGAAGTGCTAAGAGGTTATGGCTATCTTAGGAAAAGTATATTGAGAAGGTACTTCAACGGTTTCACATGGAGAAAGCCAAAGTGATAAGTACTCCTCTTGCTACACATTTCAAGTTAAGTAGTAAACAGTCTCCTTCTAATGATGAAGAAAAGAGAGACATGAAAGTGTTCCATATGCATCTGCAGTTGGTAGCTTAATGTATTTAATGGTTTGCATAAGGCCAGATTTAGCTCATGCAGTTGGTGTGGTTAGTAGATTTCTCTCTAATCCAGGTAGAGAGCATTGGAATGCTGTGAAATGGATTATGAGGTATCTCCGTGGTATAGTTGATTTGAAACTCTGTTTTGGTTCTGAACAACCTGTTTTGGTTAGCTATAAAGATTCAAACATGGCTGGAGATTCGAACTCAAGGAAATCTACTTCAGGTTATTTGATTACTTTTGCAGGGGGAGCTATGTCTTGGCAATCTAGGTTGTAGAAATGTATTGCTTTGTCCACTACAGAAGTTGAGTTCATTGCAGCTACTAAGACATGTAAAGAGTTATTGTGGACGAAGAAATTCGTTCGTGAACTTGGATTCACTCAAAAGAGGTATGTGTTATTTTGTGATAACCAAAGTGTTATTCATCTCAATAAGAATTCAACCTTTCACGGTAAATCAAAGCATATTGATGTGAGATATCATTAGATTCGAGATGTTTTGGGTTCTAAGTTGCTTGAATTTGAGAAGATCCACACTAATAAGAATGCTGCTGATATGATGACAAAGGTGGTGCATTGTGCGAAGCTTGAGTTGTGTGCCAAGGCAGCCGGTATCAAAAAATTTTAATAATCTTAATGAATGTCTCTTTCCTCTTATGGGCTAGAGGGGGAGATTTGTTGGGTCCAGCCCACATAAAGAATAAAAAAAAAAGGGCAGCCCATGTGTTTTTAAGCCCGTTAGGCTAGTAGCAAAAGGGGGGAGCTGTGAAGGCTGTACACACACAGTAGAAAAAAAGAGAGAGGAGGCGGCAGGTTGAGTGCTGTTGTAGAGAGAAAAAAAAAAAAAGGAGCACCGCACAGTGTGTGAAACAGTGTGTGTAACAATGTGTGTGTGACAATGTCTGAGGCATCAATTTGATGATCGGAAGGTCTTTTGTGATTCGATTTTGCTAAAATTTGGAGAGCACGTTCTGGATTCGTCAACCTTCAATCTGGATGGTGAGATTTGTTTTGGTGTTTTGGAGGACCTAATTTTGCAGTATTGACAATAATTGCGTTCGGGTGACTTCTTTCCACTCATTCTTATTTTATCGCGATTCCTTTATAAATCCTTTTTTGCTCTAAGTTTGTGAGCATTTTGGTGATTGTACTGCTGTGATTTTTTGCCTCTATTATAGTGGAAATTTTATTGGGTCTTAGGCCCCATCATTGGAGGGGTTTTCCATATTAAAAATCGTGGTGTTCATTTTGTGGTGTGTGATTTATTATTGTTGGTTAGTTATTTTTATTCGTCACAGATTTAATTTTTTGGGAAAGATGTATCCGCTGCGCTAGTTATCTTGTTGCTTTCCCAACACATCTATCATTACATTTGCTAATGCATCTATCAATGCATCTGTGAGTACGTCTATTAGCACAACTGTTATTGCAACTATAGGTATAATTTGTTAAGCTATCATGTAATCACACCAGCAACGTCTAAGTTTTGTCACTCATAAAAAATCTAGTTTCAACGAAGTTTAATAAAAGGGTTTAATATTCTATGAGTTTTTTTTTAAAGGCCAATTCCAACAATTTTAAGGCCCAACTACAAACAAACAAAGACATACTCTCATGCACTTTACTATTCATTTGTAATTCATTGTAACTTGTTTCCTAATTGGGTGTTTAATGCTTTAATTCCATCAATAAAAAGAATCTTTCAGTTGATGTACTCAAATTTGATTGTTTATTTTTCTAAAATTGAATGTTAGATTACTTATATTGTTATATGAACTTTTTAAAATTACTCTGTTCACCTTGCAAGCAACCTAAAGGTAATCTACTGAGAGAGGCAGTGCGTGCACCTATACATTTTGATGTGTAATATGTTTATGGTGGTGTGGTTTTAAAATTAACAAGTTGTTGTTTTATTTTAACTACATTGTTATTTTAATTTCGTGCTTTTAATTTATTTAATTTTTGTGGTGGACAGGTTCGACAACTAATAAGCGAAAGTTAAAATGAAATTTATAAAGTCAGTGATTTTTTTAATAAGTTGTTACATTTGTTATTTATTGAGTTATGAATTGTATCATTTCTAGATTCGCGTATTGAAAAATAATATATAATGCTATGCATTCCTGTGGTAAAAATGCACGAGTAATTTATAAACTGAAACATTTATCACGTATTACATTATAAATCATATTATTGTTAAATTTGTGTATCGAAAAATAATACACAAATTTCACACGATACACAGGTTAGCATCTAGTTAGCTTAGTATGTAATTGGAGTTTCTCTAAAAAATCTTCATTACTCATAGTAATTGTTATTTTTGTAAGGCTATTTGGAAATCAAGTTGCTTTCAAGAACAAGAAATGAAATATTTTTCTATTATAAATTTTTAAAGCTTGATGCATATTGTTGACCTACAATCAAAAAGTTTAAACTTTTAGGTAAAGTGGTAATATTACATAACACTAGTTATTAGAAGGTACTAGGAGTATTAAAGCTTGATTTACATTGTTAACCCATAACCTAATAATTTAAATTTTTAGGTAAAGTGGTCCATGAGGACGAGCTTGATGGGCCGGAAGAGGCGGCGGGCAGAGGAAGTTCTTGCCCTCCTTTCTCATTTTTAAGCAATCTATGCTCCTCAATTTCCCTTTTTTCTTAGTCGTGTTGATATCATAAGGTCAAGTAAAAGGGGCCATCAGTTGCCTAGGCGATCGTATGAACCTTCCACTTCTCAAGGTGCTCCCTCTATTCTACGCCAAACTGTTGTTGACAATATTAACAAGAAGTCATGCTCTTTTTGGGAGGCTGCCACATTTTTGGAAGACATTTTCTAACTGGAAGATAATTTTTTCAATTGTGTGGTGTCTTTTGCAAGCAGCGAATGTATGCTACTAAACCCCTTAGATAACTTTATTTAGATATCCCCTTTTAGTCTTTTGTGTAATCTTGATAACTTCAGTTTTGCCTGTGCCCCAAACCGAATCTCGTAATTCTGCTATATTTTCAGTTAATTGAATTTATATCGTTTCCTCCCCCCCCAAAATAAAAAAGAAGAAGCTAGAACTCCTAGAATTGGTGTAGCAAGTTGTAAATGCAAAAAGAAATGAAAGCGTAAGAAAGACACAAGCGCAGATTTTGCGTGGGACAGTATTATTGTATAAACACTGGGCTTCGGGCCGGGGCGTCACTCGTTCCAGCGCCCGACTTTTGCCAGGAATGGTGTATCGCATGCTCCCGTTCAAAACGCTTCCTTCGCGCTTCCGCATACCCACAGGTACTCTGTGTGCGCGTGTTCTTTCTACCCCCCGTCTTTCTTTCCCCTACTTTTCTTACCGTTCAGCTTCTGTGCAGTGATTTCATGTGACTTCTTCACTCACCCATATCCTGCAGCTTTTTTTTCCACGGGCATTGTTGGGGAGTCGCCGATTCTCGTAAGACTCCTCTTATTTCTGAGCCATTCTTATTCCCATGCCCTCGGATTCTGCACTTCGGGTCACGGGTGTTTCGGAATTTTATTTTTTCATGCTGGCAGGTTCGGGATTTCATACGGTCTGCATTGTACGACCCGCATCATGGGTACTTCTCTCGAAGGTCAGGCTCTGTTGGAGTGCTTGAGAGGAGCATCAAGTTCAATCAGCTTGAAGGTACGGGTTGTGTTCTTGGATTCATGCATGATTTGAAGATCTGATAATTTCAACATATATTCCTGCGTGAGTTTTGTGTGGTTTAAAGTCTAATTGATTTGGTTTGAAATGCCCAAGAGATCGTTATTTCTTTGATGAGTAAATAGCCAAGTTAATTCGGTAAACATGCTATTCATCCCAGGAGTCTAATTGATTTCAGTAAAGGGTTGTGTTCTTGGATTCATTCATTAATTGAAGATCTGATAGTTTCAACATACATTCTTGCGTGCGTTTTGTAGATTAAAGACTAATTGATTTGGTTCGAAATGCCCAGGAACATTTTTATTTACTTGATGAGTGAATTGCCAAGTACAGTAAACATGCTATTCATCCCAGGAGTGTCATTTGGTCTTTTGACACATGTTATCATGCATAACTTGGTACAACTGTCTTGAGGATGAATTTTGCTTTGGGTTCCACTTTCAGGATATACCAATATTAGATTGTAGAAAAGTTCACTGGTCATGAGTAAGAGTTCTGCATTGGCTTTCTGCCTGCCTATTTCATATGGATCCTCAGATTAAAGGGGACTCTGCTTTTAAAATTAGAGCCATATGAAGACATGGGAAAGTGCTTTTCAACTGCGACATGTTTATGTGTCACGGTCCGACTATTTCCACACCCTTGTGAAGGGACGTGCGGCGCTAGTTAAAACACTCTTGCTTAACTAGCCAGCCTATCGTTTACCAACATTCATCTACGAAATACTTTCACTAACATTCATTCAAATAGCAGCGGAAACAGTAATCAATTCATGAAAGCCGTGGCAAGCAAGCAGTAAACATTGAAGCAACGTAATTCATTAACAACACCTCCGTTGACATTGTGTGGTTAGCGAGGGAGGCAAGTAGGTTAAATACGTTGACAATAGTTAGTGAGTTTTACAATGACTGAAGAACACTCACCCTCCCCTAAAGAGCTTTTTGGGCTTTTCTCACTCTGGCACTAGGAAACATCAAAGTGACCGAGGAGTTATACTGTCTTATTTGGCTTACAATGAAATAAATACTGGAAAATAACCCTACACTAGTATTTACATGATGGAAACCTATCCCAAACACACGAGGCAAGCAGTCATAGGCAAGCATAATGCCCTGAACAAGCTTAGCTCGTGACATTCTCCCCCACTTATGCGATTGACGTCCTCGTAGACTTTGACGCTAGGTAAACTTCAATTTTGTCCACGAACAGTTGCATATCTTTCGCAGAAACCCAACTAATTTCTTTGTCACCAAGGCCTTTCCACTTCACAAAGAATTCATGCCGCTTCTTCTTTGAGGATGTGAACTCTCTGTTTGTAAGAATATCTTCAACTTCACGTCTGTCAGGTTGAACTGTACTCACTTCTACTCTGGCTGACTGATTTTTGCTCGAATCGTCAGTGTCGGCGTTGTACGGCTTGAGGTAGCTGACGTGAAACATAGGATGCACTTTCATCGAAGTCGGAGGGTCGATTTTGTATGAGACCTTCCCGACTTTGGCCAAGATGGGGACTGGTCCTTCATATTTGCGAAGTAGTCTCCTATCTTGTCCTTGTAGTGACCTGACCTGTTCAGGATTGAGCTTAACAAGCACCAAGTCACCTACGTTGAAGTGCTGCGGTCTTCTCCCCTGATTTGCCTACTTCTTCATCCGCTTGGTAGCTTTCTCTAGGTAGGTTCAGGCAATCTCAGCATTCTGTCTCCATTCTTTGGTAAAGATGTACACCCTGGGACTCTTTCGTTACTCATCCACTGTGTGAGGTAACAGCGGCTGTTGGCCTGTAACAAGCTCAAAAGGATTCTTGTTAGTTGTTGAGCTCTTTTGGGCATTGAAACAGAACTGAGCCACATCAAGTAGTTGCACCCAATTCTTCTGGTTGGCGTTGACAAAGTGGCGCAAGTACTCTTCCAGTAGCCCATTGATTCTCTCCGTCTGCCCATCTGTCTGTGGGTGATAACTCGAAGAGATTTCAAGTTGTGAACCGAGGATTCTGAAAAGTTCTGTCCAGAAGTTGTCGGTGAATCTGGAGTCTCGGTCACTAACAATGTCTTGGGGAACACCCCAATCTTTCACAATATTCTTGAAAAATAACTGTGCTGTCTCCTCTGCCGAACAGTACTTTGGTGTGGCTATGAATGTACCATCCTTCGAAAACTTGTCTATAATAACAAGTATATACCCTGCATCTCCCACTTTGGGCAGGTTGGTGGTGAAGTCCAATGAGACACTTTCCCACGGTTTGGATGGTACCGGTAGGGGCTCCAACAACCCTGTAATTTTCCTCCGCTCCACCTTGTTTTGTTGGCAAGTGAGATAAGTCCGGGTATAATCAACTACATCATCACGCATGTGCGGCCAATAGTAACCTTGCTTTAGTAAGGCCAAAGTGCGCTGCCATCCTGGATGTCCGGCCCACATGGTATCATGACATTCCTTCAATAATGTCTTCCTCAGATCACCAGCTTGTGGCACAAAGAGCCGGTTACCATAGGTCATCAGCAATCCATTTTCCATCCATAACTGTCGTGCCTTCCCTTCTTCGGTAAGCTTCATTAAGTTCTGCGCAACTGGATCTTTGGCTAAGTTCTCCTTGATGCGCTCCTGCATCATTGTGGTAATAGTACTCAAAGTCAAATGTGTTACCATTTGTAAGGCAGCCAGCTCGGCCTTTCTACTCAGTGCATCTGCGACTTGGTTCAATCGCCCCCGCCTTGTGCTTAAAGGAAAAATCAAATTCTGCCAAGAATTCATGCCATCGGCCCTGCTTGGGTGTCAGTTTTGGCTGTGTGAAGAAATGGCTAACACTTGAATTATCTGTTTTCACCACAAACCTTGACCCAAGTAAGTAATGCCTCCACACACGGAGACAATGTATCACCGCTAGCATCTCCTTCTCTTGAGCTATGTATTTCTGCTCTGCTTCACTAAGCTTACGACTTTAGTACACAACAGGGTGCCCATCCTGTAACAAGACTCCTCCAAGGGCGAAGTCTGATGCATCTGTCTGTACCTCAAAAGGTTTCATGACATCCTGGAGAGCAAGTACCGAATCTCTCATCATGGCATCCTTCAAGTCATCAAAGGCTCCCTGGCACTCCTTTGTCCAGTTCCACCCATGACCCTTCTTCAGTAGTTCTATCATAGGAGCCGTTCTCCGTGAATACCCCTCTACGAACTTCCTGTAGTAATTGGCAAGGCCAAGAAAGGAACGCAACTCCTTCACTGTCGTTGGGATCTTCCATTCTTGTATTGCCCTTACCTTCTCCATATCCATCCTGATATGACCTTGTTCAATCACATAACCAAGGAATTTGATGCTCTGCTGAGCGAAAGAGCACTTCTCTTTCTTCACATATAGACTGTTCCTCTTCAACCTGTCGAACACCATTCGCAAATGCTCTTTATGTTCCTCCAGAGTGGAACTGTAGACAACAATATCGTCCAGGTATACCACGACAAACTTGTCAAGGTACTCATGAAAAACCTGGTTCATCAAGGTACAGAATGTTGCAGGCACATTCGTCAACTCGAATGGCATCACCAAGAATTCATATGCCCTATACCTTGTCACACAAGTGGTCTTCGGCTCATCCTCATCAGCAATTCTCACCTGGTAGTAGCCTGATCTCAAGTCAAGTTTAGTGAAGTACTTGGCATGACTTAATTGATCCAATAAATCAGCAATCAACGGAATAGGATACTTGTTGCGCACTGTCACCTTGTTGAGCGCGCGGTAGTCTACACACATCCGCAGGCTCCCATCATGTTTCTTTTGAAATAGCACCGGTGCTCCAAATGGTGCTTTGAAAGGGCGAACATATCCCGCTTCCAATAACTCATCAAGTTGCTTCCTCAATTCTGCTAACTCTGGAGGCACCATGCGATATGACCCTTTTGCAGGTGGTTTCACTCCTGGAAACAGCTCGATCTCATGCTCCACACCCCGTAGTGGAGGTAATTCGTGAGGCAACCTATCCGGCATCACCTTCTTGTACTCATGCAACACCGCTTGGATGGTCGTAGGCACTAGCTCTTTGCCTACTTCTTCATCTACCACCACCGCGGTTAGATATGTCTGCTCTCCCTTTCTCAAACCCTTCTTGAGTTGCATGGCTGAAAGGAACTTCCCACCGTCTCCTTTTGTTGCAACAGCTTGCACCATGCACGGGTGATCTCCCATCAGACATAGGGAACCAGCCGAAGGCATCAGCACTGCCTTCGTCCCCCTTAGGAACTTCATTCCCAAAATGAATGGAAAGTCATCCAACGGCACCGCTGTGAAATTCGCATGACCTTCCCATTGCCCAAGTTTAACAGTAACTTGCTTGGCTACTCCCAGAGTAGGCTGGGCTACAAAATTAACTACTTTCATGCATCCTGTATCCTTCTCTAAGGATAAGTTGAGTTTCCAAGCTTCCTGTTGCGAAACAAAGTTATGGGTAGCCTCGATATCCACCATAGTGCGGGTACTCTTCCCATTGATTCTCAAGTCCACAAACATTAGCCCTCTGGCTCGTGTAACATTTGGGGCTTTAGCCTGCTTTTCCAATGCGCTCACCTTCCGCATTGCACCCATCCTTGGGGTCTCATCTTCTTCCCTATCGTCTTCCACTGCCTGTTTTGCAATGGAAGCCTGTAAAGCATTAAGTGTTGCTTTGTGAGGACACTCAAAAACTCTATGAGGACCTTGACACAAGAAACACTCAAGTTTACCCTTTCCCTTGGGTGTGTTGAACCCTCGAGACGACGAAGCTTCCTTTGAGGTTGATGCTTTATAGTTGGCTCCCCCACTCTTAGGTTTGCCTTTCTTGAAAGACTTTCCATTGTTTCCCTCTCCGTCAGACCCTTTGGGCGAAGCGGTATTCTCCCCCAGCGTACTCAGTCAAGTGTTCTGCAGCAGCTTGTGTAGTAGACAAGTCTTGAACTCTTTGTCTATTAAGTTCAGTTCTTGCCCACGGTTTCATCCCCTCTAGAAAATAAAACAACGTGTCCTTCTCAGATGTATCCCTGATATCCAACATCAAAGCAGAAAATTGTTTCATGTATTCCCTGATCGACCCAGTATGCTTGAGGTCTCTCAGCTTTTTCCTTGCATTATACTCAACATTCTCAGGAAAGAATTGGGCCTTGAGCTCTCTCTTCAAGTCTGCCCCACTATCAATTACACAGTTTCCATTTTCAATGTTATTGTACTTAGCACGCCACCACAGTTTGGCGTCACCAACCAAGTACATGGTTGCAGTATCCACTTTCACCTGTTCTGAGGCCATCCTCACAGCGCGAAAATACTGTTCCATATCAAACAAGAAGTTCTCTAACTCCTTAGCATCACGGGCACCCCCATACGTCCTGGGTTCTGGTACCTTGGTCTTGCTAACTTCCGAAGTGTTGGAGTTCCCCATAGCAAGAACCATCAGAATCACCTTTGCATCTAGATCAGCCATTCGGGCTTGCAAAGTTCCCACAGTGTGGTGAAAGTCCTTTGACATTTCACTTGTCAAATTTGCTTGATGCTGGTGTGATCTCATCACTCCATCAACAAGTCCGCTCAGTTGGGCCATCTCGTTGGCCATATTATTGGTTGTCTCTTCAACCTGTGCTTCCAATGCACTGATTCTTTTAGCATTGTTTGGTGCCATGGTCACTTACCAAAGCTTCCCAAATCCCACAACGAAGGTAACTGAATTCTCGTAGCAACTGAGCCTTGGCTCTGATACCAAGTGTCACGGTCCAACTATTTCCACACCCTTGTGAAGGGCCGTGCGGTGCTAGCTAAAGCACTCTTGCTTAACTAGCCAGCCTATCGTTTACCAACATTCATCCATGAAATACTTTCACTAACATTCATTCAAATAGCAGCGAAAATAGTAATTAATTCATAAAAGCCGTGGCAAGCAAACAGTAAACATTGAAGCAAACGTAATTCATTAACAACACCTCCGTTGACATTGTATGCTTAGCGAGGGAGGCAAGTAGGCTAAACACGTTGACAATAGCTAGTGAGTTTTACAATGACCGATGAACACTCACCCTCCCCTAAAGAGCTTTTTGGGCTTTTCTCACTCTGGCACTAGGAAATATCAAAGTGACCGAGGAGTCATACTGCCTTATTTGGCTTACAATGAAATAAATACTGGAAAATAACCCTACACTAGTATTTACATGATGGAATCCCATCCCAAACACACGAGGCAAGCGGTCACAGGCAAGCATAATGCCCTGAACAAGCTTAGCTTGTGACATTATGCAATGCTTCTTAAGTTGAAGGGAAATTTTTTTTAAGATGCTATAAGTCCGTGCTATTTAATTGCACCAAAAAAATTAATTTTTACTCAAATCAATTACATTTGAAAGAAATTAAGGGCCTAAAGATGTACTAGTTAACTGAAGTTTGTCAAAATACTCAAAACTATAGTCAATCAAAAGGAGGGTTTGGTGTTGCATCAATTAAGAGGAATTTTAACAAAAATAAAGAGTTAAATAGTTAAAACTAAGGGGCTATTTGATATCACTATCAAAAATTATAGAAACAAAAACTTGAAACAAAAATTGAAAATAGAAGTAGAAGCCTGTAAAAGCCTAATTGAGCTCATGTTCATTCTTGTCCTTGAATCAAATAGCAATTAAAAATATGATTAAAATAATAAAAAATGCAATATAACATAAATTAGAAAATGTTGTCATAGAAAATATAAAATAATTATAATTGTTATATTTTTAAACTTACTTTTTAGTGCTCTAGAAATAATCTTATTGGACATGACAATTGAAAAATAGTAAAATGATTTTTTGAATGACTTTATTTTTTTCCTCAAATCTTATAGAAAATTTATGGATATTTTATTTTAATTATATATGAAAAATCATTGTCATTTTATTTTAATTTTAACCAGAGAGTTTGTATGAAATAAATGATTAAATCCACAAAATTCAATTTTGGATATTGAACACAGCAATTGAAAACCATAAAAATCTGGTTTCAATTTTTTCAAAAAACTAACAACTAAAATAGAAAATGAGCAACATAAACAATTGTATTGTCTAAACCTTTTTCTTCACTGTACAACAACAAAAGTAGAAACATGAACTAGGAATACCTATGTGAGCTAATTGTAGAAATCAACAAAGAGCACTTACTTTTGTTTGACTAGTCAATTAAATGATTTTATTTGTACGTGAAAATTAAATACAGTACTCAAAATAAAAGGCAGTCCCTTTCCTCAAATTCAATCTGCCGACCATGGAAAATTAAACTCAAGTTCAAATCTGCATTCAAGTTCAACAAGGATGAACTTGCAGCATGCTGGGAATAAGTTCTCTTGATGTGTATTGCTAGACAATGAGGTCCAATGGACCCAGGATCAATTGTCGGAATTCTGGACACAAATGCTAAATTTCCATGGATAAGGAGGCAGAAATTTTCAGGAGAATCTTTGATAATTTGATTTGTGTCAAACTTTTTTGGATGGATGATTGTTGTGGAGAAATTGCTATATGTTGGGGGCAAATTTTCTTTGAGAATGCTAGAGGGTAAGGAAGCATTATGTTGGTAAGGAGATGAAGGCAAAAAACAACAGAATAATCAGAAAGCTGTGGGCTGGTTGTGTAGGAAGTGTGGTTCCGTAGACATAGAAACGCGAGAAGGTAAAAGTCTTACATATAATGGGCCACCCAATGAGCCCAGTTATGCAGAGTTGGTGAAGAATGGAGCTGTACTTGATCAGGGATGAGGAAGGTCTGGTGATTCTAATTGCAAACCCTTGAATTTGGATAGAGTAGATTTGTGAGAGAGACATTTTTGGGCATTAACTGGGCCCAAGTCTCATTCAAATTTTGAAAATATTTTCTGCAATTACTGGACTAAAATATGGGCCGAAGAATGTAGAAGTGGAAAATAAGTTGCATGTTGCATGGTTTGGGCTTGAATGCCTTGTTTTGAAGCCTGCTTTTCTAGTAGTCTCAAGAAATTTTAAATGGGCTGGATTAGAGGGTCTAGCTTGGGTGGAAAAACAGAAGCCCAATTCAAACAAAAACCCAGAACTAAATGAGGAATCTGGCTTGACTGTTGGGGGCTTGGGAGCGATACATCCAGGTGAAATGGAGATAAAGAGCTTGCCAAAGACCCCAATTAAGGAGAATAGGGAAGTGGAGATGCTAGAGAATTCAAAGAGGGTGGAAGATTTTGTGAAGATGGATAGGTGCAACCTTTTGACCAGTTTGTGATGTAGGATGGTTCTAAGTAGCCCTAGTCCTACGGTTGACCATCTTTGTAGCACACACGCAATGTCACAATCTATGGGAAGAATTGAATTAACCAAGCATGAACATCACAAACATATTCTAATGATCACAAGTTGTTGAGATTTTGAAAACGTATGTGATTTGGTTAAAAGCCCTTAGTTGATTATTTCTTTCAAGTAATCAAGTTCACTTAAAAGATGTTATATTAAAAGTCTTAGATCACAAGTCCTAGAATACAAATCAAATATCCCTAAGCATGGTACTAGGAAGAGTCAAAGAGAATGAACAAGGTTTTTCAATCAATGATTCAGGTAGAGTTTCAAGGCTTACAAGGTACTTTTAGGGGCTGTTTTAGATTCACAAACAAGGAATTGAAACGAGCTTACCAAAAGGTTCAAAATGTCAAACACTAAGACGCACGAGTACTCGATCACACCACGAACAAGCTTGTTGATCCATAGGAATCTTGAGGCAAGAATGAAGCTTGAGGAAGGTTGTGGCTGTGAGCTATGAAAGAGGAGTGGGTGTGAAGTTTTGATGTTGTTGTGGTCTCTTACCACTCAATCTCGAGGGGAGTGGAACGTAGCCTCACACTGTCATTCACAAGGAGAGGAACAAGATTCACAAGTTCAAGCGAAGGCTTCCTTTTTTTAATTGATAATGCAATGATCCCTTTTACAATACAAGTGATGGCATATTTATAGCCTTCCATGCACATGGCTTGCACATGACTTCTTAAAAGATTAAAGAAAATACAAAAGTAAAATAAAACATTTAAAACATAGGTAATGATGTTCCTAGGAAATAGTTTGTCATAGGAAATAATTTGTCATAGGAAATAGGTGCCTAGGAACTAGAATAATTATGATAGTGGAGTCTAGGAACTTAAAATGAAATAAATGCTTCTTGAAAACCCAAGATTCTTTGACTTGCAAGTTGCCATGCTTCTTGAAAAACCAAGACTCTTTGACTTGCAAGTTGTCATCCTCTTTCCAAGCTAGCTTCTAAGAGAAGCTTCAATTGCTGCAAATAAAGTTCACATCCAATGGTGGACTTCGGGTGGTTGTCCACGTGTCACAATATCTGCAAAAGATACTTGTGTTGCATGTTGATCCCCATCAGTTTGGGAGTTCACAGATAGCATTGAAAGAAAAGAAAGGAAAATATGTTGTTAATGTGCCGAAGACTTCAGGAATTTCGCAGGGGGAAGGGTAGATGTTAGAAAGTCCAGAGGGTGAGGAAGAACATGACAAGCCGGGTTTTTGTGACTTGTTGACCAGCAAGGGAGAATTGCAGCCAGCACTGAAAGTCAAGAGAGATACTTTTGCTGCTAACCTTTCAAATTTCCAAAATAGGAACGATGGAGCTGGATTTGCAGAAGAAAATCCAGAAAATACAGATAAGAAAGATCTTGAAAGAAAGATTGGGATCTTACAGAAAATTGAGGAAAATACAGTATTCCAAGGGAAAAAAGAGCTGCAAGCTTCCAGAATTTGATACTGAATTGGAAGATTGGGAAGAAGAAGATAATAGTCTATTTTTGGAAAAGACTCGGGAATTCAAGGATGTTTGTTTGACTCCTTCTCAGCTAAAAGATTTGGAAATCTTGGAGGGTCCTGACGATATCAATAATTATATGGATGTTAATTGAAGTGAAATCTCAAAGCAAGAGGCACCTTTGAAGGAAGCAGAGACTCTTAGCAGATCTTCTTGTTCTGAACAATCAGGTATCAAGTTTCTCTGTAGGTGCAGGAAATCTTTTTGATGAGGAAGCTTGGCTAATGAAAATCATATGGATAATTCCTCCTGTAGCCAATTTTTATTTGATTAGAGGATTGATCTTAATTTTGGGATGATACTTCTATTACTTGCAATAAGTTAATTAATTCTAGCAAAGGTATCTTACCTATACCTGCGGTTGACTGTATTGAAAAGAATTACCTTTGTACAAAGAGAATTATATTCTATGGAGAGAATTTAACTCTTGATCCACTAGGAAATGAGAGGGACAGCTGGATCCTCAGGAGCTTCTAGATAGGATGCGGATTGCGGTGTTCTGTTGTTAATCCTTTAGGCCAGGCTGTTAAAGATGTTGTTTCCCCTAGAACCTATGGAAGGGAAAAAGAGGAGGTTGGAGAAAGAACTAAAAAGATTACCTTTTAATATTAACTATGAAGGGGGAATAGTAAGAGGGTTAGGGGCAGCAGGGTGATAGAATGAAGATGAGTTGGAATGTTAGGGGTCCAAGCTGCCTTAGTAAATGTCGTTAAGTGAAAGATATTATTGTTAAGGTTGCCCTAGACATTGTTGTGAGTCAAGAGTCCAAATTTGGGCTGATGGATGGCTTTCTTGTTAGGAGTATTAGGGAGTCTCGATTCAAAGATTGGGTTTGCTTAGCTTCCATGGCCCGAATATCCCTTGTTTGAGGGGTATTTTGTAGGATGAATTAGTTGCGGTCTATGGGTTGTGCTTCCCCCATTGGGTTTTGGGGGGGGGGGGGGGAGATATGTCATAAGATCCACTAATGAGAAATTGGGAGGCTCTAGAAATACCTCTAGTATGAGCGCTTTTGATACTTCTATTAGGGAGCATGATTTGACAGACATTCCACTCTTTAATGGCCAATTTACTTGGTTTGCTAAGAGCTCTAGGTCGGTGGCTACTAGAATTGATAGGTTTCTATTTACCACTAATTGGGAAGATACTTTTCCCACACTTTTTCAATAAGTACTTCCTGGAGAGTTTTATGACCATTGTCCCTTGGTTCTTGAATCTAATCCTATTAAATGGGATTCTACTTCGTTTAGATTTGAAATCATGTGGTTGACATGTCCTGATTTTCACACTCAAGTTAGGATTTGGTGGGGAGAGTGCACTACGGAAGGTTGGGAAGGTTTTTGTTTTATGAAAAGATCGTGGTGTTTAAAAGAAAATTAAAAAGTTGGAATTTGGAGACTTTTGGTGATGCTTGTTTTGGAAAGAAAGGTATTCTTGAGGAAATGGGTGCAACTAATAGATTGGCTAAGGAGGGACCTCTTTCTAGCACATTGTTGGTAGGCGAGCCCAGTTGTTCAATGAGTTTGAACAAGTTGTCTTTAGGGAGGAGATGAGTTGGAGATAGAAATCTAGAATGAATTGGGTCAAATGTGGGGATTGTAATTCTAGACTCTTTCATAGAGAGACGACTAGTAGGTAAAGAAATAACCTTATTAAAGAAATTGAGGATGATAGGGGAGAGCTTATTAAGGATCGTGATCATATAGAGAGTTTGATTGTAGATTTCTTTAGGAACCTTTTTGTGAGGAAGATGATGGAAGAATCATGGTTGAGGGGTTAGGTTGGTGTCTTATATTAGCTTGTAAGGCTGCTTGGCTAGAGAGACTTTTTGAGGAGGAGGAGATCAAAAGATCAATTTTTGAGATGGATTGGAAAAGGCTCTTGAACTAGATGGCTTTAACAAGGGTTTTTTCAGGATAGTTGGGAGATATTGAAAGGAGTCATTCACTAAAAATTTTATTGAATTCTTTGATTATTGAGTTGTAGGGAGGAGCATGAATTCTAATTTTATCACTTCGATGCCTAAAAAAAGGTGCTGTTAAAGATAAGGACTTTAATCCAATTAGTTTGGCTACTAGTGCTTATAAGATCTTGGGCAAAGGTGCTTTCTAGAAGATTGGCTACTGTTTTGGAGGACACTATCTCTATTAGTCAGAGTGATTTTATAGGTAATATACAAATCCTATATGCTGCCTTGATTGCTAATGAGGTGCTTGAGGATGCTGTTCAAAGGAAGAAGAGAGGGCTTGTGTTTAAATTAGACTTTGAAAAAGCTTATGATAAGCTGAATTTTTTTTGGATAAGGTTATGGCTAGAAAAGGTTTTGGTTTGACGTGGAGGAAATGGATTAGAGGGTGTTTATCTTCTGTGGCCTTTTCTCTCTTAGTTAACAGCAAGGCTAAGTCTTGGTTTCATGCGTCTAGAGGGGTCTAAGACGGGGGTGACCCCCTCTCCATTTCTTTTTACTATTGTGGTGGATGGTTTGAGTAGAATGATTGAGAGAGGTGTAGATAGAGGGTTGGTAGAAGGGATAAAGGTAGGTAATGAGGATTGCACCATTTTGCTTTTTTAGTTTGTAGATGATACTATTCTTTTCCATTTAGATAATGAGTGATGCTTTTTTATCTTATTGACTATCTTATAGATCTTTGAGAAGCGTCTGGGATGAAAATTTTTCTAAGAGTGGTCTGGTGGGTCATGATACCTATGTGGATCCTTTTGTTAGGCTAGCGGGGTGTGCCGTTTTGACTTGGCCTATTACGTATTTTGGTGTTCATCTTACCCAATTATTCAACAGATCCAAACTGGGTAGTATATTTGTATTCGACCAACCTTCAAATTAGTTGTCATTGAACCTCCTTGTTCTACTACTCAATTGTCATCTTGATATAGGTGGAGGAGCAGATGATTGAAATATTGTCAAATTTTCATTTTTGAAAGCGAGAAAGTATTGAAATTACAATGTTTGATTAAATTTGGATGTTCTTATTAGTTGACATAAATAATGTTTGTTTCTAAAGCTACTAAAAGAATTGGATTCTAAAGTTCCATTATCAATTAGAGCATGTGCTTGTGATCTAGTGGCTCATGTCTTGGCCCCCACAGGGTGGGCCAATGTTTGTCTTCCTCTAAGGAAGGCTGTGTGTGGGTGCGTGTGTCAGTGTGGTGTTAGGGTGTTTGTATAGTTACTGGTCAAAGAAAAACAAACATTGAACTCATAATATAGGTAATAAGTGCCATTTAGACTTGAACTTACGAATTATATCATCTTATATTGGTTAAAGTTATGGTGTTTGTACTGTATTTTTGGATTAAAACATTAAATAGAAAAGAAATCTAACATCCAGTGCACAATACTTCCATGCCATTGGGAGTCTAGGGAGGACAAGATGTAAGCTAAATGAAATATTAGATAATATTACAATTTCTTTGCAGTGAATTTTACTCGACATGTGTCAAATTCTTTCCATTTTTTAGGCAGGAAAGCTTATCTTCAACACTTGGACAATATCTACAAGAAGAACGACATTGCATGGTTCACACCAGTGGAGCTTTTTAAGGTAATAAAATTAGATTTCTGGACTATATTAGGAGCTTTGTAAGGCAATTCTATTTATCTTTTGGGTTACAGAGTTTGTTATAGCCCACAGGATAAGGTAGGGGCTGTTTGGTATTATTGTAAAAAGATGAAGTCAAAAACAGAAAATCAGAAAAGAAACAACAACAACAATCAGGCCTGGAGTCCCACTAGCCTCCCCCACCTACACATTCTAGATCCTTGCTCACCATCTTGGTTCAAGTTTTTCTATGTGTATCTCTCTCCTTGGCATTGCCATTAAAACCAACTAAATGACTTGCTCATGCATTATTAGGCCTATGTTGCAAGCATAGGTTTAAGAATTGGCGCATAATGGTTGTGTCAGCTGTTACAAAGTGGTATTGATGGCTTTCAAGACTGTTTGTGGCAACGGAGGTCCCCTGATTCAACAGTCTGTTACAGGCCAATGCAGGCTGTTGCAGTCCATCGGATTGACTGCAAATGATTAAAATAGGTTTATGACTTTTTTCTTTGTGCATTTTGTTTTCACTTTTTTCCCTTGATTAAGTCTTAGAAAATTAATTTTAAGTTTTTTTTTTTTAAATTTTTGTTAGTAAGCTTTTAAGTTCATTTTTTAGGTTTATTTTATTTGGTATTTAACTCAAATTTCTTTAATAACCAGAATTCAGTTAATCCTAACTCTCTTTATTTTTATTTTAAAAATTTTTTTTTCTCGTAGTAAAATTATACATTGCACATTGTAAGTTCTTTCAAGTTTATTATTATTTTTTTTTCTTACACCTAATTTTGAGGCAAGAATAAATTTTGCGTTCATGTTCTAATTTGAAATTTGAATATTCTATTATTTGAATTTGAAATGTTTTAAAGGCGAAGGCATAAGGCAAGTTGTTTTAACCCTTAATAGGCGAGGCGTAAGCCTTAAGACATTGGTATACAAGCCTTTTGAGAATTTTATATTTAGATAAAAATATGTAAGTAAACTACATATGTTTTAAAAATATAGAAAAAAATTAAGAAAATCACAAATATAATGTGAAAAGAAAAATCAAATATAATTTGCAAACTACTTGTTGGCCATGCAAAAAATGATAACTTGAATTCATTATGTAAATCATGACAAGAAATAGCTATAACATTCACATAGTTCAAATTATTTTCAACATCTAAGATTCAACTCTTAGTTATTTCTAAGAGGTTGAGGTTCAAGAGGTTTAGAAGTCAACTCATATCATGACATTTCTTTTATATAAATTTGTAACCAAGTCTAACTTGAGAATCACACACTCTAAATGTGTAAGCCTCAACTAAAAAGGCACAAAAGGCGTGCATTTTATACAAATGGATCAGTCTCAGTGCGTAATGCATTAGCCTTTATGGGATTTGGGCATGTCTTGTCTTGAGGTGAGCGTACCTCAAGGCGAGCCTTGATTGAGCCATTTAAAACATTGGTATTTCATTATATTTACAACTTCTTAATTAACTTTCATTTTATAATTAATAAAGTAGTGAAAAGTAGAGCATGCATGTTTGTTCTCCCTAATAGCTATTAAATCAACCAAGATGACATCCAATACTTGTCGTATATATGATATTTATAATATACTAAAAATAATTTAAATCATTAGTATGTCGGATTCTTGAATAAAAATAATGTGAATCTATGGTTTTTTAACAAGTTTGCTAATACGAAAAATGAATTCACAGACACATATACTAAAAATAATTTAAATCATTAGTATGTCGGATTCTTGAATAAAAATAATGTGAATCTATGGTTTTTTAACAAGTTTGCTAATACGAAAAATGAATTCACAGACACGGTGTCCATTACTTGCTATGTAATGTCCATGATGGCTGCGACCTTCACACTGCGACCAATGCTATTATGCTAGCTGACCACGGTTGCAAGTACGGAAACCATCCAAACTATGTTTCTTTTATCTTATCTTTTATAGCACCTAACTTACTACAAATGTGTTCTTTCTATAATTTATCTTTTAGAGATATACTGCACATATACACTAGCATTTTATCATTTTTGAAACTTTTACTTTTTGGATTTGTTGTTTCTTGATTGCCCAACATCATGATCTATATATAACTTAGCTATTTCTATAGTTGTCTCATATAACCTTTAACTTTAACAGTATTTTATGATTGTACAACACATCCAAGTGCCCTATTGTTTAAGTCACTTGTAGGGCTTCTCCTTCAGTCTTTTTGGATTAGGAAGAGGTGATATCAGTGATAGGAAGACAAGCCAGCCCGATCACAAGCAATTGGGAAATCATTGTTGGTGCTGACAGCAGCGTGGGTTGATGAAGGGGGGAGACATCTTTCATTTTCTCCCCCCCCTCCCCGGCGGGGAGTAGAAGGTGGGGGGGTTGGTTGCCACCACAAAATAAGAGTTGGATTTAAGTTTAATATTAAGAAAATATTAAACTTTATCGTCTAGAAATTCTTAGCGCTAGGACGTTTCAATAAATTGGATCTATTATGCAAGCTAAAGGGGAAATTGAAGATGTAAATTGTAATACATAGCGTTAAAGTAATTTGGATAAAATGAGAAGTGATCTGGGCAATGGATTGATTCATTTAACAAGAACCATTAAAATTGAACCGAGATGAATGGGATTGATCTTACCTCTCACTTGGATGAAAGACTCCCACCATAGATAAGTGTCCCATGCCAAGTTTGATGAATGGCTGAGAGATGAGGGGGATTGCAGACTAATTGCTTTAGTAGTTTTTAAAAGGATGAAAAGTTGTGTTTTCTAAAATCCGTGGCAAGGAGGACTGAGAAATGAAAGTGAGGATAATAGGGTGATGTGAGGGAGAAGGCGGGGTGAAGAGCATCCAACGCCAAGCGGCATCCAACACAAATTTTGATATTTTCTTAATATTCCTTATAAATTGACTATTGTCTTATTTCTGTTTATCTTAAAACTTTTAGATTCCAAATCTTGTCACCATAATTCTAGCTTAGGTTCTACTCCACGCTCTTGTCATTTGAAATAGCATGGAATCTGATTGGATCAACATACACCATGTATAAAGCTTATCTGAGTTATCTCCATATCATGTGGAGACAACTTACATCATGGAACTTCATTTTGGATGTTCCTAGTAAGCTTGTCCATAACTAAAGTAAAATGATAAGGATTCATAACCAACTCTTGATGTCAACTTATTTTGATTGGAATTCTCTAGACTCTCCACTTGTATTCATTCGGCCATTGCACATATTGTGAATCAAATTTATTTGCCTACCACATACTATGATTTCTAAAACCTGAACCCACACACTCTATTCTCTACAACCCACTATAGAACTTCTCTAGGTACGCTATCATAGACTTTCTCTAGGTCAATCAAAACAATATGCTTGTCCCTCTTCTTTTCCTTAAACCTTTTTGTTGACCTTCTAAACAGATTTATAGTTTTTGTAGTTGATCTCCTGAGCATAAAACCTAATAAATTTTTTGAAACCTCATTTTTGGCCTTTTCTCTTTGTTAAATTACCCTTTCCCAAAATTTTATGATTTGCATGTTTAATTATACTTTTTTTTTTTTTGGCATGCACTGTGACGACTCTCATCTTACCCTCACAAAGCGGGGAGCCTTATGGCCCCCGGGGGGGGGGGGGTGGAGATAGAAGAAAAATAACATAAGGAATCAAAATAATGTACAATGAAAGCGGACAAGATGTCCTCAAGATACAATAAACTACAACCAGAAAAGTTACAAAAGAGCTGCCCTCCAATCCCTTTGAAGATTGGATATTGATAAACCCCAAAAGTTGCTAGAAGAGTTGCCCCAAAACGTAGCCAAGAACACAACTATATCCCATATGAGACTAGGGCAAGATGTATGGTCCTTAAAAATTCTTGTGTTCCTCTCAATCCAAAGGATCCATAAGGTAGCGAAAATTGCTCCACTCCATCATACATCACCTTTCCTACTTGGGCCAAATCCCTTATGCTTCACGAGCAAGAAATTATTACGTAAAAGAAGATATATTAAGAAAGAGAATGTACAATCAGAACGAGGATACTAAATCCTCTAAAAGAAAAAAAAACAAAATTAAAGAACAAGCAAAAAAAGTAAAAAAAACCTGAACCTATCCAAGAAAGCCCCTCTTTAATCCCTTCCCGTCATAGTTCACTGAACACTTCAAATTCGCTAATTCCCTTTAACCCTTCTTCGCTGCAGATTTACCACAGTCAACCCTAACTTCATTTCCTCCATGACCAGACAATGTGAGGCCCAGGCTATCCAACAAATTCTGACTTTGAATGTCTTTCTCTGCAGATTCTTGAATTGGATTAGGCAGGATTTCATCTTTTACCTTCAGTTCTTCTTTAGAAGCATCGTCCTCAAAAACATTAATTCCATCTAAACCTTCTAGAGGAGGAGGCGGCACACAAGTTAAATCCCCGAGACAATCACAAGAAGAGTCAGAAAAAAATCCTTGCTTCTCTGAAATTTGATCCAAAAGTAAACCCTTGTCACATCCAAATTCACTACTACCTTCACTATTGTCCTCTGAAACATCCTCCCATCTCTTACCACCCTTGTATTAATCCTCTCTATAATTGGCTTCTCCACTATACTTAAAACACGTTTAGAATCTCTCTTAAGAATTTAATTTAATTAATTAATTTATTTGTTTTTTCACTCGATGAATCTCAATTATCTTCAAAATACTTCCTCCTTTCAAAACCCAATCACACTTACTTACGTCAAGCATAAACCTTTCTATTCCTCTCCATCTGTGGCCAAATTCCAGGAATTTCCCTGTCCTTGTTGCATGAGTCACTATCCAATAATCAACAAACCCACCCGAGATTACAATTTTGAATTGCTTTATTTTTGTGTGTAGGCATCAGAGTGCTTTTCCTGCATTCATCTCAAATTTTTTTAGTCCATATAATTTTGTTGAATAAATTAGTTCCATTTTTCATCTTCTTTAATGCATACTTAACTTTGTTCACTCTCTTGCGGAAAAATCTCAAATTTTTAGCCTTTTCCTCATTTGTCAATTCTAAGTTTAATCCTTCTACTTGGTTGTGATTAAACAGCTTATAAAATATGTTTGTCATCTTTCTTTTATATTTTCTTTTTGTAAAACAAGATCATCCTCATTTTTATACCCTCTCTAGCTGTAGCATGTCTTTTTCCCATTCTTTAAAACCTAGTCTTGTATATAAATTGTTATATGATCTAGGTTTAGCTTCACTAACAATTTTATTTTATTTTTAATAAAAATTTTCTTGTCTCATTATATTTTCAAAGTATTACTGTTCATGTTTTCAACTATGATATATCTTGTTAATGTTTTTCGTCGAATTATTGACTGATATTCATTTTCTCAGGTTATTTCATATTGTAGATTGATTCTATTTCTTTACATTCCCTTTCCACTGTCTTTACACCTCGTACCATCATTTGCTTTATGTCTCTCTCTCCCTGAGTCAAAATGTTGTTTAGATACATGGATGTTACATACTCATTCTTCTGCACATCGTACATTCTAACTATTTAAAATTTTTAAATAAATTGTATATGGTTTATTTTGACCCTTATTTTTTTTCTTATTTTTTATTTTAATTATTTTTTTTGAGGGATAGGGGGTGGGTCTTCGTAATTTGCTGTCAAATCCATAGTTGGTCATGTCCATGAGGTGGGAGAAGCTACGTTAATCATTCACTCTAATCTTGCGGAAAAATCTCAAATTTTTAGCCTTTTCCTCATTTGTCAATTCTAAGTTTAATCCTTCTACTTGGTTGTAATTAAACAGCTTACAAAATATGTTTGTCATCTTTCTTTTATATCTTATTTTTGTAAAACAAGATCATCCTCATTTTTATACCCTCTCTAGCTCTAGCATGTCTTTTTCTCATTCTTTAAAACCTAGTCTTGTATATAAATTGTTATATGTTCTAGGTTTAGCTTCACTAATAATTTTAATTTTTTTTAATAAAAATTTTCTTGTCTCATTATACTTTTCGAAGTATTACTGTTCATGTTTACAACTATGATATATCTTGTTCATGTTTTTCGTCGAATTATTGACTGATATTCATTTTCTCAGGTTATTTCATATTGCATATTGATTCTATTTCTTCACATTCCCTTTCTACTGTCTTTGCACCTCGTACGATCATTTGCTTTATGTTTCTCTCTCTCTCTCTTCCCTAGTCAAAATGTTCTTCAGATACATGGATGTTACATGCTCATTCTTCTGCACATTGTCAATTCTAACTATTCAAAATTTTTAAATAAATTGTATATGGTTTATTTTTACACTCCTTTTTTTTTTCTTATTTTATTTATTTTTTCTATTTTTTTTTTGTTTTTTAGGGATAGGGGGTGGGTTCTTCATAATTTGCTGTCAAGTCCATAGTCGGTCATGTCCATTAGGTGGAAGAAGCTAGGATGGCTTTTTTGTTAACTAAAGTAAGGCATGAACACAATCAAGAAGGAAAACATTGTTTGCACTCTTTTGGTCTCTTTATGAAGAGTATTCAAATCTATCAATAAAAAAAGGTTTCACTTTAACTTTTTGTTCCCATTTCTTACTAATGAAGGACTGAAAAACATTTTTTCATGTAATTTCTTACATATCTTGTCAAACCTTCAAGATATAATGTTCCTCTTGTTTGTTTAATTAATCTTATGCTGTGTCTATGATGAATGTAAATTAGAAACTTTTAGTGAGATTGTAAGGGCGTTGGATTTGATAGTGAGACTCAATCCACATTTTCACTATCTTCCTGTGTTTTTGTTCAGTTACAGTTTTTTGTTCTTATGAACATTTAATCTCCACAATATCTGCTTTTGAACTTGCCAAATTTTCCTTTCCGTTAAACATTATAATAATGGAATTGTTTATCCTTGGTTAGGTTTTTTTTAACTATGAGGCCTCATGCATGGGAATAACTATAGAAAGTTGGAAAAATTCTGATGTTGCTCATATTATGTTGACATTTAACAAGTAGGTGAGATATATTCCTGTCACGTCTAAATATATCAAGCAGTTTGGAAGCCTACTATTTAGTCTTTCTTGTCTTTTGTAGTTTGGATAACTTATCTGAAAATAAAATATGCCTTTAAATTAGAGTAAAAATACTTGATTTTTGGTTTAAAAATTTGCATGAATTGGATAAATGTATGTAAATATGTAGTTTCCTATCTGATTAGTGGGTTTAGTACAATTTTTGGGATTTGAATAATTCGAATGTGTGACATTTGACATATGCTTTTCAATTGAGTGATGACTATGGGATTTTGTTTGTCCTTTTGCTTTATGACTAATTAATTAAATAACTATTCTTATATTCTCATTGACATCTACTTTTGCATGATGCAATGGATTTTTTTGTTTAATATACATTTTTACAATATTTATTTTTATTTTATTTTATTTTTTATCATCTGATGAATTTTTTTCCTCTTGTAGCCTTGGTATGCCCATGGGATTGCTGAAGCTATACTGCGTACTACTAACCTTACAGTTCCACTAAAAGTAAGATCCCTTTTTTTCTTGATTGTCTTTTTGGCAAATTACCCTAGAATTGGAAAATTTTGTTTATGAATTAAGATATGTCAATCTCTTTAAGTTTTTAGCAAAAGATAAATTAAAATATGAAATTTTAGATGTCAAAACATGTTTGGATATATTCTTACTTTTTTCAAAGCCTTCATTTGCTTGTTGTGCTAAGAGGACTATTCTATTTATGTTAGATATTGCTTTTTGTTGGTTGTAACTTTGATTTAACAACCAATATCAATTTCCATTATACGTTTACAAAGTGTTATATGGTTTTTAGGAAGGATATATTTTTGTGATGTAACCAATTAAAAGCTTCTAAAACATGTTCAACTTTGCCCCAACCACACCCACAGCCCGCCCCCCCATCCCGCAGTTGTTATGTGATGCTTGTTTACAAAAAACTTGTGCTGGATTGTGAAACACAAGAAGAAGAAGAAGAAGAAGAAGCCTTAAGTCCCACTATGTGGGGTTGACTATATGAATCCTTTTCTGCCAATTTACACGATTGAGGGCATTTTCCTTGACTAGCTTAAGAGCTATTAAATCCTTCCTCACTATCTCGTTCCATGTTAGTTTAGGTCTACTCCTACCCCTCTTAATACCTGTAACAATAACTAACTTACTCCTTATTGGTGCACTACTTGGCCAGCGTTTCAAATGCCTAAACCATTTAAGCCACCGACCTGTTACCTTATCTTTTACCAATGCTATACCTAGCTTATTGCAAATATGTTCATTCCTTAATTTATCATTTAATGTTAAACCACTCATCCACCTTTGCATTCGCATTTCAGCAACTTTTACTAGTATGTTGTCTTTTAGTTGCCCAACATTCTAATCCATATAGCATGGTAGGTCTTATAGCCATGCTATCATAGTAGTCAAAGGCACCAAGTGCACCAAGGAGCAAAGGGTACCTGAAGCCGAGGCATGAGGCGAAGGTGTGCGCCTCATGAAGGTGAGGTGCACAATTATTAAAATTGTTTACAATGCCTATTTGATGGTTAATTGATATATGAACACATCAATAGTAATATTAGAATTTAAAAGCCAAAATATTCAATACCAAAACATAAATGCATAGAAATTATGACTACCAAGTACCAAGTTCCAAGTAAAATAAACATGGTTCAACATAAGCAATTAAGCACGCAAGAGTTCAAGCTTCAAATTACAAAGGAAATGAAATTGCCAAGCCCAAGGCCCAAAAGCATCGGTATAGTTCAATATCAAAAGAAAAAAAGAGTACAATAGAAGATTCCAAAGTCTAAAATCTAAAAGTCTTCCTCAGTCATCACTCATCATCAACGAAGTCTGCCAAGATATCATCATCTTCCTCTTCATCATCAGAATTTCTACAACATCATCTTCCTCTTCTGTCTCCTCTACACTACCCACTTGGATCTCATCGTCATCTACAAGTTCCAACACTGTAGTCCAACCCATAGTGTGCTAGATGAAGCTCTTGCTCTAGAATATGATGATATATTCACACTCATTCTTGTTCTAGTGCGATGCAGGGGGTTATTTACTCCAGCAGCTTTGGCAACATAACCCCAAGTCAAAAGATCATCTTCAAATGCAAATTTCATCGTCCTCATCGGAATTGCCATCCATCCTACCAATCAACCACTTATTACTATCATCAATGTCCTTTAGAAGGATGGATAAATGTTGTCACACTTGTTGTATTGATGCCTCAAAGTTCGATTATATTTCACAAATACCAAATCATTCAAGCATTGCTGGGCTAGCCTATTTTCCCTTTTTCTATGAAGCTGCAAGAAGTTTAAAGTAATATAGTAAATAGTGATTCTAAAAAGTAGTAGACTGGCAGTTCATGTTCTTTAATGCACGATATCCTAATGGCTTACATATTGGAATATGCTCCAATTTATTTTGCAGCTGGTAGCCCTACACATGAGGCTAAGGATTTTCAAAGCAAACTTTTGCAAGTTTGGAGCTGATGATCCAAATGATATCCACAATTGTGCTTTGTTATTAAGTAAATTTCAAATGAATACCTACTAGCTAAGTAGCAAAAACAATTTTAGATAGAAATAGGTAGTAAAAATGCCACTTTACCCGGTGCTTTTATCTTCGTTTGTCTCATTGCCAAATCAATTCCAAAGAGGCACTAGCGCCAGTGTAATTTTCCAACTCATGTAAAACTTTATCTTGCAATTTAGGGGTTGGCGCCAACCTTGTAATGCATTTGTACATATCCGCCATGATTTCTTCATCTTGAGAAATGTGGGGGTTTGAATAGTAAAATTCCAGGTTCAAGTAGTGTGCAACTAAATGCAAAGGTTGATGGAGTTGGCATCCCCACCTCATATCAATAATTTCAAATTTATCCTCTCTCTCATCAAAAGCCTTAGCTATGGTTTCCTTAGCTCTATCCTTTGCTTCATAAATATATCTCATAGCTGGTTTCTTTTCCTCATCAACTAGACGGAGTATATGGACAAGTGGGCTTGTCATTTTAAGAGGCACAGACAGTGGTACTCCAAAAGGTAGGCATCAGAACAATACTAGCTGCTCTTTTGCCAACTGCCACCTTCATTTACTAGTATTCCAATCTTTAGAAGTAAACATCTGCCTCAAATTGTTCTTTTGAAGGTGTATCAAACAAAGAGTGTTGAAGGCAGTTGCAAATCTTGTAACTGCAGGCCTTAGCAACTCCTTTCCTCCATTGATTTGCCTCATCTAATTCACCCCACCAACACGGTTATAAATATAACCATTCAAAAATATTGCCCTTTTCAAAATTGTATGAGTTGTAGACATCTTCCCAATATCCTCCAATATTAAATTGAGGCAACGGACAGCACACGGTGGCCAATATAAATGTGGCCTCTTTGCTTATTTAAAAATCAAAAGTGAAGCCATTAAAATATTAAAATAAACAATATATACATTATAGAATGTAGTTCTAGAAATAAGTTTTGAACTACTACAACATAGTTTGAGGCATTATCAGTTACTACTTGAATCACATTTGATTATCCAATTTCCTCCACCATCTCATCATGTAAGTCATACATGTTGGAACAGAAGAATAGAAAAACAGAAAAAACAGAGAAGAAAAAAATGCTGAAGAAAGCCTCTTTAATTTACTGTCTTGATGAAAAAATTACATATATAAAAAGCTACAGTGCTGCAGCACTTTTTGCTGGATTTTTGAGATTCTTTTCTATTTTTTCACTACTTAAAATGACTGGGATAAGGCCACTATTTATAGGGCAGAGTACATGGGGAATAGATGGGAAATTTTAATATTGTAGGTACTTAACAACTCATTAAATAAACCTAGAAACAAGGCAAAGAATATGACAAGTTCCTAGACTAAATAACTCACGCTTGTGCTATTAATGGATGACAGCTGTATTCCACTTTGAAAAAAACTGAGCAGAACTTTGAATAAGAATCACACTGGCTGCAACTTGCTGACTGAATAATTTTATTGCTGAATGTTCTGCTGACTGTAAGCTGAGTTGTCTGCTGATTTTTCAGCTAAATAACTGAATTAACTAACTTCAGTAGGTTCACGGCTTTCTCACAAATTCCCCTCTAAAGCCGCGAGTCCTAACATGTCTCTGAACTTCAAAAACTTCTCAGCAGTAATAAGTTTTGTGTGCATGTCTGCTGGTTGTTCATTAGTGCTGATGAATTCTAGTTGAATTTCTTCCTTCTGCACAAGGTCACAAATAAAGTGATGTCTGACTTCAATATGCTTTGTCCTGGCATGAAAAACTGGGTTCTTAGTTAGAGCTATGGCTGACATATTATCACAATAAAATTGTTGTAGGACCCTCTTGCTTCAGCCCTAAATCACTAAGTAATTTCCTCAGCCAAACTCCTTCACAAGCAGCCTCTGTTGCTGAAATATATTCTGCTTCTGCAGATGACAAGGCAACACTGTTTTGCTTTCTTGAACACCATGAAATGGTGCCATTTCCAAGGCAAAAAACATATGCCGATGTGCTTTTTCAATCATCAACTGATCCGGCCCAATCACTGTCAGTGAAACCGGTCAAAACAAACTCAGAATCTTTGCTGTACTTCACTCCAAGTTTTAGTGTGCCTTTAAGGTATCTTAATACCCTTTTTGCTGCTGCATAATGAAGTACACTTGGGCTGTGCATGAACCTAGACAACATATTTACAGCTTGTGTAATATCAGGCCTGGTATGAGTCAAGTAAATAAGGGATCCAACTAAACTCCTATACTGATTTTCGTCGAATTTCTTAGCTCCATCATCAGAATTTAATTTTTCATTTGGAGCCATAGGAGTACTTACAGCCTTACAGTCCTTCATATGAAATTTATTTAAGATATCAACTGCATACTTTTCTTGGGAAATGAAAATTTCCCTTCTTCCTTGCTTAACTTGCATCCCGAGGAAGTACTTCATGATCCCTAAGCTTTTCATCTCAAAATTTGTCATCATTGAGTGCTTGAAATCAGCAAGTAAATGAAGATTGCTTCCAAAGTAAATCAGATCATCAACGTACAAGCAAACAATGATGAAATCAGTTTCTTTTTAAAAAAAATAAAGAGCTAGTTCATGAGAGCTTTTCTGAAATCCTGAATTATGAAAATAAGAATCAATTTTACTGTTCCAAGCTCGTGGAACTTGTTTGAGGCCATACAAAGCCTTGTTCTTTTTGTACACCTTTTCTTCTTTGCCCTTCACTTCATATCCACGTGGCTGCTCAACATAAACTTCCTCATTCAGTTCTCTGTTGAGAAACGCTGATTTAACATCCATTTGATACACATTTAACTCCAATTTGGCAGCTATTGCAAGTACAAGCCGAATTGTCTCAATTCTTGCAATCGGTGCAAAGGTCTCATTGAAATCTACTTCAAGTTGTTGAGAATAATCTTTGGAAACCAATCTGGCCTTGTACTTTTGAATAGAGCCATCCTCATTGTACTTGGTTTTGTAAACCCACTTGAGACCAATAATGTCTTTGTCTTCAGGAGGATCCACAAGCTTCCATGTGTTGTTCTTTTCAATCACATTCAGCTCTTCTTCCATGGTCTTTTTCCATTTTTTATCCTTCACTGCATCTTCAAAATTCTGTGGTTCACAAGATAAAAGAGCAAATTCTGAATTTTCATTAGAAAAATAGTTTCTAAAATCACCATAACTCTCTGGAGGTATTCTAACTCTTTCAGATCTTCTTAGGACAAGTGAAGAGGATGAAGTTCTTCATTTTCTGAATTTTCAGATTTTGAACTAAGGTTCCTGGGTGCAATTTCAGCTTCTGAAATTGCTGGATTCTGAGATTCAGTAGCTGATTTAGGTCTTGTTGCTTCAGCTGGTACAAAATCTGGAATATTTGTTGAGTTTTGGCCGCTCGAAGTCCACTGCCATACTCCCCTTTCGCCAAAGATGACATCTCTTGCCACTGTCAGCTTGTGATTAACAGGATTCAGCAGCCGGTAGCCCTTTGATTCATCACTGTAAAACTAACAAAGCTAACCAATCCTGTTGGGTATCCAAAAAACTCATTCCTTTAAAATAACCAGCAGAAGCACACCAAAGTGAGGCCAAATATTAAATCTTCGCCATAAAAAAAAATTTGTTCAGCTTTTGTCCATTGTTTCTTTCAATCCTTAAAACTCCACAGAATGACAAAGCATGATCATTCTTTTATCATAACCAGCAAAAGAACTGGCCAACAAATCCTCCACCAATTTCAGAAAAACCCAATTTTTTCCCGAAAGACCAAAAAGCTTATTCCCTATATTCCAAGAAAACCGGCAGTGCAAAGACAAGAGATGCTGTTTTGGAACTATCAAGACAAATAAAACATATATCAGGAAGAAGTGCCTTTGAAGGTCTCCTACTCTGCAACAGACTGTTGGTGTTCACAGTATCAAGAACAACTACGCAAATAAAAGCCTTGATATAGAATGTTCATATGCTAAACAGGAACAAAAATGTATACAATAGAACGTGTTTTAGTCTCCAAACTAGGTGTAAGAAAAAGAGAAAAAAAATAAAAATGAAAGAAACTAGAATACAAACATATTTGATTTAATGAGAGAAACCTTGGGTTTATTTGATTTTTAGTTATTAAAAAATGCACATTAAATGTCAAGGAAAATAATCCCAATTTTTTTTTTTTAAATTTTAAAATCATTAAAACAACTTAATATTGAGTTTCTAAGTTTGAATAAAAGTCATTCACAGCCAGTTTGGCACTGTAGCCTGTAACGGTCCATAATGGCCAATTGTGGTCTGTAATGCCCGTTTCAGGACTATAACTTACTGTAACAGCCATTACAGTTGTGAATTGGAGTACCTCTGAATATTGCCCCATAACAGCCTCAGAGGCCACCAATACCATTATATAATGTTTGTGATGGCCGTTACACATCGATTTTTAAAACTGTGGTTGGAATCCTTCGTACCTCGAATTGGTATTTGTTTTGGGGATTCTCGCTCTTTCTCCAATTTTTTTTTTTTCTTTCCTAGTTGTTGAAAATTCTGAGCCTTCTTATTTTCTTCTGAACCTAAGGCTCCTATGAAAATCAGGGCTTTATGTGGACTGTGGCTCTTTATAGGCTTAATACCCATGATTTGTTGCAGGTGAGGAGACCTTTCAAGGCTATCAGTCCAGATATTTGTATGACGTGTTTGGAGGCGAATGAAACTAGTGTGCATTTGTTTCTTCATTGTTTGTGGCTAAGCAGCTTTGGGTTAATTTATTTCGGTTTTTGGGGGAAAATTTGGTGACTGCTGACTGTTGATGCTTTTTTATTGGTGCAATACATGGGTTTGGGGAGGAGTAAGAAAGGAATGGTACTTCGGAGATGTGCAGTTTTGCTCTGTTTTGGACCATGTGGATCGGAAGGAACACAAGGATTTTTAAACACAAAACAAGTCTGTTACCTGTTCATTGGGCTAGAGTTATTTTTTTTGGTTTTTTATTGGGCTCATGTTTTTTATTTATTTATTTATTTTCTCAATGAATTTTGTTATTAGATATTCAGTGGGATTGGAAAGGGGCTCTGATGTAATTGTTTCTGTTTTTCAATTTTTGTTTTTTTTTTTACTTACCAGGATTACTTATCCTCCACCAGTTGTAATTTTCTCTCTTTCTCTTGACGGATTTCTTTCTCCATCAGAAAAAAATTCAGCTGATGTCTCACTACGTCAAACGGTCAAATAAATTTGCAGAATTCAGGACCAAGCAAACTTGGTACTTCCTGGCTTTTGTCTGAGGACATCTAGATATGTGTCACAATTATAATCTATTGCAAGCAACAGAAAAATACTAATTAATTAAACTAACAATTTATTGGACTATTGCTCTAAAAAACTACTGAAGAAACCTTCCTTTAGACCAAAAACCCTCTGGCAGAACTCCTGACTCTATCCTTTGGCTTCCAAAGAAGTTTACTTTTATCTATCCAAGTTATATATGTGCCATCACTTTAGAACGGCAAATCACTGCTAAGAAAAAGCTTCTTCAGCAACTGGAGAAGTCACACACTGACCAAAGAGCAGCCCGGTGCACCAAGCTCCTGCATATGCAGGGTCCGGGGAAGGGTCGGACCACAATAGGTCTATAGTACGCAACCTTACCTTACTTTTTTGCAAGAGGCTGTTTCCCCGTGACCTCCAGGTCACACGACGACAACCTTACCGTTGCGCCTAAGTCACACACTGACCAGCCTACTGTAATTCCTCCTGTATCACCTAACATTCTTACATGCAACAATGTGCTTCATTGAAATTGAAGGGCCAAACCCTTTGACTGAGATGGTAACCAAAAGTTTGGAAGAAAAAGTAAATGCAAGGAAACAGAAGAAATGAAGTAGATGGAGGAGTCTAGCCTCTTTATACATGACATTGTCTAAGGTGCAATCCAAGACGATTTGTGTTGCCTACACAGCATCTTGCAGCATTGAGTTTGTTGTCCTAATCATATCCACTAGTTCAGGCCGAAGTATTATTTGAACAGATTTATTGCTGCTTGCTTAGAAAATTTTGTTTAAATTCAACATTTTTCGTATGCAATCAAGAATATTAAAAGTGGATGGATATATGCAATGCTTGAGCACTTCAAAACTTGAGGATAAGTTTTCTCCAACCAGGGGGAAAATGATGCATCAGGAGAAAGAAGCAAAACAGAAAAAGTTAGCCAAAAGATGATGGTGGGATTGATTTGGAAATTGAATTGAGTGCTGAGTTTTAGTAGTGTTTGCTTTAGTCTGGCATTACTGTTCACGAGCATTATACTGGGCACTGTTCAAGAGTAAAGTTCACAGTTTCTTCAGGTTATTTTTGCATTCTATTTTAGTGGTATTCCTGCCATTTATTTTGATTAATTTTAATTTTAATTTTAATTTATTTGGTGTGATCTCGGGTCATTATTTTTGATGGTTGTGAGTAATTGTTACTAGAGTTTACTGGCAAGAGCCTTGCACAAGCTTTGCTTTGGTTTCTTCTGAACTGGAATGAAGCATTATCATTGTGTTGCTGCAAGTTGATTGCTTTTAACCCTAGAAACAATGAGGCTGAGAGCTTTATGCTTCATTATCTTTACAATTTCAATTAGTTGTGGTTGAAGAAGGAAAAGTTCCTAAAACTTTGCAACCCTAGTTTAACATATTTCCAAGTTCTTTTACAGCCCTAAACCATAAATCAATTTCCCTAGTTTCCCCTACCCATCCTGAATCTATCTCTCTCCTGAATCTCTCTCTCTCTCTCTCTCTTGCTTCTAAGGTTAAAATGGGAAGCACTGAAGCACGACGATCAAAAAAAGGCATAAGTTTTTACTGAAAAATAAACTTTTCTCCTTCCTCATGCCGGAGCCTTGTGGTGTTGTTTGTGTGTTTTGCCTTCCATGTTGTGATGTATTTGAATGACTGTATCTAAGAGTGGCTGAAAATCAGGAGAATAAACCGCTCCTTTGTTGGAAAGAAAATTAATTTTTCATTCTTTTCCTTTTATGTTATGGACAATCTATTGTTAAAATTCACTTTTTGTAATTGTCCAAATTACATTTTAAAACATTTAGATTGTGATTTTTATTCTTGTTCTGTCCTTATTCCTTGCCTTCAGGTTCCAGCCTATGTAGTTCTTTAAACAACATTACTCTGTACCATAGCATATGTATGAACACTGCCATATTAACATAAATTTCAGAATATCCTTTCATTCTTTGTTCAATAAAGACTTTTTTTAATTTTGTGTTTTTGTATTCTTATCAAAGTATTTTGTTTGTTCATATAAACTATTCATTTTACTCATTGTTCAGGATGTTTATTAAATATCCTCATGCCATTTTTTAAACAGGTTCCTGTTTTGTTCTTTTCGAATTTTTGGCGATCATTATTTCAGTTTATAGATTGCATATCTTCCCTTCTCATTTTTTACATTTATTTTTACTTATTAAATATGTTGAAGCTAAAGATATATCTTGTTCGTTTATCATGTGCACTTAGATATACGAAATTGGTGGAGGATCAGGAACTTGTGCAAAAGGCATAATGGATTATATAATGCTGAATGCACCTGCGAGGGTTTACAATAATATGACTTACACGTATGTGCATTTTTTATCTATATTTTTTGTTCATGTCAAGTTAGGGCTTTCATATCTTAGTGTTAAGCTTATACATGTGATCCTTGTGTTATCAACCTGAGCCAATGATGCACAACAGAGAAGCTGGACATGAATTCCACACAGAATGGACTGCACTTTGAACCATCCCAAAATTTCCTTATATTACTATGTCATATTTTACCTGTTTTGGAAGGTACACAAATTTATGTCGACTATATAATCTTTCTATTTACTGCAGCTCTGTTGAAATTAGTTCCTCACTGGCCGAGAAACAAGTGGAAACTGTTGGAGAAGTTCATAGCCACTTGTCCAAGTTTAGAGTAGAATGTCGTGATGCTGCTGATAGGAGTGGATGGGGTATGCTGTCTATTAACTCTGCACATCCGCATATCTGTCTCTTTTCTTTTATTGTTATGGATTAACTGGTAAAAAGCGGAGGGTGCCCATTAATGGAAGGGTTGGCTGATTCACTCCCTATTCTCCCTTAAATAATGTTTGCTTTCATGCAATGGATGAGTTGGCTGAGACCCTGATCCACAATGGTTCATAAAAAGGAATAAAAAGTTAAATTTTCTGCTAGAGCCCGACCTTTATTCAATCATTAAAATTTTCCATTGTATCTCTGTTCTATTTATTAATTGAAGGATATAGTATAATTTAACAGATCATTGGGTTATTAGATAATTATGGTAGTAATGATGATGATTTTAGATGTAATCATTCCTATAATTGACGTTATAGTTATAAATCATAGTAATCACTTTGTCTGTTGCACAAAGATAGCTGTCCAATGAGACAAAGTAGTGATACTTACAGTAGCTCTTACGAAAAAATATGAACATGTTTTTATTTTTTTCTTTCTTTCTGTATATATATATTTTTCACTTTTAAATTATGCATCTTTTAGAACAAAAAGAGAGGAAGTCAAGGGCCTCTCATACCCCATAATAGGGTTGATAATGCTTTCCCACCAATGAAGCATTATTCTGTGACAAGTTGACAAAACACATAAACAAACAGTACTCGGCTAACTTTATGACTGAAGCATTTGAACTCTCTCCATCAATTTTTTTTTGATAGCAAAAGAAATTCATTAATAGGAAGATAATTACAAGCGGGAGAAAAGGCATCTCCCAAGAAAATCTGGAACAGACCAGAGAAAAACTATTAAAATTGGCACGGATTATTATGTGTATGAATGTGGAAGGCATTTAAGAAAGATTACCATTATACCCTTGTCCTGTGTATGAATTTTCAGCAGGAAAGCCTACTAAGAATACATTACCAAATTAAATCCATTTCTTAAAATTTCAACTATCGTAAGTAAAAAAAGCCAACAACATGATAATCCAATTAATTGAAATAATGAGGGCAATATGGTCTTAAAATTTCAACCATTATGTTATATTTTTATATCGTCATCATCATCGTCATAATAATAATAATAATTCTCATTTATTATTTATTTCTCTTTTTATTATTAATTTATTATATACTTTTATAAATATAATAATAGTGTCAGTGTATAATAATACTATATTGTGGGGGCATTAATGTCCAACCAGCCAAAACAGTGAGGGCAATTTAGTCCCAAAAAGAGGATACCCATGGGAATGGGGTTCCCAAGAAACTTACCCATGGGGGAGCAAGGAATGTGATTCCCATGTTTTTTGAGAAGTCTTCATTCCCAAGGCATGTGATATTACTGCCATTTCAGATTCTAGCCCCAAAATGTACGTGGGAATAGGATGTTCTTGGCATCCCATTCCCAGGAATGTTGGAGTATGCAACCATACAGCCCCTTAGGATCTTGCAACCACCATGCCAACATTCTGCAGTATGCAGAAATTCTAGGAGATTAGCTGCAAATAATTTCTTATTGCATATCTTATTCATCATTTGAGCATGAAAGAGGCACATTTTCAGTTTTTAATTGGCTACTAAAACTTGATGGATCCTATTTCACCCTATTGAATCCAGGGGTGAAGCTTCTTACTTTACTGTCTTAGCATTGAATGTTCTTTGTAATCTTTTGCAATGAAGAACATAGTTTTGCATGAACTAAGGCTTAAAGAGCTTCACATCTCATTATTTTCAGTCATTTGAACTATTGTACAACTTCAAGTGAGCTCATGATGATGACAATATGAAACACTGCTTCATCGAGACTTAGAACTCACATGTATATGTTGCCCCACAATTAGTACTACCTTCTAGAAAATGATATAAAAATAGAATTTCTATTGAAACTTATTTAGTGCTGAGCACAAATTTATGTAATGAGTGACAGGGATTTATCGGGACAGGTGGTCTGAGCCAAGGATGTATAGATGTGCATGTGTGCCACTGCCATCTATATGTATTAAATTTGAATGGTATGAGCAATGTGCAGTGGATCCATTTTTAGAAATAATTCTCCCTGATCTCTTATGATTGTAATTCTAGGACTACCTATTACCACTTATCTCTTTGGTCTGACTTATTCATCTTGATGGACTGTGGTGCAGTTTGCCCAATTTAGCACCTCGGTTTAGGAGCCCCTTCAAGGGGCAATCCTACCACTGATTCTTTTTGGCACTTGTTCCTTGAGAGAATTGCAAGGAGGTTGGATGGGTGGAGAAGATCTTTCATTCATTGTAGGGGGTCGTATTACTCTTTTTTGTGCCTTTCTTTTGTCCCCTTTTATTATTAAATCCTTTTTAGAATCCTGGTGTCATGAGCAGGATTTTGTGCGAACTCGAGACTCATGCATGGTGTTATACTCCTCAATGCTTCTCCCACCTTTGACCTCTCCTTCAGACCTCTGGGAGAGGCTCTCTTCCGGAAATCGACCACAGGGGCATCCCTTATGGTCACCGTACTTGAAATTCTACTCCTGACCCTCAGAGAGACTGCGCACACCCATACAACTTCACCTTACCTCTGCTTCAACCTTGCCAGACTTGAATCCTTTACCCTGTAACCTGAGAGGTTGCAAGCACATTTATTGCTTTGTTCTCTGTCTTAGTCCCCTCAATCCATCTCCCTCTCAACCTTTTGGCTAGCCACATATGATGCCTTGCTCAGGCTCGATACATGGATGGGAGAGTTTGCTACTTTTAGAATTGAGAGAAAAGCAATTTCCGTCTATGTTTGGACTCATTGACCTAATGCATCATGGAATATGCATGAAGACATGTATTGTACATCCTTTTGGATGAGGAACTCGTATGGGTTCTAAGGATTTTGGGTGTGCTTTGTGAGGCCAACAAAGGGACTGCTGCAAGTCGCTATGAAGCCATATTTAGAAAGGCAAGGAACAGGGTGAGTTTGAAGATCCTTGGAAATTGCAGAGGTAGGTTTATTTGCATGGAGAAGGACTACAAGAAGTTTCTCCTTGACGTCCACATCCCTGAGGGTGATCAGAAAAATGGGTGGAGGGCCTTTCTTGCTGCTCTGTTGGAATTCTCGTCTTCCACAGACAAGTTCTCCAAAGCCAACAATGGCAGTTGGAGGTGCTCTGAATGCTAGGCCAGAGGAGAAGAGAGAGAGGAGAAGTGTGTTCCGAAGACTTCTGCCAAATATCTCTTTCTCTGACGCAACCAGAGGAGTTGCAGTGACAAGGAAAAAATCAAGAAAAGCAATCATATGCAACCATAGGGACCGGGAGGGCTCTTTTCCTAATAGGCATCCCAACTCCACATGAGAAATCAATTGGGATGCAGGGAAATTTTTTGAAATTAATGAGTGGTCCTTTGAGGGGACGAAAGGATTCAGTAAGGTTGGGCTGGCCACTCAAAGGCCAACACACATGGGATAAAGAAATCAAAATAGGTGTGGGTTATCAAAGACAAAACCATTGAACTAATAGTGGATGGCGGAATGGGCCTAGCCCAAGAAATGCAGCAACCTAGACCTGTGATAGACATGTGAGGGGTTAGAACAAATTGTGCTGGTTCATTGGTTGGGCAGAATTCATAAGTTTTTAGAGATGGTGAAGGTCCAGAGACCATATGCAATGGAGCAGAGATTCCCATGAACGTAAGGGAGCATATGGAAACTAGCAATCGGTTCTCTACTTTGTTATCATATCTAATGGAGGGGGAAGAAGAAGATGAGTTTGTACTATGGTTCGAAAGAAGAGCTGGGTAGCATAGCTGAATATGAAAAGGAACTATTGGTTGATCAGGTGAGAGCCAATTTTGAAGCCACAGAAAAGGAGGGGTTAAAGCAGATTTTTGCAGAAAATAGCAGGGAGTTTGAGGGAGAGTGGTTTCTTAATAGTACATGGACAGCAACGATCCCACTGGAATTGGAGAGGGATTATCTTCAGATGCATCCTGAAAATTCTCAAGCAGATATACATTTTATGAATCACAATTTTGATCATTTGTTAGCTTTAAATAATGAGAGGTCTTTGTCTTCTGACCCCAGCGTTGTGTTCAATATTTCTCCTATGGTTAATTTGGTTATCCCATCAAGTGGTGTTTGAGGGGATGAGCCTGGGAAGGTTGATCTTCTCACGGAGGATCTTGTTCCATCTAGAATTAGGAAAGGTATATTTCCTCTTTCTACTCGACACTTTTTTCTTCAAAAAGATAATGCCAAAGGGAGAATTCTAATTGGAAGGAGGGCTGTGGGTTTCACTTTGCGGGCTGTGAGAGATACAACCTAGATGCACAAAAAATCATTGGGGGCTTAGATATGGACCTACTAGACCATGTGGGAAATCTAGTGAGGGTGGGTTTAAGCCCTAGGCCTTATGATAGGAGAAAAAAGAAAGTTTAGAAAGAGCTAAAAAACCTTGTTTCTTTGATTAACTATGAGGGAGGTAAAGGGATAGGGAAAGGGGGTAAGCGTGTCAAGTTATGAAGAAATTTGGAATGTTATACGGTTAGGGGGCTAGGAAAAAGGAGTATGATTAAGGAAGTATTGGTAAATTACTCGTCCGACATTGTTCTTGTCAAATATTTTGTGAATGGCCGAATGAATTGGCCATGAGTTTTGTATATTATATACAAACTTTACAAGAATGCTATGCATAGAAAGTAAATAAGGTCTAGCGTGATTCTAGCCGTATAAAAGTTAACTATAATTTGTCAAGCCCTATACATGTAAACTAAATATATGCTAATTGTACAAAATAATGAATTGAAATATAAGGAAACAAATGTGGGCTGAACTAAGGAAAGAAATCTTTTGCTTCGCTGTTTGCTGTTTCATTGACACCCCCCCCTCAAATTGGTGTGGGTTGATCAACAAGCATCAATTTGCTACTGAAGCAATGTCGATGACGAGTGAGAGCCTTGGTGAAGATATCCGCAATTTGTTATTTAGTGAAAATGTGTGGAAGAGTGATGACACGAGCTTCAAATGCTTCATGGATAGAGTTACTATCGTCTTCAATATGCTTTGTGCACTCATGATAGATAGGATTGGCCGTGATCTAGATAGCACTCGTATTATCGGCATGTAGAGGTGTAGGATCGGTCTCAGACAGATCTAGCTTAGCAAGCAAGCCTCGAAGCCAAATAATTTTAGAACAAGCAAGAGACATCACCCGATATTCAGATTCCGTCGATGACTTGGAAACTCTATCTTGCTTCTTACTCTTCTAAGAGATCAATGCATCACCTAAGAACACCAACCAGTGATGGAGCGATGTGTATCCACACAACCAGCCCAATCAACATTGCTATAAGCAACAAGGCAAGTAGAATTGCCTGCAAGGAAGAATAAACCACGGGCAGAAGTGCCCTGAACATAGAGTATGATCCTACGGACAGCAGCCAAATGAAGTTGACGAGGAGTCTAAAGAAATTGGCTGACTTGCTGTACAACAAAAGAAATGTTTGGTCTAGTAATGGTGAGATAGACACGACTACCCACCAACTTCCAATAAAAATTGGGATCAGCTAGTAAATTACCCTCCTCTTTGCGAAGGTTGACATTTAATTCCATGGGAGTCTCAGCATAAGTACCCTTTTGAAGCCCAGCTGTGGCCACCAAGTCACTAGCATACTTATGTTGATTGAGTGAAATACTGTGGGACTACGATTCACCTCAAGACCAAGAAAATATATGAGTGGCCCAAGATCTTTCATATGAAAGGACTTTGAGAGATGAGTCTTGAGCTGAGCAAGTAAAGCATAATCGGAATGTGTAATTACAATATCATCAACATAAACCAAAAGAACAACAATACCCATGTCTGATTTTGAAGAAACAATGAAGTGTCATACTTGCTCTGCTTGAATGAAAATTGTAATAAAGTGGTGTGAAATTTATCAAACTAGGCCCTCGGAGCTTGTTTGAGACCATAAAGAGAACGACGAAGCTTACACACATGTGAAGTCGGAGAGGGAAACAAGCCCGAGGGTGCCTTCATATAGATGCACTCTTTAAGATCCCCGTGAAGAAAAGCATTCTTGACATCCATCTAATGTAGTGTCCATTCACTGGAAGCAGCAATAGCCAGAATCGCACAAACAATAGTCATCTTAGCCACAGTAGCAAAGGTCTTTTCATAATTGACACCAAATTCCTGATTATTCCCAAGTGCAACAAGGCGAGCTTTGTAACAATCCAGACTTCATCAGATCGGACCTTGACTGAGTAAACCCATTTACAACCCTGAGGAACAATAGTGGGAGGACAAGACTCAATGTCCTAGGTGTGATTGGCCTCTAGAGCGGCAATTTCTTCCTACATATCTTGTCGCCAACAATCATGCTTGGCATCGTGTGAGTTGGAAGTGGGAAAATCTAAATTGGACAATGTAGCAGTAAGAGCTGAAACAGAGTTACCAGAACTTGAAGAGGGAAACCCATACTTGTCCGGGGGTACAGACACTCGAGAAGAGTGATGTACCAAAGGCTTTGGAGGTGCTGCAATTGACTAAATCTGGAGCGTGGTAGGATCAAATATCGGATAAGCTATCGGAAGAGACTATGGGCGGGGGTGCTGCGTATACACAATACCTGGTTTGAAAAGAGAACTGACTAGATGAGGATCCAAGAACTTCTCCTCAAAGGAGGGGACAATCACAGTAGGAGAGGAGGGTACAGAGGACATAGGAAAGAAATGTTAATTTTCAAAGAAAATAACATTCCTAGAAATGTGTGTACGATGTAATGTAGGATCATAGCAAACAAATCCCTTTTGACACACATTGTATCCCAAGAATGCACATCGAATAGATTGAGCAGATAATTTATGTCGCTCATGAGGAGGTAAATGAACAAAACATACACAACCAAAGGTACGGAGGATATCGTAACTAGGTTACTTAGCAAATAAACGGAAATAGGAAAACTTCATGAGTAGGACTTGAGAAGGTAAACGATTAATCAAGTAAGTAGCAGTTTTCAGAGCCTCAACCCAGAACAAGGATGGAACATAGGATTCTAGCAAGAGAGTACGGACCACATCTAAAAGATGACGATTTTTCCGTTCAGCTACTCCATTCTGTTGGGGAGTGGCAGGACATGAACGTCAATGAATAGTGCCTTTAGAAGCCAAAAATGCCTGAAACTCAGTAGACACATATTCACCATCAGAATCTGTGCGTAATTTCTTAATAGAAGTAGAAAATTGATTGTCAACATATGCTAAAAACTCAGTGAAAGTACAAAAAACCTCAGATTTAGAGTGAAAAAAGTAGACCAAAATCTGCTTTGATCATCAATGAAAGTCACAATAGTATTTAAATTTTTCATGTGAACTAACTGGGGAAGGTCCCCAAACATCACTATGGATAAGCTTAAAGCACTGAGAAGCTCTACTAGCATGCAAAGGGAAGGGAAGAGGTTTTCTTTTACCAAGTTTGTAAGAGGCACACTCAAGAGATAAAGAAGAATGTTCTTTATTACCAAGTAAACCAGAGTTCAATACATGCGATATGATCTGAGTATTGGGATGACCTAAATGACGATGCCACACCATACTAAGATCTGAAACATTATTACAAGCAAAAGGCTTAATAGAAGAAACTGGAGAATGTGCTGGAATATGCAAAAGTAGTGGAAACAAGCGCCCTACTGTAGGTCCCTTCGCGATTGGCTCCCCCGTTACCTGGTTCTGCACAACACAACCATCACGAGAAAAATTAACAGCACAATTGTTATCAACTAATTGACCAACAGAAATATGATTTGTGGAAAGCTGAGGAGCAAGAAACACATTAGTGAACTTAGAAGAGGCATTTCCGATAGCAGCTATTGGCAAAGAATGCCATTGGCAGTCTAAATAGCAGATTGACCAGCATAGGGCTGAACATGACGCAAGGTAGTGGGATTATTTGTCATGTGATTCGAGGCACCCAAGTCCGCATACTAGAGATTAGTAGAATTGTTACCTTGGAGCCCCATTGTTAATAATGCCGAAACTAGCATTTGTTGCACCATTTCAGGTGTGCAGTAATTCGCTGGAGGAGGTGTAGGAATAGAGAAGTCACCTGAAGAAGAGCCAAGAGCTGCAAATGTCACTGTGGGGGGTACACTAATAGAAGTCTGGAATGTCTGGGCTTGACGATTTTGCGGGCGGATGCGACATTCTTTGATAATGTGACCCTTCTTGCAATAAGAGCATAATTTCTTGGAACAATTATCAGCGATATGTCCAAATTCTTTGCAGCAAAAACACTACAAAGTGCTAGAATGCACAAGTGGTCCTCGTCATTGAGCAACATAAGCCATAGGGACAGACCCGAAACTACCATGAGATTATGCCAGAGTAACTTGAGTACTAAGCCGTTGTTCTTACGAAGTAACTCACGAAAACAAACATCTAGAGAAAGAACAGGAGAGCAATTTAGTAGAGACTAGCGAACAGATTCATACTTGGGGCAGAGTTTCATAAGAAACTGATCATGACAACTAGTCTCGTGAAGACGTTGAATAATGGGAAGAGAAGCCACAGGAACATCCATAGTAACCAGATCAGAATATTCATTCTAAAGAGTCAGAAACCCCGAATAGTAGTCTTGGTTGGAACGATTGTCATATTGAAACATGGCAATCGTATGCGCTAACTGAAAACGACGGGCACCATTATCTTGATGATATACTGTTTTTAAATAAGTCCACATGGATTGAGTGGTGCGATAAGGTTGCAAGTTGGGGACAATATGTGGCTCAACCGAGCCAAGAAGCCAAGACATAATCCGAGCATCAAGCACAGCCCATGAAGGACAAGCTGCAGACTCCTTGGATTTATCAAGATAGGGTGCACAATCCGTGCCATCAATATGACCCCAAAGATCTTTTCCCTTAAGGAAAAGTTCAAAATGAAAAGCCCACGTAGAATAATTGTTGCCCGTAAATTTGGCACACAGGTGCGGAGTCCATGCTAAATAATGGAGAAAATCGAGAAACCCTAACAAAACAAACAGTGCCGAAAGAAACAGACCACCAGAAAATCTAGAAGCCCGAAATAAACAATGTAGGTACAAAGAAAAACCAAGAACCTCCCTGCACTAAAAATTAAATTTTTGAACAAAAAAAATGCACTAAAAATTAAATCTTGAACCAAAAACCTTTTGTGCCGAGAAGATAGGTGCCAAAAACAGCAACAGAAAGCTGTTGCCTGCTTGCCGAGAGTCACAAACAGCAACAGAAACTGGAGAAATAAGTGGCAAACCTGAAACCTACTGTGCCTGCTTGCTGAAAGTCTCAAGCCTGCTTGCTGAGAGTCGCAAACAGCAACAGAAACTGGAGAAATAAGTTGCAAACTAGAAGCTTGCTGTGCCTGCTTGCCGAGAATCACAAGGACATAAACTGGAGGAATAAATGGCAACCCAGAAACCTTCTATGTCGACAGCCACGCAGCCACAGAAGTACCGAAAGAACAGAGAAAAAATTCTAGAAGAGTAAACAAAACCCCAACAGCCACGAAACTGAGAAGACAAAAAATTGAAGGGGAAAAAAACCTAGCAGTCAGTTGGCTCTGATACCATGTCAAATATTTTTTGAATGGCCGAATGAGTTGGCCTTGAGTTCTATATATTATATATAGACTTTACAAGAATGCTATACATGGAAAGTAAATGAGGAGCATGATTCTAGCCCTATACAAGTAAAGTATAATGTGTCAAGCCCTATACATGTAAACTAAATGTATGCTAACTGTACAAAATAATGAATTGAAATATAAGGAAATAAATGTGGGTTGAAGTAAGGAAAGAAATCTTTTGCTTTGTTGTTTGCTGTTCCGTTGATTGTTCTCATCCAGTAAACTGAAGTGGAATTTAGTATACTGAAAGGGGGGGGGGGGGTTAGTTAGAAGCATCTGGGGTGGTTGTTCTAGGGATTGGGAATTTCTACCCTCGCATAGTGCCTCTAGTGGTATCGTTGTCATATGGGATTCTCAAAATGTATCCAAACTGGATACACTGGTATGGTCTTTTCCCCCCTCATTTTGTGTTATATAAAGTGAAAGGGAGGGGTCAATGGTGGGTTTGTTTTGTGTATGGGCCTTTGAAAGCAACTTTTAGGAGTGCTTTTTGGGAAGAACTTTACTTTGTTTATGGTTTCTGTGCTCATAGGTGGACAGTGGGAGTGGTAAGATTTTGCATAGAGAAAAAAAAGGGGGGGGGGGGGTTGCAGAGTTTCAGCTAGTATGCAAAACTTTAATTCATTAATTAGGGATTGTCGTTTGCAAGATCTCCCCTTGGGAATCACTTCTTTTACCTGGTCAATAGGAGGGAGGGGTAGAGTGGTTGCTAGTAGATTGGATAGATTCTTACTTTGCAAGGAGTGGGAGGACAAGTTTTAGAATCTCACTGTATTTACTCTCCCTAAGACCACATCTGATAACTTTCCTATTTTGTTGGAATCTTTAAGGTGGCATGGGGCGCCACTCCTTTTAGGTTCGAAAACATGTGGTTGGACCATGTGACTTTCAAGCTGTTGAGCAGGGAGTCTTGGGGGGAGGTAATGGATAGGGGTTCGAAAGGTTTTTGGATTCATGAAAAGATTGAAACATTTGAAGGAGAATCTAAAAGTTTGGAATAAAGAGGTCTTGGCGATGTTAGAATTAGAAAGTATAGACTATTGGGTGAGTTGGCTTATTTGGATAGGAAGGAGGCAGAAACTAATCTCTTGAATAGTGAGGAGATTAGAAGAGTTTGACTAAAAAATGAGGTGGAAGAGGTGATTTTTTTAGGAATTAAGAATTTGGAGACAAATGACCAAATTCAAATAGGCTAAAATGGTTATCTAATGGTGAGAGGAGGAAAAATTTTATCAAGGAGTTAGATGTAGGGGGCAAGGAAGTCACCGGTGATCAAGGTCAGATTGCCGCCGTTATTACTAATTTCTTTTAGAACTTGTACTTGGAGGAGGACCACTATAAACCGATGTTAAGAGGGGTTAGATTGAAATCCTATATTTGTTGATCAGAAGAGTTGGTTAGAGAGACCGTTTGATGAGGAGGAGGTGAGGGCTTGTTTTTGGAATGGAAGAGGATAAGCCTTGATTTGGATGAGTTTAATATTTCTTTTTTCCAAGATTGATGGGAGCTTGTTAAGGGTGATTTGCTGAAAGTTTTCACTAAACTCTTTGATAATGGGTTTTGAGCAAAAGCATAAGTTCCTCTTTTTTAGCCGTGGTGCCTAAAAATTATCAATCTATTAAGGTTGAGGATTGTAGACTTGTTATCCTTGTCTCTATAAAATTAGAATGTTCTTTTCTAATGTGTGGTTCTTAGTGATTGTTAATCGTGAGTCTAAATCTTGGTTTAGTGCTTCGAGGGGCATTTGACAAGGTGACCTGTTATCCTCCTTCTCATTCGTCCTTGCAGTTGATGTATTGAGTAGGATGGTGCATAGGGCTATGCAGAGGGGGCTATTTAATGGTCTAGAAGTAGGGAGAGAGGAAGTGGTGGTTTCCCATCTCCATTTTGCTAATGATTCCATTTTTTTCCTTGATGATCATAGCCTTTCCTTTAGGAGAATTTTGGGCCCTCTTCAAATTTTTGAGAGGCTATCTGGCCTTAAAATTAATATGAGGAAGAGTGGTTTAGCAACTTTGATTGTGCCCATAGGGCATGTCAAGGAATATGCTATTGAAGTGGGGGTGTGGTATTCTAGATTGGCCAATGACCTATTTAGGGCTTCCTTTGGGGAGAAATCATAAAGCAATAGATTTTTGGAATTCAACAGTGGAAAGGGTGACAAAGAGGTTAGATGTTGGAAGGGATCTCTTTTCAAGGGGAAGAATAACCTTATTCAGGCTTGTCTTTCTAACATTCTATTATATTTCTAGTTTGTTTTTAAGATTCCAATGGAGGTTGCTAGCATGCTTGAGAGAATTACGAGAGACTTTTTGTGGTCTAGTGTGGGGGATCACGGAGACCATTTAGTTAGTTGGGTTATGGTTTGTAGGTCAACAAAGGAGGGAGGGCTGTATTCAAGCTTGTCTTTCTAACATTATGTTATATTTTCTGTTTGTTTTTAAGATACCAAGGGAGGCTGCCAGCAAGCTTGAGAGAATTATGAGAGACTTTTTGTGGTCTAGTGTGGGGGATCACGGAAACCACTTACTTAGTTGGGTCGTGGTTTCTAGGTCAAAAAAGGAGGGAGGGCTGGGTCTAAGGAAGTTGGTGTCTAAAAGCACATCTATTTTAGCTAAGCTATGGTGCTTCCCTCTAGAAGAATCATCTCTTTGGCATAGAGAATTCCGGTTGGATGAGAATGGGTGGGATACTAATGTTAATTTAAGATGTTCTTCAAGTAGTTCATGGAGGTCTATATCTCAAATTTATCCGTTGTTCATCCCTTATGCTAAATTTGAGGTGACATGTTTTTAGAAAGACTCTTTGCTGGGCAAGCAACCTTAACATCTTCTTTACCTTGTCTCTTTCGACTTCCTGGGCAAAATAGAGTTATATCATTCTTTGGATTTGAGTAGCCCATTGGCTTCCTGGAATCTCCATTTTAGGAGACCTCTTAATGATAGGGAGTTGGTGGAGTTGTCTTCTTTTTTATCTTTATTGAATGAGAGTAATATTTCTTCAGGGAAGGATGTTCAGTCTTGGTCTTTGGATCAGTCAGACGTGTATTCTTGCATGCTTTATATATATATATGTATATATATATATATATATATATATATATATAAATATATTATATGAATTCTTGACGCACATCGATTCTTATTTCCCACTCTATCATATCATCTGGAAGGCCAATGCTCCCCCAAAAATTAAGGCTTTCACTTGGTTGGTTGTGCTTAATAAAATTAATATTAATAACTTGCTGCAAATCAGAAGACTTTTGAAGGTTTTCTCTCCCAATGTATGTGTGCTTTGTTATTAAATTTTTGATACGGCTTCTCATCTTTTTTGCACTGTGAGTTTTCTTGGAGAATTTAAATAAGCTTTCAGGTATTTCAGGTGAGAGCTGGGTATGCCCGTCTTTGGTGGGAGAATAGTTAGCTATTTTTTTTGCACTTTCTGGAAGAAGAAAAGAAAGGGCAGGTCTATGGAAGTTTGGAATACTAGCAGTTTTATGGGGGTTATGGTTGGAGCATAATGCATGCATATTCACTGGGATGAAATTAAATTGGGCGCTGGTTTAAGATAAAATTCAATATTTGGCCTCACCGTGGCGCGGTTGCTTTGGATTTTTCAGAGGAATTAGTTTTCATGAGTTACAGAGAGATTGGAGGAATGTATTAACTTATTGATCTTATCTTTTTTATTAGCTGTTTTTCTGGACTGTTCCGACCCTTTTCTAGGAGGTGTCTCATTCTCTCTCTTGTGAATTCTCTTCCTATTAGTGAATTCTCTTTTGATCTTATCTTTTTTATTAGCTGTTTTTCTGGACTGTTCCGACCCTTTTCTAGGAGGTGTCTCATTCTCTCTCTTGTGAATTCTCTTCCTATTAGTGAATTCTCTTTTGCTATATATATATATATATATAAAACCCTAGTGTCATAAGCTAAGCTTGTTCAGGGCATTATGCTTGTTTATGACCACTTGCTTGGTGTAGATGGGATGGGTAACCATTGTGTAAATACGTGTGGGTTTTACTTCGAGTAAGAAATTGCCTTATTGTAAAATGGGAGTACGACTCCTTTGCTAGTTTGATGTTTCCTAGTGCTAGAGCTAGAATAGTGTAGAAAGCTCTTTGGAGGAAGTTGAGTGTTCATAAGTGAAATTAGAATAGGTTTTTTGTATTTCTTGAATGAATAATTTGTACAAGCCGATACTTTATACTTATATACAATTGGGTATGCTAAAGATGGAAACAATCTCCTAAAATAATCTCTCTCAATAATAGACAATTTTCTGCATAAATATCCCCTAAATCACTCCAAGACACTCAAGATTTCTACACTCCCCCTCAAGTTGGATCATAGATATTGATCATATCCAACTTGCAGATGAAATCATCAAAACTCTGTTGGGCTAACCCTTTGGTAAAGATGTTTGTTGTTTGTTCCTTGGTAGGAACATAAGTCATACAAGTGGTTCCTTCTTCAACCTTTTCTTTGATGAAGTGTCGGTCCACTTCTACATGCCTAGTCCTGTCATGTTGAACTAGATTGAGAGAGATACTGATGACTGCTTTGTTATTACAATAGAGTTTGATAGGGAATTTCACCGTGATTTGTAGTTCTTCCAAAAGTTTCCGTAACCACAGTCGTTCACATATCCCTTGTGCAACAGCCCTGAACTCAGCTTCAGCACTACTTTGAGCTACTGCATTATGTTTTTTACTCTTTTAAGTCACCAAATTTCCCCATACAAAGGTGCAATATCTAGTGGTAGACCTTCTATTTTCCGCTGATCCTGCCCAATTAGCATATGTGAAAACTTCTACTTCCTTGCTTTCACACTTCTCAAAGAAGATTCCTTTGCTCGGAGAACCCTTGAGATACTTGCGAATCTTGTACACAACCTCTAGGTGAGTCTCCTTTGGTGAATGCATGTGTTGGCTTACCACACTTACTGCAAATGTGATGTCGGGTCTGGTATGTGATAGATAGATTAGTTTACCAACCAATCTCTGATACCTCTTCTTTTCAACTGATATTCCGCAGTCTTCAACTTTCTTTGCTGCTTCAATGGGGGTTTCACTAGGTTTGCATCGAAACATGCCAGTTTCAGTTAGGAGATCAAGGATATACTTTCGTTGAGAGACACTGATACCCTTTTTTGATCTAACAACTTCCATTCCCAAGAAGTATTGCATTTGACCCAGGTCTTTAACTTCAAATCCACAGCTAGGACTTTCTTCAACATCTCCAGTTAGGATTATATCATCAACATACACAATAAGAATTGTTTTCTTCCCACTTTCAGAGTGTTGGAAAAACATAGTGTGATTTGATAGCCCTTGTCGATATCCTTGGTTCTTTATCACCTTGGAAAATCTATCAAACCATGCTCTAGGAGATTGTTTGAGTCCATACAGGGACTTCTTGAGCTTACATACTCTGTTTTCTTCACCTTTCTCATGGAAACCTGGTGGTATTGTCAATGTCATGTAGACTTCTTCTTTTAACTCGCCATTTAGAAATGCACTATTAATGTTGAGTTGCTGAAGTGGCCAATCCAAGTTGGCTGCCAAGGACAAGAGAACCCGAACTGTATTCAATTTTGCCTCCTGTGCAAACGTCACCGTGTAGTTAATGCCATAGGTCTTTGTAGACCCTTTTGCAACAAGATGGGCTTTATATCGTTCAACTGTCCCATCAGCTCTATATTTCACCGTGACCCATTTGCAGCGTACTAGCTTCTTCCCTCTCGTAAAATTCATAATATCTCAAGTTCCATTCTTTTCCAAGGCCCGCATTTCCTCCATGACGGCTTCCCTCCTTTCAGGGATCTCCAAGGCTTCCTGGATATTCTTTGGAATTTTTATCCTGTCAAGGTTTGAGGTAAAAGCACGACACCCTATAGATAGAGTTTTATAAGACATGAATTTTGGAATGGGATGGGGAGTACATGACCTAGTTTGTTTTCTGAGAGCAATGGGTAAATTGATGTCATCAGGTGCACACTTATCAGAAGGAAGCTCATGACCATTTGGATCTATTACCTGATCGGGATTAGGCGTGGACTAATGGTTGCTCGGAGCTATCACTAGTTCCAACTCTCTTGGTGCCTCAAGTATGAGATTCTCTCTATTATTTGATTTTGGCTTCCTTGAGTAAACGAGTATCTCCTTGTTATTTTGTTTGTTTGTCTCCCCCCTTGAGTTTAAGTGGTCTTTTGTACATGACAGACTAGGGAATGGTGTAATGACAGTGGTGTTGATAGACTCAATGTATGAAACAGATTCATTAACAGAGAAATCAAAGAACTGATCTTCACTCCAATGCTCCCCATGAAGAGAGGGCTTTTGGAAGTAAAGAGTGGTTTTAAAGAATGTGACATCAAGACTAACAAACAATTTTTTGGTGACAAGATCATAACATTTGTAGCCTTTCTGAGTAGGAGAGTAACCAATAAAAACGTACTTAATGGCGCGAGGCTCCAATTTATCCCTTTTGTGACCATGAACATGTACAAATACAGTACACCCAAAAATTTTTAGGGAGAGATTGGAGTTGAGCTGAGAGTTGGGAAAACATTCTTCAAATTTTTGGAAAGGAGTGGCAAAAGAAAGAACCCGACTAGACATTCTATTAATGAGATATGTAGCTGTTAAAATGGCATCGCCCCAAAAATATTTTTTCATATTTGTAGTGAACATTAATGCCCAAGCTACTTCAAGAATATGCCTACATTTGCGTTCGGCAACCCCATTTTGTTGAGGGGTATCCACACAGGAACTTTGATGGATGATTCCATTTTCTTGAAGATAATTTCCCAAGATATTATTGAAATATTCTGTACCATTACCAGTACGCAAGATTTGAATGTGAGTTTGGAATTGTGTTTGAATCATGGAGTGGAAATTGATTAAAATATAACGGACTTCAGTTTTATCTTTCAATAGGTAAACCCAACAAATACAAGTGTGATCATCAATAAAAGTAACAAACCATTTCGTGTGAGTGCGATTAAGAGAGTGTGAGGGCCCCCATAAATCATTGTGAATCGTAGTCTAAGGTCTGGATGGTTTGTGCTGGATGGTTTGTGTGTGGATTTTGGAAAGGAATTACGTTGGTGATTTGCAAGTTCACAAATCTCACACTGAAAATCAGAAGACATCTTATTTGAACAAATGAAAGGAAATAAACGTCTTAAGTATTGAAAATTTGGATGACCTATCCTAGAATGTCATAACAAAATTTCACTATCCCTAGAAACAGATGCAGAATCACAAATAGTAGTTTAACATTGTTCACTCATATTCGCCTCCTCAAAGTAGTAGAGTCCCTCACACTCCTTAGCACTGCCAATCGTCTTCCCCGCTGATTGGTCCTGGAAAACACAGTGACAGGAAACGAATTTAGCAGAGCAATTGGAATCTTTTGTCAATTGGCTAATGGATAACAAATTGCAAGACAATCTAGGTACGTGTAGGACAAATTTTAGAGTTATAGAGTCAGTGATTCGAATACTCCCTTTGCCTGCAACAGAGCACAAGGTGAATAGGATGAGAACAAATGATAGGAATCGTTCATATGATTAGAGGCACTAGAATCAATTATCCATGATGATTTGTAATGAGAGATGATATTTAAGGCTGTCAAAAAATTACCTCGGTGGGCTAAAGAACCAGAAGGAATACGTGTGGAAGACTGACCCGATGCTTGAATGGTAGAAAACATTTTATAGAGTTGCTCCAACTGTTTTGGATTGAATGTGCCACTTGAAGTGGAATTATTATTTTTCTCACCTTGTGGTTTCTCGACTGGGTTATCAATAGCAGCTTGGTAGCCATGATTTTTAGGATTCTGTCTTAGCTTCCAATCTGCGGGTTTCCCATGTATGTCCCAACAATTATCTTTTGAGTGTTCCAACTTGCGGCAGTGCTCACACTAGGGTCTTCCTTTTTGCGTTTTTTGGCTTGTCCTAGTAGGAGTTCCTCTTAAAATGAGGGTAGACATTTTGGGCCCATTGTTTCCAATCAGAATCGGCTCCTTCAACATCACTTTGCACTGGTTCTCCTCTCGCCTCATCTCCGAGAGAACTTCCCAAATTGAAGGCAGATGACGTCGGCCGAGAATCCTCCCTCGCACCTCGTCCAAGTCTCAGTTGAGTACAGCCAAAAATTTGAAGACTCGTTCATTCTCGAGTCTTTTCTTGTATTGGGCACTGTCTCTAGGGCATTCCCATTCTTCCTCAATGCTCAGGTCGAGTTCTTGCCAGAGATTCGTCATCTCCATATAGTATCGTGACTTCTCTTTCTCCTTGCCGCATCTGCCATAGCCGAGTTTTGATCTCAAAGATTTGAGAGTAGCTTTCAACGTCCAAGTATGTCTCTCGGATAGCATCCTAGACATCCTTCGCCGATGGTAGGAACAGATAGGTCTTGCCGATTAAAGGTTTCATTGAGTTCACCAGCCACGCAGTCACCATGGAGTTCTTCGACTTCCACTTCTGTAGAGCTGCAACGTCGGTTGAGGCGGGCTTTTTCTTCTCGCTTGTAAGGTAGCCTAACTTTCCTTTGTCGTCAATCACAAGTTTGATTGAATGAGCCCATTCACAGAAATTCTTTCTGTTCAGTCTCTCCACTGAGAGTGAGGAGGACGAGCTGTCTAACCCATTCGAATTCAAGGTGGAGGTGGCTTCATTCTCGCCGTCGTGAGCTTCAAAGGTGCTCGACCCTCTGCTGTTGACGACTCCTTCTGCCATCTTTAACTAGGATTATAGAAACCCTAGCTCTGATACCATGAAATCAGAATAGGTTTTCTGTATTTCTTGAATGAATAATTTGTACAAGCTGATGCATTATATTTATAATACAATTGGGTATGCTAAAGATGGAAACAATCTCCTAAAATAATCTCTCTCAATAATAGACAATTCTCTACATAAATATCCCCTAAATCACTCCAAGACACTCGGGATTTCTACAATAAGTCATTGTAACTCAGGCTTTTGTAAATGTGTTTAGCCTACTTGCCTCCCTTACTAAATACACATTGCCTATGGAGGTGTCAATAATGAATTATATTGCTTTATAGTATATCGCATGACTCTTGTCTACTTTCATGCTTGTTTATTGCTTTTGCATAACTTTGTATTTGATGGTTGAGAATTTGTTCAAATGGTGAAACCGTGAAATCATGATATACTTTATGCTGACTAGTTAAGCAAGAGTGATGTAACAAGTGTTGCATGGCCCTTCACAAGGTGTGAAGTGTTCAGCCTGTGACACTTGGTGAGACTTGCTTGGAGATTAGAGAAGTTGATGAGGAGGGATTTATTTTTTTGTGGTTGGGGCTGGTGAAAGGGGTAGTGATCATTTAGTTGTTTGGACCATTTTCAGTAGGACCAAAAGGGAGGGTGGTTTCGTTCTAGGTGATGTGGTGTGAAAAATCCTTGGTGGGGAAGTGGTTATGACATTTTCTTTTAAAGCCCAACTCTCTTTGGCACTAGATAATTTCTAGTAAATTTAGACTTCTACAAAATAGGTGTGATACTAAAGCGGGAGTTAATTTACTTGCATCTTTGGAAAATTTTTTTTCTTAGACCTTTCTTTTTTTCTTTCCTAATATTTGTTATGAAGTGGATAATGGAGAGATTCTTTGATTTTGGGAAGATAATTGGATTGGGAATGTGCTTTTGGCTATTGATTTCCCTCGGTAATTTTTTTTTTTTTTTTTTTTCAGTTTTCGTCTGTTCACAAGTCTTGTATTGTTGCCACCTTTATTTGCAAGAGGATGGTCATTCTTGAGATTTTCATTTTGGGAGCAATGTCAATGAGAGAGAAATAGATGAGCTTGCTTCTTTGGCTATTGTGCTTGATCTTTAACATGTTTGGAGCTTTAGATTCTTCTGGAAATTTTTCATGCAAATTTGTTTTTTTTTTTCTTCATTTGGTCAATGACCGAAACGGTAGCCCCTTTGCCCCTTATTCTCTGTCTTGGAAAGCTAAAGTTCCTTCAAGATCAAGGCCTTCTTTTGGAATGCTTTCCTTGATAAAACCAATACAACAACAACAAACAATAAAACCAAACCTTAAGTCCAATTGGGTGGGGTCGGCTATATGAATCCTTTTCCGCCAATTTATACGATCATGGACCATTTCTTTTTAACAGATTTAGGGCTATTAAATCCTTATTCATTATCTCATTCCAAGTTATTTTAGGTCTACCCCACGCCTTCTATTGCCCCCCACAGTAACTAACCTACTCTTCCTCGTTGGCGCACTGTGTGGCCTACGTTGCAAGTGTCCATACCATTTGAATCGTCCCTTCCTTATCTTATTTTCTATAGGAGCTACACCTAACTTACCTCGAATATGTTCATTCCTTAATTTATCTTTTAATGTTATACCACTCATTTTCATCTCGACAACTTTTACTTTTTGGATATTCTGTTTCTTCGTCGCCCAACATTCTGATCCATATAGCATAGTTGGTCTTGTAGCCATCCTGTAAAACTTCCCTTTCAATTTTAAGGGTATTCTACGATCACAAAGCACACTTGAAGCACTTATCCATTTTACCCAACCTGCTTTAACTCTATGCCTTACATCTTCTTCAATTTCTCCTTTAGCTTGCATAATATATCCAAGGTATTGAAATCAACAAGTGCTATTTATTTCTTCATCTAGTTTAACTTTGTCTCCAATATTCCTCCTATCATTATTGAAATTACATTTTATATATTCTGTCTTATTCTACTTATCTTAAAGTCTCTAGATTCCAAAGCTTCTCTCCATAATTCTAACTCAGCCTCTACTCTGCTCTGCTTTGCCCTTAGTTTCATTAATCAATACAGTATCATCTGCAAACAACATACACCTTGTAACCTCATTTTGAATACTCTTAGTCAGTTGGTTTATCACTAAAGTAAAAAGATAAGGGCTCAAAGTAGATCCTTGATGTACACCTATGATGATAGGAAATTCTCTAGTTTCTTCATCTATAGTCCTTACACTAGTCATTACTCCATCATTCATATCCTTAATGACATCAGTATACCTACTACATACACCTTTTTTTTTTTTTTCTTCTAAAACTCACCATAGAACTTCCCTGATATCCTATCATATGTATTCTCTAGGTTGATAAATACCATATTCAAGTTCCTCTTCTTTTCCATTAATCTTCTTAAAAGATATATAACTTTTGTGGTAGATCTCCTAGGCATAAAACCAAATTGATTTTCTGGACCTTCGTTTCTAGCCTTAATCTTTGTTCAACTACCCTTTCCCATAGTTTCATTGTATGACTCATAAGTTTAATTCCACATTTGTTATTACAATTTTAAATATCTCCTTTATTTTTGTATATAGATATTAAAGTGATTTTACTCCATTCATCTGACATTTTCTTATTTTTTTATAATTGTATTAAATAATTTAGTTAACCGTATAATTCCGTTATCACCTAAGCATTTCCAAACTTCAATTGGAATGTTATCCAGTCCTATAGCTTTCCCATTTTTCATATTTTTTGTGCAAACTTAACTTCGTTAACTCTAATTTTGCGGTTAAATCTCATATTTTTAGTGTTTTCCGCATTTGTCAAATCTAAGTTTAAGCCTTCTAGTTGGTTTTCATTAAACAACTTACTAAATTAACTTTGCCGTCTTTCTTTTATGTCTTTGTCCTTAACCATTTTTCCTTGATAAAACCAATACTAAAGAAAAATGATTTATGTCAAAAGTGAAGAGCTAACAAGGCCTGTCTCTCAATGTTTGCGTCCTCTGATTTTGGAATGAGGAAACTGCTCTTACACATTCTTACATTGTCCCCTCTCTCATGTTCTTTGGAATAGTTTCTTTGGGGTATTTGGTGAAAATTGGGTGTGCTCTGCTACTTTCGAGAGTTTTTGTACTAATAATGTTTGGAGATTTTGGTAAGAGGAAAGATAGGAAAGTTTTTTGGTGTTGTAATATGTTCTGGTTATTATTTGGTGTATTTGGTTGGAAAGAAATGCAAAAATCTCTGAAGCTTTTGCCACTTTTAGTAGAATGCTTTGGAGCAGAGTGGTCTTCCTAGCGCCCCTTTGGTGTTCAGAATATAGATTTTTCATCATGTTTCTTTGGAAGACTTGCATCGGGATTGGTTGTTGTTAGTTTGTTAGTCTTTTATGTACTTTCTTTTTGGTTAGCTGTTTTTCTTTTTTTATGGGAGGATATATCGTTTTCCCTGGGTTTTTCTTTCTATCTTTTCCTTATTGTACATCTTCTTTCTTCCTTTAATATATTTCTTTGTTTATCTTAAAAAGAAAGATATGTTTTAACAGTTTTACCTAGTTTCTAACAATCAACCCAATTTTGTCAATATTTGCAATATTGCAATACGCTTTGTTGAATATTTTGGTCAGCAAGCAGATGAATCTAGGAAGTAGACAATTTTAATTATTTTTATCAAGCATTTGGTATTTGTCATGATGCTCCTTTCATTTCGTTCGTTTTGCATGTGCGTTGGATGCCTTGTATCATTTGGCATTGTTCATTTTTGCATGGATGACTGCTTTTCTTATTTTGTGGTCAGTTTCCTTCTTTATTTTCTCTCCGATTGTGCAGCTGGGCTGGTCTCTTGCACATATGTGCAACATCAGCTTTGAATTAAAGCCTAGCTTTTCTTTTTAAACAGGAGATGTGGAGCATCAACCATGTTGGGTTATAATGCTGGAGGCAAGTTCTATCTTGATCTGTTCAATTAATGCAAGGATTGTTTTTAGAGCAATAGCGTGGGTTATGTTGCCGATAAACGTTCCAAATTTTTCTAGAATACACCTGCTGGCTCCTTTTAGATTCAATGATTCAAAGAGCAAGCATATTTAATGATTCAAAGACTAGGCATACTTTCTACTACCCCTTTCTGGTGAGGCTTTGCTTTACAGGAATCTCTCACTTTCTCTCTCAGGGCTTGTGGGTTTGAGTGGTGGGGCAGGGCTGTTTTGGTGGTGCTTGTGCGTGTGCACAATTGAATACCTGCAAATGGGTGCATCGATGCAGATGCTTGTGGGCTAGAAGTTTCTTCTATGCATTATTTGTTGCTGTAAATAACTGGACATGTCGCACAGTTCTCATAGAGAAGTCAAAAACATTTTACCAAATAATAATTTCTCAACATCATTGAAAAAAATCCAAGTAATATTGAAGTAGACTTGTAAACAGATGTGGGTGACTGCTGCAAATTGTGCCATAGAATGTTTTGGAGTTATAGGCTTCCATAACGGAAAACTGCAGTAGATGGTTAATGCTTTAGTTATGTTAATATAATGTTGCCTTTCCACTGTAGAGTTGTTGACATAGAGGCTAGTAGGGCACACACCTTGGCCTTCTTGTGCATTAATAGTGATGTTAATGGACTGAAAGCATCTTGTATCTTCTCTATAAATCACTTTTTCATTTTCTGGTTAGATTGATCTTTCTCCCCTCAAAAAAATTTATTAGTTATTTATTATATTTGTTTTCTTTAGGTTCTTGATAATCTTCCGCACGATCTGATCTATTCAGAAAATCAAATTTCTCAATGGATGGAAGTATGGGTGAAGAATCAAAATGATGGGTAGGTGACCACGTGGAGCCCACTGTCAGTTTTTTCTTATTTGCAGTATAGACATCTTTTTGTTCTGCATGGTGCCATTGTATTGATTTGCATCATTAATCATTCTTCCAATGATCTAGTAGGAAATATACTGGAAATTCCTCAGTGCATGTCATAAAATGATTGTTCAGTCTCAGGGCTCCTTGTTTTGTGCCAATTGGCTTCTTAATAAGCCGATATTTATTTGGTCAAAATTAAAGTGAACTGGTCATTATTTGGTAACACCGCTGAGCCAAACAATTCTCCTATTTGCTCAATAAAAATTCTAGTTAATTTTTCTTTTTTCTCTCCACACCTCTCGTTCTCTCCCCCCTCTGCCATAATGAATTGTCCATGGATCTGTGATCTGTGCAACTGCTTCCGTCATGATTAGATCTCTCATCCTCTCTAGAGAACCAGTGCCCTTGGCAACAACTACATGGAACTGCTCTTGGTGATGGTTCTTCCATGGGCAGATCCTCCATGGATCTACAAATGGTTGCTCCCTTGCTCTCCAAGTTTGTTGTCTCTTCACTCATGTTAGCCTCTCTCCTCATTGATTTCATTGGTCATCAGAGATTTTTAGGGCCCCAATTGTAGTCTTGATTTTGAGTAATTGGAAGGGAAATTTGAGATATTGTTCTTTATCACTGATTTAGGCCTCCAAGTTGGGGCCTCAATTATGGGCAATTGCATGGGGAATTTGAGGTTCTGATTTAGGGCCTTGAATCTTGGGCTTCGGTTTTTGGTAATTTTAAGGGGAATGGGGATGACGGTAGTCCATCTCCTTCCAGATTGATTGTGGGTGAAAGTTTCTGTTTGTAGACAAGGGTTTCTGATTCATTATGGGTGTTGATTTGTGTAGAAATAATTACTGAATGAGGACTGATGTTCTCCCGTGGACAACAAATTGGGCACTGCAATATTTTGTTGAATGTAAACACAGCAATTTTTGTCCAATTTGTGTTTGTTTTTTTGTTGATTTTCCCCACTTGAATGTGAACAATGCAATGTGTTCGATCACTGAGAAAATGAGAATTTTTTTTATTACTAGTTTGTTATTTATTAGACCATGTTTAATGGTAGAAATACATATATTTTATATGTTTAAACAACCTGATTATCAAACTCATATATATGTTTCGGCATTTTCGTTTAGATATTGTTTTTGAACCAGTTCATTAATTCATAACACTGCGTTTTATCAAACATCCCCTTAGCACCAATTTTGTGATGCAACCTCTCACTTGTGTGCTTGTGTGTGCGCCTATGTGTCTTTGTGTGTGAAGAAGTGAGGGAGGGGGCAGGAAGCCAATGGGCAAACTCAGCTAAATGGGCCGTGAAAGCAAGAAATGATGGCAGTTGTAATTCTGGTGAACAGTTGGCAAATTATGTTTTGATGGTTTGTAATTCTGGTGAACAGATGGCAAATTATGTTTTGATGGTTTGTAACTTGTTATCTGAAAACACTGCTCTGTGGGTAATTTTCTTTAGCAGTCTTCCTTTGGAAATTAATTCTTTTGGCATGTAGTGATTCATAGAAAATTTGGCTTGTAGGGGAATGGATCATAATAATTAGTATTTGAGTTATTCAGGAGACTCCTTGAAGATTTATTTTGCAGATTCTTCCTTGTTCTTCCCCCCAGTTATTATAAAGTCAGTGATGGCTATCATATCCATATTTGGGAGGATGTGGGGGTGAGAGAGGATTTTTTTTCCTATCACCACTGCTCGTCTTTATTGGTTCTGTTTGCTAACATAGTGCACTTATTTCTTCGTTCATGATTGAAGAGGGGGATTTGGTTTGTGGCATTGTGGGATTTATTGCTCAATTTGTTGGATGTTTTTCGGTGTAGAGCCTTCATCTACAAGGGATTCGGTGGTTTGGACTTTGCAAGTTTTTTTAATGTTTCTTGTAAATTCCTTTTTAATTCATTCATTTTATTCTTGTTAATTCTATTTGGAGAGCTAAAGTTCCTTCATGTTGAGGCATTATTTTGTTGGTTGTCTTTAATATAGTTAACATTAACAATCTGTTCAACAAACTCCAAGCCGGAAGAAAAGGTGGCAAGTATGTGGTGTACAAGGTGCAATATTTGTAATACAATATACAATAATAATGGAGATTAGCATTAAAGCATGGATATATATATATTGTTGTGATAATGGATCGGATAATGAAGCTGCACAGCGGAAATTAAACGACAAGTAAATAATAACGTACACAACCAGAACAACAACACAAAGATTTACGTGGTTCGGCAAAGCCTATATGCACGGAAGCAATGGCAACCAAAGTTTCACTATGAAAATCAAGATCTAGACAGTACACTTCTCTAATGATCATCTCCACTCTCAAAATATGCCTAGATGACATATATAGAAGTCCCACGGAGGTTTCCCCCCGTTTGTCCCAACCACCCAACGTTCAAAAATTCAAAATTCAGAAAAACTGTTGCAGCCCAGGCGCCTCTTGCAGGACCTCGTCAACAAGACCAAGACCACCCTTCGTCGACGAATACAGGACTCTCGTCGACGATGCCAGAAATCTGAAAAATTCCTGCTCTTGGTAATTGTTCGTCGACGAGCTTCAGAACCTTCATCGACGAACCTATGCTGTTCCCTCGTCGACGAGCATAGGCTCCTCATCGACGAATCTTGCTTTGCTGCCCCCTTCATGTTTTTCTTTCTTCCTTTGCTTATCAAAACAGAAGTATAAGAGCCACAAATAACAATCTCCACCTTGGCGATTATACGCCCCTTAGGAGAATCTCAAAAACATGAGCTGCTTCACTTTAAACTTTAAAAACGCTTGGTTGGGTATATTTTCCCTTCTATTACTAGGAGACATGGAGTAAGTCCAAGCAATGCTTGAACTTCTCTGAAGTAACTAATTTGGTCAGAATATCTGTTGCATTATCAGATGTGTGTACTTTCTCCAACACAAGTTCACCCGAAGCAATCAATTCCCGAACCTTGTGGAACCTCACATCGATGTACTTGGTTCTAGCATGGTATACTTGATTTTTCGCCAAGTAAATGACACTCAAACTATCACAATGCAGCACCACACCATCTTGCTGTAACATTAGCTCTCTGACTAAACCATTAAGCCATAAGGCTTCCTTTGCAGCTTCTGCAACTGTCATATATTCCGCCTCAGTCGTGGACAATGCAACCAAAGATTGTACCATGGATCTCCAACATACCGGTCCTCCTACAAGGGTAAATACATATCCCGTTGTAGACCTTCTGTCGTCCATATCTCCAGCATAATTTGCATCAACAAACCCCATTACTGAAGGACAACCCTGTTGCTTGCTGAAAATGATGCCATATCCCGATGTACCCCGCAAGTATCTGAATATCCATTTAACGGCTTCCCAATGCTACCTTCCTGAATTAGAGAGAAACTTGCTCACCACACTTACCGCATGCGCCAAATATGGCCTTGTACATACCATGACATACATTAAACTCCCCACAACACTAGCATAGGGGACCGGGACATGACCTTTGACATGTCCCGGATTTCCTCATCTAAACTTGGGCAATCTGCAGTAGACAACTTAAAAAGATTCACTAAAGGTGTACTCACCGGTCTTGCATTAGCCGTGCTAAATCTCTCCAACACCTTCTGCGCATAACCACCCTGAGATAACCATAATCTCCCTGCAGTTCTGTCATGACAAATCTCCATCCCAAGTATTTTCTTGGCTGAACCAAGATCCTTCATATCAAATTCCTGATGTAATAGATCCTTTAACTGATTCACCTTAGTTAAATCCTTTTCGGATAACATGTCATCGACGTACAATAATAAGAAACTAAGAGAACCATCCCCAAGTATATTCACATAAATGCAACGATCTTAATCACACCGTTTGTAGCCAATCTTGATCATGTAGGAATCAAATCGTTTATACCATTGCCTTGAAAACTGTTTCAGCCCATAAAGAGACTTCTTCAACTTGCAAACAAAGTTTTCTTTTCCTGATTCAATAAATCCTTCCGGTTGTACCATGTAGATTTGTTCCTCCAAGTCACCGTGAAGAAACACTGTCTTCACATCCATTTGTTCCAAATGAAGATCGTAATGAACTACCAACCCCAACACAATTCTAATAGAAATATGTTATACCACTGGAGAAAAGATCTCATCATAATCTATTCCCTTCTTCTGTGAGTGTCCTTTTGCCACCAATCGTGCCTTGAATTTATCTCCTTCCTTTTCTGAAATTGCCTGCTTCTTCCTATACACCCATTTGCAACCTATTGGTCTTTTTCCATCTGGAAGCTCCACCAAGTCCTAAGTTTGGTTCTTATGCAAAGATTCCATCTCCTCAATCATTGCTCCCATCCACCTATCTTTCTCCTGGCCGTGCACTGCCTCTTGAAAGGTAGTTGGATCGTTGCAACAAGTAAGAAAGGCACAAGATACTAACTCATCAAAACCATGCATTGATGGAGGCCTGATAGTGCGTCCGGATCTCTGTATAGGAATATTGTCGACTTGCTGGTTTCCCAAGTTAGAGCTCCCTGCAACCACGGGATCATGATCATTTCCGTTGCCCTAAGCTTCCAACCATGGTTCGAAATCGCGGTCGCGGGTAACGTCGCGAAACGGTCGCGGGAGACACGGGTGTTACGTAACGGGAAGCGGGCGTAACGGTCGTGAATTTTTTTCACGCATGCATTACCATGCCAAAATTAAAAAATAAGCATGAAATCCATTAATACATGATTTTTAATGAATTTTGAAGGCTTTCATTCAACCTACAAATGCTTTTTAATAGGCATTATGATTTTTATATTAATTTTAGTGCGCTGTTTACAAAAAAAAGCATATTTTTTTATAGTTTACATTACTTTAATGAGTAAAAAGATGTAGAAATGTAAGAATCAATTAATTAAAGTCATAAAGTTACTAAAAATGAATCAATACTCAATAGACTTAATACTCAATATACACATTACACATACATGAATTTAAAAAGTGATTAATATCAAATATCAATAAATAGTTGAAAATACATGAATACAATATTATAAATTTATAACATAACACATGTCACCACCAAAAAGAATGACGTGGAGGGTCTTCATAATTTGCATTTGTATCTTGAGATTGGGATGGGAAATTATCTCCCCATCCTTGTGGAAATACATAGTTGAATGAACCCAAGTTTGCGTCATTTTGTTGTTGCTCTTGAAAATGTACTAGTGATGAAAATTCTCCTGAATAATGTCTATAAGTTGGGGCAGGGGCTGGCTCTGGGTAGTGTGTAGAAGAAGACTCACTAGATCCTGAGATTCCTGATCCACTGGGATAAAAATGTGAGTCACGAGATGCATAATGTGGATATGCTGGATGAGATCCATATGATTGTGATGATGAACCATCTAAACCAAAGTCGCCAAAACATCGAACCACACCATATGAATCTTTAGTAGAATCGCTAGGGTCACCACGAGCACTCCTTCTCCTGAGTTGTGAAGATTGGTTCCCTGGAGGAATACCCAAGTCATAATTTTCAGGTATGTCATGTAGTCCATAAGGATCAGAAGGATATATATCCCTTCCAAATGATGTCCCTGTATCATATCCATAATTATATTCTACACCGCCACCTCCACCACCACCACTGCCACCCCCCCCAACCCCAGCTCCAGCACCACTATTACCATCATCATCACTTGGTGGGCTCAAACCAAGATTGTCATCACTTTGTGTACGTTCAGGGCTTGAACTTGAATCATCATGCGCGTTTATTGGTGGTTGATCACCTCCTTCTGTAGTACCACCAACCTCTTCATTTAACCAATTTGAATTGTCCTGACCGTCGAGTAGTGGTGTCTCTCTCTCCTCTAACCATTGACTTAAAGGATCATCTTCTTCGAAAATGTAGTCCAAATTGATAGGATTGAAACCCTCTTCAATTTCTCGTTGGCTTCTTCTCATTGTACGTCTTAACTTTAACCTCATGTTGTAATGTATGAAAACAAGTTTTTGTAGTCTCATGTACTTTAATCTATTTCTTGTTTTCGTATGGATGAGGCTAAAGGTGCTCCAATTACGCTCACAGTTCGAAGCTGATGTGGTCTGGCTAAGAACTCTAATTGCTATTCTTTGGAGCTCAGGAGCACACAAGCCATAATGAATCCACAATTTAACTGCATGAATAATTAAAAAGAGTTTTATCTTAGTATAGCGTATTTCAAAAGTCAAATTTGAACACAAAGAGAGAAAATAGAGTAATTCTCCATTATTTAGCTATATAGCCATATTTACCAGGATTTGTTTGTTTCACTGCCTTTTGAGCCAACGGGGTTCCAAAAGTCTCCTGCCTATCTCGATATAGCAACAACTGAAAAAGGATGATTGTGAAATATAATTAATTAATTAGATGTATTAATAATTATTTTTGAAAGTATTACAGAATACTAGAACAATTCATTATTTAATTTAATGGAACCAATACTTTGATTAATAGCCCGAATTTGAGTATCTATATCGGGTACCAACTTGGTTATCACTTTTTTAACTCCATCCATAACTTCTCTAGCAACTTCAGGAGAGGGTGGGGCACCATAAAGAAATTGTGGGTTCAAAAAATACCCTACAATTAAATTTAGAAACATATTAATCAATAGTTTTCTAATGCAACTATGCATAATTTAAAAGTTAAAATAATAATTGTATTTGATTTACACTTACCAGCAGCGTGCAAATTTTGGTGCAACTGAAAACTCCACCGGTTGTCAATAATTTTCCAATAGTCTTTGTAAAACCGGCAATCTTTTTGAATGGCCAACGTCGCCCTATCAATTGCCTCGTATATGAAGCCCATGGTTGGTTTTTCATCACCATCAACCAATTTAAGAACTTTCACCAAGGGTTCTTGCACTTTAATTATATCAGAGGCCTTTTGCCAAAACTCTTTGCCTAAGATAATTTTTTTGAATCATATGCTAGGCCTGATTTTGCCATTCCAAACCTTGAGTTTTTCCAAGCATCAGATGTAAACATTTCCCTTAGTGCTTGTTTATGCTTGGCAATAGTCTCCAAAGCAATGAAATTTGTCACAAATCGAGCGATGGCAGGGCGAAGTAACTCTCTATTATTTGTGAATTTCTTCATGAAATTCACTGTCCATGTGTGGTTGTAAATAAATGAGGTTATTGTTCTTGCATCTTCTAAGACCTTCTTCACGTTACTTTTCTTACCAATATCTTCAAGAATAAGGTCTATGCAATGAGCTGCACATGTTGTCCAATAGAGATTGGGCCTCTTCTGCATTAATAATTTTCCTCCTGCCTTCATTTCAGCTTCATTATCAGTCACTACTTGGACAACATTCTCCTCTCCAATTTCTTCAACCACCTCATCCATTAATCTGAAATGAAATTATAGATTCAATAATTACTACTATTTAATTAAAAACATGCAAGTCCATAATACTATTTGCATATACAATTAAAATTAGAAAATTACCTGAAATAATATTCAGCTGTTCTGCTTGGCACATCAGAGGCATCAACTGATTTATGAAACACGGTGCCTCTATCGCAATAAACTAAAAAGTTTATAATGTATTTTCTAGTTGGTCCTGACCAACCATCACACATAAGTGTTACACCTCTTTGCTTCCAAATTCCAGCAAAAGAAGCTATATAATTTTTCATTTCTTGATACTCTTGCTCCAAATAAATTTCAGATATCTCATAGGGTGATGGACCCTTCACCCCCTTTCCAACCTCTGCAGCAATATCAAGCATAAGCTGCATAAATGGAGAGTCAGCTACATTCGTTGGAATCCGATTATAAATTAGGAATTTTCTAACCGCTTTTCCTAATTTACTTCTTAAACCTTTTAGTAACTTTGTGTTGAGTTTTGGTTGTTTCGCACTCTTGCTTCTTTCTAAAATAGGATCCATTGCCTTTAGTCTAGTTTCAGGGGCATCAGGATTGATCCATTGTCGTCCACTACCTCCAGCTTTTCGACCACTATAAGATCGAACTCCTGCTCTATTGAAACCACTGGTAGCACCACTGCTAGAGCCACCTCCCTCTTCATAAATATTACCCCTTCCAGTTGTTCTTGCTCGAAATCTTTGTCTCTCTTTTCATTGTTGTTGTGATCGCATGCTTTCTTGTCGAGCAAATCTCATACTTTCTTCTTCCAAGTCTTCTTCATCGCTCAAATTCTCAAAATCTCCTCTAATTTGGGCTTCTGCTTCTTCTTGCCTTTTTTGTTTTTCTCTTTTCTTATCAGCATACTGTTGTAGATGTTTCATCATTTGTTCTCTTACTTGTGTGGTCACATTTGAGCATCCAGCTACTTGACCCTTTTTATGTGCCAAGTGTTGTTTCAAGCGTGTAATGCCCCATTTGATTATCTTCCCACATGACTTACACATAATAACATGTCTATTACCGTCTACCGCAGTACCAAAATGCCATCCAATATCCTCACTAGGTAAGTTTTCATTTCCTCTATCACGTGACATATTGATAGACTTAATTTGATGATCTCTACACAAAATATAAAGAAAATACAAAGTTACAACCTTCCTACAATGACAGGAATAATATAATTAGTAATTTAGTAAATATTAAATAATAAGTACTAAATAGTCCTAATTTTAAATACTTATTACGTAAAAATAAAGTATAATATTTGATTAAAAATAATAAGTAATGTTTATTATTTTTATATTTAAATAAACAAAATTATAAAATATTAGATATTTTATTACAAAAAAAATATATTCCTTTTTCTTTAAAAAGATATTTTCATTATTTTTTATAGCTTGATTTTATTTTCATTTATAACTATAAGAAATTAACAGGTGAAAAAGATTTTTGTTCTACTTTCATATACATCATAGCATCACAAATAGAGATCGATACATTACAAATTGACTATTAAATTTTTTAAGCATTTTCTCAGTATATGGATTAAAATTAAATTTTTCTACAAATTCCAATAGTAATTAGTAAAAATCAAATTTATTAATGTATTAACTATTAGGTTAATTTTTTTTTATTAAGTTATTAATTTTTACTTTATTTGATAACTAAGAACAAAAAATAGATGTAAACATTTATTTTACCTAATTTTAAATTTAAGGTTAAAATGATGTTTTAAAACTTAAAAAATATTAATAAACAGGGTCACCCTACTCAAGAAATGGCAAGTAGATACACATGTAACATAAAATGGGTGACAGATGTTATTTAATTTTTTTTTTCTTTTATAATATGAATATTATTTAATATTTTTTCAATAGATGGGAGTGAATATGATATCTTCTTTATCAAAATGACCACTTTGTCCAGCTGACATAAATAGTATGTTAGCCAATTGGTGCCATGAATTAATTTTATTTCTATAAGTTTGGCAAATCCTAAGACTAAATATTATAATAATTGTGCAGAGTATTCCTTTGGAATTCTTTAAGAATGGTGAAAAATAGAGCTCAATTAAGCCTAGATAATATAAAATGCCATCACATGGATGTCTTGTCTACATACATTATTTTAATGCTTTGTTTAGATGGTGAATGCAGTAGTGGATTATTGATATTCAAATATTATTATAAAAAAGGCTTCAATTATTATTGGTAAATATTAATTATTTACTAACCTTAAAAAATATTAATTATATAATATTAATAATTGCTTGCTATGTCATGGAATTAATTTTCATAATTATCTTTCAAAAAATATAATACAATTAAAATATTTATAAATCAAGAAAATTTTATTTTACCTAATTATTAATGATTTCTAATTTTTTACTTTATTAAATTACTTTTTTTTTTTAATTCAATTTAACAAACCTATTTTACAACAAAATATAATTTAAAAAAATAAACAGAATGAAAAGTGCTGTGGTACAACAAAATATAATTTTTAAAAAAAAAAATCATAATGAAAAGTGTTGTGGGTGTTAGAGTGTCTCATACGCTGAGGCCTGGTAGTCGAGTCAGACCGAGAGAGGGGAGGGATTCGAGGGAACTCGGAGGAGCCTCGAAGGAGCGAAGCACAAAGCAGCGATGACTCCAAGCTCCGAGCCTCCGAAGCTGAAATCGAGAGGCTGGCTGGTGGCGACTGCGACGACTGGCGGAGGAAGGTGCCGACTGCGACGACTGGCGGAGCTGCTGCAGACCTGTCGCCGTTGCCGGTGACTCGCCAAGTTGCTGGAAGCCTGGAACTGCAAGTCTGCAATTCTGAGTCCTGGAAGGCTGCGAAGTGCGAAGATGAGTAGATTTGCTCGGTAGCCTCGGTGTGCTCGCTCTCAGGCTTCGAAGCCTTCTTATTGCCGAAGGCCAACAAATTTTCAAGGTCAGTTTGTAACTTTTCATTTTACCCTTTGAATGGTAGATGGGTGTGGGGACTAGGGAGAGGGGGAAAGCAGCGCTGCTGCCTGCAGCAGAAAGCCTTCAGCGAATCTGCGACCTGTCGGCCATGTAACGGTCCGTAACGGACGTTACGATGTGTAACGTTGGAGTATCGGCCGTTACGCCTCCATAACGGCCGTTAGGGCCGTGAATTTTTTCCGAACCGCATTATCGGCCCGTATCGGTTTCTGGCCCTCCGATTTTCATTACGTATCGGCCGTTACGCTATGTAACGGCCGTTATTTAAAACCATGCTTCCAACTCCACCTGCACAACATGTTCATCACTGCCCCAGTTTTATGGCTCCTGTTTCTGATCGTCAAACTCTTGAATACGCTTCACCATAGCCTTCTCAACAAAGACTACATATCTACTGATCACGACCTTGTTTGCCACTGGGTCCCACAGCTTATACCCCTTCACACCCTATGGATACCCCAAGAAGACGCAACGACGAGACTTCGGGTCAAGCTTAGACCTCTCCTCACTAAACACGTGGACATAGGCTGGACACCCGAATATCTTCAATCCGGAGTAGTCTACTGCATTTCCCGTCCAAACATTTTCTGCCACTTTACCCGCTAGTGATGCCCTTGGTAATCGGTTTACCAGAAAACAAGCCATACTAACTGCGTCGGCCCAGCAATTCTTTTGTAACCTTGCATTTAATCTGAGACACTGAGCCCTATCAGCAAGAGTCCGGTTCATTCGTTCTGCCACACCATTTTGTTGAGGTGTCCAGTGAACTGTAAAATGTCTCTTGAAGCCCTGCTTCGTACAAAACTCCATAAACCGAGAATTAGCGTACTCAATCCCATTATCCGACCTTAACTATTTGATTCTCCTCCCTGTTAGGTTTTCCACTTCAGCCTTCCAAATCTTAAACTTGGCAAACGTACTAGATTTGTGACGTATGAAGTAAACCCAAACCTTCCGTGAGTAATCATCAATGAAACTCATGTAATACATATGTCCACCCTTTGATGCAACTCTAACTGGGCCCCAAACATCTGAATGCACATAGTCAAGAATTCCTTTCGTCTTGTGAATGGCTGAACTGAATTTTGCCCTATTTTGTTTTCCAATAACACAAAATCTACAGAATATCAACTGACATGATTTCAAACCTTTCAACAATTTTCTTTTGTGTAGTTCTTTCATGCCATGTTCTCCCTTATGCCCAAGACGCATATGCCACAAGACGGTCTCATCTGATTCAGCATCCACAGTTGGAACTCTACCTACAATAGTCCCTGCAACGTGTAAATATTTTCATACTGTTTCTGCCCTTTCATTATAGTCAGATTACCTTTCCATACTGTTAAGACTCCACCTTTGGACTTATAGTTGAAGCCATTACAATCCAAAGTGTCAAGTGATATCAAATTCTTTCTTAACTCAAGTATATGTCTTACATTACACAATGTTCTTACAGCCCCATCAAACATTTTTATCTTTACATTTCCTATGCCAACGATCTTACAAGAAGCATCATTACCCATAAGAACTGATCCAGAGTTTACTAACCTGTAAGTGTTGAACCACTCCTTGTTTGAAGTTATGTGATAAGAACATGCCGAGTCAAGTATCCAAGAGTTCATTAGATTATCCGACTCCGCTGAAACTGATAGTACATCACCATCCGTTGAATCCTCTTCTTGAACAACATTCATAGATTTTGAAATCCCCTCATGCTTATTAGCATTTCCCTTCTTCCAATCTAGACACTCCGGTTTCACATGCCCCTGCCCCTTTTTACCGCATTTATAACACCGGATTTTCTTCTTCTTCTTGGATTGATTTCGGGATTTCTGATTAGACCCATTCTTAAACTTTCCTTTGCCTCGCTCATTGCTACCCTTTTTCACAAGTCCTTCTCCTTTATCACAAATCTTCAATCTTTGATGAAAATTCAACAAGGCACTTGTTACCTCTTCTAAATCAAGAATTTCTGTTCCCCATGTAAGAGTGGTCACAAGATTTTCATAGGTATGAGTTGAGGGCAAGGAATTTAATAGCATCAAAGCCTTATCATCCTCATCAAACTTCACATCAACTCTTATAAGATCACTTATGATTTGATTAAAAGCATTGATGTGTTGATCTAGACTGGATCCTTCTACCATCTTAAGCTAATATAAACGCTGCTTAAGAAAAAATTTGTTATTGAGGGATTTAGACATGTACCGACTTTCTAACTTTTGCTAGATAGCCGCTGGAGAATCCTCCTCCATCACCCGATAGAGAACTTCGTCGGCCAAACACAAGCGTATTGTAGATGCTGCCTTTGCTTTCAAATCTACCCATGTTGTCTCATCCATTCCTTCCGGTTGAGTATCAAGCAGCGCCTTAGCCATTCCTTGTTGCACAAGAATGTCCTTCACTCTCCTCTGCCATAAACCAAAATTTCTGTTCCATCAAATTTGACGATGTCAAACCTTGCAGAAGACGATCCCGATGCCATAACAACTTCACTCTGATACCAATTTGTTGTGATAATGGATCGGATAATGAAGATGCACAGTGGAAATTAAACAACAAGTAAATAAAAACGTATACAACCAGAACAACACAAAGATTTACGTGGTTCGGCAAGACCTACATCCACGGAAACAATGGCATCCAAACTTTCACTAAGAAAATCAAGATGTACGCAATACACTTCTCTAATGATCATCTCCACTCTCAAAATATGCCCAGATGACATATATAGAAGACCCACGGAGTTTCCCCCCGTTTGTCCCAACCACCCAACGTTCAAAAATTCAAAATTCAGAAAAATTGCCGCAGCGCAGGCGCCTCTCGTTGACGAACACAGGACCTTGTCGACGAATACAGGACTCTCGTCGACGATGCCATAAATCTGAAAAATTCCCGCTCTCGGTAATTGTTCGTTGACGAGCTTCAGAACCTTTGTCGACTAACCTATGCTGTTACCTCGTCGACGAGCAGCTGTGCTGCCCCCTTCATGTTTTTCTTCCTTCCTTTTTTGCTTATCAAAACAGAAGTATAAGAGCCACAAATAACATATATATATATTGGTTTTATGGAAACTCTAGAATCAATGGCAAGCAAGTGGTGTATATGTTGCAGTATTGGCATTATAAATAATCATATTAAACACATTCTATTGTATAGATGAAATTCCTAAATCTGTTAAAGATTAGTTATTATGCAAATATATCTGTTCTTGACACAAAAGGTTTGTTACAGGTTAGTGTGTAAGTGAGGGTATTGATGTCATTTGTTGTTCATTCTGTTTATTGTAAACAGAAAAGATACCTATTGTTTTTGCAGGTTCTTCAGCTATTGCAATATTTCAGCTTGGTATTAGAGCAATGACATGAGATCTTAAACCCTACATTAGCAGTTCTAATCCCACAGCCACTGCTGCAGTCATCTTCATCTCTAACCACCTTCCATGCCCCTCTGCATCCTAGATTAGTTGTGTTTTACATGACTACGTGGACAAGTCAAAAACAGTCAGGCTGGTTGGAAAGCCAACTAGCCTCACTGAACGTCTCTGCTAGATTCATCTGACTGTCTCTTGAGTGCTTTTCATAAAACCAACGCCATAGTCATCCGCAGATGCTTCTGACCCTCCTACCCATTAAAGGACTTCACCATGTTGTTCTCTGACCAACATGTTGTTCTGTACTTCGGATCTTCTTTGCTTGGTGGGGCTGCTACTCCGGTGAGGTAGTCGTCTCTTCCCTTTCCACAAATGAACATCATTACTGATTGTGACCACTGAAGATAATTCTGTCCATTGAGTTTGTGCCCTGTAATGGGCAGAAGATTGCCATCTGATCCTCCATTGCTGCCTGTGGCTGTGGTTTCAGGATGGGAGGTGACTTTGGAGAAGGATTGACTTTGCCGAGCCATTGTCATCCCGTATTCTGTCATCTATCTACGGTTCAAAGGTGGCTTTGATACCATGTTGTTTTTAGAGAAGAAAATAAATCTCTTATTTTTTAATGATAAATGTACACCCTGTATATAATGGAAGGAAGAAAAGTTCCTTTCACTATATTCTGTAGCAAGATACTAATTACCACAAAATCAGGAAACTAGCCAAATATAGGAAACTACAAAATAGGAAACAAGCTAATAGAGATATTAGGAATTTTCTAGTCTCTCTTTATCCCTAAATTAACGTTGTCAACTAATAATAAAATCAGAATTGCTGCAGCAGTATCCCTGAAAATCAGGGATCGGGTATTTCCACATGATAAAAGAAGACAACCACTAAAATTTGAACTCGGAGATTTTGTATTCTTAGGGGTGTCGCCTCGAAAGGGGATATTTATATTTGGAAAGAAAGGAAAACTACAACCTCATTTTGTTGGGCCATTTCAAATTGTCAAACGAGTTGGGAAAGCAGCATATAAATTGAGTTTGCTGTCTGAATTAACTCATATTCATGATGTTTTCCATGTCTCGATGCTTTGAAAGTATGAACTAGATCCGAGTCATGTTCTTGAACGGTCCAATATACTGTTGAAGGAGGATGTCTGTTATGAAGAAATCCTATCCAGATTCTTGAAAAGAAGGAAAGGGTCTTGAGGAAAAAGGTTATTCCTTTAAAGGTACTATGGCAACACCATGGCATCGAAGAAGCAACTTGGGAATCAGAATTCGAAATGGCTGAAAGATATCCTCATTTGTTTACAACCTAAGATCGGATGAAATTTTGAGGATGAAATTTCGTAAGGGGGAGAGAGTTGTGATAACTGTAACCTTTAGGCCATGGTAAATTTAACTTCTTTGATAAATTAGCATGAATTGCTTTGTATTCAGTAAATAAGTTCATACTAGCCATGTTATTCATTTATTTGAGTTGTGTTTACTGATATTGGAAATTCCTTTTGACTTATTAGTGGTAGGAGGGGCTTAGATGAAAGCAAATTATGAGGGTCAAGCTGAAACATAAATAGCATAAGAGTTGGGGCAGAGAGTGAAAAAAAAAAGATGGAGCATGCTGAAACCAGGTGTGATACCTGGCAGCACTACAAACCAGCGGCTGCTACCTGGCAGTTCTGAAAACCCAGCAGCAGACACCTAGAGCACAGCTGTCAGCACTGCAGGATCCCTGTTGCCACCTGCTGCTATGGTCCTGCCATCTGTCCAGCTACTGTCTTGACTTTTCCAGCCTGCAGAACAGCCTGGACATAGAAAAGAATAACCCAAAATTTTGCTGAAAACCCTAGTTCTAGAGAGAGAGGAGAGGGAGAGAAAGGGAGCGATAACTCTTCAGAAAATCAGGAAAATTCAGAGAAAATCAAGAAATTATACAGGAAATTCAGAGGGGAACTTAAGACTAAGTTGAAGAAGCTGAAAATCAAGGCAGGTGTTCTTAATTTTCATTTATTTACCTAGGTATTGGGTATTTAAGGGAAACAAGGGTAGAAACTTGTATAAAAGTTGAATCCTAATAAGGAAGATTTAAGTTTATTATCTCTAATTAGTTGATATGGCTGCATAATACATATATGTTCCTTTGGTTATTGTAGTTGCATATCTTGTTTAGTTAGGAAATTTTCATGTGATAGATATTCCTCGTATAAGGATGAAGGATGATGGTTTTACTTGCTATGGCAAAGCTTGTGTATGCATATGTTGAATTGTTATTGCGTGAAATAGATAGCACCATGTGTTGTTGTGGGTACGATATTGTGAAATTTGAACAAGTAGGGATTGTGTCTCTCTTGGGTGGAAGGCCCTAAACCTGCGGAGGATATTTACGCGTTAAGCGGTGGTTGGCCAAGCTGGAGTTTGGCACTTGTTTGAGATAAAATGTGTGCTTGTTGGGATAGCACTGTTATGTTGGAAAAAAAAATGTGTAAATGCCTGCTATTTGAATGTTTTGCATTGGTCACTTTAGATGAACAGATTGCTTTGAATAAAGGTGGTGTTCATGAACCTTATGATCATGCATGCATGTAAGAAATCAAGTGTTATCCTTATTTGATAAGGGGGAGTTAAGAATGTCTACAAAGCTTGTGGTTGCTCACCGTATTCCTTAATGATTTGATGTTCAAACTGAAGGAGAACTCCACTTGTTAGGTTCTCCAAGATACTACCATTTTGACATGTATTACAGGTTGGCAGGAAGGCAATAAGGATACTAAGCGTGTGTTCAGTTTTGGGCTGTTATGTATGTAGACTAGGGAGTGAGAAAAATGTTGTATGAAAAGAGCAACCCAATCTAAAGAGCTTGTTACTCAATGAAAAAAACGTTTTTAGTTGCTTATGGAATATATATATATATATATGTATGTATGTATGTATGTATGTATGTATGTATATATGCAAGTATGTTTTGTGTTTTCAAAAAATGCTCACTTCTAATTGGCTTTTAACTTGATTCCAAATTCATGTGAAGGCGTCGTGATCCCATTGGATTTTAGATGGAGTCATAGCATGTGCCAACAAAAAGCTTGGGACGTGACAGGAGAGGTCTCTCGTATTAGGATTACAGATTCACTTATATTCAGGGATACATAGATGCTGGTTAGGCTGGATCACCCTTTGACAATAAGTCCACGACTGAATACTGTGTGTTTGTTGGTGGTAACTTGGTGGGTTGGAAGAATAAGAAGCAGACTCTACTTGTAGGGTCAAGTGCACAGCCTAGTATAGAACCATGGCACATACCACCTGTGAATTGATTTGCCTCATATGCTTGGGTTCCTGCATTCATAGCTTATGGAGTTGATGTGTGATTATTAAAGTGGTTGTTCATATTACTTCAGGTCCTGTCCTCCATGAGAGGAGGACACTTATTGGAGGTTGATTGTCATTTTGCTTGAGAAAAATAGGTAGAAAATTCATTATTATCACTCATGAGAAGTCTGAATATCAATTGGATGATTTGCTTCTTAAATCTCTCTCTCTCTCTTTCTCTCTCTCTCTCTCTCTCTCTCTTTTTGGGGTGGGGGGTTATACTCAGGTTGGGTTAAGTTCATTTGTAACAAGTTAGGAGTATATGATATATGTGCTCCAATTTGAATGGGAGTGTCCATTGAGTTTATTATAGAAATATGACCTATCAATTCTGTTGAAAATGCCAATATTTAATTGCGGTTGAATTTCATTTTGGGTTTTGAATCTCCAATTTACATTTCATGGAAAATTTATTCCACAGTTGAATTTCTAAAAAAATGTCTGAAATTTTGAGATATTGATAAATTTTGGATGATTTATGAAAATTTCGATGGAAATTTTGTCCAAAAAATTCACTGGTAGTTTGAGTTCTGAGTGTGGTAGAAAGCAGAAATTTTGATGGCAATTTTATCAATTTCATGGAAATTTAAGTCCATCAAGGTAAAAATTCAACAAAAGAAGCCAGTCTGCATGCTGTACATTTTTGTTTGCTTTGAAATTTCCCTGCTTGATACCAATAAATTTGTCTTCTAATGTTATATTATTTCTTTAATTATTTATTATGGAAAATTATTTTGATAGTCCACTATCTGATAAGCATTTAAGATTAAAAATGACTATTATGATGGTTACTCAAATTCTAGTGTTACTGTCATCTGATTGAATGCCATCTCTGCCTTCTACTTCAGAGGATGGCAGCCGTGAAAGTGTCAACTTAAGTACCAAATTTCACTACTAGTCGAGTTAACATGTTCATTTTATTACAGTCTATAGTGTGTGACTAGCAATATTGTGTAATGGATAGGACAATTTTCCATTTCATGCTCATTCCTCTCTTACCTGCCTCTCATAGGTCAGGGCTCTCTGAATTTTATAAACCATTACAAGATCCATTAATACGGAATTGTGTTGAAATTATGGACTTGGATAAGTATCATGCTAGTCAAGGAAGCAATGCAATTTCAATGGGAAGAAGCATTTGGTCAAAAGTCTTTCCAAAGTCTCGTAGATGTTGGTTACCGACAGGCTGTTTGGTAAAAACACTTAAATAATTCCATTGCCTTCCATATGGCTTTACTGATTGCTATAACAGTGCTTTCAAACATGCAGAAACTTCTAGAGGTTTTACATGGGGTCCTACCAAAGATGTCTTTAATAGCTTCAGATTTCAGTTATCTACCAGATGTGAGAGTAGCTGGTGAAAGAGCTCCACTAGTTTCCACCAAGGTATTTTCTGCATGTTATTATTGTAATTATTGTAATTATTGTGTATGCATGTGTAATCATAATCTTTTGATTTGAATTAAAGTTACTTGTGTTTTGTGTATCAGCTGGGGATGCAACTTTATACATCAATATTATTTTACATTCTTGCATTATAATTAAAGACTTTAATTAAATGCTTGAGTTTAAAGAAACAACACTTCCTTTTTAAACTTCTATTAATTTGTTTTGCTGTGTGCCAGCTTGTGCTAATGGTATTGAAACTCACCAACATCAGTCATAGAATGTTGGATGAGCTTATGCAGTCATTGACTTTCATTTGACCATCCAAAAGTTTTCATTATTTCATTTAATTAATTTGTTACAGGAGAGATTTGATGATTGGGAGTTGTATTAGGAATTTTGGATAACTTTGTAATGAAATATGGTTGAATGAAGGTGAAAAATTAAGCTAATTTGCAGGAGTTTCTGGTGGTGGATTTCAGTATGCATTGGGGGAACTGATACTCCAAGTTTATTTTCTATTTCATAGAGTTGTGCCATTGGGTCAGGTGAGAAGGCGCATGGCCTACAAAGCAAGGATATGGGACACTGGATATGGATATGAAATGGATAAATATATTTGACATGTTAGGTTTATTTATATAACACCGTATGTCTACAATATTTAACCATAGAAATTCTTAATATCTCACCTCTTATAATATAAATGCTGCCTTCATTATAATTACAAATATGGCATTTTATTTTGGTTATTTTTGATGAAAAGGTACAGTAAAAATCTTATTACTGTACGTCATCATTTTGTCTGTTGCTTTTGTCAAAAAAAAATTGTGTCAAAAAAATTGTTTCTACTCTTTTTACTCTCTTCCATATCCTCTCACTATCTTTCCCCCAACCACACCCACTAATTATTTAGAAGAATCTTCTCGTATTTATAGATTGAAAGCAAGATTTTTGATCAGTGTTTGGAGAAGATTGTGAAAGGGTGTTTTGTTGATCTGCTAGAGAAAAGGCAAAATAAGAAATAGTGGATTAGGATTCTTTATTAGTTGCTAGCTGGGTTTGCAAATGCCTATCCTCAACTTTTGTGAGATTGGAGTGTTTTAATTGTTACAAGAGGAAGTTTAGAAGGATTTGTTTCTAGGTGTCATGGGCCGAATATTTCACACCTTTGTGAGAGGACTGTGCAGCGCTATCTAAGGCCCTCTTATTTAACTAGTCAGCCTATCGTTTACCATAATTCACTAATAGAACACTTTCATTGTCATTCAAGCAAATATAAGCGGAAGCAATAAGCAACTTATGAAAGCAATGATACTTAGGCAGTAAACATTGAAGCAACATAATTCATTATCAACACCTCCATTAACAATTTGTGTCTAGCGAGGGAGGCAAGTAGGCTAAACATGTTTACAATATCTAGTGAGTTTTACAAGTTGATGAACACTCACCCTCCCCTAAAGAGCTTTCTATGCTATTCTCACTCTAGCACTAGGAAACATTAGTATGGCTAAGGAGTCATACTCCCCTTTTTAGCCTAGGGAAAAATTATCTCTGAAAAATAACCCTACACTAGTATTTGCATGATGGAAACCCATCTCAAACGCATGAGACAAACGGTCACAGGCAAGCATAATGCCTCGAACAAGCTCAATTTGTGATGCTCCCTCACTTATGTGGTCGACATCCTCATAGACTTTGATGCTAGATACACTTCAACTTTGTCTATGAACAGTTGCATATCTTCCATAGAAACCTAGCTAATTTGGCTTTTCCACTTGACTAAGAACTTTTGCAGCTCATTCCTCGAGGATGTGAACTCTTTGTCTGCATGATGTCTTCAACTTCTCGTCAGTCAGGTTGCACTATCTTCAATTCTGCTCTGGTTGATTGATTTTGCTTGGATCTTTGGTGTTGACATTGAATGGATTAAGGTAGCTGATGTGAAACCCGGGAGGCACTTTCATCCAAGCTTGAGGGTCAATTCTGTAAGAGGCCTTCCTGACTTTGGCTAAGATGGGGACTGGCCCTTCATATTCACGAAGTAGTCTCCTATTTCATCCTCGTAGTGACCTAATCTGTTCAGGGAAGCTTTCTTCAAGTAGGCTTGGGCAATCTTTGCATTCTATCTCCATTCTTGTTGAAGATGTAAGCTTTGGGACTCTTTCCTTTGTACGGTTTGTCCATTGTGTGAGGTAACAGCGACTGCTGGCTTGTAACAAGCTCAAAAGGATTCTTGTTGGTTGTTGCACTCTTTTGGGCATTGAAACAGAACTGAGCTACATCAAGTAGTTGCACCCAATTCTTTTGGTTTGCATTGACGAAATGATGCAGGTACTCTTCTAGTAGCCTGTTGAATCTCTTCGTTTGCCTGTCTGTCTATGGATAATAGCTCGAAGAGATGTCAAGATGTGAATCAAGGATTCTGAAAAGTTTTGTCCAAAAGTTGCTGGTGAATCTCAAGTCTCGGTCATTAACGATATCTTGAGGAACACCCCAATGCTTCACAACATTCTTAAAGAATAGTTGTGCCATCTCCTTTGCCAAATAGTACTTCAGTGTAGGTATAAATGTATCGTACTTTGAAAAGAGTGTAACACCGAAGTATTGATGCATCTGTTTCTATCGTACTTTGTGCCGTCTCCTCTGCCAAACGGTACTTCCCACTTTGGGCTAGTTGGTGATGAAGTCCATTGAAACACCAACCCCACGGTCCAGATGGTACTTATAGGGGCTCCAGCAGCCCTGTAGTCTTCCTCTGCTCCACCTTGTCTTGTTGGCAGGTGAGACAAGTCTGGGTATAATCAACCACATCATGACACATATGCGACCAATCATGTCTCTGTTGCAGTAATGCCAAAGTGCGCTGTCATGCTGGATGTTTAGACCACATGCTATCATGACACTCTCTCAACATTGTCTTCCTCAGATTTCCAGCTCGTGGCAGAAAGAGTCGGCTATAATGGGTCATCAGCAATCCATCTTCCATCTAGAACTGACGTGCTTTCCCCTCTTCTATCAGCTTTATGAGGTTTTGCACAACTGAATCTTTAGCTAAATTCTCCTTGATGTGCTCCTGCATCATCGTGGTAATGGTACTTGTTGTCAAGTGTGTTACCATCTATAAGGCCGCCGACTCAGCCTTCCTGCCTAGTGCATTAGTAACTTGGTTCAGGTGCTCGCCTTGTGCTTAAACGCGAAATCAAAATTTTCCATTAATTCGTGCCAGCGGCCCATGCTTGGGTGTCAACTTCTGTTGCGTGAAGAAGAGGCTAACACCCGAGTTATCTATTTTCTCTACAAACCTTGACTCAAGTAAGGAATGTCGCCACACGTGGAGACAATGTATCACCGCTAGCATCTCCTTCTCCTAAGCTGTGTACTTCTGTTATGCTTCACTAAGCTTACACCTCTTATATGCAACATAATGTCCCTCCTGTAACAAGACTCCTCCAAAGGCGTAGTCTAATGCATCTGTTTGTACCTCGAAGGGTTTCATGATATCCAGAAGAGCAAGTATCGAATCTCTCATCATGGCATCCTTCAAGTCATCAAAGGCTCCTTGACACTTCTCTGTCCAGTTCCACCCCTGGCCCTTCTTCAGTAGTTCTGTCAAAGAAGTAGTTCTCCTCGAGTACCCCTCTACGAACTTCCTGTAATAGTTGGCAAGACCAAGGAAGGATCGCAGCTCCTTCACTGTCGTTGGGATCTTCCATTCTTGAATAGCTCTCACTTTCTCCATATCAATCCTGGTATGATCTTGCTCAATCACATGACCAAGGAATTTGATGTTCCATTGAGCGAAAGAGCACTTCTCTTTCTTCTCATATAGATTGGTCTCCTTCAGCTTGTCGGAAAGCTTCTTTAGATATTGTTTATGTTCCTCCAAAGTTGAACTGTAGACAACAATATCATACAGGTACACCACGACAAACTTGTCAAGGTACTCATGAAATACCTAGTTCATCAAGGTATAGAAAGTCGTAGAAGCATTCGTCAGCTCGAATGGAATCACCAAGAACTCATATGTCCTATACCACGTTACACAAGTTGTCTTCGGGCATCCCCATAAGCAATTCTCACCTGATAGTAGCTTGACCTCAAGTTAAGTTTAGTGAAGTTCTTGGCATGGCTTAGCTGATCAAACAGATCGACAATCAATGGAATAGGATACTTGTTGCGCATTGTCACCTTGTTGAGCACGCGGTAGTCTACACACATCCGCATGCTCCCATCATGCTTCCTATGAAACAACACCGGTGCTCCAAACGGTGCTTTGGAAGGGCGAATATATCCCGCTTCCAACAAATCATCAAGTTTTTTCTCAACTCTGCTAGCTCTGGAGGCACCATCTGATATAGCCCCTTAGCAGGTGGTTTTACTCCTGGCAACAGCTTGATCTTATGCTCCACACCCTATTGTGGAGGCAAGTTGTGAGGCAGCTTATCCGACATCACCCCCTTGTACTCATCCAATACAGCTTGGATGGTCGTAGGCACCAGCTCTTTGCCTACTTCACCCTTTACCATCACCGTGGCAAGATACGTCTGTTCACCCCTTTTTAATCCCTTCTTGAGTTGCATGGCTGAAAGGAACTTCTCATCGTCTCCTTTCTTTGCAACAGCTTGCACCATACAGGGTTGATCTCCCATTAGATAGAGAACCAACAGAAGGCATCGACACTACCTTAGTCTCCCTTAAGAATTTTATTCCCAAAATGACTTGAAAGTCATCCAACGGCACCGCTATGAAATTCGCATGACCTGCCCACTACTCAAGCTTCATAGTCACTTGCTTGGCTACTCCCAGAGTAGGCTAGGCTACAGAATGCACTGCTTTTATGCAGCCCGAATCCTTCTCCAAGGATAAGTTGAGTCTTTTTGCTTTTGCCTGTGAAATAAAATTATGGGTAGCCTCGGTATCCACCATAGCATAAGTACTTTTCCCATTGATCCTCAAGTCCACAATCATCAATTGTTTCGTTTGTGTAACTTTTGGTGCTTTCACTTGCTTTTCCAATGCGTTCACTAGCTGCATTGCACCCATCCTTGGGGTATCCTCCTCTTCCTTGTCATTCTTCAATGCCCCTCTGTGATGGAAGCTTGTAAGGCATTGAGTGGTGACTTGTGAGGGCACTTGACAACTATGTAAGGGCCTTGACATAAGTAGCATGAAATTTTACCCTTTCCATTAGGTGTGTTGAACTCTCGAGACGATGAAGCTTCTTTTGAAGTTGATGCCTTACTGTCGGCTCCCCCACTTTTGGGTTTGCCCTTCTTGAAAGACTTTCCGCTGTTTCCACCTACGTCGCTCTCTTTGGACGAAGTGGTATTATCACCACCATAGTTAGTCAAGCATTCCACGACAGCTTGTGCGGTAGACAAGTCTTGAACTCTTCGCCTATGAAGTTCTACTTCTATACTTGTTCATGGTTTCAACCCCTCGAGAAAATAGAACAGCTTGTCCTTTTTTGACATATCCCTGACATCCGACATCAAAGTAGAAAATTGTTTCACGTATCTCCTTGATTGACCCAGTATGCTTGAGGTCTCTCAGTTTTCTCCTAGCATTGTATAACATTTTTCAGGAAAGAATTGGGCCTTGAGCTCTCTCTTCAAGTCTGCCCAACAATCAACCACATAGCGTCCATTCTCAATTTCACTGTACTTAGTACGTAACCATAGTTTGGCATCACCAACCTAGTACATAGTCATAGTATCCACTTTCACCTGTTTTGAGTTCGTCCTCAAAGCACGAAAGTATTGCTCCATATCAAACAAGAAGTTCTCCAATTCCTTGGCATCATGGGCAACCCCATATGTCCTGGGTTCTGGTACCTTGGTCTTTCTAAACCTCGGAGTGTTAAAGAGTTTCCCATAGCAAGAACCATCTCATTCATCTTTGTAGTCAGATCAGCTATCTAGGCTTGTAAGGTCTCTGCAGTGTGGTGAAAGTCCACTGACATTTCCACCGTCGAACTTTGTTGATGCTTTTGTGATCCCTCCAATTCATGAACACGTTTCGTCAGTCGGGCCATCTATATGGCCACATTATTGGCTGCCATCTCAGCTTGTGCATTGCAGTTTCTTTCTCTAGCTTTAGCAAGTTTAAATGTCTCTTCCCACTTCTTTTGTATCTAGTCTAGTATACAAATTATCACAAGCTTTTGTCTTATCATCTACTATCCAATCACCCTCTTTGATCATTTTATCTTTTAATATATTTTCTCCATTTAAGTTCCACCACCTAGTTCTCTTGCATTGATTTATGTTACTATTTCTCTTTCATTTTTTAGTACATATAACTAACAATTAAACTTTATGTTTTGTAGTCAAACTTTCACTTGGGATAACTTTACAATCCTTACATGATAAATGATCTCCCCTCTTAGTTAAGAAATAATCTACTTGGGTTTATTTTGTCCGCTCTTGAAGGTAATTAAATGTTTTCTTTCTTTTTAGAGTGGGTATTCATTATAACAAAGATAATATGACATTGCAAAGTCTAAGATCATTTCATTGGACTTATCTTTATCTCCATATCCATGTCCTTCATGCATCCTCTCATAATCTTTATTGTCTTTTTTGATGTGTCCGTTCAAATAAGATCCTATTAATGTTTACGTAGACCTTGGTATCCCTTGTGTACCCCTATCCATATCTTCCCAAAATTGTCTTTTAAGGTTTTCTACTAGCCTTGCTGGGTAGTATATGCACTAATGACATTTATCATCTCTTGAGCTAAAGCTGTCTCAACTTTTATGACTTAGTCCCTTACTCTTTTAAGCATATATTGCACTATCTTTTAGGTGTTTATCTACAATAATTCCTACCCCATTTTTATGGTTATTTTATTTTATTTTTTTATTTGTTATTTTTATCAGTGTGCTTATATCCTGATTTTTCAATTTTTGTAGCTTCTTCCCTACCCACTTAATTTCTTGAAGGCAGATTATGCTAATTTTTCTTCTAATCGTTATGTCAACTATCCTCATGCTTGTACCTATAAGTGTCCTTAAATTCCAAGTTGCTAATTTAATCATAGTGGCGTGGGACAAGAAGTAAGTCCTCTGGAAGAACCTTGTTGGAGAATAATTAAGAAGATTTTGCCGAAGGGATTGTTGGGTTTAGCTTAATTAGTATAAGATTATGTGTATTTGTGTATGTTAGGGGTATGTTTGTAATGTAATGTAGTTTTAGGCAGTCGGTGATGAATTTGAAATGAATTGAATATTAGATTTCCCCTTTGTATCTCCTCTCTATTCCTTCCTCTTCAATTTGTTCTTCCCTCCCAGGGCTGCAGATCCTTGATGCTGCCCCTGCATCACCTATTTCTTCTACTTTTTTTACCTTCTCCCATCTAGAATGACCTGGCCTAGCCCATCTTTGCTCATTTTTAGCTACACCTGGGTGGTATAAGCGCAGCGAGTCACTTGTGGAGCACGCCCGGTGAATATTTGGTAAGGATTCATATCATAAAGATCTGATAAGATTTACATTGGCCGTCACCTACCTTACACAATTCCACTGCTTTATCAAACTTGGGACTGGCTGTATGTAAAGTGATTTAGGACCTTAAGTGCTACACAGGTGGAGTGCATCAGTGCATGTATTTGGAAATTGGTGGTTGTAAAAATTTAGTATATAATTGCTGTAACTTTGTATTGAAACTAGAAGAGGATTGTTTGCATATAGTTCTGTTTTGTAAATTTGGCATGGAAAAATGACTAGTGCATAAACTGAAATGGAATGATTCATACATAAGCTATGTGGTGTTCTGAAATTTGGGTCCATCTGATGCATGAACTGCTATAAAATATGAACAGTGATTTCAAAACCAATGTGAGAGCTTGTTTGGGGCAAAGAGTGTTCAGAAATTAACATGTGTTGAGCAATTGTTGATTGTGAAAGTCAATACATAATTGCTGTATCTCTGTGTTGACATTAGAAAAGAATTGTGCATATAATGGGATCAGAAGGAAAGCATGGAAAAATAGAGCCTAGATCAGCGACATGACTAAAACTATTCCCTTGAGGAAATGCATATCGTAAAATGCAAGATCTAAAAGAATGGGGGATGGAGAGAGGGAGAGGTCTCACTGCAGTAGCACACTGGTGGTGGGGTGCAGTGTTCAGCGTTACGGTGGTGCAGGTGGCCAAATAGGGTTTTGAAGGGTGTCAAAAATTGAGGTGAGTGTAGATTCTCTAATTTCCAAATTTGAGATCCAGTCGAGACCATTGGGCTTAGGCTCACCATCAGGGAGTCCGCGAAGTCCAGGTCTGGTCTCCCGAGCTTTCTGCACTTGAAGTCTCTGATCTGCTTTTGAATCTTCAGATCTAAGTTATAAAGATGGTGGCTGGCACTGCAAGTGTGTGGTGAGGGTAGGGCTGTGAAAGAGGCTGGAAAAAGGGCGTCTTGGGCCACAAGGTTCCCTTCTTTGTGAGAGTGGAAGGCCATCACAGTGTACACAACCTTATCTCTACTTTTATGTACAGAGGCTATTTCCTTAAACTCAGACCTAGGACCAATCAGTCACAAAGGAGCAATCTTACCATTGATCCAATGTCTGCCCTTGGGAGAAAGGCTGGAAGAATATATATTAAAAAAAAAAGGAAGCCAAACCATATAATACCTAAACTTCTGTGAATTTAGTGATTATATCCAAGGTCTTAAATTTCGATTTCGACTAAAATTTCGAAACTCCAAAAGTACGGAAATTTCGACGGAAATTTCGATTTCGATGTCAATTTCGATTTCAATTTGAAAAAATAACGGAAATTAGTAGCAAAGCATGTAATTCTTTCTGAAACTTTAGAAATGGTTAACAAACATAATAATGTAAGTTTTAGGACAAATATATTACAAGTTAAACACATCTATGTTGTGTATGAGGTTGAAAAGTTGTAATATAGTATGTGTCAAACATATTTGTAAGATAATGTATAGTAAACATATTTAGGGCATACAAATGAAATTCATAAATCATTTAAATATTATTTATTGTACAAATAATGATAATTTAGACATAAATGGTTAAATAAAGTGCTTTTGTAAGTTTATTTTTTCATATAATTTCAAAAGCATGTGTCATAATATTTTTTGTTTCGATAAAAAAAAAAAAAAAATTAAGGGAGAAATTTCACTTCACTCCTAAATCTCTCATTTGAATTCCAAGGAAATTTCATTGTATAGTTAAAATTTTGACAAGTTTCGCTGAAATTTCGAGATTTCGATAAATTTCAAAATGATTCGTTGAGATTTCGATGGAAATTATGCAAGACGGAAATCGACTGTGATTTCGATTTCGAGGGTGATGGAAACCGGAAATTTGGACGGAAATTTCGACAATTTCGTGGAAATTTAAGACCATGATTATATCATAAAAGAGGGGCATTTCAAGAAATTAGAAGGAAAATGAGAGGCCTCAACTCCTCGCAGGAATTGATGACTATTGCAGAGATGAATAGGAGATTGTGAAAAGAGAAAAAAGGTTCAGGATTCTAAGATTCAATACCAAAGAAGTGTCTAGTAGTAGTAGTGGGAGTAGGTGTGCGGGAGGGGAGAGAGAGAGAGAGAGAGAGAGTGGGAGGGAGAGAAATTCTGCCGTGCTGTAGGAGATTGAAACCTGGGTTCCAACCTTGTAGAAAAATGAGATGTTTGTTTCATTGTCATATGACAGTTTTGCACCTACCCTCTGTTATATAGTATTAGTGGGTTTGAATGTTCATCAGTCTGTGGTTGTTACTTTTTTATAGTTTTGTTCTTAGTTCTCAAATCATATATTGAAGTTGGAGTTGATTTCTTTGGGATCATTATGTGTATCATTACTTTTGAAGTTGAAAAATAAATTAAATGAGTAAAAAAGCATGAAGAATATCTCTTAAATACTGAGAAAGTGGCATACACCGAAACTACTACCTGATTTTTTTTGGGGGATTTTGTTGTGGTGAGGGTGGCCCTGCTGCGGGTGGTGTTTACTGCTAAGAATTTTAGAATAAAGGTCTTGCTACATGCTTTTGAAAAGTTTAAGGCATATGGATTAGTAAATTATATTTTCAAAATTTGACCTCACCTGCCAAAAGGAGGTGCATAGCAAAACTTTATAATCTCGTATATTCGTAAACCTTTTTCTAGAATATTCTTATGTTAAGGCTTGATATAAATTTTTGGTCCACAACCTAACAGCTTAAGCTTTTAGATAAGTAGTAATTTGTCATGGTATCAAAGCCAAGGTTGCCTGGTCTTGGGTTCTAGTCTTGTTGCCTGCATTTATTTGTTGTTTATTAAGCATTATCTTATTCCCTATAATTAATGTTGCTTATCCTATTTTCATCTCTTTATGTACAATCAAGCTGCACGTGTGGGGAGTGTTGAGGCTTTATATACATTGTTGGCCCACAACCTTGCAGCTTAAGCTTTTAGGTAAAGTGTAATCTAACATCTTAAAATGCAATTAAAAAGGGGAAAAAAAGAAGTAGAAGAAACCTGCCAAAAGGCGGTGTATGTAGTAATTTTTTAGACTCTTGAATTGATGAAAATTTTATAGTGAATTTAAGAGAAATTAATAGAAGAGTGTTTGGAAAAGATAATTTGTGACAAAAAAAAAAAAGAAAGCATTTGTATACATTGGGACAATATATTTAGTATTACCTTTAATTTGAATTTTAAACGTGCTGCTACTTATGGATACAAAAGAAAAAATATAGCTTGTACATGCTCTTTTAATCTTTATTTGATCCTTGAGTACCTTTCTAGGAATAAATTATTTTTGCTAAGATTTAAAATAGTTTTTCTTAAAAACATAAAAAAAGTTGATCCTGGTAGTGGAATACAGTCAAGAATCAAGCTGCCATTCATACTGCTACAAATTTAGTGTTTCATGCGAGGACAAAGAACATTGAAGTTGACTATCATAATCAAGCTTTGATTAATATTGCTAACAACCTAGTGTTCTATGAGAGGGCTAAGCACATTGAAGTTGAATGTCATTTTGTGATGGATGCTATGTTGAAGAAGGTTGTGAGTGTTAGGGATTTATATTGAAAGACATGCTTTATGTAACCGGTTTTAGTATTTATTAATAACTTCAGTTATTCCATTTTAATGAGAATCTTTGTGAGCAATGTTTACCTGACATTATTTATTTAATAATTATGCATGTGTGTCTTTTATTCTATATAGTAGGTGATCTAGAGTGTAGAGTACGACTTATACACAAAAATTAGATCATTAGTTCTTATAGAATATAAGTTTATTGTTCACAGTCTTAAATGAAATTGAACACACCATTGGTAGGACTGTAGCACAAGGTTTTAATAGGTCTGTCTTGACTATTGGGAATGATACATTTCCAACTCCTTGTGCTAGTACACTTTATGTGTATTGAATAGGACCGTCTTGAGGTAATTGTTTTTATACTAACTATATAAAACAATTAATACCTAATGGTTATTATGAGTGCTTATGCTCTTAATCCTAATATGATTATTGGACACGTGCATATAGTGTTTATTACTTTGATTCATAGAAGAGTGAGATTCTTTATGGATAAAAAAACTCAGTGAGTTGGGTGATGACATTATGTGTATGGTGAACATTAATTATTGATGGAATCCATGTCCCGGTATCGAGATTGATGATACCCCTTTGAGGAAGCTTATAAGTTTTGATTGTGTCAAACCTTGCAGGTGGATTTTGAATCCTATACATCAAATAAGTTAAGTGGAAGGTCTTAGGGAATTAATATGTCAATTAATTAAATTTTTAGTATTTTAATTTAATAGACGGGTATCTATAATCTTTACGTGGGGAGATAAATAAGTATTTAATAATAGGAACTCGAAATTTAATTTCGAATATGACAGGGAGTGCAATTTTAATTCTTTAGTGGTATGAATTATAATTAATGTAATTAAGGATGAGTTCGGGTCGGATTAGGAATTCTTAATTACGTGGGAAGCCCTAGTCATATTTGCCCGGAGGTCCCTGTTGTAGCCTATATACACGCGCTCCATTCAGCAGCTAGGGTGAGACGAGCGAATTCTCACAGAGGCAGACATTTTCATGAGAGAAGAAAACCCTAATAGCCGCTTACGAGCCCACTCTCTCAGGAGCAAGGCGTGTTCAAGGAATATAGTAGAAGATTCTTGGTCGTCTTCAAGAGCTCGTTTTCGTACTTGTAGATTTGGGATCAAACTAGATAGATCTCGCAGGTATAATCCTAATCACGTAATTAGGGTTTGCATGATCAGATTATTATTATTTTTATTCATATGCACTACAGCCGGATCTTAGGGCTATTCCGCAAGTCCCTTTAGTGAGAACTTCATTTGTCATATCTGCAACTAGTTGTATTTTCACGAAGGTTCTATTTGAACCTTCCTAGTCCAATGATTGTAAGAAGTTTGGGTTAGGTGATATTTATACACCTCCATCTTGAGGGGGGGTGTTAGAAGAGAGTTTGCTATTTTAGTAATTATATGGTTTGTTTGGGTGCTTTTTTGTCTCCTATGGCTTTTTTGTTATTAGTATATAAGGGGGTATCTGGAGCTGAATGTATACTCCAGGAAACTGCCACCTCTATTTTTTTATTTTTTCTTTTTTTCTCTTCCTTCTTCTTATCTTCTCTCTTCCATTTGTAACTTTTCAATGCTTAATGCTTCCATTTTCCCCCATAAATTATGGTTAAGGGTTAAAGATGTAGTTCATTTCTTTCTTTGAAAATAATGCTAGTGGCCCAATCATAGGGATAATGTATGACTACGAGGAGACTCCATGGGCATAGTGTATGAGGAGACTGCATAGAGCTCCTAGCATTCCTCATTAACCATTCCATTTTGATTAATTCTAGTGTAACTAGATTTCTATGGTTAAATACACACCACTTTTTCTGAAGTACTAGACAAACATTTCTGTAACCAAAATGAACAGAATGTTTGTGTATTCTCTACATTGTTATGTATTCCAAATATTTTGTGCGACAATTGGTTCATTTTTGCACAGGCAAATTAGTGGGCTCTGCAACTCAATTGTGTTCCATCATCACTTTATATAAAATCTTAAGTTGTGGTAGGCTGACACGTTATCAGGCTATCCATTACTTCTCCTCACAGGTGATTGTTTCACACACAAAGAGGCAAATAGACAGGTGCACAAACACAAAAGGAGTATGTTCTATTACACACGTGCGAAAGAGATTTGGGAAAATAAAAAGTAGAGGATGTTGCAGAGAGCCTAGGAGGATCCAAAGCTATGGGTTAAGAAGTTTATTAATAACATTATCTCTACAGGAAAAAAGCTAGGAGCAGCTAGCGAGCGACTGGACCTACTCATAAAATGCTATGTTGATAAAGACTGTTCTTGTGTGTATATGGGGAAAACACAAATAACAGGACTTGAACCCAGGACCTTTGGACCCAAGATGCAATCTTATCTCATCACTTCACTAAAAGCTTAAACTGCTAAGTGGTGCCCAACAATGTATTATCATTTATCTAGCTATCCAAAAAATTGAATTGTAGAAAACCAAGAAGTGGGCTTTCCTTCCAAATGTCATTTGGAAAAAGGTCCAAATGTGATTCAGATAAAGGGAAGGAGGGGGAAGAGCCTTGTCTTCTTTTCAATTTTTGGAATGTAATTTGGCTACTGTCCCTTATATGTTAGACAGAAGCATGTCATTTTGGTTTAACCTTGTTAACTTTATGCTTCGCAGAAAGATGGCAGCAATAAAGATCACGAAACTTATCTGGATGCAAAGGTATGCAATTTCCATTAGCTTTATATCATCTTATGCTTTGAGTTATGACTTTTGGTCATTTTTATAACTCGTGATAGCCTTGTGAGTAGCGTTGTATCTCTAACTTATGGTGCTTCAAAAGTATGTAAAATGTGAGAATCAGACCAGTTCCTTGCATATAGTCAATGATCACAGCCATTAAAAGAAGCAACATAAGCTTGTGAATCATGATAGTGTTAACTTTTTAGTCATTAAACTTTTTGTGCTGTGCTTACCAGCTTATATATAACCTATGGTCCAATTGGCGGCAGTTTTCATTAAAACTAAATTTATCAGCTCCATGTTGCTGGAAACCTCTGGAAGCTGATGGGAAGACATTACAATAGAGCAGAATGTAACCTCAATGTCTCTCCAAATGGTGTTGTACCTTGTGGGCTGTGGCTAGCAAGGTTTTCTCAGGCCTCTAAAAGATCTGCTAATCTTGACTACTATTGTCTTTTCCTTCGTTCAAATTATGGAAATTAAATTTTGACTGCTAGCATCTATTATTTTGCTGTCTCATTTCTCAAGGAATGCACACCTTGGTTGATGTCTACTGGTTATTCTTGGTTGATCCCTTCCGTTATTCTTGGTTGATCACTAGCGTCTATTATTCTTCTCTTTTTCTCAATCACCTTAACATTGGGGTCAAGTTTTCAAAATAATGGGTTACTACAAAAATGTTTATCAAATCGATGCAATATTGTTTCTTGAAATCCTATCAATGATTTTTAGATGGTCATTTAAGTAGACTCTTTTGAATGCTATTTGATAAAACTCTGTTTCCTTTTAAAAATTTTGTGAGACAAAACAGAATGAAATCATTTCCAGATGTTATGTGAAACAATTATACGTGGTACTTGGGTTAAGATCTGGTTGTAGAGTTGTGCTATCCTAAATGTTATTGCAATCTTCCTTAGCATGCGGTATGTGCATTTTATGTCTGATGGTACCTTGTTTTTCAATCGTTGGTACATTTTGGTTTTCATTATTTGAAAAAAAAAAAAAAAACGAGGTGATTTCGTGGACAATTTGTAGGCAGCAGTAGTTCTTTAAGATATCAAGCTTAAAATACACAATTTTTCAAAACCAATATATCTATTTTTGTTTCAATTCTATTACATATTATTAATTTTATATTGTATTTAAAAAAATGTTGCAATGTCTGAAAATTTAGTTTAAATTACATTTGAATGGTCAATCTGATCTGACTTAGTAACAAAATGTTATTTCCTTGTTTTTTGTTTTGAAACCTTTCAAAAGGCAGTATGGTCAAAGTTGCCATTTAAAAGAGGCTGGAAAATTTTGATAAATAGTTTTTCTGTGAAGTCAATTACATCACATTATTTTTTCCAATTTTTATTATCTATTTCTATTATAAATTTATGAATTTGAAAAACTTGGTTTTGGGTCCATCAGTTTGAGGAGGGTGATTCAGTAGGGGAGTTTGACTTTAGTCCTGTGGTTCAAGTGCAGAGCAGGTTACCCATTCCTTGTAATTGATAAAATGAATTTATTTTTTTGGAATAAATTCATTTATTTATGTTGTTTTAGATTTTCAACTCAATCCATAGCTGTAGGCTGTAGCTCACAAGTGCCTTATTAAGTTTCAGTCCTGGAAAAGGTTCTTGTATCCCCCTTCATTCTTGTATTTTGATCACTTTAATTTTTGAAAGTAAAACTGGCATTTGCCTTTTTCCTAACCAGCCATTAAGGTTATGTAGGGTAACTTTGTTTTATGAAAAAAACATCTGGAGGAGAATTTTAGTTGTTTGTACTCAATGTTGTTATTGGTTATTGTTTATTTATTATGATTACCTATGTTGGTAACTGCAAGTTGTTGACGGTATAATGGAATGTACTTGCCATATATTATAAATAGAGGGAGAGATCTATCGTTGTGATTAGATCTTCCAATTTACACCATGCTTTATCAGAGCATGGTCCCTAGACCCACACACTATGTGGCTACAGACATCACTAAACTGAACCTAAAACACTAGATCCTCTGCTTGTCTGCCACTGCAGAAGAGCTGTACACACCGTTGCAGGCCTCAAACAACTCCAGCATCAGCGGAAAATACACTAGAAAAATCCAGGGCGACACTGCCAGGATAGAATAACAGAAACCTTATTGCTGTGTTTGGGAGCCTGGTTGAAGTCTTGGAGTTGGATTTGTTTGGATTTGAATGAAATTGTGCACAATTTTGTTTTGTATATTATCCAAATCTACACAGATCCAAATGTAAAGCTCGAATTTCATTTTCCTAAACACGGGGCATGAGAGTTTGCAAAACCAGCATTGATGATGCCCACAGACATCGCTGACGTGTAGCCTCCAGAAATCCCATTGTCAGAAGTCCAGCCAAGCACTCTGACACTTTATTAATGCTGCAGAGGCTGTTTGTCAGAGGTGATTGGGGCTGTTGTTGTGCTGAATCATTGTTAATGCTGTTAGAGACTTTGTCACTGGTGGTTGGGGCTGTAGCAGTGCTGCATCAGTATGTTGGTGTTTTGTTCTGGTTGTTTATATTGCTTGGTGATTAGTTTTGTTTGTGAGTGTTCAAAATGGAGTTCATGAACCCCTCATATCACCATAGATTCCACCTTTGTTCATTCACTCACAGACATTGTACTGTATCTGTCTCAAAGGAGTAGTCATCATTCCCATGGTATCAGGCTTCCCAGCAAGCATCCGATCATTGCATCTCTTGCTCAGAATGATAATTCTACAGCTGTCATCCAATATTTATCCGACTAGTCCCCAGGCCATCAATTCTATCGTCATTGAACCATTTGTTCGCCTACCAGTATATGAATACCTACCTTGAGTTACCCTTGCTGATGGCTCCACTACAATAGTTAATGAGATAGAAACAGTAAATCCTACTCCCTCGCTATCTCTTTCTTTCATTTTGTATATTCTTAAATCCCCATTCAGTCTTATGATTGTTAATAAGATCTTGAGATCTTGAAATTGTCTTGTCACATTCTTCCCTAATAGTCTTGTAATTAAGGATCTCAAGACAAGGAAGTTTATCCAAACAGGAAGTGAGACTGGTGTACTCTAGTACTCTGATTTGCTCTGCTGCTACATAACTTCAAATCTGTTGACGCTTTGGTTATCCTTCATTGGACAGGTTAAAATAGTTTCTACTTTGAGTTTTGTGTCCAATGTTGAGTGTATCTTGTTAGGGAAGGCACCATCATGTTCCATTTGCTTCTCGAGTCAGTAAAGGGTGGTTAGCCCTTTTATGTTAGTTCTTATGTTTGAGGTTGTGGCCAATCACATCAAAGTTGGGGTTATGATATTTTCTTATGTTTGTCAATGGCTACTCTAGGATAACTTGGTTTAATTTAATGAATTATCATCCTTATTAAATATCTTTTGTGCTTTCTATTTTGAAGCAATGACTTAGTTTGATGTACCAACCATGATACCATGTGTTGTAGTGCTAAGGAGTACTTCAATACCCAATTCACTACCTATATGATTAACTTTGGTATGATCCATTAGTAATCTTATGCCTGCACTCCATAACAACGTGGGGTTTCAAAGAGGCGAAACAGTCATATTCTCCTAATCACTCATGCCTTATTGTATCAAATGAATGTTCCCAAAGTTTTCGGAGTGATGTCGCGCTCATTGGTTGCTTTCTCACCAGTAGAATGTTGTCCTCTTTTTTGTGGGGATAAAATATCCTATACAATTCTCTTCCCGAAGGTTTGATTGTTTTGACTTACTCCTTTATATTTGGGTGTGTATCCTTTGTTCATTAGTTAAGTCTAGGAATGGATAAGTTGGATCCTATTGCTATCAAATGTATTTTTCTATGCTACTCTTGTACTCTAGGGATATTAATATTATAGCCTTTGATACTTTTTCTCTGATGTTATGTTTTGCTCACCTTGATGAGTCCCTTCCTTTGCCCATCCTTCTAGACTCTAGCCTATTTTGTTTATTTAGTCCTCTTGCATCTTCATCTAAATTGAGGCTTTCTCATCGCTTGGATCATCCTAATTTGTAGTTGTACACATGATAGTGACTCAAGAGAGGAGAGCCTTCTTCAACTTCTACTTCTACGCCTTTGGTTTCCTCGTCTAATGATGTTGTTTCCCAAGATGCTTTGTATTACCGTTTGAAAGCTAAACGTGTGTACCCCACATCCAATCTCTTATTTCATTTGCTATATTTCTTATCACCCTTATATTATTGTTTATCACTGTTGATCTTCCTAAGTTTTATCTCAGAAGCCTTATCTCATTTTGAGTGGAGGATCAACGATTGAAGAGATGCATGTGTTACAAGATAATGACCCTTGGGAACTTTTACATCTTCCTACTAAATCTGTTGTTGGTCGTTGCCGAGTGTATATCGTGAAGGTCAATCTTGATAGTTCGTGGCTTATTTGAAAGCCCACAATAGTTCGGGGTATGATTAGATTATTATGATACATTTTTTTTGGTTGCTGAACTTGCCTCAATTTGTTTGCTCATCTCTTTGTTGGTGGCCTCTGCATCAATTAGATGTGAAGAATGCCTTTCTTATAAGGTGATTTTCAAGAGAGGTCTATAGGGACCAACTTCTTGGGTTCTGCCATTGGTATGATTTGTTGTTGTGTATAAAGATGACATTGTCATTACTAGTAATGATGGATAGGATGTCCCAAGTAAGAAGTGGTTTCTTCAGAAAAAGTTTTAGACTAAAGATCTAGGTTCAATAAAAATACTTCTCTGAAATAGATTGTCCCATTCTCGTTCGGGACCTTCTTGTCATGTAGGAAGCAATGAAGTATGAATTAGATCATTTAGATGATGCTCGACTGTTGGGATCCAAACCTGCTGCTAATAAACCTATGGATCTGAACGACAAATTATTATAGATGTGGGTGATTTGTCGGCTAACCTATGTCGATATCAGATACTTGTTGGGAAGTTAAACTACCACATGCCTCATAGATATATTTTTTTTTATGAAAAATTATGTGAGCCAAATCATAGATTCTCTCTGAATGAGCATACCTAAAAAATGCACCGAGAAGAGGTCTCTTGTATTAGAATTAGGATCACACTCGTATTTGTGTTATATAAATGCAGCTTGCACTAGTTTACCCTTAGACAGGCGATCAACAACTACGTATTGTGTGTTTGTTGGTGGTAACCTAGTATCTTGGAAGAGTAGGAAAGAAATGTTCTGGCTTGATCAAGTGGATTAGAGGGCCATGGCACACACTATTACCTACGATATTGAGCGAGAGAGTTGGTGAGGGTACTACAATCATTTTTATGTACTTAGCCTTAGTTATAAGTTGTGGGAGACCTATCATTGTTACTAGGCCTTCTAAATTTACACAACACTTATTAACATGATGCTGTACGTCCTTAATATCCCCCATTCAGAAAGTTGTTACATGGAGCATTCGAATGATCAAAACTTCATGGTTAATGAAGCCTATCCAAGCTAAGTTTGCCTTCAATGACTTACATCGAGCAATAATCATTTATATTAAAGCCAATGCTTTGCAAGTGCATCTGTTACCCGATCGCAGTCTTTAACAGCATTAGATACATTGCTCCAAAAATCATTGTCATAATCCTATGGTTTTCTTGAGTCATGCTCAATGGGCAGTGAGTTTCGTCATGAAGAAGTGAAGAACCGTCATTACCATATTGTAATCACCCTTGATGATGACTTCTTGAGAAATTGGATTCACCCCAATGGTACAAGCATTTAATAACTTCAAGCTGCAATGGTGAGTTTGTGCGATTGCCTATGGGTTCACCAATATAAGAAACTGCTTCTTCTCTTCGTTATGAAATCCATCCAATTAGAAAAGGATTGGTTTTACTTTTCCTTTACACGCATTTATGTTCCATTTGAACTCTTGAATCCCCAATCGCCATTCCCTTATTTTTCTATGATAATATTAATTTAGTTGATTTGGAAATAATTTTTCCTTGTTTCTCCTGAAATTCCCGAATTTTCCAAAATCTAATTTCAAACATATTTACATACCACTTATTAGAGACTACTCCAGAAAAGGTTTCTCACTTTCAAGGCCGCTCTCTTTGATCATCTCGGAAATTATCTTCCATGTTGTGTATGGAATTCTTGATTATCAAGGCTGTTGAAGAAGTCAAACTCTGAGGAATTACATATCTTTTTTTTTTTTTTTTCTTATTGTAGGGTGATGCTGATATTTTTTTCCCGACTGACTTTTTTCTTTTGGAACACATTGACCATTATTGCTCTGGGTGGTTGAAGCAACAAAAAGATGAATCATCCAAACGAGGGAAAAAGAGACGAACAATTACAGTAAGTTCTCTAATGTTAGCAGTATTTGTTTCTCTGCAGCTATAGAAATTAGATGAATTTTTAGGAATGGGATTGTATGGATTAGGGTGGTTAAAATTATTATTACTACTATTATATAATTATTTTTATTGCTAATCTTAGTTGTTTCATTAAATTATGAAGCAGCAAGGCATATCAAGTTATCCATTATATATTCTCATACTAAGTCCATTTGTATCTATTGAGAAGTGTAGTTGTATTTGCAACTTGTTAGAAGCTTAATAATTAGACATATGGCCATACCCAAATATTCACTTTGACTTTTCATTGATCACTGTGATTAATCATCTTTCGAATTTTATCCCTAAAAAACCATGGGTAATTTTGCTTTTTTTTTTTCATAATAAAAAAATATGATAGAAAAGATCTCTAGAATGTTTGAATTAAGGATGTGTAATTTTCAATATAACATTGATATGCTATCTTGTTACACAACATCGGTGATGTGTAGCTAGTCCAACACTCATACAAGATATAGATGATATGTTGCTAATTTAACTCATTCTACTCTTTGTGCCAATGCCCCCCTTCCCCCGGGATCTCTATTCTTGTCCAAATTCTTTTTAGAAGAAAAAGTTGTGTTGGAAGTGCATGGTAAACTTTTACTAGCTTTTAGAATCCGCTATTAGATTTTAAAACTAAAATATTAGTTCTTTTTAGGTACAAATTCTTATATCCTATTGATGCCATTAATCTTTTTTTTTTGCCAAAAAAATCTTGCTGCCTTGCTTTTAAAGTTAAAAGTTAGTTTTTAGATACACACTCTTGTATGCTGTTATATTCTATTGATGCCGTTAATCTTTTTTTTCCAAGTACACTGTTGCCAACCCACTTCTTATGTTCTACATTACAAAAACGTGTCCATAATTGTAATTTCAAACATTTAAGCTTGGTTACAACTTATGCCAAACACTTGAGCAACTTTTCTTTTGACCTCTTTTTCAGAGGGGCTAAAACAGTATTTTCTCCTACTCAAATCAGCATCTTTTAGTTAGAAACTTTAAAAGCCAGCCAGGCAGGGGTGAGGGAGAAGGACGCCTGACATTACTTCATTAACAACTTAGATTTACTTATCACTTTGACTTTGAATAAGAAAACCTACTTAGTATCTTAAGTATTGAGTTAATCCATTCCATCAGAGTAAAGATTTTTTTATTATGATTTTTTTTTTCCTTTGGCATATTGATTTAGTTGTTACAACAACAAACCAAGTCTTAAATACCACAGCGTGAGGTCAGGTGCATGAATTTTTTTTCTGCCAAATTACGCGATTGTGGGCAATTTCTTTCGACAATTTGAGGGCTGTTAATTCTTTACTTACTAGGTCATTCTACTTTATTTTAGGTCTACCCATACCCCTTCTATTGGCACTACGAGTAACTAGCTCACTCCTCTACTGTTTTGTAGTTCCTTTAAGCCTCTTTTCTCCAGTTAAATTATCAGTTTGTTTATAAATTTTTTGTTTTGTTTTAGCTTTTTTTTTTTGTCTTTTTTTTTAAAAAATTTTTTGGGGGGGGGGGGGGGAGGGCTTAGATGTATGATTATATTAACATAAATTGATTATTATTATTACTTTATTATTAGCTTCCATTCATGGTATATTATTAAGAATAATTGTTAAAAATGATACATAATATAATTAAAATGTCGGGGAAAATGCCTTGCTTTCAAGAACTCTTATTTCAAATGTCTAAAACTATTATTATTATTATTGTTATTATTAATTTAATTGACATTTGAAACTGATTTTTATGTTTGCTACATATCAAGAGGATGATATCAGATTTTTTGAGTGTTGGAGACAACTAAATTTAACTTACAAGGAATATAAATAAGAAGATAATTTCGTATGTTTTGAAGTGCAATTTATTATGTAAGAACTTGCAGAAAAAATGCATTGTGAACAATTCCTCCATAATAAATACTGTATAGAAAAAAATAAAAATACAATGATAATTTTTTATTTGAGATTTAGCACCAACCTATGACACTTATCAATAACTTGTAATCCAATTAATTGAAGTCATCATATATAACCTGGGACCACATTATAGGAGAAGAAAAACATTAGAAATTGTCAAATGTGGAAAATTTTTGAGGCATTTAATCTAGCATATTATTTATATTTTATAATTATAATTCTCATTGTTTTGGTAAGATAACTAGTTTGTTGTTTGATGGTTCCCAAAGAAAACCTGCCAGGGGGGGTGTTTAACCCCTAGGAGGTGGGGCGTAAGCCTTAAGGCATTGGGTTGTATCCTAGAGAATTTTATTTTTAGATAAAAATATGCAAATAAATTACATATATTTTAAAAATGAGGAAAAAAGAAAGAAAATGGAAAATATATTGTGAAAAAAAAAAGAAGATTAACGACTCGTTTGGTTTGGCGAAATAGTTATTCCTTTGGAAGAAGATGGAATATAGTTTAAATTTTGGGAATCAAGAGAATAGTTATTCCTTGTATATTTATAATTTTTTCATTCAACATGTAATAAGAAAGGAATAGACATCACATGATGAAATTTGGAAATAGTATTATGGACTCATAAAATGTTTCCTATTTTTATTTGCTTTATAATAGTAACATAATTTTAATAGCACTTTAATACCTATATACAAAAATAAAGGAGATATTCAAAATTGTAATAACTATTGTGGAATTAAACTTATAAGTCATACGATGAAACTATGAGAAAGGGTAGTTGAACAATGATTAAGTTTAGAAACGAAGGTCTCAAAAAATCAATTTGATTTTATGTCTGGGAGATCTACCACAGAAGCTATTTATCTTTTAAGAAGATCAATGGAAAAGTTTAGGGAAAAGAAGAGGGAATTGCATATGGTATTTATTGACCTTGAGAAAGCATATGATAGGATACCTAGAGAAGTTCTGTGGTGGGTTTTAGAAAAAAAGGGTGTATGTAGTAGGTATACTGATGTCATTAAGGATATGTACGATAGAGTAATGACTAGTGTAAGGACTATAGGTAGAGAAATTAGAGAATTTCCAATCACCATCGATGTACATCAAGGATCTGCTTTGAGTTCTTATCTTTTTGCTTTAGTGATGGACCAATTGACTAAAAGTATTCAAAAGAAGGCTCCATGGTGTATGTTGTTTGCAAATGATATTGTATTAATTGACGAAACTAGGGACGGAGTAGAGGTTGTGTTAGAATTATGGAGAGAAGCTTTGGAATCTAGAGGCTTTAGGATAAGTAGAAATAAGACAGAATATATGAAATGTAATTTTAGTAATGATAGGAGGAATATTGGAGACAGTTAAACTTGATGATGAAGAAATAAATAGCACTTGGAGATTTCGATACTTTGGATCTATTATGCAAGTTGAAGGAGAAATTAAAGATGATGTAATGCAGAGTTAAAGCAGGTTGGGTAAATGGAGAAGTGCTTCAAGTGTGCTCTGTGATCGTAGAATACCCTTAAAATTGAAAGGGAAGTTTTATAGGATAGCTTTAAGACCAGCTATGCTATATGGATCAAAATGTTGGGCGACGAAGAAACATAATATCCAAAAAGTAAAAGTTACCGAGATGAGAATGCTTAGATGGATGAGTAGTATAGCATTGAAAGATAAATTAAGGAATGAACATATTCGTGGTAAGTTAGGTGTAACTCCTATAGAAGATAAAATAAGGGAGGGACGACTTAAATGGTATGGACACTTGCAACGTAGGCCACATAGAGCACTTGTGAGGAAGAGTGACTTAGTTACTATGGGGGGCGGTAGAAGAGGTAGGGGTAGACCTAAAATAATTTGGGAAGAGATAGTGAGTAAGGATTTAATATCCTTGAATTTATTAAAAGAAATGGTCCATGATTGCATAAATTGGCGGAAAATGATTCATATAACCGACCCCACCCAGTGGGGTTGAGGCTTGGTTTTGTTGTTGTAGCTAACCTACTAAAACAAATCTATTCTTGGGAATAGGCATTCCGCAAACCAAATATAACCTAAACATAATTTGCAAACTACTTGTTGACCATTCAAAAATTGCTAACTTGAATTCATTACGTATATATCATGACAAGTGATGCTATAACATTACAAAGTTCAAATTATTTTTAATATCTAAAATTCGACACTCAATTGTTTTGGAATGGTTGAGGTTCAAGAATTTTAGTAATACTCATATTATGACATTCCTTTAATATAAACATGGAGTTAATATTTTCTAGTCAAATCTAACTTGATGATCGCACACCCAAAATGTGTAAGCTTCAACTAAAAAGGTACAAAAGGCATGTCTTTTGTATAAATGTGTAAGCTTCAGCATCTAATGCGTTAATCTTTTTGGGATTTGGTATTTTAGATTTAAGCTTGAAGGCATTTTAGGTGTGCCTTGCCTTAAAGTAAGCCTCAAGCTGTACCTCGGTTGAGCCTTTTAAAACATTGATGTGTAATAAAATTAACGATAGAGCAGAAGCCAACAATTCAAGCAGACTAATACAAAATAAAACAGAGATAAAGAGTGGGAAACTGTTAACTTTTATAGTTGTTAGGCCATACCTTCTTCGACATCCACTCTCTAATAGCTTGTTTAGGTTTTTCCATTATGAATAACATTAACTCATTGTATGCACACAAGATTCTTGATCCCAATTATAACTTCAATGGCTTATCAACCTACCTTAACGATCAACTGGAGAGTGCATTGCTTTGGACAACCTGTTCTTAATCATTAAGGGTTCAGGAACTCCACATGACCTTCACTCAGTCACTTGGGTTCACTACCAAATTAAGGCCAAGGTTTTAAATTTTGGTTTTGATTAAAATTTTGAGGCTTCAAAAATACGAAAATTTCTATTTTAATTTTGATATCAATGTTAAGGAAAATGGAAATTAGCAGTATAATAATGGAAGATTTAAAACTAAAATATTGGAACATCAATGGTTAGGATGTGTGTGGTGCAGAAGGTGCAATAACTATAGAATGATGGCCATAGTACACGTCTTCAACTAATATGAATGAAATTTGTTAATGATTAGACATTAATTCTTATGCAAATACAACTAATTTAGACTCAAAAAATTGAGTAAAATGTGTGTATCCAAGTCCAATTTTGACTAAATTTTTAAAATTTTTGAAGTTTACATGCCAAAATCACATCTATTCTGACATTGAGATGACTCATTTTTCCTCAAGTTTTGAAATTAACTTTTGCAACCTCTACACAAGGTAGTTGAATTAGTTCACACAATGTCAGTGCTGTTCTTGTCTAAATCAGTTGGGTCAACAATAGTAATTTGTAGTATTATATCTAAAAAAAATAAGTAATAATTAGTGGTAAATTGATATAATTATGGGTTAACTTTCTGTAAGTTTCCCTTCCCCAGAATTTTGGGTAAACTCGTCCTTTTTAAAAAGTAAAAATTGGAATTGATTGTGGCACAGTTGTTAAATAGCGTCTTGAAACTCTAAAACGCCAACATGTAGTTTTTTTTATGGATTTTTTATTTAGTTGTGGATTTGAAGCTTTTAAAAGTAAGAGCTTTTGTCTGATAGATTATTCTATTTCATGGGTGTAGCTGATTTTTTTCATGCATTATTTACTATTAAACTGACATATCCAGTTTGGTCATTTCATAATTTTCAGCCAATTTGCAATTCTTTTTTGCCTAACACTTAAATTTAGCTTATTCTTTTCAAATTTCAAAACTATTCTCATAGAATGGCCAAACAAATTTTATATCAATACAAATCAGCTCCTTTTTAAAAATTTGCTAAACTAAGCCGCATGACTTTAGATGCTTGTTTTTGTGTTAGTGAAACTTGGCGGGTTTATTTCCAACATGGAAAATTCATGGTGCATTCGTTTTGGGTACTGAGTCACTTTTGGTTGAGTTGCAAAGAAGAAAAATTGGTGTATTTTTGTATTTAACTGACCCTAAAAGGAATTATTAGTGTTATTCACAGCAGACCCAGCTGTTTTGTTTAACTACTATATAGTCTTTGATGCCAAAAGGCAGCCATATTGTGTATATTGCCGATGGCTCTAGTGTCAACTCCTGCAGAGTGCATAACTGCTTTATTTGCATAAATGTTTAGTTGACATCTCATCATCACTGGATTGTGTATTCTGCTAATGTTTATTGCATGACTGTAGCTTGATTCATCTTCATTCATGGAGGAGTTTGGTCTACCTTCCAAGACGAGAACTAAAGGCGGATACAATCCGCTTCTGGATGACTTCAAGAATACCAAGTTTTATCTGAGTGTTCCAACACACAATACCAAATAGACATGGCGTTGTGTTTCATCAATTTTGTAGCCTGCTCAAACTCCAGAGAATTGTGCTGTTGAGAATATTGTTGAAGCGGCATAGCTTGTTGAATACATCAGCAGCAGCATTTGAGAACAGATGGGTGCACAAAGTTCGACCAATTTCAAAGGATTTTTACATGTAGGCTTGAGCTAACCAATCTGGTGTGTTGTAAAATGTCTGAAAAATATGCCTGTGCTTTCCCCCTGGAAGGAAACTCATTTGAGCAATTCACGAACCAAATGTACACTCGAGAAGAGTAGTTAGAGATTTGTATGCTATATAAATCTTAATTTGTTGGGTATGCTTGTCAGCATACCATTCGTTTTACTGGAAATAAATAAAGTGTGGTAAGTCTGATTCTTGTGAGTTCACAGCATTTGTTTACTCTGCATGTGCCAATTGAAGAAGAGTTGTGAAATGGAAACTGCTGCCAATTTAAGCTACGTTCCACTGCAAAATGGATGCTCTAACCCAGTAGTTAAGCCTCAATAAAATTAAAGCTAGTTAGCTGCTTTAACATCCCATTCTGTGGCGTTCAGCCTCAATGTATACTCCAGGATGCAAGAACTCCCAAAATTAGTAGTGTTTTTTATTTTTTATTTTGCTGGGAATGATATTATTACCTTACTGATTAACCATATCATTTTTTTCAGAGTAATTAAAATATATTCAAATGACAATTTTCTCATCCCTTGCTATGAATTCTAACTAATGGCCGCTTTGATTTAATTGATTGTATAAAATTTTATAATCCGACCAAAGATTCAAGTCACCCCCCCCCCCTCTTTTATTTTTGGTACCATTTCTATATAAATAAGCATTTATGTTACTTTATCACGTAACAATAAGTACTTACAGTAATGCTTCTAGTGTTTTATCTGTAGCATTTGATTTCTTATGGGAAAATCTTATAGCCCAAGTAATCACTAAACACTTCGAACTTGTCAAGTTCTCAAGTAAAAGAAAATCCTGATTATTGGGAGGTGTGGCCTCTTATTATAAGAGGTCAAGTGTATTTGTTTATATTTGTTAGCACAAGGAGAGTTTCCTGTTAGAATTTTGTGGACATAACTTATTTTACATAACCTGGACTAAATGAATATTGGACATTTTTGGAGCATTGACTAATAGTTATTACGGTAAGTGATCACCATATTATGCCTATGAGCATCAAGTTCTAATTCATGGGATTTTGAATGTCTGGACTTTGTTTGCATAAGGAGTCCGTGATAGATAGAATGTCGTCCTTATATTGGTAGTCTGTGATGGGTAGAGTTTCCTTATATTGGTGGAACGTGTGAGAGTAGAGTTCCATTATATTGGTATAGAAGCAACAAGGAGAGGTCATATGCTCATCCTAGTTTCAGCCTGGTTCCCATCGAAGTGTACATATAGGAAGGGAAAACGGTATTAAATTCTCATTAGACTCTACAAAACTCTTTTAACCTCAACAATAAAATTCATGGTGCAAGGTACACGTGTCATTAACTATTACAGGTTCACCGTGCAAGAAAATTGCTCATTAATTTTATTATAGGCAAAGATTGGAACAAGGCGTGGAAGTCTCTAATTTAGATATATGCAATCCGACAACCCCATGTCGAATTACACAATTATCTTTTATATATATATATTACTATAGTTGAATTGCACACTGTGACTTTGAGAATGTACGTCGAAATACAAAAACATAAACTACGCATTTGGGGATATAGGTTTCGTATTTTGAATTTGAATTTATGTAGATTTGGAAAAAAAGTTGATATAATTTTGTATTACATCTTTTTTAAATCAACATAAATATAAATTTAAGATCTCTCCCAAACATAGAATAAATGAAATTGAAAAAAAATAAAAAAGAAACTGCAAAACACATTGACATCATATTTGGTTTGTAGAATATGATAGGAAAAGAATGGGAGAAAGAACTTTCATGCTCATGGAAGTTGGAAGAAAAAAACCCTCATTCACATTTTATTTTACAAAATTAGTAAGAGGCTCTTAAAATCAAGTTCAAAAGAAGCATAAAATCATAAAGATCTAAGAAATTTGGTGGAGGAATGCATTGCAATCCGAATAACAAGGATCTGAATCAGAAATTGGGCCAGGAAGACAAACCCCCTTTTCCAATGCATAGTGGCCATCCCACATGGGCTTGATGCTCGTGAGTGTGTGGGGCCCAGTCATGGGTCCCACCACCAAAATTTTTGAATTTTAATGGTTTTAAGTTTTTTTTTTTTTTTTTTTAAATTTTTTGGGACATATACCATAATTTTTAAAATTACCTAGAAATTATTTTCTTAAAATCCAAATTTTTTTGTGCATGTTTTAATTCTATACTTTCTGATTTTAGAGACAGAAAAATTTGTGTTAATTTGTAAGATTCAAGAGATATTCTTATTGCGTACTCTCAACATTGACAGCATTTCAGGATGAACATAAAATTAAAGTCTCCCATGATTATTTATCTATACACGTTAATGATGTATATGTTATTTGAATTTCTAATTGACATAGAATTGGAATAATTGAAAATAACTTGACATAACCTTGATTATTTGAGAACTAATGAGCATAATGGATTGTTTCCTCACCTATTGTAAGGTACAATAGATGGAGTTCATTGTGAAAAAAATAGTTTTAAGTAATAAAGTGAAGTTTATGGTCATGTAAATTATTCTAGATTGCAATATGCGCTGGCAATTTCTATAATTGGTGGTCATACACTATTAGTGTGTCATTAGTTGTGAAATTTCTAGTGAGGGTAAATAAAGTGAATTACGTGATATACATTAGAAGATTTAGATGCCTTATTGGTATCGAATTTTCAGTAATATAATATTTGATTATTTTGTTTTGTCATGAGAAAAATTGTTTTAGTATTGTACGTAGCTCAATGAAAGAATAGATAAGGAAATGCTGCAGAATATCATTTGTTTCAAGGCACGTTATAATGTCATTTTCCTTAAAACGTTATTTGCCCCCACCAGATTTGTAATGACCTGAGAAATAATGGTATTTAAATATTAAGGGAGAGGAAGGGGAGCACTCGTCGATGAAGGTCAGCGTATAAATGGGTAAAAACTTCATTTTTGGCCGAATTCTTACGCAAACACTCCTCTCTCTCTCTCTCTCTCTCTCTCTCTCTCTCTCTCTCTCTCTCTCTCTCTCTCTCTCACACACACACACACACACACACACACACACAGTGTTTTGGTTTATAGTTAACTCTGATATTATATATATATTGTGGTTATCAGAATGATGATTTATATTTATTACTGCCTAGGTTTTGTTGTGTATGACAGGTGTCTCCATTATCCACGAGTTCGGGTTGACTATTTTACTTATTATGTTTTATTATATCTTAAGAGAAGCAAGTCATTACAGTTTGGTATCAGAGCCTAGGATGCTAGGTTCTGTAGACTTTAGAATGCAGCAGTAATAATACCAGAGTATAGGATAAGGGAATTTGAGGTCTGGTCTTGTGGTATGGATGCAGGACTTCCATGGTGGTTTGTGTAATTTTCCTGGGGTGACGATTTCAGGAAAGTCATGGTAAACTATTGTCGGGTTAGGTATCTAGGTTGCAGGATTGAACCTTGAATTAAGATTAGGAGTGATGAATTAATTTGGGATATATTAGTTGGATGATATGTATGGTGATGGGGGTTTTAACTTAAGTTATTTGTTTTCAAGATGGACCCTGGAGGCAGTAGTGCCCATGCCAGTGGAAATGAGGGTGCTGGACCCTCAGGCACTGCGGGTGGTGATTCAGATGCAATCTTATGCAGCATGACACAACAGGTTATGGCGGAAATTGCTAGGAATTCCAAGGAGCTGGGTGGTTCATCTACAGGCCATGGTAGCTCGATCGAGAAATTCATCAAGATGAATCCTCCGGCTTTCTCAGGAGGAACTCATCTTACTATAGCTGAAAACTGGGTGCAAGAGATTGAGAAAATATTTGCAGTGCTGCAGTGTTCAAAGGAGCAGAGGGTGTTGTTTGCTACCTATAGATTGACTGGAGAGGCCGAGAGGCGGTGGACGGCGGTGAAAATCCTTGAGTAGCAGAGGATGGTACCTGTGGAGATGACATGGGAGTGGTTCAAGGAGATATTCTTCGACAGGTATTTTCCAGCCTCGTCCAAGGAAGCTAAGATTAAGGAGTTCCTAAATTTGAAACAAGGATAGCAAACCGTGCAACAGTACGCGGCGAGGATCATCGAATTATCTCGCTTCGCCCCGTACATTATACAAGACGAAGCAAAGAAAGTACGACAGTTTGAAGGAGGTCCGAGAAGAGAAATTTATAAGCAGGTGTTGATTTTGAAGTTGCAGGATTTTTCTGAGCTGGTGGATAAAGCTACTATAGCAGAGATTGGAGAGCGGTTGGAGGCTGAGGAGAAGAGATAGAAGAAAAGATCCACACCTTCTGGTTCTCATTAGGGAGTCGGTCGTGGTTCGTGGAAGAGAGGTGGCTATTACAGATATCGGAGGCAGGAGACAGGGACTCAAGGTTTTCAGGGTATACAACCGCTTCTAGTTTGCCCGACTTGTGGGAAGAGACACCCGGGGGAGTGTCATGCTGGGTGAGGTGTTTGCTACTGGTGTGGGGAGCCAGGGCATATAGTGAGGGATTGTGAGGCTCATATTGGTGCTACTCTTGCTCCTAGACTTGCTCGAGGAGGCTACCAGGCGCCACGTGGAGGCCAGCAGTGGAATATGGCCCTAGCTAGGGTGTTTTCTCTGACACCGGGTGACGCTGAGATAGCCGGCGACGTGGTGACAGGTACGGTTAATATGTTTTTATTTAAAGTTATTGCACTATTTGATTCAAGTACCACTCACTCATTCGTGTCTTTGGGGTATGTTAAATTATGTGGGGCAAATACGCAAACATTAGATGTTGAACTACTAGTGACTACACCAACCGGGTTAGTGGTGAGGTGTAGTAGGATGCTCCGGGGTTGTCCAGTTGATATTCAGGGGAGGATTTTATCTGCTGATATGGTAGTGTTGGACATGCATGGGTTTGATATCATTTTCTACATGGATTGGCTAGCAGCTAACTTTGCCAGCATAGATTGCCATGCGAGGGAAGTGATAGACCTCTAGGGAGACTAGAATTCAGATTTACAGGGTCATGAGTGCAATCCCTACCTCAGATGATCTCAGCTATCCAGGCGAGGAGACTCCTCCTGAGTGGTTGTCAGGGATTTGTGGCCTTTATAAAAGAAAAAACAGGGAATGAAGTGAAGCTCACTAGCACGCCAGTAGTAAAGGAGTTTACCGATGTGTTCCCAAATGAGTTACCAGGTTTGCCACCTGATCGTGAGGTAGAATATTTTATTGATCTACTTCCAGGTACAGTGCCGATCTCTAAAGCACCGTATCAAATGGCACTAGCAGAGTTGGCAGAATTAAAAGATCAGTTACATGATTTACTTGATAAGGGCTTCATACAACCTAGTGTATCTCCGTAGGGAGCTCTAGTATTATTTGTAGAGAAGAAGGACGGGTCTATGAGGATATGCATGAATTACAGGGAGATTAATAAAGTAACAATCAAGAATAAATATCCTCTACCCCGTATAGATGATTTGTTTGACCAGCTCCAGGGTACACGAGTGTATTCTAAGAATGACCTATGATTAGGCTACCATCAAGTAAAGGTAAGAGCAGAAGATGTATCAAAGACGGCTTTCAGGACCAGGTATGGGCATTACGAGTTCCTTGTTATGTCATTTGGTCTAACGAATGCTTTTACGATATTTATGGATTTGATGAATAGGATCTTCCATCCATTTTTAGACCAGCTTGTTATTGTTTTTATTGATGATGTATAGGTCTATTCAAGAAACTATGAGGAGCACGAGATACATTTGAGACAGGTTTTGCAGATGCTTAGAGAGAAGAAGCTGTATGCCAAGTTCAGTAAATGTGACTTCTGGCTCGAGGAAGTTGTGTTTTTGGGGCATGTTATCTCAGAAGACGGAATTTCTGTGAATCCTAGTAAAATTGAGGCTGGTAGTGAATTGGGCTAGATCGAGGAATGTCTAGGAGATTATGAGTTTCTTGGGGTTAGCTAGATATTACCATCGTTTTGTTGAGGGATTCTTAGCTTTATCAGGGCCTCTGACACGATTGACTAGGAAGAATTCCAGATTTGAGTGGGATGACAGCTATGAGCAGATTTTTCAGGAATTGAAGTAAAGGCTAGTCACAACACTAGTACTGATCATCCTGTCAGGGGGTAAAAGTTATACTATCTATAGTGATGCGTCCTTGAAGGGACTTGATTGTGTATTGATGCAGCATGATAGGGTAGTGGCATATGCGTCCAGACAGTTGAAAGAATATGAGAAGAACTACCCTACCCATGATCTTGAATTGGATGCAGTGGTACACGCATTGAAGATTTGGAGGCATTACCTATATGGCAAGCGGTGTGAGATTTTCTCTGACTACAAGAGTTTAAAGTATTTCTTCACTTAAAAGGAACTAAATATGTGACAGAGAAGGTGGTTGGAGTTTATTAAGAATTTTGATTGTGCTATCAGTTATCATCCAAGGAAAGCAAATGTGGTAGCTGATGCACTGAGCAGGAAGTCTGGGGAATCAGTGTTGGAGGCTATGGAGATCCAACATCCGATCATGATGGATTTGGAGAGACTCGACATCAATTTGATCGAGAGTAATCCTGTAGTATGTATCGTCAATTTAGTGGTACAACCTACTCTGTAGGAAAGAATTAAAGCCGCTTAGAAGGAAGACCCAGAATTAGTAGAGGTGATAGATAGAGTGTATATTGGTCAGGGAGAGGAATTCTGCATTTCAGATGACGGAGCTTTACAGTTCCATTCCAGATTGTGTGCTCATGTTGATGCTGACATCAGGAAGACTATTTTGCAGGAGGCTCACAGATCTTTGTATACAATTCATCTTGGCAGTACGAAAATGTACAGGGATCTGTGAAATTTTTACTAGTGGAGAGGTATGAAGAGAGCGATCATCGAGTATGTAGCCCAGTGTCTGATGTGCCAGCAGGTAAAAGCTGAGCACCAGAGGCCGGCGGGTCAGTTGCAGCCACTATTTATCCCAGAGTGGAAGTGGGATCACATATCTATGGATTTTGTCTCAAGGCTGCCATTGGCATTGCATGACCATAATGCGATTTGGGTGGTAGTAGATCGCTTGATTAAGACCGCCAATTTTCTCCCTATCAAGATTAGCTATTCCCTTAGCCGTTTAGCAGAGATTTATGCTCAAGAGATAGTTCGTTCTCATGGAGTGCCTGTATCTATTGTGTCAGATTGAGACCCGCGTGTCATGTCATAATTCTGGAGAAGCTTACAGGAAGCTTTAGGGTCTCAGCTATTGTTTAGTACGACATTCCATCCTCAGTCAGATGGGCAAATTGAGAGGACGATACAGATACTACAAGATATGCTCCAAGCATGCGTATTAGATTTTGGGGGTAGTTGGACTTAGTACATGCCGCTGGTGGAGTTCGCGTATAATAAAAGTTACCAGACCAGTATTGGCATGGCACCATTTGAGGCTTTATACGATAGGAGATGCCGATCTCCTTTGTATTGGGACGAGATAGGTGAGCGGCGAGTTGTGGGACCAGAGCTTGTGTAGCAGGCGTACGATAAGGTTCGGCTCATTAGGGATAGAATTAGTGCAACTCAGAGCTGATAGAAGAGTTATGCCAATAATCGCCGCAAGACTTTAGAATTTGATGTTGGAGATCATGTATTTTTGAAGATAGTTCCGTTAAAAGGGGTTATGAGATTTGGAAGGAAGGGTAAACTTAGCCCTAGGTTTATTGGTCTATTTGAGATCCTAGAGAAAGTGGGACTGGTTGCCTACAGGTTAGCTTTACTGCCTGTATTATCCAGAATTCACGATGTATTCCACGTTTCTATGTTGAGAAAATACGTCCCAGACCCTTCTCATATTATCAATTATGGTGAGTTAGAGTTCAGTGATTCATTAGTCTATGAGGAGGTACCTGTGCAGATTCTAGACAGAAGAGAACACGAACTACGTAATAAGAAGATTCCTTTGGTAAAGGTTCTATGGAGGAATCATGCAATAGAAGAGGCTTCTTGGGAGCTCGAGGAGCATATCAAACAGAAGTACCCGCAATTATTCCAAGAAGTTCGAATGTAATTAGGAAATGTAAGTAAATAGGTAGTATATCTTTTGCAGGCACATGTAATACTTTAGTTAGTAAGTAGTATTTTAGTTTTGGGAGAATTTTCTTTTATATATGTAATCTCCCAAGACTTGGAATGTAACCACAGTATTCCACCGCTATAAGTAAGGGTAAGTAATAAAATAAGTAGACCATTTTGCCTTTAAGGGATGATGAGTTGTATGAATAGTAAATTTCGAGGACGAAATTTTATAAGAAGGGGAGAATGTAATGACCTAAGAAATAATGGTATTTAAATATTAAGGGAGAGGAAAATGGGAAATTTAAAAAGTGGGATAGCAGGCTTCGTCAACGAACCCTTTGCGTTCGTCGACGACGTTGTATATAGGCCTCGTCGACGAGGGTGCATCTCGTCGGTTAGAAAATATCGAGAGGCCATTTTGTACAGCTCTGAATTTCATCGACAAAGGGGAGCACTCGTCGACGAAGTTCTTTCTTGACCTCGTCGATGAGGTGACGTGGCTTGTCAATGAAGTTCAGTGTATAAATGGATAAAAACTTCATTTTGGCTGAATTCTTGCGTAAACACTCCTCTCTCTCTCTCTCTCTCTCTCTCTCTCTCTCTCTCTCTCCTCTACGTGCCTCCTACCTTCTTTCTACGATCTCAGGCCAGATTTACTCCGGTTCGACGATCTGAAGCCACTACGATGCTCCTAGAGAAGTTCTCTGCATATTTTCCGGATCGAATCGTTGGTTGGTTTGAGTTGAAGTTCATCCTTGGTTTAAGGTAAGACATTTTATTCAGAATTTGGGTTTTTCGTAGTTATAGGAAATGATATTCACGGAAAAATACTGAAATTTAGTTCTGAGAGTTATTGTTTTCAGGGAGTTGAGCGAGGAACCCTGCGAGTGCAGGATCGGCATTTTAGGGGGTTTCTTTTCAGTGTCAGGTAAGGGAATAAACTAAAGAAGTTATTTTTTACACAAATTACTATTATTTATCAGTAAATTAATTTTTAGGAAAACATGTATTATATTTGAATATTATTGAGTAAATGTATATTTGAGAAAATACTACTGTTATACAGGAATTACGATTTTAGAATGAAATGTATGATTTTATTCAGCATTGTGTGGCATGAATATTATTTTTACATGATATATATTATAGTATGACAATCTTACGAATAAACATGTTTTCAGGAATAATGAAATAATGCAGTATATGATGATTTTGGAAATACATGATAAATGACTTATTTACTCAGAATGAAATGTATGAGATTTTTGGCACAAGGCCGTGGTTGATAGTCGGCGCAAGGCCGTGTATGATATATGTTTCCGGCGCAAGGCCGTGTTTATGAAATGTTCGGCGCAAGGCCGTATTTATGAAAGTATTGAAATGCTATCAATCCATTTATGTTAAATGCTATATTATTATGTACTATATGTTATCAGAAATCGGATGTTAGTTTAGTTCAGTTTTAGGAGCACGGTACCGTAGCTATATAGATTAGATATCTATATTCAGACTTGTGCTAACCACCCCACAAGGGGGTGGGAGATGGATAGTCGATGTGGTTTTCAGTGTAGAGTTGTAGACGTCCACCTGGAAGTTCAGATCAGGGTGTGACAGACCCATCGTACTTACAGATATTTTTGACTCGGCAGTGGTCGACCAGCCATGGTCAAGTCCCGCCTTCGAGCTGCACAACCCGTCATGGGAGGTAATACATGACATCGACTAGCTATTCATCCAGGGTATGTTTTTAGTATTATCAGCTATACCAGACATTTTATAAACTATATGAATTATTAGAAAATACGAAAGTATATGATTATTCAGTATGTTATGAAGAATGTTTACAGATATATGAAATGTACTGTATATGTATAATTGCATTAAATGTTCATGTTGATACACAACTGTATTAAGTTTATTTTCCCTTACTGAAAAGTGTCTCACCCCCGACATTAAATAATTTTCAGGAAACCCAGAAGGACTGGCGGGTCATGGCCGCCGTTGAGTCTGTTGAGTTAGCCCGCTAGGAGGGTAAGTTTGGACTAGGATCAAAAGTTTTTGATGTGGGATCCTAGAGATATATTTCATATTATTTTGGGAGATGTATATAAACACAATGTTTTGGTTTATAGTTAACTCTGATATTTTATATATATATATATATATATATATTTTGGTTATTAGAATAATGATTTATATTTACTACTACTTAGGTACCGCTGTGTATGACAGGTATGCCATTACCTATAGGTTCGGGTTGACTATTTTACTTGTTATGTTTTATTATATGTTAAGAGAAGCAGATCGTTACAAGATTAGTGTCTATTGAGTCAGCAAATATGTTTCTAAGATACAATGAAACCCAAATTATGATCTGATATCAGTTTGCATTATACACAAATGAATATTGATCACAAACACCCTAAGAGTAATCTAAACAAATTTTCTAAAATTCTATCTCTGCAGAAAATAAATCCAAATTTTAAATGATATAATTTTTGGAAGGACTGGTGAGAAAGAGAATGAGAATGAGAGAATGATAAATTTTTCTTGATTATTTCTGTGGAGTTAACTTTGTCTTTATATATACAAAAACATGCCTTTTCCAAAAGGTTGCATTTGTCGCGAAAGGTTTCATCCATTCAGCGTTGTTTATCGCATCAATCGACTATCCTCGAGGGGTCAGTCACCTGTACTCTTTTAAAATCAGCGTATTCTGAAAGTCAGAATGGGGTTAATCGACTGTGCTCGACAGGGTCAGTCGCCTGTGTTTATTCTGTTTGAATATTTTCAAACACAGAAGCGGGTCAGTCGATTTGTGCCCGATAGGGTCAGTCGCCTGTGCCTATTCTATTTGAATATTTTCAAACACAGAAGCACCACAGTTGCCTGATGACATATCATTAGTCGCCTGTCCTTTCAGCCAAAAACTTATTTTTCAATATTTTTGGTTCCAAATGTAATCTATATATAAAAATATAAGATTAATTTTAACCATCTGATCATGACCAATGCAAGCATGATGTGTGCTAAGTGCTTATACGCCAACTAAATGCGCCACTAGAGCCCTATAGCTCGCGCCACATGAGAGCGTGTAAGGATGGTGCTTCACACCATCCTAGGGTGCACTAGAGTACACACTAGCACTTTCTTTTGATCAATTTTAAGAGATTATTCCACCTTGTCATTTATTAATGACCTTTTGCTTTCCAATTTTTTCAATGTGGGACAAACCCACATAACTTCAAATACTTCAGGAAATTCTTCAAAGGAAGACTTTGAAAACCCACCCATAAAATCGTATATTTTAGAAAATATTTCAACATTCCCCTACCATTTTCCAAATATAGATGAAAAACAATTTATTCAAATAGGAGATAATTTATGCATAAATGAAATTATTTTTAAGACTTGAACCTTCACTTAGTGAATACATATCAAAGTTAATTAAGATTACATAGTAGACGAACTTTGAACTAGCAATCCTCTTTTAATTAATCGGATTCATATCACACACAAATTATCAAATCTTTGGGTGTTACCAAAAGCCGACGCGTGGATTGGCCTTACGCCTATATCCGAGTTTGATGAGTGCTCTAGAGATAAATCCATTTCTCATAGAATGCGGAACCACTTCCAACACTCATATAGGTAGGTTTATCAAAGGTACCCTTATAATTAAAGTACCTCATAGAACCTGTTATAAACCTATTAAGAGTTTAAGCTCAACCTTCACCTTTTCACATTATAGGTACAAAGCACTATTTTCGTTGGGATGGATTATATGATACATGTAGACACCCCATTTTTACCCAGGCCCAATGTTATTATTATATTTACTATTATTACCATTATTATTAATATTATTATTATTTTATATACTATTATTGTTACTTTGTTATTATTATTTTTACTATTATTACTATTATTAGTAGTAGTAGCATTATTATTATATTTCCTATTATTATTATTATTATTATTATTATTATTATTATTATTATTATTATTATTTTGCTATTATTATTATTTTTATTATTATTGTTATTATTATTTTTAAATATTATTATTATCACTTTATTATCTTACTATTGTTATTATTATTATATTACTATTATTATTTTTATTTTCATTATTATTATCTTTGTTATTTTTAAATATCATTATTATTTTATTATTGGTATTTTTATTATCTTTATTATTACCTTATTATGATTGTTTTTAGTAATTATTATTATTATTATTATTATTATTATTATTTTTCATTATTTTTACTATTATTATTATTTTCATTTTACTATTATTATTATTATTATTAGTTTGGGGGATTAGGTTTAGGAGCCTATTTAAAGGCTCCTTCCCATAACATAGCCGGGGGGGCACAGCGCACAGCGGCTGCTTCTTCTTCTTCTTCTTCCCACGTCCACAGACCACCATCATCATCTCTACTCCAGCCTCCACCCCTGGAACTCCCTCATCCTTTTGCTCCCTTCCACCATAGACAACCAGGAAGCCTGCAACCTGAGTACGCCATATTCGAGCTTCTGCATCTCCGTCTCCGGCAACCACCCCGAGCCCAACTTTATCAGCCCCACGGCCGGCGACGTCGCACGGGGCCATCACCACCCTCTGCCAGCGATCACCATCACGCCGCAGCAGCTCCACGTCAGACCTCCATCTTCTCCGACAGTCCCCGCCGCACCAGCAACTCCGCCTTCCGGTGGCCACCTCCATCCTCATCCATCCCCACTCTGCAACTTCAGCGTAGCCCCTAGTTCCGGGGTCACTCAACGCCAGCAACACTCCCGCAACAACGGCCTTTGCACAGCAGCACCTAAGCACCTCTGCTCCAGCCGCCTTTCAGACCTCCAGCGATCCAGCCCTGAAGTCCCCCTGCTGCACACCCGATTTTCTCCGGCAACGCAGCAGCGGCCACCACGGACTCCTGCAACCCCGACAACCTCCTCCTCAGTCCCTGGCTATGTAAATTGGTACAAAAGGTGGTATCTTTAGGTATTTTTTATGTAGATATATATATGGTGTTGTTTGGTTATGTAAGTATCAAGTTTATATTTTTATTATTACGTTCACTTTTATTATTTATTATATTTTCTACCTTTGGTATATTAGTTAATTTACTATTTATATTTATGTCCATTATTTATGTTTAGCATTTAGATTATTTCATGATTAATATTGTTTGGGTATTCTTAGTTTAGATTATTTTTCACATTAATAGGTGTTTTTGTTTATTCCATATCTATAGTTATTAGGGTTCCAGTTACTTCACATTAATATTGTATATTTTGGATAATCATTATGGTTTTATTAGTACGGTATATTTTGGATTATCAGTATTGTTGCGTTAATATTGTATACCTTGGGTTTTTCCATATTGCTATGTTGATTGCATATATCTTAGGGTTTTGATCAGTTCATGGTATTTTTAGGGTTTCCATTATTGCATGCTGCTATTTACGTATTATGGTTTATTTATTTATTATTATTGTTATGTTTGTATTTGGTATTTCTTATTATTATTTTAGTATATATGGTATGATTTATTATGGTTTTTTTTTTATCATTATTGTATTTTTAGTGTTTTAGTATATAGGGTATCATTTATTATGGTATTTTTAGCATTTTTAGGATCTTAGCATATATGGTGTTTGCAGTATTTTAATATATTTAGTGATAGTATTATAATATTTTTATTATGTTTATATGTGGTGATATTTATTATAGTATCTTTTGTATCTTAGTATATATAGTATTATGACATTTGATTACTTAATATATATAGTGTTGTGGTATTTTATTACTTATTTTGGTATTTGTAATATTCTCACTATTATTATGTGTATTGTGATAGTGTAGTATTTTTGTTCATGTCATATATTTATATTTAGTATTTTAGTTTATTATCCTATTATCACACATCGAAACCTCCCAGAAATTTTGGAAATATCATAAAGTATTTATAAAATCCTATAAAATTTTGAAATAAATTTGGGAGTTATTTTCATAAAATATTTTCTTGATTTTTTTTATCCCTATGATTTTATTGCGGGGGTATGAGCCTTCGGGCATCACATACCCTAAGCTCTGAGGGAATATATATGTATATATTATATTTATTTAGTTATTTATTTATTTACATATTTTTCATGTGTGTTTATAAATTCATAAAAGGAGTAGTTTAAAGACTTTAAATTAACTTAAGAATAATTCTAAATTAATTAGGTACCGTTCGTAAGAACGAGCGCGTAGGGGGTGCTCGTACCTTCCCCTTGCGTAACCGAACTCCCGACCCCAGCTCTGGTAATGTAAACCCATTCTACCCCTAACGGGGTAGTAATCATGTGTTCTAACCGCACTAAAAGGTTAGTGGCGACTCCGACATTCATATTTTTCATTGAAAATTAAAATTAATTTTTAATTTCACCACCCGGGGAACACACGCTCTGGGACGTCGCGACAGCTTGGCGACTTCGCTGGGGATTAGTAGAGAGTCGAGCCAGTAATTAATTAGAAATTATCCCAAGTTCAAATTTAATAAATCTTTTAATTACTCCTTATTTTGTGAATATTGTAATTTGTAAATAACTTTGATTAATTGTAAATATTTTACTTCCATAATTTGTAAATAACCTTAATTAATTAAAAATATTTTGTTTCCTAATTTTTGTGAATATTAATTGTAGATATTTTGTTTCCAAATATTCTGAATAAGATATTAATTGTAGATATTTTGAATAAGCATATTAATTATAGATATTTTGTATACTAATCGTAAATATTTTGTTTCCTTATTTTTTTGAATAAACATATCAATTGCATATATTGTGTTTCCTTATCTTTTGAATAAATATATTAATTGTAGATATCTTGTTTCCATATTGTTTATTGCATGTGAATAAATGTGGGGATAGCGGGATTAGGTTAAATTTAAATTCACACACTCTCACGCTCTATACCCGGGCTTTACCTGCTAAGATTAGAAAGGAGTGTAATACCGTTAGTCCCTACGTGGCAGGGCTTGTGGGGACCCGCGAACCACTCCACTCAGTTTAAACTTTGTCCAAACCCCTTTTGGGTAAGGATGGAGGTTATATTGGGAACCTTTTTATCAATAGGGATTAGAACCTACCCACACATACTTTTCTATAGTCTTCCCTAACTAGGATAGAGCCATGAAGAACCCTATATATACATACCTACCCTAGTTGGGACAAGAGCCATATCCTTCTCCACGTATAACATGTTGTATATATGTTGTGAGATACTTTGTATTATATTATGCATTTGACATCCATTTTAGACATACATACTACTTAGCCAGTATTCTGAAAAAGCCCAATAATGAGACCATGGCCTATCCTTTCAAAAAAAAAATAATAATAAAGCACTTGAGCCAAGTGTTTTAAAATATGGGTCGGCCCAACCATTTTCAAATAACTTGAGCCCAATTTTTTTAAGAAACAACAAGCATAGACCCAACCTTTTCCTAAGTAAAAACTTGGCCCAGACCTGATTTTCAAAAAAAGGGTCAAACCCAGATTTCGAAAATGGGCTTCGGTCCTATTACCTAAAAATTCGGGCCAACGTTTTTTTAAACAATCCAAGCCCAAGTCCTTTTAAAACTAGGGCCTGATCTCATCATGAAATATATTGAAGCCCATATGTTAAAGTACTCGAGGTCCAAGTGCACATTAAAGTCCACAAGCCCGCAAAGAACAAATCCAAGGGGTTGACTAGTCTGGGTCAACCCCAACCTCAAATCATAATCTGACCATTCATAGAATCTGACGTACATGGACCGTCATCAAGGAAAGAAATGGTTAAGGAAAGAGTTGAATTGAAATTGTGGCCCATCAATGGTCATGTTAATCTTGAAATCTTTCATTAGTGGAATTTTTTTAGAATTCTGACAAAGTAGTCAATTAGGTTGCGTTGCATTCATGCATTCATGCATAATTTCACACATAGCCATACACGATAGGTTGCATACATGTTCATATCCCTATTTGTATGTATTTGTGCACTAGGTACACCCATGCATAAACACCCATTGCATAAATTAACCATTCCATGTTCAATTTCATAACCATGCTTGCATAGTCATCTCCAATGGGTTAATAATCATATTCCAATTGTCTGCAAAATCATGGGCCAAGGTGGCAAAGTTAAAGATCCGGGATTCCACTATTGAGTGGAGCAAGATGATCTCTTTATAGAGAAAGGTTAGGATCAAGGGAACTCATTGCTTGATCATAGTAGGAATATAACAAATGTCATCGGGTTGGAAGATTGATTGGTTTTCAACTTCAAAAGTGAGCTCACATGATACAAAATGATGTGCTTGATCACCTAAGGGTGATGATAAGAGTAATGCATCCATGCTTTTCAGTTAAATCATTTAGAAATTGAATGAAATAAGAATGTCTTTCAGTCTCATCTCATTTCATCCTCCTTGAACCACTACCTGGTGCCAAATTTTGTCCATTTTTGCTTGTATTTTGTGTAAGTGACATAGGAAATAATTTTATCAGTACAAAGGACTTGGAGCCATAAGTTAATTTCAGGGGTCTATTCAATGGGGCAAAAAAAAAAAAAAATGCAGCCTCCAAGATGAAGTTTAGTAAAGAAGGTCACTTCAAGGGGTTGTCAAGGAGTTTTGTGAGATGTGGATTTCAAAATGAAGAAGAGTCGTAAGAGAAATATACAGAAATGACTTCTTAAGCTTTGTTCTACATTTGTTTGATAAAATCGATGAAAAAGTCTCTTGTCTTTGTTATCTATGATTGGTGTCTTAAAGATATGATGATTATATTGTGATCAAATGAGGGGTGGCCATCTTTGGTCGACCAGTATCTCTAAAAAGAACCAAATATTGATTTACCATTTGTTAACCAAGTTGATCCTGGATGTTAAACCAATCTTTTCTTAAAAGTCAGTTCATCAAAAATTCAACCTGGGTTTGGGTTTCCTAGTGTTTGACAAATCATTTGAGGCAATGATCACTACTAAAATGATGACAGGCCATTGTTCTGCTACCCAAAAGAAAGTCAAAGAAGATTTCCCTTGCAAGCCCCTTTTTGAGCCTAAACAATTCAATTCTTAATTAACCCATCAAAGGATCACACCCCACACTGGGGCAGTTTGAAAAAAAAATCAGTTCCAAATGGAATTCAGATGAAAATGAAGTTAAATTCCTTTATAAAAGGAAAAGCCAAAGTTGCGGTGAAAGAAAAAGAATAAGATGAAAAAATGAAAGAAAAAAAGAAAGAGAAAGAAGAAGAAAAGGAAGAAGAAAGAAAATAAGGGACATTCTATATATGTGATCTTTGACCAAATTACCCTTGATGAAATCAATGATTTTGAGCCTTATTTAACTCTTTTCTTCTTTAACCCATACCCCTAGCCTACATTACGGTCCAAATGAAAGTCCTAACCAGATTGGTATACGTTGTTGTCTTAAATGATTTGTCAGACTCAATGTTGAGTCTGAACTACGTAATGACCTAATCCTGAAAAGGTACGTAAGCAGCTTGTTCAAATGACAAGTTCGGTCAAAACTCTGCGAATATGGCACCACAAATTGGAGCTAAAACTTTTATTATGGAATGGGAATTTTGAGCCTTAGTTTCCTTATTCTTGGTGAAACCTCAATCCTAAGCCTACGTTTCGTCCCATGTCTTAAAGTCCACCTTGAGATCGGAATATTGATCAGACTACCTAATGAGATACTAGTTATAATTCAAGACAAGGAGTTTGAAACAAGCTTGAAATAAGCAAGAAAGAACCTCTAAGCGGCGATACAGTGGAGGAGTTATGGTTATGAGGCTAAAAAAAAAAAAGGGGGGGGGGGTTTGCCCATTGATATGATTCTCTAAGCTAGCAAAGTTATATTAGTGTCAAAGTACTGGTAAAATTTGTCTCCTATTTAACAAGCACAGAAAATCAAGCAAAGTCAAGCAAGTTTGTGCATTCCATCCACCTTCCCATTGAGATTGAGTTATCTGACTGCATGCTTATTCATTTAAATTTCAAAGAGATTTTAAAACATTAAGGATGCAATCCAAAGAACGTCTTTGTGGAGAAGATGTAAGACGGACAGGATCAGCTACAAATGCATCTACCGGGGTAGGTATCATGCAGACATCTATGTCAGTTGGGAATTCAAAAATATGGCCAAGATCAGAATTTGGTTCGTTATGGGCTCATTAGGAAATTGGTGCTTCATCATATCAAAAAAAAAAAAAAAAACCTTTCTTACTCTTCAAAGCTTTAAAGGAGGATGGATAGTCAAAAGGATCTTAAAATCACCAGTAATTTCTATAAAGAAGATCCTTGTGGAGAAAAAGCAGTTATTCAAGAAGAATTGAGTTTCAGTGGGACCCATTCAAGGACTTTCTTACCATATTGGAATATGAAAGCAGGGCCAAAATCAGCTATAGATCCATTCAACTGAGGCAGATTTTGTGATCGAGTTTCATTTGAGCCAAGCCAATCACCAAGATCAGTAACAAACGATGGTAACTGGGACAGATTTTGATTTGAGTTTTGTCTGGACTAACTCCGATGCCTTCATATCAGAGTGCACGATGATAACATAGCCAAGATTAGTGGACGAGGATCGAAACTGGGGCAGTTTTTATGTTCTATTGAAGCAAATTCAGGAGCTTTCAAGATAGAATAAAAGTCGAAAACAGAGCCGTGACCAGTGACATGTAAACATTGGGGCAGATTTTGAGCACCTTTTGGAATTTGAAATATGACTAGAATCAACGGCAAAGTGGAATTTGAAAGCACACCCAAGATCAGAGACTAGGTTGTCGATTACAAACACGATGGAAGGAGAAGAGATTCATGCATTACCATGCATTTCATGCATTACCATACATTACATGCATTGCATAAGAAAGAAAATACAAAGGGCATCTCATGCAACATGCATACATCTTTGCATTCACGCATCATTATGCACACATAGCAACATATCACTGCTTTCTAGCACCTTAGGTAGCAACATGCATACATATAGCAATAGAGCACCATTCATTCATACTTGCCTGGTTGAATAAACTTCTGAATAATCCTTTTGCATCCTTGAATAAACCATTCTTGTTTAGATACATTTTGAAACTAGGGCAGCTGGCCCCCATGCACAAATTGACATACTTTGAAACTGTGGCAGTTGACCCCTTGGTCATTGAGCCTCAAAGAGGGTAATCTAAAGACAGCCAAAGAAACTCGAGATTTTGTTCCCGATTGATAATCCCCAGTGGAATAATTCTAAGCCCTACACCTGAGGACATGTTCTAAAAGGTCTCGAGACTTGGCACCCGATTGATCATCCTCAGTGAAGCAATTTTTCAAGACTTAGAACCCTATACATTAGTTTATTCTTCAAAAAGTCTCAAGATCTTGCACCCGATTGATCATTCTCAGCGGAGCAATTCTTCAGGACTTAGATCCTTATGCTTGAGGACACTTTCCAAAAGATCTCAAGGTTTCGTACCTGATTCATCATCCCACATACAGAGTAACCATCTCCTTAGTCCAAATTGAGTCATCTGCCTTGAAATTAGGGCATCGGCCCTCACATCCAAAAATGTTGTTCACGATGAAACCGAGGTGTTGGATCACCTCAAAGCTTTCTTGATTATCTCATTCATGCGAGTAGTTTCATCCAAATTGTTTTGATCATCTTATTCACTCTTATTGACCCACGCGGTCCCACCTTATTGACCCATCGCGGTTCCACCTTATTAACCCTTCGCGGTCTCACCTTATTGACCTATCGCGGTCCCATTCTTATTGACCCTTCATGGTCCCGCTCTTATTGACCCTTCGCGGTTCCACCTTATTGATCCATTGCGGTCCCATTCGTATTGACCTTTCACGGTCCCATTCTTATTGACCCATCGCGGTTCATTTTTATTGACCCATCGCGGTCCCATTCTTATTGACCCATCGTGGTCCCATTCTTATTGACCCATCGCGGTCCCACTCTTATTAACCCATTTCGGTTCACTTTTATTGACCCATCGCGGTCCACTCTTATTGACCCATCGCGGTCCACTCTTATTGACCCTTTGCGGTCCCACCTTATTGATCCATCGCGGTCCCATTCGTATTGACCTTTCACGGTCCCACTCTTATTGACCCATTGTGGTTCATTTTTATTGACCCATCGCGGTCCCATTCTTATTGACCCATCGCGGTCCCACTCTTATTGACCCATTGCGGTCCACTTTTATTGACCCATCGCGGTCCACTCTTATTGACCCATCGCGGTCCGCTCTTATTGACCCTTTGCGGTCTCACCTTATTGATCCATCGCGGTCCCATTCGTATTGACCTTTCACGGTCCCACTCTTATTGACCCATCGCGGTCCACTTTTATTGACCCATCGCGGTCCACTCTTATTGACCCTTCGCGGTCCCACCTTATTGATCCATTGCGGTCCCATTCGTATCGACCTTTCACGGTCCCACTCTTATTGACCCATTGCGGTCCATTCTTATTGACCCATCGCGGTCCCACTCTTATTGACCAATTCCAGTCCACTTTTATTGACCCATCGCGGTCCACTCTTATTGACCCATCGCAGTCCACTCTTATTGACCCTTCACGGCCCCACTCTTATTGACCCATCGCGGTCCGACCTTATTGACCCTTCGCGGTCTCACTCTTATTGACCCATCGCGGTCGCACCTTATTGACCCATCGCGGTCCCACCTTATTGACCCTTTACGGTCCCACTTTTATTGACCCATCAAGGTCCCATCTCATTGACCCATCACGATCTCATCTTACTAACCTTTCGCGGTCCCACCTTATTAACCCTTTGTGGTCCCACCTTATTGACCTTCTGCGGTCCCACTCTTTTGATGCATTTGGCCTGGTCCAAAATCAGCGTCTTTTATCTTTGCAGGTTTGTTGCCACAAATAACGTAGGAAAGCTCCTACTTTTACTTTGAAGCAACGAATCCTACAAAGAGGGACAGCTGTAGACACCTCATTTTTACCCAGACCCAATGTTATTATTATATTTACTATTATTACCATTATTATTAATATTATTATTATTTTATATACTATTATTGTTACTTTGTTATTATTATTTTTACTATTATTAGTAGTAGTAGCATTATTATTATATTTCCTATTATTATTATTATTTTGCAATTATTATTATTTTTATTATTATTTTTAAATATTATTATTATCACTTTATTATCTTACTATTGTTATTATTATTATATTACTATTATTATTTTTATTTTCATTATTATTATCTTTGTTATTTTTAAATATCATTATTATTATTATTTTTTATTATTGGTATTTTTATTATCTTTATTATTACCTTATTATGATTGTTATTATTATTATTATTATTATTATTATTATTATTATTATTATTATTATTATTATTATTATTTTTCATTATTTTTACTATTATTATTATTTTCATTTTACTATTATTATTATTATTTTGGGGGATTAGGGTTAGGAGCCTATTTAAAGGCTCCTTCCCACAACACAGTCGGGGGGGCGCAGTGCACAGCGGCTGCTTCTTCTTCTTCTTCTTCCCTCGTCCACAGACCACCATCATCATCTCTACTCCAGCCTCCACCCCTGGAACTCCCTCATCCTTTTGCTCCCTTCCACCATAGACAGCCAGGAAGCCTGCAACCTGACTACGCCATATCCGAGCTTCTGCATCTCCGTCTCCGGCAACCACCCCGAGCCCAACTTCATCAGCCCCACGGCCGGCGACGTCGCACGGGGCCATCACCACCCTCTGCCAGCGATCACCATCACGCCGCAGCAGCTCCACGTTAGACCTCCATCTTCTCCGACAGTCCCCGCCGCATTAGCAACTCCGCCTTCCGGTGGCCACCTCCATCCTCATCCATCCCCACTCTGCAACTTCAGCGTAGCCCCTAGTTCCGGGGTCACTCAACGCCAGCAACACTCCCGCAACAACGGCCTTTGCACAGCAGCACCTAAGCACCTCTGCTCCAGCCGCCTTTCAGACCTCCAGCGATCCAGCCCTGAAGTCCCCCTGCTGCACACCCGATTTTCTCCGGCAACGCAGCAGCGGCCACCACGGACTCCTGCAACCCCGACGACCTCCTCCTCAGTCCCTGGCTATGTAAATTGGTACAAAAGGTGGTATCTTTAGGTATTTTTTATGTAGATATATATATGGTGTTGTTTGGTTATGTAAGTATCAAGTTTATATTTTTATTATTACGTTCACTTTTATTATTTATTATATTTTCTACCTTTGGTATATTAGTTAATTTACTATTTATATTTATGTCCATTATTTATGTTTAGCATTTAGATTATTTCATGATTAATATTGTTTGGGTATTCTTAGTTTAGATTATTTTTCACATTAATAGGTGTTTTTGTTTATTCCATATCTATAGTTATTAGGGTTCCAGTTACTTCACATTAATATTGTATATTTTGGATAATCATTATGGTTTTATTAGTACGGTATATTTTGGATTATCAGTATTGTTGCGTTAATATTGTATACCTTGGGTTTTTCCATATTGCTATGTTGATTGCATATATCTTAGGGTTTTGATCAGTTCATGGTATTTTTAGGGTTTCCATTATTGCATGCTGCTATTTACGTATTATGGTTTATTTATTTATTATTATTGTTATGTTTGTATTTGGTATTTCTTATTATTATTTTAGTATATATGGTATGATTTATTATGGTTTTTTTTTTTTATCATTATTGTATTTTTAGTGTTTTAGTATATAGGGTATCATTTATTATGGTATTTTTAGCATTTTTAGGATCTTAACATATATGGTGTTTGTAGTATTTTAATATATTTAGTGATAGTATTATAATATTTTTATTATGTTTATATGTGGTGATATTTATTATAGTATCTTTAGTATCTTAGTATATATAGTATTATGACATTTGATTACTTAATATATATAGTGTTGTGGTATTTTATTACTTATTTTGGTATTTGTAATATTCTCACTATTATTATGTGTATTGTGATAGTGTAGTATTTTTGTTCATGTTATATATTTATATTCAGTATTTTAGTTTATTATCCTATTATCACACATCGAAACCTCCCAGAAATTTTGGAAATATCATAAAGTATTTATAAAATCCTATAAAATTTTGAAATAAATTTGGGAGTAATTTTCATAAAATATTTTCTTGATTTTTTTTATCCATATGATTTTATTGCGGGGGTATGAGCCTTCGGGCATCACGTACCCTAAGCTCTAATGGGAATATATATGTATATATTATATTTATTTAGGTATTTATTTATTTACATATTTTTCATGTGTGTTTATAAATTCATAAAAGGAGTAGTTTAAAGACTTTTTAAATTAACTTAGGAATAATTCTAAATTAATTAGGTACCGTTCGTAAGAACGGGCGCGTAGGGGGTGCTCGTACCTTCCCCTCGCGTAACCGAACTCCTGACCCCAGCTCTGGTAATGTAGACCCATTCTACCCCTAACGGGGTTGTAATCATGTGTTCTAACCGCACTAAAAGGTTAGTAGCGACTCCGACATTCATATTTTTCATTGAAAATTAAAATTAATTTTTAATTTCGCCACTCGGGGCACACGCGCTCCGGGACGTCGCGACAATACACATATACATTTTAGTGCTTTCAGTCTCTACATATGATATACTTTGCTCATTGAACTCAAGAGCTTGAAATTTTCCAGTGTTGAGTTGAGTTTCCATCATTGGTGAGTATGAGTTATGGATTTAAGTCCCATCCCCTTTGATGTCTTCTAGATCATGTTTCTTGCAAGTCCTTTTGTTAATGGATCATCCAAATTTTGGCTTGATCTAAAAAAGTCTATGGTGATTATACCATTAGTAATTAATTGCCTCATATAGCTATATCTTAGACCAATATGTTTGGATTTACCATTATATATATTACTATATGCCTAAGACAAGGTTGCCTCACTGTCACAATGCAAAGATATAGGTGGCAGAGGCTTTGGCCAACTTGGAATTTCTAATAGCAAATTCCTAAGCCATTCTGCCTCTTTGCTATAAGAAGCTAAAGCCACAAATTCTGATGCCATAGTGGAATCTGTTATAAGGCTTTACTTCTTTGAACTCTGAGAGATAGCTCCTCCACCAAGGGTGAATATCCGCCCACTAGTTGATGTATGATCATTACGATCACTAATCCAACTGGCATATGTGAATCCTTCTAAAACAATAGGATATCCTTCATAATGTATGCCATAATTCATAATATTTTTCAAATACTTTAATACTCTATATATAGCATGCCAATGTGTATCACTAGGATTACTAGTATATCTACTAAGTTTACGTACAACAAATGCTATATCAGGTCTAGTAGAAGTCATAGCATACATCAAGCATCCAATAACTCTTGCATATTCTAACTGATTTACTGCTCTACTAAAGTTTGGGTATAACTTCAAATTTGCATCAAAAGGTGCTAACAGGTTTACAATCATAACGATTAAACTTTTTCAGTATCTTTTCAATATAGTGTGATTGGGTGAGAACCAATTTATCACTGTTTCTAATTATTCTAATACCCAGAATCACATCTGCATAATCCATATCTTTCATATCAAAATTAGATGAAAACAATTTCTTAACATTTTCAATACTTTCAATATCAGTACAAAAAATCAACATATCATCAACATACAAGCAAATAATTACACCTTTATTTCAATTGAACTTACTATATACACATTTATTAGATTCATGTATTCTAAAACCATTAGAAAGAATAGCTTGGTCAAATTTTTCATGCCACTATTTTGGGGCTTGTTTAAGTCCATAAAGAGACTTAACCAACTTACATACTTTAAATTCATTTCCAGACATAACAAAGCCTTTAGGTTGTTCCATGTAAATTTCGTCATCCAATTCTCCATTCAATAATGCAGTTATTGCATCCATTTGATGGATTTTGAGCTTGTAGATGGAAGCTAAGGCAAGCAAGACTCTTATAGTTGCAATTCTAGCAACTGGAGCATAAGTATCAATGTAGTATATGCCTTCCTTTTGTGTAAAGCCTTTAGCTACTAGCCTTGCTTTGAATTTGTCAATTGTTCCATCTACCTTCATTTCTTTTTGAAGATCCATTTACAACCTATTTGGTTTTGAACCAGGAGGTAAATCAACCAATTTTTAGGTTTTATTACCTATGATAGAATCCATTTCATCATTTATAGCTTCTTTCCAAAATGTAGAATCTTGGGACTTCATTGCCTCTTCATAAGTAAAAGGATCTAATTCCACACTTGAAGAAATTGTTGTTTGTCTAGAGTGTGATTCTCTAGTACCTTCTACTAGGTAGATTATGAAGTATGGTCCAAAAGACTTTGATGTTCTCCTTCTCTTACTCCTCCTAGGTTCACTAGGTTCAGAAGGTCCACCATTAGTACAAAGCGATTTCAAAGTCTGCATTGATTTATTTTGATCACTAACCCTTTGTATGGAAGTGAACTCTTTTTCATAGAACACTGCATCTTTGGATTCTATCACCGAATTAACTACTATAGAATCATTTGGTTCAATTACCAAGAATCTCTCAGCTTTGCTATGTTCAGCATAGCCAAGGAATACACATTCTATTCCTCACTCACCTAATTTCCTTATCTTAGGTTCAGGAAGCCTTACAATTGCTCTACAACCCCAAATCTTAAGATATTTTAAATTAGGATTTCTTTTCTTCCATAACTTATATGGAGAAGTTTTAGTTCTCTTAAAAGGAACTCTGTTTAATATATGACATGCAATTAGTAAGGCTTCATCCCAATAACCACTACTTAGTCCTGAATTTGACATCATGGCATTGACCATTTCAACCAATGTTCGGTTTTTCCTTTCTACCACTCCATTTTGTTGTGGAGTATATGCTACAAAAATTTCATGTTTCACACCTATTGATTCAAAATAGGAGGGGAAGTGATATTCACCTCCTTTATATGATCTATGACACTTTTATCTTCGTGTCACATTGGTTTTCTACTTTTATCTTATAAATCTTGAACTTATCAATTACTTCATCTTTAGTATGCATAAGATGAGCATAAAAGAATCTAGAAAAATCATCTATAAATGTTACAAAATATTTTTTGCCTCCTATAGTAGGTGTACCATGCAAATCACATATATCACCATGCACTAATTGAAGTAAAGAGGAAGTTCTAATAGTTTTGTTAGGAAACAAGTTTTCTTGTTATTTTGATTTTAATACATACTCTGTACTTGTCATCCACGTCATTTACATATTTAGGAATTAACTCCATATTAGCCATATCATGCAGTTTTGTATTATTAATATGTCCTAAACGATTATGCCATAAAGAAAGTGAATCAACCATATAAATAGAAACATTCACTTTATTTATATTAAGTTTAAACATACACTCATACATATAGCCTTTTCCCACCAAGACTCTACCCTTGGAGGGTACAAACTTATTAAGCAGGCTTCCAAAAACTAGATTCTTTCTAATTTCTGGTACATGGAAAACATTAGTAAGAGTCAAACTTTTTCTAGAAGTAAATTCTAAAGTGACATCTCCTTTGCCTTTGACTACAGCAGTGGACACATTTCCTATGCAAAGAACATTGTCATTTTCCACCAGTTCATACTTTGAGAATGAACTCTTGTCTTTGCAAACAAGTCTTGTTGCACCCAAGTCAATCCACCATGCACAACCATCTTCAACAACATTGATTTCAGAAATCATTACCACAAATTTGTTAGAGTTTGTTTCATCTTGCTTTTTCTTGAGAAGACGACATTCACTTTTCTAGTGTCTAGGTTTTCCACAATGGAAGCATGGATCTTTCTTTTTATTATTTTGATTCTTGACAGAATTATACTTCCTCTTTGAATTCCCTTTCTTGGGATGTTGAGGTTGTTTAGAACTGCCTCCTTCTTCCATCATATGCCCCTTGGAAGAATGCTCTTCTACGCCTTTTTGGCTCTACCTGAACACTTCCTCAACTCGGAAATGTTGGCCCAATTGTTCCAAAGACATATCATCCTTCCTGTGCTCCAAAGATTTTCTAACATCTTTCCATGATGGAGGTAACTTATCAATAATGGATGATATAGAAATGCATTAATCCATTTTCATGTTATGCTGATTAAACTGATTAAGGATGTGCACAATTTCATGAAACTGTTTTTGTAATAACCCGGGAAAAAAATTAAAAAAATTAATATATTAAATTTATTAATCAATTAATTAGTTAAACATTATTAAATTAATGTATTAAATAAAAAAATAAAAAGAAATAGTTGGAAAAAAATTAAGAGTAATTATTGATTAATTAATTAGTTAATTAAATATTATTAAATTGAATTAATTAAAGTAACTAAAATGGTTATTTTATATATATATATATATATATATATATATATATATATATATATATATATATATAAGTTAAGTTAAGTAAGTAAAAAAAAAGAAAAAGAAATGATGAAAGCATCTTTAGGAAGCTGAAGCTTCGTGAACAACAGACGCTCTCCTTCTCTCCTGCGCTCGTTGTCCACTCTCTGTCTTCGCCTCTCTCTCTCTCCCCTCATTTCTCGATGAATATTCAACCGATCGGGAAATGGAAGTTGCTGTTGGATTCCTAACTCCGTCACCAACATTTCTACTAGAGCAGATTTGTCGTGGGAGCGGCGTAGGTACCATTCTTGGGGTAAGGCAACTTTCCCTTAATTTCTCAATTACTTGTTAAATCTGTTATTGAATCGACGATCAGACACCACCATGGAGTCCTAGTCGTGACCGTCGTCATTTTGACATAAGTAAAGTTCCAATTGGGATTTTTTAGGCCCCACTCCAAAGCCAGAGTGGGAATTGGGAAATTTGGATAAATTTGAGAGTATATTTATTTATTTAGAATTTATGGGTTTAGGAAATATTAAAATAGTATTTTATTTAGGATTAATTTAATGGAATTATGATTTTTGATTCAGGGTCCGGATAAGCGCTGCAAGTATTTTTTAGGGTCCCCGTTGGCGTAATTCAAGAAACCAAGTAAGGGGAAAAATATATATTAAACCAGAATTTTTATGAATTTAATGAAAAATGAATTGTGTTATATATACGTGTATATGTCTCGGTATAGGTTTAAAATGTCAACTATTTAAATTATGTTTTTCCGAATTTAGGACTATTTATTAGATATGTATATGCGAAAATGAACTGATGAAAGTAGAAAATATTTTTAGGATAATTATGTAAGAAATGAAAGGAATTTTCAATATATAAACATTAAATATTGGTTAGCTTATTTTACAGACAATATATGAATTTTATCGCTAAATTGAGTGGCATGAGTAAATATAAGTTCTACGCAAATATATGTTAAATGTATGAGATGTAGGTTAAGTAAGTAATACATTGAGAATGAAATATGATATGAATTATGTTGCTTGTGTATGTTAATGCAACCATGTAAACAGTTGAAATATGCTGAGTAAAACAGCTGAAAGATGTTGGATAAATGTATAACAGCTGAAAAATGCTGGGTAAAACAGTTGAAAGATGCTGGGTAAATGTACGACAGCTGAAAGATGCTAGGTAAATGTATGACAGCTGAAAAATGTTGGGTAAAACAGCTGAAAGATGCTGAGTAAAACAACTAAAAGATACTGGGTATGAAATGAAATGAAATGGAAATGGAAATGAATGAAACAAAAATGAAATGTGAAATGTGAACAATGTAAAATGGGAAAGAGTCATTTTAAGTGAAATGAGATGAAATGTTAAAGTTATGAACATGAACATATATGAATGGTTGAATAATGACAGAAAGAACAATATATTATGATACTAGAAGTATGTATGTACGTAGAACATATTACGATTGGACGAGGCGTACCTTTCTCCTGAGGGCTTGTTGAGTAAGGTGAGTGCACTAGTAGTTACAGATGTGGCAGTAGCCGCATAACGTACTAGGGCAGAGGGAACCTACTTGTATGAGCTGGTAGATTTCCCTATCCTTAGGGCCTTTGCCAGTAAACTATTGTTGAATGCGTGAGTACGAGATTAATCTTACACTTGAGGGCTTACTGAGTAAGGTGAGTGCTCTGGTATGTTTTAATGGTGACCTTAGGGTTACCTAAGTATCATAGCAGAGGGGTGCTACTTGTATGGGCGGGTAATCTCGTGGGTAAATCTCTGCATGTGATTGTTTAGGTTTAGAAAATGGTTTTAATGTTATGATAATGATTTGAAAATGTATTTAAAATGATATCTATATACCTCATGTTAGCCACACGCTGTGTTTAATATATTGTTTCTTCACTTATTAAAATGTGTCTCACCCGAATATGAATTTATCTTTTTAAGGATTTCCTCGAGATCGAGCTTTGAGAGCTCGAGGTTTTTATAACATTATTGAGAAATAGAAAAAGAAAATGGTATATTTCTATGTTAATTTTGGAAAATGTAAATATTTATGTTTTATGTCTTTATGTTTTAAGACTGTTGAGTAAGGAATGATTGTGAAAATACTGAAATGTTTTAGGAGTTATATAGATTTATGGAAATGCAGGTGATAGATAATTTATTATGGATTATAGTTAGAATAAGTAAACTCTGGTATTATGTTATATGGAAATTATGTTTATGTTTTTCGCTGCGTATATTATGAATTATGGATTATCAGGATTTTATTAGGTATAATGCGTTGAACCTGGGTTTAAGGGTTCGGGGCGTTATAGTTCTACAACAAACCTATAATCAACCATGATATAATTGAAAAATTTACCAGTCAGAAATTTCTTAGTAATCGCATCGTTTGTGAGATACTTAACCTCAAGTGCATCCTACAACTCCTTTGCAGTAGCCATATTCTGATAGAAATCGAACAAATTGTCTGACATTGAATTGCAAATGTGGCCTTTGCAAATATAATCATCTTGCTCCCATTTAAGCCTTGCACATCCTTCTGCCAAGGTTTCATTGTCATTCACAGCAGGTTTGGGGGTGGTCAGAACATACACAACTTTGAGAACCACAAAAAGGAAGTGCATCTTTTTCTGCCAGCACCTAAAATTGCTTTCATTGAACTGTTCAAGCTTGACAAAATCTGCAGTGAACTCCCTCAAGGTTGAAAAACCAACCATTTCGAAAATACCTTTTTAAGATTGTAACAATAGATGAGAAAATTTTGCAGAATATATGTTGCTTCAAGGCACGTTACAATGTCGTTTTCCTGAAAAGTTATTTGCCCCCACTAGATTGGTGTGTATTGAGTCAGAAAATATGTTTTTAGGATACAATGAAGCCCGGATTATGATTTGGTATCAGTTTGCATTACACACAAACAGAAATTGATCATAAACACCCTTAGAGTAATTTGAACAAATTTTTTAAAACTCTATCTTTGCAAAAAATAGAATCTTGATTTTAAATGATATAATTTGTGGAAGGATTAGAGAGAAATAGAATGAGCTAATGATGAATTTTTTTGATTATTTTCGTGGAGTTAACTTTGTCTTTATATAGACAAAATCATGTCTTTTCCAAAAGGTTGCATTTGTTGCTAAAGGTTGCATCCATTCAGCGCTGTTCATCACATCAGTCGACTATCCTTGAGGGGCTAGTCGCCTGTGCTCTTTTAAAATCAGTGTATTCTGAAAGTCAGAATGAGGTCAATCGACTGTGCCCGATAGGGTCAGTTACTTGTGCCTATTCTTGTTTGAATATTTTCAAACACAGAAGTGGGTCAGTCGATTATGCCCGATAGGGTCAGTCGCCTGTGTCTATTCTATTTGAATATTTTCAAACACATAAGCACCACAGGCGCCTAATGACTTATCATCAGTCACCTGTCCTTTTAGAAAAAACTTATTTTTCAATATTTTTGGTTCCAAACTTAATCTATATATAAAAATATAAGATTAATTTTAACCATCCGATCATGACCAACGGTCACGATCTCACAAAGATGGAAGCGTGCAAAGTGCTAAGTGCTTGTGCGCCAACTAAATGCACCACTAGCGCCCTACAACCCGCGCCACGCACGCACGTGTGCGGATGGTGGTTCGCACCGTCCAAGGGTGCACTAGAGTACACACTAACACTTTCTCTTAACTAATTTTAAGAGATTATTCCACCTTGTCATTTATTAATGACCTTTCATTTTCCACTTTTTCAATGTGGGACAAACCCACATAACTTTAAATGCTTTAGAAAGTTTGTCAAAGGAAGACTTTGAAAACCCACCCATAAAATCGTATATTTTAGAAAATATTTCAACATTCGAGATTCTTAGACGAGACTACAATGGATAAGGAGATTTGATCTATTCCATGTTTGAATATAAGACAATAAGGAAATTATATGCATAACATGATTTTGATTGTTTGCATGCATAATGAATATGTTTATTTACTATTTGCTTGGTTACTTTGTCTTTGCAATTATCTACCATTATAACATTGTCTGGAACCAATTTTGAGGACTAGATTGAGTCTTTTAGGCTTCACCTCACTGTCATTAATGTGGATTTGATGTTGAGAGGGGATAAGCTTACAAAACCAAATGAGATTGCCTAGGCTAATGAGATGACTTATTATTATAAGCTTACAAAACCAAATGAGATTGTCTATGCTAATGAGATGACTTATTATTAAAAATTAAGTGCACTTAAATTGTGAGTGTTCGATGTTTATAAAACACTCCATGCATGGAGAAGTCCATTAGACAAAGTGTTCTTGAGATAGGGAATGCTAAGGCTTTTCTGAAAGATATTTTTGAAAAATTTACTATGTTTGATAAGGCTAATAAAGGAACATATATGAGACTATTGAGTTCCACTAACTAGGCATGATGGTTTTGGTGGAGTGTATGTGTACATCATAAAACTCACCCGCTGTTATAATGAATTGAATGAGATGAAAGTGTTCTTGGGAGAGAGTTTCTTAGTCTAGCAAGTTTTGAAATCCTCACCCTCTCAATTTGATGCACTAAAAGCATCTTATAATTCTTAGAAAGAGGAATAGAGTTTGAATAAGATGACAATAATTATGGTTCAAGAAGAAGAGATGCTGAGAAAGGGGAAGATATATTCGGTTTAGGTTATTATTTATGCTCCATCTTCTTTTGGTGGCAACAAAACATTTGGTAGGAATGATAGAAACAACTATCGAGCTAGAAAGAAGAAAAGGAATTATGGGAAACTCAACAACCGGTTGAATTTAAGTATAATGATTTCAACGAAAAATGCAACTTCTGTCACAAACTTGGACATAAGAAGATATTTTGATGGAGGTATAAGAACTGGAATGAAAATAAATTTAGTCTGTTTTGAATTGAACATTGTTGATATACGTTTGAATTCTTAATGGTTTGATATTGATGCCACTATTCATGTTATGAATTCCTTGCAGGAATCAAAAGCCAGCACACACCAAATGAGGGAGAGTTGAAGGTGAACATTAGGAATGAAGCCAAAGTCAAAGTGGAGCAAATGGGAACTATTAAACTTTAGCTAACTTTTCGTCATGTTTTAGAATTGAGTAACATTGCTTGTGTATATCCTCTATAAGGAGGAAATTGACTTCTATTTCACTTTTAGAAAAATATGACTACTCTTTTAATTTCAATTGTGGAAAATTAGTTTTGAATTTAATTCATTTGTTGTTGGTTTTGGTTCTTTACTTCAATTTTTATTGATTCTCTCTCATCATCTATGGTGAATGCAGTTATTCAGTGCAAGTGTGGTAGGTCAAATGAAAATTTTTCTATGCTATGGCATAGACATTTGGGGCTATTTTGAGAGAGAGGATTGTGAGATTGATTAAGGAGAGTGTACTCCATGACTTAGATGTTTTTGACTTTGGGACTCGTGTTGATTGTATAAAAGGGAAGAACTAGAACCATAGGGGCTACTTAAAGTCCAAAGTGTTATGAAATTAGTTTATATAGATAGTTGTGGTCCTTTTACTCCTGTTTCTATGGGTGATTATAAATACTTCATTACGTTCATTGATAATTTTTCCAACTATAGTTTTACAATTCTTCGAGAGAAATCTAAATCATTGGATGCATTCAAAATTTCAAATGGGCTTAAGATGAGTAAAAAGATCAAAGCAGTGAGATCATATAGAGATGGTGAATATTATGGGAAGTATGATGAGATGGGCTGAAATCCAAGACCTTTCGCTAGGTTTCTTCAAGAATGTGGTATAGAATCCTAGTACCATGTCTGGAAATCCTCAGTAAAACGGAGTACATGAGTAGTGAAATCACACCATTATTGATTTGGTGAGATGTATGATAGTCATTCTACAATGGTAGAACGTTTATGGGGGATGCCTTGAAAATAACCATGTATATTTTGAATGAGATGTCTAGAAAATCTGTTCCAAAAATTCCTTATAAGCTTTGGATGCGCAAGAAGCCTAGTTTGAGGCTTTTCCATGTCTGAGGCTATAAAGTTGAGCTTAGACCATGCAATACACAATTGAAAAAGTTTGATCTCAATTCTATTTGTAGTTATTTTATTGGATATTTCATTGGCTCAAGAGGCTCTAGATTTTATTGTCCTCCCTATACCACTAGAGTAATTGAGTTAGATTGGGCAATTTTTATTGAGGATAAGATCTTTAGCGGTGACTCATACTCACGTTGTACTGTATTTTGAGAGGAAAATGTCATTTTTTCTATGGAAACAGTTCCACATTTAGATATTGTGTTGTCACAAGTAAAGGACATTGTCGTTCCACCTGTCATAGTTTATGATCCTATATTAGTTGATGATGGAAGTTGAGGTTTGAAGGTTACTGATCCTCTATTGAGGAGATCTCTTAAATTTAGAAGGCCTACAATTTAAGATGATTTCATATTGTATCTATAGGAACATGTTTATGAGATAGGGGTTGATGATGATCTGACTAGTTTCCAAGAAGCTATGGATAGTTCTTAAGCCTCTTAGTGGATGGATGCCATGCGGGATGAATTGTTGTCTATGGATTACAACCAAGTTTGGAACTTTGTCGAGTTACCTAGTGGATGTAAATAGGTTTTGAAAACCAAGCGTGATTCTAGAGGCGAAACTGAAAGATTTAAGGCTAGATTGGTAGTTAAAGGTTATAATAAATGGAAGGGTATTGATCACAAAAAACCTTCTCTCTGGTATCCAAGAAAGATTCATTTTGTGTTCTGATGGCCTTGGCAGCTCATTTTGATTTAGAGTTTCACTAGATGGATATAAAAATAGTTTTCTTAATGGAGAGAACAAGTAAGGATTAAGGAATTTAGAAGATAACATCTAGTGTGTAAGTTGAAAATTTCCATCTATGGGTTCAAACAAGCCTGGAGACAATGGTATCTAAAATTTGATGAAATTGTCACTTCTTTTAGGGTTAGAGAAAATGCAGTCGATCGTTGTGTATACTTGAGGATGAGTGGTAGCAAATTTGTTATTCTTGTGCTCTATTTTGATGACATATGTTACTTGTCAACAATAATGTAAACTTTTTTGGATCATAGTACTTTGATATAAAATATTTTGGTGATTCTTGTTTTGTTTTAGGCATACAAATCGATCGTGATAGAACCTAGAGCATTCTTAGTTTATTTTAAAAAAACCTATATTGAGAGAGTTCTAAATGGATTTAATCTGCATCTAATTCATGATATTAAACACTCATGGTGAAGGGTGAGGAACTCTTAAGAAATATGTGTCCTCAGAATGATGATGATAGAAAACATATGAAATAGGTCCCTTATTATTCAACGGTTGGTAGTTTCATGTATACTCAAGTATGCACACATCTTGATATTGCTTATGTAATTGGTGTACTTGGAAAATACTTGAGTGATCCTAGGGTGAGTTATTGGAGGGTTGTAATTTGTGAATTTGTTTAAATTTTTCACAAATTTTATTTTTTTTCATTACAAACATGATTTCATTATCCCATGTAGAGGACAAAGATTCCCAAAGGAATCGGTGACCTAATTGATAAGTGTCTTTATAGTTTTATTTTAGAGGAGAGTATGAATTTATATAACTAATTGGAATGAGATTTGTAAGATCAAAGAAGTAGGCGGTCTTAGTTTGACATAAAACAATTTATAGCTACATATGTTGGCTAAATTGGGTTGGCACCTGGTGATTTAGTGAAGGAGTAAAATATCCATTTGGCATCGAAAGAATCATCTAAGTGTTTAGGGGGAGGTTAATTTTTGAACAAAATTGCCTTCCCTAGTCCGTGGAAGGGAATTGATGGGAAACCAAAAAAGGTTTCCATCATGGCCCCATTCGGAACATTGGCAATGGATATGTGGTCAATTTTTTAAAAGATGTGTGACACAATAGAGGATTTCGCCATAATTATAAGAAATAATTAATTATGTTAATGTACCTAACCACATCCTATTTTAGTCAAACTTCCCAATTGATGAACTTTAAATAATTTTAAATTAATGAATATCTATTTAAGTCAAATTTTCCAAAATTGCTCATAATAAAATGATTGGTTGGTTGTTTAAACATATGAAGAGTTCAAGAGCTTAGCCTAAGAATTTCTCTATAACTATTGAACATGTTATTATGGAATTCGACACTTCTATCAATAATAGATCTGATGCCAACTATTAAGTGCAATGAATAGGGTGGTATTGTTGGATTTATAGACGAAACGCCTTTAAGAAATCTTACTTAAAGTAGGTGTCGTAGTTGTTTTCTAAGTTTGTGGTGCAATCAACCTACAAAATAATAAGTCCAATATGACGATTCAAAAACAAATAAGATGGAATTGTTGGATTTGTGGGCTAAACTCCTTTAAGAAATCTTACTTGAAGTAGGTTTGTAGTAGTTGTTTCTAAGTTTATGGTGCAATCAACCTACCTACAAAATGAAAAGTTCAATATGATGATCCATGGATCCAATTTTGAAAATAATTTGCACTAGATGTTCCAAAAATGGTGCATTGATATTTATGACATGCTGCAAATCAAAATTATTAAACGAATTATGTTTTCAAGGAAGAGTGAAGAGTTGGGCATGGGTGCAACATGCAGTGATTTTTTAGATTGATTAATGTACTCCATTTTGATCACTATCTTCTATTTGAATAATAATATTGACTGATTTGGGAGTTGGCCTAGAAAAATTATATATTATTTGCTTCAACTATTTGATGGTTTTGGGGGTAAAATGAAGAGTTTATAATTAATGGAACGGGTGGATTTAATGATTTGCACCACCAAGTTTGAATTTTCAATATTTTTAAGCTTTATAGAAATATAGTAGAATGACAAAATGTTAATACCAAAATTCAAGATGGATGAGGGGTGGAGAGAGAGAGAGAGAGAGAGAGAGAGAGAGAGAGAGAGAGAGAGAGAGAGAGAGAGAGAGAGAGATGGTATCTTTTTAAGGATGAGATATTTATGAGATTGATTAGAGATTTCATCATAAATCGAAAGTGCAAATATTGTATAATTTAATTAGGGGCTTGGAAGAAGCATGGGGGTGGAACTTAGAATGGTCTTTATATAAACAATCATTTCAGTATGCCATTTCGATGCATTCAAGAAATTATACAAAGGATGCCCCCTCTATGTGTCAATGTACCTATTTTTTGGATGTGAAATATGTGACAGTGATTTTCACATTTATTAATATTGGATATATGAGAAATAGGACCATTTATCACTTGTTTAAAATCCAAAAAATAGGCACATAAATACCACGGAGCAATATGTCCCTTATATAATTTCTCGATGCATTTATAATATCATATTTTATTTGGGGCAAAAGTCACTAACCTCTAATAAGGTATGATAAAAATACAGGAACCTCCTAAGTCTTTTGTGGGGAGATTTGTGTCTTTTTGGCATATTGTAAGAGAAGTCTATAACATTTTTGAAACCTCAAGAAAGGTCAATCTTAGGGTAGGTTCCTATCTTTTTGCCAAACCTCAAAGGAGGCCAGTGTCTTTTACCCTTTGTTAATGATGGACTAGCCTCATGTGAATGTTTTGGCCAGCCTCATGTAAATGCTTTGCAGTAAATCTTTCATTTAAACTCTCATTCAAGAAATGAGTTACTTGTTTTCCCTTGCCTTGGTCAATGCGTTCATACTTCATAATAAATCTCTTATTCAAAATAGGTGCTTTTTTTTGTAACAAATTGAGAGTTCATTCTCTCATGGTATTAGAAGAAAGAAATTTAAAGAGTTGACATCATGGAGAGTTAATTTACATCCTTGATTTGAGGGAGAAATTTTTATTAGAGAGGGAGTTATAACCGAGTGTGTATAGAGGTGCTTTTGTGAGTCTTTGGAAAGTGTCAGGAAGTATAACATCTTAGATGCTCTTGTATTCTATCTCTTTACAATAGTGAAATTCTCTGTCATCTTTTCTCATGGATGTAAGCTATATGTAAGTCGAATCACATAAATTGTATCTATTCTCTTGTGTTTCTCCTTTATTATTCAATCTTTTTCCCAATTTTCATATTGTCCATCCAAACATATTTAGATCATCATTATACTACGTTTTGACTTTAGAATCTTTCATCAATATTGTATACAAGTAGGACTCTGGATTTACTTTTTTTTTTTTTTTTTGGTGGAACTTGCTTTCAGTCAATGCCAAAAGGGTCTCCATTTGAATTTAAAAGGGCGTGTGAATAGAAGATATGCAAAAAAACATATATATTAATGAAGAATTGTGTATTAATTCCCCTTTCCTGCTTAATTTTTCCAACAATCAATGTTACAAGCATTAATTTGAAATCAATCCATCAAATAATTACTGTTCTACAGTACAGTTGCCGATTAAGCTGGGAACTTTTACAATTCCTTATTTTGATAATTTGAGATATCTTCGCTGAGAGTACAAACCAAATCTGTGTGCCAGCAACCATGCAATAAGGTTTGTCGTTTGAAATGTTGCCAAACAATAAAAATGTTAAAAAAGCTTCTTAGTTTGTTTAGGGAGAGTAATGAAAAGAAAGAAAGAAGCAATATGCATCATGCATGGGTCAGACAAATTCAGTCTAAGCAAGAATAGTGCTGCTATGAGGTTGGCTCATCAGCCAACCATCCGAATCAATGTAGTCCAACCTGGTTAGCCTGTACAGCACGTCCGTGCTCAGCCTTGATAACCATTTTACGCGCCGTGAAGTGTCTGCTCCCAATCCCGTGCAGTTGTACTCAACAAAAGTCAATTGGTACCTGAAACATTTGCGCTAGAGGATTATCAAAACATTTTATATACTGTAATATTCGTTCGTGGTTTAGATAGCTTTTGTAATTTAATGAAAATAAATCCTCCCCTGTAAGTTCATTCAACCTTGACCATTTAACTATTTTTGAGAGAGAATTTAATGTTCGATTCAAAAAATTTTTTGGAAAAGCAACTCTGCCCGGATCCAATAAATCTTGATTCTATTTCAAGCATTGGATTTGGCATCAAATAAATATGCCTTTATATTTACTTCAAATTTTCCATATGTACACTAGCAACTCCATATATGCATGTACCCAAAGGCTTTATCAGTATATCAAATAAAGTAAAAGAAAATGCAGTCTTTTTTTTTTTTTAATATATATATATATATATACACACACACACACACACACAAAGAAAAAAAGAAATAAAAAAGTCAAACAAGGTAAGTTACCATTACTGTCGCCCTAACGAGCAATTCATTGTGGTAGATTTTGTCCATGAGTATATATGGCAACTAATTAATTATGCGGAGTATATTTTTATTAAAAAAAATTAGATAATTAATGAGTATATTTATGGAAAGAGAGTAAATATTGAATGCTAAAGCTGAATTAAAGGGTGGATGATTTAAATAAAGGATGGAGAATGGTCTTACTCTCGGGAAGAGGTGTACCAAGCATTCCATCCTTGAGGAACTATGATGTTGCTCATATAAGTACTGTAGAATATCACCCTGGCATATCCTCTCCATGGCCGTCCCAGGTACGTCAGCCCATTGCCCACCACTCTGCAGTTTTTGAAGACGAACCCGTTGCTTTGTTCCGGACTGCTTCTTCCCTGTGCTGTTATGTATCCTGGTACGCCAGGCCCTAAAGCTGCCGTTGTCACCGCTACGGTACATCCCTACAAAAAAGAAAAAAGAATAAAAAAAAAAAAAAAAACTTTCTTAAATAAGAACATTAATTAATAAAGACTAAAAGTCGCAAAAAAGTATTTTTCCAAGTCAACTACAACATTACATATGCTATTTAATGGGAGCTTCAATGAAAAAAATTTTAAAAATGGAAGAATGATTATTAAGGAGAAAGATTTATATATATATACGTACGTCATAAATGGATTGGCCGCTGCCAAAGATGAAATCGACAGCGCCGACGATGGTGCAGCTCTTGAAGTAATGCCTGCCTTCGAAATCCCACAAGGTGTCTTGCACCCCGAAGAAACTACAACGGTAGAATGAGGACTTGTCACCGGCAATCATAGCCGCCACCGCTGGCGCTCGTGGGTTACCGTTTTGTGACATCGGAAGGTTATATGAGTTCTGTTGCATGCCCATATATGTTCATCAAAAATAATAATAATAATAATAATATATATGTTGGGGGCGTGCATTACGTACCGTGAAGCTGATGCTTCTAGCAAAGACATTGTCAGCCCAGGAGGTGAAGGTGGGGCTCTGCGCTATAGAGTCGTGATCAGACCATACCACATTGGCTTTTCTCCTTCCCTCTCCCTTGAGGTAGATGAACCCTTTCTCCCTTGGGATCGACACCTTCTCTCTACATAAGTGCATATGTAGATCCGTTGTGGATGGATGAATATGATTAATTTGCAGTGCAATATATTTAGATGAAAGTAAAAATCTGAGCAGCAAATTAACATAGAACCACGCACGTACTTGTAAAGTCCGGACTTGACAAAGATACAAATCCAGCGAGAATTGCCCCAGGGAACAGCATCAATGGCAGCCTGGATGGTGGTGAAATTACCTCGGCCCGACTGGTCAACGACAATGGTGGGAATGCTGTAGCCTGGCATCCTCCCACCGACTGCAGCTTCAGTCGTCGCAAACCCCAAGAAAGCAACTACCAGTGCGCACATACGGAGCCATTGACACTGGAGAGACATATCTTCAACGCGTTTGCCTCGTATCAGATGAATTAAAAGTTAATACTCAGGGGGAAGGAGGAGTGCCTGTGCCATTTAAAGGAGTTGGCTATTGCGGGAAGGGAGGCATTATGATATTACCATCCTTCAAAAATTTATATTTATACCGACTGCTCATCACTAATTGTGAGACTGCCAGCCGTGGCACAACGAAAGGTCTCTATTCATGGAATGTAGCCTCACATAAATTGACGAACCTAATTAATTACTGATTCATGGAATGTATATTAGATAAGTTTTTTTTTTTTTCATTATTATTATTATTATTACTGAAATTCACGACCTAATTAATTACTGATTCATGGGATGTACATTATTATTATTATTATTATTATTATTATTATTATTATTATTATTATTATTATGCTTTAATTCAAGTTTCCTTGTTCTATTTTTTGAGTTTTGGATTCTCCCCCGCCCATGATGGATACCCCACATCCTAACTAAACCCCTATTGATTAAATGGTCATATGATCTATATATTGTCGACATTTAGTAATTTATCTCTCTGCCTTTTTTACCATTTGGTGTTTTGAATAAAAAAAAATGCATGATTAATTAATTAATTATATTTTTCTTCAATTAAAAAAATTCTTTAATGCAAAATACTTACATTACTTCTTTCAATCCATCAGTCTCTCATAACTTGATTTGATAATTTGATATCTTTTAAAGAAGAGCGAATATATATATATATATATATATATATATATATATATATATATATATATATGGCTCTTGAAAAGAACCCTATAGATTTCACCAATTAATTAATTAATTATTCTGATTTCAAATTTATCAACTTCTTATTTCTTATTTTAAATTTTAAATTTAAATTTAAAAAAAAACAAGAAATGATTGCATTTTATTGCGGCGCAAGGCCATTCATTTCACAAAATTTGAATCATGTGATGACTTTGTACATAGTAACAATTTGCAAATTTACAGCTGGTGACAAGTTCTTGGAGAAAAGAAAAAAAAAAAAAAAAAACACTATCTAGGTTATAGAGGATGGTTCCTCCATTTAGGATTCGGAAACCACATACACAAGATGAATATTAATGATTATTATTAGATCCACTAAGTGATGTACAACCTACATTGATTAGAAACCTACAACAAACTCTACCTCTCACTTGCGTACGTCCAAATGCTAACATGAAGTTTTCAATTTGTGAATTCTGTGCTCTACACGTAGAAACTATACTAGGCAAATTTTTTCGACATGCCTTAATAATGTCTCATGCATGCGTACTTCATATACATCCCAATCATTCTTTTATGGGATTTCTTTTGGCATTTAAGTCATTAAGCTCTATCTCATTCCTCTTTTGGAATTTCATAAGCATTCATATTGCACTAATTAGGGAAAGCCTTCAACCAATTAGAACTCCTTCACCTGTCACAATTCATTTGTTTAGAGATAGCATGGTTCTCCTTTAAGAATTGTCTCGTTCTAAAACACCAATACATTACTTGTGTTCAAAGCAAGCTCCTCTCCTCTTCCCTCCTTTTGAGAACCCCCTCAATAGTATACATCTACTTCATGTTTGGTATGCAGGAATGTAGTGAAATTCGGAGAAATGAAATTGAATTTATTACTTCATTTCATCTTATTCTCTATTTAATTATTTATTTATTTATTTATTTTTTTGTACCATTCTATTTCGCAAACCAAACATGACATTATTATGTTTTTAAAATAAATAAAAATTTACAGATACACATTGATTAATTGTCTCGACTTTACATTAATCATAATTTTATCATTGAAATTTAGTATGAAAGAATTTATTCCAATAAAATAATAATATTTATTATATTTATTGTAGCTAGTTGGATTGTCATAAAATTATAAATTATTTTCTTAATATAATATATTTACAACAACGCACGCACACAAACCTGACAAACACAAGAGAAGCACACACATGCATACATTCATTGTCCACTGCAAATCCACATTGATCCAAGTTATTCAAATTACTTGTCCATTGAAAATCCATATTGGATCCAAGTAATACAAATTAAAGAAGTTATATAGTTTATTTTTCATCACATATATCTTCAAATTTACGATATAAAATTTTCAAATTTTCATTATTAGAATATCCCCAAAGAGATATATATATGCAAAGAAAGGCTTCCTTTCAACCAAATAAATAAATAGATAAAACTTCCTTCTAAGAATCGCTAATAAAATATTCTTTCTCAAAAAATTATAATAATAATAATTATTATTATTATTTTATTTTATTTTATTTTATTTTTTAAAAGTAGAATAAATATTCATCAGGGTTTAATTTTATCATGACAAACATTTTGAGATTGTAATTAGAGGTGTATTCGAATCGAGTTGAATCGACATAATAAAATACTTGAACTCGATTCAACTTGAAAATGTTAAGATCGAAACTCGTTTCAAATTCTACTGAGTTCATAATTATTAAACTCAAACTTAACTCAGTTACAAGTACATAAAACTTGAGTTTGACTAAATTAAGCTCAACTTGGCCATAAATTAATATTAAATACATCTATAAATATATGTAGTGTACATATAATATGAAATGTATTTACAAAATATATATTATGACATATATGACATAAAAATAATAAAATCAAAAAAGCTCAATTAGGCTCGAAACTCGACTAGAGTAGCATTATTGAGTTTGAACTCGTCTCTTTAAAATACTTGGATAACTCGAACTTGACTTGAACTCGAGTAGAATTGAGTGGAATTGAGTTAAGGGATGAGTCGAGTCTAAGTAACTTGGGAGTAAGCTTGATTCACTTACACCTTTAATTGTAATACATCTGCATAGGAACATTTTTGTGCTCCAATAAAAAAATGACAATCATCCCATTAATTAACTAGTTCGCAAACCAATAGTAGACAATAAAAATATACTCGTTTCTCTTATTTTGTCGAGCTTGATCAAATTTAAGGCCTTTCAACATTTTATGACTACTAATTTTTTTTTTTTTTGATAATTCAAGGACTCTAGCCACCATTGCGTCACTTTGGACATTATGGTGTGGCACCAAACATGAAGGGTAAAAGCACCCATTGACGCACTCTTGGTAATTCACCGATATAATGCCTCAAGAGGGAATTGAATCCGTGACCTTGAGGTCACCAAAATCTCAAGTCGTTCTTACCACTTGAGCTGGACCAGTTGTGCTTGACTACTACAATTTTTATTTTCAACAGAGTAACATTCAGTAATACAGTAAGTAATTAAGCATTTCATCTATTAATTTTAGATATTCAAATCCAGGAGATGAGATGCGTAGATTAACTACCATATTTAGAGCATAACTAAATTTTCTTAGTAGAGACATGAACCTCGGTATAAATACATGATTATCAATAAACTTACATGCAAGCATGCGACATCCCATATTGTCTAGCCTGCACAATTTAGAGACCATAACTCCACCAAACTTATCTTGTGATTTTTATTTTTTGGAAATATTTGATGGTTAGAATTTGTAACTCTCATGTTGGAAATTTTGAGTTCAAATTAATCAAATTTTCATTTAATTTTTTCTTTATATCAAATATTATTTATAAAAAATTATTGAAACATAATTAAAAATTTTAAAAATCAAGTTTGCTGAACATGTTAAAAATTTTAATTTTTTGTTGAAGAGTAAACTTGGCGATGGGATAGTGGCAGCAAAACATGGTTGGCAACCCACCTCTGTTGAATTTGGGCAGGAGTCAGCCACCAACCTCACCAACCAGCCCACCATCGTTGATTATTCTGATTTAGAATTTGTTATAAATAGATGTATGTGTGTGTGTAATGAAGAGTGGTAGAGTGAGAGTGAATAACTAGTGAGTGAGAGGTTTTGAGATTTTTCCTCTGTAATATTATTTTTTTCATATTGAAATCAATTGAGTGCTATTCCTCACTGATTTTCAATCACAACCAGTGATTTAGTGAGTCCTCTCCACCCATCAGTGGTATTAGAGCGCCTAGGTTCGCTGAAATTCGCCAAATAGAGGCGAACAGAGGGAAATTCGAATTTTTTCTCAGATTTAGTTGCTCAAAATCCAAAAGTAAGCTTACCATTGTGCAATTCGCGTCAGAATTATTCCAACGGTGAAAACCGTGCTTTAAATGGAGTCTAGGAGCCCCCGCATGTGCTCCCACTCGTCGAGAGACGACACAACGTCTGCCATACGTGCTGCACGTGCCGTCAAGAACACTAACCACCGGCATCACGCGCCTGCACGTGTCTTCCTCGCCTGGCTAGTGATCCGACCCATAAACCCGATCAGCGACCCGGCCTAGCAACTAGAAACCCGGAACCTAACCCGCGATCTCGTCTCGACCCGGTTGATCAACCCGCGTCCAATCGCTGAAACGTGGCATGCCCACAAGCTGAGACGTGGCCCAAACGGTAATCTCCAATGCCATTTATCTATGTTAAATTAAACCGGTCCAGTTAAACCAGTTCATTATTTTTTGGCCGATTCAGTGATTTTTAGACCGGTTCTTTGCAACCCAAAATCGGTTCCTAAGGTATTTTGACCTTATGAACACATTGATGGCATCTAATTTCCCAAAATCAGTCCCTATATTTCTGTTTTTATAAATTAAATTCAATGGCAAATGGTCCTACCCAAGCGGTCATTTCAAAGTTGACCCGGGAGAATTATGACAACTAGTCTATTCAAATGAGAACGCTTATAGGTGCTTAGGATGTCATGGACATCATTGAAGATGGGTACAGAGAAAGCCCATCAAAAGAAACCGAAGCAACTATGTCCAATCCTCAAAGAACCACCTTGCGAGCCGATCGAAAGAAGGATTGCAAGGAAAAGTCCATAATCTACCAAGGCCTTGATGAGGTCACGTTCGAAATCATCGCCTCCGCCAAGACATCCAAAGAAGTTTGAGACTCTCTCCATTGAACACACAAAGGTGTAGACAAAGTGAAGAAGATTCATCTTCAAACATTGTGAGGTGATTTTGAATCTTTAAAAATGAAATCCACTAAATCTATTGCTGACTGCTATACATGAGTTATGGTAGTATCAAATCAATTACGAAGAAATGGAGAGACTCTCAATGACGAGAGAATTTGCGAGAAACTTTTGCAATCTTTGGATCCAAAATATGATTATATAGTTGTGACCATGGAAGAAACAAAATATTTGGAAATCATGTCTGTAGAAGAAGTGATGATAAAGCATTGGAACAAGCCCTTCAAACGAAGTTGTCCCTCACTATAGATAGATATGATAAAAGGGGGACGTCACAACGAGGAAGAAGACGAGATCAAGGATCTCATGGAATAAATTATGAAAAATTTGACTCTAGAGAAGGCAGAAGAGGTCCTATTAGAGATGTACGCAATCAACAGAACTATGTCCCACGAGGCAGAGGACAAGGAAGAAGAGGGGGATACAATAACCACTCGAATGTAGATAAGAGAAACGTTCAGTGCTACAACTGCCACAAGTACGGACACTACAACAATGAGTGCAGAGGTAATCCCCAAAATCACGAAGTAAATAAAAATGCTAACTTTGTAGAAAAGGAGAAAGCCGAAGGAGAATCGTTGATGCTGATGGCACACAGTTCAACCCACCAGGACCAAAATGTTTGGTACCTTGACTTTGGAGCCAACAATCACATGACTGGAAGAAAGAACCTGTTTAATGAACTTAATGAAAAAGTTCAGGGAGGGATATCATTTAGTGATCTCTTTTCGAGGAAAGGGAAATGTCCTAATCAAGAGGAAGGATAAAGACCATGCTTTTATCTCCAACGTGTACTATGTGCCAACCATGTAAACTAATATACTTAGTCTTGGATAGCTTGTGGAGAAAGGCTACCGAATTAGCCTTAAAGATAAGTAGATGGTGATAACAGACGCTCGAGGTAAGCTCGTTACTTGAGTACAAATGGCAAAGAATCGAATGTTTGTGCTCGCCATTCAACATGATACACCAAGGTGTTTGAGCCTTATCATCAAATACAAAGACTGGCTATGGCATCTAAGGTATGTACATTTGAATTTTGAAAGTTTAAAACAGTTGGGAAGCAAGAAGATGGTGAAAGGCTTACCTAACATCCACCACCCAAATATGATATGTGAAAGCTGTGTTCTGAGCAAGCAACACAGAATTAGATTTGGAAAGCAAGTTGACTATATATCTACCATGCCGCTCTAGCTAGTACACACATATGTGTGTGGTCCATTGAGACCATTTTCAAATGGACAAAACCAATACTTCCTCACCTTCATCGATGACAACAGTATGAAGACTTGGGTCTACTTCTTGAAAAGGAAGTCAGAGGTGTTCGACAAGTTCAAAGTGTTCAAATCTCTTGTAGAGAAACAGAGTGGCTATTGCATCAAGTTACTCCGATTAGACCAAGGAGGAGAGTATAAGGACAAAGATTTCCTAGAATTCCTTAGGCAACAAGGGATTCAAAAACAGTTCACACCGACCTACACTCCCCAGTTGAATGGTGTAGCTGAAAGGTCGCACAATCCTTAACATGACAAAGAGCATGTTAAAGGATAATAATGTGCCCAAGAGTTTTTGGGCAGAATCAGTGTCATGTGCAGTCTATCTACTCAACTGGTGTCCTACAAAGAGTCTTGATACAAAGACACCACATGAAGGCTGGAGTACTCACAAGCCAGTGTGAGTCATTTTAGAGTATTTGGCACCATAGCTTACGCCAAGATCTCAGAGGCAAGAAAGACAAAGTTGGAAGATAAAGGTGAAAAATATATCCTTGTTGGATATGACGATAGTACCATGGGATATCGACTCTACAATCCCATCAACAAGAAAATCATTTATAGTTGAGATGTCATTTTTGAAGAAAATGAATCCTGGAAATGGGACTAGGCTGAATCTTCCAAAGATGCGGAATTGATGCTTGAAGGAGAAGAACCCACACTGATAAGAGAAGTAGCTATCGAGTCACAAGTTCCTGAGCTGCAAACACCTCCATAGGGTTCACCAAAGAGGAATGAATCTCTATCACCAATTGAGCGTGAAATCTTAGACATGAGGCCTAAAGGAGCTATTAATCTAGCTGATCTGTATGAAACTACATATCCAATAGAAGAATATGTTACACTATATTGTCTATTGTTGACCAGTGACCTGGTTAGCTTTGAGGAAACTAACGAAGAAGACAAATGGAGAAAAGTAATGGATGAGGAGATTCAATCCATTGAAAAGAACAAGACTAGGAGTTAGCAAATCTTCCAAAGGGCCGCAAAACTATTGGTGTGAAATGGGTCTACAAGACCAATAAAAACGCTTAAGTAGAAGTTTAGAGATACAAAATAAGACTTGTCGTCAAAGACTACAAGCAGAAAGGAGGGATTGATTATGGAGAAATCTTTGCCCTAGTTGCCAGGCTTGAAACTGTTAGATTACTAATTTCACTATCAGTACAAAATGGATGGAAGATTTACCAGTTGGACATGAAATCAAAATTTCTAAACGGTTTTCTGGAAGAAGAGATCTATATTGATCAACCACCTGAATATGTGAAGAAAGGAAAAGAAGATAAAGTGTACAAACTGAACAAAACACTCTATGGCTTGAAGCAAGCACCTCGTGCGTGGAACATGAGGATTGATGACTACTTCCAAAAGAATGGATTTCAGAAGTGTCCCTATGAGCATGCGCTATACATGAAGATGGAGATAGACAGAAGCATGCCGATTGTCTGCCTATATGTTGATGATCTAATTTTCACCGGCAACAATCTAGAGATGTTTGCCGCTTTCAAGATGAGCATGGTCAAAGAATTCGAAATGACGGATATTGTCCAGATGGCTCATTTTCTTGACATAGAAGTCATCCAAAGTAAGAAGGGAATCTTCATCTCTCAGAGCCACTATGCAAAAGAAGTACTGAAAAAGTTTGTGATGGACAAATGCAACCCTGAGACAACTCCAGTTGAAACGGGATTGAAGTTGAGAAAGAATGAGTAAGAAGATGTTGACCCCATATATTTCAAGAGTCTGGTTGGAAGTTTAAGGTATTTGATGTGTACTAGACCAGACATACTCTATGGAGTTGGACTTGTTAGCAGGTACATGGAGACTCCTGACCAATCCCACTTGAATGTAGCGAAGAGAATACTCCACTATATCAAGGTTACCATCGCCGATGATATGTTTTATTCATCAAGAGGTGATTGTAAACTTATTAGCTATTCAGATAGTGATTGGGGAAGAGATCTTGATGAAATAAAAAGTATGACGGGATTCAAATTCTTCATAAGAGATACAACGTTTACATGGTCATCGAAGAAGCAACCCATTGTAACGTTTGTCATCATGTGAAGTTGAGTATGTTGTTGTTAGTTAAGCTATTTGTCATGGTATTTGGATCAGAAATGTCTGTAGTATCTAGGATTTCTTCAAGATAACCCCACAAAAGTCTACATCAACAATCGATCAGCGATTGCACTTGCGAAAAATCCAATTTACCATGAAATAAGAGAACATATTGATACTCAGTTTCATTTTATCGGGGAGCATGTCAAGAATAAAGAAGTGGAGTTGATATATCTTGCAGAACGTATGATCAGATTGCTGACATTTTCACGAAGCCACTCAGGCATGATATTTTTACAAGACTGAAGACAATGCTCAAAATGATAAAGTTAGGAGAGTCAAGTTTAAGGGGGGATGTTGAAGAGTAAACTTGGCGGTGGGGTAGTGGCAGCAAAACATGGCCGATAGCCCACCTCTATTGAATTTGGGTAGGAGTCGGCCACCAACCTCACCAACTAGCCCACCATCGTTGATTATTCTGATTTAGAATTTGCTATAAATAGATGTATGTGTGTGTGTATAATGAAGAGTGGTAAAGTGAGGGTGAATAATCAGTGAGCGAGAGGTTTTGAGATTTTTCCTTTATATTATATTTTTTTTCATATTTAAATCAATTGAGTGCAATTCCTCACTAAGTTTCAATCACAACCAGTGATTGAGTGAGTCCCCTCCACCCATCATTTTTCAAGTTGATTACTATATATATATTCACTTTCCATGATAAGTGCACCTGAAAATGTGAAATTCCTCACCCCCCCCCCTCCCCCGGCGCCCCCACACTCCTCTTTTTTTTAAAAAAAAAAAAAATCCTATAATTTCAGGGTTCATTTGAATCAAAGATTTTACTTGGAGAAATGAAAAGAAAGGAAAATAAGGAAGAAATTCAATTTCCCTTATATTTTTTATTAAATATTATATAAAAAATAAGAATTTATTTCAATATGAATAAGAATTAAAAAAAAAAAAGTATTAATGAGGTGAAAAGTCAAAATTTTGTTCACAAATTTGGTACATTTTTTATTTCCCATCTCACTTTCCTTAAAAACTAAACATAAAATTTTGAATTACTTAACATAAATGGAATCATAACGATTTTCAAGTTCTAAAACTACTAAAACAATGAATTCAATCAAATAGATTACTACCACTCTGAGTTAATGAACAATAGGTAGCTCTCAGATTCCCGAATTGTAAAAAATAAAAAATAAAAATGAACATATTAATCTTGTGAAGTCTTTTTTTTTTATTTACATTATGTGAAAATTTTATTAATTATTCTTTGGAAAATATACCATAGAAACAAATATTAAAAGAAGAAGAAGAAGAAGAAGGGGGTAGGGTAATGGAGGTAATTAATTAAATTGAGTTGCCTATTTCATGCAAATTGGAGACATAAACGATAGATTTTAGAAGTAAAATTTTGGTGTATTTCATTTAATATTTACAGATATTGCAATGTGCCATTAATTTTCCTTCCTAAAGGAAACTAAGTAGGTAATGCCATTATTCTTTTTCCAAATATATATTACCTGGATTTTCCTTTTAAACCCAACCTCATGCTCATGCTACTAAGCCATCTATATTAGGACTTTGACCCAAATTCTTTCATAAATATTATTAATTTACCAAATTCTAACTTTAAATTTAAAATTTTGTCCCAATTTGAATAAAATATAATATAAAATTATATTGACCTTGCTACTTTAAATTAGATTCTGATGAATTTGAATGAATTTTAATATATTTTTATGTTATGTCTTATCTAAATCCATGGTCTCTCGATAAGCATAGGGTGATTTTCTTTTAAATCTATATAAATTTAAATTTAAGACCATATCCTAAAATTCATGCTCTCAAATACTACCCTATATTTTAAATTTATTAATTTATAAATGCATATATTTTAAGTTTTTGTGAGGCTGGACAAGCGTGAAAAGAATTTTTCCTTGTGTTTGAAAGAGCATATTTTTGAAGTACTGGATTTAAATTTAGTGAGTTTAAACAAAATGTAACATAAAATTATATTGCATTTTTTTTTAAAAAAATCAAATGAATTTAAATTTAAAGTAAAAAATTCATGTTGTTAAACACTACTTTTAGAAATTAGTTCACTGAGCAAAAGGAAAAAAATATTAAAATTTAAAAGTCTAATTTGCTAGATACAAATTTTTTTTTTCCCTCATAATGTATGGATCCGACCCTCAAAATGAATGATCGAAGGAATGTTTGAAAATCAAAGTTTTTTTTTAATTTTAAAAAAAATATGATAAAATTGACACAATATTTTATTTCATTTATGTATATATGGACCTCTGATTGAGTCATTTAAAGTGTGTTTTGTTGAGGTAGTTAAGAATTTTATAATTTGATTCACTTTGATAGTTATCACATATCATGTATGGAAAGAATTGACTAACCATTTAAGAGATTAATGTATTCTTATAATAGGGGAAAAATAAATAGGGCAAAGGACACTCTGGTCTCTTTATTGATTTGTCACTTTTAGTTCGTGAAGGGCCAACTAGCTATATATATATATATATATATCAAGTAATGGCTAAGGACAGCCCCCACGACATGGTGCGGTGGAAAGGCATTAGCAAGTAAGAAGGAGTATCGGGGGTTCATTTTCAGGTCGATACACTCAAGGAGCCAGCAGTACCTATGGATGGTGAGAGTTTACTCTGTGAGCCAGTGGGGACCGTGGATGGTAAGAGTTCGCTCTGTGAGCCAGCAGGGACCCTAGATGGTGAGAGTTCTCTGTGAACCAGCAGAGACCGTGAATGGTAATGGAGATGTGTCGTGGGTGTCGAGTTGACCAAACGTCCAACTGATGCACAGAAGTCATGTCCGCATCTAAACTTTACCCTGATTAGCGAGACCTGGGGGGTGGAGGACGCTGATCCATAGGCTTAGTGCCACACTAGGGGGTCTGAAGGACTCATTGGTGGCTGGAGTTCCTATGCAATTAAAAAAAAAAAGAAAAGTAATGGCTAAGGACATCTTGGTCATTCCGTTCTCATAACAAAGTAGGCTAATGGTGTCTAACAAGTCATAGCCAACAAAACAAACATACCCCTAATCAATACCATTTTAAATGTGATTTAAGAAAAAGTTGTCTGTTCAATAAAGAGGTAAGGACTTGGTTTGTGAGTTAGAATTGAATTAGCAATTCTACAATTAGATTGATTTATGAATTGCTTATTTGTTAAATAATGTTAAGTAGGATAAGAATTGCATCTAGTAATGAGCATGCCATATTACTATGAATTCAAGGGAAATGATCCGCCAACCTTCAAAATCAAGATTGATCAATTCAATCATTCTTTCTACTACTAACCCCTTATTTGGTTTACGGTATTACCCCTTGAACGAAATTAAATTTGAAAAATGAAATCATATTCCTATATTTGATTTGTGGAAATAAGGTCGGAATCGCCTATCAAAATAAATAAGATTCCTACGAACAATAAACTCATGATTACAATTCAAATATGGATTTGAATCCATCTTCATTCCATGGAATCAAAACTATTTTATAATAAAAATATAATAATAATACTAATAATAATAATAATAGAAATATTTATTATTATAATAAATATACAATTACAACTAATAATAAAAATAATAATAATAATAACAAAAACAACAACAACAACAACAACAATATTGATAATAAAAGAAGGCTAAAATTCTAATAATTATTATTTTAAGGATAATAACTATTATAAAAATAATAAAAACTTACAACAATTACAATACTAACATCATTTATTGTTATAAAAATTATAACAATAACAAGAACAATATTAGTAATAAAAAAGGCCAAGATACTAATATAAATTATTTTAAGGTTAACAATTGTTTTAAAAATAAAAAAAATAGTTAGTAACAACTAATAATAATTACAATGATGATAATTAATAGCCCCCACAACATGGTGCTGTGAAAAGACATTAGCAAGTAAGGAGTATCAAAGGTTCAATTGCAGGTAGATACACTCACAAAGCTAGCGGTACCTGTGGATGGTGAGAGTTTACTCTGTGAGCCAGCCGGGACCATGGATGGTGAGAGTTCGTTCTGTAATTCAGCAGAGACCGTAGATGGTGAGAGTTCTCTGTGAGCTAGTGGGGACCGTGGATGGTAATGGAGATGTGTCCCGGGAGTTGGGTTGGCCAAATGTCCAACTGATGCACAGAAGTTGTATCTGCATCTAGATTTTACCCTAGTCAGCGAGACCTGGGGGTAGAAGATGCTGATCCGTAAGTTTGGTGTCGCACCAAGGGGTCCAAAGGACTCGTTGGTGGTTAGAGTTCCTATGTAAATTAAAAAAAAAAAACAAAAAACATGATGATAATTTATACTATAAAAATAACAATAACAACAAGAACAATAATAATAGGTCAATAGTAGTCTAAGAAACACAATAATAATAATAATAATAATAATAATAATAATAATAATAATAATAAATTTAAGGATAACAATTAAATACTAAAAAATAATAATAACAAAAATAATAAGTAATAATCACTATTAGAAAAAAATAATAACAAGAATTAGAAAAAAAGCAAGAAAAATAGAGAAAAAATAATAATATTCATTATCATTTTAAGAATAATAATTATATTAAAATAATAAAAATAATAATAACTAAAACTTATTACAATAACAACGACAATTACTATTATAGAAATAATAATAATAACAAGAACAAGGATAATAATCATAAAGGAAAAAGTAATAATTATTCTCATTTTAAGGATAATAATTGTCATAAAAAATAATAATAAAAATAGTAAAAAATGATAACAACACTAGTACTAATGACTATAATAAAATAAATATTGTAATAATAATTAAATTAAAATTTTTGTAGTAGGGATTTTTTTTAAAAAAAAAAAAAAACTTATTTTTCATCACATTGTATAAGCTATTAAACAATACCAAATATTGGAAAGAAATTGATATTAAGATTCCTACATTCATTTCGTATTATTATCCAAATAGAATAATGAAAATCAACTTCATTCCTACCCTAATTTCATTCTCTTTTGTTTTTAATTCAATTTCATTCTACAAATCAAAACGGGAGTAATATCATTTTTTGACTTCAATGTTATGGTTTGGTTCACAACATCGTATTATCCTCTAGCATTGTGATTCTCAAGAATCATGTGATTCTAATCGTGATACTTAAGTATTTTTTCAATTTTATATTATTTAAAGAATTATAAAAAATTTAACTTATTTTTAAAATTTTCAATATTTGTATTAAAAAGGTAGAAAATAAATAATTTATTTAAATGCACAAAATAATGTTTATTTTTAAAATTATAAAATAATTACAAAAAATATAACTTATTTTCTAATTTTTTAAAAATTTTATATGAGGTAATATTTTGGAATCATGAATTTTGAGATTTCAATTTAAATTTTTCTAAATTTAGAAACACATTCTATATATAATCCTCACAAATTAAAGTTTAAGATTCTAATCCTATATTCTCATATGTAAAGTAAGAGTTGAAAACTTAGAAAAATAATGAGGTGGCATATTTCTAATTATTTGAAAAGTTATAAATAAAAAATAAAACTAATTTTTTTTTTCAAAAAAAATAGTGTCAAAATTATTCATTTTTATTCATTTTTTATTTTATAAAAAATTAATTGATTTAGCTAATTTGTTGAAAAACTAAAATAAAATATAAAATATTTTTTTTGAAACTAAACAAGCGTTCATCATTCATATATTCCTTGGTGTCACAACGTCCTAGAGAAACCGGAATGGCGAGGGGTAATAATATTGAAAACTCGATGGAGTTACCACTAACCTGTTATTTTCCTAAGTACAGTTAATTCACATATTTAGTACTCGTTTATAGATCTCTAGACTAATCGTAAGACTAAGGAACCGGTAGTTTCGATCTACTTTTACCAACGTTTAGATCGGGACTACAGTTATGCAAGGGGAAGGTTATATTGCAATTTTTTTATAAAAAAAAATTCACATAAATTTAAATTTAAGGTCAAAAATTCATGTTAAATACTATGTTTAGAAATTAGTTCATTGAGAAAAATTAAAAAAAAATTAAATTTAAAAGTCTAAATGCAATATACAATTTTTTTTCCTCATAATATATGGATCAGACCCTCAAAATGAATGATTTGAAAGGAATGTCTGAAAATAAAGTTAAATTACACAATATTTTTATTTAATTTATGTATGGACTTCGGTTGGGTCATTTAAAGTGCGTTTTGTTGAGGTAGTTAAGAATTTTATGATTTAATTGACTTTGATAGTTTCACATATCATGTTTGGAAATGATTGACTAACCATTTAAGAGATTTAGGTATTTTTATAATATGGAAAAAAAAAACGGGGTAAAGGACAGTTTGATCTCTTTATTTTTTTTATTTTTTATTTTTATATAGGAACTTCAGTCACCACAAACCTTTCGGAACCCCTAGTGCAGTACCAAACCTACGGATTAGCGTCCTCCTCTTAGGTCTCGTTGATAAGGTAAAGTCCGGAATGCGGACACGGCTTCGGTGCATCAGTTGGACGTTCGGCCACCTCGACCCCCGAGACACATCTCCATTACCATCCACGGTTCCCACTGGCTCACAGAGAACTCTCACCATCCATGGTTCCCACTGGCTCACAAAGCAAACTCTCACCATCCATGGTCTCCGTTGGCTCACAGAGTAAATTCTCACCATCCACAAGTACCGCTGGTTCCGTGAGTGTATCTCTTTGGAATTGAATCCGATGCTCCTTCTTACGTGCTAATACCTTTCCACCACGCCATGCCCGTGGGGGCCAATCTGATCTCTTTATTGCTTTGCCACTTTAAGTCCATGAAGGACCAGCTAGCTATATATCAAGTAATGACTAAGGTCTTCTCAGTCAGTCTTCTCTCACACTTTTTTCATAACAAAGTAGGCTAATGGTGTCGAACTTGTCGTAGCCACCAAAACAAACATACCCCTAATTAATACCATTTAAATACGAATTTAAAAAAAGTTGAGTCCATTCAATAAAGAGGTATGGATTTGGTTTGTGAGTTAGAATTGAATTAGTGATTCTATGGTTAGACTGATTTATGAACTACTTATTTGTTAAATAATGTTAAGTAAGATAAGAATCGTATATGGTAAGGAGCATGCCATAATACAATGACTTCAAGAGAAATAATCCACTAACCCTCAAAGTCAAGATTGATCAATTCAATCCCTCTCTCTAATTATAACCTCTTATTTCATTTATGAAATTACCTCTAGAATAAAATCAAATTTCAAAAATAAAATCATATTCGTGCATTTTGATTTGTGAAAATAAGGTCGGAATTGCCAATCAAAATTAATAAGATTTCTGCAAACAATAGAATCATGATTACAATCCAAATATGGACTTGAATCCATCTTCATTCCATGGAATCAAAAAGTATTTTATAATAAAAATATTACAAAGTGAAAAGAATAATAATATAAATATTTATTATTATAACTAATATAATTAAAATAATAATAATAATAACAACAACAAGAAGAAGAATGACATCGATAATAAAAAGGCCAAAATACTAACAATTATTATTTTAAGGATAATAACTATCATAAAAATTATAAAAACTAATAATAATTACAATAACAACAATATTTATTATTACAAAAATTATATCAATAACAAAAACAATATTAGTAAGAAAAAAGGCCAAGATAGTAATAAAAAATATTTTAAGGTTAAAAATAATAATAAAATAATAGTAACAACAAATAATAATTAAAATGATGATAAATATTAGCCCCCGCGACATGGAGTGGTGGAAAGATATCAGCACGTAAAAAAAAGCATCGAGAGTTCAATTTCAGGTAGATACACTCACGGCGCCAATGGTACTGTTGATGGTGAGAGTTTATTTTGTGAGCTAGCGGGAACCGTGGATGATGAGAGTTCGCTATGTGAGCCAGTGTGGATCATAAATGGTGAAAGTTCTCTGTGAGCCAGCGGGGATTGTGAATGGTAATGGAGGATTGTCCTGGAGGTCTGGTTGGTCAAACGTCCAACTGATGCACAGAAGCCGTGTCCGTATCCGGACTTTACCCTGATTAGCGGGACCTGGGGGCGGAAGACGCTGATCCGTAGATTTGGTGCTGCACCAAGGGGTCTGAAGTGCTCATTGGTGGTTGAAGTTCCTATGTAATAAAAAAAAATGATGATAATTATTACTATAAAAATAACAAGATCAATAATAATAGAGTAATAGTAATCAAAGCTACACAATAATAATTATTAATTTAAAGATAACTATTAAATAATAAAAATTAATAACAACAACAATAATAAGTAATAATCAATATTAGAAAAATAATAATAATAAGAATTAAACAAAAACAAGAAATAATAATATTAATTATTAAAATAATAAAACTAATAATAACTAACAATAATTCCAATAATAGTAATATTTATTGCTATAAAAATAACAATAACAAGAATAATGGAGAAAATAATAATAATAATCATTAATATTTTAAGACTAATGATTATTTTAAAATAATAAAAAATAATAATGACTAAAAATTATTACGATAACAATGACATTTACTATTATAGAAATAATAATAATAACAAGAACAAGGATAATAATCATAAATGAAAAAAGTAATAATTATCCCATTTTAAGGATAATAATTGCTATAAAATAAGAAATAATAATAATAATAAAAATAATAGCAACACTAATACTAATAACCATTATAAAATAAAAATAAAATAATAATTAAATTAAAATTTTAGTATTAAGGGTATTTATAAAAAATGACTTATTTTTCATCACATTATATATGCTATTAAAGAATATCAAATGTTGGAAAGAAATTGATATTGAGATTCCTACACTCATTTCATATTATTAACTAAATAGAATAATTACATTGAAAAATCAACTCCATTCCTACCTTAATTTCATTCTAATTCTTTTTTTTTTTTCGCTTCAATTTCATTCCACAAGTCAAACAGGGAGCAAGTCCCTTTCCAACATATTTTGTTTGCAGCAAAATATCCTTTCACAATATTGTATTGTCCTCTAATATTGTGATTCAGCAGTTTGCATATTGTTATTCTGATGATTGATAAGTAATTCCACCATTTTATCCTTCACACGCTGTATGCAAATAAAGAAATCACACTTTATTTGCACTTGGCAATCTAATTATCAGCTTAAATTTTGCACTGTTAAGACATTTCATTTGTAAGGTCTGTCTAGCTTTAGTTTTTTTTTTTTTTGAATTTTTTAAAGAATTATAAAAATTTTAGCTTATTTTTAAAATTTTCAATTTTTTTTATTTAAAAGATAGAAAATAAATAATTTTGTTTAAAACACAAAATAATTTTTATTTTCAAAATTATAAAATAATTACAAAAAAGATAATTTATTTTCTATTTTTTTTAAAAAAGTATATATATTAGGTAATGTTTTGAAATTATAAATTTTGAGACTTTAATTTGGATTTATGTAGATTTAGAAAAAATCTACGCCCGTCAAGCAGTGGACCCCCGCCCTTAGCCTTACCCTACCTCCCTCACTAAGACTTCTATATTAGGACTCTGATCCAAATTATTTCATAAATATTACTTTACCAAATTCAAACTTTAAATTTAAAATTTTGTCCCAATTTGAATAAAATATAATACAAAATTATATTGACTCTATTTTTGGAAGTATAGATTTTGTACTTTAAATTTAGATTCCAATGGATTTTAACGAATTTTAATACATTTTTATGTTACGTTTTATCTAAATTCAAGGTATCTCTACAAGCATAGGGTGAGCTTCTTTTAAATTTATAAAAATTTAAATTTGAGACGCTAAAATTTATGCTTTCAAATACTACCCTACATTTTGAATTTATTTATAAAGGCATGTGTTTTAAGTTTTTGCAAGGCTAGACAAGCATGAAAAGAATTTTTCTTTATGTTTGAAAGTGTAAATTTTAAGTACTGGATTTAAATTTAGTGAGTTTATACAAATTGTAACGCAACATTCTATTGCATTTTTAAAAAAATTGTACATAATTTTAAATTTAAGTTAAAAAATTCATGTTGTAAACACTACTTTTAGAAATTAGTTCTATTGAGATATGGATCGAATAAATAAGATGCATAGCGGAATAAATACAACAAGTAAATGAAACACAACTAGATCAAGAATAACAACAACATTTACGTGGTTCAGTAAAGCCTACATCCACAGAAACAATGACAGATAAATTTCACTATGGAAATCACAAAGTACACAATACACTTCTGAAATGATCACTCTCTCTATCAATATATGTCCAGAATGACATATATAATAGTCCCAATCACCCCAACGTTCAAATTCAAAATTCAAAAAAGCTGCTTGCAGCCTAGAACTTCTCATCGACGAGAATAGAGGATTCATCGACGAGACCAAGAAGAACACTCATCGACAAATCATTCCACTCGTTGATGATCCCATTTTTCTACTCTCGGTATCTCAAAAACTTTGAACTTTTGGGCCTCTCAAGATCTTCTCGTCCACGAGCACAGGACACTCATTGACGAGTCCTTGTTGTCTCCTCATCCACGATCACAGAACACTTGTCGACGAACCCCCATTGTACTGCCCCTTCATGTTTTTCTTTCTTCTTTATTTATGAAATCTAAAGTATAAGAGCCACACAATAAACAACAATCTCCACTTTGGCGATTATACGCCCCTTAGGAGAATCCTGAAAAACATGTCTGACTGCTCCACCTTGGACTTGAAACACTTGGTTGGGTTATGTCTCCCTTCTATCACTTGGAGACATGGAGTAAGTCTAAGCAATACTTGAACTTCTTAGAAGTAACTGATTTTTTCAAAAAATCCGTTGCAATTTCAAACGTGTGAACTTTCTCCAACACAAGCTCACCCGAAGCAATCAATTCCCGAACTCTGTGGAACCTCACATTAATGTGCTTGGTTGTAGCATGGTATATCTGATTCTTCGCCAAGTAAACGGTACTTTGACTATCACAATGCAGCACCAGTCCATCTTGCTGTAACCTCGTCTCTCTAACTAAACCAATAAGCCATAAGGCTTCCTTTGCAGCTTTGGCAACTGCCATATATTCCGCCTCATTCGTGGATAATGCTACCAGAGACTGTACCATGGATCTCCAACACACCGGTCCTCCTATAAGGGTAAACACATATCCTGTTGTAGACCTTCTGTCATCCATATCTCCAGCATAATCAGCATCAACAAACCCCATAACTAAAGGACAACCTTATTGCTTGCCGAACATGATGTCATATCCTGATGTCCCCCGTAAGTATCTAAGTATCCATTTCACGGTTTCCTAATGCTGCCTTCTTAGATTAGAAAGAAACTTACTTACAATGCTCACCACATGAGCCAAATCTGGTCTCGTACACACCATGACATATATCAAACTCCCCACAGCACTAGCATAGGGGACCTTTGACATGTCTCAGATTTCCTCATCCATACTTAGGCAATCTACAGTAGACAACTTGAAATGATTCACCAGAGGTGTACACACCAGTCTTACATCAGTCATGCTAAACCTTTCCAACACCTTCTGTACATAACAGCCCTGAGATAACCATAACCTCCCTGTAGTTCTGTCACGGCGAACTTCATCCCAAGTATTTTCTTAGCTAAGGCAAGATCCTTTGTGTCCAATTTCTTATACAACATGTACTTTAACTAATTCATCTCAATTAAATCCTTTACAGCTATCAACATGTCATCGCATACAATTACAAGAAAATTAGAGAACCATCATCAAGCTTGTTCACATATACGCAACGCCCCGAACCCTTAAACCCAGTCCGATGCATTATTCCTGAAAATCCTGAAAATCCATAAACTGATAAATACATTCGCAGTGAAAAACATAACTATGATCCTTAATCATAAAAAATAAATACTAGAGTTTACTAATTCTATCCATAGTCCATAATAACCATTTACCACCTCTATTCCCATATATACTCATTTCTAAAAAAATATTCAGTATTCTCAACACCAGTATGTTCCACAACCATCCATAAATTCCAGAAAACTTTAAAACATAAAATGTAAAACATAACTTATTTACATTCTACATATCATCAAAAATATTTATACCCTTTTCTTTATCTAGAACACCAAAAATACTATCAACTTCGAGCTTCTCTAAGCTCGTTTACGTGGTGGTCCTAAAAAGATAAATTTGTAATCGGGTGAGACACATCTTAGTAAGATAAAGAAATGATCTATATATTAAAACAGCGTGTGATCAACATGAGATTATAATCAACATTTTAATATCATTTGAAAAATCATTAACATATATTCTAAAATCATTTTCTAAACCCTATCAAACACAAGCAAATATTTACCTATAAGACTACCCAAGGATAGGGGTGATTACCCACCCATACAAGTAGCACCCGTTTGCTTTGATACATTAGGCAACCTGAAGGTCACAACTGAAGCATACCAAAGCACTCACCTTACTCAATAAGCTCTCAAGTGACAGATTAATCTTGTACTCACACAGTTCATACAAAGGTTTACTAGTGAAGGACCCCAAGAATAAGGAAATCTAATCGCCCATACAAGTAGTTTCCCTCTATCCTAGTGCGTTATGCAACCTACTGCTACATCTGATACTACCAGTGCACTCACCTTTCTCAGCAAGCCCTCAGGCGAAGAGTTTGTCCTGCCCTAAAGTAAAATGTTCTACTAGCATAAATACCTAATAATACTATAATACATCATTCTGTTTGTCGTTATTCAAACATCCATAATTGTTCATATTCATAACTTTAGCATTTCTTGGCATTTCACTTTACGTAACCTTTAACATTTTACATTGTTCACATTTCATATTTCATGTCCATTTCATTAACATTTTCATTTCATTCATTTTCATTTCATTCATTCATACTATAGCTCCTTTTAGCTGTACATCAGTTAGTCCACATAGATATGCCTTAGAATCTGCTAACACAGCTCCTTTTAGTTGTCATTAATTAGTCTGCAGCTCCTTTTAGCTATCATTGCATACATGGTTGCATTATCAAACACAAGCAACATGGTCCGTATAACATTTCATTATCAATGCATTTCTTACATAGCCTGCATCTCATATATATAACATACATCTACACCGCATTACCATCTGCTTATGCCACATAATTTTAGCAATAAAATCCATATATTGCTTGTAAAATAAGTCAACCATCATTTAACATTTATATATTGAAAATACCTTTCATTTCTTACATAATTATCTTGAAAATATATTCAACTTTCATCAATTCATTTTCATATGTACATAGGTAAATAAGCAGCCCTAAGCGCAGAAAACATAATTTACATGATTAACATTTTATACCCAAACTGATGTCTGTAATGCTCACCCGGTCCCTGGTTCAAAAATCCTAGTTTAATTAAATAAACCCCAAATAATCTACTATTTCTACATTTTCTCAACTTAATAACCTTTTAAAAACCCAAAATTGAGAATCCAGACCTTTACCTCAACTTAGGAGCGTTTCCCAAAAAGCCCAGTTTAGGAAACTGATCCGCTAGATATATAGAGAATCTTCCCTAGAACACCGTAGCAACCTCCAATCGTCGATTTGAGCTGAATCCGGGCCGAAAAACTAGAGAGAAGGGAGAGAAGACGACTTAGAGAGAGAAAATTGATGGAAAATTGATTTCCTTCGCATGGAAGTAACCCTGGTTCAATTTATATATGTTGCTGCCACATGGATTCGTCGACGAGAAGGCAGGGTTCGTTGACAACCCACTGAAGGGTCTTTCAATGAGAGAATGTGTTTGTCGACAAAATTCAAAGTGCAGTTACTCTCTCGGGATTTTGTTCATAGACAAAAGAAGGATCCAAGCACAACAACAACAACTAGAGTGCCACTAGGCTTGATTCACCAAAGCCTTTGACCGCAAGGTTCGTCTGCGATCATTCCAAGTTGGAGACTTAGTCCTCGCGGTACGACGACCTATCAATATGAAACACCGGCCTAGCTATAAGCTCACTTCCAAATGGGATGGTCCATACTTGATAAAATAAACCTACACAAACAATGCTTACATGCTACTCGACCATGAAGGCATTGGCATTGGCCCAATAAACGGCACGTTCTTGAAGCGTTACTACACATGAGGCTTCATTTTATGTCCTAAGCACTCCTAGCCCACAAGAGTATAAACTGTGAATGGCCAAAAAAAAAAAAAGTGGCAGGTAAGGTAAGGAGGAATAATTTAGAGCAGTCAACTGCTGCTCTGTCAATTTTTCGACACCAGCAACTACTCCTTCTCAACCTTGTCGACACTGGCTATCCACAATGTCAAAGTTAAGCAGCCTACCAACATTTATTTTTGATTGGTCTTGCTATAAAAGAGGTGCGTATGGAAAAAGAAGCAAGCCACTCAGACTCATTCTTCCTAGCCATCCTACTTGATAATCTCCTTCTTTCTTCCATTAGCCTGGGTGACTTTCACCACAAAATGAGGTCAAATCACCCAATGGCACAAACTAAAGGGAGGAACACAAGTTCATCAACCCCTACATAGGCACCTTAAAGGGAACAACCGAAGATCCTAGAGGCGGCATTTTACTACAAAGGGGAACTTCCTTCCCTGGAGCTAGTCTACTTGCTCACAACAGAGCTTCAACAATATTGCCCGGTCAAACCACAGGATGTACGCATCTAGTTTGAAGATTGACGAAATCGCAAAAAGGGTCTTGTCGAGGGGACTGCTAGCCAAACCCCACTAACCATTGATTTCACTCCTGCTACCACTACTCCACTAACCCTTGATCTCACCACTTCCACTGTTGCTACATCAAGTAATGCTTGCACCACTACCTCAACCACTCCTCCTCTTACCACCGCTCTCATCATCAATGCTCCAGAAGTAGAGCTTACCACCTTCATTGCTCCGATAGGCTCTAGTGTATATAATGCTCGGCCGCAGTCACTGCGAACAGGGTTTATGGCGATTTTGGCATGCACTACTATTTTTAGCACATTCGTTTTGCACTAGGTCAAACGTACTGGCATCCAAGGGGCAACTCATTACTAGGAGGGATGGCCTCTAGTCATTTTGAACATCCTAACCCCTGGCCACCAAGAAGAGAAGGAAACTCTTATTCTCATGCCGCAGAAGGAGGTATTCTTCAACTTTTCTTGGCTTATGCCGGTGACATCACCAGAGGTCATCGCTGTTGGACGAGATCCAGAGCAAGTAGAAGTGAAGCTACGAGCACTCTAACCGATGCTGGCATTAACCAAAGCCTCAGACTCCCCCCCCCCCACATCCGTTAGACAGAGACATGAAGGATTTGATTTGTCTCAATTTATCTAAAAGGATGTAAAAAAAATAAAAAAAACAAAAAAAAATTACTCTAGCAGTAAAAAGATGGTAGCCTCATAGGTGGATACTCATTGACTATGTCTCACTTACCCCCAAAGTAAATTTAGGGTATGAGACCACTTGGTCGAAGCGCCGCGGGGGGGGGGGGGGAGGGGGAGCCAAAAACTCAAACCTGTGACCTCTTAGAGGCATAACAGGCTCCTTGTCGCTAGGCCAACAGCCCAAGTGGTGACCAAAGAAGGAGATTAATTACATTTAAAGCACAAGTGATGGAGAGACAGACAATGGCCGTGAATTCTTCTTAATAGCGCATGATCCTAGCATCTCGAGAACCAACCTCTCTCAAAGACTCCATGAGCAGAGAAATCCGCTACGAGTTTTGCCTTCGGCCAGTCAAGATTGTCAACAAGGATTAACAAATTTGCATAACTTCAAGACTTGGTTCGAATCGAATCACAAGTTACGCGCCACACCAAGACTTGAAGTGGGGGCATTTGAAAACACTTAAATTTTGAAAAGAAAAAAAAAATGGAAGAAAAGAAAGAATATATATATATATATATATATATGTATGTATGTATGTATGTATATGTATACACTTTGTAGGAATACAAGTGATAAAAATACATATGTATAAAAATATGCCCTTTAGGCATACAAAAAATACAAAGATACAAAATTCAAGGAAAATCACACTCGACGTCGGATCTGCAACTTTCGTCAAAAGCATCGTCGCCGAAGTTGAGAAAGTCGTCACCAAAATTGAAATTTTCCAGATCTGCAACTTTCATCAAAAGCACCGCCACTGAAGTTGAGAAAGTCATACCCAAAATTGAAAATTCACCGGATCTACAACTTTTGTCAAAAGCACCGCCACCGAAGTTGAAAAAGTCATTGCTAAAATTGAAAATTCGTCGGATCTGTGACTACAGCGAGATCATATCTCACCTATAAATACTCAGGCCTCTTGCCAAGCCAAGGTATCATCACAACACACAATGAGCAAAAAAAAAAAAAACTAACAAAAAATCAAGCATAAAAAAAAGGTGAGAGAGATAAGAAGAAGTAGAAGGCAAGAAGAAGAAAAAGAAGAAAAATTCTTGTCTAGAAGAACGGTTGTCTCTCCGGATTGCTTGAAGCAGAGTAAGAAAGAAAAAAAAAATAAAGAGTTTCTCTCTCTCTCTCTCTCTCTCTCTCTCTCTCTCTCTCTCTCTCTCTCTCTCTCTCTCTCTGCCCTACTAAAAAAAAGGGGAGTTCAAAGTCAAAAAATAAAAAATGAAAAGAAAAGAAAAGGGAATCAATCATCTCTCCCTCCCATCATCTCACTTTTTCTTTTTATTCCATCTCTCTCCACTATCCCACACTTGTCCATTATTCTCCCTATACACCAATCACTTTGCTAAGTGTTGACTTTATGGGTTGCACCCGGTTTTGATTATGACAAATACTCTTAGTATTTAATGTCTGTCAAGTTAGTGTGCAGGTTCACAATAACAAGATCATTTGATGGCACATGAAGACTTGAAGACTGAAGACCCTGAAGACTATCTTCTTATTATAATTTATATTATTTGGGTCTGTAATAGTAGTATAGGGTAAAGGTCTGTAATAATCTGCATTGCATGCATGTAGGAACTTATAAGCTCAAGACCTTAAAAAGACCTTAAGGATCACCTTCGGTCGACCTTCACGCCAGGTTTTTTGGCATATTTAAAAGGCCTTAGAAAGACCCTAGGTCACAGCACATATACACAAATAAGTCCCCATCATCACTTATTATATCATGGGAATTAAATTGGCTAAAAATGAACTTAAACTGAAAAACTTGAGAGAGGTCGGGCAACCGAACCCCAGGTGTTCAAAACACCTCGGGCGCCCGAACCATTGGGATGTCAACAGTTTGACCACGTTTCGGGCGACCGAACCTGTAATGAACGTATCTCCCTAGGGCGACCGGACCATGTCAGAATACTTTTCACCAATTCGGCCTGCCAAACCTTTGTGTTCAAAAACACCTCGGGCGACCAAACTTGCTGGTTCGGTTAACTAAACTTAGCAACAGGCACCCGAACCGCACGCCAAAGGCTACTGACTTTGATTCAACCACCTGAGCATAACTTCGGGCACCCGAACCCTTTTAAAATTATTTTGTGACTGAGTCTGTTTGGGCACCCAAACCTCAGGCCAAGCTCTCGAACCTCGTGGGTTAAAATATTTTTACTAATTATTTTAAAGAGGTAAATGGGGTTAATTTTTGTAAACCTATTTTAAACTTTTTTAATTATTCCCATTGGGTCCCCAACGGTCAAAAATCCTTCCTTGCCTATAAATACCTATTCATTTGTCATAATTAGCGGGGATTAGCAAATTTGATTAGGGCAAAATTCTCTCAAAATCCAAAACCCTATTTTAGCTTATACTACTCCAAAAACACCCATACACTTCATTTTCTTAGATCTTTCAAGTGTTGTGAGTATTTCTAAAGTGCTTGTGTCCAATCTAGTCTACTCATACTCTCATTGGATTATATTGTTTGTTTGATTTTATTGAGAGTAGAAGCGTCAAGTTCTTCCACTGATTTAACTTGATAAATCTTGTGAGGGAAGACTTGGAAGGTTGTGGTTCTTGCATTGTCATTACAAGTAACCTAAGCCTATACTTTTGTGTGCAAAAATCATTTTCAAAGCTTGATTTCAAACAACTCTTGTGCTTACTACATTGAAGAAAATATTTTTAAGTTTGTTTGAATATTATTGCTAACATCTTTGAAACCCTAATATGAGATTGAGATATAATTTATCTGGTCTTCAAAGAATAGCTTGTTTGATATACACACTTGTGCTTGAATAGATAAAGTCATTGGTCTGAGTATTGATTGCGCACGTAGAGAACTGAGCTTATAGTTCATACATCATTGAGGTGCATTGATTAGATTGCGCTTATATTGGGTACATATCTGCTTTACATGAAAGCATAATCACTGTACCATTTGAGTGAACATATTGTTGTATTTCTAGGTGTGGCTTGAGCGGGTGGTGATTCAGCCTGATAAGGATTGTGTAAAGGTTGGGGTCAGCCCTATGAATTTGACCTTAGGCCTTTTCCGTCCTGCAAGAAGAGTTTGTAAAGCTTGAGGTTAGCCCTGTGCTAATTGACTTGGTTGTAATTGGTGTCGATCCACCCGTTAAGTGAACATTAGTGAAATCCTCAGGCTTGCGAACTAGAGGCGGGGACGTAGGCATAGTTGGCTTAATCCCGATAACATTTCTTGTACGTGCTTTTAATTTCCGCATTTTAAATTGCAGCACATGAATGTTTGTATTTTACTATTGTGAATGATTGGATTTATAATTGCATAGATTGACTCTAGGTTGAGTAATACTGTTGCTAAATTAGTTGAATTTAGGAGAAAATTTTAAATACCCAATTCATCCCCCCCCCCCCTCCCCACCCTCTTGGGAATACACCAAAACTAACACTAAGGCAATATCAAACTTTTTTTTTTAATCCACCAATGGTAAAAAAAAAAAAAAAGTATTTCCATCATCTTTGCAAATTTGTCCACCAAATTCCCTAAATTCCACACATTAGCCCTCCAAGCTCACTCACTCTAATTCTTTAATTATATATAAAAGGACAAAAGCACCCCACTAAAAGAAAAAAACAAACAAACAAAAAGAAGAGTCTAACTTTATGATCAAAGCATCGCCTATAAGATTGTTTTAACTGCAGAGGTAAAGACTTGGACAAGAATTGCTCTGTCAGAGATCACGCTACTACAACCCTTGACGGAAACTCAAATGATGATTAATCAGAAGAAAAATCAAAGGTCGTACTTGCAAAATTTTAATTTACATTCTACTATGTACTTTTGTAGTTCATTTTTTTTTTTTTTTTTTTATTTCTTCTTGCATTTTTTGTCACTTTACAAAATCCAAAGGGTGTGAGATTTGTAGCGAACAGTGACATTTTTCTAATTATTTGAAAAGTTAGAAATAAAAAAATAAAACTATTTTTTTTCAAGAAAATAGTGTCAAAATTACTAATTTTTATTCATTTTTTATTTTATAAAAAAGTAGCTAATTTTTTTTAATTTGTTCAAAAACTAAAATAAAAAGTAAAATATATATTTGTAAACTAAATGAGCCCTTATCATTCATATATTCCCTGTCATAACGTCCTATAGAAATATCTAGAATAGTGAGGGGTAATAATATTAAAGGTTTGATGGAGTTACCACTAACCTATCATTTTCCTAGGTACGTTTAATTCACATATTTACTACTTGTTTATTAGTCTCTAAACTAATCTTAAGTCTAAGGAACCAGTAGTTTTGATATGCTTTTACCAAAATTCAGATCGAGAATACAGTTATACAAGGGGAAGCTTATATTGTATTTTTTTTTAAAAAAATTCACATAAATTTAAATTTAAGGTAAAAACTTTATGTTGTTAAACACCACTTTTAGAAATTAGTTCATTGAGCAAAAAAAATTAAAATTAAAATTTAAAAGTCTAAATGCTAGATCCAACCCTCAGAATGAATGATCCAAAGGAATGTATGAAAATAAAAGCTTTTTATTTTATTTCTTAAATATGACAAAATTGACAAAATATTTTATTTAATTTGTGTATGGACCTGTAGTTGGGTCATTTAAAGTGCGTTTTGTTGAGGCAGTTAAGGATTTAATAATTTAATTGACATTGATAGTTATCACATATCATATTTGGAAATGATTGACTAACCATTTAAAAGATTTAGATATCCTTATGAGAAGAAAAACAAAAAGGGACAAAAAATGGGGTAAAGGACACCCTGGTCTCTTTATTGCTTTGTCACTCTTAGTCCATGAAGGACCAGGTAGCTATATATCAAGTAATGGCTAAGGCCCCTTGGCAATGGCTTAGGTGGCAAGGGAGGGCTTGGGATAGGTCACTTGCTGATTTAAGTCTCAGGTTCGATTCCTGCCCCCACAAGCAAATCTTGTATTTGCCCTTGCACAGTGAGAGGGGCCTTGTTGCATGGGCGTGGGAATAGTTTGAGTTCCCTGTGTCGCCACCAGAGTGTGCTAGAGCGTGCCCGATCAACAGGAGTGTCAACTGAATGTGTCGGGGAAGTCAGGACACCCGATGTAATAAAAAAAAAAGAAAAAGAAGTAATGGCTAAGGCCTTCTTAGTCACTGCTATCTCATACTTTCTTTTCATAACAAAGTAGGCTAATGGTATCTAATCTGACATAGCCAACAAATCAAACATACCCCCAATTAATACCATTTTAAATAAGAAATTAAGAAAAAGTTAAGTCTGTTAAATAAAGAGGTAGGGATTTGGTTTGTGATTTGGAATTGAATTAGCAATTCTATGGTTAGATTGATTTAAGAACTGCTTATTTGGTAAATAGGAGCATGCGGTAATACAATGAATTCAAGAGAAATGATCCACTAACCTTCAAAATCAAGAATGATCAATTCAATCAATGAAGATTGATCAATTCAATCCTTCTTTCTAATACTAACCTCTTATTTGGTTTACGAAATTACTTCTAGAATAAAATCAAATTTTAGAAATGAAATCATATTCCTATATTTGATTTTTGGAAATAAGGTCGAAATCGCCAATTAAAATTATTAAGATTCCTGCGAACAATAGAATCATGATTACAATCTAAATATGAACATTAATCCATCTTCACTCCATGGAATCAAAATTATTTATATTAAAAATACTATAAAATAAAAAAAATAAGAATAATAGTAAAAATATTTATTATTATAATAAATATAATACAACTAACAATAATCACAATAAAAATAATATTTATAATAATAATAATAACAACAATACCAATAATAATAATAATAATAATAATAATAATAATAATAATAATAATAATAAGAAGAAGAAGAAGAAGAAGAAGAAGAAGAAGAAGGATAGTAAATAATATAAAAATAATAAAAACTAATAATAATTGCAATAATAACAGTACTTATTATTATAAAAATTATAACAAGAACAAGAACAATATTAGTAATAGAAAAGGCCAAGATACTATTATTTATGCCTTTTATACTTCTGTTTTTATAAGTAAAGAAGGAAGGAGAAAAAATATGAAAGGGGCAACACAGCAGGACTCGTCGACGAGGAGCCTATGTTCGTCGACGAAGGTTATGAAGCTCATCGACGAACAATTACCGAGATCAGAAATTTTTCAGATTTCTAGCATCATCGACGAGAGCCCTGTATTCGTCGATGAAGGGTCTTCTTGGTCTCGTCGATGAGGTCTTGTGTTCATCGACGAGAGGCGCCTGGGCTGTGGCAGTTATTTTGAATTTTGAATTTTTGAACATTGAGTGATTGGGCAAACGGGGGGAAACCTCAGAGAAACTTCTATATATGTCATCTGGCCATATTTGAGAAGTGAGATGATCATTAGATAGGTGTATTGTGTACATTTTGATTTCCTTAGTGAAATTTGTGTGTCATTGTTTTCGTGGATATAGGCTTTGCTGAACAATGTAAATCTTTGTGTTGATCTTGTTTTGGTTGTGTGTGTGTTTTTTACATTTACTTGTTGTTTTTTATTCCACTGTGCATCTTCATTATACGATCCAACGATCCATATCACAACAAATTGGTATCAAAGCGATTGTTGTTATGGCATCGGGATCATCTTTTGCAAGATTTGACATTGTCAAATTCGATGGAACCGGAAACTTCGGTTTATGGCAAAGGAGAGTGAAATATATTCTAGTACAACAAGGAATGGCTAAAGCATTGCTTGATACTCAACCGGAAGGAATGGATGAGACAACATGGGTAGATTTGAAAGCAAAGGCAGCGTCGACAATACACTTATGTTTGGCGAACAAAGTTCTCCATTGGGTGATGGAAGAAGATTTTCTAGTGGCTATCTGGCGAAAGTTAGAAATTCGGTATGTAATGACCTGAAGAATAAGGGAATTTAAATAATAAAGAGGGAAATAAATGGAAACAGTAACAGAAGGAGGTAGCCGACTTCGTTGATGACGTTCCACTTTGGGATGTAATGACCCAAGAGAATTTATTAGGTCCTCGTTGACAAACACAAGGGATTCGTCGACGAGGGTACAAGAGGTCCTCGTTGACGAAGACAAGTTTCGTAGACAAGAAGATATCGAGAGAGAGGATTTTTGGAAGTTTGAAATTCGTCGACGAGGGTGCAAGGTCGTTGACGAACTTTCAACAGGACTTGTCGACGAGGTGACGTGTCTTGTCGATGAATTTGGCTTTATAAATAGCTGAAACTTGGATTTTTATGTAGACAATTCACAGAAATTCACTCCCTCTCTTTCTCTCTTACAGCTTCACCTCCATCTCTATTCTATTTCGGCCCCATCGTTCACCAAATTGACGATTTAAGGCCACCACGACGCTCCTGGGGAAGTTCTCCCTAAGTTTACCGGAGCGGATCGTCGGTGGGACGAAGTTAGATTTCATCCCAGATTTAGGGTAAGACCTTTTTGTTGAAATTTGACTTTCTAGAAGTTGTAGAAAATGCTGTAACATAGTGTTAACCCTATGGGTCATACCCTGTTTTGATTATGATAAACACTATAGTATTTAATGGTTTAATGAGTTTGTGTGCAGGACCAATCGAACGTATCATATGGTGCACACACATGCATTTGTAGAAGACGAAGACTAAAAATGTGTATTCATTGTAATTTATATTTATCATATTGAGTCTGTAATAGTAAATAGGAAATGGTCTGTAATAATTAATGCCTTTATTTGCATGGTAGGATCGATAAGCTCATGACCATAGATAGACCTTAGGGAACACCCTTCGGTCGATCGACACCGAATTTTTTCGGTGTCCTAGAACTAAAAAGGACCTAAAAATGACCCTAGGACACTCACACATGCATATATATGAACGGTCATTTGAATAGGGTGTTTGCATACTTAAATAGGACCAAGATGCTCAAAATAGGCACATTCGGTCAACTGTACTTCACAGTACATATACTCCCGGTCGACCGAACTCGGACCAGGTCAACAGTTTGACCACAATCTGGTTGACTGAACTTATATAGTTCATTTACACCCGGTCGACCGAACTCCCTTTGAGTCAACACTTTGATCTCCTAGTCGACCGAGCCCAAAATGAACGCCAATGCTCTAGTTGACCGAGGGTCCTCGGGAGATGCCCCAACAGTCTAGTTGACCGAACCATCTAGTTCATTTCTACCTGGTCGATCGAATTGTGCTATTTGGAAAAATCGCCCTTCCCGGTCGACCAACCCTGTAGTTCAAATTTGGCCTGGTCAACCGAACCATATGAACTTCGGTTGATCGAAAATGTTTCTGGTCGACCGGATCTCTCGGGTTGCCCCTAATTTTTTACCGTGGTTAACTTTTTTAAATGGGGTTAAAATAATTAAATTGTATTAAAACTTTCCTAATAATTCCAAGTGTGTCCTAAACGGTTATATTTTAGGGGAAGTCTATATATACCCCCTCATTTGGAATAATTAATAGAATATTAGCAAAAACAATTAGCAAATATCCTCTGATTCTTAAAAGCTCTATTTCTCACATCCAAGCTTCATTTTTCCATTCTTACTAATCCTCATTGAAAATCTTGCTAAGTAAGAGTGCTATTGGGAGTATCTAGTTTAGCTTACTCTCTTGTTTGTTCTAGTTGATTGATATATATATATTTATTCGAGAGTAAGCTTGAAGTTTTTCTAGGAGACTTCATTAATAAGTCTTCCATAGGAAAACTTTGTAGAACTTGTGAGTTTTGTATCATCATTGCAATACTCAAGAGTTCGTACTGCTTTTTGTTTGTGAAATAAATTTTTGCAAATCGATTTCAGATATCTCGTGTGATTTACTTTGAGAAATATTTTGTTGAGATATTTGTGCATACACAAAAAGATCTTTGTTGAAATATCCTTTGATTGATTTTATCTTCTTGAGCACAAAGATCAAATTATTTTATAAATTAAATCTGAATATCTCTTGAGCCTTGTATATTGAGAAATATCATTTGAGATATCTAAAGTATTGCTATCATCTTTGCTTGAGCATTGTGATTGAAAATATAGTGTGATACAAAGATAGCATTATTTGCACTCATGCACTGATTGAAACATTTGCTTAATTATTTGAGAGTAGACACTTAGACTACACTGAGCTTATCAAATCCTATTTCTTGGTAGTGTATTAATTACATTATGCTTAGTGGTACATAATTAGTTTAGTGTAAGAAGCATTTCCTTGTATGCAAAATTATATACACATCTGTTGTATTTCCAGGCACGGGCTTGAAGAGGGAGGCTAGCCCTGAAATAGTCCCGGACTGGCTTAGACCCGGTTAGGAAAGTTAGGTGCACCATCTTGGTAAGGCGTTTAGGTTGAGGTCAGCCTCGCTAATTGACCTGGTTAATGTTGAGGTCAGCCCTGTGGTAATTGACTTGGTTGTAATTGGTGCCGCTCCACCCTTTAAGTGAGTATTAGTGGAATCCTTGTGCTCATTAGCCAAGATAGGGACGTAGGCAGTTTGCCGAACCTCGATAACATTTCTCGATGTCGTCTCCTTTACTGCTTTATTATGCATGCTTGGTTAATCGTTTATTGCAGTTTAAATTCCATTGTATATTTTCATTTATTTATTTTACATGCACTAGATTGACCTTTGGCTTGTGTAATACTGTTGTTAGAGGATTGACCTAAGGGATAAAATTTTTAAATACCAATTCACCCCCCCCCCCAACCTCTTGGGATTGCACCAAAGCTAACACGTAGAAGTAGTAATATTTTGTTCTAGGATATATGACTTTCAAGGTGTTGAGTGGAGAATCCTGCGGGTGTAGGACCCGTCATAGTAGGGGGATTTTAGCAGGAATCAGGTAAGGAAAATATGCTATACTAGGCAATTGTAGTATGTTTTCAATATAAATTATACATTATTATCATATTATTATTCACAACAGAAATTTATACAGTTTATCAAATATGTTTAATATGTTTTAATTTACTGTGTGGCTTGAGAATATAAATATAGTATAGAAACATGCTTTACAGTATTTTCAGAGTTATATTTTACAAAATATACAGATAGTAGATATGTTTTACAGTAATTACAGAATATCATGATTATACAGTTTTCAGTACCATGACATACAATTTTACAGTTCATTTTAGAAATGCATTTGATACAGATACAGTTTATTACAACATCATGGTTAATACAGATATTATAGAATCATGGTAAAACAAATAGATTGTATATGTATTATTTAGTATCAAACCCTGATGGACCATTATAGATTACAGAGCACGGTACTGTTGCTACATACAGTATAGAGTGCAACCACCTATTCAGATAATACGTGGTATATAAGTCGATCATATAAACCCCACGAGTGGACAAGCTCCCCATCAAATATGGGTTGAGGAGGGCTGATCAGACTGATGGAGTATAGTGGTTTATCCTGGTTGGCCAACCAAGGTAGATTCTGCCTACGGGCCGCCCAACCCTGTCATGAGGGGTTAAATCATGACATACAATTATCCACAGGGAAGTAATCAGCTATTAGATGTATATATATTTTACAGTAACAGTGTGGGTACTTATGTATAGTATAAGTATTATGAATGGAAAACTTATAAAAACAGATATGTTAAGCAACATGGGTGCAGGTGGTGGTTGTATATGTTATTTGTATTTGTATTCTCATATTCAGTTATACATGATTATTTAGAAACAGATCTTTAAAGTATTGTAACTCACTTGCCACATACTAGTAAAAGCATATTTCGTCTTACTAAGCATCGTCTCATCCCATTACTTTAACATTTTTCAAGTGATCCAATTAGACGAGCAAATTAGGCTCGTAGATAGAGGGGCCTTAGTATTGCCCTGTCAATAGAGTGAGTATTTTTTAGAGTATTTATGTATAGCCCTAGCCCAGTTGAGGCTATTTTGGGAAATAGTCATATATGTATATTTTGGGGACACATTTTAGCACTCTGGTATTGTATCTTTTCTTGATTATGTTTATATGGATTCCACTTCTCGCTGCTTAGGTTGATGGTTTGGTTTAGTCTAGAAGGTACTAGAGCATTATAAATTTTACAGTATAAAAATAAATCGAAATAGGAAAATAAATAGCAGGTCGTTACACGGTACATGTCAAAATCCCTGAATAACAAACTTTTTCTTAAGCAGCCTTTATATTGGCTTAAGATGGTAGAAGGATCGAATCTAGATCAACACATCAATGCGTTTAATAAAATCATAAGTAATCTTATGAGAGTTAATGTGAAGTTTGATGAGGATGCTAAGGCTTTGATGCTGTTAAATTCTTTGCCCTCAACTTATACCTACAAAAATCTTGTGAGCACTCTTACGTACGTGGGGAAAAGAAACACTTGATTTGGAAGAAGTAACAAGTGTCTTGCTAAATTTTCATCAAAGATTGAAAATATGTGATAAAGGAGAAGGACTTGTGATAAAGGGTTGTAATGAGCGAGGCAAAGGAAAGTTTAAAATTGGGTCTAATTAGAAATCCCGGAATCAATCCAAGAAGAAGAAGAAAATTCGGTGTTATAAATGCGGTAAAAAGGGGTATGTGAAACCGGAGTGTCCGGATTAGAAGAAGGGAAATGCTAATAAGCATGAGGGGATTTCTAAATTTGTGAATGTTGTTCAAGAAAGATTATTCGGTAGATGGTGATGTTCTATTAGTTTCAGCGGATTCGAATAATCTAACGGACTCTTGGATATTTAACTCGACATGTTCTTATCACACAACTCCAAACAAGGAGTGATTCAGCACTTACAGGTTAGTAAATTCTGGATCAGTTCTTATGGGCAATGATGCTTCGTGTAAGATCGTTGGCATAGGAAATGTAAAGATAAAGATGTTTGATGGTGTTGTAAGAACATTGTGTAATGTAAGACATATACCTGAGTTGAGAAAAAGTCTGATATCTCTTGGTACTTTGGATTGTAATGGATTTAATTACAAGTCCAAAGGTGGAGTCTTGACGGTATAGAAAGGTAATCTAACCGTGATGAAAGGGCAAAAACTGGATGGGAATATTTACACGTTACTAGGAACTACTGTTGTAGGAGGAGTTGCAACCATGGATGCTAAATTAGATGAGACCGTCTTGTGGCATATGCATCTTGGGCATATGGGAGAACATGGCATGAAAGAACTACACAAGGGAAAATTATTGAAAGGTTTAAAATCATATCAGTTGGAATTCTGCAGATTTTATGTTCTTGGAAAATAGAACAGGAAAAAATTCAGATCAGCTACTCACAAGACGAAAGGAGTTCTTGACTATGTACATTCAGATGTTTGGGACTTGGTTAGAGTTGCATCAAAGGGTGGACATGTGTACTATGTGAGTTTAATTGATGATTACTCACGAAAGGTTTGGGTTTACTTCATGTGTCACACATTTAGTACGTTTTCCTAGTTTAAGATTTGGAAGGCTGAAGTGGAAAACCTGACAGGGAAGAGAATCATATATTTAAGGTCGGATAATGGGACCAAGTACGTTGATTCTCGGTTTATGGAGTTTTGTGCAGAGTAGGGAATCAAGAGACATTTTACAGTTCGGAGAACACCTCAGTAAAATGGTGTGACAAAATGAATGAACTGGACTCTTGCTGATAGGGCTCAGTGTCTCAGATTGAATGCAAGGCTACCAAAGAACTTCTAGGCTGAGATAGTTAGTATGACTTGTTTTCTGGTTAACCAATCAACAAGGGCATCACTAGCGGGTAAAGTAACGAACGAGGTTTGGACGGAAAATGCAGTAGACTACTTCGAATTGAAGGTATTCGGGTATCCAACCTATGTCCACATGTCTAGTGAGGAGAGGTCTAAGCTTGACCTGAAGTCTCGTCGTTGCACCTTTTTGGGATATCCAGAGGGCGTGAAGGGGTATAAGCTGCAGGACCTAGTGGCAAATAAGGTGGTGATCAGTAGAGATGTAGTCTTTGATGAGAAGGCTATGGTGAAACGTACTCAAGAGTTTGATGAACAGAAACAGGAGCCAAAAAGTTGGGGCAGTGATGAACATGTTGTGCAGGTGGAGTTGGAAGCTCAAGGCAACAAAAATGATCATGGTCCAATGGTTGCAGGGAGCTCTAGCTCGGGAAACCAGCAAGTCAACGATATTCCTATACGGAGATCCGGATGCACTATTAGACCTCCATCAAGGTATGGTTTTGATGAGTTAGTATCTTATGTTTTCCTTACTTGTTGTAACAATCCAACTTCTTTTCAAGAGGTAGTGCACGGCCAGGAGAAAGATAGTTGGATGGGAGCAACGATTGAGGAAATGGAATCACTGCATAAGAACAAAACTTGGGAGTTGGTGGAGCTTCCATATGGGAAGAGACTGATAGGCTGCAAATGAGTGTATAGGAAGAATAAGGCAATTTTAGAAAAGGAAGGAGAGAAATTCAAGGCACGGGGCATGATGAGATCTTTTCTCCAGTGGTCTGACATACTTCGATCAAAGTTGTGTTGGGGTTGGTAGCTTATTACGATCTTTATTTGGAACAAATGGATGTGAAGACGACGTTTCTTCACGATGAATTGGAGGAAAAAATCTACATGGTACAACTGGAGAGATTCATTGAACTAGGAAAAGAAAAATTTGTTTGCAGGTTGAAGAAATCTCTTTATGGGCTAAAACAGTCTTCAAGGCAATGGTATAAACAGTTTGATTCATACATAATGAAGATTGGCTACAAACGGTGTAAGTATGATTGTTGCGTTTATGTGAATAAACTTGAGGATGGTTCTCTTGTTTTCTTGTTATTGTACGTCGATGACATGTTGATAGCTGTAAGAGATTTAACTGAGGTGAATCAGTTAAAAAACCTGTTTCATAAGAAATTTGACATGAAGGATTTTGGTTCAGCCAAGAAAATACTTGGGATGGAGATTCGTCGAGATAGGACTGCAGGGAGATTATGATTATCTCAGGGCGATTATGTGCAAAAGGTGTTGGAGAGGTTTAGCATGACTGATGCAAGACAGGTGTGTACACCTATAGTGAATCATTTCAAGTTATCTATTGCAAAGTTCGGATGAGGAAATTTGGGAAATGTCAAAGGTCCCCTATGCTAGTGTTGTGGGGAGTTTAATGTATGCCATGGTATATACGAGGCCATATTTGGCTTATTTGATAAGCGTGGTGAGCAAGTTCCTCTCTAATCCAGAAAGGCAGCATTGAGAAGCCGTCAAATGGATACTTAGATACTTGCAGGGTACATCGGGATATGACATCATGTTCGGCAAGCAACATGGTTGTCCTTCAATTGTGGGGTTTGTTGATGCAGATTATGTTGGAGATATGGATGACAGAAGGTCTACAACGAGATATGCATTTACCTTTGTAGAAGGACCGGTATGTTGGAGATCCATGGTACAGTCTCTGGTTGCATTGTCCTCAACTAAGGTGGAGTATATGACAGTTGCCGAAACTGCAAAGGAAGCCTTATGGCTTACTAGTTTACTCAGAGAGCTGGAGTTACAGAAAGATGGTGTGGGGCTGCATTGTGATAGTCAAAGTATCATTTACTTGGTGAAGAATCAAGTATGCCATGTTATGAGGAAGCACATTAATGTGAGGTTCCACAAAGTTTGAGAATTGATTGCTTTGGGTGAACTTGTGTTGGAGAAAGTTCACACATCTGATAATGCAGCAGATATTCTAACCAAATCAGTTACTTCAGAGAAGTTTAAGCATTCCTTGGACATACTCCATGTCTCCAAGTGATAGAAGGGAGACACACCCAACCAAACATTTTTAAGTTCAAAGAGAAATATTTCATGTTTTTGAGATTCTCCTAAAGGGCGTATAATCGCCAAGGTGGAGATTGTTATTTATGACTCTTATACTTTTATTTTTATAAACAAAAAAGGAAGGAGAAAAACATGAAGGGAGCAGAACATCAAGATTTGTTGAGGAGGAGCCTATGCTCGTCAATAAGGGAACAATAGAGGTTCGTTGACGAAGGTTCTTAAGCTCGTCGACGAACAATTACCGAGAACAAGAATTTTTCATATTTTTGGCATCGTCGACGAGAACCCTGTATATGTCGATGAAGGGTCTTCTTGGTCTCGTCGACGAGGTCTTGTGTTCGTTGATGAGAGGCGCCTGGGTTGCGGCATTTTTTCTGAATTTTGAATTTTTGAATGTTAAGTGGTTGGACAAACGGGGGGAAATCTCTGAGGAACTTCTATATATGTCATCTGAGCTTATTTTGAGAAGTGAGATGATCATTAGATAAGTGTATTGCATATATTTTGATTTCTTTAGTGAAATTTGTGTCATTGCTTCCGTGGATGTAGGCTTTGCCGAAACACGTAAATCTTTTTATTGATCTTGTTTTGGTTGTGTGTGTATTATTTACATTTACTTGTTGTTATTTATTCCGCTGTGTATCTTCATTATATGATCCATATCACAATAGATACTAATAAAAAATATTTTAAGGTTAAAAATTATTTTAGAAATTAAAAAATAGTAGTTGTCGACACCCCAATTTTAACCAGGCCTTTCCGAGGAGACCTCATGTCAAAACCTTTCCACACTGGCTGTGGACCCCACACATTCTTGTAGGTCCCACGTTGGTTGTGGACCCCACACATTCTTGTAGGTCCCACACTGCTTGTGGACCCCACGCATTCTTGTAGGTCCCACACTACTTGTGGACCCCACACATTCTCGTGGACCCCACGTGGCTTGTGGGCCCCACATATCTTCATTGGGCCCCACATGTTGGTGGGCCCCACCTCTCTTGGTACGCTAGCTCGGATTCCTACATTCGATGCACGTTACCCCTTGGTACGCTGGCTCGGATTCCTACATTCGATGCACGTTACCCCTTTGTACGCTAGCTCGGATTCCTACATCCGATGCACGTTACCCTCTGGTACGCTAGCTCGGATTCCTACATCCGATGCACGTTACCCTTTGGTACGCTAGCTCGGATTCCTACATCCGATGCACGTTACCCCCTCTGGTACGCTAGCTCAGATTCCTACATCCGATGCACGTTACCTCTTTTGGCATGCTTGCGCCTGCTAGCTCGGGTTCCTATAACCCTCAAATGGCTCATGGACCCCACGTGGCTTGTGGGCCCCACATATCTTCATTGGGCCCCACATGTTTGGTGGGCCCCACCTCTCTTGGTACGCTAGCTCGGATTCCTACATCCAATGCACGTTACCCTCTGGTACGCTAGCTCGGATTCCTACATCCGATGCACGTTACCCTCTGGTACGCTAGCTCGGATTCCTACATCCGATGCACGTTACCCCCTCTGGTACGCTAGCTCAGATTCCTACATCCGATGCACGTTACCTCTTTTGGCATGCTTGCGCCTGCTAGCTCGGGTTCCTATAACGCTCAAATGGCTCGTGGACCCCACGTGGCTTGTGGGCCCCACATGTTTGGTGGGCCCCACCTCTCTTGGTACGCTAGCTCGGATTCCTACATCCGATGCACGTTACCCTCTGGTACGCTAGCTCGGATTCTTATATCCGATGCACGTTACCCCCTCTGGTACGCTAGCTCGGATTCTTACATCCGATGCACGTTACCTCTTTTGGCATGCTTGCGCCTGCTAGCTCGGGTTCCTATAACCCTCAAATGGCTCGTGGACCCCACATGGTGCGTGGGCCCCACATGTTGGTGGGCCCCACCTCTTTTGGTACGCTAGCTCGGATTCCTACATTCGATGCACGTTACCCCTTGGTACGCTAGCTCGGATTCCTACATTCGATGCACGTTACCCCTTGGTACGCTAGCTCGGATTCCTACATCCGATGCACGTTACCCTCTGGTACACTAGCTCGGATTCCTACATCCGATGCACATTACCCTCTGGTACGCTAGCTCGGATTCCTACATCCGATGCACGTTACCCCCTCTGGTACGCTAGCTCAGATTCCTACATCCGATGCACGTTACCTCTTTTGGCATGCTTGCGCCTGCTAGCTCGGGTTCCTATAACCCTCAAATGGCTCGTGGACCCCACGTGGCTTGTGGGCCCCACATATCTTCATTGGGCCCCACATGTTTGGTGGGCCCCACCTCTCTTGGTACGCTAGCTCGGATTCCTACATCCGATGCACGTTACCCTCTGGTACGCTAGCTCGGATTCTTATATCCGATGCACGTTACCCCCTCTGGTACGCTAGCTCGGATTCTTACATCCGATGCACGTTACCTCTTTTGGCATGCTTGCGCCTGCTAGCTCGGGTTCCTATAACCCTCAAATGGCTCGTGGACCCCACATGGTGCGTGGGCCCCACATATCTTCATTGGGCCTCACATGTTTGGTGGGCCCCACCTCTCTTGGTACGCTAGCTCGGATCCGCATATCCGATGCCTCGCTAGCTCGGATCCACATATCCGATGCCTTGCTAGCTCGGGTTCCTGTAACCGTCAAACGGCTTGTGGACCCCACATGGTGCGTGGACCCCACACATTTTTTATGGGCTCCGCACAGCTTCTAGAACCTTATTATTATTATTATTATTATTATTATTATTATTATTATTATTATTATTATTTATTTTAATTTGTCAAATGCAACCATATTTTGTCCCCCCATCATCATTCACCACATGTCATGTTTTTTTTTCCTTTATCATTCTTCCCATACTATATTCCATTCATAATTCTTCATCCCATACTTTGTTCCCTCCATCATCACTCACCATATGTCATGTTTCTTCCCTTTATCATTCTTCCCATACTATATTCCATTCATAATTCTTCATCCCACACTTTGTTCCCTCCATCATCACTCACCATATGTCATGTTTCTTCCCTTTATCATTCTTCCCATAATATATTCCCTTCATAATTCTTCATCTCATACTTTGTTCCCTCCATCATCACTCACCATATGTCATGTTTCTTCCCTTTATCATTCTTCATATACTATATTCCATTCATAATTCTTCATCCCATACTTTGTTCCCTCCATCATCACTCACCATATGTCATGTTTCTTCCCTTTATCATTCTTCCCATAATATATTCCCTTCATAATTCTTCATCCCATACTTTGTTCCCTCCATCATCACTCACCACATGTCATGTTTCTTCCTTTTATCATTCTTCCCATGCTAATTTCCCTTCATCATTCTTCCCCCCATACTTGGTTCCCCCCATCATGACTCCCCTATGTCTTCTTTCCTATGCTTGCCCTAAGCTAAGCCTATAAATAGCCCTCTCATTCGAAGCACAAGGGGAGAGCTCTTAGTGGTGGTAAGGAGAAGATTTCAAATATTGAAGTTTTCTATCACGAGTTTGTGAAGTTAGTCTTTTTTTTGAGTAAAAATCAAGAGGTCGACTAATCCCGTTTCCTATCGGTGTTGAGTCACCCCATTTGAAGAAGGCACCCCGTAGTGCCTCAAATCAGAGCGCAAGAACAACTCTCGGGAAGACGTTGTAGATGGGCCCTAGTAGACTCATCAACAGGAAAAGAAGACCGGAGCAGAGGAAAACGAAAGAAGATCAAGCGATCGATTGATCCCTTTTCCTACCGGTACCGGGTCACTCCATTTGAAGAAGGTACTCCCTAGTGCCTCGAGTCGGAACTCAAGAACAACCCTCGGGAAGGCGCTGTAGACTAACCTTGCGGATTCACAGACAGGAGAAGAAGACCGAAGGAGAAAAAGACGATAGGTAAGACCAATGAACTTTCTCTTCCTATGTTACATTTCCGTCCCCCTTTCCCTAATCGGCCTCTGTTGGTTTATTTGACTTTATTTCACTTTTCTTTACTTTAAATAGCTTCCTTTTAACTCATAAAAAAACAAAAAAACAAAAAAATTTCATAAAAGACACAAAAATTCAGAAAAAATTTCAAAGAAAATTCAAAAATTTTTAAAGCTTTGAAACTTATTTACCTTTGAAAATTTTTGAAGAAAATCCAAGAAAGTTTCTAACATGTTTGGCAAAGGTTAGATTTGTTTCCCTACATTCAAAATTTTCAAAAATACATTCTAAAGGCATATATTTAAAACCATGACTTTCGTGATTGTTGTCTAAAATTCTGTTGTATTCGGAAGGACATTGGAAAATTCCGAAAAATCATTGGTCTCGACCAAGACCTTAAACTGGTTTTTCCCCCCCACACTGGTCAACGTTTGACCGGCTCACCATTCCCAAACTGGTTCACCCCAGTTTTCTCCATTTCACTTGTATATTATTGTTGTATCCATAAAATTCACAAAAATCATGAAATTTTCAAAAATTCCAAAAGTATTTTCACATTTTGGTTTCAATTGATTTCATTTGTGTTATTTTGAAAGTTCAGGAAAAATATCAAAAATCATTTTCACACTTAGGAAAAATCACAAAAATATCTTTTTAGGCACAAGAAAAATTCATTCCAATCCCGAACCAATCTCAAAAACCTCCCGAAGTAGTATTTTTTATAATTAAAAAAAAAAAAAAAAAAAAACCTATAGATTTCAAAATCCTCGGGAGCGTATTTTGTATCCTATTTTCGATTTTCCTTCCCGATGATTGCAAATGAGAACATTGACTCTTCGGAGTACTAGATTGCCCCGGTTCTGAGGGAATACCTATATAATATTTTCATTTTGTTTTTGACTTTTGAAAGGGAGTGATCTTTAAAGGCTTATTACATTTATTTCGGGAAAACTCTTTATTAATCTGGTACCATTCGTAAGAACGGGCGTGTAGGGGGTGCTAATACCTTCCCCTTGCGTAACCATACTCCCGAACCTAACTTTGGTGACGTAGACCGATTCTACCCCTAACGGGGTAGTAATCAAGTGTTCTAACCACACTTCAAAAGGTTAGTGGCGACTCCACCACACATCGTTTTTCACGAAAATTCACATTTTCAAAATACACATTCATTTTTCCCAGTTCGCAAGCCAAACCCATTTTTAAACCAGAGATTGGTTCTCTGGGCCGGGTCCGGGACGTCGCGACAGCTTGGCGACTCCGCTGGGGAGCGTTGAGAGTTAAGCCAGTGATTAATTAAGAATTATCCCGATCTCAAATCTAAATAAACCTTTTTGATTACTCCCTTTCATTTTTGTACAAATTTGGTTACATATGCATGAATGTTCTGAATAATGGATGGATGTGGGGTAGGGGGTGTAGGTTGAAATGGTTAAACTCACACACTCTCACAGCTCTACACCCGGGCTTTCCCAGTTAGGATTAGAAAGGAGTGTAATAGTGCCAGTTCCCATGTGGCATGGCCTATGGGAACCCGCGAACCACTCCGCTCAGTGCAAGCTTTTTCCGGACCTCTATGAGGGAGGATGAAGTTTCAATCTGGGAACCTTTTTCAATAAGGGTTAGAGCTTAACCACACATGATTTTCCATAATCCCTTGCCTAGGGTAGAGCCTCGGAGGACCTTATGTACATAATTACCCCGGGATTAAGACAGAGGCTCCATCCTTCTCCCTATGATTTAATATGATTATAACTTGAGATTTAAAACATGTTGCATCCTGCATTTCATTCTAGGCATTCCCATCTGCTTGGCCAAGGTTCTGTTTAAAATCCGACTCATGGGGAGCACAGTAGTCCATCATGAAACCGAACTAGTGGTACAATTGTACTCCGAAAGTCAACAAAAGAAGAGGGGCGACAGCACAAGTGAGGAATCGGTGCCTGAGATACCAGACAGGGTTCACATCAACGCTCGATCCAATTCCTTAAAGGAGCTGAGAGACATTTGGAAAGGGTGGACGCCTCAGAGACGATTGACTTTTTCTCAGACGTACGGGCACATCGGTTTTCTATTGCATGTTTCCGTAAACTCCCACATGATTGAAGCATTGGTGGAATTTTGGAATCCGTCGTATTGCTGCTTTACTTTGGATGGGGTAGACCTTGCTCCCACCATAGAAGAATACACTTCACTATTGCATCTGGTCAAACTGCCAACGCCTTACAGAACGTACGCACCCATTCGAACCTCTGTTGTCAAGGATTTGTTCAGGGCCACCGAGCTTAAGGTCGAGAACCTGGAAGACTCAAAGGTCACTTGGGAAAGCCTGAAAGAGTTGATGAAGAAGGAAGGAAAGGAAGAAGTCCAACTGCATCTGCTAGCGTTAGCCATCTACGGCCTACTTATCTTCCCGAAGGAACTAGGAATCATCGATCATGCCACCATTGCCTTCGTAGCACAAGTAAAGGAAGGGGTGAACCCAGTCTACGGTATTCTTGCTGAAACGTTCCGATCTCTTAACAGATGCCGAATTAGGAGACATGCTCGTTTGACCTGCTGTGTGCCATTGCTTTATGTGTGGATGATGAGCCATTTGCCATGCATCCAGGGATTCTTTCGCGCTGCTTTCTCAACAATCAGAATACCTTTAGCAGAGTTCGAAGTAGCTCGTTGGGAGGAACATGCCAGCAGGACTGAATGGAAAGACAGACTTCACAATCTAGTCAGCAAGGGGATTGTATGGCAGGCACCGTGGATCGACCAGCCCAAAGTGATATATAGATGTGGAAACCTTCCTTGGGTCCCACTGCTAGGTCCCTGGGGTGGAATATCCTATGCACCACTCATGTTCCGAAGGCAAGTAGGTGCAACACAGTTTGTGCCCATGACCCATGGATTGGCGGACGCTCGGTTCACATATGAGGATGATGATAGCCAAAGAAAGATCCGGGAATTCTTTGTATCATGGAGGCATGTGTACATAGTCGAAGCAACCAGTCAGAACTCGGGAGTCCAGGAGAGTTATGAACTATGGAAACGTGACAGGGTGGACCCTCGATTCCTGTGCAAGGAAAAAACTCTGACAGACGAGAAACGGTCGAGAGAAGCTATGTGTCCGTCTAAAAGAATGACCTCCAGAGAACAGTTTCCAAAACAGGGTCTAGTAGATCCTCAACTTGAACCAAGCAAGCGACCAAAGATTCAGGGCTCGCCATCAAAGAAAGCATCGGCAGTTTTGAGAAAAGAGAAGCAGAGACTTCAAAAGATGCTTGATCAAAAAGTCCAACAATTGAGGGAGTCAAGAGCAGAAATTGAGGAAAAATCTCAGTACATACGAGACCTAGAGAAGCAGTATGAAAAACAGAGATACTATTTCAACAAAGTACTTGAAAAGATGGAGCCTTGTGTAAACAAGGCCAACTATTGGGAAGCCCAGTACAAAGCACTGAAACAGAAGGTGGAAAGTGCAGCTCTCACAAAGTCAGAACCAACTCCAGACGATTCAGGCTGCCTCGTTAAGAGCGGACCAGGAAATCAGGATCTGACACCTGTGTAGACTAGTTGGAAGTTTTCTATTTTTCTCACTAAATGTTGTATGAAAATTTGAAAGAAATGATAAGGATTTTTTTCAAAACCTTGGCTAAAGCACATAGGACTGCATGATTGCACCTTTTTCATACATACTCATAAACATCCATTACATGCATTTATTCTGAAGGATGCGGGTTTTCATGAACAGGGAGGCGGAAACAAGTTGGACGTGACTGAGATCCAGCAAGATTGAGGCAAGTACGCACCCATACAACACCCGCGGAAAAGCTAAGGCCATGGCAGAACAGTTAGAGAGCCGTGTTCTAGGGATCGAGCAGGGGCAGGAAGAGCTGAGCAATCAAATAAAGAAGATATTGGACCTATTGCTGAACAAAGGGAAGACAGTTCAAGATCAGGATCATGAAGAAGAAAATGACCCTATCCACCCGCCCGATTTTACTCCAATTTAGGGGCAATCTTCTGGTCCGCCCCCATTCACCTCAGAGAAACCGCCGCATGGCACGCCACCTTTTATCCCAGCAGTGACAGGAATAGGGATGCCCTCATCAGCGGTTGCGAGTGTAGGGACAAGCAAGACTGCGACGGAATACCGTTGTGACGAATTGGAAGAACGGCTAAGGGCCATAGAGGGGACTCGGACCACCAGTACCGCCAGACCCTCAGATTACTGCCTAGTCCCTAATGTAGTCATTCCTCCAAAGTTTAAGATACCAGACTTCGAGAAGTTTGACGGGACCACATGCCCTCAGACCCACCTCCGGATGTATTGTCAGTCGATGGCCGCCTATACCGATAATGAGAAGTTGATGATGCATTGCTTCCAAAGCAGTCTTACCGGGACAGCGGCTAGATGGTATGTCCAACAGAATAAGGCCCAGATCCGCACGTGGGGTGACTTGGCCGATGCCTTTGAAGCGCAATATCGTAATATCTTGGAAATGGCTCCAGACAGGATGTTTCTTTCTGAAATGGAAAAAAAGCCAACAGAAACTTTCAGGGAGTATGCACACCGTTGGAGAGACGCGGCCACTCAAGTGGACCCTCCGGTCAACGACCGTGAGGCAATATCGATGTTCGTAGGGACGTTAAAAGATCCCTACCGTTCACATCTAGTAGGGTCCACTCCTCATAACTTCATGGACATTGTGTCGGCAGGGGCCAGAGTGGAAGCCGACGTCAAAGCTGGACGGATAAAGACTGGCACTACCGATAATGGCCCAAGTAAGAAGTGGGTCAAAGGTAAAAAGGAAGAAGAGACCCAAATGATACAGGGACCTATGAGAAGCCTAAGACAGAGAAGCCGAAGTCAACAACCTAGGGGAAATTTCTACATGGAACCAGTAGTAAACCAAACACTGCATATGGGCCCCAGACCCCAGTTTGTGGCCCCCGCGCTTGTGCCAACCCAGCCGAACATACCAACTCGCCCGAGCCAGCAAACACACACGAGGAATACACCCAAGAGTTTTCAGAGATTGGAACCGATTCCCATGTCATACGCAGACTTATTCCCCCAGCTTTTAGAACAAAGGATGATATCTACCATCCCCGGGATTCCTCTCACAAATCCTCCCCCACACTGGTATAATCCCGAGGTCCGATGCGCGTACCATGCCAATTCTCCAGGGCACCCTATTGACCAATGTTGGGCCTTCAAACACAAGGTGCAAGATTTGAAGGATGCGGGTTGGTTGTCATTCGATGCGAAGCCGGTTGGTATTCAAGAGAATCCTTTGCCTGACCATGGGAAGGACAATGTCGGAATGATCGACGAACAAGATGGGGAAAAATTCGAGAGAAGATGGGAGCAAATGACGCTAGACTGGGTGTATAGTGAACTGACAACGGCAGGCCTAGCAGGGTTAAAGGCTATTTGCCCTAAAGGCGCCCCATGCACATGCCAGAATACTATGAAAAGATCAGTACAACAATGTGAGACTTTCCGGATTTTTCTAAGTAGCTTGATTGACAGCAAACGAGTGGAAGTTAGCCGCGTTCAGAAAACAAATGAAGTTTCAGTCATAGGGGAATCTGACCATCCCCAATTCACCAATAGACCATTTATCCCCATCATGGGAAGAACCCCACGAGTCCCAGAGGCCCCAGTTCGGGTAGTGATCTCAGCCCCTCGCCCTTTTGCATACCACAGTGACCAGGCAATGCCATGGAGATACAATTGTGAAGTACGCACCGAAGGAGAAACTAGCAGTGCTGCTGAAGCAAGAGGGATAACCAGAAGTGGAAGGGTTTATACGCCGAAGGTCTTGGAGAAGGTGCAACCTAGCCAAGAACAGAATAGGAACCTGAAGAAGCCAGTTCAATCTCAGGAAGCCGAAGAATTCTTGAAGATTATTAAACACAGTGAATACAACATTATTGATCAACTGAAGAAGATGCCAGCCCATATCTCTGTTTTATCACTGTTGTTGAGCTCGGAAGCCCATCGGGAAGCCCTATTAAAGGCTCTTAATCAGGCCTATATTCCCCAAGACATCAGCATCGATAATTTTAACCATGTGATTGGTGGTCTTACGGCTACCAACTACATTACATTCGCTGATGAGGAGATCCCCGTGGAAGGACAAGGGCACAATCAGGCGTTGCACGTTTCCGCTAAATGTCGAGATCACATGATTGCACGAGTGTTGATTGATAATGGGTCATCTTTGAATGTCATGCCCATGACGACCCTACAAAAACTGCCTGTTGACCCGTCCTACATAAGGCAAAACAATTTGACTGTGCGGGCTTTCGATGGCACCCGCAGGGAATCGGTGGGATCTATTGAAATTCCTGTGCAAATTGGACCAGTCACCTTCGACATTACATTCCAAGTCATGGCCATAACCCCGTCTTATAGCTGCTTGTTGGGGAGGCCATGGATACATAACACCGGGGCAGTTCCGTCTTCTCTGCACCAACGGGTCAAATTTGTAGTAGATGGGAAACTGGTTTGTGTATATGGTGAAACCGATGTTATGATAACAAAGCTCACTTCCACTCCTTATGTGGAAGTCACGGAGGAGGCATTGGAGGACTCATTCCGAGCCTTTGAGATCATAAATGTCACAACTATAGTAGAAGGATCTCCAATCCCACACCCTCAGATCCCCGCCGCAGTGCATATGATGGCGTCCGAAATGATTAGACAGGGGTACCATCCAGAAAAAGGGCTCGGAAAATACCTACAGGGGATCCGAAAGCCATTAATGCTTAAGGAAGTCAAAGACAGATATGGCCTTGGCTACATACCTACGGTGGCAGACCGAAGGAAGAAAGCTGAAGAGAAGAAGATGCGGAGGGTGGAAAGAATCACTGGTGAAACAAGCTCCAAGGAAGGACTGTACGTCCCGTCCATCAGCCAAACCTTCGTAAAAGCAGTCAATCCAACCTGGAGGCAGAATTGCGGCAATTAAGTATATCAGTATTGGATGCTGAAGTCCCGTCGAACACTTCTACAGAGTGGATCCATCATCTCCAACCAGGAGTACAGCTTCAGAACTGGAGTTCTTTTGATTTACCAGATATCATCATGTAATGATCTTTGTTTCAGGATTTGTTTAGTTCTACTTTTCTTTTGTATTCCCCCGGCCACTGAAAAATCAGGGAAGCTCTTTAATGAAAATGAATCATGAATTGCTTGTCATTTATGTGCATTTTGGAAGTCAACTGTCGAAATTTGTTTGTTAATTTCATGCAGGAATAAAGAAAATAACAACACCAGAATCCCTCGCCAAGTAATTGACATTAACTTTGAAAATTCTAATCCATGAAACGAAGTTGAAGATCAAGAAATAAACTTGTCCCCTGAAATGGAAAGAATGTTAAAGTCCGATGAAAAACCAACCTTGACCAGTAGCGATCCCACCGTCATGATTAATCTTGGAACTGAGGAAGAGCCCAAGCAGGTGAAAATCGGAGCACTACTAAAGGGTGAAGAACAAGACAATATGATTGAATTACTAAGGGAATACCGAGACGTGTTTTGCCTAGGTCGTACCAAGACATGCCAGGTTTAGATACGGATTTAGTAACCCACAAGATCCCACTTCACCCAGATTCAAAGCCAGTAAAGCAGAAACTGAGGAGAATGCGGCCGGAGATGTTACTCAAGATAAAGGAGGAGGTACAGAAACAGCTTGAGGCAGGATTCTTGGAGGTAGCCCAGTACCCTGAATGGATGGCCAACGTTGTCCCAATAATCAAGAAGAATGGTAAAGTACGAGTTTGTGTCGACTACCGGGATCTAAATAAAGCAAGCCCTAAGGACAACTTCCCTCTCCCACACATTGATGTGTTGGTGGACAATACTGCAGGGCATGCTTTATTTTCATTCATGGATGGATTCTCCGGATACGACCAGATTAGGATGGCACCTGAGGACAAGGAAAAAATGACTTTCATCACATTATGGGGGACTTTCTGCTATAAAGTCATGCCATTTGGACTAAAAAATGCCGGAGCCACTTACCAGAGGGCTATGGTAACCCTTTTTCATGACTTAATGCACAAGGAGGTTGAGGTTTAGGTCGACGACATGATCGTTAAGTCGCGAAATGAGAAAGACCATGCGTTAAACTTGGAAAAATTGTTCGAGAGGCTCCGGAAGTGCCAATTGAAGTTAAATCCCAAAAAATGTACTTTCGGTGCTACGTCCGGGAAGCTATTGGGGTTTATAGTAAGTGAGAAAGGGATTGAGGTAGATCCTGACAAGGTCAAAGCCATTCGAGAGATGCCTAGCCCAAAGTCTGAAAAGGAAGTGCGAAGTTTCTTAGGTAGGCTCAACTACATTGCTCGGTTCATATCTCAATTAACCACCACCTGCGAACCCATCTTCAAGCTGCTGAGAAAGAACAACCCAGAAAAGTGGAACAAAGAGTGTCAAGTGGCCTTTGAAAAAATAAAGGAGTACCTTTTGAATCCCCCAGTACTAGTGCCACCAGTACCCGGAAGGCCTTTAATCTTGTACTGGCGATTTCAGAAACTCCATGGGTTGCGTATTGGGCCAGCATGATGAGACCGGGAGGAAAGAAAGGGCCATTTATTACCTTAGTAAGAAGTTCACAGATTATGAGTCTAAGTACTCTGATCTGGAAAAAACATGTTGCGCTTTGGTATGGACGGTCAGTAGGCTGAGGCAATACACCTTGTATTACTCCACCTGGCTGATCTCCAAATGGACCCAATCAAGTACGTGTTTGAAAAGCCCGTAGTAAATAGACGGTAGCACGATGGGCAGGATGTTGTTGACGGAATATTATATTTATTATGTCACCAGGAAATCTATCAAAGGGTAGTGTCATTGCAGAATACCTAGCATGAATGAAGAGCGATGGAGGATTACCAACCTATGGAGTACGAAATTCCCAGACCAGGAACATGAACAAAGAAAAAAAGGGAAGAAGCACATGAGAAGAAGGGAGGAGGGGGGACGAGGGCGGAAGGCAATGTTTGGGGAGGGGGAGAGGGAGAACGTTGCTAATGATCACCAGATGGGAAAAATTATCCGGTGGGTAGCTAAGCTCATCTTCCTTGTACTAACAAAACATGAGGCGTTAAGGACGAAGAGGAAGGGAGAGGGGGTGGGAAGAACGATAGGAGAGAGGGCCTCGTGTCAAGCGACTAATTAGTAAGAGGAGACCGGACCTTAGTCATTCACCAGTAAACCGGGAGGGAATGGGAAACTCGCGAATTAAAGTTTAGACCGTATATAGAGAGACATTCAAAAGATAATAGAAAGGTTTCTTTGACAGTATCGTTTTCTCTCACCACACAAGACCGGAAAAAACAAATTGTAATGTCTGCTGCCACGAGCCACACTTGGCAGCTTTATTCAAGGAAGAAGAAGGTGTGAAGATTCGAAGCTATTCATCTCAGAGTACAACCCGGAACCTGCCTACGGCACGGTGTATAGAGGGGCCGACGGCAAAACCGTGGTTTTATGATATCAAAACCTACATCCCACAGAAAAATGAGTATCCCGAAGGCGGATCCAAAATGATCGGGAAGGACTATTAGAAGGTTGGCCATGGGTTTCTCTTAGGTGAGGGAAGTTGTGTACAAAAGAAATCATGACATTGACCCTTCCATACGGTGCTGTAGAGGCACAGGGGAAAAAGCCCAACAAGTCAAGCGTGAAAGGTCACGACGGGTAGGCGTGCTGAGTCTGCGGTACCCACGCTGGTGGAGGCACTCATTGGCACGAAAAATACTAGGAGGTGGAGTTGATTATTGGAGGACAATGGAGAGAGATGGCATTGGGGACTACGCCCGAAAAGTGCCATAATTGCCAAGTTTACGGTGTATCGGATCCAAAGTCCCACCAGCCCCACTTCATGTTCTCTCCGCCACCTTGGCCCTGTAGCCTGGGGAAGGGATTTGATGTGATCGGGGACAATAAGCCAAAAGCGGGGGGGCTGGGGGACAGTAACGGACACCGTTTCATCTTTTGTGGCAACGATTTTTTCACTAAATGGGTGGAAGCCGACCTCGGTATACAGTATAAAACAGAATTGTAGTGAGTCGTTTCTCAAAAGAGAGGTTGATCTGCCGTACGGAGTTACTGACGGAAATAATACGGATATGCCAAGAACCTGAACAACACAGTAATGACAAGAGCTATGCAATCAGTTTCAAGGTTAAGCACACCAATTGCGGGAAAAGAAGCAGTGAGAGAAAAAAGTAGGAAGGATGATCCGTTTCGCGCCTCCTTTCCCCACGGTTCGGTGGAGGGAAATGGAAGCAGCCAACAAAAAACATTAGAAAATTTTGGGAGAAGATGAAAGAAAATTACGAGAAATTGGCATGATGGACAAGCTTCCTTCGCTAATGGCTTAAAGACTACGACTAGAACCTACAAGGCGCGACTCCCTTATCTTGGTTACGGAATGGAGAAGTGGCAAGTGGCCATGTTGAGAAGTTGAGAGACCCATCTCTAAGAAGAGTTCTAAAAGAAGAGAGTAGCTGAGGCAGAGTGGGTACAATCCCGATATTGACCAGTTAACACTTGATGAGGAGAAAAGGCATGGCGCAAGGACCAATGGACAACTATACCAAAAGAAGGATGATGAGAGCGTTTAACCGAAAAGTGCAGGAAACGAACAAGTTTAGGAGGGGGGGGGGAAATAGGCGGAGAAAAAAGATTTAAAGATCATAAAGAACCCTCCGTGGAAAGTGCGACACCAAACTATGAAGGGCCCTTACGTTGTCAAGAAGGCGTTCTCAGGAGGTGCCCTGACTGTTAGCAAATATGAATGGGGTGGAACTGACCATATCTGCACCCTGTTAACTCTGATGCTTGTAAAGAAAGAAATATTATGCCTAAGGGTTGTATACATCTCCAAAAGAAATTAATGAAAGGATCACAGTGTTTATTTCATAGGTGTCCCTCTTTGCTCATTGTTTCGATTAGATGACGGAGGGCCATTTTGTGGACCACCAGCTCCCTTAAAGAACCTAATGTTTATACTTGATGAACCTTTTTGAGCTTTGAAATCAAAACCATCTTCTCTTGAAAAAGTCATTTCCCAAAATTTAAACGCGCGGTGGGATTTTCAAGGGTCAGACAAATCATACGAGACAACAATGGGCTATCAAAATGATGGCAGGCCATTTTTCTGCTACCCAAAAGAAATTCAAAGAAGGAAATCTCTTGCAAGCCCTTTGAGCCTGAAAAATTCATTTATTGATTAACCCGTCAAAAGATCACACCACACTGGGGCAGTTTAAAAGAAATCAGTCTCCCAAATGAAGTTCAAACAAAAAATGACAAATCCCTTCATGAAAGAGGAAAAACAAAAGGGCCCCAGCAGTAAAAAGAACATGGAAAGAGAAAGAAGAAAAGAGAAAGAAAAATAAAGGACTTATTACGCATGTGATCCTTGACCAAATTACTCTAATGAAAATTATGATTTGGAGCCTTATTTAACCTTTTCTTCTTTAACCTATATACCCACCACCCAGCCTACATTACGGTCCAAATGAAGTCCCTGACCAGATTGGTATACGTTGTTGTCTCTAATGATTTGTCAGACTCAATGACGAGTCTGAACTACGTAATGACCTGATCCTGAAAAGGTACGTAGGCAGCTTGTTCAAAAGGACGAGTTCGGTCAAAACTCTCGCAAAAATGTCTCGCCCCCAAACTGGGGCAGGATTTGTTGCCATGGGATGGGTTTTTTGAGCCTTGGTTTCCTTATTCTTCTGAAAACCTAAATCCCCAAGCCTACGTTTTGTCCCAAGTCTTAAAGACCATCCAGAGATCGAAATGTGAAGCAAAGTACCAAAATTAAACCTTGAGTAAAACAAATGGACCCCTAAAGGCACTATTCAAACCTTACGAGTACCAAAAGGGCCAGTCTCCCTTCTAGTGAAACAGGGGGCAGTTTTCGCGAAAAAAGAGGTTTTAGTTTTCACAAATTTAATGTCGATACCTTTTAAAACAAGGATGAGTTGTAAAACTTATCTTTTTCGTGAATAAATTTTGAATGTAACAGAACAACTATTTCGCACAAATTGACGTCCTGATTCAGCACATTAAAGACATAAATGCATGATTATTCTCATTATTAGGGATTCCCCGTTTATTGAGGTCAAAAATCAGGAACCTAATACACCAGGAGGGTGTTCAGGCACCAATGGGGAGCCTAAAGCATGTCAAACATCGGTAATGAAGGAATGTTGGGTCAGATTCGGCGTACTCCTTCGAGGTTTGGGAATCTGTGGAAGCGTCAGTGATTAACTACCAAGTTAGATCTTAAACAATCCCTAAGTTTGGAAGATCATGGGAAGTACTGACAGTCAGACACTGGGGCAGATTTTGAGTGCCTGTAGAAATTTGAAAATGGTCAGACCCGTGACGAGAAAAGCACTGGGCCAGATTTCGAAACCCTTTTGGAATCCGAAACGCGGTAAAGACTAATAGTGTATGGATGAAACCAGGGCAGTTGTTGAGTTCCATTTAAGGCGAAGTCGAGTACCATCGTGCCATACTAGAACCTAAAAGTGTGGCCAAGATCCGGGATCGAGAAGAAGGGCCATGCATCCTCATACATTTCATGCATGTACTTCATGCATCCTCATGCATTTAGTGAAAGGCATTCCCATTATAGGAAGCAGCATACAGACATATTATGTAACAGGATCATGTATATATAACAACATGCCCCTGCATTCAAGCATCGCAATTAGTAAACACGCATACATATAGCAGTAGAGCACCATTCATTCATACTTGCCTGATTGAATAAATTCTTGATGAATCCTGTTACATCCATAGCCAATCAGCGTAGGGGTTTGGTCGTTGTACCCTCGGGACCCCAAATTTTTACATCCCATAACAAGCCATTCAGAGGATATTACAACCCGGTTCAGTGTACCAGCAACACTATGTCCTCAGTAATAAAAAATAAAAAAATAAAAAATGGGGAAGAGAAACACTCAGATTTTATTAATTGCCCTCACTTATGGGCGGAGGAATACGTGGTTACAGTCATGGTCCTGGGAGATTACAACCAGTACTCTCCCAAAACCCACAAAAAAAAAAAAAAAAAACAAAAACCAACAAAAACAAAAACAAACACACAAAAATGATCTTTTCCAGGTCACGTACAGACGGATTTTCATTTCAGGCTGAAGAACGAGAAGTCGGACCTTTTCCATATGCCATGATTTGAGCCATTTTGCTCCCCGCGGATGTCCTCCCGGCTTTTCTCTAACTCAGCTATTCTAGGCCCAAGGTCGTTGGAGTAAACTGCTACCATTTTCTCAAATCATCAACCCTCCCGTTTAACATATTATTTTCTTGGCCTTAACTCCCTCGTTTTTTGCTGTTCCTCTTGGTATTTCGTCCGTAAGATGTAGGTTTCATTCCCAAGGAGGGTCACAGTCTCGATCTCTATCTGCAGAACACGGGGGAAGTGAGAAGTTGAGGACATCGCCTGATCACTGTGATAGAGTGCCTGGTTGGCTATGCCGGGATCAGACATCGAGGCCAGTACTGTCTCATTCCTCAGCATTTCTTTTTGGAACTGAGAGAGAGGTTTGGAAGGAGCCGAGAGCATTAGAATAGAATGGCACCTCTGGTGCCACATTCAAATCAGGAACCACCGCTTGGAAGATGAGGCCCAGCCATGAGAAACGTTTAGGAGTGTTGAGAGATTTGAGATGGTCGAGGTACGGTTTCTCGTAACAGAGGATTGGCCAAAGATGGGTTACAAATTGCCACGTGGAGTTTGCTGGTGGTGTTTAAGTGTGAGAGGAAGTCCGTTTAAATAGGATAAAAAGGATTGCCATGCTAAGTGTGTGTCTAACAGAAAGACGAAAGAGGCGACGTGCATCGAGAAGCCCCCAAAATTTGTGAGCGAGGTAAGCTATGGGAGTTGTGCAGTCCCCTCAGTGGAGGATTATGTTCACAAGGCGGCGAAAAATAATCCCGAGGTGGATTTTGAAAGACGTGGAGCAGTCATAATACCTAAACTCGAGGAAAAGAAAGAGAAAAAGAAGAAAGTGGGGGGCGCATTTATTCTTGGGGCCTGTTTTTCTTTTTTTAAAAAGGAACCCGAAGCCGGTTTGTTTTGCACAAAGCCCAACTATTTAAATAAGCTTGGGTTTTATATTTGAAAAGAGAAAGTGCGCCGGCCTGTTTTAAATGACCTAGGCCCTATTTCTTTCTGAATTGGCTCGGCCCGATTTTGAAACTCAATCCAAGCCCAACCATTTTAAAAGACACGGGCTTTTGTTTTTCGAAAAGTGGGCCAGCTTATTTTAAAAATGACTTGGGACCTCTTTTGGGCCGACCCGATTTTAAAACTCAATTCAAGCCCAACCATTTTAAAAGACACGGGCTTTTGTTTTTCGAAAAGTGGGCTGGCTTATTTTAAAAATGACTTGGGACCTGTTTTGGGCCGGCCTGTTTTAAATAACCTGGGCTCTGTTTCTTTCTGAATTGGGCCGGCCCAGTTTTAAAACTCCATCCAAGTCTAACCATTTTAAAAGACACGGGCTTTTGTTTTTCGAAAAGTGGGCCGGCTTATTTTAAAAATGACTTGGGACCTGTTTTGGGCCGGCCTGTTTTAAATAACCTGGGCTCTGTTTCTTTCTGAATTGGGCCGGCCCAGTTTTAAAACTCCATCCAAGTCTAACCGTTTAATTAGACACGGGCTTTATTTTTTAAAAGGAAAAGTGGGCCGACCTGCTTTAAAAATGACTTGGGCCCTGTTTCTTTCTGAATTGGGCCGGCCCGTTTTTAAAAAATCAAAGCCCATTTTTTGAAAAGGAAACTCGGGCCCAATTCCATCCCAAAGACCACACGTGACCTGAACACGTGATAGAGCCCATGTGGCTCGCCCGTGACCCCCCGAGTTCACTCAACTCACTCAACTCGAAGATGAGTTGACTCATCCTCGACCTCACCACCCCAACTGAAACCCTAAACCTAACTTCCTAACCAGAAATACCTCAAGCCCTAAATTTCCAACAAATCAGTAATAAAGCATACACAACATTGAGATATATATATAAAGGGAAGGAAGAAAGAACTTATCTCCTTTGGGAGTTCGGAAGAACTCCCCTTGCATCTGTGCGGATCTTCCTTACCGGGCCACTCCCGGTGACCATCATTTGTCTGGGCTTCACCAGATCTCTCCAGATCTGACCGTGAGAACATAATAGGAGGCCAATCGGAGCTGGATCACTTCTAAAGGTGTTGGGATCTTAAGTTTGCCAAGATCTAAGGTCTCTGAAGAACGGTATATAGAGAGAGAGAGCTTGGAGATAGGCAAGAGTAGAAAAGAAATCACGGAGGGGGCTAGGGTTTTGAGTTTGCAGCAAATAAGCCTAGAGAACAGAGATTGAAAGGGGAGAACAGAGAAGGTGAAAGGAGAGAGAAGAGAGAAGAGAGAAAGAGAGGGCGTTCGAGAGAATGAAATGCAGTAAAATGAACAGAACTAAAAATTTGGTTTAAATATCCAATGCCTCGGAGCCACGAGATTCAACCACGTGGCAACCCGTCATCCGTCCGATCAAAAATTCTGCGTGGCCACCATGATCACCGCACGATCTGTGTTTTCCAAGGACGGTCAGGATTGTGCCATGCCTTGATCCGGGTCACATTTGACCAGCCACTCGGTCACCAACACGTGGCTCATTCTCCATCATGCACAAAAAGTCTGCGTGGCCACCCTGATCACCGCACGATCTGTTTTTTCCAAGGACGGTCAGGATTGTGCCATGCCTTCATCCGGGTCACGTTTGACCAGCCAATCAGTCACCAACACGTGGCTCATTCTCCCCCCCACACAAGCAAAAGTCTGCGTGGCCACCCGGATCACCACACGATTTGTGTTTCCAAGGACGGTCTGGATTGTGCCATGCCTTGATCCCGGTCACATTTGACCAGCCATTGACACGTGGCACCGGTCCTCAACCGCACGATTTGTGTTTTCCAAGGATGGCTTCGATTGGGCCATGTCATTGATCCACATCCACATACACCAACCACTCAGTCACTGACACGTGACACCTCTGATCACCGCACGATCTGTGTTTTCCAAGGACGGTCAAGATTGTGCCATGCCTTGATCCGGGTCACGTTTGACCAGCCAATCAGTCACCAACACGTGGCTCATTTTCCCCCCACACACAAAAAGTCTGCGTGGCCACCCTGATCACCGCACGATCTGTGTTTTCCAAGGATGGTCAGGATTATGCCACGCCTTGATCAGGGTCACATTTGACCAGCCCCTCAGTCACTAACACGTGGCACCCCTCCTCAACCATTCGATCTATGTTTTCTCAGGATGGACTAGATCATGCCAGGTCTTCAATTCGGGTCACCCTCCATCCTCCTACTTAGCACATGACTCTACTCAGAACACGACATGTGGTCAGTTGTATGGCCTGGCTAAAATAGGTGTCTTTTATCCTTATAGGCTTGTTGCTATAAATAACGTAGGAGAGTTCCTACTGTTACCCCAAAGCAACAAGACCTATAAAGAGGGGCAGCTGTCGACACCCCAATTTTAACCAGGCCTTTCCGAGGAGACCTCATGTCAAAACCTTTCCACACTGGCTGTGGACCCCACACATTCTTGTAGGTCCCAGGCTGGTTGTGGAACCCCACACATTCTTGTAGGTCCCACACTGCTTGTGGACCCCACGCATTCTTGTAGGTCCCACACTGCTTGTGGACCCCACACATTCTCGTGGACCCCACGTGGCTTGTGGGCCCCACATATCTTCATTGGGCCCCACATGTTGGTGGGCCCCACCTCTCTTGGTACGCTAGCTCGGATTCCTACATTCGATGCACGTTACCCCTTGGTACGCTGGCTCGGATTCCTACATTCGATGCACGTTACCCCTTTGTATGCTAGCTCGGATTCCTACATCCGATGCACGTTACCCTCTGGTACGCTAGCTCGGATTCCTACATCCGATGCACGTTACCCTTTGGTACGCTAGCTTGGATTCCTACATCCGATGCACGTTACCCCCTCTGGTACGCTAGCTCAGATTCCTACATCCGATGCACGTTACCTCTTTTGGCATGCTTGCGCCTGCTAGCTCGGGTTCCTATAACCCTCAAATGGCTCATGGACCCCACGTGGCTTGTGGGCCCCACATATCTTCATTGGGCCCCACATGTTTGGTGGGCCCCACCTCTCTTGGTACGCTAGCTCGGATTCTTACATCCGATGCACGTTACCCTCTGGTACGCTAGCTCGGATTCCTACATCCGATGCACGTTACCCCCTCTGGTACGCTAGCTCAGATTCCTACATCCGATGCACGTTACCTCTTTTGGCATGCTTGCGCCTGCTAGCTCGGGTTCCTATAACCCTCAAATGGCTCGTGGACCCCACGTGGCTTGTGGGCCCCACATATCTTCATTGGGCCCCACATGTTTGGTGGGCCCCACCTCTCTTGGTACGCTAGCTCGGATTCCTACATCCGATGCACGTTACCCTCTGGTACGCTAGCTCGGATTCTTATATCCGATGCACGTTACCCCCTCTGGTACGCTAGCTCGGATTCTTACATCCGATGCACGTTACCTCTTTTGGCATGCTTGCGCCTGCTAGCTCGGGTTCCTATAACCCTCAAATGGCTCGTGGACCCCACATGGTGCGTGGGCCCCACATATCTTCATTGGGCCCCACATGTTTGGTGGGCCCCACCTCTCTTGGTACGCTAGCTCGGATCCGCATATCCGATGCCTCGCTAGCTCGGATCCACATATCCGATGCCTTGCTAGCTCGGGTTCCTGTAACCGTCAAACGGCTTGTGGACCCCACATGGTGCGTGGACCCCACACATTTTTTATGGGCTCCGCACAGCTTCTAGAACCTTATTATTATTATTATTATTATTATTATTATTATTATTATTATTATTATTATTATTATTATTATTTATTTTAATTTGTCAAATGCAAGCATATTTTGTCCCCCCCATCATCATTCACCACATGTCATGTTTTTTTCCCTTTATCATTCTTCCCATACTATATTCCATTCATAATTCTTCATCCCATACTTTGTTCCCTCCATCATCACTCACCATATGTCATGTTTCTTCCCTTTATCATTCTTCCCATACTATATTCCATTCATAATTCTTCATCCCATACTTTGTTCCCTCCATCATCACTCACCATATGTCATGTTTCTTCCCTTTATCATTCTTCCCATAATATATTCCCTTCATAATTCTTCATCTCATACTTTGTTCCCTCCATCATCACTCACCATATGTCATGTTTCTTCCCTTTATCATTCTTCCCATACTATATTCCATTCATAATTCTTCATCCCATACTTTGTTCCCTCCATCATCACTCACCATATGTCATGTTTCTTCCCTTTATCATTCTTCCCATAATATATTCCCTTCATAATTCTTCATCCCATACTTTGTTCCCTCCATCATCACTCACCACATGTCATGTTTCTTCCTTTTATCATTCTTCCCATGCTAATTTCCCTTCATCATTCTTCCCCCCATACTTGGTTCCCCCCATCATGACTCCCCTATGTTTTCTTTCCTATGCTTGCCCTAAGCTAAGCCTATAAATAGCCCTCTCATTCGAAGCACAAGGGGAGAGCTCTTAGTGGTGGTAAGGAGAAGATTTCAAATATTGAAGTTTTCTATCACGAGTTTGTGAAGTTAGTCTTTTTTTTGAGTAAAAATCAAGAGGTCGACTAATCCCGTTTCCTATCGGTGTTGAGTCACCCCATTTGAAGAAGGCACCCCGTAGTGCCTCAAATCAGAGCGCAAGAACAACTCTCGGGAAGACGTTGTAGAGCGGCCCTAGTAGACTCATCAACAGGAAAAGAAGACCGGAGCATAGGAAAACGAAAGAAGATCAAGCGATCGATTGATCCCTTTTCCTACCGGTACCGGGTCACTCCATTTGAAGAAGGTACTCCCTAGTACCTCGAGTCGGAACTCAAGAACAACCCTCGGGAAGGCGCTGTAGACTAACCTTGCGGATTCACAGACAGGAGAAGAAGACCGAAGGAGAAAAAGACGATAGGTAAGACCAATGAACTTTCTCTTCCTATGTTACATTTCCGTCCCCCTTTCCCTAATCGGCCTCTGTTGGTTTATTTGACTTTATTTCACTTTTCTTTACTTTAAATAGCTTCCTTTTAACTCATAAAAAAACAAAAAAACAAAAAAATTTCATAAAAGACACAAAAATTCAGAAAAAATTTCAAAGAAAATTCAAAAATTTTTAAAGCTTTGAAACTTATTTACCTTTGAAAATTTTTGAAGAAAATCCAAGAAAGTTTCTAACATGTTTGGCAAAGGTTAGATTTGTTTCCCTACATTCAAGATTTTCAACAATACATTCTAAAGGCATATCTTTAAAACCATGACTTTCGTGATTGTTGTCTAAAATTCTGTTGTATTCGGAAGGACATTGGAAAATTCCGGAAAATCATTGGTCTCGACCAAGACCTTAAACTGGTTTTTCCCCCCCACACTGGTCAACGTTTGACCGGCCCACCATTCCCAAACTGGTTCACCCCAGTTTTCTCCATTTCGCTTGTATATTATTGTTGTATCCATAAAATTCACAAAAATCATGAAATTTTCAAAAATTCCAAAAGTATTTTCACATTTTTGTTTCAATTGATTTTATTTGTGTTATTTTGAAAGTTCGGGAAAAATATCAAAAATCATTTTCACACTTAGGAAAAATCACAAAAATATCTTTTTAGGCACAAGAAAAATTCATTCCAATCCCGAACCAATCTCAAAAACCTCCCGAAATAGTATTTTTGATACTTAAAAAAAAAAAAAAAAACCTATAGATTTCAAAATCCTCAGGAGCGTATTTTGTATACTATTTTCGATTTTCCTTCCCGATGATTGCAAACGAGAACATTGACTCTTCGGAGTACTAGATTGCCCCGGTTCTGAGGGAATACCTATATAATATTTTCATTTTGTTTTTGACTTTTGAAAGGGAGTGATCTTTAAAGGCTTATTACATTTATTTCGGGAAAACTCTTTATTAATCTGGTACCATTCGTAAGAACGGGCGTGTAGGGAGTGCTAATACCTTCCCCTTGCGTAACCATACTCCCGAACCTAACTTTGGTGACGTAGACCGATTCTACCCCTAACGGGGTAGTAATCAAGTGTTCTAACCACACTTCAAAAGGTTAGTGGCGACTCCACCACACATCGTTTTTCACGAAAATTCACATTTTCAAAATACACATTCATTTTTTCCCAGTTCGCAAGCCAAACCCATTTTTAAACCAGAGATTGGTTCTCTGGGCCGGGTCCGGGACGTCGCGACAGTAGTAACAACTAATAATAATTACAATGATGATAATTGTTGCTATTAAAATAATAATAACAACAACAACAATAATAATAGATTAATAGTAGTGAAAGCTGCACAATAATAATAATAATAAAAATAATGATGATGATGATGATGATAATTAATTTAAGGAGAACAATTAAATAATAATAATAATAATAATAATAATAATAATAATAATAATAATCACTATTAAATATAATAATAAGAATTAAACAAAAACAAGAAATAATAATATTAATTATTTAAATAACAAAAATAATAACAACTAATAATAATTCCAATAATAGTAATATTTATTACTATAAAAATAACAATAACAAGAATAATAGAGAAAAATAATAATAATCATTATTATTTTAAGAATAAAAATTATTTTAAAATAATAAAAAATAATTTTAACGAAAAATTATTATGATAACAATGATATTTACTATTATAGAAATAATAATAATAACAAGAACAAGGATAATAATCATAATGGAAAAAGTAATAATTATTCTCACTTTGAGGATAATAATTATTATAAAATAACAAAAAAATAATAAAAATAATAACAACACTAATACTAATCACTTTAATAAAATAAAAATTTTAATAATTAATAATTAAATTAAAAATTTTATATTAGAGATATTCATAAAAAATAACTTATTTTTCATTACATTAGATAAGCTATTAAAGAATACCAAATGTTAGAAAGAAATTGATATTGAGATCGTTACATTCATTTCATATTATTAACCAAATAGAATAATTGCATTAGCAAATCAACTTCATTCCTACAATATTTTATTTAATTTATGTATCAACCTCTGATTGGGTCATTTAAAGTACGTTTTGTTGAGGTAGTTAAGAATTGTATGATTTAATTGACTAACTATTTAAGAGATTAAGGTAGTCTTATAGTAGGGAAAAAATGGGGCAAAGGACACTCTGGTCTCTTTATTGCTTTGTCACTCTTGCTCCATGAAGGACCAACTACATATCAAGCAATGGCTAAGGCCTTCTTGGTCAGTCCTTTCTCATAGCCACCGAAACAAGCATACCCCTAATTAATACCATTTTAAATACGAATTAAGAAAAAGTTAAGTCGTTCAATAAAAAGGTAGAGATTTGGTTTTTGAGTTAGAATTGAATAAGCAATTCTTTGGTTAGATTGAGTAAGATAAGCATTGCGTCGAGTAAGGAGTATGTTGTACGTAATACAACGAATTCAAGAGAAATGATCCACTAATCTTCAAAATCAAGGTTGATCAATTCAATCCATCAAGATTGATCAATTCAATCCTTCTTTCTAATAATAACCTCTTATTTGGTTTACGAAATTACTTCTAGAATGAAATCAAATATCAGAAATAAAATCGCATTCCTATATTTGATTTGTGAAAATTGATGAGTAGAGGGGACTCACTCAATCACTGATTGTGATTGAACTGAGTGAGGAATTACACAGTTGCACACAAAACACTCAATTGATTTCAATAAATAATCTGAAACAAAATACAGAGGAAATCTCAAAATACAATTTTCTCTTCTCACCGGTTAATGTCCCTCTCTACACCACATAACATTACACACACGCAACTATATATATATAGCAAAGGATGGGATGGTAGGTGGATATTAATTCAACGATGTAGGCTGGTTGGTGGAGGTAGTTGCCGCAACTCAACAATTTCAACATAAATGGCTGCGGTTGGTGGAGATAGCTGCATTTAAATTTGACTCTCCTGCCTTTGTCAAATTATATTTTCAATAGAAATAACGTCAGAATCGCCAATCAAAATTAATAAGATTCCTGCAAACAATATCATCATGATTTAATATTTTAATATATATAAAATAAAATTAATATATATTATATAATTTATATATATATAATATGATACAATATTTATATATATATATATATATAATTGTTTAATATTAATTTATACTATTCAGTTAATTCAGTTAACCGAATTAACCGAACTCAAAAACCAAATCGAAAATTGAAAATCAAAATTCAACGAAAATGAAAACTGAACCAACCGAATTTACTCAGATAACTCAGTTAATTCAATTTTAACCGAATTATGCTTACCCCTAATGACACATGCATGTGCAGAAAATGTTAATGTTAATTCAGAATACATAACAAAATAAATGAAGAATCAAAAATAAAAAATACAAAAAGGAAATAAAAATGTCAGTGAACTTAGTGAAGATAAGAATTTTATGGTGCTTCCAAGCCAAAGATGATGAGGATACTCAACAGCAATAACCCCGATTATGGCAAGAAGACATAATTTTCAATTTTTGATTGTCGCCTCGTAGCTTGGGACAGTGATTCGCCTTCACGGGCATTGCTACTGTAACAACGATGGAGGCCATTTGATGTTGATACATAATAACAATAAAAATTTTAAATAAATTATTATTATCAACAAAATAATATTATTATATAACAACAATAATAATAACAGCAACAATAATAATAACAGTAGTAATAATAATATAATAATTTATTATTATTATTATTATTATTATTGTTGTTGTTGTTGTTGTTGCTACTGCTGCTGCTGATGCTGCTATAAAAGTTAAATTTTAAGATTTTCAAAAATTACTATTATAGAGAAGGAAATTCAGACACAAAAAGTTTAAATTTTTATTTTGATTACATTAATCTTATGTCTAAATTGATATTATAATAATTTATAATTATAATAAATATTTATAAATAATTAATCTTGCAAAGTAAATCAGAAATACGTTTTATACATAACTTTAGCCTTCATTTATAGTAGGTATTATATTTGCCACCTACTTATTATCTAAAAATAAAGGAATGAATATTTTACACCTTTTCTGAAAGGCATGATGATATTGTTTGCAGGAATCTTATTAACTTAGATTGGCGATTCCGACCTTATTTCCACAAAATTAGGCACCCAATTGTATAGTCAAACATTGATGTGAAAAATACATGCAAGACATGCATCGAATAAGAGAGTCTAATAGAACCGCTCACAAGGAGATTTAAAGTGATTATGTTAGAATGTCCATCCCTTATGAGATAGTTGATAACTACATAATCCTGATTTATTGAGTACTCCTCGTAGGGTTGGCACACACGGGCGCACAAATACATGCAAGAAAATTCTCAAAATCAAGCAAAAAGGATCCAATAATTTTTTCAAAATTTTCTTTTATTGTTTGATATTTTTCTTCAATGGTCAGAAAACTTTAAAGAGATTTTCTTAAAAATTAATTATCTTTAAAATTTTTAATTTTAATTTTTGGATTTTCTGAGTCTAAATGCTTGTAAGAATTTTTCCAAATTTGTATAATTTTTTTAAATTTTTATACAATTTTTTTTAATCAAATTTTGGATTTTTGTGAATTAAAAATGAATTTAAAAACATGTTTTTAATTAAAAATAAAAGGGGAGGTCTAGGTGGGTTGAACCGAGTCAAACCGGTCATACCGATCCAACTGATCAATGCAAGGGGACCCCGATTAACCTAACTCAAATCGAGTTGTCAATAAGAGAGAGGCGGGAAAGGCCTTGCCATGTGTCACCCAGATGAGTGACACGTGCCCCACTTTAAATGAATACAATTTTTTGTTATTATTTTTAATTAGTTTTTCTCTTAAAAACTGAAATTTTGACATGAAAGATGTCACCCACTTGTCTTGTCGCCTTCCACATGGTGCAATGCCAGTGGATCAGAACCCTTCCCTCGATTGCTAAAGACACAACCGGCCAGTCATTTGTAGAAAACAAAAATTGGTAGTTAAGGCTGTTAGGCATTTATCCAAAAAGACTTGTTAGGTGTTTTATGTAATCAATTTTAGTATTTATTAATAACTTCAATTATTTCATTTCAATGAAAATTTTTGTAAGCAATATTTATCTGATATTATTTATTCAATGATTATGTATGTGTATCTTTTATTTTATATAATAGGTGATCTAGTGTATAAAGTACGACTTACACATATAAGATTAGATCATCAGTTCTTATAAAATATAAGTTTACTGTTTACAGTTTTAAATGAAATTAGACACACCATTGGTAGGATTGTAACACAAAATTTTAATAGGTCTGTCTTAACTATAGGGAATGGTATATTTCCAACTTCTTGTGCTAGTACACTTTGTGTGTATTGAATATGACCATTTTGGGATAATTATTTTTATACTAACTTTATAAAACAATTAATACCTCATGATTTTTATGAGTGCTTATGCTCTTAATCCTGATATGATTATTAGACGCGTGCATGTAATGTTTATTACTTTGATTCATAGAAGAGTGAGATTCTTTATGGATCAATAAACTCAGTGAGTTGGGTAATGACATTATGTGTATGGTGAACATTAATTGTTGATGGAATCCATGTCCCAGTATCGGAATTGATGATACTCCCTTGAGGAGGCTTATACCGTTTTGATTATGTCAAACCCTACAACTAGATTTTGAATTCGACACATCAAATAAGTTAAGTGGAAGGTCTCAGAGAATTAATATGTCAATTAATTAAATTTTAAGTAATTTAATTTAATTGACAGCTATCTGTAATCTTTTCGTGGGAAGATAAATAAGCATTTAATAATAGGAGTTCGAAATTTAATTTCAAATATGACAGGGAGTGTAATTATAATTCTTTAGTGGTATGAATTGTAATTAACATAATGAATACTACAAAAAAACTGACTTTTAGTGACGAACTTATTAGTGACAGATTCAATTTTGTTACTAAAGGGGGATATTAGTGACGAATTTGAACACCGTCACTAATATGAACTTTTAGTGACGAACTTTAATCCGTCACTAATAAGTTCGTCACTAAAAATCGAAAAAAATCGTGGGAAATAATTTTTTACGCATAAATTATCTCGGAAAAATATTTACAATGATTTGTACAGTATTAGTGATGACTAATATCTGTCACTAAAAGATTCTTATTAGTGACGAATAAATAACCATCATTACTATTAATTTAAAAATAAATAAAATTTTTTGTTTCGAGTATTAGTGATGAATTGGTATATTCGTCACTTTTGCCTCAATATTAATGACACATTTGAGACCGTCACTAATAATTGTCGTATAAAAAATTAAATTAGATTTTTTTTTTTAGAGTATTAGTGACAAATAAAGAAATTCGTCACTATTTGCCTATTATTAGTGACGGATTTGGGAACCGTTATTAATACTTCACGAATTGAAAAATAAATAAAAAATTTTTTTATTTCAGAGTATTAGTGACAAATTTGTTTATTCGTCACTATTTGCCTATTATTAGTGATGGATCTGAGAACCGTCACTAATACTTCACGTATTGAAAAATAAATTAGATTTTTTTTTTTTTTTTTGTTTCAGAGTATTAGTAACGAATTTGTTTATTGGTCACTATTTTCCTATTATTAGTGACGAATTTGGGAACCGTCACTAATACTTCACGTATTGAAAAATAAATAAGATTTTTTTGTTTGAGAGTATTAGTGACAAATTTGTTGTTTCGTCACTATTGCACTAGTATTAAGTGACGGATTTGGTAACCGTCACTAATACTTCCTGTGTTTAAAAATGATCTCAGTATTTTGTTTTAGAGTATTAGTCACGAATTAATATATCCGTCACTAATACTATTCGTCACTATGACCCCAGTATTAGTGATGGATTTTAAAACCGTTACTAATGCTTCATGTATTCTAAAATAATTTTAATTTGTTTATTTAAGAGTATTAGTAATGAATTTCAAAATTCGTCACTATTTCCCTTGTATTAGTGACGGATTTGAGGACCATCACTAATACTTCATGTATTTAAAAAAAAAAGAGGCAGAGCATTAATGACGAATTAATTAATTCGTCACTATTGCCCTACTAATAGTGACGGTTACGGATTCGTCACTACTAGTCCTTTAGTAAAATTTGCCCTAATCTTCCTTCTCTTCCCACCTTTCCCTTTCCTTTCCCGCTCTGCCTCTTTGTGCTCTCCCGATCCTCCTCCTTTCCCTCTTCCTTCTTTCCTCTCCTTTTCCTCCTCCCTTCTTTCCCCTCCTTTCTTTCCTCCTCCGGCTACCCTCGGAGCCACCCTCACAGCCGCTCCCTCCTTTCCCTCCTCCTTTCCTTCCTCCTCCGGCTGCACCACCACTACCCGTCACTTGCCATCGAGTCTCTTTCTCAGCCGCTGCCGCCGCCACCGCTCCCTTCAAGCTAGTATTCTCCAGACTCTCTCTCTCTCTCTCTCTCTCTCTCTCTCTCTCTCTCTCTCTCTCTCTCTCTCTCTCTCTCTCTCTCTCTCTTTCTCTCTCTCTCTCTCTCTCTCTCTCACTTTTCAACGGAGATATCTCTCAATCTCTATGGTGTCTCTCTCTCTCAGTCTCGCCCTCTCTTCGTCACCATTGCTGAGCCGGGTCTGTCCCCGTCGCCTTCGCCGCAGAGATCAACCACCAGAAGCCTTCCAACCTTCAAGCAGGTATATATGTTTCTTTGAACTCTGATTTGAAGAATTTGGTTTTTTATTTTATTTTTTGTTTTAATTTGATGTATATTTGTAGTTGAAAGGATATTTGTCATTGTTTAGTTAATTTATTTTGCTGCTACTAGACTGAATCATTGGATCCCATTAAAATTTTAAAGCACTATAAGTTATATAAATTTTAAATTCAAACTTTAAAACTCAAGCATGAATTCATAGATTTATAAACTTCAAATTAACATCTTATATAAGCTTAAAAATGTCGACACATGAAATAAGAAAAAATCCATAATCCAAGTTTTAATTTTTTAAACACTAACGGTAACCAAGCCAAGTTCAAAATTGTTATTGATAAATAATTTATTTTACATTTATAATATATCAATTTGTTTCAGTTAACCGCGATTATTGAATGAGCCAAACTAAAATCGAACCATTAATTGGAAAAGTTGAAAACTACGAATTGAAACAAAATCGAAAAATGCTTACTCCAATTTCAGTTCAATTTTGTTATTTGGTTTGTTTCAATTTTTTGGGTTAAAATTTTCATTATTTTGTGTTCTTTCCTCCCATTATGATCTACCCATTTTTCTTGATTTTTACTTTTACCTTGTTGACCACCATCTTCGCCATCATCACCACCGTCACCACCAGATCATCATCTCATTTCAGACGATTTGTATTGTATTCTATTCTATTATTCGTGCCCTGGAGAATAAAAAGAAGGAAAAAAGAACAATATTCAATTTGTCATTGCTCAAACTCTCTCGCAGAGATCTTACTTAGATTTAGGTCAGAATTTGCATTTTTCACATCTTGGATTCTTCAAAAAAATTGCACCCTTTTGAGAATTATTATTGAAAACAATATTATGAAGTCTAAAAAACTAAAATAGGAGGGAGAGACATTAAAGAAACGCAACTGAAAAACATGGCTCTATGTTAATAAGGCTCCCTGGCAGGGCCGTCTGTCAACTTTATGAGCTTTAATTAATTGTTATATAGGAATTTTGACCCCTTTTGCTTGCCTTAAATGTCCTTTGAACTTTTGGGAGAAACATGTTCATTGCTAAGGCTATACCATGGCATTTTTCAATGATGGCTGATTTTGAGATAATGGGAAATGTGGAGGGTATTTTAGTAATGTGGGGTGTTGGTAAGGATATGTATGTCCTAAGGTATCTGGAACTTTCCCTTAGTCTTTTGTTTTGGAGTGGTGTATAGGGTGGTATTATGGGTTGTGAGCAAAAGAGACAACAGAAGAAAGAAAAAAGAATAAAGATTGTAGGTAAAGTGGATGATGATAAATTAGAGGGTGTGGGGGTGATGGGGTTCGTGATTTCTTGCTCTTTCGGTTGTCTCTTTGAATAGAGACAATATTCTATGATTGAATAGACGGTTATAATAAAAAGATTAAATAGTTCATATTAGAAAAATGTGTTATTACAATGAATCAAATGTCAATCTAACCTATAAATTCAAGAAAAAAAGGACAAAAATAGTTTAACTATTTCCAAATTTTACCACGGGAATACCTCATCTAGTTGGAATGATAAAGAATAAACAAGTAACTATTAACTTTATTTCTAAATTTTTCATTGTATTCCATCTCATTTCTAAGAATTAACTAGTTTGCAAACCCAAAAATAACCTTAAAAGTCAGTCCTAGCCAAAAGACCAATGAGCCATCCATAAGTTTCGAAGGCAGAGATTTGCTAGCTTCACTCCACCTGTCTAGAATGTCATGTGGCATAAAATTCAACAGGCCCACCTAAACACTTTTTCTCAGTCCCTCAAATAGTATGAAGTTTCCCAGACTTGGACAATCAGTCTTCGCAGAGCTCCCTAATTTGGTGTAGATTCCCAATATCACCAGCACTAGTGCACGTACTACAGGGAAACTCATGCTTATGCATAATAATGAATTTGCTTCTTCTATTGATGTACACAATGGAAATTTAAACATAAATTCCTAACAAATAAGTACTCAATTAACCTTTTTAAAAAGAGATGATAAGAATAAGTTTATTGAAATCGTTTTAAAAATGTTTAGTCTCGTAATTTTTTTGTTAAGTATGCCCCTTTAAAAAAATTTTTTTTTAAACTTAAATCGAAGGATTTCCTCTTTACTAGCTAATGCCTCCACGAAGGGAGCCTCGGGCATCCTCAAAGCGACAGAGGGTTCAGGACCCGCCAAAGGGAGAGTCTTCTTCCAAGGGTCGAGCTGTACTGAGTGAGCACGAAAAGATTTCGGATGAGACGAGAGCACCTAGGGTGACTTTTGAGGATGTGTAGTTGCCCCCGACATGTTCTGCTGCGCCACCCATTAGAGAGCAGTCCTCGAATGTGACCCTAGGGCTTACAAAGGACATGCCCAATCATCCGGTTCTGTTTCGTATGATTAGTCCGACCATGTCGTATGATTACGATAATCCACCTTCGGAGGACATTGCTAACCATTTGCTGCCTCAGGCCCTTAGGCCATGCCCATATAGGGAACCACCACCCTCCCCTCTTACCCCTAAAATGCATCGTCTTTTGGAGGAAATGGCATGGGACCGAGATGCCGCTAGAGCAGTAGCCTCGTCTTGTTGCTCGTGCAGTTTCGATTTTGATTCAGACTCTGATTAGGATAGACTAGATGCTTGGGATATTTTTATGCGCTTTCTCTTTTTCTTATGTACTGTGCTCATGCACCCTTGTGCTGTTATTTTATTTCTTTTTCTGTTATTTGTTTTTTATTACATTGTATTTTACCATGCTTTTGAATGGCTGTACACGTGCTTCGATGTGTCTATTTACATTGTATTGCATCTAAAAGTAATGAAAATACATGGAGCTTTTGATTTCTACCTGTATTTTGGGAGATACTAGAACTATATTGCTTCTGCTGTTAGGACTTGATTTATCTTTTCTGCAATTTCATAACTGCATAGACATTGAGGTAAGAACAACAATCTTAAGTGTACAGTGAAAGGTCAAGAAGTAAATGTCATATGAAGTAAAATGCCAAATTAATTACTGCCATTTCATGCATTCATTGAAGTTTAGACCCGTCGAAGAACGATTACTATACATTCATACCTAATCGTACATGTGAGACAAATCAATTGTTATATTTCAATTGATTATTAGTCATACTATGTTGACTAATAATAACTTGAACATGTTAATTATTTGTTTCACTTACGATTAGTAATGTTTGTATTTCAACCATTCTTAGATTGTCCAATGTGGACAGTTCAAGAAGTTGTATTTACATTGTTGTCATCGTTCACGCTTTTTCAATTGTCATTATATATTTCAAGAGCGTATCTACTCGTGTTCTCTAGGTGCCTAGTGGGGTGTCGTGACAATTTGTTAGTGATGGAAAACTAGCAACATGTTCACTTCCCCCATCTCGTGTACTTGGAGAGACAGGGGGAGATGCTGCCGAAATTTATAACGACTACGATGAAGGAATTTGAGCAATTGATCGCAATTTAAATGCAACATTCCTGAATGGGATAGGATTCGTACCCTTTAGAGTTTGATGGTTGATTATAGGATTCACGATGCATGCGTTATAAACATTATGAGAACCTAATGAACACCATTACTTGAACATGTTATAGGGTAATTAGTGAACATGGATAAGAGTTGGATGAATGCTCGGGATAGGTTTTTGCTAGAATACGTGAAAGGGGTACATGATTTCATAGAGTTCGCACGTCCTCGTGCAAACAAAGCCTGTAGAATAAGGTGTCCTTGCAAGAAATGTCAGAACATAACATTCAAACACATTGTGTAGCGACCCTCAAATTCCTTAACATAAAATGTAACACAATAAATAAAATGGTCAACCCATACCCGTGGGTAACAGGGACACCTATCATTCACAGCAGAAACCTAAGCAGTAGTAAAATAAAATCTCAATCATCTATCCAAAAAACATAATACCAGAGTTATTTACATTCCCAAAATACTGTATTTATTTACAATCTTCCAAAAATCAAAATAACACTAGGATCGTACAACAAAAATCTCCTGATCCTAGTTCAATGCTTACCCTTCTAGTAGGGAAGCTAAACCCACTCAACGGTGGCCCTAACCCGCCAGTCCCTCTGGGTTTCCTGAAAATTATTTAATATTTGGGGATGAGACACTTCTCAGTAAGGAAAAATAAACTAAATACAGCTATGTGGCAACATGAATATTTAAGGCACTTAAACATATACAGTACATTTCATAACTCTGTAAACATTCATCATATCATACTGGATAAACATATACTTTCATATTTTTTAATAATTCATAACATACATAAAACATCTATTATAACTGTAATACTGAAAATATACCCAAGATGAATAGCTAGTTGGTGTCATGTATAACCCCCCATGACGGGTTGTGCAGCTCGAAGGCGGGACCCGACAATGGCTGGCCGACCACTACAGAGTCAAATATGTCTGTAAGTACGATGGGCCTGCCACACCCTGGTCCGAACTATCAAGTGGACGTCCACACTCTACTGAAAGCCACATCGACTATCCATCTCCCGCCCCCTCGTGGGGTGGTTAGCACTAATATGATCATAAACATCTGATCTATAAGCTACGGTACCGAGCCCTTGAACTTAACTAAACTAATATCTGGGTTCTGATAACATATAATACATGATATAATAGCGGCCTCGTGCCGATCATTTTCATAAATACGGCCTCGTGTTGGAATCATAAATACGACCTCGCGCCAAAAACATACATAAATATGCCCTCGTGCTGATATCATAAATACGACCTCATGCCGATAACATAAATACGGCCTCGTGCTGATAACATAAATACATGGCCTCGCGCTAGAATCGTTTCAAGTATATACATTCTGAAAATAAATCATTTATCATATATTCATCAAAATCATCACAACATAACTCATCTTTTCATAATACTTGAAAACATGTTTTGTTCGTAAAATCTTTCATATCATAATACATTTCATGTAAAAATAATATTCATGCCACACATGTGCTGTTAAAAGTCATACTTCATATTCTAAAATCGTGATTTTCTGGCATCTCATACATACATATATATTTTAATTATCATAGTAGTATTTTCCCAATCGTACATTTCATTCGTAATAAAAAAATATAACATATATTTTTCTGAAAATGGATTTACTCATAATTAATAATAATTTGCATGGAAAATAACTATTTTAGTTTATTCCCTTACCAAGCTACTGAGAAAGCCCCTAAAATATCCTAGCCTAACCCCCATAGGATTTTCCTGATCAATACCTTGAAACTGAAAAATTTCCAGTATTAAACTTTAGTATTTTCATACGTACATCATTTCCTATAACTATCTCAAGACCAAATTCGGCTTAAAAAGCCTTACCTCAACCCAGGGATGATTTCAAACTTCGTTTTTCCAACGATCCACTCCGGAAAACTCGTAAATAACTTCGCCAGAAGCGTCGTAATGACTTCGGATTGTCGATCCAGCGAAGATCTAGCTTGAAATTGAAGAGAGAGAGAGAGAGAGAGAGAGAGAGAGAGAGAGAGAGAGAGAGAGAGAGAGAGAACTGAAGAGGAGAGAGAGGGAGAAGAGTTGGCTTCTTTTGTAAGTTAAAAATCAGATTTTTCTATTTATAGAGTAGAGGATTCGTCGACGAGTCACGTCATTCGTCGACGAGTCCTTCAAAAATTTGGTCGACGAAATTCAGTCGGCTCAAAACCCCCCTCTCGGTATTTTCTCGTCGACGAAGCCCTGTGTTCGTTGACGAAATCCTTAAAGCCTTCGTCGACGAAACCCTGTGTTCATCGAAGAAGCTTGGAAGCTTTCCTTCCGTTCTTGGTTCCAGTTTTCCTCCCTCTTTATTATCTAAATTCCATTTTTTATTCGGGTTATTACACATTGATTTGGTCCATTCACATTTATTAGACTTTGGAATGGAGAAAAGGTACACAACATGGGTGTTCCACATTGAAGATTACGCAATTCAGAGTGATGATGATAACGATGAAGATGAGGTGGCAAATATAGTAGGTGGTGATACCTGTTCAGAAGGGGTAATTGAAATGTTAGGTGACTTGCAAATGGGGATTGCAATGGACACGGGCGATGTGCCTATGTCGCGTACTGGTGATGAATCTACTTTAGCAGGTACCGTACCTTGCGATGCTAGTATGTTGAATCGACTTGGTAAACCATTTGCTAATCTCATGAGGGATGCACGGGTGCCCCTATATCCAAACTACAAAAAAGTTCTCAAAATTTGAGTTTCTGATAAAGTTGCTTCATGCAAGGACAATGCTTGGGTTATCTCAGAGCACATTCAACATGCATTTAAGCCTCATTAAGGTAGCACTGCCTGATGGTGAAACACTTCCCAAGTATTTTTATGAGGCGAAGACATACATGTGTGAATTGGGTCTCGGTTACACTCTAATACATGCGTGTAGGTATGATTGTGCGTTCTTTTATGGTGAACATGAAAATGCGAACGAGTGCCCAGAATATGGTGAACCGAGGTATACAATTAATCATAAGAAGGGTAAAAAGAACCCCAAAAAAGTTTTGCAATATTGTTCATTAATCCTGCGGCTGCAATGATTGTAAATATGCAAAAAGACTGCTACAGATATATGATGGCATTAAGAGAAATGTCTTCAAGATGGAAACACCCTTAGCCATCTAGTGGACTCCGAAGCTTGGGCCGAGTTGATAAAAAGCATCCATGGTTTTCTAGTGATCCTCACAACATCATACTTGGCCTTGCTTCAGATGGGTTCAATCCTTTCGGTAACATGAACAACCCGTATAGCATGTGGCCAGTTATGATGATGCCATACAATATGCCACCATAGCGATGTATGAAAGAACCTTTCATTTATATGTCTCCACTCATTCCCAGACCTAGGGCACCTGGTAATGATATTGATGTTTACCTGCATTCGTTAATTAACGAGTTGAAAGAATTATAGGAAAAAAAGGAGTGGAGATATTCAATATGGAAACCGGGACAACATTTCGGATGCATGCTGCAGTCTTGTGGACAATTAATGATTTCCCCGCATACGACAACCTATCAGGTTGGAGCACAAAAGCTTACTTAGCATACCCAGTATGTAATAAGGATGCTGGGTCCTTATCCTTGAAGCATGACCGCAAGTTATGCATTATGTGTCATCGTTGTTTTCTACGAACTGGGCATCCTTGGAGGACTCGTGGCATCAGAAGCTTCAATGGAAAAGTTGATCGAAGGTTGCCACCAAAGCAACTAAGTGGGGAAGAGATATTAAACTAGCTAAGGTTGATTGCAGATGTGAAATTTGGGAAACCACCGACCAGTAGGAAAAGAAAACTTGCTGAGTAGGAGTTGAATTGGACAAAGAAAAGCATCTTCTTCATGTTTCCATACTGGAAAGATCTTCTACTACACCACAACTTGGATGTCATGCACATCGAAAAGAACATTTGTGAGAGTGTCATTGGTACATTGCTTGATATAAATGGGAAGAGAAAGGACAGCGCAAATGCTTGCCAAGATATGGAAGATATGGGAATACGACCTGAGCTGCACCTATTTCGTGATGGGGACAAAATTCTCATGCCATATGCTTGTTACACATTTACGAAGGATGAGAAGAATAAATTCTTTGAATGATTGAAATCAGTGAAGTTTCCCAATGGATATTCATCAAACATAGCTCGATGCATAAACACGAAGGAAGGGAAGATGCTAAGAATGAAAATTCATGATTGTCACGTCCTTCTACAACAAGTTCTACCCGTTTTCCTTCGTGGACACTTGACTGAAAATGTTTGCTCAGTGCTGATTGAGCTGGGAATCTTTTTTCGACAGTTGTGCTCGAAAAAATTGAGCATAAACGTACTTAAAAAGTTAGAGGATGACATTGTGATCATACTATGCAAGCTGGAGAAAATATTTTTTCCAGCATTCTTCGATATGATGGTTCACCTAGTCGTCCATTTACCAAGGGAGACCATAATTGGAGGACCAGTTCAATATTGTTGGATGTATCCTATTGAGAGGTAAATTATAAAGTCCTTGTATAATGGTTACATGATTTCTTTGTTTTTATTTTTTTTTTCTTTATTGTGTTTACAAGTCTATAATGCTACGTAAAATGTACAGGTTCTTGTCCACTTTGAAGGGGTACGTGCGCAATAAGGCACGGCCGAAAGGTTCAATCATTGATGCATACATTGACAGTGAATGTCTTGCATTTTGCTTAATGTATCTACATGCTATTGACACAATGTTCACTCGTGAGGAGCGAAATGTAGACGTTCATGCTATTAATGCCGAATATGAAGAACCCAGGAGTTCTATATTTCAAGAAAATGTTTAGCCTCTCAGTGCACGAGTTTACAATTTCATTGATATGGACGACCTACAAAAGGCTCATTTTTACATCCTCAACAATTTTGATGAAATTGTTCCATATATCGAGTACGTGGTTCCAAACTCCTTACTTTGCATTGTACATATGCATAATTATATACTTAGTTGACATTAACATGTACTACTATTGCATATAGCGAACATAAAGCTGAACTCCTGGTTCAAAATGAACGAAATGTTGACGAAAGACAAAAGAAGAAATTTATCAATTGGTTTGGGAGTCGTGTAAGTAACAAATACTGCTTGAGTGAGAAGCAATGTATGTTTTCACTATTGATGGTTTATTCTTCTAAACTCCTATTTATTGAATAAATAAAAGTCATGTATTACAATAAGGAACCAAGGGCAAGTAAAGATTTGTAAGCGTTGGCATATGGCCCCGATCAACGAGTTAACTGCTATAGCAGTTGCATTGTCAACGGGTTACGATTTCCTACAAAGTCCCTCGAACTGCATAAAAGAACCCAAAATTGTGGGGTTGCGGTGCTAGGCATAGAAGGAGATGAAGAAATTGACTACTTTGGTATGCTGGACGACATTATAGAGCTTAGCTATGGAGCAAACATAATCGTCCACCTGTTCAAGTGTACTTGGTGGGACATCGGCAATAAAAAGACTAGGATACACACTGATGCCTACTTTACCAGTGTCAATTTTAGCAAGACCTGGTATCAAAATGACACTTTCATGCTTGCGACATAGGAAGAACAAGTGTTTTACCTTAATGACACCAAATTGAAGGGTGAATGGCATGTGGCCCAAAAGATTCCTCCCGAAGTTTGTACACTATTGCAGAAGTTGCATATGGTAAGATGAGTGACAGTGAGACTGCATTCTAAGAAGATGAGGCATCTGTCAGTGCAGCAGCACAATCTATTGCAAATGCTGTCGAAGAAGGCACTGATCCTATACCATTGCATAGGGATGGTGCCACGGCAGAACACGTAGGGACTGCTGACATTACAATTGAACCTTCTGTAAGCGTTCACTTCATCGATGATGAGGAAACTGATGGGGAAGACGAAACAGGGGTCGAGTACTGTAGTGAAGAGGAAGACACTTTAGAAAGTGAGGATGATACCGATATTGAGCATGTAGAGGGGGGTAAGCATGTTATTTTTGTCACTATATATCTGATATGTGTAAATAACTTAAAATATATGTGTGATGCATCCATCTAATATTTGTACTTCTTATATTTACTTGTCTATTAATTTGAAGATATGGCACAAAGAGGCCGACGTTGGAGACTTCCTTTCAGGAACACGAGTGTCGGTCCTGAGGTGGCGGCACCATTGTTTGAGCCATCGGCACCTCGGCCAGACATGGATACCACTTATGCGACTGATATGCAGGGTAAGTTGCTAACCGTGATGAGCAATGTTGGTATGGATATGATTAATTTATTTACATTCAACTGTTGATGATAGTAATTCACGTGTATAATTATAATGTTGTTCTTAAATTAACTCTGCTTTTAGCATCTACGTCCACGGTCAGGTCAGGCCGAGGTGCAGCGAAGAGCATGTTGCTGAAGAAGCACATAGATAGGACAAAATAGTAGATTTAGATCGACATTCCTCTAGGATACACCGCTCCGTTGAACGATTGGTGCACCGTGTGGACGAGGGAGCTCGGCATTATATGTCGACAGTATGCTCCAGTCACCGCATTCACCTGGTCGTAGGTGACTCAGGAGCAGTGCATGGTTTTGCACATACGCATTTTGGTAAGTTCCCAAACCCTATAAAGTTGTTTTTAATTTAAATATTTTTTTACTTTTAATATACTAGCTAATTAACAACTGTATAACATTGTAATAGTATTACCTATATATGTAGGAGGAGTTTGATATGGACATCCTCAAGGATGACCATGTGAGGAGGGCGGTCGATGTCCAATTGTGTAATAAATTTAAGAGCATCACTTAAAAATGCGCTCCCATTTTCGAGCAATGGGAGATGAAGCCGAAGCGCGACCATACGATAAGATATCCCAAGAGGATTGGGAGGTTGTGTGTCGCCATTTCCGCGACCCACGCTATCAGGTGATGTGTTTATATTATAATCACTAATTTTTCACAATGATGTCGCTAATAAATCGTCATTACATCTTCCTTGTAGGTCATATGTGAAATAAATGTTGCGAATCGCAGCAAACTCCCTACGACGCATTGCAGTGGATCGAGGCTATTCGTAAATCATCGCTAGGTAATTACTATATATAAAACTATCTGACTATTACATGACATAATACTAATGATGTCTTAAATGATAATGTAGCGTGATCCCGAGACTAGCGTAGAGGAGCCGATGCTGGATCTTTATCAGAGAACACACCAACGGCGATCAGGGGAGTGGTGCGAGGGTGCGCAGGACAGACATGTAAGTGAAACAAAAGATTTAGTTTATTACTTTATTCAAAACATCAAAGTTTTAGTCTTACTTTTTCCTTTTTATCATTTTCATGACTGAAATTAGGTACGGATGGTCGAGCTGAGGGATGCACTTGTTTCAGAGGGGAGTCGCACATGATAGATTTCGATATTATTTCCCAGGTGCTTGGGCAACGAGCGGGGGGCTAGATGAAAGGTCTTGGAAGTGGATACATCGCCCCAACAACATCATCATCCATAGGTGCGGCGGCTCATGCAGAGATGGAACGACAGCGTCGAGAGGCCGAGTATGATAAAAAGGAGATGGCTCGATGGATGTAGATGATGGAAATGGAGAACACGCAATTGAGAGACACGATCTCCAGCTTTCAAGCCCAGATGCAAGTCATGATGGATAGGCAAACGCGGTTCGAGGAAATAATGCGCCACTCTCGACCAGATGATGCGAGTGGCTCCTCTGATTAGAAGGTATGTATGGTACTTATAGCTTAACATAGTACATGTGCAAAAGTATTTTAGATGGTTTGCATGAATACTGCAAAAAATTAATATTACAAACAGATATGACTTGAGAATAGTATTACTTTTTAATCTTTCTTGTTTCAGAAAGTTCTATCAGTGTTGCACTTTTTGGATGCATCATCCTTGTGAAAGTTCCATCGTTTTCGATGCGCCTTCCTTTTGAATGAACTGTCCTTTTGGATATGTGCTCCTAAATGCATCATCCTTATGGATCCATCCTGCTTTTGGATGTTGTCAATTCTAATTACTTGATAGGGTTGCATAATGCATACATGTTTTTTTTTTATTTATTGTTATTATAGTTGTATATCTTGTTCAGTTGGGAAAGTTTCATATGATAGCTATTTATCTTGTACGGATGATAGCTTTACTTGTTGGATATTATTTCAGCTTTAATGGATACATGTATTACTGTCGTGAATTATTGAATGCTACATGATTGCATGCTAGTCTAGAATGCTTCCTGCTTGGCGGATGCAGTTGATGTGTATTGCATGCTGGTAGTAGGTTCTCATGTGTCTTGAATTTCTTATAAATGATATATTTGAACCTATTAGGTGCAGGTTTTATGGGAAAATGTCTAATTTACAGACGGCGTGTTGCCGAAATTTCGTTAAAATATTCCCTAAAAAAAAAGGAAAACCATGTACACCAATAATTATGATAAGCTTCAATGTTAAAATATTTTTGAAAGGATGAGTGAAAGTTAGGAATCATAATAAATGAGGCAATATAGACTCAGTTTATTTTAATAAGCATTCATTTATATGTTTTTGGTTCTGTAAGCTTAAAGCATTCATTGCTGAGTCGAAATCATTGAAAATAGTATAAACACTTGGCCAAGGATTTGAAAATTTGAAAAATGCATAAGTTGAATATATACAAAACTTAGAGGGACCATCATTTTCATAATTATTTAAATTAAATGCTCTCACCATCTCATAATATTCATGTCCAAATGCCTAGATGAATAACAATACTACACTGAACTCAATACTATCTACTGTTCTCTGCTATTTATATTATGAATTTAATGGATAAATGTATTACTGTCGTGAATTGTTGAATGCTACATGATTGCATGCTAGTCTAGAATGCCTCCTGCATGGCGGATGTAGTTGATGTGTATTGCATGCTAGTAGTGGATATAGGTTCTCGTGTGCTTTGAACTTCTTATAAATGATCTATTTGAACCTATTAGGTGCAGGTTTTATGGGAAAATGTCCAATTTACAGACGACATGCTGCCAAATTTTTGTTAAAATTTTCCTAAAAAAAAAAAAAAAACCATGAATACCGATAATTATGATAAAATGAATGTTAAAGTAATAACAATTGGATTGACATCTCCATCATTCCTAATTAAAATATTGCGCAGATAAGGTCAAATTCTAAGTTGGATTCGTCTAACAAGTAGATAGGTAAATGTAAATATTGTCCACGTAGCCACATTCACCCTCCCTCCATCTATGCTTCAAATTTCTAGTTTTGAAAATCCGTAGGAATGCTAAGATGTGACACAAATTAGGGATTCGTTTGGACATATGAGTTGCAATGTCACTATAGAAAAGAATAAAAAAAAGTGGAAAAAAATGGTCCATGCACTAGATCACTAATGAAAGCGCCTAGGGCATATTTTATTTTCCATGATTTTCTCAGCAACCAAACAAATGACCAATTTCATGTCCATTTGATTGGCATATTTTACTTAGTTCTAATATTTTTTCATTAAGATTTGAAAAATACACCTTTGCTCATGTCAGTTCATGACCTTTTTTTTCATTAATCTTCCCATTTCCCTCCTCTGCAAACCTCACAATCACTGTTTAGAGTTTTATTTCAAGTAAAGTAATAATGTTTGTCTACGAAATAGTAAAGCATGCTAATGGACACGTGTCCCTGGCTGGATTTATTCATGGCATCCCTTTCCCCACGCAATGCTAATACCTCATTGAGTCATTGTGCTAATCCCCCATAAACTAATCTCGTGCTGCGTTCCAGAGCATCTATTTTAGATCTTAAATTTAGATTTAAATAGACTTTAATAAATTTCAATATAATTTTATGCTCCTCGTGTTTGGAGACACTTTGGACTTGAATTTACCACTTGAAAAATAAGGTTATTAGTGAGGGTTTTGAACTAGTTGCTATATCTGCAATTACTAATACTTATTAGTGACAAAATTTTCAAACCGTCACTAATAATAGAGTACTAGTGACGGATTAAAACCGTCACTAAAAAACCTATGCTCGTCACTATAAATTTTATGCTAGCTCAATCAAAAAATCGTCACTAATGTATACATTGAATTTAAATAAAACGTAATATCAAATTGTATTAAAATTTGTCCAAATCCATTCAAAATATTCGAAATCTATGCTCTCGAACGTAACATTACATTTTTCATTATTGATATTGCTACCATACAAATTATGTAATATGTATGAATCTGAAATATTTGCAAATTTGTTATATCATATAATAATTTTTCTTGATTATACTGAGCGCCAGCTCTCCTCGATTTGTATACTAAATTTTTTTTAATGACTCTTAATTTGTAGGAATTGCGGCTGTCATAACATCAGCACGATGCCATACATGCATGCACTATAGTCGTCAGATTCAACTTTTGACTATTTCTTTATAATTTTTATTGTTATTTGAACAAAGGAAGTTTTTTTTTCTAATTTGAATTTGTACTAGTATTTGTATTTGAATTTTGAATATTTTTAAATAATTTTTATTATCTAAACATATGTTATTTCTTCATTTTAATTGATTTTGTATTTAAATTCAAAATTTTGAATGATTTACAAATTTTGTAGTAATTATGGTTTTAGTTTATGTATTCGAAAATGTAATTTTACATTTTTATATAAGAATTGACGAATTTTTGATTCGTCCCTAATACTCTACTAGTAGTGACGAATTTCCAATTCGTCATTAATACCCCTTCTATTAGCGACGAATTTGAATCTGTCACAAATACCTTACTTTTAGTGACAAATTTTGAATTCGTTGCTAATAACCTACTAGTAGTGACGAATTTCTAATTCGTCACTAATATCCCTACTATTAGTGATGAGTTTGAGATGAGCCGTTCAAGACTATATAGTGACGGTATTAGGGTTTTAGTGACGGTTATAATCCGTCACTAATACTCCATTATTAGTGACGAAGTTTTGAATTCGTCACTAAAAGTTAATAGTAACGGCACATATAACAACTATCTTAAAACTGTCACTAATACCCTAATTTTTTGCATTGGGAAGGATTAATCTCGGTCGGATTAGGAATTCTTAATTACATTGGAAGCTTTAGTCATATTTGCCCAGAGGTCCTTGTTGTAGCCTATATACACGCGCTACATTCAGCGGCGAGGGTTAGACGAAAACTCACACACAAAGGCAGACATCTTCGTGAGAAGCGAACCTTAGCCGCCGCTGACGAGCCCACTCTCCGAGGAGCAAGGCATGTTCAAGGAATAAAGTAGAAGATCCATGGTCATCATCAAGAGTTCTTCTTTGATCTCGTAGATCCAGGAGTTCTTCTTCGTGCTTGCAGATTCAGGAGTTCTTCTTCATGCTTGCAGATTTGAGATCAAACCAGAGAGATCTCGCAGGTATGATCCTAATCACGTTATTAGGATTTGCAAGATCAAATTTTTAGTATGATTCAGGTTTGAAAGATCAAATTTTTGTTTAACCCAAGTATGCAAGATTGATTTTTTTTTTTAATTTTTTTTTTTTTTGTGTTATCCCTAGGCACTTCAGCTAGATCTTAGGGCTATTCCCCAGTAGGCTCCTTTAATTGGTATCAGAGCCTCGGCTGATACTGTATACGAATAATAATACCATGTTCTTCAGTTTTCGAACCAGTGCATGCATAAGGTAGAACGTGTGGATGCGCTAACTTTTGTTTTGCATCATTCTACCCAGTTATTATAGTCACACGAATGTATGATTTATGATTGCGATTTGTAATAACCCTAAAAAATCTTTTTTTAAAAAATTAATTAATGAATTAAAATTATTAATCAATTAATTAATTAAACATTATTAAATTAATGTATTAAATAAACAAATAAAAATAAATAGTAGGAAAAAAAATTAAGAGTGATTATTAATTAATTAATTAATTAGTTAATTAAATATTATTAAATTAAATTAATTAAGTTAAGTAAAATGGTGATTATATATATATATATATATATATATATATATATATATACACACACATATAAGTATATAATATAATATGATATTTTTATAATATATAATAAAGTAAAAAGAAAAAAAAAGGAAAAGGAAGCTATAAGCTTCCTGCTGGGTGGATTCAATTGAAATCACCATTTCTAATTTGAAACAGAAGGCTCTAGATGCCTCTCCCTTCTCTCACTCTCTCCTAAATTTCGTCAGCCTAATGAGTGTCGATCGGAAAACGAAAGGTACCGTTGGATTCCTAACTCCGCCACCGACATTTCTACTAGAGCTGATTTGTCATGGGAGCAACGTAGACACCATTCCTAGGGTAAGATAACATTTCCCTAAATTCTCAATTTCTTGTTAAATCTGCAGTCAAATCGACGATCAGGGACCACCACGGAGTCCTAGTCGTGATCGTCATCATTTTGACATGAGTAAATTTCCAATTAAGGTTTTCAAGACCCCACTCCAAAGCGAGAGTGGGATTTGGAAAATTTAGAAAATTGGTTATATTTGAGGGTATAACTGTTTATTTGGTATTTAAGGGTCTAGAAAAATATTAAAATAGTATTTTATTTAAGATTAATTTAATGGAATTAGGATTTTTATTTTAGGGTCCGGGTGAGTGCCACATGCATCTTTTCGAGGTCCCTATTGGCGTAATTCAAGAAACCAAAGAAGGGGAAATTATATATTAAATTAGATTTTATGAAATTAAAGGTAATAATTTATGTTATATTATATGTATGTTTTGGTGTGAATTATTAAAATATCAACCATATAAAACTATGATTTCTGAGCTTAGGACCACTTATTTAGTTATGTATTTGTGGAAATGAACTGAAGAAAGTAGATGGAATTTTCTAGATAATTATGTAAGAAATGAAAATTGTATTTTCAATAATTAAATGCTAAATGTGGGTTGACTTATTTTACAGGAATATGTATGAACTTTTATTGTTAAATTGTGTGGCATGAGATTCTGTGCAAATATATGTCAAATGTATGAGATGCAGGCTAAGTAAGTAAAGTATTAAGAATGAAATATGATATGAACAATGTTGCCTGTGTATGTTAAATGCAACCATGTAAATGTAAGACAGCTGAAAGACAGTCATGTTAGCAGATTCTAGCACACTTTTGTATAGACTAACTGATGATAACTGAAAGGAGCTGTAGACTAACTGATGATGGCTAAAAACCAACTGTAGTACGAAGGAAAGAAATGAAAATGCAATGTAATGGCAATAAAATGATAAAGGAATGAAATGACAAATGTGAACGATGTAATGTTGATGATTACGTAAAGTGAAATGCAATGCAATGTTTAAGCTATGAATATGAACAAATGTATATGATTGATTAATGACATAAAGAATAAAGTATTATGATATTAGAAGTACCTATGTATATAGAACATGATGTGATTGGATGGGGCATACTCTTCTCCTAAGGGCTTGCTGAGGAAGTCGAGTGCACTACTAGCTCCAGATGTGGCAGTAGCTACATAACGTATTAGGGCAGAGGGAACCTACTTGTACGACTAGGTAGATTTCCTTATCCTTAGGGCCTTTTCCGGTAAGCTATTGTTGAATTGTATGGGTACGTGATCAATCTAATACTTGAGGGCTTACAAGTAAGGTGAGTGCTCTGGTATGCTTCAATTGTGACCTTCGGGTTGCCTAAGTATTAGAGCAGAGGGGTGCTACTTGTATGGGCGGGTAATCACCCCTATCCTTGGGTAATCTCGTGGGTTAAATATTTTGCATGTGTTTGGTTGGGATTAGAGAATGATTTCAGTATTAAGTTAATGATTTGCAAATGTTATTAAAATGATATTTATTTACCTCATGTTAGTCACACGCTGTTTTAATATGTATGTTTCTTCCCTTACTTAGATGTGTCTCACCCAAATATAAATGTATCTTTTTCAGGATTTCCTCGAGATCGAGCTTAGAGAGCTCGAGGTTTTGTAGCATTTTTGGAAAATAGAAAGAGAGAAGGGTATATATTTTTATGTTAATTTTTAGATGTATAAATTTATATTTTTTTTGTTCTATGTTTTTAGTTTTCTGAGATAGGAATGATTGTGAATATTGGATGTTTTTTAGGATATTTATATATGTTGAATACAAGTGGATGATTAATTTATTATGGTAGGAATAGTAAACTCTAATATTATATTTGTGGAGATTATATTTATGTTTTCTGATGTGTACATGATATTAAAATGTAGATTATTAGGTAAATGAATGGATTAATAGCACTCCGAGCCCATGTAGAAGGTCGGGGCGTTACACGATTGTTTAAAAATTTGTAGCATGTAAACTCCGGATTATAGAGGCATAGTATTTTGTAATATGATTGTGATTGTTTTTGTAGCATGTGAACTACGATTATGAAGGCAAAGGATTCTGCAATCTGATTATTGTTTGTTACAAGATTCGTAGCATGTGAACTCTGGTTATGGAGGCATAAGATTTTGTAATCTGATGCAGCTTCATTCGAGAAAGAGGCACAGTTGCGGCGTGTGCATAACAGTGGCAAAAAATAGGAAAAACCCTAGAATAGTGATGCTGTTTTTCGTTCCAATTTGAATTAGAATTTAAATTTTTGAATTTGAATTTGAATTTAAATTTAAATTTAAATTTTAATTAGAATTAGAATTAGAATTAGAATTAGAATTGAATTTGAATTTAAATTTACATGGACCCCTATGACTTGACCGAGCAAGTCGAACCCCGCCAGGGGCACTGCCCCGGGACCCCCCAACCGCCGGCACTTCGTAATGCAACGCAAGGAATCACAATTTTATGATGCAAGCTGCTAGACCATAATAGCTGAGATTTTTATTATATCATATTTCTTGTTTATATATGCTTGCTTGGCGTGCTTTTTGTTCTTATGTTATATCATTAGCATGTAAGATTTAATATTTCAATATTGGTTTATGCATGTGCAACTAGAGAATAAAATTAATTCCCAAGTTATAGTTTTTTGTAAAAAAAATAATTTAAAGAAATTTAAAATTTTATTTGTTGCTTGTATTTTAGTTACCAATATTGGAATATTAAATTTATTGGCATATTAAACACATGCAAATTTGCATTCCTCATGAATTAAATAACTAAGTGGGTGAGGGAATTTATTATGTATAAATCCCATGGTCTTCATCACTAGTTTATAGGTGATGTAATTAACTTTATGAGATGATATTTGTTAGGTTTGGTGTATTCCCAAAAGGGGGGTGAATAGGGTATTTAAAATTTTGTCCTAAGTTTAGCTAATCCAATAGTAGTATTTCACAACCTAGGGTATTTTTATATACACATAAACCCAAATGCGCAGATAATATGCAAAAATTAAATCATTCGCAACATTCATAAAATAACATACACGTGCAGAAAATAAATTAAAGAAAAGTAAAGTGCACACACGATATGTTATCGGGGTTTGGCCAACTATGCTTACGTCCCCGCCTCTAACTCGGAAGCCTGAGGATTCCACTAATGCTCACTTAATCGGTGGAGCAACACTGGTTACAACCAGGTCAATTAATAGGGCTAACCTCCACCTACAACCACACCTTACCAGGATGGTGCACCTAACTTTCCTAACCGGGTCTAAGCCAATTCGGGACTATTCAATAAGGCTAGTCTCTCTCTTCAGACCCATGCCTGGAATACAAGAAATGTATGAAAACTAGGATGGTACATGGAAATGCTTCTTACACAAGCGACTATGTACCACTAAGCACAATCACAAATCAATGCACACCAAATATGTAAGAACGATAAGATCAATGGTGTATATGTGCAATCTACACTCAATACAATGATAATCTCAAGTATGCACAAGAGTGTTCAAACAAGCTAATCTTTGAAAGCAAAGTATATCAAATCTCAATATCAGATTAGTGTTTCAAAGATGCTAACAATAATATTCAAACGAACTCAAAAATATTTTCTCAAACTATATCAAGCACAAGAGTTGTTTGAAATCAAGCTTTGTAAAATATTTTGCACACAAAAATTATTACTTAAGGAATCTTACAATGACAATGTAAAGATCCTCAAACTAATGAGTTTTCCCAACACTAGATTTATCAAGTTAAATCTATGGGAAGAACCCTAGCCAAACTCTCAATACAAAAATCAAACAATACAAATTTCAATGATAGTATAGGACTATTTAGAATGAAGCACTAATAATCTAAACACTCTCTCTATGCTTGGATGATCAAAGAAAATGAAGTAGGAGAGTATTTGGGAGTATTTGAGAAATACAGGCTCTGGAAATTTTTAGAGAATTTTTCACTAATCACTTTACTAATTTCTCACTAATCCTTGTAAATGAACCCCTATATATAGAAATGGTAAAAATTATAACCTTTGGGGACATGTAAGGAATTATTAAATTAGTTTTAAAACAGTTTAGTAAAAATAATCCTGTTTAACCGTCTTAATTGTGTTAAAAATATAAAACAACCCAAGAGTTTCAGATGGCTGACTCACGGTTTGGTCGCCCAAACAGACTTAATGAAAAACACATTTTTTTTTTCAAAGTTCGGATGCTTGAGGCAAGGTTTGGTTGGCTGAATAGATGCGATTTCCACACTATCTGCGGTTTGGGTGCTTGGTCAAGATTTCGGTTAACCAAACTCATGTGTTCGGTCGCCCGAGGCTATTTTGAACATGAAGTTTGGGCATCCGAGTTGGTGGGAAAGGTTAGAATTATGGTTTGATTGCTCGAGGATGATGTGGTCATTTAAGTTCGGATGACCGAAACCAAGTCAACATTCTGACCGGTCAATGGTTTTGTCGCCCGAAGTATTTGAGCACTATGGGTTTGATCACCCGACCTCTCACTATTTTGCCTTTTAAGTCCTATTCACTTTAATTGATTCCCCTAATAATGCAAGTAATTATGGGGATTATTTTATGTGTATGTGTAAGGACCTAAGGTCTTTCTAAGGTCTTTGAGTTAGTCCCAAAAACTTGGTGTCGATCGATCGAAGGGTGATCCCTAAGGTCTTTCTATGGTCTTGAGTTTATCAGGTCTACATGCATGATATGCAGATTATTACAAACATTTTTGAATTTAAATATTACAGACCCAAATATGACAATATAACAAGTAAATATGCTGGGGTCTTCATTCTTCTTCAAGTTGTCGCATGCCATCAATATAATCTTGCTAGTATTATCCTGTACATAAACTTGACAGACATTGAATACTAGAGTATTTATCATGATCAAAACGGGATATGACTTATAAGGTCAACAATATTAGTATCTTCCTCCCCATCGGATGGAATCAATTACAGACTCACCAAGTATAAACTCTAGTAATTGTTAGTATTGGGTCACCTCTCCATCTAGGGGATTCACTATGGGGAAATAGGTCTAGTTTTATGTGATAATATACACTTAACTATGAATAATAGTATTCTCACCAACTGATTCATTGCAACTGTTTATAGGACCAAAACAAAGTTAGCAGTTTAATTTTTCTTGGTATAGTCACTTGCCTAGATAGTAAAATTAATAAGTCCTCACCTGTCTACACAAATGTTGAGTAATAGATGACCTCCTATCGAGGCATATTACTCACGGTGTGCTAGGTTGCTGATAGATTCTTTAAAAGAAAAATATTGGTAGAGGGAACCATATTCGTTTAATTGAATTAGAAGTTTATTATTGCTTATCATATTTAATTATAACATGTGGTTTTCAGGATTAAAATGACTTTCAATCCCCTGGTTGTTATTCTCAAAGAAAAAAAAATGATTGGACCTAATTATATTGATTGGAAAAGGAACTTGGATATTGTGCTGACTGCAGAGGAGTACAAGTATGTGCTCACAAAGGTATGTCCATAGAAACCCGGTGAAAGGGCAACCGATGAGGAAACCCAGGCTTACCGGAAGTGGATTAAGGCTGATGAGATGGCGCGGTGTTACATTTTGGCATCTATGACTAATGTTCTGCAACATCGGCATCAGTCTATGCCTTCTGCCTATGATATAATGCATAACCTCAAAGAAATGTTTGAGGATCAAAATTGTGTTGCTAGGTAAACTACTATGAAGGAACTCATGAATACCTATGGCAGAAGGGACCCCAATAAGGGATCATGTTCTGAAGATGATTGGTCTTCTCAATGAGCTAGAGATCCTTGGAGCTGAAATCAATGGGAAAACCCAAGTTGATATCGTTCTCCAGTCACTGCCTGACTTTTTCAAGCAGTTTTTTTCCTAAACTACAACATGAATAAGCTCTCATACTCATTTGGTGAACTACTTAAAGAGCTTCAAGCAGTTGAGGGCCTCATCAGAATGCCAACTATTGCTCTTGTGACTGAGAAAAGTTCTTCTTCTAGGCCAAAAGGTTGAAAGAAGCAGAAAAAGGTTTAGAAACCACAGGGGGTTCTTCGAGTAGTACATGGGCTGCAAGATGGAGTGAAAAAGCCTAAGGGCAAGTGTTTTCACTGCAAGCAGCCAGGGCACTGGAAAGCACAATGTCCAGTTTATCTCTCCAAATAGAACAAAAAAGGTATATCTCATGCACTAGTAGTTGAAACATATTTAGCGGTGATATCTACCAGTACCTGGTGTGTAGATACAAGAGCCACTAATCATGTTTGCAGTTCTTTACAGGGGTTCCAACAAACCCACCAGCTAAGTGATGGGGAGATTTACGTATTTCTGGGAGATGGCATAAGAGTGTCAGTAGTTGTAGTAGGAGATATTCACATTTCTTTTGGTAGAGATAGAATTTTAATATTGAAAGACTCACTTTATGTACTTTCCATTAGAAAAAATTTGATTTCAGTTTCCAAGTTGGTGGATAATAGATATTCCGTTTATTTTAATGACTCAGTTGTTATTAAGTTAAATAAACCTTTTATTTGTGCTGGTACATTGGTGGATGGTCTTTATATTATTAATCATGCCTCTCTTACAGTGCAACTAAATGAATTGAATAACACTGATAAAAATCCATGTAAGAGAAAGAAACCTTCTGAATTGAACCAAAATTATCTTTGGCACTTACGCCTAGGTCATATTAATATGAGACAGATTTCAAGGTTGGTTCAGAATGTACCATTAGATTCATTAGAACTGGAGGCACTACCAGTTTGTGAATCTTTCTTAGAAGGTAAGATGACCAAGCAACCCTTTTTCAGCCAAGGGCTATAGAGCAAAAGAGACATTAGAACTGGTTCACTCTGATTTTTGTGGCCCCATGAATATCCAGGTTAGAGGTGGCTTTGAGTATTTCATTACTTTAATTGATGATTAATCAAGGTATGAGTATATTTATTTGATGCGCCGTAAGTCTGAATGCTATGCTCAAGGTATTTAAGGCAGAAACGTGTAAATGTATCAAGACACTACGATATGATCATGGTGGCGAGTACCTCTTAGGAGAATTTGTGGATTAATTATCAGAGGAGGGAATTGAATCCAAGTTGTCTGCACCTGGTATGCCACAACAGAATGGTGTAGAAAAAATAAGGAATAGGACTCTTATGACAATCAGATCTATGATGAGTTATTTAGATTTTCCTAACTCGTTTTAGGAGCATGCACCAGAAATAGCAGCCTATATTTTGAACTTGGTCCCATCTAATTCAGTATCTACTACACCAAAAAAACTGTGGACTGGGCACAAACCTAGTCTAGGGCATGTTCGGATATGGGGTAGTCCAGCACATGTGTTAAAAGGAAAAGCAGATAAGTTGGAATCAAGGATAGATGTGTGTTTATTTGTTGGCTACCCTAGACGAACAAAATGTGGTTTATTTTATTGTCTTAAGGATTAGAAGGTCATTGTTAGCACCAATGCTCAATTCTTAGAAGAGGACTATGTAATGAACCACAAACCCAAAAGTAAGATTGTTCTAGAACAGTTAAAAGGAGATATACCAGCTATGCCAATAGTGCATGAAGAACTACCACAAGATAAAGTTATTGGAATCCCAGTGCATCGTCGTAGTGGGAGGAATGTTGTAACTTGATCTGAGTTTGACCCATCACATGCAACTACCATCACTACGCTGGTTGTACAACCAGGGCAAAATGATGGTGCACAAGGATCAGGATCAACACAACAAAACGTGCCTCATCGTAGTGGGAGGGTTGTACACCAGCCTGATCGGTATATGTTCTTGGAAGAGTCTTATGACAGGATCCTTGATGAACTGGATACCGAATCCGGCAACTACTATGAAGCACTTCAAGATAAAGATGCAGAACTCTGGCAAAAGGCTGTGAAATCAGAGATGGAGTCTATGTATGCTATTCAAGTATGGAATCTTGTAGAGCCACCCAAAGGGGTAAAACCCATTGGATGCAAGTGGATTTATAAGAAGAAGAGAGGAGCAGATGGAAGGGTGGAAGCCTATAAGGCTAGGCTTGTTGCGAAAGGGTTTACTCAGCAAGAGGGAATCGATTATGAGGAAACTTTCTTGCCAGTAGCCATGCTAAAGTCTATCTAAATTCTCTTATCCATTGCAGCTCATTTCAATCATGAAATTTTCCAAATGGATGTCAAGACAGCTTTCCTTAATTGAAGTCTTGATGAGTGCATCTATATGGTGCAACTAAATGGTTTTGAAGTAGTAGGCCAACAACACATGTTGTGCAAGCTTAAGAAGTCCATTTATGGACTTAAGCAGGCATCTAGGTCTTAGAACATCCATTTTAATCAAGCCATTAAATCTTATGGTTTTGATCAATGCCTTGATGAGTCATGTGTACACAAAAAACATGATGGAAACGTGGTGGTATTCTTGGTGTTATATGTGGATGATATCGTACTCATCGGAAATGATGTGGGGTAATTATCTTTGGTTAAGGTATGGTTATCCAAACAGTTCAACATGAAGGACTTGGGAGAAGCCGGTCACATCCTTGGGATCAAGCTTTTAAGAGATTGCAAGCAAAGGATGTTGGGCTTATCACAAGCTACTTATGTCATAATGATTCTTGCCCATTTTAGCATGTAGGATTCCAAGAAAGGGTTACTCCTTTTCAAACATGGAATCTATCTATCCAAGGATCAGTGTCCTAAAAAACCAATTGAGGTAGAGAACATGAAGGCAGTTCCTTACGCATCAGTAGTGGAAAGCCCCATGTATGCTATGCTTTGCATTAGACCTGCCATCTATTTTGCCGTTGGCATGGTCAACAGATATTAGTCTAACCCAGGGTGGGAACACTGCACTGCGGTAAAATATAAAATCAAGTACCTGAAAAGGACTAGGGATTATATGTTGGTTTATCAGGCAAATAGTCTAGTAACCATTGGATATACAGACTTAGATTTTCAGTCAGAGAAGGATTCCAGAAAATTAACCTCGAGAAATGTGTTTACTGTAGAAGGTGGAGCCATTAGTTGGAGGAGTATCAAGCAATCATGTGTTATTGATTCCACTATGGAGGCCGAATATATGGCAGCCTTTGAGGCAGCCAAAGAGGCTATTTGGCTTAGGAAATTTCTATTAGATCTAGGAGTGGTGCCTTTGGTACAATCACCTATTACACTTTACTATGATAATAGCGAGGGGATTGCTAACTCAAAAGAACCCAGGACCCACAAGAGGACAAAATACATCGAGCGTAAGTATCACTTGATACGAGATATCATGCAGAGAGGTGATGTGATGGTGACCAAGATTGCATTGGCAAGCAACCTGGTAGACCCATTTACAAAAAGCTTACCAGCTAGTACTTTTGATAGTCATATAGAGGGAATGTGAGTGAGATGTATGGCAACATGACTTTTAGTCTAAGTGGGAGATTTTTAGGCATTTATACTAAAAGACATGTTACATGCTTTATGTAATCGATTTTAGTATTTATTAATAACTTCAGTTATTTTATTTTAATGAGAATCTTTGTGAGCAATGTTTGTCTGACATTATTTATTTAATGATTATGCATGTGTGTCTTTTATTCTATATAGTAGGTGATCTAGTGTGTAGAGTACTACTTACACACAAAAGATTAAACCATCAGTTCTTATAGAATATAAGTTTATTGTTCACAGTCTTAAACGAAATTGGACACACCAGTGGTAGGACTGTAGCACAAAATTTTAATAGGTCTGTCTTGACTATAGGGAATGGTATATTTCCAACTCCTTGTTCTAGTACACTTTGTGTGTATTGAATATGACCATCTTGGGGTAATTATTTTTATACTAACTAAATAAAACAATTAATACCTCATGATTTTTATGAGTGCTTATGCTCTTAATCCTGGTATGATTATTAGACGCATGCATGTAGTGTTTATTACTTTGATTTATAGAAGAGTGAGATTCTTTATGGGTCAATAAACTCAGTGACTTGGGTAATGATATTATGTGTATGGTGAACATTAATTGTTGATGGAATCCATGTCTTAGTATTGGGATTGATGATACCCCCTTGAGGAAGCTTATACGTTTTGATTATGTCAAACCCTACAGCTGGATTTTGAATCTGACACATCAAATAAGTTAAGTGGAAGGTCTCAGGGAATTAATATGTCAATTAATTAAATTTTTAGTAATTTAATTTAATTGACGGCTATCTGTAATCTTTTCGTGGGGAGATAAATAAGCATTTAATAATAGGAGCTCGAAATTTAATTTCAAATATGACAAGGAGTGCAATTATAATTCTTTACTGGTATGAATTGTGATTAACGTAATTAAGGATTAATCTGGATTGGATTAGGAATTCTTAATTACGTTGGAAGCCTTAGCCATATTTGCCCAGAGGTCCCTGTTGTAGCCTATATACACGCGCTCCATTCAGTGGTGAGGGTTAGACGAAAATGCACACACAGAGGCAGACGTCTTCATGAGAAGCAAACTCTAGCTGCCGCTGACGAGCCCACTCTCTGAGGAGCAAGGCATGTTCGAGGAATACAGTAGAAGATCCCTGGTCATCATCAAGAGTTCTTCTTCGATCTCGCAGATCTAGGAGTTCCTCTTCGTGCTTGTAGATTTGGGAGTTCTTCTTCGTGCTTGCAGATTCGAGATCAAACTAGAGAGATCTTGCAGGTATGATCCTAATCACATAATTAGGATTTGCAACATCGAATTTGTATTGTGATCCAAGTTTGAAAGATCAAATTTTTGTTTAACCCGGGTATGCAAGATTATTATTATTATTATTTTTTTGGTTATTCGTATGAACTACAGCCAGATCTTAGGGTTATTCCGCAGCAGGCCCTTTCACAGGCACCACATCATCAACTAACATCACTCACAACCTGTGGACCTTCAATTGCCAGATGTCACCACTCGATGGGTGACACGTGGCCCACCATGGTTTTTGTTAAATTTAATTTGATTTTTAAAATTACACATTTGTTTTTTTTTTTTTTTTTTGTTTCTTTGTTTCTTTTTTTTTTAAACTTCTTTATTTTCACTTTATTTTCTTTCTTTTTTGCGCTCTCTCTTCTCCTTCTTTCTTTTCTTGATCATAAATGTAAATGTATTGAACAAAATTGATATGTACAGATAAATTGGGCATACCCAAAAATAGAGGGAACCTCACTCTTAGGTATAACCCTCTTTTCCCTCATAAATTATCTTTCTATCTCTTTGATTGATTTCTCTTTGGTTGACACTTGAAAGAACAAAAAAGAACCCTAGGGTTCTTTGTGATGTCTAAATTGCGACCATAGGTGCTTAGACTTAGAGCACTGCTCCATTCAAACCCTTGAAGAACCCAACCCATCTTTCTCACCCACGTAGGACTCCAATCTTGGCTCTCTTCTCTTTAGTCTTAGACTCACTATTCTCTTAACCTCTATTCTCTATTCCTCTAATCTCTCACACTAATCGTCTTCTCTTTTTCTCACTACTATATCTTCTTCTCTATATTCTCCCCTCTCTATTTTCTTTCTTTCACTTTTTGATCTAACCCCATCTCTTTTCTAGTTTCTTATCTTTTCTCTCGCTTTCTTTCTTTTTCCTTTGTTTTCTTCCAAACTGAATAGAGGGGAATCTTGGGTCGGCTTATCTAGTGTTCAGGTCTTGGTTAGGCTAGAATTTGGGTTTTGTCAAACTTTGGTGAGGGTTAGGTTTGCTAGGTTGGGGTTAGGTTGGGCTTGCTAGGTTTTAGGTTGGGCTTGCTAGGCTAAGGCTAGGTGAGGTTGGGCTTGCCCCCAGCTTAGGTTGGTTAAATGGGCTAAGCTCAGGTTAGTTTGTTGGTCTGGGGCTAGGATAGGTTGGGTAAATGGGCTTGGGATCAGGTTAGGTTGCTGGGCTAGGGTTATTTTAGGTTGGGTAAATTGGCTTGGGCTAGTTGACTAGGTTAACGTGTCTGGTTGATTTGGTAAATAGGTAAGGTTGAATGGGTTCTCGATTTGGTTTGACCGGGCATTTAGGTGGGCTAACTCAAGTTAATGGGTCAGTTTGACCTTGGTATCCAGGTTAGTTGACTCGAGTTATGAGTAGTATTGACTGGGTGAACAGGTACGTTGATCCAGGTAAATGAGTCTGTTAAATAGGTTTTTGGGTTATATGACTTCGCCTTTTGGGCCCATTTAGCAGGGTTTCTGGGTTATGTGTTTTGGGCTTTTGGTTTATGGGCTGGTTTTTAGTTGGTTGGGGGGTTTGAGTTTGAACAAGTGTAGGTATCAAAATAATCAACCAATTTCTTACTAAAATAGTGTTCAAGTACACCATGGAACGGGTAATTGTAGAATCACTCTGTTAAATTATGAATGAAGGACTTTTCTCTATATTAATTATTGAATATTACAAGGGTGTGTATATACATGAGAGAATGGACAAAATGGAAAGAGAAAAAAATGGGAAGTATATTTTGCTAAGATGGAAAGTGTATATTTCTCTAATACTCCCCCTCAAGTTGGAGCATGGAGATCCGTAATGCCCAACTTGTGTGATAGGTCTTGGAAATGTTCACAACCCAAAGCTTTGTTGAAGATATTGGCAAGCTGACTGTGGGTAGGGATATGCTTAGTGAAGAAGAGGCCAACCAGTAACTTTTCACGAACAATATGACAATCGATTTCTATATGTTTGGTACGCTCGTGGAAAACAAGATTCTGGGCAATGTGAAGAGTCACTTGGTTGTCACAATATAAGAGCATAGGTTGGGAATGCGGTACTCCAAGATCATTTAAAAGAGTTTTGAGAAATGTAAGTTCACAAGTAGTGGAAGCAAGCACCCGATACTCGGCTTCGACGGAGGAGCGAGACATTGTACGTTGTTTCTTAGTGCTCTAGGAAATTGGACTAGTGCCCAACTGAATAAAGAAACCAGTGGTGGAGTGGTGAGTGAGGGGACAATTAGCCCAATCCGAATCAGAATAGGCTGAGACTTGATGTAAGAACCTGAACCGTGATATATGGATTAATTATATAAAAGAAAGGTAAATTGGTAATTGAGCAGAGTTCATCAACGAAGTCTAGGTGCTGCTCGTCGATGAAATTCAAAGGCTCGTCGACGAGGAGAAGCCTAGGGATTTCAGAAAATCGGTAATATCAAGTTCGTTAACGAGGTCTTTGTCTCGTCGACGAGTTATCTATATGGCCTCGTCAACGAGGACGCCATTCATCTACGAGGGCGGATGAGTCAAAGGGGTAATAAATATCAGTTTCCTTACTTCCAAGCTAAGTAATTAAAAAAATCCTCTCCCTATTTCTCTAGAACTTGAAGAACACACACTCTCTCTCTAAATTTCTTCATCGTTCGTCGCCTGATTCGTAAATTTGACGTTACCACATAGTTCAAGGCAGGATTCTCTTCGTGAATAGCATATTAGAATCTCGTTTCGAGAAGTTTCAGGTTTTGGTCCAGAATTGAGGCAAGGCTCGGTTTCCATTTTTGTTTCGAAATATGTGTAGTAGTACAAATTTTAAGGAAGTATTGTTCTGCATTGTTTAGATTTTGGTGCCTTGGTTCATAGTTTTGAGAGCCGTAGAGTTCGTGGTTCGATTTCGGGTTAAGGTAAGGGGATTCTGTTTATATCAGTTTATTTTTGAAATCGAGATCGGTAAACTCGTAGGTTACAATTGTATGTATGTTTTGACTACTTATTTGGGGAAATTTGTTAGGTAAAAATGCGGGATTTTAGGGTTACAATTTTTGGGAAAATCGGGAATATTGGGTATCATCTCTACTTTGTTTGGAAAATAGTATGTTGTACTTAAACTGTATTATTGAGGTGACCGTATCCATATTTGTATAAAATTGTACGATTGAATTGGAAAACGATATGATTTACAGTATACCAAATGAGTGTGGAATGTATGGTTGTATGTAATTGTTGTAGGTATTTTGTAAAACAGCTAGTGGTGGCTAATTACTGTACGCTGATGAGTATAGGAGCATGAGTTCCAAAATGATTTCGGGTTTTGTGAAATCAACTAGTGGTGGTTAATTACCATACGCTGTGCCATGTACCGGTTCATTACCGTGGGTGAGAGTATTCAGCTCTATATCCGAGGGCGTGAAATATCGCCAGTGTATTTCGGTTGGTCACCGATGGGTGTGAGCTACACCGTATTGGTGACGTACCACTGTGAGGCTTCAAGTATCACAGGGTTTAGGTCGCTTAAGTGTGATGACACTGACCGAATGTTTGGGTATCGTATGTACTGGAATGGATTTGTGTAAATACTGGAACTGTATCGAACTGTATGGAAATGTTTCGAAACTGTATTGTATTATATGGTGTTATGCTTTACGTAAAATAAAACTGGTATGCCACACCCTGATATAACATGTTTTCTTCCTTACTGAGAGGTGTCTCACCCTGAATGTATATACAAATGTTTTCAGGTCCTTCAGGTAGCCGAAACTAACATCCTAGCATCCAGAAGAGGAGATGTCGTTTAGCTACAGTTAGTGCCTAGATAGGTATGAGTTTTGTAACTGGTTTGTCGTGATGGTTTTTGCTGACACCCGGATTATGTTTTGTAATTATGGGAACGTATATCCTAGTGTTATATAGACTCTGGTATGGTATATTATATGGATAGATTGAACAATTTTTGTTATGTATTTAATGAATATGGATGTGTATGTGTATGTTTTGTAGGGCTTCCGCATACCCCAAACAGCGTTGGACCCACTTTCAGTATTGTATCATGTATGTTTAATTGATACAGAGACAGGTTAGGTTACTATTTTCACACCTGGGACTCATCTACGAGTTCAAGGCGTGACACTTGAAGAGTGTTGGCAATAGGAAAAAATAAGCCTTGTCTTGGAGATGCCTTAATGTATCGAAGAACATGTACAACAGCATCATAATGTGGTTGTCTAGGCTGGTGCATAAATTGACTAAGAATATTGACTGGAAATACAATGTCGGGATGAGTGATGGTGAGATATAGCTAATGTCCAACAAGTCGCTAAAACAAGCTTGGATCTGAGAGAAGATCACCATCAATATTATTGAGCTTCAAACTTTGTTCCATGGGAAAATGGGTAAGACGAGCACCAAGATGACTGCTATTAGTAAGGATGTCAAAAACATATTTTCGTTTATTAAGAAATATGCTAGTGGGAGAGCGAGCAACTTCGAGGCCAAGAAAATATTTTTGCCAAGATCCTTTAGTTTGAATTTCAAAGCGAGTATGACTTTGAAAGTGCTAATATCGAAGAGATAATTGTCTGCCATGAAAATGTCATTAACATAAATAAGTATGAGAGTAAAATACTGACCTCGAGAGCAGGTGAAAAGAGAGTGATCGGCTAGAGATTGGGTGAAGCCCTCAGCAAGTAAAATAGAAGATAATTTAGAGAACCAGTTGCGAGAGGCTTGCTTAAGGCCATAAAGGGATTTCTGAGGATGACAAACACGAGTCTCCCCCTATTTGCAATAACCCGGTGGAGGGATCATTTAAACCTCCTCATCGAGGTCACCATGAAGAAAAGAGTTGTTGACGTCCAATTGAAGGAGATGCCAATATAGAGCTGCAGCCACTGCAAGAACACATCTAATAGTAACAATTTTAGCAATAAGAGCAAAAGTGTCATGATAATCCAAACCTTCTACCTAAGTGTAGCCCTTGGCCACTAAGCAAGCTTTGTATCGCTCTATGGATCTATCGGCCTGAAGTTTTGTTTTGAACACCCATTTACAGCCAATTGGTTTTTTTCCATATGGAAGGTGTTGAAGAACCCATGTATTATTGGTTTCTAAGGCTTGGATTTCAGAAGCCATGGCATCACGCCAATGGGAGTGTAGCACAGCTTGAGAATATGAGGTGGGTTTGGGATGTTGGGATAGAACAGAAAGAAAAGCCAAATGTTGATTAGAGAAACGATGATAAGATAAAAAAGAGGAGAGACAATGAACCGTACCTGATGGACATCTTGAAACCTATGAAGCCATGGAGGACTTTGGTAAAATAGGAAAAATATAATCATCCAAGTAAGAGGGACGTGTGACAGCTCATTTGGGTCGTGAAGAGATAGGTGGAGGGGGTGATGGGGAAAGGGGCGAGGGTGAGGGTGTTGGTGAGGATACCAAGGGAGAAGGAGAAAGAGATAGAGGGCTAGGGGTAGGTAAAGTGTAGGAAGGGCGTATATCAGGAATAGGAAGGGGAAGGATGGGAGAAGATGTAGGAGTTGGAGGTTTGAGATGATAGGGAAAAATATTTTCTTTAAAGGTGACATCACGGGAGATGAGAATTTTTTTGTTTTCAAGATTGTATACACGATAAGCCTTATGATGAGTAGGATAACCCAAGAAAACACATCGAAGAGCACAAGGAGAGAATTTATCGCAATGTTGGCGAGTGGTTTGGGCATAGCACAAGCACCCAAACACGCGCAAGTGTGTATAGAATGGTGGAACCTGAAAAAGAAGTTCATAAAGGGACTTATGATTGAGGCTGGGTCAAGGAGTGTGGTTAATTAAATAGGTGCTTGTGAGAATGCATTCACCCCCAAATGAGATGGGAAGATTGGCTTGAAAATGTAAATACTGAGCCACATTAAGAAGATGACAATGTTTACGCTCGACAACACCATTCTGCTGAGGTGTATCCACACAGGTGCGCTCGTGAAAAATGCCTTGATCATGGGAAAAAGTTTAGAGCAGGGTGGATAGAAATTCTTGACCATTATCAATACGTGCATGCTTAATAGTGCAATTGAAATGAATTTTGACCATGGCGCAAAAATTTTTAAGGCAAGTGAAAGTATCAGTTTTCATGCGCATAAGATAGACCCATGTAGCTCGTGAGTAGTCATCCACAATTGTTAAAAAATAATGTGCACCAGAGAGTGAAGCTGTAGGATAACCAACCTATATATCACAATAAATCCGATTAAAACAAAATGTGCTCTTATTTGTATTCAAAGAAAAAGGTAAACGAGTGTGCTTTGCTCTAGCACAAACATCACAAGGCAAATGAGAAGAAGAAATATTTAAGGTTTTCATGAAATAGAAGGGTGACCAAGACGTTGATGCCAAAGAGTAGTGTCAGAAACATTGAGAGTGGAAAACTAAGGCGGAGGGAGGTTTATAGTGGTCAAGCCTATCTCGTACTTCACACATTCCAATCAGCCTCCTGTTTGATAGGTTTTGAAAGACACAAAAAGGTTGGAAAAAATATAGCAACACAATTGAGATCATTGATAAGTTTGATGATGGATAATAAATTAAATTTAAATGAAGGCACATAAAGAACATTAGAGAGAGAGAAATTAGGAGAAAACTGCATAGTGCCGGTATGAGTTACAGAACAATGTCACCATTTGGAAGCTTAATGGGGCATGGCTGATTGAGAAGCTGAATATTATCAAGAGAAGACAAATTGGAAGTTATGTGATCAGAGGCACCTAAATCAACAATCCATTCAATGTTAGAAAAAGAAGCATAATGACAAGAGGCAAGGTTACCGGCAAAATTGGCAAAGTTGGTGTTCAAGGGCAATAAAAGATCTAGTTGATGGTATTGTTTGCTGGTGAGACTAGGGATAGTAATTTCAGAAGAGCTTGAAGAACCTGTGATAGTATTTGTAGCCATTAAAGAACTAGATGCTTCTGTAACTGCATATCAGTTCAGATGAATCAAACCACCAAATTGAGTCAAATTTGATCTTTGCAGTGACCAAAAATAAACCTTTGATTTGATAATCTCGCCGCAAGAACTTATAATTGAGAAATGAGAGAGAGATAGAGGCTGGAGATCTACTGCACTGACAGTTGCTTTGAAGGACTGAGAGATTCAATTGAGATGAGACTTCGTTGGACTAAGATAATGCCGGAGATGATGATGCCAGAGAACAGAACTGATACAGGATCGTCGGAGAAGACGACCGGAGTAGCTAGTTGTAGAGGATGAAGACGACGCCGGGAATTGAGAATAGTCGAAAGACGGAGAGATGATGAACCAACGAATACTGGAGATGCTGGAAACTTAGAAGTCAGAGACGATAGGTTCAGCTTGTCTGAGAGACGGTAGCACCGAACAAAACTAAACTAGAGACGACGCCTTCTGAAAGATGCTAGAAAGAAGAGCCAAGAAAGAGAGGTGGACGCACGTCAAAATAGAACCGAAGATGACAACGACGTCAGAGAAGCGGCTGGAGAAGCCGAGAGATAGCCAAAAAAAGAAAAGAAAAACAATGAGGGAACTGTTGGAAGGATGACCAGAGAAGATGAGAGGCCGCTGGAGATGCTTGAGAGATGACGATCAGAGAGAGAGGTTAAGAAGACTGTAAGCGTCGCGGAGGAACCAACCAAACAACGGAACTAAGAAACGGAGATATGAGAGTAGAAATTGAAAGACAGCGACTACTAGAAACAGAGAGAGATGGGAGTCTGTTGGAGATACGTTCCACGAGACAAACCGTGAAAGACGCACACCGAAGAAGATGCTGATGAGCCGCAACTGAGATACGTTGGAACGGCCGAAGTGTGGTCTCTGATGCCGGAACCTGCAGGAACCTGTTGGGTGTGTGCGGCAACGACAAGGTAAGAAAAACCTAGGTTAAAACTTAGGTTAAAAAAAAACCTTTGCTCTAATACCATGTTAAATTATGAATGAAAGACTTTTCTCTATATTAACTATTGAATATTACAAGGGTGTATATATACATGAGAGAATGGACAAAATGGAAAGAGAAAAAAATGAAAAGTATATTTTGTTAAGATGGAAAGTGTATATTAATACATACACTCCTCTATTAAATTCAACTTCAATTAAACAACTCAATTCAATTTTGCAAATAATCAATTTTCATTTCAAAATATTGCAATTTGACCTAATCAACATTAATGCATGTCATTTGGTCATCAAATTTACCAATCATTCAATAAACTCTATTTTTCCCTATTTCCATTCATTCTAAAACATTCATTCATTCAAGAAAAACCCAAAATCATCATCGAGCGGATCGGAATAATAATAAAAAAAAAAAAACTTAGGATTTTGTACCATAGGCAATGAATATATCAAAGTAAGAGTGTGAGTCCTTACCTCTTAAATCCTTCTTCTCCTTCACCGCCTCTGCCAGCCAATTGCATAGATCCCACCATTGCCTGTCTTCACCATGCCCTTCTTCAGTTCTGCCTCCTTGGAACCCTTGGCTTCCCTTTCTTCTTCTCAAGCTCGGCAAGTGCTTCTCCTATATTCATTTTCTCTACTCTCAATGCTGCCTGAATGGAATTTTCCCCATTTTTAGCCTCTTATTTATAACTCTCAACTCTTTTCTCCCTCTGATTTCTCTCCACTCTCTTCTATTTCCGGTTCTTTCTCTGTTCTCTAGAGTAATGGTCCCCATTTTTAGCCTCTTCTTTCTAGCTCTCAAATGTTTCTCCCTCTGAACACTCTTCTATTTCCTATGCCCTCTCTATTATCTCAAGTGATGGTCTCCAATTTTCCTTCCATCACTCTTCCAAATTTCTCTATTGATAGGCCAAAAGGGGGGGAGGGAGTAGCCCTTGATTTCTCCATGATTACCACCTCCGTCTTTTTGCTGGGATCCCTGGGGCATGCTAGTGGAGCAGCCTGTGGGGTAGGCTAGGCAACGGGAACACAAACACAGTAGTGAGGAGTTAGGTAGTGGAGATGGAAAAGGCTGGGGGAGTAGGGAAGTGGGGAGCAAATCCTACAGAGTAGGGTGGTGGAACAGCCTGTGTGTGAGGTTTGACTCACTCCAAAAATGAGCAGCTCGAAAGCTATCCCAAGTATAGGAGTTACGTCGTGTAATATTAAGCCCAACGGCTAGATCGTCTCCTCAGGGAATGCGTTTAATCTCAGATTTTACGTCTTTCCAATCGAAATCAAAAATGTACTGAACTCAGTTCAGATTCGGGATTTCAAGATTGTTCAATTTCACTTTTGACAAATTAAATAACACGCAATTTAAACCCTAAAACTAACATTCACTAAATTAAAAAACAAGAATGGAAACCCTATCCTACATAAGGAAACATTAAGCACGTGTCAATTAAAGAAGGAAACTTTGAATATAAATTTAAAACACGTAAAGGAAACTTAACTAGATATGAATACACACGAAAAAAAAAACGAACCTTTAACAAGAAAAACCTCGAATTAAAACTAAATTATTAATGAATTAAATGAAAACAAGACACAAAAAAGACACACACTTTAATAAAAACCGACCCTAAACTAAATAACGTTTCGAAAAATAAAAATTAAATCTTGAAAAGATGACTATTCTAATTTCGTTAAAAAGAAAACACTTCTTTTTTTTAATTTTCGTATTTTATTTTTTTTTATTTTTTTTTATTTTTTTAGAAACAAAATCAAAATTTAAAGTAAGCAAAGATAAATAAAACAGGACTAATTTAAATGCTTTAGTTCTAATGCTAACTTTAATTAAGAATAATAAGAGTAAGCAAAAAAAATTACACTTCAATAAAAAAAGAATTAAGTCCCTTAACACAAACTCAAATCCCAAAATTGAAATAAACTTAAAAAAATAAAAAAAAACATCATTCATTGCAACTAAAAAAATAATAGAAAAGAAGAGAAAGGAAAAGGAGAGAGAGAAAAAAACAGAGGGTGGTTGCTGGAGAATGGCCGGGTTGCAGCAGAGGAACCCAAGAGGGGCTGTGTTGGAGCTGTGCAGCAGCTGTGGAGGAACAGGGGCTGTTGTTTATGGTGGAGATCTGCTGTGTTGCTGGAGTGGCCGTGGAGGAGAAGCTCTGCTGGTGTTGCTGCTGGCGGGAGGCTGCCGAGAAGGCTCTTCAGGTCTGCTATGGTGGTGGCTCTCGGTGGTGAGGAGATTAAAGCAGTTGCAGTAGTGACAGGGCAACAGCTTGAAGCAGCAATAGCATAGCAAGTAGCAAGCAGTAGCAGCTTGTACAGGCAGCAATAGCAAAGATAGAACCAAGAGAGCAAAATGGAGAGGGATATATAGAGAGTTAAGGAAAATGAGAGTGGCAGAGAGCTAAGGGAGAGACAGAGAAAGAAGGTGAGGGAGACAAGAAGGAGATAAGGGGAGAGGGAACCGAGAGGGAGAGTTGAAGGAGAGACCGCAAGGAGCAAAGAATTAAAAAAAAGAAAGAAAAACAAACTAAAATAAGAAGAAGAAGGAGAAGAAGGAGAAGAAGAAGAACAGAGGAGCCGTCCAGCCTAGATGGAAGCAGCGCTGGGGGGTTTAAAAAGAAAATAAAAAGAAGCCCTACCAAGATTTGCCAACCCGACCCGGCTATGCATGGCCGGGTCACATCAACTATCCATTTTTTTTTAATTTTTTTTCATTTTATTTGTTCTCTGTTCGTCGCAAATTCTGCTCTTCTGGAGCTCGTATCTCATAAAACTCATAACACAAAAGTTGTAGATGATCCTTTCTTTTTTCTCCAGAAATTTGAATCGTCTCAATCGGAGGTTCGATGGAAAAGTTATGCATGAAATACGAACAGGTGTCGGTTTTGATTTCTGGGAATTTTCCTGCGACAAAAAATTACCAAAACTTTATAAATAGTGCAATAAAGTTTAAGATTGATAATTTTGGCACTTTATTAAAATATTGAACAATTTTGGACATTTAATTAAAAATATAAACGGTAAAGTTCGGGTTAAACGCCCAATTACGCAATTTCGACACGTAATCACACCCCCCAACTAACGTTTTGCTAGTCTCTAGCAAATGACGTGAATGAATTTCTGGGTGGTGCCTATAACTACAAACTCCAATAATCATGAAATCAATGCACATGCAACAATATTATACCACTTCACATACAAGAACATACTGAATTTCACACAAGCTCGTTCATATTCAATGCACACGACTCCAAAGCACGTCACTCATGCAAGTTTCATCGTTTATATGTGATTTGAGAGTAGGATACTCACATGAAGTTAATCAGTGGCACATTTAGAGTTAATGCAATCATATAAGTTCGAGTATAAACAGGTAAACTCTCGAGGTGTGTGTGATGTGTGTGACTCAGTACACTTAGGACGCCAGTGGACACCTACAGAACGGTCGCTTTGACTCGGCCTTACTGGTATACCCTCAAGAACACTCAAAGAAAATGGGTTCACTCGTCATATGTGAGGAGGAGTGTCGCGATCAAACATCCCACATATTAAAAGGAACAACGCTAAGTATATGGAGTGGACTAGTCTGGAAAGGATCTAGCCTATCTATGAGGTATCGGGTCCTTCACCCTAGCATCTTCTCACCTACTCGCCATATCCAACTGAGACCACCCTAGATCAACTTACTCACAAACTTGTCGTGAATACATCTGAGGCATTAATCAGTTGAAGAATCTTTATACGCGAAAAATATGTGTCATGTCCTTGATTCTTTGTGATATGTATGTGGATCAAGCATTAGCGTTTCATCTCATGCGCATTTGTATTTCTTGTTCTTTTTTCTGCTCATTCTTTATTTTCTGTCTTTTCTTGAGCAATAAGGACAATATTAACACTTCTTTTGTAATCTTCATACCATCAATGGGAATCGAGCTCGAATAGAAGTTCATGAATTAAGTCTATCTCTAGGGGTGGCTTAGCCTTCACATTTTGAGTAGGCTACAAGACCTAGGTTTCTATCTCCCCACTAGGTGTCACCTCTAGGCTAGCAAATAAAAAATAAAGACTAGTGTACAAGGAATCATCCAAAAAAATAGAATTGAGTTCTGTGAACTCTGATTTAATATTAACGCTCAAAAGGAGGATAAATAGCTCAAGGATATCTCACAAGGTGTCATAGTCTCCACGGGTGTTCTCTCAGTGCTCACAAGGAACCCTAAGTGTAAAGAATCACGTGAATGTGTTTATTCAGCCTCGTGAGATGCCGTGTAAATACAGGAAATTATATAGTCAAATTAACACAAATCTACTACCAATTGATTCTTCATGGAGTCATAAGATCATATAGAGAGAAACTATGCATGATTGACTCAAGTGTGTCATTCTTAAGTTATATGCAAGTATGTGAAAGGTATACACAGTGTTAAACATGGCATAGTGCAGTGTAATTCCTCAGTGCTACTCCTTTCTTTCTCTCTTTATTTGATTTTTTTTTTATTTTTTTCTTTTTAAAACCCAGTACGTGTACGTGCACAGTGTCACATGCGAATGCTCATCCCCCCCAACTAAAGTGGAACATTGTCCTCAATGTGAAAGCATAGGGGAAATAGAAAATACTATGCACGACAAAAGTAAGGCGTACCTGAGTGGCGAAATAATGGAAAACAAAGATCGAACTACGAGAAAATAGACCTGAAAACTAACTAAAAATAAAATAAGATAAAATAAAAGGAAAAGAAGGAAAAGAAAAACATCACAATTTTCTTGGCGGAGGCTCTGGAGGAATTTCTTCGGGTGGCCGCAGGTCTATAAAGTACACCGGCGGTTCTCCAAATTTAAGCCGCTACAATCGATCAGTCGTCATACCTGCACGAAAATCAACCTCAAATGAATTAATGCGTGTCAAAATACCAAACAATTTGTGTGCAGGTCGACCCTCTTGTGTTGACAAGAATGGGTCTTTATTCAACATTGTGTCTAGGAAATGTGCTTCTTTACGAACTAACAGTTGAGAGAAAGTGATCGGAATAATTACCTGCAGTTCTTCAGAAGCATTAACATTAAAGGTTTTACCTGGTTCTTTGAAAATTATATGCTCACCAGACTGGTCACCCTCTTTATCGGGTGTACATATCATCATACCACTACAAGAGTCTGCCTCCACATTAGGCTCCTTAACATCTGATTCAGGTGGGAGTGACGGTTTCATGATTTCTGAGTTCGGAGTATTAGGTACCACAGGTTGGTACTCCGTATGAGTATCAGTCTCCTCATCAACTAACTGCTCCGCTTCTAGCCCCGTTTTCTCTGATTTTTCTTTGACCTCTTCTGGTTCAGCCATGACTTCTAGTGCTGGGACAACTGGTTATTCGACGATGAGCATCTCAGGTTGGGGAAATTCTTTTTCGCTTCTTAAAGTGACGGCGGCCTCTGCTGCCTCAAAGAGATCATCATGCATTTGTTGTTGTGGTTGATAGTACTCTTGAGGACTAGGCTGAGGTTCTGCGAGCAATTCTTCGTTTTCTAAGATATCCAACTGCGTGCCTATCGCATTAATGGTATCCCACAATTCATTATTATGATCGACTTGAGTTTGCATGAATTGTTGGAGCATGTTCGCCATCTGTGTTATGCTATCCTCAAAAAGTTCTAACGACGTACAGCTCGGAGGGATCTGTTGTGGCTGATATTGAGGCGGAAGAATATCTGGGCAGTTTGGTGGTTCATATGCATCACCACCACTAATTGTGCTGATAGGATGTGCAGTCATGGGTGCCTGAGTGTATCGTGTATTGCACTGTGGGACATTGTCAGCTAGGTAATCAAAGAATGATAATACCTGATCTGGATCCTCGCTGACGGGCTCTCCATTAGACATAGTCTGGACAAAACACTTGCAATCAGGGGTAAGAGCACTATAAAAATAATCAGCTAACCTCCATGAGTCGAACCCGTGATGTGGACAAGTGCTTAGTAGATCCTTGAATCGCTCCCAGCAAGCTCGAAATGTCTCGTCATCCTGCTGCACAAAATTAAGAATCTGTTCCTGTAAAAATTGAGTTCTCTGTGAGGGACAAAATGCATGCAGAAATTCACGCTCCATATCAACCCAATTAATGATAGAGTGCGGTCTCAAGGAATGAAACCAAATCAGTGTCCTATCCTGCAAAGTAGTAAGAAATAAATTTAGTCTAATAGATTCGTCAGCTCTAGCATGAAAGAAAAACATGTTGCAGGTTAACTCAAACTCTGCTAGGTGCTGATATGGACACTCAGATTCCGTCCCGTAAAACTCGGGTAGCAATGACGTCCTCCCGCACTGCATCATGAAATTAAGCTCGTCATAAGGCAAAATAGTGGAAGAGGATGCAGTGACATATTCAAGATGCTAAAAATCCATTATCGTGCGCGGTGCAGGTGCAGCCATTTTTCAAAACTCGATTTTTTTTAGGTGCAGCCATTTTTCAAAACTCGATTTTTTTTTTCTTTTTTTGTTTTCTGTTTTTTTTTCCTTTTTCTTAAAACTAATAAAAATGACGAGAAAAACGCAAAATTGAGACTAAGAACGACATTCCCCGGCAACGGCGCCAAAAACTTGACTCACTCGAAAAATTAGCAGCTCGAAAGCTATCCCAAGTATAGGAGTTACGTCGTGTAATATTAATCCCAAGGGCTAGATCGTCTCCTCAGGGAATGCGTTTAATCTCAGATTTTACGTCTTTCCAATCGAAATTAAAAATGTACTGAACTCAGTTCAGATTCGGGATTTCAAGATTGTTCAATTTCACTTTTGACAAATTAAATAACACGCAATTTAAACCCTAAAACTAACATTCACTAAATTAAAAAACAAGAATGGAAACCCTATCCTACTTAAGGAAACATTAAGCACGTGTCAATTAAAGAAGGAAACTTTGAATATAAATTTAAAACACGCAAAGGAAACTTAACTAGATATGAATACACACGAAAAAAAAACGAACCTTTAACAAGAAAAACCTCGAATTAAAACTAAATTATTAATGAATTAAACGAAAACAAGACACAAAAAAGACACACACTTTAATAAAAACCGACCCTAAACTAAATAAAGTTTCGAAAAATAAGAATTAAATCTTGAAAAGATGACTATTCTAATTTCGTTAAAAACAAAACACTTCTTTTTTTTTCTTTTCGTATTTTATTTTTTATTTTTATTTTTTTTATTTTTTTAGAAACAAAATCAAAATTTAAAGTAAGCAAAGATAAATAAAACAGGACTAATTTAAATGCTTTAGTTCTAATGCTAACTTTAATTAAGAACAATAAGAGTAAGCAAAAAAAATTACACTTCAATAAAAAAAGAATTAAGTCCCTTAACACAAACTCAAATCCCAAAATTGAAATAAACTTAAAAATAAAAATAAAAAAAAACATCATTCATTGCAACTAAAAAAATAATAGAAAAGAAGAGAAAGGAAAAGGAGAGAGAGAAAAAAACAGAGGGTGGTTGCTGGAGAATGGCCGGGTTGCAGCAGAGGAACCCAAGAGGGGCTGTGTTGGAGCTGTGCAGCAGCTGTGGAGGAACAGGGGCTGTTGTTTATGGTGGAGATCTGCTGTGTTGCTGGAGTGGCCGTGGAGGAGAAGCTCTGCTGGTGTTGCTGCTGGCGGGAGGCTTCCGAGAAGGCTCTTCAGGTCTGCTATGGTGGTGGCCCTCGGTGGTGAGGAAATTGAAGCAGTTGCGGTAGTGACAGGGCAACAGCTTGAAGCAGCAATAGCATAGCAAGCAGCAAGCAGCAGCAGCTTGTACAGGCAGCAATAGCAAAGATAGAACCAAGAGAGCAAAATGGAGAGGGATATATAGAGAGTTAAGGAAAACGAGAGGGGCAGAGAGCTAAGGGAGAGACAGAGAAAGAAGGTGAGGGAGACGAGAAGGAGATAAGGGGAGAGGGAACCGAGAGGGAGAGTTGAAGGAGAGACAGCAAGGAGCAAAGAATTAAAAAAAAACAAAGAAAAACAAACTAAAATAAGAAGAAGAAGGAGAAGAAGGAGAAGAAGAAGAACAGAGGAGCCATCCAGCCTAGATGGAAGCAGCGCTGGGGGGTTTAAAAAGAAAAGAAAAAGAAGCCCTACCAAGATTTGCCAACCCGACCCGGCTATGCATGGCCGGGTCACATCAACTATCCATTTTTTTTAATTTTTTTTCATTTTATTTGTTCTCTGTTCGTCACAAATTCTGCTCTTCTGGAGCCCGTATCTCACAAAAATCAAAACACAAAAGTTGTAGATGATCCTTTGCTCTTTCTCCATAAATTTGAATCGTCTCAATCGGAGCTTGGACGGGAAAGTTATGCACGAAATACGAACAGGTGTCGATTTTGATTCCTGGGAATTTTCCTGCGACAAAAAATTACCAAAACTTTATAAATAGTGCAATAAAGTTTAAGATTGATAATTTTGGCACTTTATTAAAATATTGAACAATTTTGGACATTTAATTAAAAATATAAACGGTAAAGTTCGGGTTAAATGCCCAATTACGCAATTTCGGCACGTAATCACAAACACAGTAGGCTAGGCAAGGGGAACACAAACACAGTAGTGAGGAGTTAGGTAGTGGAGATGGAAAAGGCTGGGGGAGTAGGGAAGTGGGGAGCAAATCCTGTAGAGTAGGGTGGTGGAACAGCCTGTGTGTGAGGTTCTTGGATGTCTAGGCTACAAGGGGAGAAATGGGAATGTAGGGGGCTAGGGCTTGGGCTGCAAACAAATGACAACCAACAGTGGGCCTTAATAAGTGAGCTAGCCCTAAATGGGCTCTAATTAAACAGACAACCCACAGTGGGTCTTAAAAAAAGAACTCAGCCCAAAATGGGCTTCAACTTAGCAAAGGCCCATAGTGGGCCTTAATGCTGCAATTAATCAAAAGGCCTACAATGGACCTTGACTCAAAAATTAGCCCAAATCGGGTTGCAAATAGAATATCTTAACTATGGAGTTTGTCTCTAAGATGTGCTATGTTTGTAGGTGCATGTAGGTGAAGAAGGAGGTTCAATGCGAGCGTGTCGAGAGTGAAGCTCAAGATTCGCATTTTTTATGTTTTTTTTTTTAAAAAATTATACTTGTAAATCAGTGCAAAGAGGAATGTAAACAGGGCTCTGTAACAAACTTAGTGGATGGATTTTTATCTTAGGCCAATGAGACGGAGAGAATCAATACAATTTCATATTATATCTTATTCAAATTTAGTTTAATTCATAAAATAACTATTTCTTAGAAAAACAAGAAATACAATGAGAAACTTTAAAATAGTGGGAATGACTATTCCTTTTCGATTACTTATTATTTCATCAAACATGTAACAAGAAAGGAATAATCATCAAACATGTAACAAGAAAGGAATAAACATTCTTATAATAAAATTTGAGAATAGTTATTCCTTATCTATTCCCTAATTATTATGGATTCATAAAACATTCTCCTTTCTTATTTGCTCTGTGATAACAACATCATTTTTTTTTTGGTAAAATTAATTGAAACTAACTTATTATAATTAATCTATTTATAGAAATAGATATTTCGCAAGTCAAGCGTAATCTAATGCTATACATTTTTAGACAAAAATTAATTATGCCGGAGTATTTGTATATAAGAAAAGAAATACAATATAGTTTTTGGACAATGTAAATATGGAACTCTATGTACTACATTTCCTTAAAAAAAAAAAAAGATTCTCTCAGAAAAGATGCTCTTGCCTACATAAAAACATTTCCTTTTTTGTTCTTTTAGAAAAATAAAAATGATTCTATGTTTTCTTAAAAAATATATACAGAAAAAAAATTCAAGCATGCACATATGCTTCTGATAGTAGTAGTAGTAGTATTAGTAAGAATGAACAACTCTTATTATTGATGAGAGTAAGAGTGAACAACTATCTTCGTGTGAACAATAAGGGCCGTAAAGGGCTACACACATTCTCCTACATTGAATGGTGGGATCATGCAGCTAACTTATCCTATGCCTAGAAAGAAAATCATCGCCATCGACTTAAGAAGGGGTTGGAAAATAGGAGTCAATCACAATGACCTTCCATAATTGTGCATGAACAATTTGATCACCATGATCTTTAGAGAATCATTAACTTCTTGCTGAGGCAATAATCGAATCTCCTTCACAAAAAAAGTATATAGGACAAGAGGAAATTACTTACTTTCCTATGCTACTTCTCAACTCTGCCTCTACTCATATTCATAGCCCCACTTTAACCTTGCACATTCTTGGGTGCACGACACTTGTTATATTGAGTGTTGTTCCAAGATGTGACATGTGTCGCGACATTTTCGAGGTGAATTGGATAAGGTGGTTTTAAAATAATTTCGTGAAAAATAAGGTGTGATGGAGTCGCCACTAACCTTTTGGAGTGTGGTTAGAACACTTGATTATTACTCAATTAATGGTAGAATTGATTTGCATTACCAAATTTGGGTTCAGGAGTTCGGTTATATGAGGGGAAGGTATTAGCACCCCCTACACGCCCGTTCTACGAACGATACCTAATTAATTGAAAATTATCCCACAAATTAAATTTAATAAGCTTTCGAAATTACTCATTTTCAAAAATTGTGAAAAAATGCACAAAATAAATACTATATAAGTATTCCCTCAGAACCGGGGCATATCGTACTCTAAAGAACTCATGGCTCCCTTTAAAATCATTGGGATATGAAAATCGAGAAAATAGTTTGAAAAATACACTTCTGGGATTTTTTAAACTCGTACGATTTCTAAGTATGAAAATACTATTTCGGGAGGTTTTGGATCTTATTTGTGATGAAAAAAGTGTCAACAATGATTGTCAACTTCAAAAACATTTTTATATTTTTCTGTAATTTTTTTGAATTTTTATAACAATTTTTTATATTTTTCCTCAAATTTTGAAATAACAAAAATACAATTAAAAAAATAGTGAAAATCAAGTAAAAAATATATTTTAGAATTTTCTCATGAGTTTTCTGAATTTTTGTGATTTTTCTAAGTGCAAAAACAATTTTCAACTTCAAAAATATTTTTTAGATTTTTTCCATGATTTTTCTAATTTTTTTGTGATTTTTTAATATTTTTCCCGAATTTCAATTAAACCAAAAAAAGGTAATTAAGGAAAAATAGTGAAAGTTAAGTTTGAAAATATTTTGAAATTTTCTTTTGATTTTTTTTGTGATTTTTTTGAATTTTTATGATTTTTATATATTTTTTTGGTGAATTTTTAAACCATTTAAAATGATGAAATACAAAAGAAAAAATCACAGGAACTGATCCAGGACCAGTTCTATGGACTCAAACCTGTTTGGGGAAGAGCCGATCAATAGGGAGTCAGCCGGTTTAAGGCGTAGTCAGGGCCATGTGTCAACAGCTGATTGGGAGGTCAGAAACGAGCCGGATCAATTACGTGGCATCATCGTAGTTGTCGTGTGAAGGCGATGGTCGAATGGTTGAAAAGGAAACACGTGAGGCTGGCGCGCGCGGAGGCAGGGGTGCCATGTGTCACCGATCAGATGAGGGGGGCGAATATTCAAGTGGACTCCTAACACGGCACGATTTTGGCTGTTGTTGGTAAGCATAGATCCAATGGTGGAGAGTGGCTTGCCTCAGATTATTGACATGGCTTGAATCTAAGTTGTTCTAAGAAACACAAAATGGACGACGATGAAGGGAGCCGCAACAACCTTCTGATTGAATGAACCAAAGCATGCCATGTGTTGGAATCCTAGGGTCCCAAGGGTTAAGATACTTAAACCCAAAATTTTCAATTTCCTTATTTTCATTCTCTCCCTCTCTCATAATGCTCTCTCTCTCTCCCTCTCCTCTCTTCGTCCTCTGTGAAAACTTAGTTCCACCTGCTAATCTCCCCTCACTCATCTTTTCTTCCTCTCAGTTCCTTCTCCAATTTTTTTTTTCTCAACAACCCTAACAACTCTTTGAAACTCACTTTCTCCTCTCTAGTCTGAGGCTTTCAAAAGCCCTCTAAAACCCTAAGGTTTCTTATGCTTCTTGCAACTTAAACTACCACCCTTCACGCAACTCTCTCGAAGCAACTCCCTAAAATCTTAACACTCTTCATCACGGCTCTCAGAAACCCTCCACTCTTTCTCTCTACATTCTTATTACCTCATCTTTAACCCTTAAATAAATTCCCACATCCCTCTTTGTGCTCTCTCAAATACTCTCTGTGGGCTGCAAATGACCACCCTAAACCCTAGCCCTCTCAAGTCTTAGTGGTCATGTCCGAATAACCCTGGAGCCTTACAGTGAGACTATGGTGAGCATCTAGGGAGGCATTTCAAGGAAGACGACCGGTGTGGATCCTAAGAAAGTTTTTTCAGACATTCCGCAAAAAAAAAAAAAAAAAAAAAATTTAATTTATATTTTTTGTTTTCTGTTTGAGATACTAATGTGAATTCTAGCTTCGGTCTGGTGTGTTGATCTTATGTTCAAGTGTGAGACTCGAGTGGTGAGGCAATGAGGTTCTCTGGTTAGGGTTTTAGGCAGAGGGAAGAAGACAAGTTAACCTCGTCTCAACCCATGTAATGCCCCAAAATCACACTTAACATAATAACAATAATACATTTATTCACATATAATGACACAATATTTCTAATACCACAATTGTGACAACTTGAACCCAAAAAAGGGGGCCCGAGACCTTAACATAATTTAATTGCATATAACAGAAGCAAAAGACCATCCATTCCATATGTACCAGAGTACTACCTCACAACCCTTACATCTACCATACCCAAAATTCATGTTACAACCCATAAAACCCAAAACATCTAATATAAACATACCAGTGTCCCACTAACACTCAACTTCGGCGAGAATGTCTAAGTCCCGCTCTGGAGCTCCTAGGTTCAATTTCCTATAGGCTCTGAAAAGTTGATATATTTATTGGGGTGTGACATTTCTCAGTAAGACGGAATAGATTATTATCAGGGTGTGGCTAACATGAGTTTCAGTAAAATCAAACACATTCTTTAATTTACTTTATCTAGAAAATATGACATCTATACAATATAAGTCACACCTATACAGTTGAAAATACACATTTTCCTTCATAATATCAATCGGCTTAGTAAATAACACCATTTACATAAATTCACACGTATGCATAAAAGAAACCCCCTTTTAGATAAACAACATCATCATGTATAACTCACATGATCAGGTTGTGAGGTCTGAAGATTGGACTTAGCCTTAACTGGCCTACCACCAAGCTAAGTCAAAATACCTTATCAGCAAGTCTGATTTGCCTACCGCAACCTGATCCAGACTCCAGGGGGATACAACAACTCTTCGTGGCCAAATCGACTTTCCATTACTAACACTTCTCAGAACAATGTGATTGCACTAACTGTGAAGACCTAAAAATTATAATAATTAAATAATTGAGAAGAAGGAGAAATTTAAAGGAGCAAAACAGGGTTCGTCAATGAATGCCCTGGTTTCGTCGACGAACTCCCTGAAGGATTCGGGGACGAAGTTCAGTGTTTGTCAATGAAGAGATACCGAGAGAGGGTGTTTCGGACCCATTGGTTCGTCGACGAAATCCTTACCTTCATCTATGAACTCACTTCTTCACTTAGTTGATGAAGCCACGTGTCTCGTTGACGAAGCCATGTGTCAAGTCCTTCATAAATACGCGAAAAAATCAGATTTTGGAAAGAAACCTTTATTTCACTTTTTCTCTCTCTAGAATTTTGGCTGCTCTGACTTCTCTCCATAAATCCGGCCCCGTTTCTCCTCGGTTCGATGATCAGAAGCTACCACGTTGATCCTAGGGAGATTCTCTATAACTTAGCCGGAGCATAATTTTAATTTGAGAAGTTTGTGCACCATTCCAAAATTAGGGTAAGTAGATTATTTAAGGGTTATTTGGTTTGTAGGTTTTTCTGAACCCAAATTTAGTAGTAGATGTTGTTATACTGGTGTTTGAGATGATTTATGTGGGTGTTGTGAATTCAAGGTTTAGGGGCTTTTACTGTAGGCAGGTTAGGGAACCTTGTGGGTGTTCACAGGAATCCAAGTAAGATGATGAATAGTTTATAATTTAGGTAATGTAGATACGAAAATTATTTTGAAAATTCAGTTATCTGTGTGTGTGTGTGTGTGTGTGTGTGTGTAATTTTAGGATTATGAAATTATGAACACTGTGGGCGTGAGTTAAAAAATTAGTAGACGAGCCTATTTTGTCAGGTAAGGGAAATAGTAATTTTGGAAATGTTATCAGAAAATATGTGTGTTAGAGGGAAAAATTCTACAGGATATAAATTATTTTTATTATCAGGAAAATCCAGATTTCATTAAATGGGTTTAATATTTATTTAATTGTGTGGCATGAGTAATTATCAGATTCAACATGAAATTTATTCGGTTTATAGATATCATGTTTTACAGAATATATATATTTACAGTTTACATTCAAATAGATATTTTATAGTACTTTATGATATACCATGATATTCATATTACAGAACCATAACATTCAATTATTCAATATTCAGTTATTCAGATTTTACAGATTATTCAAATTTTTCAGCATATTCAGATTAGTTAATACAATGTTATAGTTATTTCAGATATATCAGAATCATGGTAAAACAGCAAGATAATATATATAATAATATTATACAGTATCAGACCCTGACAAATCAGATCAGTTATTAGCAGAGTACGGTACCATAGCTATTTCATATCAAAGTGCAACTACATATCACAAATAGTGGGTGGATTTCCGCCAACAGTGCCTATGGAAGGATTACAAGCTCCCCAGAAATTTGGGTTGAGGAGGCCGATTTGACGAGGTAGATATCAGTACTATGCCTTGGAGGGATTGCAGTTCGCCGGTCTTATGATTGGTAGAGTTTTAGTTGACTTACCTGGTAGGTCAACCAGTGTAAAGTTCCGCCTATGGGCCGCACAACCCTGTCATGAGGGGTTAAATCATGACTTATAGTTTTTCAGGGTAATTATCACAGTTATTGATATGTATATAGATTTACAGATTAAAAACAGATATATTATAATACTAGAAGTATGAATAAATAGAAAACTCAGATATTACAATTCTATTTTAAATTATATAGGTGTGAGTTGTACTGTATATTGTTTTACCAGCTAACTCAGTTTCAATAAATTATCAGCATATTATTTATGTGAACTCAATTGTCACACATTGGTAATAGTATATTTCATCTTATTGAGCGTTGTCTCATCCCAGTGATTTATTATTTTTTAGGTGATCCAGTTAGATGAGTGGATCAGGCTCGTAGGTAGAGATGTCGTCTACATTACCTTGTCTGTATGGTAAGTGTTATCAGGGGGTTATATTTTTTAGTAGCATTCAGGAGTTTTCGGGTAGAAGATGCTAGGATGATGTGCAATTATGTATGTATGTTTTGGGAAAATAGTTCATTTTAACATATTAGCATTAGTAGCAATAGATCATGTCTCATATATTTTGCATTTTAGCTCAAACTTCTCAATTTGCTTATAGTTCCTTATTTTGGCTTTCTCATCCTTGCTATTTATTTAAAATATGCTCTTATTTTTTGCTCTCATTTTTTTTTTGTTGTCTTCTCAAATTTCTCTCCCCCTTTTGACATCAATCAAAAAAAGACAAATAGCATCGTCATAAGGATACTCAAAATAGTACGCAACAATATGCATATTCATTTAGGGCTGTAAGGTGTACAAGGTAGCATGAATAATAGGAGATACATGCCAAAAAGAAAACAAAAACACAGAGATTTAAAGCCGAGATTTAAAGCCAATACATAGATAACTGAAATACATCTGCAACAACATCATCATCATTAGTTGCATCATCTTCCTCAGTACCCTCATCACTAGGAGGTGCAGAGCTAATGTCCATGGGAGCAGTACTTCGAGAAGAACTAGCCCTATGTTGCTCTATGTGACTAAGGCACTCATCAAGTGAGGAGCAACTAGTATGTAGTGAGGCTATGTTCTCCTGAAGTGACGTTAGTCCTAAATGCATGTCACTACTAAATGTGGAGAACTGATGATGTAAGGGTACAAACCAAGATGGAGTGTTAGGCTCGGGTTCTTGTTGCTGAGCTGGAGGTGGAGGTGCATCTACTTGTCTCAGTGGTCTTCCCCCTTTCAAAAACCAACCTTGTTGATGTTTTACATATCCCATTTGTTTTAGGGTCATAGAGTTGAAAAGATCATATTGAGTTCTCTTTATGAACAACTCGGTAGGAGCGGTGACACTAAGGTGAGCAAATGGCAAATTTAGGATACCACCATATGGAAGAATGACTCGACGAGCTTCCAATTTGGACCACATCCATTTCAAAATTAAGCTGGACAAATCTAGTTTCTTCCTCCTTAATAAACACCACAACACGAAATAATCAACATAGGATATAAAATCATGTGAACCATCTCGGGGTAGGTGGTAGGCTCGCCAAGGCTTGGGTCCTTAACTACCAAAAATAATATTTATAAAACCTAACTTAATCCCAAATTTAGTATAAAGTAGGGAAGTTGGGCATCGATCCATAGGGATTAGAGTGCAGTTATCAACCTTTTTCTAGATTAGTTTATTAAAGCTTCGTATAAAAAGAAGTGTAAAGGTGGGATTTTTGTGGTGTTTCTAACAACTAATGGAAAGCATGTAAAATCTAAAGTACCCTACTCCTACAAAGCGATGCTTCGACTTGAATTAGACGTTGAACACCTTGCCTCCAACTACACTCCACCAGCTATCCATAGAAGTACTAACCCTAGAATCTCAGGCCAAGCGAGAGAGGGTCATTCAAGGGCATAAGGTAGTAAGGGTGCACCAACCATCCAGAGCACGATCGGGAACTGGAGTATACCCTGTCTCAACAATCACGAACACCTACATGGTTCCGTAGCCAACTACTTTTATTTGGTAGAGACTATAGTAGTGCTTATCCTTATCTACAATCTTTCATTAAAATTAAAGCAGTCAATCGAAAGTAGTAAATGAAAGCAATTAAAAGAAAGCATATAAATGAAAGTAGTAAATTGAAAGCATGTAAAAATCATCCCTTGGTATTCGAGTTTTCTCTCACAAACAACTGTCCCTGCAACATAATAACTATCTAATCTACTTGGAAAATACGAGAACGCCGCCGGTTGTCACAAGCCATTGAACACCTCTTGCACAATCAAGAACTAATATTGAAATTTAATCCAACTAATGTACATTGGCTCTTAATGGTGTTCTAGGTTTGTCACTAACCTAAAATCAGCCAAAGAGGAACCCCTATAACATATTCATAGCTAATATTTATACCCATTAGGATTTATAAGGTTTGAATTTCAAAATAGGAAAGTTGAGCACAAAACGCGCAGAAGATCGTCGCTGGAGACTAGGTCGTACCCCTTTTTTGGCTGGTCGAGATCTAGACTTGGTCACCCCTCAAGGTCTTGCTGGTCGAGCACTTGGTTGAGACTCTCAGTATTTCAATCTCTAGTTCAGTTCAGGAACTTGACTTGGTCGCCCCTCAAGGTCTTCCTGGTCGAGCACTTAGTTAAGACTCTCGGTATTTTTGAACTCAATAAGTTTTAGTTTCTCAACTTGGTCGCCCTTGAGGGTCACATGGTCGAACACTTGGTCAAACCTTGCAGCATTTCTTCTTCAGTCTGAACCTTGGAGTTTGCAGCTTTTGCCCTAGTTGCTCCTTGCGTTGCATGGTCACACCACATGATTGAACAAAGTCTTTTTCTCTTTTATGTGTGTTAAGGCATAGGAGTTTGGCTAGACAACTGATTTGAGCTTTAAGTATCCCAAATACTCCCTTGGCTTCTCGATTTCTTAATTCCTCGGTTTTAACATATTTTTCCTGAAACACGAACAAACCTTGCATAACTCTATAATATGATAACGAAGGGCATATAAATAATAAAAGAAGACAAAACAAAGGTAAATGAGGGCCTAAAATCATGCATTTTAGGGACTCATCACAACCCCCAACTTACACTTTGCTAGTCCTCGACCAAAGCATCAACCTCCTCTTTTTTGTGAAACACAATTCCATTTATCGTATGCAACAAGGCTTTAAACCCCTAGGTTGATCCTAATGGACGAGTTGTAGTCTCGTGAGGGTTTCCAAGGTGATACTCACAAACACCAACTTAGTGAACATCAGATAATATTGCGTGCAACACAGTCATACCATTTTACATACAAGAATATAAGGTAGGCCATTTCATTCATGAATCCATTATACACACACTCTGTCACAATTTACTCATGCAAGTCTCTACAATACCTAGCCATAAAAAAAAATACACTTATAGAGAATCACTAGAAATTGCAATTCAGAGCTAATATTATCATGTAAGTTCAAGCATAGATAGGCTACATCACAAGGCATATGTAAAGTGCATGATCAGCCACACTTGGGATACCCTTAGACACCTACAGAATGATTGTCTTGAATCAACCTCATTGGTATACCCTCAAAAGCACGCAAGAAAGATAGGTTCACTCTTATATATAAGGAAGAATTTCATGATCAAACATCCCACATATTTTGAAGAACTTACATTACGCATGGAGTAAACTAGTCTCATCTGAATGGGATCCAGCCAAACATGACGTGTTGGGTCCTTCACCCTAGCATTTTCTCACCTACTCTCCATATCCAATCAAGACCACCCTAGATTGACCTATTCATAAACCAGGTGTGAATACAACTAATGCATCAGACAACCGCAAAGTCTTGTAGAATCATGCGTTATGTCCCTAGCTTCACCTTTTCATATACAGAGCAGGTATTCTACATATTTTTCATTTCTTTTTTCTTTTTCTTCTACTCATTCTTTTTATCATTTTTATTTCATGCTCATCTAGGACATTTTTCAACACTTTTTATGTCTTCATATCACCAATGGGACTTTAAGCTAAAAAAGGGGTCCATAAACTAAGTCTGTTTCTAGGGGTGACTCAATTTTCACATCTTGAGTAGGTTACAAGACCTAGGTTTATATATTCCCACTAGACATCACCTCTAGGCTAGCAAATGCAAAAACCAAGACTAGCAGGTAAAGAAAATTTAGAAAGAAAGGGAAATTTGAGTTCCATAAGCTCAAAATTTGACGTCAACAACTCAAGAAATGAACGAATGGTTCAACAGTGCCTCACAGGATGTCATAGTCTCCACAGTTGTTCTCCCAGTGCTCTCAAGGAACCCTAAGTGCTACAAATAATGTGTAAGGTCATATAACTGATAAGCCTATGCATGTAACGTCTAGGTAATATAAGAGTATGTAAAGAGTATAATAGATGTTAACATGGCATAAAATACCTAGTGTTCATGAAAATATTTTAAAAAGGTGTCATTTTTGTGCTTTGAAATGTGCCATGTAATGATTTCCTACCCCCTACCCCTAACTTAAAACTTCAATGTCCTCACTAAAGTGTGGAAAGAAAGAACCTGGGAATCATGGGAGAGGAAACACGGCATGGTGCAATAAAAATCAACCAGAGTACCTACATAAGTAAGAAACATAAAATCCAGATATCGTATGCAATAATACCCTGAAACACAAAAGACACGGAGATACCAAAAACACCATGTATTTTCATTTATATTCATAGGTAGTACAATGTATATAGATCATCAAGAGAACAGATACAACCCTTCCAAAAGCATGGTGATGTGCAAGACAAAAGAAAATATAAATAAGAGAAAAGAAACAAAATAAAAGGAAAGAAGACAGTATATACACAGAGAGCGCATCAAAAGAAAATCCCAAGCACTAACATTGGCTTAATCTGAGTCAATAGCACCCCCAACTTACCTATGACCTACTCTAAGGACCCTAAACGCTATATACTCTACAATGTACAACCTATGGACTCAAAGTAGAAAGAATAATAAGAAATACAATTGGGTTGCCTCCCAGAAGTACTAAGTTTACCGTCTTCAGCCGGACACAATAAATGCTTAGGTTGAACTCACCCAGGTTCGAAAGGAAGGGTATCTTCCACCATTACCTCCTTAAACCATTGTTTGCTTACCTATAGTCTTCTCTTTAAGCTGGAGACCGTGGCATCACTAGCAAAGATTTGCTATACAGGTTTTCCAAGCCAAATATGGAGAGGCTATTAGGCTGAAGCATATCCTGTAGAGGGTCCCGCCACAGAATTTAGGGAGCTACTTCCTCAACACATTTATCAATCATGTCAACTTCCACAGCTTGGACCTTATCTGGTGGATGTTGGGAAGCAGGCAGGGGCTTCAACTCAAGTAATGGTGGGGCCTCGATAGGAGCATATGTTGGAGCTCTAGAGTGAGTAGGAAGATTTTTTGAACCTAGCTTTCTAGGGCCTTTATTCTAGGTTAGGGGCCAACTCACCAATAGTAGAGACACACACACATGGGTCCTCTAAACCTGAAGTAGAAAACCAATCAACCAGAGGCCTATCCTCAAGGGGATTTTTCAAAAGAGTCGAAGGGGCATCCTTCCCAACACCCTCGTCAATAATGTCCACATCTTCACATGAGGCGTCATATGACGGGTGCTGGGGGCACGGGACACATGCAGCTGGAGCTGCATGTCGCCGAAGGATATATCCATAACACCAGTCCTACACTGGATGCATGCATTAGCTGAGGCTAAGAATGGGCGACCTAAAAGTACTGGAATTTGTTTCTTGGTTGGGTAGGTAGGCTCCATGTCTAAACAATGAAATCAATGGGACAAAAGAACCTATCGACCTTTACTAGGACATCCTCAACAAATGTAACGTCCGTACCCACCAAGTGGGGCCTAGGGTGTTAAGAGACCAATCACACGTCTCTGATACCATTCACACAACATAACTATTTAAAACAACCTCAAATATAATACTAGAGTACTATAAATATATATACAAACTCATATAGTAATGTAACCAAATTCTCCATATTACATGTCTAGGAAAGAAATTAAACATAACACATAACATATATTTGTTCCTTTAAGCACTCACAAAACTAAACCCTGCCCCGGAGCTTTCTAAGCATGATCACCTGAAGGACCTAAAAAGATTAATACATCGCTAGGGTGAGACACCTCTCAGTAAGAAAGAAAAAGCTATAAATAGTGTGTGGTAGAGAGTTAATACATGTAAAAATATTCGTCTGTTATTTAATATCATAGAAGCTGAGAAACCACATCAATAATAACAACACCGACATCTGATATCATACACACATTCATAATTATTTTTAATGATAATTCCCAAAAATAGGGAAGATTACCTACCTATACAAGTAATTTCTCTCTGCTCTAGTCCTAATACCAAGGGACTCACCTTACTCAGTAAGCCCTCGGGTTATGTATCCCGGAAAAGTATCCAAGAATAAGGAAGCTTACCCACCCATACAAGTAGCTTCCCTCTGCTCTAGTACCAACAGAAAATTACCAAGGCACTCGCATTTCTCAGCAAGCCCTCGGGTGGAGAATTTTACTTTACCATAAATACTTATGTAGTTATAGTTGCACACTTCAAATGCCATCATTACACAAAGATTCATGTATACACAAATATCACAACCCATCCACACAGGGTACAAACATTCTTCACTCACACCCACACAGGGTTCATAACCACACTGGAAATATAGTCCACACAGGACTATCAGCCACACAAGAATACCGTCCACACAGGACTATCAACCACATAGGTTACTAATTCACACACACAATCCTGTTCATAGTAAATCAGTATAACAAACTCCTCATTCCACTCCCAATATTTTACCCCCTTAATATAAATGCCCATATAATGACCTCTTCATACCACTGCCAACGTTATATGGTGATTTATATCAGGTATGATATAACGACCTCCCTATATCATTGCCAACACTATATTGAAATTTACATGAACCAAACTACATATCAATAACAAAACCAACCATCCAAGCACATCAACGCATTCACCACAGTGTACACAATCACACAATATTCACAACTGATCAGTATTTTCAACCAAGAAGAATTTGCAGCCCAAATCGTAACTACAAGCAAACAATACATCATAATCCCACAGTACTCGCAACCACTTAATTATGAAAGTTATTTTCATACCACATGATTTTTACCAAATAAGATATATTTAATTAAAATCATTTTTGATCCAAAATTCTACCGATTCAGAAAATTATACCTAAATATATATAATTTTATATACTTGAATTTAACCGGTTTAAAAATTAATTAAAAAGTTGCTATAACATTTTTCTCCTTACCTACTCCTCAAGATTCTACCCAAACCAAATGAAAATTGAGATCCTGTATTCCAAAAATCCTAACTTAATTAGTTTAACCCTAGGACAGTTATCATTTATCATCTCCTAGGCCTGCACACTTCCAATACTTAATTTAATACTAAAAATACCCTACTTACCTCGGTTTTGTAGTGGTTCCCAAGTACTCCAAACTGAAAATCAGCTCCACCTATGTTGCAGAAAATCTTTCCAGGAATCTCGTGGTAGTTTTTGATCGTCAAATCGGGCTAAATCCAGGTAGGATTAGAAGAAAATAAGTAGGTAAAATGAAACCTAGAGAGAGAAAATGAGGGAGGAGAGAGAAATTCGCAAAAGAAAAAAAGATCCAAGGCCTATTTATAACCAGGACTTCATCAACGAGACACGTGGGTTCGTCGACAACGCCAAGAAGAACATTCGTTAACAAGGTAAAAATGTTCGATGAAGAAGCGTTTTAAAACCTGAATTTTCACTGCTCTTGGTAATTCCGAGACACATGTACTCGTCTACAAAACCCAGAAGAATGTTCGTCGACGAGGAGAACAAATTCATCGACGAGTCCCTGCTTGATACCCTTTTTAAATTTATTTTCCCCTTTCTTTTATTTTTCCCTTTTTTTCTTTTATTTATTTTCTTTTATTTTTATGAGTTTGGGTTATTAACCCCGGGGTTTTCTTACAGATCGGTTAGCTAACCTCAAGGTGATTGGGGTGGGTTTCAGTTCTCCCAAACCGAATTGTTTGTAGACGAGTAAGGAACCAGGTTCACACTTGCTCCCAAATCTAAAAGGGCCCTATCGATTGTATAATTTCCGATTACACATGAGATGGTGGCAGTGCTAGGGTCCATAAGTTTGGGGAGAGTAGAATCTCAAAGGATTGAGCTCACATTCTTAGTTAGTCTGACTCTTTTGTTCAAGTGCACCTTATATTCGCACTTTTGGGTGCACGTGTCTTTGAGGAATTTAGCATAAGCAGACACCTGCTTGATGATATCTAAAAGAGGAAGGTTGATCTTTACTTGGCTTAATATGTCCATGATGGATTCAGTATTGGTTTGCTTATTAGATTTAAAAGGTGCCTGAAGGGCTGCAGGGTATGGCATTGGAGTGACATAATGGGGTAGTATTCTTTTAGCAGTGGGAGCGAAATCTTAAGGTTGCTCACCGATCTAGAGGAGGAGGTGATACAAGGTTCAACATTGGATTATCCCCCCATTTTCTTCTTACCCTTACCCATGCTCAACTTCTCCTCAACCCTATTGGGTACCATCCTACCACTCTGAAGAGTGGTCACCGCCTGGGTCTGTTCATAATGCGATGCAGGTACAGTGTCCAGTGCACATTCTACCCCCTGATCCTTAGGGTTCACGATAGGCTAGCTCAGCAACTTACCCTCATCTCTCTTATTGAAAGAAGTAGCTAGTTGCCCCCATGGTGGCTTCTAACTTGGCAATATATTTGGAATGAGAGTTAAGTAGTTTCCATTTTACATGGAAATTAGCCTCTATTCCCTTGAGCGCTTTCAACACCGTCTCCTGGAAGGGATCATACATTGGTTGAGGAGGATATGGTTGATGAAAAGATGATGGTCTCGGGGATGTAATAGGAGGATTTTTAAAGTTTTGATACGGGCGAAGGGGTGGAGCATTGGGTGATATTTGAGGTCTTTGGGCTTCGAAACCCAGAGCTTGCGGCCTCTAGGAGAAGTGGGGATGTTTCCACCACCCAGAATTGTACGTATTGGAGTAGGGGTCTTTGGTGTCCTATCGTACTAATTATGGGTAGAATTAACTTCTTCCTGCACAAGCTTAGGCTAGGAAGGCACATGTGAGAAATTGTAGCATGTATGTGAGGGGTCTGAGCCGATGGCACACACCTTTGCACATGCCACGGGTTGCGGTTGTTGTCCTAAGGACACGACCCGATCTAACTTTTGAACTATAGTGTGCAGGGTGGGTGCTAGGTCATGGTCTGTGGCTGACTCGTAAGCTCTTTTAGATTTGGAAGTGGACGGTTCAAAGGGTCTATGTGCAGCAACATTATGCTGCTGAGAATTCTCGGCAAAGTTTTCGTAGAGAACCCATGCCTCGTTCTTGTGTTTGGCGAGGAGAGTACCTCCTCATGATCCATTTACCATCAACCTATCATGTTCAGCTAACTCTTCATAGAAGGTCAGAACCAATTGCCACTTAGGGCCCTGATGGTGTAGGCATTGACGTAGCAAGTCCTTAAAGCGCTTCCATGTCTTGAAAAATAGTTCCCCCACCCATTTGTGAGAAACTGGTGATGCCTCTCCTAAGATGGTTAGTCTTCCCAATTAGGAAGTACTTTTTCAAGAACTTGTATTACATGCTGGCCCAGTTGGTCACCGAGTTCAGCTCTAAGAACGTTAGCCAATATTTGGCCTTATCCTTCAAAGAGAACGGAAAAAGCCTAAGGCGAAGAGCATCATGTGACACCCCGATTTTTCATACAAATTTTTTTTCAATAGTAAATAATTACACGTCATCCACAACACCCAAAAATCGACCACGTCAATAATCCTACTATCATTCATACGACCCGACCAGCATTAGGTATCGGGTAAAAAGTTATTTTATTATACAACCTAACAGTGGAGGACAATATACACATATCAGTCAGAATACAATACCCAGAGTATCCATATACACATATACACAATACTACCTCATATCCAAAAACAATACAACCCTAGGGAATCACACCTCCCTAGTCCAAACTCACCCTGAATATCAGGGTCCCAGCTCCCTATGATCACAGAGCTTTACCACCTGGCCTATCTTTGTCCTCTGAAAAATTTAGATAATTTGGGTGGACACATCTTGTTAAAATTGGTGTATTCCCAAGAGGGGGGGTGAATTGGAATTTTAAAACTTTTTCACCTAGGTTGATCTATGCAATAACGGTATGTACACAATCTAGGATCAGTCTATGCACTTTCCAAACGCGTAGATAAATATGCTGTGAAAATTAAGTCATACGCATCATTCACCCATAACATACACATGCGGTAAATATAAAGTGCAGAAATATAAGCAAACACACGATATGTTATCGAGGTTCGACCAACTGTGCCTACGTCCCCGCCTCAAGCTCGCAAGCTTGAGGATTCCACCAATAGCTCACTTAAGGGCGGAGCGGCACTGTTTACAACCAGGTCAAATTAACACAGGGCTGACCTCAACCTTAACCAAGTCAATTAGCGGGGTTGACCTTAACCTACACGCCTTAACAGGACGACGCACCTAGCTTTCCTAACTGGGTCTAAGCCAATCCGGGACTATTCTAGGGTTAGTCTCCCTCTTCAGGCCCGTGCCTGGAAATACAACAGTATTTGAAATACAATCAAATGGTACAATGAATAAGCTTTCAAGTAAAGCAGATGTGTACCCAGATACGCGCAATATCACATACACCACAATATGATATAATATGTAAGCTCAATGTGGTCTAAGATGTCAACTCTCAAATAGATTTACTATCGTTGTAATGAGTGCGTGAGAGTGCAAACCTAAATGATCTTTGTATCACAGGATATTCAATCTAAGTGCTCAAACAAAGATATTATCCAAACTTCATATATTTCAATCAACAAGTTTTCTCAATATATATATATATATATATATGTATATGAAGCTCTAGCAATGTATAAATTTGGTTTGCAAAAGGATATTCAATCTTTGTATTCAGCAAGGGATATATGAGTTAACGAATATTGCAACAAAGATTTTATCACACAAGCAAATATCTCATCAAATATTTTCAAGATAAAAATACAGTAGATATTTGAAAATGTTTTTGCAACCAAAATACAAATACCAACTTCTTAAGATATTGCAATGAATATGCAATACTCAAAAGTTTTATATAAGTCTTCTTAGGAGAGACTTATTAATAAAGTCCCCTAAGAATACTTAAGGTTTATCTCTCAAAATAAGTGAAACAATTTAAAGATAGGAGAGCAAACCAATCAATATAAACACTCAAAAATCAACTTACAAATGATGTAGGCAATACGGGAAGGTAAGATTGAGTGTGTGTAGCTTGGAAATAAGTATTATAGGGTTTTGGTTTTTCAAAGAATTTTCCCTAATCAAAGTGGCTAATCACAACCTAATTTTCTCAAATGAACTCATATATATAGGCATGGGAGACAATATAACCGTTGGGGACCTATTGGGTACTATTAGAAAAGTTTAATGACGTTTAAGACAATTTAACCCTGTTTAAAAAATTATTAACCGCGGTAAAAATAGGAGCAACCCGAGAGGTCCGGTCGACCAGATATGGTTCGGTCGACCAGGACTCAAGTAGCTCGGTCAACCAGGGGTATTTTGAACTGAGTGGTCGGTCGACCGAGGCAAGGCGATTTTCCAAATTCCCGAGGTTCGGTCGACCGCGCATTTTTGAACTGAAGGGCTCGGTCAACCATACTGCTGGGAATTCTCCCAAGACCCTTCGGTCGACTAGGTAGTTGGAGTACAAAAAGTGGTCGGTCGACCGAGAGGTCAAAATGTTGGCTCCCAAGTGGTTCGGTCGACCGGCAAGAAATGAACTATAAGGTCTCAGTCGACCGGGACTTGGTCAAACTGTTGACCCAGGGCTATTTCGGTCGACCGAAAGTGCACCAATTGTGCATTTCCGTCCCGTATCGAACCAAACAAGTCCTATTCAAGTGCCTACCACATATATGTGAAAGTGTGAGTGTCTTAGAGGCACTTGGGGTCCAATTTGAAGACACCGAAGGGTACACCCTAGGGTCTTTCTAAGGTCCTTTCTCATTCATAGTTTGGTTTGAGCTTACGTAGTAAATCATACATGTGATGTGTGTGAGCTTATTACAAACCAAATGCCCTAATTACTATTACAGACCAATATAAATATATTACAATGAATATGATTTGGTCTTCAAGCTTCTCTTGCTTTGTGCACATCTTGATCTTATCATTCTTGATTCCTGCACAAAACCTCAAACGCTCATTAGATACAATGAGTATTTGTCATAATCAAAACCGGGCGTGACCAATAAGGTTAACAATCTCCCTCTTTTTTATGATGACAAATACGACAAACAAAAATATAGGGTTAAGCCTAAGAAGGATCCCCCTCATAAGATGCATCTAATATATTAAAACAAACCCATTTTTTTTGCCCCCGTCCATCTCCCCCTTTTGGCAACAGCAAAAAGGGCCATCTGAATTTAACATCCTAGGCAATGGGTGATTTACTATACTTATGCACGATGAATTTTGGAAAGATTTTGAAAAATTTTGGCAGAGTGCCGTTTGTAATTCGGACTTTCCAAAAGATATCCTGTATAAGTAAGACCTGTTTGAGTTTAAATTTCCTAGCAATTTATCCACAACTACTCAAACAGTTCAGTATGGTCCAATTACAGCAAATGAAATATTAATTATGAACATGAATTGGACAATTTGTGCAATAAAGGTATAAAGTGTGCATTAAATCAATATAACTGGTGATTACAAGGTTTAGATGACATAGCAAACTTGATTAAACTAGAAATATACACAAACCATTTAACGATGAAATATATCATAAGACCCGTGGAAGATTTGAGTTAAGGACACACAGCATATGATACCAGAAAGAAGGTTTGAGCATAAATATAGTCCAACTAGTTCACATGCACTTTCACATATTATCAATGAGCCAGTTATATAACGCAACACCCTTAAGAGATTTCATGACATAAAATTTTAATACATGGAAGGCACAAGTCATGAAGGCATGTAAGCACACTAGCAAGACATACAGTATATTCAATATGAGTTCAGTTCTTGCTTTCATAAATAGATGTATATATTCCCTTTAATGTGTGCAAAAGGTACTGAAAAGTTGCTTGATGAAAAGGAGAACTTCAATTTTAAGATAATCAAGCAATATTTTTCTGGGTTGTCAATTATGCACATGCTAAATCATAATCAGAAAAATCATAACCATAATGATCCAGAAATTTAAGATTCACATGCATGATCATATGGCAAATCAAGTAACAGTGGCAACAAGAACATGTTTCAATTTTATGATTAAAGCATTCCATTTAAGCACAAGCCACACTTGATTAAAAGTAGACCCAATCAAAACATATTTTGTGAGCAAGACAAGATAGAAATTTATTTTTAGATGCTCCCCCTAAATGTATGCAAATTATGAAACAATTACTTCACATGGATATATACATTTGGCACACACAAGTAATTGTTTTGATTATTTGGGCAAATGCCTATAGAAAATTTGGCAGCATGCCAGCTGTAAACAGGACATTTCCCAAATTTTACGTGCACAAAAACGTTCTCAAATAGACAATATTATAGAAGTAGGGCACACGAGAACCAATCATCTACCAACAAGCAATTGTCAACAACTGCATCCGCCATGCAGTAGGCATTCTATACTACTCATGCATTTTAATACCATACACAATTAACCACAAGAACATGCAAGTCAAGAAACTGCAGATGCATATATATATATATATATATATATCATAAATAACCGGGGTAGCATGTCAATAACATCATGAGAGTACAAAATAAAGTGAAAGAGTTGTTTTTATTTAATACAGATCAGATGATATAAGATAAAACAAAAAGAATCAAGGCCACGCTATCTGATCTGTGGACAACTCCGGAGTCTAGATCTCCCCTCCATCATCTCCTCCATCCTCTCCTCCATCACCACCATCGACGGCATCAAAATCGAAATCCATCGTCATCCGATCTCTCTCATCCTGCATCTCCTGAATGCGGTCACTTAGCTCACTGAAGCCAGCTGTCATGGTCCGCTCCAAATCTGTAAGGCGGCTATCAGTGCAGATGGAGTGCTTCTGGAACTCCTGTCGAAGTGCAGCGGATGACGATGCCAAGTCCTGTAAGTCTGACTGGACTGATCCTCGAAACTGTATGAACATGTCAGATAAGCCAGAGATAGCAGCCATGAGATCCACATTCGATGGCTGTGGAGGATGTGGTGACACTTGTGGGGCCTCAACATGTGCTGCAGCTACTCTAGAGGGTGCCCAAATGTTCCCTACGAGCTCGTACCCCATCAGTCTAAGGGTCACGCTAGAGAAGGTATCCTCCGGTCGTCTCCTCTTTAGTGAAGCCACATTCATCCTCGTGACTCCAATACTCCTAAACAACTTGTTCAGGATTCCTCCATATGGCATGATCACTCGGTGGCCAATCATCTTGGCCATCATCCACCGGATAATCAAACTCGGCAGGTCCAATTTCTTCCAGGCAAAGAGGCACCACATAATAAAAAAATCTAAGAACGAGACGTGCACTCTAGATCCCGCCTTGGGCAGGACATTGTATGTGATCAGATGGTGCATGACCCTAGCCTCTAAGCTGAACTATCTATACTGGGGAGGATGGATCTGGCTAGCAGTTCCAGGGTCAGACATGGTCAGGTTGGCGAATGTGGCTACGGTAAATCCTTGATCAAGGATCCAGGAGTTACCCACCTCGGGGCACTCAAAATCACCATGGCCAATGTCTAGGACGTCAGATATATATTGTGCGTCAAAGCGCACATCTGTCCTCAGAACACGAGAGAAATACCCGTTCTCATCATTGCCAAGGTTAGCATAGAACATCCTAACGAACGTCGGGTAATGTCCCCCAGGCTGGTAGGAGATAAAGGATCTTCACCCCTGATACTCAAACATGTCTAAAATATTCTGAAAATACTACCCATAAATACTAAGTCGAGTATCTTACCAAGTATAGCCTCCTTGGGATGGAACTCCCGTATGTACCGCATCTTGCACCTATCTGAGAGAAAATACTCGTCCTCTGTGTGGGCAAGATCATGGGCTTCAATGTGAGCCATGGGAATGACGGTGTGAGGCTAGGATAGTAGGAAGTGCAGTGAAGGAAGGGAATTCTCTCAAGATTTTTCGCGCAAATGAGCTGAAAATGAAGAAATCATACATATATATCGCAGCTCGGTCGACCACGAGTAGATATGGTCGACCGACGCTTGAAATTCCCTAGGTATCGACACAGTTCGGTTGACCGAGGTGAAAATGAACAGCGAGGGTCGGTCGACCGAGAGGGTGCAGTGTTCCAAGTTTTCGTTGACCAGCGAGAAACTAATAGATTCGGTTAATCGGGGAGAATGTGCTCACTAGGGTTCGGTCAACCAAGGGGTCAAAGTCAACCTGTCCTGGTCGACCGAGACACTTTATAACTGCAATGTTCAGTCGACCGAGCATAGTGGATTTTCCCGGTTTTTCCTGATTTTTGATCCAAAGTTCTCCCTAAGGTCTAGATTTGATGTGTAACAGTATAACCATGATTCTTAAGGATTCTTGGTGAAGATATACCGATCAAATGAAGTGCGTACCGAGAATCGACTTATCGACCTATTTTAGGTACCGGGCACTACGGAGTATGCGGCTTTTCTTAACTTGTGCTCTATGGTGATCGGAGAGTATCCTGCAAAGATGATGGCATAAAGGAGCAAGAATACGAACCAAAAGATGAGAAAAAAAAATCACCGAGTATGATCGTAGTTTTGTGATAACTCCCTATGGATGAGATATAAGACGAAACCCTAAAATTCAACTTTGTGCAATGGACAATTGCTACTTAACTTTATGTTTTTCATAAGGGCAGAGGTTAAGCAATTAGACCTAAATACTGGGCGTACATGCCATGTCCATTTGGAAGTGGATAAGGTTCTTAGTATAACAAGATAGCTTAGTGAGTGTGCATACTACGAGTTTTGTTTTAATCAACAATCACTTCCTGATCCTACAATCGTCACAACTCCTAAACCTAGGAACAAAGAAAGGATAGCAAAACTGCATTTTTAGTTTGACTTTGTTTTTCCCAAGTCCTACGGGGTTTGCTTCGCTGATTATCCATTTCATTTCCTTTTCTAGTCCTCTAGCACTTCTTAGTAAGCAATTAAACCACGTATGCCACATAGATTTACACAATAAGCAGGTATAGAATATACGTGAAGGATTGTGCTTATTCATTCCCTATTTCTTTAGTGAGACTAGACTATTGGTTCTATGTAAGCAACCCGAACCCCTTTTAAAATGAGTTCTCTCTTTAGATCCGAAGGGTTTATTATGATTATTCGTATCATTTTTTAATCTCAAGAGCAATTTTCAAATAATCATCTGTTTCTTCATCCAAGCATGCAATATTCAATATCTTCTTAACCTTTTTCTTTTCAAGAATAGCATGAAAATTTTTCATCCCCTTTAATTGTTTTGCTATTCTTTTGTTCTCATTCTTTAGACGTAATTCATGCTTAGAGATTCTAACTAGAAACTTGTGCATTTTCAATAAAGTCTTTTCTAGTTCTTCATATGATAGCATGCTTTTAATATTCAAATCAGCACATGATTCACCAAGAGAATTATCACAACAGTTTTCACACGAATCATTGCATGCATGCTCAATAGGGCTATCATGAAGTACAAGGGATGATTCATTCCATAATATACTGCAACATTCAATATATGAATCATCACAAACATCATTATCAAAACTATTATGATATTCTACAGATGGTCCAGCATTCGATATGCCACAAAAACACACAAATGATTCATCACAAGATTTTTCATAGTAAACATCACATGAACCATTTTCAGCATTATTAGCAGATGACTTAGTATATGACCCAGTACAGCGTTCACCACAAATACCATCAAATGGGCTAGAGTGAGAATTATATACCTCATCGTTGATGTCTAGCTCATGAATTACCTCCTCTTGATCATTTAAGCTTGGAGCATCTGAAGGAGTTACCATCTCTGATTCCTGGGATTTTCCATATTTCTTTTCCAGTCCATCCCATATTTCTTGTGCAGTTTGGTATGCCACAAACTCAACAAAGATATCAGAATCTAACGCTAGATGTAACATGTTCATGGCATTAGAACTAATCATATTAAAATCATTTTCATTTATTTGTGCACATCTTCCCTTGGCAGTCACAAGCCAGACCCTCCAGTCCATAGATTTCAAGAATATGGTCATTCTAACTCTCCACATGGTGTAGTCAACACCACAAAATACTGGAGGACTGGAAAGTGACTGTCCCTCAACGAATGGGGATACACCAATGTGAGCCATTGCGATCTTTTTACAAAAACGTTTAAGTCAAGTGCAACGAGGCTCTGATACCAATTGTTAGAATTGGTGTATTCCCAAGAGGGGGGGTGAATTGGAATTTTAAAACTTTTTCACCTAGGTTGATCTATGCAACAATGGTATGTACACAACCTAGGATCAGTCTATGCAATTTCCAAACGCGTAGATAAATATGCTGTGAAAATTAAGTCATACGCATCATTCACCCATAACATACACGTGCGGTAAATAAAAAGTGCAAAAATATAAGCAAATACACGATATGTTATCGGGGTTCGGCCAACTCTGCCTACGTCCCCGCCTCAAGCTCGCAAGCTTGAGGATTCCACTAATAGCTCACTTAAGGGTGGAGCGGCACCGTTTACAACCAGGTCAAATTAACACAAGGCTGACCTCAACCTTAACCAGGTCAATTAGCGGGGCTGACCTCAACCTACACGCCTTAACAAGACGACGCACTTAGCTTTCCTAACCGGGTCTAAGCCAATCGGGGACTATTCTAGGGCTAGTCTCCCTCTTCAGGCCCGTGCCTGAAAATACAACAGTATTTGAAATACAATCAAATGGTACAATGACTAAGCTTTCAAGTAAAGAAGATGTGTACCTAGATACGCGCAATATATGTAAGCTCAATGTGGTCTAAGATGTCAACTCTCAAATAGATTTACTATTGTTGTAATGAGTGCGTGAGAGTGCAAACCTAAATGATCTTTGTATCACAGGATATTCAATCTAAGTGCTCAAACAAAGATATTATCCAAACTTCATATATTTCAATCAACAAGTTTTCTCAATATATATATATATATATATATGTATATGAAGCTCTAGCAACGTATAAATTTGGTTTGCAAAAGGATATTCAATCTTTGTATTCAGCAAGGGATATATGAGTTAACGAATATTGCAACAAAGATTTTATCACACAAGCAAATATCTCATCAAATATTTTCAAGATAAAAATACAGTAGATATTTGAAAATGTTTTTGCAACCAAAATACAAATACCAACTTCTTAAGATATTGCAATGAATATGCAATACTCAAAAGTTTTATATAAGTCTTCTTAGGAGAGACTTATTAATAAAGTCTCCTAAGAATACTTAAGGTTTAGCTCTCAAAATAAGTCAAGCAATTTAAAGATAGGAGAGCAAACCAATCAATATAAACACTCAAAAATCAACTTACAAATGATGTAGGCAATACGGGAAGGTAAGATTGAGTGTGTGGAGCTTGGAAATAAGTATTATAGGGTTTTGGTTTTTCAAAGAATTTTCCCTAATCAAAGTGGCTAATAATAACCTAATTTTCTCAAATGAACTCATATATATAGGCAAGGGAGAAAATATGACCGTTGGGGACCTATTGGGTACTATTAGAAAAGTTTAATGACGTTTAAGACAATTTAACCCTGTTTAAAAAATTATTAACCGCGGTAAAAATAGGAGCAACCCGAGAGGTCCGATCGACTAGATATGGTTCGGTCGACCAGGACTCAAGTAGCTCGGTCGACCAGGGGTATTTTGAACTGAGTGGTCGGTCGACTGAGGCAAGGCAATTTTCCAAATTTTCGAGGTTCGATCGACTGGGCCTTTTTGAACTGAAGGGCTCGGTCGACCATACCACTGGGAATTCTCCCAAGACCCTTCGGTCGACCAGGTAGTTGGAGTACAAAAAGTGGTCGGTCGACCGGGAGGTCAAAATGTTGACTCCCGGGTGGTTCGGTCGACCGGCAAGAAATGAACTATAAGGTCTCGGTCGACCGGGACTTGGTCAAACTGTTGACCCAGGGCTATTTCGATCGACTAGGCCAAAAATGAACTGTGTTGGCCGGTCGATCGAAAGTGCACCAATTGTGCATTTCGGTCCCGTATTGAACCAAACAAGTTCTATTCAAGTGCCTACCACATATATGTGAAAGTGTGAGTGTCTTAGAGGCACTTGGGGTCCAATTTGAAGACACCGAAGGGTACACCCTAGGGTCTTTTTAAGGTCCTTTCTCATTCATGGTTTGGTTTGAGCTTACGTAGTAAATCATACATGTGATGTGTGTGAGCTTATTACAAACCAAATGCCCTAATTACTATTACAGACCAATATAAATATATTATAATGAATATGATTTGGTCTTCAAGCTTCTTTTGCTTTGTGCACATCTTGATCTTATCATTCTTGATTCCTACACAAAACCTCAAACAATCATTAGATACAATGAGTATTTGTCATAATCAAAACCGGGCGTGACCAATAAGGTCAACACATCTTATTAAGAAGGAATAAATTATTTATAGTGTGTGGCCATATGAGTACAATTATAATACACTTTACTTTTCAAATCACCATTTCATCTGAGAAAATACACTCATATACACATTCTTATAATCGTATAGATATACAACATAAGCTTTTATAAGCTTTAAAACCATTTATCAAATTCAATAATATCCAACACATAATTATCGCGAAGTTCCTGAGAATAAGGAAGATTACCCGCCCATACAAGTAGCTTTCCTTTGCCCTAACACATTATGCAGTCGAGTATGGCCACATCTGATACCTATCAGGGCACTTGCCTTACTTAGTAAGCCCTCAGGCGGAGAGTTTCACTTTGCCTTAATTATTTATATTATTAACTCACACGGTTCCATTTCTCAATTTTATCGTTCTTTATTCTCAATTTCCATTCTTTCTTTCATTTCTCATTTTAGTCAATTTTATCATTCTTTCACTTTTCGTTTCCATTTTACTTTCTGGATCATGAGTATCCTCGGTATCAAATACCAACATCGCGTCTGTAACTCATGGCCACCCTGAGGATCTTTCTATCCGCGCCATGCTTCCCCCCATGGTCAAGGTTGTGCGGCCCAAAGGCTAGATCTAACCACGGTTGGCCAACCCAGTTAGATCAAATATCATATCACATATCGCGTCTATAGTACGACTGGCCGGCCTATAACCCTGATCTGAACTTAGGGGGCCCAACAACCCTACACAATTACCCGCAATCATTATGCAGTATTAGCATTTTATCATTCATATTTCACGTATTTCCATATTTCTCATTTTCATATTGTAGAATTAACATTGCAATATTTTCATTTCGCATATTCACATTTCAAAATCAATATTCTCAACACATTTCATCATTTAAATGATATTTTATCATTTCATAATTCATCTCATCTCATACTATCATATACATATCTTATTTCACAATTACTCAATATTTCTCAAAATACATTTCCATATTTCATCTTTCTTCATTTTCTCAGAGAATACATTTCTTGCACATTTCACTTTCATCATTTTCCCACATTTAAATTTTCATATTAAAACACATTTCAGTATCACATATTTCACAGGGTAATTCATCTAACTCAGTTTAAACATTTCTCAATATAAATCATATGCCACACAAATTTCATCTAATATTTATATCATAATAAATTTCAGGTAAAATAACGTACGCCATTTTCACATATTTCTCAACCCATAATTTTCATAAAAAAAAAAATACTGTTATAATTTATTCCCCTTACCTGACTTACTGAGAGTCTCGTTAGAATCCCAAATCCTACGCCATTGGCGCCCGAAATTCAACTCCTTCAATTTGCATTTTCCCTAGATTAATTAATCTATTTCTCCAAAATAATACTCATCTAGCCTTGCCTAGGCTCCATATACCTCAAATTAATATTTAAACTATTATTTAACATCCCCACTTAATTTTCTGAATTTTTTCTATGGGTCCCAAAATTACACCCGCAGCGCTCACTCGGTCCCTAAATTCCAGAAATCCTACTTCAGCCCCAGATGCTCAATATTTTACCATTTCTAAATTAATTCTAATTAATTAAAAATAAGCCCCTTAATAACCCCGTACCCCAAATTTGGGGTTTTGGCCCGACACCCCCACGAGAATTTCGTCCAGTTAGACTTGTAGAGAATCATCCCTAGATTCTCGTGGCGGTGTCCGTTCATCAATTGGGCTTATATTTTGCAAGAAATTAAAGAAAATGGGGAAAATGGCTTACCCCAAGAGATACGTCTACGCCACTCCTACCACCGATCCGCTCTGGTAGGAATGACGGCAGCAGAGGGAAGGAAAGAAAGAAAAGAAAAGAAGAAGAAGAAAAAGAAGAAGAAGTGAAGAAGCCTGAAGCTTCTAAGCTTCACTATAATAATAATAATAATAATAATAATAATAATAATAATAATAATAATAATAATAATAATAATAATAATAATAATATATTTAATTAATATTAATAATAATATATTTTATTAATAAAAATAAAAATAAATTTTAATTAATTTTTTTTCTCTTTTTTTTATATTCGATTAATTAATTAATTAATTATTATTATTATTATTATTATTATTATCATTTATTTTGGAGAATCACTCTACTAATCTTCTATAACCCTTTTTGGGGTTATTACACATCATCACCAAAATTGTGGATGCGAATGGTGGAACAAATCTCAAGGAACTCATCTAGATGCTTATAAGGATTTTAATTTGAATTATCATAAAAGGTGGGAAGCATCTAGATGAAAGAAGTTTTGATCTCAAATTGAGCAGCCTTGACATCCGAATATCGGATGCAAGATGGCGAGGTGTATGCACTAGGTACAAAGCAGTCCCTAAGAGACCTTAGTGGTTGCTCAACCACCACAGGTTGGCAGGGAGCTTGGGGTTTCAATATTTGAACAATGGGAACCGGTGGATGTTCGGCCTTTACTTTAAGTTCATAAGACTCTTCAAACTCATGATTAAAAGTGGGTTTCCTAAGGGATCTACGGGATCTCTCAATCTCGGGGTCTATCAGAACTAACTCGGGATCCAAAGAGTGCAAAGCTAGCATACACACTTGAAGCACATAGAATCAATACTTCAGAGTATCAAAATAAAGAAAACAAAACTTAATAAATATGAAAGAAAAGGAGTGCAAAGAGAAAAACAAAGCTATAACATGCTAAAATAGAAATTGGCTAATACCCGTGACTTAATCCGTGGCAACGACCCAAATTTGGTAGGCTCGCAAAGGCTTTGGTCCTTAAATACCAAAAATAATATTTAGAAAACCTAACTTAATCCCAAGTTTAGTAGAAAGTGGGGAAATCAGGTATCGATCCATGGGGATTAGAGTGCAGTTATCAACCTTTTTCCAGATTAGTTTATTAAAGCTCTATATAAAAAGAAGTGTAAAGGTGGGATTTTTGTGGTGTTTCTAACAACTAATGGAAAGCATGTAAAATCTAAAGTACCCTACTCCTACAAAGCGATGCTTTGACTTGAATTAGATACTAGATGCCTTGCCTCTGACTACACTCCACCAACTATCCATAGAAGTACTAACCCAAGAATCTCGGGCCAAGCGGGAGAGGGTTATTCGAGGGCACAAGTTAGCAAGGGTGCACCAACCATCTGGAGCACGGTCAGGAACCGGAGTATACCCTGTCTCAACGATCACGAACACCTCTACAGTTCCATAGCCAACTACTTTTATCTGGTAGAGACTGTAGTAGTGCTTTTCCTTATCTACATTCTTTCATTAGAATCAAAGCATTCAATCAAAAGCAGTAAATGAAAGTGATTAAAAGAAAGCAGTAAATTGAAAGCATGTAAAAATCATCCCTTGGTATTCGAGTTGTCTCTCAGAAACAACTATCCCTGCAACAGAATGACCATCTACTCTACTCGGAAAATACGAAAATGCCACAGGTTGTCACAAGCGCTCGAACACCTCTTGCACAATTCAGAACTGATATTGAAATCTAATCCAACTAATGTACATTGGCTCTTAATGGTGTTCTAGGTTTGTCACTAACCTAAAATCAGCCAAAGAGAAACCCCTATAACATATTCATAGCTAATATTTATACCCATTAGGGTTTACAAGGTTTGAATTTTGAACTAGGAAAGTTTAACACAAAATCTCGCACACAAGATCGTGGCTAGAGAATAGGTCGCACCCCTTTTTTTGTTGGTCGAGCTGCTGATCGAGATCTAGAACCGGACACCCCTCAAGGTCTTGTTGGTCAAGCACTTAGTCGAGACTCTCAGTATTTCTGAGCTCAATAAGCTTCAATATCTCGACTTGGTCGCCCTTAAGGGTCACATGGTCTAACACTTGGTCAAACCTTGCAGCATTTCTTCTTCAGTCTAAACCTTGGAGTCTGAAGCTTTTACCCTGGTCGCCCTTTGCGTTAGCTGGTCGCACCACATGATCGAATAGTCTTTTTTCTCTTTTATATGTGTTGAGGCATTAAGAGTTTTGCTAGATAGCTGATTTGAGATTTAAGTATCCCAAATACTCCGTTGGCTTCTCGTATTGCTTAACTCCTCAGTTTTATTTTTCCTAAAACACAAGCAAACCTTGCATAACTCCGAAATATGATAATGAAGAGCACATACATAATAAAAGAAGAAAAAACAAAAGTAAATGAGGGCCTAAAATCATGCATTTTATGGACTCATCGGTAGGATATTGTTCGTGATTATTTTCTGAAGGATGTATGGTTGGAGGTTTTGCTACTTATACAAAGGAGAATGTTCAAATTATACTGGTTCTTCTACTAGGATTAATGGTAGAAATTCCTCAGGGGTAAAACCTTTCTCCATAATCCATGATAGAGCATGTGCCGGACACTCAAATTCTCCTGGGTTTATTTTGTTGACCTTTATTGGTCACATCCCGTTTTGATAATGACAAATATCTTTGTATTTAGCTGCCTTGAGTTTGTGTGCAGGATCACTCTACGCATGAAATGGATTTGTATGTTATGCTTACATTATTTCGGGTCTGTAATAATCAAAGGGTTGTAATAATTAATGCATTGCATGCGTGGTAGGACTATAAGCTCAATGACCTTAGATCAACCCTAGGTCCCTACACATCACTTGCACAAAATCCCCTCTATCTTACAGATCATAACTATGCAAGCAGGGGTAAACTATACTAAAAAATAGGACAAACTTTTTTAAGTTTGAAAGGGCTTCGGTCGACCGAACTCAACGCGTTAAAAATGCCTCGGATGACCGAACTAACCAGAAGTCAACTTGTTGACTTCGCTCGGTCGACTGTTCAGTTTTTGAACGTATCTTCCACAATCGACCGAACTAACACGTGTCTGACCCTCAACAACTTAGTCGACCGAACTTTTAGTTCATTTGCGATTAAGTCAAATGAACCATATGAATAGCAGACTGAATTTCATATATAGTCTACCGAACCTCGAACGTTTTCAAAATCGCCCCGAATATGGTAGACCATATTCATAGTTCAAAATCTTCACGGTTAACTGAACTTGACAATAGGGTCGACCGAACCCTGAATACGGTCAACCGAAACTCTCGGCATGCCATATTTTTAACCGCTGTAACTAAGGTTAACTAAGGGTAAATTGGATTAAGAAATTCATTTAACATTTTTAATAATACCCCTTATATCCCAACGACCATATTTTTTTTTTTAGGCCATATATATGTCACCATTTGGAAAGATTAGCAACAAGATTAGAGCTTTGATAAAAAAACAATTTCTCTGAAATTTCTAGAGCTTCTCTTTTACATACAAGCCTACATACTTCACCTTTGCTCATTCCCTTGCAAAAACATTTTTGGTGAGAGTATTGTGAGATTACCTACACAACCACTTCAAGCTTATACTCTCATATTTGTGATTGATTGTTGGTTTTAGTGAGAGTTAAGCCCAAACATTTTCCCCATTGATTTAATCCATAAATTTATTTTATGGGGAAACTTTTATAAGCTTGTGAGGCTTTGCACTTTTATTGCAAGACTCTTAAGCTTGTCTTGAGGGTTGAAGAAAATATTTTTGACAAGCTTGTTTTGCAAATATCTCTTGCTCTTGAACTTAAGAAATTAATTTTTGATATATTTGATTATACTCTTGAAATCTTTGAAACATTATTTGTGGTTGATATATTTATATTATATATATATATATATATATATATTGTTTCAAAGAAACTTTGCTAATTCACTCTCACACTTTGAATGCAATACTAACATTATCTTGAGAGTAGTTTCACATATCTTCACCGAGCTTATAATATCCTATTATCTTGAAGTGCATTGGTTATACTGGTACATATCTGCTTATTAGAGAAGCACGTATATTGTACACAAAATTTGTATTGATTATTTGTTGTATTCCAGGCATGACCTGAAGGGTTGACAATCTAGCCCGTAAGGATTGTATGTAAAGGTTGAGATTAGCCTTGATAATTAGTCCTGGTTGTAGTCAGTGTCGCTCCACCTGTTAAGTGAGCATTAGTGGTAATCCTCGGGCTTGCGAGCTTAGGCAGGCACATAGGCACATTTTTCAAACCTCAATAACATATTTGGTGTCATCGTTACTTTACTTGCTCTACTATACTTTGCATGTTTGGTTGATTTACTTGTGCAAATTTAATTACAGTTGTAGTTTTTGGTTTATTTTATATATGCTCTAGATTGGCTCTACGAATGTGAAATACTATTGCTGGCTACTTGACCTAGGAAAGAAAAATTTTAAAAATTCAATTCACCCCCTCTTAGGATTACAGTAGATTCAAAAATTGGTATCAGAGCCTAGTTGCTTAGACTTAATCATTTTTTTTCTGCAAAAAGATCCAAATGGCTCATAATACTATAACTTTTTTCCCAAGGGACCCTCGTCCACACGTCCTCTTGTTTTCTGCAGAATGAATTACACCTTCTGGAAACAAAGGATGCGTATTTACCTTCAAACTGTTGATTGGAAGGTGTGTACAGTTGTCTTTAAAGTAAATTTTGTTCCCATGAAAATTGATGATGAGGTTAGAGTGCCTAAGACTGAGGAAGAATACATTGATGATGATATAAAAGCTAGAAGTATAAATGCAACTGTAATAAATATCTTATATTGTGGACTTGATGTAAATAAATTCAACAAGGTTATGGCATGCTCTACTACCAAGGAAATTTGGGATAAGTTAAAGGTTACTTATGAAGGCACTAAAGATTTTATGGATAGTAGAATTGATATGATGACTAGTGAATATGAAGCATTCAGGATGAACACAAGTGAATCTACTCAGAGCATGTATGTAACGACCTCAAAATTATACCATTTTTTTATATCAATATATATATATATATATATTACTTAAATATCCTTGCTATAGACTCTCAGGCCTTAGATAGGTGCTGAAGTATTTCTGTAGGTAGTAGGCACACCTATGCAGCGGGAAAACATAAATCACATAACCACAAATATACATACAATACCAGAATCCAATATTTTCCATATTATATTTACATATACTAGTATCACTTACCCAAAACTCAAACCTCCCTATACCAACTTACCCTAAGTACAGAGCAACCAAGGGACTCTCTAACCACGAGTCTGGTCTGCTCACCTAGCTGGCTCATCTGAAAAATGTTAAAATGATGGTACGAGTCGATGCTCAGTATAAGTGGAAATATGCTATTACTAATGTGTGGCGACCAAGTTGCATATCAATAATAATAACATTTGAAACTGTAAAGATGGCAAATTAGTATAAATAAATTTTACGTTAATCATAGCTTAAAATATAACTGTATCATCTGAACTTTCTTTCTTTCGTATTGCTAATATCATATTATATACATTAAATGTTGTAAAATTGTATACATATATATAACTATATTTTCCCCAAAAATATGTATGTCATGATTTGATCTCTCATAACAGGGTTGTAGGGCTCGTAAGCGGGACTTAACGCTGGTCGGCCCTCCAAGTAAGTCACTATACTCTACAATACCTTAGTCCGACCAAACTACATCCACTCCTAAGCATGGAACTGGAATTGCTACCTCGTCAAACCAGCCCTCTCAACCCAACTGGGCAGTGCCACCCTCTCCGAGCATGGTTTGACGGTACCCACACACTATCTGAGATATGTGGTTGCACTCTATTCTGTATATAGCAAGGGTATCGTGCTCTGTAGTCTGTATCTGTCTGTAATATCTCATCAGGGATCTGATGCTATATAAATATATATATATATATATATATATACAATAATTATCTTTGCTGTTTTTATTATATTTCCAAAATAATCATAACATTATAATTCTATACTGTAAATACTGTAATATCTGAACAGCATGTCTGTAGCATCTTGATGCTACAACTATATATTATGTCTGTATAAACTGTTTTTATAAACTGAGTGTTATTGCATTAAGAAAACATGACATTCTATAAATACTGTATATACTGATCTGAGTAAACATATGTCTACATGTATATATATCTGTCTGTGTAAACATCTGAATATATATTGATATGAATAAAACTATAGATGTACATATGCTTATATATACTATATAACATGATATTCTAAGAAAAACTGCATAAGATTCTATATCAGATAATATCTACTCAGGCCACACATTCTTTAATACTCTTATTCTATAAAACTGCATAATAACTGGTATACATGCATATAAAATCTCTAATATTATAAGTAAAATCTCCTAGCATAGCATATTTCCCTTACCTAGTTTCTGAAAAAGCCATCACTGAACTCTGACCGTACACCCGTAGGGTTCTCCACTCAACACCCTAAAAGCGACATCCCCCATAACAAAACATCTGTATTTTCTTACATACTACATTTCCTATAACTCTAGGGAAAGCAAATTCTGAATAAAACACCTTATCCTGAATTTGGGATGAATTTCAAACCACTTCGACCGACGATCTGCTCTCGCAGACTTGCAGAAACTTTGCCACAAGTGTCATGGTGGCTTCAGATCATCGATCCGGTGAGAGACGGGGTCGGGATCGAAGAGAGAAGGAGAGGGGTGCGTTTTACAAAGAGAGAGAAAGAGGTGACTTGCGCTGAAATTCTGTGACAAATCCGGATTTTAGCATTTTATAGATTTAGATTCGTTGACGAGACACGTCATCTCGTTGACAAGTCTTTAAGGAATTTCGTTGACGAACCCTCCTTCCTCATCGACGAATTTCAGATTGCCTAAAAATCCCTCTCAGTATTTTCTCATCGACGAGGCATGGCTTCGTCGACAAGGCCTCCTTATGAGCTCATCGACGAACTCCTTGTGTTCATCGATGAGGCCCTATGTAAATCTTCAAGGTTATTACACCAAAGTGCAACGTTATTGAAGAACGCAAAGCGTTCATCAACAAAGTCTGTTTCCTCCTTCTGTTTCTGTTTCCATTTCCCTCCCTCTTTATTATTTAAATACCATTATTTTTTGGGTCATTACAATGTACACTTGTTTCACTCATATCATTAACTCACTACATGCATTAGGCAAGACATATCCCACATATGATATGATTAGGAAAATTTTTAGGGGTTTGCCACTTGTTTGGGAAGCAAAGGCTACTACTATAGCCGAGGGTAGAGACTTAAAAGAAATGTCTCCAGATGAACTAATAGGGTCACTCATCACATATGAGTTGGTCATTAATGAGAGAGTAAATGAGCAAAATAGAATAAAGAAGGTGACTGCTTTGAAAACATCTACTAACATGTCTAGTGATTGTAGTGAACCAGAATCAGGAGATGACATGACTATGTTTACTAGAAAATTCAGTAGGTTCTTCAGAAAGAATAGCAGGCCATATAGAAGGTTCAGAGATTCTGTATCTGAAAAGGGAGAATCAAGAAAAAGAAAAGAAAAATAAAATGCTCCCACATACTACAACTGTAACAAAGTCAGGAATATAAAACCAGACTGCCCGTTGTTGAAAAAGGAATCAAAGAAAAAGAAGTAAGCAATGAAATCTGGCACATCGTGGGACAAACAAAAGAGAAGTGATTCAGACACTGACAGAAGTGACTCTGAGGTTGCTAACCTATGCTTGATGGCACACGATGATAAAGTATTATCATCCCACTCCTTATCCTCTTATTATTCTGATGATGGTGATTGTGATTCTGATAGCATGCCTACATATAAAGAATTGCAGTATGAATATATTCGTGTCTCTAAATTTCTAAATAAGATGACCAAGGAAAATAATATTTTGAAAAAGAAATGTGAAAATTGGTCAAAACTTTTTGAAATGGGAAAATCTGTTCACTTTACTTGGCTAGAAGAAAAGAATTCAAAAATGGCTGAACTTGAAAGAAAATTGGAGGATGGCTTCAAAATTATCTACAAATTTATAAAGGGCCAAAACAATTTTGATAAACTTCTTAGGGCCCAAATAAATTTGTGTAGTAAATAAGGTCTCAGATTTAATGGCATTGAAAACATAAGGCAAAATGATCTTTATTTGGGATATTTTACTCGTAAATCAAAATCCTATATTCCACCTAAAGAATCTTCAGGCAAATAACATGTTATAAATGCAAATAGATAGGTTATATTCAATTTGACTGTCCTTTTAGAAATAAACATATGAAAATTAAGAAAGTGTGGAGAGTCAAAGGTGAACTAGGCACTAACCCCTGTGGACACAACAGAATTTGGGGACTAGCATCAATTACTTAAATATTTTTGCAGGTATGCTTAAGGTCATCCTCGTCCAAGGACAAGTGGTATATGGATAACAGGTGCTCATGTCATATGACTGCCGATAAGGCCAAGTTCGTGTCCATTGCTCCCAAAGAAGGAGGGTTCATGACATTCGGGGACAACGCAAAAGGCAAAATCATCGGAATAGGTAAGGTTGGTAAGGAACCTGCCCTTGTTATTGATAATGTTTTATTAGTTGATGGTTTAAAGCATTGCCTTTTGAGTATAAGTCAATTGTGTGATAAAGGTTACAGGGTGTCCTTTGAAAATGACAAATGCATTGTTGAAAGTAAATCTGATAACAAAATCCTTTTTACTACTAATCGTCACAAAAATGTTACACCACCAGTTTTGATAAGTTAGCTTCTCAACAATGTAACATGTTTTTCTGCTATAAATGAAGCAAGTTGGTTGTGGCACAGGCGTATAGGGCATGCTAGCATGGATCTTTTTTCAAAACTTGTGAAAAAGGACTTAGTTAAAGGCTTACCAAAAACACCTTTGGTGAAAAATAAAATCTGTGATGCATGACAAATGGGTAAGCAAACAAGATCAAGGTTTTTTTTAAAAAAAGAAAATCATATCCATTACTAGACCACTTGAAATGTTGCACTTAGATTTGTTTGGTCCTAATCAAGTTCAAAGTCTAAGAGGAAAATTGTATGCATTTGTAATTGTAGATGATTTTTCTAAGTTCACATGGGTACTATTTCTTACACATAAAGATGAATCATGTGATCAATTTACTAGACTTTGTAGAAGAATTCAAAATGAAAAAAGGCTACAAAATAATGCTCATTAGAAGTGATAGAGGTACTAAATTCAAAAATTATGGCATAGAAAACTACTGTGACCTAGAGGGTATATCTCATAATTTCTCTACACCTAGGACCCGACAGCAAAATGGTGTTGTAGAAAGAAAGAATAGGTCCTTGCAAGAAATGGGTAGAACAATGCTTAATGAACATAATTTACCCAAATATTTTTGGGTCAAAGTAGTGAGCACTGCTTGTTATGTAATGAATAGAGTGTTAATCAGACCCTCTCTTAATAAGACTCCCTATGAATTATGGAATGATCATAGACCAAACATATCTTATTTTCATGTATTTGGCTGTAAATGATTTATACTTAGGGATAATGAGCACTTATGAAAGTTTGACTCAAAATTTGATGAAGGAATTTTTCTAGGTTATTCACTTAACAGTAAGGCTTACAGGGTATTTAATTAAAAAACATTAACTGTTATTGAATCTATCCATGTTGTCTTTGATGAGTCTGATCCTTTTTTCAAAAAGAGACGATGAAGATGATATTGAAATTAGAAGAGGGTTAGAGAAGATCTCCGTTGAAAATAATGTAGATAAAGATTCAGAGATTAATGATAAATCAACTGAAGATAATAAAATTGAAAATGAGGTTCATGAACTTTCTAAATACTAGACATTTATTAGGAACCATCCCTTAGATCAAATCATAGATAAACCCTCATGTCGTGTTGCCACGCGTGCTTCCTTAAGGAACCTAGTTAGTCATTTTGCATTCTTATTTCAGGAAGAATCTCAAAATATTAACGAAGCCATAGAGGATGAATCTTGGGTAATGTCTATGCAGGAAGAGTCAAATCAATTTGAAAGAAGCAAAATTTGGACCCTAGTACCTAGACCTGACGATCGCACTATTATTGGAACAAAATGGGCTTATAGAAACAAAAAGGATGAAAATGGTGTAGTGACTAGAAATAAAGTTAGGTTAGTGGCCCAAGGGTATAATCAGGAGGAAGGCATAGACTTTAAAGAAACATATGCTCCTGTGGCTAGGATGGAAGCCATTCGCATGTTACTTGCATATGCCGCTTTTAAAAACTTTAAACTGTATCAAATGGATGTTAAAAGCAACTTTTTGAATAACTATATAAATGAGAAAGTCTATGTAGAACAACCACCAGGTTTTGAAAACCATAAATATCCTAATCATGTATTTCGGTTGTCTAAAGCCTTGTATGGATTGAAACAAGCTCCTAGAGCTTGGTATGAGAGACTTAGTGGTTTTCTTCTAGAAAATGGATTTACTGAAGTAAAAATTGATACTACACTTTTTATTAAATCTAAAAATGATTATATGCTCCTTGTACAAACATATGTTGATGATATTATCTTTGGAGCTACAAATGATGAACTGTGTGATGAGTTTGCCAAATGCATGCGAAACGAATTTGAAATGAGCATGATGGGTGAACTAAGTTTCTTCCTAGGACTCCAGATTAAACAAGCCAAACATGGGACTTTCATATGCCAATCAAAATATGTTAGGGACTTGCTAAATAAATTTAATATGGAAGACGATAAAATTCTAGGAAATCCTATGAGTTCTTCCACTAAACTTAACAAAGATGAGCAAGGCATCCCTATTGATGTCAAACTTTATCGTGACATGATTGGTAGTCTCTTGTATCTTACTGCTAGTAGGCCTGACATTATGTTTAGTGTTTGTACATGTGCTAGATTTCAGGCTACACCTAAGGAGTCTCACTTTTTAGCAGTTAAGAGGATACTTTGGTACCTTGTTGGGACTATTGAGTTAGGTTTGTGGTACCCTAAGAATACTTCATTTGATATTGTTAGTTACATGGATCCTGACTTTGCCGATAGTAAAGTAGATCAAAAAAGCACTAGCGGAACTTGTCATTACTTAAGACAATCTCTGGTTTCTTAGTTCTCCAAGAAACAGAACTCTACTGCCGTATCCACAGCCGAAGCTGAATATATTGCGGCAGAAAGTTGTGCTCAAACTCTTTATATGAAGCAACAACTTATGGACTTTAGGTTCCACTATGGCATGGTTCCAATCAAATATGATAACACTAGTGCAATCAATATTTCAAAGAATCCCATCTCACATTCATTAACCAAACACATTGAAATTAGAAATCATTTTATTCGTGATCATGGGCAAAGGGGGGATGTGGCACTTGAGTTCGTGTGCACTAATGAACAGTGGAGTAACATATTCACAAATCCTCTTCAGGATGATAGATTTATACAGATTATATGTAAGTTAGGTCTAATGCATAGTAGAGATGCCACCTAGAAATATGATAAAGTGCACAAACAGAGGGGGAGCCATTTACCTTAGAAAACTATGGCTTTGAAAATTTAAGTGTATCCCTTCATACTTTCTGAGATTATTTGTGTTATTCATTTTTCACTACATGATTATTCTATCTCTTGGATGTTGACATTTACACTTATATTAATTATTTTGATCCCTACTGGACTGTTTGAGTTGATTGTTGTGGATTATTGTAAACTTGAAATTAACTAGGTCCTTGATATACATATATTTTTTTGGGAAATGCTCCACTTTCAAATGGGATAACACCAAAATTTCTAAAAATTCTTTTTCCAAAACCATATCTTGTATTTGAATGACTATTATCCATTTCTTGCCTATAAGCTTTTATCTTTTCTACCTTAGCCCTTTTGCTGATGCCAAAATGGGGAGAAGTAGGCAAAACTGGGTAAACATTTTGATTTCATGTCTTCCTTTCCTTATATGCTTAAGCTTTAAAATTCCTTTATGCATATTCTCAGGGGGGGGGGAGCCTTTTATGGCTATACCCACTTTTGTATTAAGTATTTGTCATCATCAAAAGGGGAGAATGTTGACCTTATTTGTAATGCCCCAACCTAGGTTTGCCAGGGAGCACTGTGTGTCTCCTCCTCCACCTAGACTAGAAAACAGGGGGCGAGCCTTATCGAACTAATGACTGGCCTCACAGACCAACACGTGTCCTTTTCAATGTGTTTTGTCCTCGTCCACACACTTCTTGAGAAAACTTCCTAGAAGGTCACCCATCCTAAGATTACTCCAAGCCAAGCACGCTTAACCGTGAAGTTCTTATAGGAAGGCTCCTAAAAAGAAAGATGCACCTTGTTGATATGAGCAATAACATCTAATCTTTTTCAACCTTTCTTCCACGGGGTATCACATTATTGGTCATATCCCGTTTTGATAATGACAAATATCTTTGTATTTAACCTATGCCCTGAGTTTGTGTGCAAGATCACCCTATGCATGAAATAGAAAAGAATCATATCACTTGGTGACGTATGGTGACTTCGAGGAAATGAATACCAAATTGTTTACATTTGTATTTTATGTTTAAATTAATACGGGTCTGCAATAATCAAAGGGCTGTAATAACTAATGCACTGCATGCATGGTAGGACTATAAGCTCAATGACCTTAGATCGACCCTAGGTCCCTACACATAGATCACTTGCAAAAAATCCCCTTTATCTTACAAATCATAACAATGCAAATAGGGGCAAACTATACTAAAAAATAGGACAAATTTTTAAGTTTCAATGGGCTTCGTCCGACTGAACTCAGCACGTTAAAAACGCCTCAGTCTACCGAACTAACCAGAAGTCAACTTGTTGGCTTCGCTCAATCGACTGTTCAGTTTTTGAACGTATCTTCCACAGTCGACTGAACTAGAACGTGTCTGACCCCCAACAACTTAGTCGACCAAACTTCTAGTTCATTTGTGGTTGAGTCGACCGAACCATATGAACAGCAAACTGAATTTCAAATATAGTCGACCGAACCTCGAACGTTTTCAAAATTGCCTCGAATACGGTCGACCATATCCATAGTTTAAAATCTTCACAGTCGACCAAACTTCACAATTGGGTCGACCGAACCATGAATATGGTTGATCGGAACTCTCGGATTGTCATATTTTTAATCTCTGTAACTGAGGTTAATTAAGGGTAAATTGGATTAAAAAATTCATTAAACATTTTTAATAATACTCTTTATATCCCAACGACCATATTTTTGTTAGAGGCTATATATATGTCTCCATTTGGAAAGATTAGCAACAAGATTAGAGCTTTGGTTAAAAAAAAAAAAATTCTCTGAAATTTCTAGAACTTCTCTTTCACATACAAACCTACATACTTCACCTTTGCTCACTCCCTTGTAAAAACATTTTTGGTGAGTATTGTGAGGTTACCTACACTACCACTACAAGCTTATACTCTCATATTTCTGATTGATTGTTGATTTTAGTGAGAGTTAAGCCGAAATGTTTTCCCTATTTATTTAATCCATAAATTTATTTTTTGGGGAAACTTTCATAAGCTTGTGAGTCTTTGCACTTTTACTGCGAGACTCTTAAGCTTGTCTTGTGGGTTGAAGAAAATATTTTTGACAAGCTTGTTTTGCAAATATCTCTTGTGCTTGAACTTTAGAAATTAATTTTTGAGATATTTGATTATACTCTTGAAATCTTTGAAACATTATTTATGGTTGATATATTTATATTTTATATATATATATATATATATATTGTTTCAAAGAAACTTTGCTAATACACTCTCACACTTTGAAATGCAATACTAACATTATCTTGAGAGTAGTTTCACATATCGTCACTGAGCTTATAATATCCTATCATCCTGAAATGCATTGGTTATACTGGTATGTATTTACTTATTGGAGAAGTATGTAAATTGTACATGAAATTTGTATTGATTATTTGTTCTATTCCAGGCGTGGCCTGAAGGGGTGATAATCTGGACCGTAAGGAGTGTTTGTAAAGGTTGAAATTAGACCTAGTAATTTGTCCTAGTTGTAGTCGGTGCCACTCCACCCGTTAAGTGATCATTAGTAGTAATCCTTGGGCTTGCAAGCCAAGGCGGGGACGTAGGCACATTTTCCAAACCTCGATAACACATCTGGTATCATCGTTACCTTACTCACTTTACTATAATGTGCGTGTTTAGTTGATTTACTTGTGAAAATTTAATTGAAGTTGTAGTTATTGGTTTATTTTATATATGCTCTAGATTGACCCTAGGAATGTGAAATATTGTTATTGGCTATTTGACCTAGGAGAGAAAAAATTTAAAAATCCAATTCACCTCCATCTTGGGATTAAGGTAAAGTCAACAAATGTGCAAGATAGGAGCTAAAGTTTGTGGTGTTAGAGCGATAACTGAAAATTAAGGTGTACTCCCAAGAGGGGGGGTAAATTGGGTTTATATTTTAAGTCTTTTTACAATTTCACACCTTTTGTATACTTAGCAAACACACAAGAATGCTTTCATTTTAAATGCTTAATTAAACCAACCACAATCCACACTCAATATCAACACAAGCCAAATACCTTCAACAATAACAATCAATCAACCAATCATTCAAACACACGATACTTAACAAATTATATAAGCTACAGCATTTCCTTGATTTAGCGTTTGCAAAACTCAGGCTAGAGTTTAATTAAAGCCCTGTATATATGAATATTGGTGCACTTCTTTTTAACCAACATTTCCGCAAACAATTAATCAACGTACTCCCTTTAAGGTTTCCGGAAAAAAATTAATCAACGTACTCTCTTAAACTAAAAGTTTTCTCAATCTCAAACCTTAAGCAACCTGCACTTAAAAACATAACCACACAATTTATATATGCTAAAAAATTAAATAGTATGGGTAGAGAGTGAGACTGAGTTTTTTACGAGGTTCGGCATATACCTAGCCTACATCCTCGCCTTAGGCAAGACCACCTAAGGATTCCACTATAGTGTTCCTTTGCGGGTGGAACAAATCATCACAATCCCTTCTTTAGAGTGGAGCTCCCTCTCCAAGTGATACCCCATGCTTGGTACAATGATCCAATAAACCTGAACATTCAAAGAAAACAAGGAAACAATAAAAGATTCTTGTGTACAATTTATAGTACTAATATATTTCAAAGTAATTATCAAAGAGAATAAGATTTTAAGCTCAAAAATGTATCACCAGAATTCTTCTTGGTATGAATCAGTAATTCAGAAGTTTGAGCTCAGAGAAAAGTAATCAGAAAATCTCATTAAGAATATGTGAGCAAGAGAGCTTTGAGAGAGAGTGAACAATATGGCTTGAAAACTGATTTTCAATTCTTGGTACAGATTTGATTTGAGAAACCACATATTTATAGGCTTCAAAAAGTGTTTAGTTCATGTTGCCCAAGTTACTTAGAGTGTTTCCCAAGTTTATACTAAATTTAGGGCACAAGAAAATCAAATTTGAAATTTAAAAACTTTAAAAATAATAGTCGTTAACGAGGGTCAGGCGCTTGAAGCTTTGGGGTCAGTCACTTGATCCTTCTAAACACAACGTAATTTTTCAACTTGAAACTGGGTCAGGCACCTAAGGATTCAAGGATCAATCGCCTGACCAATCATAGGTCAGTCGCCTTAACTTTTATAAAATCTATTTTTTTTTTCTTCAATTTAGTTTCAAAACTCTTAGCCATCTTGCTTTGTTACTTTTAAAAAGCATTTACCGAGATTTTCAAAATAAGGTCTCTAAGTCCATATCAACCCCTAATGAGCTTCAAAGCATTTTAAAATGATATTTATAATGAAGTACTTACATAAGTCATCCTAAAGACATAACAACTTTCTTAGCTTGAAGTCTTCATATATCTTTGCTTTGAATCCTTTTAGACTTAAACTTCAATATTCTTTAAGCTTCCATATGTTTTGAACATCTTGGTCCTCTTGAGCTTTCTTTTGATCACTTTTTTGATGGAGTATACTTTATGGTACTTGTGATCTTGAACTTTCATTTTTTTGATCCTTTGGAACTTTGTCATACAAGGTTTCCTGAAATATCATCACTTAAACAACAACTTGTTAAATTAACCTTGATTTGTTATCATCAAAAAAAAAATTTGAAAGCCATGTTAGGCCAACAATCTCCCCCTTTTTTATGATGACAAATAAGGAGCAAAGATGAGAGAACCTTCATAAGGCTCCCCCTTACAATAAGCATGCCTTTTAACAATTATGAAAAATGATGATTTCAAATATAAGTGAGTTCAAAACTCAATTAGTCACAATCAAGTATATTATGTTATAATGCAAACTCAATAAGTCAAAATCAAGTATATTATGTTATAATGCATTATAGCTCATGTCAACATATATGCTTATGGTCTCATTCTTCTTATGTTCTCATTTTTCTCTTTATGCTTATTTTTGCTTTTACTCCCCCATGCTATATCTCATGCCAAGATTATGTGTTTTACATATTTACCACGCTCTCATGTTCTCATGGTTGCTCTATAAGATACTCTCTTCTCATGTTTGCTCTCTAAAATATCTCTCCCCCTTTAACATCAATTATAAAGAAATGAGGAGCATAGTCACAAAGAGTCTTAGGATAGCATATAAAGAGCATAGTCATAGAGTCATTAAAAATTACAAAAAGTCATAATCAAGGGAGTTACAAGCCAAAGTAAAAGAAAATAACAAGCATAAAAAGTAACACAGACTAAGCTAATACATAGATAAAACTTTAATACAACACAAAATAGATCAAGCATTAGCAGCATCATCATCATTATCATCATCAGCTCAGCTTCCTCTTTATCACCCTCCTTACTTCCTTCCACAAATTCTTTATTAGATGAAGTATCACTCCGAGGGGAAGAACTGGTATCCATGGGATCAACACTACGAGATGAGCTAGCCCTATACTGCTCTATGTTTGAGTAAGATGCTAGTCAAGTGAAGAGCGGGTAGTGTGGACTGAGGATACGTTCTTCTAAAGTGATTGGAGACCTGATTGCATATCTTTGCTGAAAGTAGTGAACACATGGTGAAAAGGTACAAACCAAGAAGAAGTTTCAGTTGGAGGTCCTTGGTCCTGTTCTAGAGGATGAGGAGGTACAGCTGCAAGCCTTTGTGGTCGTCCTCCTTTCAAAAATGAACCCTAATCATGCTTTTCATATCCCATTTGTTTTAGGGTTGTTGAAGTGAAAAGATCATACCTAGAACACTTGATGGACAATTCAGTGGGAGTAGAGACACTAAGATAAGCAAAGAGAAGGTTTAGAGCACCACCATAAGGAAGAGTGATTCGATTGGCCTCCAATTTAGTCCACATCCATTTCAAAATTAGGCTAGAGAGATCAAGTTTCTTCCCTTTTAGCAGACACCATAACACAAAACAATCTACATATGAGAGGTGATCATATGAACCAGATTTTGGTAGGATGTTGTCTGTGATGATTTTCTAAAGAATTTGAGCCCAAAGATTTAGCTGTTTGTACATTAGAGAATGGCTAAAGTAAACAGGTTCCTCTACTATAATTAGTGGCAAGAATTCCTCGGGAGTGGATCCTTGCTCTAGAATCCATGTTTAAGAAAATGCTGGACACTCAAATTCTCTTGGGCTAATATGCAAAATAGGAGCTAAAATTTGTGGAGATAAAACTATCTTCTTTCCCCTAACCTCAGTGGTTAGCACATTTTCTCTATATATCATATTGGCATAGAATATCTTCACTAGGTTTGGATACAAACCTTTGGATTGATAAGCTACAAAATTCTTCCAACCAATATTCCAAAACATTGGCAGAGTTTCCGGAAATTCTAAGTCAGAGAAGGTGGTATCTATGACCTTACCAAACATTGGTTCCATAGAATGGACAGGAGTTTGATATTGATGCTTCAATTGGGGAGTGATGAGCCATTGTTTGATGTTATTATCATGTCTCCCAGAATTAGGTCCTCAATTTGCCATAGTTTTGGTGCGAGGCATCTTTGATTGTGGAGGAATCAACCAAACAACCAATGTGAAACCATAAAAATCATGGGAAAAGGTGTAGGAGAGTTATTGGGAGGCATTGATTTGAGGGATTTGGAGCTAGGAATCGAGGGAAGTCAAGAGTAGGAGCCTCGGGTGAGTGATGAAGCAGGGTTCAATAGCTTGGAATCTGAAAAGTTAGGGTTTTTAACGCTAAAAATATATAGGACCCACAAGGTCAGGCGCCTGAAGATTTGGCTCAATCTCCTAAAAATTTATGAAATTAATTTTTTAACAGGCAGTAGCACATCAGTCGCCTGAGGTCTGAAGGCTCATGTGCGTGATCCTCCAAATTACACTGCTCAGTCGCTTAAGCTTCCAAGTTCAATCGCCTGACTCTTTTAACTTTCTAAAAGTTCCTTTTTCACTCAATATGAAATCTTCCTTCTTTTGATTTATCATACTATCAGGCTTAAAATATCTTTTCAAATTGGCTTTTGAGGAATATGGCTTCCTTGATTTGGAAGATAAGCCTTGTACAATCCAATCTTTCTTAATTTGGCCAACAATATCATTTTTGTACTTGGTTTTAATGTTATAGTTTGTCAATAAGCTCATGAGCTCTTCTTTTCTTCATTTCAACTAGTTCAATATTCTTGTTATTGGATTAATTGGTTCTCTTATTTTAAATAAAAAAGGAATCCTTATATCTTTGGAATCCTTTTTATCAATGTACCCATACTTTCTTGGGTCCGGATGGTTTAGCAACCGATGTTTATTCTCCAAACTTGTCTAGTTTTCACTCCCTTTCTCTTAATGGACATTCAAACTTAATGTGTCCTTTCTCCTTACATAAAAAAACATGTGGTATGTGTGTAAGCGTTTGAAGAGGTGCTAGCATAATCTTTGGAGGCTTTTGCAAAGTACCCCACATAGAGATTCTTTTTCCTTGTATTCTCAACTCCATTAAATCCTATGCCTTCTTTATTCAAGGACATTCTTTGTGCGCCAATCATTTTATCAAAGTTCTTCTTTCCTCTAGTAAAATTATAGAAGATTTTGGCTTGGTCCTCAATTTTACTTTTAAGATCAGAGATTTCTGAGTCTTGTGTATTTTTACTCTTTTCTTGCAGCTTTACTTGATCTTGAGACATCTTACTGATTTTGTTTTCTAGTTTAGAAATATATATATTTTTCTCATTATTAACAAAAGTTTGGGATCTTAGATCTTCTAATTCTTTTATCACCTTTTTATTCTTGTTTTGTAATCTTTTAATTTTTAAATCCTTTTCTCTTTCAGCAAGTTTTTGAGATTTCATTTCTTTCATTACACTTTCATTCTTATTTTTCAATGATGTGTATCATTTAGTCATATTGACTAGAATCTTAAATAGTTTCTTTTGTAGTTCTTCATAAGATGGCATACTCTCGTTATTGGATTCATTAGATGAATCATCACTATAATCATTAAATGATTTGGATGAGGGGCTTTGTTCCTCATCATCGGCCCATGCCATAAAGCAAGCAACCTCTTGGTCACTTGATTCATTATCTGAATTACTTGTACTAATATTATCCCATGTAGTGCCTTTTATTGCCATTTTATTTTTCTTTTTGGAATCTTTCTTAAGTTATGGACAATCCGATTTTATATGTCTAACTTTATTACAATTATAACATGTAGGAAGTTCAACCTGTGTTTTCTTCTTACTGATTTCCTTTTCTTCATCTTCATCTAATTTTGAGTTTTGGATTTTTCTAGTAAATTTATTCTTCTTTCTAAGGATTTTTGCAAGTTTCTTGGTTATGAAATCTATTTCCTTTACATCCATCTCTTCTTCATCCTCATCACTAGAGCTTTCGTTTGAGACTTTAAATGCAATGGATTCCTGGACTTTAGATTTTCCACTTCTTTCGTTTATTGCCATCTCATATGTTAGAAGGGATCTGATTAACTTATCAAGGGAGGTATTTTTCAAGTTTCTTCCTTCCATGATTGTTGCGGCCTTAGGTTCCTATATCGGAGGAAGTCCTCTGAGGATTTTTTGAATCATTTTATGTGTTGAATAATTTTTCCCTAAAGCATTTAAGGAAATTATTATGTGAGTAAACCTAGTATACATGATAGTGATAGTTTCATTTGGGTTCATCTTAAAAGCTTCATACTCGCTAGTGAGCATGGCGATTCTACTATCTCTAACTCCTACCATTCTTTCATAGGTTACCTCTAGCTTATCTCATATTTCTTTAGCTGACTTACATGCTATGACCCTTTTGAATTCATTGACATCTAAAGCACAATATAGTGCATTCATGGTACTTGACACTTGCATCATTTTATAGTCATTATCGGTCAAGTCTCGTTCTTATTTAGGAGCTTCTTTACCATCTACTAATTTGGTAGGAATGTAGTCACCGTATGTGACAACTTTCCATGCTTTCCAATTCATAGTCTATAGATAGATTCTCATTCTTTGTTCCCTAAATGTATAGTTTAAACCATAGAAAATAGGCGGTCTAATTGGGGATTGGCCTTCAGCAAAAGGGGATACACCTACGTGTGCCATTTAGACCTTTATATAGCTTTTAATTAAGATTTTCTATAACCTGGCTCTGATACCAATTGAAAAATAAGGTATAGTCCCAAGACGGGGGGTGAATTGGCTTTATAAAATTCTTTTAAGTCTTTTTACAATTTCACAACCTTTACTTATCAAACACACAAGAATGCTTTAATTTTAAATCAATTAAACCAACCACAATCCACACTCAATATCAACACAAGCCAAATACCTTTAACAATAACAATCAATCAACCAATCATTCAAACACACGATACTTAACCAATTATATGAGCTACAACACTTCCTTGATTTAGCATTTGCAAAACTCAGCTTAGAGTTTAATTAAAGCCCTGTATATATGAATATTGGTGCACTTCCTTTTGACCAACATTTCTGAAAACAATTAATCAACGTACTCCTTTTAAGGTTTCCACAAAAAATTAATCAACTTACTCTCTTAAACTAAAATTTTTCTCAATCTCAAACTTTCAGCGACCTGCACTTAGAAACATAACCACACAATTTATATATGTTGAAAAATTAAATAGTAAGGGTAGAGAGTGAGCGGAACAAACTGTTACAATCCCTCCTTTAGGGTGGAGCCCCCTCTCCAAGCGATACCCCACACTCGGTACAACAATCCAATAAACCTAAACCATCAAAGAAAACAAGGAAACAAGAAAAGATTCTTGTGTACAAGAGATGTTCTCAGATAGAGCAGGGTAGTACAATTTGTAGCACTAATATACTTCAAAGTAAATATCAAAGAGAATAAGATTTGAAGCTCAATAATGCATCACTAGAATTCTTCTTGATATGAATCAGTAATTTAGAAGTTTGAGCTCAAAGAAGAGTGATCAGAAACTCAGTATATCTCAAAAAATATCAATAAAAATATGTGAGCAAGAGAGCTTTAAGAGAGAGTGAGCAATATGGCTTGAGAATTGATTTCCAATTCTTGGTACAAATTTGGTTTGAGAAACCATGTATTTATAGGCTTCAAAAAGTGTTTAATTCGTGTTGCCCAAGTTACTTGGAGTGTTTCCCAAGTTTATACGAAATTTGGGGCACAAACAACTCAAATTTGAATTTTAAAAACTTTAAAAATAATAGTTGTTAACGAGGGTCAAGTGCCTGAAGCTTCGGGGTCAGTCGCCTAATCCTTCTGAACACAGTGTAATTTTTTAACTTGAAACAAGGTCAGGCACTTGAGGATTCAAGGGTCAGCTGCCTGATCCTTCATAGCCTGTTCAAAAATAGTTCAAAAAAATCTTCAGTCGCTTGACCAATCACAAGTCAGTCACCTGAACTTTTTATAAAATCTTTTTTTTTTTTCAGTTTAGTTTCAAAATTCTTAGCCATCTTGCTTTATTACTTTTAAAAAACATTTTCTGGGGTTTTCAAAATAAGGTCTCTAAGTCCATATCAACCCCTAATGAGCTTTAAAGCATTTTAAAATGATATTTATAATGAAGTACTTACATAAGTCATCGGAAAGACATAACAACTTTCTAAGCTTGAAGTCTTCATATATCTTTGCTTTGAATCCTTTTAGACTTAAGCTTCAATATTCTCTAAGCTTCCACATGTTTTGAACATCTTGGTCCTCTTGAGCTTTCCTTTGATCACTTTGTCAATGGAGTATACTTTATGGTACTTGTGATCTTGAACTTTCATTTTTTTTTATCTTTTTGAACTTTGTCATACAAGGTTTCCTGAAATATCATCACTTAAAAAATAACTTATTAAATTTACCTTTATTTGTTATCATCAAAACAAGATTCAAAAGCCATGTTAGGCCAACAATTGCTTTCCCCCTAACCTCAATGGTCAATACTAACTCTCCTTGTACCATATTCACATACAATATTTTCACTAAGTTCAGATAAAGACCTTTTGATTGATAAACCAAAAAATATTTCCAAAAAATCTCTTAAAACAATGGTAGGATCTCTAGAAATTCTGACCTAAAGAACCTGGTATCAAAGATTTTACCAAAAATCAGTTCTGTAGAATGAAGACTGGTTTTGTGTCATTGCTTGGATTGAGGGGTGATGAGCCATCTCTCGATATTGTCGTTGTCTCTTCCTAAAGATGCACCACGGTTCACCGTATTCTTGGTGCAAGGCATCATGATTTCTGACGGATAGTGAACACATGAAGGGAAACCGTAGAAATCGTGAAGGAAAGGTGTAGGAAGATGATTTTGAGGCTTGGATCGAAGGATTTTGAGGCTAAAAAATAAGGAAGATCAAGAGAGGGAGGCTCAGGTGAGTGATAGAACAATGGTCAGTTGCCTGGAATATAAAAATCTAGGGTTTTTCGCACAGAGTGTATTTAAGTTTTCGGCAGTCCAATTGCCTGGGGTTTCAAGCTTAGGCACCTGACATTGAATGAAATTCAATTTTCACAACTTAGTAGCACACCAGTCGCCTGAGGTCAAAACGCTTAGGCACCTGACCCTCCTTTTTTCACAGTCTGGTTGACTAGGCTTCCAAGTTCAACCGCCTGACCTCACAAAACTTCTATTTTTAGCTTTTCATTCAACAAGAATTATTCCTAAACGACTTCCCTACTATGTAATAAACCAAGTTCTCTTCTAATTAATAGAAACCTATTTTCTGGAAGAGGTTTTGTGGAAATGTCGGCCCATTGGTCGTTTGTATTTATGAATTCAAGTAGTATATCTTCTTTTTGCACGTGATCTCTTAGAAAATGATATCTTATGTCTATGTGCTTGGTTCTTGAGTGTGATATCAGATTTTTGAAAATGCTTATCGCATTGGTATGAATGAGTACTCTAATATAATGTCTTTTAATTGTTGTTTCATGTAGAGTGTTTGTGCACAGCAACTACCTGCTGCCATATACTCAGCTTTAACGGTGGATAAGGCTACGGAATCTTATTCCTTGGAGAACCAAGAGACAAGAGACTGTCCTAGAAAGTGATAAGTCCCACTTGTACTTTTTCTATCAATCTTACAACCTACATAGTCCACATCTAAGTAACTAATCATTTCAAAATCGATGCCCTTAGGATACCATAGTCCTAAATCAATTGTGTCTATTAAGAATCTTAGGATACTTTTGACGGCTATCTGATGAGATTCCTTAGGAGCTAATTGAAACCAGGCACACATATATACACTGAACATTATATTTGGTCTACTAGCTGTCAAATATAATAAACTTCCTATCATACCTAGATAGTATTTCATATCTACTTGTTTTCCTTTTTCATCTTTATCAAGACTTATTGAGGTACTCATGGGAGTTCCTATGGGCTTGCTACTTTTCATGTCAAACTTCTTAAGCAAGTCCCTTATATATTTTGATTGATTTATAAAAGTTCCATTTTTAGCTTGCTTAATCTATAATCCTAGGAAGTAATTTTACTCTCCCATCATACTCATCTCAAACTCATCTTGCATGCATTTGGCAAATTCTTTGGAAAAATCATCATTTGTTGCACCAAATATAATATCATCAACATAGATTTGTATGATAAGCATGTCTTTATTTTTGGATTTTATGAATAATGTGCTATCTGCCATTCCTCTTGAAAATCCATTTTCTAGTAAGAATCCGCTCAACCTCTCATACCAAGCACTAGGAGCTTGTTTTAACCCATATAATGCTTTTGTTAATTTAAATACATGATCAGGGTTATTTATGTCTTCAAAACTAGGAGGTTGTTCCAAATAGAATTCTCCATTAATAAATCCATTCAAAAAAGCACTCTTTACATCCATTTGATAGAGTTTGAATTCTTTATGAGATGCATATGCTAATAACATTCTAATGGCTTCCATTACTGCTACAGAAGTAAAGGTTTCATCGTAATATTTCTGCCAGCATTCTTCAATGTGATGGTCCACCTAGTCGTCAATTTACAAAGGGAGGCCATAATTGGAGGACTGGTGCAATATCGTTGGATGTATCCTATTGAGAGACAAATTATAAAGTCCTTCTACAATGTTCACTTGATTTCCTCGCTTTTTTTATTTTTTATTTTTTATTTTTTTTTAAGTACAAGTCATTAATTCTTTGTAAAATGCACAGGTTCTTGTCCACTTTGAAGGGGTTTGTGCGCAATAAGGCACGACTGGAAGGGTCAATTATTGAGGCATACATTGACAATGAATGTCTTGTATTTTGCTCAATGTATCTACATGATATTGACACAAGGTTCACTCATGAGGAGCAAAATGCAGACGTTCATGCTATTAATGCCAAAGATGAAGAACCAAGGAGCTCTATATTTTGAGAAAATGTTCGACCATTTGGTGCACGGGTTTACGATTTCATTGATATCGACGACCTACAAAAGGTCCACTTTTATGTCCTCAATAATTGTGATGAAACCGTTCCATATATCAAGTACGTGGTTCCAAACTCCTTACTTCACATTATATTTACATACATACATACACACACACACACACACACACACACACACACACACACACACATACACACACACACACCCAGATATATATATATATATATATATATACATATATATACTTAGTTGACATTAACATGTACTATTGTTGCATATAGCAAACATAAAATTGAACTTCTGACCCAAATTGAAAGGAATGTTGACGAAGGACATAAGAAGGAACTTGTCAATTGGTTTGGAAGCCATGTAAGTAACAAATTTTATGTGAGTTCGAAGCAATGTACATTTTCAATATTAACGGTTTGTGAAATCTAAACTCCTTTTTAATTAATAGATGAAAGTCATGTATTTCAAAAAAGAACCAATGGCAAGTAAAGATTTGTACGCGTTGGCATGTGGCCCCAATCAACAAGTAAACCGGTACAGTAGTTGCATTATCAACGGCTTACATCTCATACAAAGTCCCTCGAAAGTGCATATAAGAACCCAAAATTGTGGAGTTGCGGTACTAAGCGTAGAAGGAGTTGAGGCAATTGACTACTTTGGTGTATTGGATGACATTATAGAGCTTCATTATGGTGCCAACAGACTCGTCCACATATTCAAGTGTACCTGATGGAATATTAGCAATAAAAAGACTGGGATAAACATGGATGCCTACTTTACTAGTGTCAATTTTAGCAATCTATGGTATCAAAATAACTCTTATGAGCTAACAACGCAGGCAGAATAATTGTTCTACCTGAAGGACACAAAATTGAAGGGTGAATCGTGTGTGACCTAAAAAATTCCTCCCTGAAGTTTGTATGCTATTACAAAAGTTGCTGATGCAGAGAAGAGTGTCAGCGAGGATGCTTTCCAGGATGATGAGCCATCTTTCAATGCAACAACACAATCTAATGTCAAAGTTGTTGAGGAAGGAGCCGATCCTATACCATTGAGTAGGGTTGGTGCAACAGCAGAACTCATACAGACTGCTGACATTGGAATTGAACTTGATGAAGACATTGACTTCATCGACAATGAGGAAACTAATGGGGAAGATGAAACTCTGGCCAAATACTGTAGTGAAGAGACAGACATATTAGAAAGTAAGGATGATACCGATATTGAGGACGTATAGGGGGATAAGCATGTTATATTGTCACCATGTATGTGACATGTGTAAATAACTGAAAATATATTTACTATGCATCCATCTAATATCCAATCTTGTTATATTTTCTTGTGTATTATTTTTCATACATGGCACCAGGAGGTTATCCTCGCCGAGTTACGTCCAGGCTCTCGACTAGATCATCTCCTGAGGAAGATTCGACATCCTCGAGACAGGCGGAGGATGTCGGTCCTCATGTGGCACCGTCTGTGCCATCTGGACCTCTGATCGAGGATGTTGATCCATCAACTGGGCATCACACCTAGGGTGAGTTGCCCACCATGATGAGCAGCATTGGTAAGGTTATGAGTATTTGATTTAGAATAATATATTTATGGTCGTACACACTAATGATAACAGGATTGTTCGAAATTAACTCTTCTTGCAACATCGATGTCGTCGGGGACATAGACGACGAGGTCAAGCTGTGGTGCAACAAAGAACACGGTTTTGAAAAAAACAACTAGAGAGGAATGGGGGGCAATGGATTCGGATCGATATTCCTCGAGGATTCACGACCTCGCTAAATGATTGGTGCACAATTTGGACATGGGAGATCGGCATTATATGCCGACAATATGCTCCAGTCACCTGCTTCAGATGGCAAGATGTGATGGAGGCGCAGTGCTTGGTTCTATACGAGAGCATCTTGGTAAGTAAATATAAACCATTTTTTCACTTTTAATATACTACACAATTAATTGTCTAACATTCTATATGTATTTCATATGTAGGTAAATTTTGATATGGACATTTTTAGCGCCAACCATGTCAAAAAGGTAGTGAACACTCAATTGTGCACTCGGTTTAAGATTTTTTGCACTGAAATGTGCAAGCATTTTAGGGAGATGGGAGATCAGGTAGAGGCTCACCCATTCGATACGATCTCCCTAGATGATTGGGAGGTGGTGTGTCACCATTTCCACAACTCAGCCTATCAGGTGATGTGTTTGTATTTTTATAACTGCTTTGTCGTATTGATGTCGCTAATTAATAAAAAGTCATTTTTTTCTTTTTCATAGGTTATTTGTAAGAAAAATGATCAAAACTGCAACAAACTAGAGACGACGCATTGCGTTGGGTCGAAACTGTTCGTCAGACATCGAAAGGTCATTTCTATATTTACATGTCTGATTATTACCTGACAAGTGTTATTTATGTTTACACCAAACCTAATTAATATTAATTATGTTTTACATGAAAATGTAGCTGATCTTGAGACTGGCGACCTGGAGCCAACACCGGATCTTTATTAGAGGACACATCATAGGTCGTCGGGGGAGTGGTAGCTGGGTGCGGAGAGGAAACATGTACGTCAAATATATTATTTAGTTTATTATTTTATTCAAAACGTCAAAATTGTACTCTTATTTCTTCATTTTCTACATTTTCATGATTGAAAATAGGCGAGGATGGTCGAGATGAAGAATGCACCTGTTCCAGAAGGGATTGATCCAATTTCAGATGAGGACATCTGCAGGCAGGTGCTTGGGGAATGCACGTGGAGTTAGTTGAATGGTCTTGGAAATGGATACATCACCCCAACATTGGCATCTACTTCGACCATGGCATCTCGTGTCGAGATTGACCGAGTGCGTAGGGAAGCCCAATCTCAAAAGGAGGATATGGTTCACCGAGTGCAGATGGTGGAAACAGAGAACCAGCAGCTTAAAGAAGAGGTGTCCACTTGGCAAGCGAAGGCGTCCATCATCTAAGCGGAGATGGAAGCAATGAAGAACTGGCAAGCAAAGATGGAACAAATGTTGTGCCAATCTCGTTTAGATGTTTCGGGTACCTCCTCCTCTCATTAGATCAGATATACTCAGTATGCAGTAGGAAAATTTGTGTTGGGAGTTTTGAAATTGAGTTGTTCTAAATTACACAATGTAATTATGCAGTTATATTTTCATATTTTATTATATGTATTGTGTATGCAATGAATTGATAGAAGTTTTTTACCTACTTAGAAGCAAAGTTAGAATAGAAACAAATTACTTAGTAAACTTAGTTGAATTTAATCACCCATGAGTCTAATTCGGGGCATTCAAGGTCCAAAATGAGTTATGTTAGTCCCAACACGTCCATCACATCAAACTGGACGTGCCGGATCTGAAGGTCCCTATAAACTCCATGCCAATTGAAAATTATACGTTTAGAGGTGAACTTAGTACACTTAGTTCATTTTTAAGCACTCAGGTGTCCAAATCAGACATACAAGGTCTAAACCAAACGTGGTCAGTTCTGACACATTTTTCACATTGAACTGGATGTGCTGGATCCGAGGGGCCCCAAAAACTCCTCCCCAAAAGGTTTTTCCATACTTAGAAACAAAGTTAGAATAGAAACAAACTACTTAGTAAACTTAGTTCATTTTAAGCACCCAGGTTTCCAAATCAGGCATACAAGGTCCAAACCAAGCGTGGTCAATCCCAACAAGTCTGTCACATCGAACTGGACGTGAGGGATCTGAAGGTCCCCAAAAACTCCTCCTTGAAAGCTTTTTCCCTACGTAAAAGCTAAGTTAGAATTGAAACAAAATACTTAGTAAACTTAGTTCATTTTAAGCACTCAGGTGACCAAACGGGCATATGAGGTCCAAACCGAGTATGGTCAGTCCCGACACATTCATCACATCGAACTAGACATGGCGGATCTGACGGTCCCCAAAAACTCGGTGCCAATTGAAAATTATACGCTTAAAGGCGAACTTACTACACTTAGTTCATTTTTAAGCACTCAAGTGTCCAAATCAGGCATACGAGGTCACAACCGAGCGTGGTCAATCTTGACACATTTGTCACATCAAATTGGACATGCCGGATCTGGCAGTCTCCAAAAACTCCATGTCAATTGAAAATTATACACTTAGAAGCGAATTTAGTACACTTAGTTGAATTTAACCACCTCTAAATTGGGCATTCAAGGTCTAAACTGAGTTCGGTAAATCCTGACACGTCCATCACATCGAACTGGACGTGTTGGATTTGACGGTCCCTATAAACTCCATGTCAACTGAAAATTATACACTTAGAGGCGAACATAGTACACTTAGTTCATTTTTAAACACTCGGGTGTCCAAATCAGGTATATGAGGTCCAAACCGAGCGTGGTCAATCTCGACATGTCCATCACATCAAATTGGATGTTTCAGATCCAACAATCCCCAAAAACTCCTCCCCAAAAGCTTTTTCCCTACTTAGAAGTAAAGTTAGAGTAGAAACATACTACTTAGTAAATTTAGTTCATTTTAAGCACTCAAGTGTCGAAATTGGGCATACGAGGTCCAAACTGAGAGTGGTCATTCCCGACACATCCATCACATCGAACTCAACATTTTGGATCTAACGGTCCCCAAAAACTCCATGCTAATTGAAAATTATATGCTTAAAGGCGAACTTACTACACTTAGTTCATTTTTAAGCACTCAGGTGTCCAAATCGAGCATACGTGGTCAAAATCGAGCATGGTCAGTCCCGACACTCCATCATATCAAATTAGACATGTTGGATCTGACAATCCTCAAAAACTCCTCCTGAAAACTTTTTCCCTACTTAGAAGTAAAGTTAGAATACAAACAAACTACTTAGTAAACTTAGTTCATTTTAAGCACTCAGTTGTCCAAATTAGGCATACAAGGTCTAAACTGAGCATGGTCAGTCTCAAAATGTCTGTCACATCAAACTAGACATACCGGATTAGACAGTCCCCAAAAACTCCATGCTAATTGAAAATTATACACTTAAAGGCGAACTTACTACACTTAGTTCATTTTTAAGCACTTTGGCGTCTAAATCAGGCATACGAGGTCCAAACCGAGCTTGGATAGTCCCGATACATCCATCACATCAAACTAGACATGCCGGATCTGATGGTCCCCAAAAAATTTTCCCTGAAAGTTTTTTTCCTACTTAGAAGTAAAGTTAGAATAGAAACAAACTACTTAGTAAACTTAGTTCATTTTAAGCACTTAGGTGTCTAAATCGGGTATACGAAGTCCAAACCGAGCGTGGTCTCCACACATCCATTACATCAAACTAAACATGTCGGATCTGACGGTCCCCAAAAACTCCATGCCAATTGAAAATTTATACGCTTAGAGGCAAACTTAGTACACTTAGTTGAATTTAACTACTTATGTGTCCAATTCGGGCATTCGAGGTCCAAACTGAGTTCGATTAGTCCTGACACATCCATCACATTGAACTAGACTTGTCGGATATGACGGTCCCCATAAACTCTATGCCAATTGAAAATTATATGCTTAGAGGAGAACTTAGTACACTTCGTTCATTTTTAAGCACTTATGTGTCCAAATCGGGCATATATGGTCCAAACCGAGTGTGGTCAGTCCCAACACGTCCATCACATCGAAATGGATGTGCCAGATCTGGCGGTCCGCAAAAGCTCTATGCCAAATGAAAATTATACGCTTAGAGGTGAACTTAGTACACTTAGTTGAATTTAATCACTCATGTGTCTAAATCAGGCATTCAAGGTCCAAACTGCGTTCGGTCAATTCCGACAAGTCCGTCACATCGAACTGGACTTGCCGGATTTGATGATCCCCATAAACTCCATTCTAGTTGAAAACTATACGCTTAGAGGCGAACTTAGTACACTTAGTTCATTTTTAAGCACTCAACTATCCAAATCGAGCATACGAGGTCCAAACAGAACATGGTCAGTCCCGACACATCCGTCACATCGAACTAGACATGCTGGATCTAATGGTCCCCAAAAATTCCTTCCTGAAATATTTTTCCTCACTCAAAAGCAAAGTTAGAATAGAAACAAAGTACTTAATAAACTTAGTTCATTTTAAGCACTGAGGTGTCCAAATCAGGCATACAAGATCCAAATCGAACGTGGCCATTCTCAACATGTCCGTCACATCAAACTGGACATTTCGGATCTGACGGTCCCATAAAACTCTATGCCAATTGAAAATTATATGCTTAAAGGCGAACTTACTACACTTAGTTCATTTTTTAGCACTCAGGTGTCCAAATAGGGCATACGAGGTCCAAACCGAGCGTGGTCAGTTTCGACATGTCCATCACATTGAACTGGACGTGCTGAGTCTGATGATCCCCAAAAAATCCTCCCCAAAAACTTTTTCCCTACTTAAAAGCAAATTTATAATACAAACAAACTACTTAGTAAACTTATCTTACAATTCGGCCATACCAAGTCCAAACCAAGTGGGCTGACTTTCAACTGATCAAATTTAGTTATTTTACAATTGTATCATCTTTTTCCACTATGTTTGATTTTCCTATCATTTTGCTATCAAATCATATTTAATTATAGTATATACATATATGTTCAAATATTGTACACTAATTTCTTGTATAATTATGATTTTGTAGGGTTTACGGCTGTCAAACCACTACGACGATGACAGGAACTACAGTCGGGTCGATGCACTATAACTTTTATTTTTACTTTTCTTGTATTGTGGACTTACTGAACAGAATTATTTTTTAATTTCAAATTTGTATTTGTATATATGTATTTGAATTTTGAATAATTTGTATTTGAATTTTGAATAACATATGAATGTTTTAGTAATTCTGGTTTAATTTTATGTATGCTAAAATGTAATTACAGGTTTTTACAGAAATTTTCAAAAAATATATATATTTCAAAGTATTAGTGACGGTTTACAAAACCATTGCTAATAATAGCAGGATGGACTTTTAGTGATAGTTTATTAATCGCCACTAAAAGCCTAAAACCGTCACTATAGAATCACCATTTTTTGTGTTCAATTTCGTCACAAAAGGTAAAATATTAGTAACGGTTTTATAATCGTTACTAATAGTATATTATTAGTGACAGTTCTTGTAACCGTCACTAAAAGTGTAACTTTAGTGACTGTTTATTAAGCGTCACTAATAATGTAACATTAGTGGCGATTATTATATTCGTCACTAATACTTGCCCTTTAGTGACGAATTTGATCCGAGAATATGTATGATTTATAGTGACGGTCGTACTCTATTAATAGTGAAAGTTTTTTTTCCATCACTAATACTCCACTATTAGTGATGGTTTAAATATTTCGTCACTAATAAGTATTAGTATCCATAGATATGGTGACAAAGCTAGAAACGTCACCAATACCGAAAAAACTGTGACTAATACTATTAGTGACGATTTTTTGATTATTAGTGACGGTTTAAAACCGTAACTAATAACCTTTTTTCTTGTAGTGAATTTAAGCATGCAAGTGTTCAAGTCAGGCATACGAGGCCCAAACCGAGTGTGTTCAGTCCCAACACGTCCGTCACATTGATTTGGACGTGCTGGAGCTGATGGTACCCAAAATTCCTCCTCAAGAGTTTTTTGCGCACTTAGAAGTAAAGTTAGAACAGAAAACTTGGCAAACTTAGTGGATTAAGCACTCAAGTGTCCAAGTCAGGCATATAAGGTCCAAACCGAGTGATGTAAATCCTGACACGTCCGTCACATTGAGCTTGACGTGTCGGAGTTGATGGTGCCCAAAAAACCGTCCACATGAGTTTTTTATGCACTTACAAGTAAAGTTAGAATACAAACAATCTAGCAAACTTAGTGGATTTAAGCATTCAAGTGTCCAAGTAGGGCATACGAGGTCCAAACCAAGTGGGGTCAGTCCCGACACGTCTATGACATTGAGCTTGACATGCCAGAGATGATGGTATCCAAAAATTCATCTCCAATTGAAAATTATATGCTTCAAAGTTAACCTAAAAAACTTAGTTGATTTAAGCACTCAGACGTCTAAGTCGAGCATACGAGGTAGCCACTTAGTGGTGTCAATTCCAATTGATCAAACTTAACTACTTAAAAATGTATCATTTTTTGTTTAACTATGTCTGATCATTCTTCCTATCAAATCATTTTTACTTATAGTATGTATATATATTCATTAAATCCATTCTTATGAGCATATTTGGTTATTGGGCTTCAATTTTGGTGCTTCCTAAATATGCTTTAACAGAATTAGAAGCAAACTTAAATCTTTCATTAATTTGGAGAGGAAATCAAATTGATTTTTATAATTGTATAGTGAATTGGAATGATGTTTGTAAACCTCTTAAAGGGTCATTTTAGAATAAAAAACTGAAGTACTATGATGTTGTCAACCTTTTCGGGTACTTAAACTCTTCAAAAGATTTCTTATGGGCAATTTGAGTTCACTCATACAAACTTATAGGAAGAAGTATTTGGGTTGTAAAGGGCTTTGCTAGTTCTTCTTAAATATGGAAGAAAATATTGAAGGCCAGAACTTATGCTTATTCTCTTATCAAATGTAATATTGTTTATGATAACTAGCATGTCCATAGCCTCATTATTGATTATTATATTTGGATCTAAATCTGTTGTAGAATTGGGTACTAGTGATAAATCCTATGTGGATGCTGTTATAAATGGAAATACATGGAATTGGCTTCAAAGGCTTAAATCCTCTCTAAGATTTTTACCAAACTGCTCGATGACTGATAAATTTTAATGGAACTTAACATCAAATGGCCCTTACTTATTTCATTTTGCTTGGGACTATATCAAGGAAAGGAAGAACCCTGTTATGTGGGCTAATGTTGTTTGGTTGAAAACTAGTATTTTGAAGCATGCTTCTGTTACATGGTTAGCTATATTAAATAGGTTGAATGCCAAAGATCGAATTATGGCTTGGGGTAAATGTAGTGATACTAAATTCAATTTGTATTGAAATGATGTTGAAACTAGGAATGGCCTATTTTTGAATGTCCTATTCTTAGACAAGTTTATGAAATTGCAAATCAAAAGCTTCATTGCAAGGGGCTTTGTTAAGTTGGGAAGAGAATTTGAATAGGCCTCTCCATTATGGGAAATTCTAAGCTGGAAATAGTAGTTAAAATGACTTGAGCAACAACAATCTATCAATATTGGAAAGTTAGAAAATATTTTATTTTTGAAGGAACACATAATTTATCCAGATTTAACTACCAAATAAGCTATTAATGATGTTATCTTAACTTGTTCACGGTAGAAGAGTTTCAAATTCTTGTCTTATTTTTCTCTGTTAGTTGCTATTTGTTGTTGTTCTAAATTGCCAGTTCCCAACAATTTAATTGAAGTGCTTAATTCTTCCTTTAAAAAAATCTAATGATGAACTGTTAAAATTAAAGTAATATTGAAATATTAATGGTGTTAATTAAATAGTAAATTATTACTAACATGACTTGCTAATTTACCATTATTAATTAGAAAATAATGATGATGAATTGTATCAATTATAAAATGTTATTGAAAATTTTTATTTTTATTTTAATATTATTGTAAACATATATAACAGTCATATATTATTTTACTATCTATTATAATATATGAATTATTTATTGAAACATTATTTTATTATAAACATATTTACAAAACACTACTTATTCTAATTCTATAAGTAGCATTATATTTTGAACTTATTTAAACACACACACACACACACACACATAGTACTTTTAACTTTTGAAACTTATCTTATCCAACACTCTATCAACACAATTACCCTATGTTTGAAGACGTTTTGGATTTGAATTTGAATTTGTATTGGATTTGGATAAAATATAATATAAAGTTGTATTAAAATTTATCTAAATCCACTCAAATCCAAATTTAACATCTGAAATTCATACTCCCAAACACAATATTACTGTTTTTTTCTAAATTAACGCATTGATATATAGTTTCAAACAATCCTCTATCTAAGTAGCTCACGCCTTTTTGAGGGACCTGAATCAATTTGAGTGCGGTATTATGCAATGACCCATTGGCACTAAGTATTAATATTATATCTTATTTCATCTCATATAAAACATTGAAGGTGAAGCCTAATCTATCCTTATATGGTCAATATCTCCATTTATACATCCCTACCCCCTCCCTCCAATATGTGGAATCATGACACTTTGCACCCAAATCAAGCGCCCCAGTCATATAGACTTTATACTTAGGGCAAAACTATATTATGTCATTCATCCGATGCTTCTAACTACTAAAGTTTTACTCTCCACCCTCCATCCTACATCCTCGAATGTGGAATGGTATGAGCAAGTACGCGTGCGGACATTTGGCTGGGGTGAAACGGATTAAGTTGAAACCAAAATGATAATGACTAATATATAATCTGACATTCAAAGTTCGAAGTTCAAACCAGGAAAGCTTCAACGTTTAATTAAATAAGGGTCATGAAAAGAGGTGGTAAAGCAAGAGGAGAGCGGTGTTGTCCTGTGACGCACATAAATAAAAGCAGGTGGTCGATCACGAAGTGAAGTAAAATTGTGAGGTGCACATTAATCCACAGGCTCCTCTATCTCTCTCTCTCTCTCTCTCTCTCTCTCTCTCTCAGTAAAAACCAGTTCAAGCAGGCGACCATGGCCCATTATATAGCAACACCTACACCACCCAATCTAAGATTTTCAGACAATATCAGTTTCTATACGGCTGCACAAAATGCTTTTTCGTTCTGTTCCTCGCACCAAAAATCCCATCTGATTTTCGCTGATGTTAAACTCATTTTCTCTAGCTCAGATCCCTTTGTAGATATCTCCTTGTTACGTTTGTTGTTCAATTTTTTTGCTCGTCATCCTTCGCTGTTGTATTTTTATTTTTATTTTTCACCTTTAAAATAATATATTTCTTAGATTTTTTTAAGCAAAGCGCGCGCGCTATATATCTCAATTTACAAGCCGTGAGTTTATTGGAAATTGTCACCGTTTCATCAGATGGGTCCCAAGCTGTGAAATTTCTTGACTAGGGTTTGTCTTTACATGAAGTGAGCTCGCCTAGGGTTTTCGACGAAGCTGTAGCACATATATAGTAATGGAGAAGGAAGATAACTACTCGGTACAGATAGCTTTTCTATCATCCTCTGTTTGCTTTTTTTGTTGCTATATCTTTTCATCGTCTCCATGTTGCTTTACTCTAAACCTGAATTATTATTATTATTACAGGCAGCCCTGCCTGCCACTTTTAGCGGGGTAGATTATTCTTTAGAGCATCAGCAGCAGGAGCAGCAGCATCTCATGAGGCCACCAACTGGTGAAACTTCAAGTAATAATCCTCAGCAGCAGCAAATAACAACTGGGTTTTGCAGTTCAAGTTCACTCGATAGGTTGAGCTTCGCAGACGTGATGCAATTCGCAGATTTTGGCCCCAAATTAGCATTGAACCAAACCAAGGTCTCTGAGGAAGACACTGGGATCGATCCGGTCTACTTTCTTAAGTTCCCGGTTCTGAATGATAAGTTGGAGGATGAACCTCTGGTGGTTCCTCAATCCCTTGTTGAAGAAAATGAAAACCGGCTTAAGGGAGTAAGCATAGAGAGCGAAACAAGAGCTGCAGAAGGAGACGGAGGAGGAGAGGATGCCGAAGAAAATACTACCCCGGTGCAGCTCCATTTTCTCGGCGAAAGTCTTCAAAAGAGCCCCACAACAGAGGTAAAGAACAAGAGGAAAAGGCCCAGAACCATCAAGACTAGTGAGGAAGTTGAGAGTCAGCGCATGACTCACATCGCAGTCGAAAGAAATCGAAGGAAGCAAATGAACGAGCATCTTCGAGTCTTGAGGTCTCTCATGCCGGGCTCATATGTACAAAGGGTACATCAAACTTTGCATCATTTCAACCAAGGAGAATAGAATTACAAATAATTACACTTTATTTGTTCTAAATCTATATTACATGATGTGATAACGTTTTTCATGTGGGAATCGAAAATTAAATTGATTAATTTGATTTTTTTTTTTGCTTTTATGGGTTTAAATTAAACGCAGGGAGATCAAGCCTCCATTATTGGCGGAGCAATAGAGTTTGTGAGAGAATTGGAGCAACTTCTCCAATGCTTGGAATCACAGAAGCGGCGAAGACTCTTGGGGGAAGCTCAGCGACAGATAGGGGATTCGTCTCTTGCAGTTCAAAGCCCTCAGCCACCATTCTTTCCTCCTCTACCGCTTCCTAACGATCAAATGAAACTTGTCAACTACGAAACCGGGCTTTGTGAGGAGACGGCAGAGAGCAAATCGTGCTTGGCTGACGTCGAAGTAAAGCTCTTAGGGTTTGATGCCACGATCAAGATCCTGTCCAGGAGGAGGCCCGGACAGCTTATAAAGACTATAGCTGCCTTGGAAGATTTGCAGCTCAATATTCTTCACACCAATATCACTACCATTGAGCAAACCGTACTCTATTCTTTCAATGTCAAGGTGTGCCTCTGCCTTTAATCTTTATATATATTTCTTGGAAATCATTCAATAATCTTGAAGCAGCTCTACGTGTGTGTGTGTCAGTGTGTGTCTGTGTGTATATATATATATGTATTGTTGAGGCTTATGCATATAACATATTTGGTTTATATATAGGTTGCTGGAGAATCAAGGTTCACCGCAGAAGATATAGCTAGCTCGGTTCAGCAGATATTCAGTTTTATACATGCAAGCAGCAACATATGATGGATGTTATGTAGTTTGAAAAAAGAAAAGCTTTAATTTCAAATTGCTTCGGCAGATATCCCCACTTGGATTTTCTGGCACCTTTTTCCTTTTGGTTAATTTCCTTTGCAAAAGAACGAACACTTGTTATTCTGGATTGCTGAAGTTTCATTAATATGAACCCATGTGCGTCTCTCTCTCTCTCTCTCTCTCTCTCTCTCTCTCTCTCTCTCTGTAGTCTCTGCAGACAAGTTCTGCATTGGTGTTTGTTTGATTAAGATGAGATGAATTGATTGCATGTATAATTTGAGAATATGGGAGTCATGAGTTTTTGAAGGTCAACGACGCCCGTACCTTGTTGCCGTGGGTTGACTTGTCAGAAATGATGAGTCCCAGTCCCTGGTGATATTTGGAGGCATTCAGATATTGCCATGTTTGTAGGGCCGCTTGTCCTTTGGGTGTGTGGTGCTTCATCCATCACCATCCCCTTCTCGCTACTTTTGGCTTACTCTACCTCGTTTCTATTCATGTGCGCAGTTGGAAGTAGTTAAGCATGTGGGGGCTTGGATAAATTATCTTCACTGTTTGATGCATGGGTGTTTTTTATTTGGTTATTATGTAAGTTTTAAATGTCCTCTTATTTATACAGTATTCTTTCATTATAAGTGTAGGTTATTAATAAAATTAAAAAAGAAAGTGCAGCCCTCTTTTATCAAAAAAAAAATAGAAAAGAAAAGATGGCGAGAAAGAATCAAAGTAAAATTTATTTTAAATTCATCTATTAATTTGAACCAAAAGAGTAGAAATGAGGACATTACACAACATAAAACTTTTATATCTCAAAGCCCCAATTGTACTCATACATAAATCACAAAAGAACTTAAGGACATGCTTCTAAAACGATTTTATTTTATTTTTTTCAAAAAAAACTATAAAAAGAAACTATAACCTTATATTCTGGTTTCTAATATTTATATAGAAAAGCTAGAATACGAAATTTTAATTTACTATTTTCTAACTTTTCTATGTAAACATTGAAAAGATAAAGAAACAAGTGGCATTTTTGTAATTATTCAAACAAATAGAAAATAAAAATTGTTTTGCATGACTAATCATAAAATGGCATAACAAATCCAATGATTAATTGGGAGACCTTCTACGCCATTATGGTCCTCCAAAGGGCTTCAAATGCTATTGAGCCTTCGTTGACACTCTAGAGAATTCCGCACAAAACTAGTATTCAAGATTGAAAGCAAGCCCCATCTCCACCTTCAAAGACTTTAGTGTTCAACTATGGGTTACTATAAAAGTAGTAGACATATAAGAAATAAGTTTCCTAAGACTCGTGGAGATTCAATAGAAGCCTAGAAAATCTCTGAGGGATTCAAGAACTTCAATTTTGAGGCATTGGAAATGCAAAACTTGGAGCAAGGAGTTAAGCTTCTTGAGTTGATGTATAGTTAACTCCCTCTAATTTCAGCTTTTCACTGTCAAAAATTTGTTAGAGACCCTAGCTTTCTAAGCTAATAAAGAAGGCTAAGTGCTATTGCAATGCCAAAACATGCAACAAGCTCAAAAATAAATAAAGCACAGAAAGGAAAGAAAAGTTTAAAAAAATTAAATGGTTAGGTAACATACAATGGCCCCAAAAGGGAAAAAGAATGTAAGTGGTCCCTCAAGAATGATTGATCAAACTCCTAATGAAAGGATCAAGCATTTCACTCTCCTCAACAGTTTTTTAGGTTTGATTCTTATGTAGAATTCGCTAGTCAGACCCCTCCTAGGTATGGTCATAGAGAATGTTCTCGAATGGAAATTTCACTGAGAGCATGGCCACAAGATAGAGGATTATTGACATGTATAGGATATGGTGGAGGCATGTTTACAAGACAACACCTCGGCCCAACATGTTCAAAGCATTATACTAGCTCTTGATGATGCCATAAAAGATCACATTATTTGTGTCATTCACATAATCACTAGAGGGCCTAGGTGAGGATATTTGACCTTAGCATAAAAGGTTCTTGCCTGTGAACCTCCATCATTAACAAGCACTAAAAGAGCTAGAACAAATTCTACACCATCCTATAAGGACCTAAGAGATTCACAGCATTTGTAAAGTCACATACCTTGGTAGTTGCAACTAAACTAATGTTAAAAGTCTTAGTTGATAACAAGTCTCGGTAGACATCCTCTACTTCGAATTCTAGCAGAAGAAAATATCTTTTAATAGTCTAAAACCAGTGAGGAGGCATTGAGTCAAATTCATAGAGAGAACTATATAGCCTCAATGGATGATAAGCCTTCCTTTATCCTTAGGAAGTGATTCATGGAAAACTAGTGCTATGGAAGACTTCCTTGTGAAAATTCCCTCGCCATACAAAGTTATTCTTGGCAGACCTTTCCCTTAAAGTAGATCAAGGCAGTGACCTCTAATACCTCCTAATGAATAAATTCTCCACTTCTAACGAGGCAAGTGAACTCTAAGACTAGGCTATAAACAACTAATTCCAATTCACAATATTAAAAGGGAAGGGAAATCCAAATGTAATGATGCCCGTCAAAGAGCTTCAACCTCCCTCTTAGGAGGAAGAACTTTGGGGGTCACTAGAAGATGTTCCTTGGATAAAGTGGTCCTGAGAAAGATAATTCACATAAGGACCTCCAGACCAAAGGTATGAGAGCAGGAAATAGTCTTCCTATAGAGAAATGTGGATGTCTTGGCATGGGTTAGGATACCAAAGGGTCATTGTCCACCATTTCGAATTTTACCCCCACCTACAGATCAATAAGGCAAAAGAAACACACTTTTGCACAAAAAAAGGGATCAAGCTATTATAGAAGAACTCTAGACGCTACTGGCCATGAGCCTCCCAGCTACAGGAAGTAATTTATCCCAAACGGTTGGCTAATGTTAGGCTTTTGTGGAGCCTAATTGCATTAAATCTCAATGATGACCCGTCTTTTCTTTAATGAGAGATTTCTATCCTAAGGCTTAGTCCAATTTTTTGGCCCCGTTTTATACCCTATTCGGAACCCTGTGCGCAGCGTATAAAATGTTTGTTTTGGGGTGATTAGGATAAGTGGTCACACGTCGCAAGAAAGCGAGAGAGAGGGAGAGCATTGTATTGCCACACTCTCTGTATTTTTCTTCCTAATAATAGTAAAATCCCTACAACTCCATGAACGTAGGAAAAATTGTCGAACCATGTAAATACTGTCTTGTATGTGTGATTGATTTTTTTTTCTTTGGTGTGTATTCTTTTTCTATTTTGTTTCTCACAGGTTTCGAGAATTTTTTGTTAATTCCCAACAACTGGTATTAGAGCCTAGGGTTAGGTTCGAGTGGAAGTAATGGCAGAGGAAGTAGAAAAGGCGTTTGGAATAGAAAAGTTTGATGGCACAGACTTTGGATTCTAGAGGATGCAAATTGAGGATTATCAATATGGAAAGAAGTTGCATCTGCCGATTCTAAGAGAAAAACTTGCTATTATGGAGGATAAGAAATGGACTCGCCTTAAGAGACAGGTACTGGGAGTTATAAGATTAACTCTATCTAGGTTTGTTGCACACAACGTTGTGAAAGAAAACACTACAGCAAATCTGATGAAGGCTTTGTCTGGTATGTATGAAAAACCGTCATCAAATAACAAGGTACATCTGATGAAAAAATTGTAACAACCTGCTTAATTTACTATATAATTAAATATAATCAACAAAGTGAACTCGAACCTATGGGTAACGAGGACACACACTTGTCATACACAACGCAAACCTAAGTAGCAATAAATATAAATAACATTCATCAAACCACAAAATACGTAATACCAGAGTTATCTACAAACCACCAAATACCGTATTTATATACAATTCCCAAAACGTTAAAAATATACCCAGGATCTCGCAACAAAAATTCCCTGATCCTAGTCCAAAACTTACCCTCCTAGTGGGGTAACAACTACTGCTTCAGTGGCGACCTCAGTTCACCGGTCTATCTGGGTTTCTTGAAAATTTATTTAAGGTGGGGATGAGACACCTTTCAGTAAAGGAAAATAAACTAAATACAACTATGTGACAACATGAATAATTAATGCTAATATAGATATACAGTACATTTTGCATACTAGAAGACATTAGTCATTTAATAACTGCAGAAACATATACTTTCATATATCTAATAAATCATACTATTCATGAACTGTCTGGTATAGCTAATAATACTGAAATTTACCCAGGATGAATAGCTAGTTGATGTCATGCATTACCCCCCTGATGGGTTGTGTAGCCCGAAGGTAAGACCCGACAATGGCTGGCCGATCACTGCCGAGTCAAAAATGTCTATAAGTACAATGGGCCTGCCACACCTTGGGCTGGGCTGCTAGGTGGACGTCTACAACTCTATACAGAAAGCCACATCGACTACCCATCTCCCACCCCCTCTACTTGCAAGGGCGGTTAGCACAAGTCTAAAACATAATAACCTGATCTGTATAGCTACGGTATAGTGTTCCTATAACTAAACTAAACTAGTTATGATAATATATAATACATGATAATATGCAGTTTAACATAAATAGATTGATAGCATTTTCTATAATAGCATAAATACATACATCATTGCGCCGATTACTTTCACATCTGCGCCCTTGCGCCGAACATTTCATAAATACAGCCTTGCGCCGAAATCATACATAATACACGGCCTTGTGCCAGCTATCAATTACAGCCTTACGCCAAACATTTCACAAATAATAATCCGAATAAACATGTTATTTATCATGTATTGCAAAATCGTAACGCACTGTATTATTCCATATTTTCTGAAAACATACTTTATCTATAAAACTGTCTTAACATAATACATTTCACATAAAATAATATTCATGCCACACAATGCTGAATAAGACCATATATTCTATACCAAAGTCATAATTTCTGGCATTTTATACTAATACATACATTTCAATATAATTGCAGTATTCTTCCAAATAAACATTTTCTCAATGATATTCAAATGTAATACATGCTTTCTAAACATAAATCTACTAGTAATTTAATAGTATTTCATGGAAAAATGACTACTTTATTTTATTCCCTTACTTGATTTTTGAGAAGAAACCCCCTAAAATATACTCGTCCTACACCCGCAAGGTTCCCCGTTCAACACCCTGAAACCAATATCTCTCAGAACTAAACTTCAGTATTTCTTTGTGTACAACATTTCTTATAACTATGGAAAGACCAAATTTTGAGTGAAAAGTCTTACCTTAAACCAGGGATGAATTCCAAAGTAGTTCCACCGACAATCCACTCCAGTAGGTTTGCAAAGAACTTTCCCAAGAGCCTCGTGGTGGCTTCAAATTGTCGAACCAGTGAGAATCTGGCCCGAGATCTTAGAGAGAAGGAAGGAGGGACGAATTTGAGGAGAGAGAGAGAGAGATTCTCGCAGGATTTTCAGCCATCAAATGAAGGCTAGGCCTATTTATACACTAGCCTTCGTCCAAGAGTCACGTCACTTCGACGACGAGGTTAAGAAGGCAATTCGTCGACGAACATTATTCCTCGTCGACAAAATTTAGAACTGAAGAAAATAGTCTTTCAGTATCTTCTCGTCGACAAAGTCCACCCTCGCCGAGGAGCCCAAAATACCACGTCGCCGACAAACGTGAAGCTTTCGTCGACGAAGTCTGCTGCGACCCCCTTTTACTATTTTCATTTTCCTCTCTCTTATTATTTAAATACAATTATTCTTAGGGTCATTACATTCTCCCCTCCTTATAAAATTTTTATTCCTCGAATTTACTATCCATACGATTTACCTTCCCCTAAGAAAAGTGGTCTACTTATTTTATTACTTACCCTCACTTATGACGAAGGAATACCGGGGTTACATTTCAAATTCTGAGAGATTAAAAATATAAATTAAAATAAAATTCTTTCAAAACTAAAAGACCATTAGTAACTAAAATATTACATTTACCTGCTAAAGAAATATAACATATTTACTTACATTTTCCTAGTATCATCTTAACTTCTTGGAATAATTGTTGGTATTTCTGTCTGATATATTCCTCGAACTCCCAAGAAGCCTCTTCTATTGCATGATTCCTCCATAGAACCTTTACCAAAGGAATCTTCTGATTACATAGTTCATGTTCTCTTCTATCCAGAATCTACACTTGTACCTCCTCATAGACTAGCAAATCACTGAGTTTTAATTCACTATAACTGATTATATGAGAAGGTTCTGGGACATATTTCCTCAACATAGAAACATGGAATACGTCGTGCATCTTGGATAACGCAGGTGGTAAAGTTAACCTATAGGCAACCAACCCTACTTTCTCTAGAATCTCAAACGGACCGATAAACCTAGGGTTAAGTTTACCCTTCCTTCCAAACCTCATAACCCCTTTTAAAGGAGCTATCTTCAAAAATACATGTTTAACAATATCAAATTCTAATTTCCTGCGGCGATTATCAGCATAACTCTTCTGTCAGCTCTAAGCTGTACTAATTTTATCTCTGATGAGACAAACCTTATAGTACGCCTGCTGCACAAGCTCTGGTCTCACAACTCGTCGCTCACCCATCTCATCCCAATATAATGGAGAACGACATCTTTTACCATATAGTGCCTCAAACGGTGCCATACTTATGCTAGCCTGATAACTGTTATTATACACGAACTCCACTAGCGGCATGAACTAAGTTCAACTACCCCCAAAGTCCAGTACGCATGCTCGAAGCATATCTTTATCGACTGAACCTGAAGTTCATTCTTGGCCCGGTCGACCAAACCATAAGAACTTCGGTTGACCGAACTCGTCCTGGTCGACCAATGCTCTCTGGTTGCTCTACATTTTTACCGCGGTTAACTATTTTTTAGCAGGGTTAAAATAACTAAATGTCATTAAAACTTTTCTATTAATCCTAACCTTATCCCTAACAGTTATAATTTTAGGAAAGTCTATATATGCCCCTTCACTTGGGATCATTAGCAACAAGATTAAGAAACCCGATTAAAAAATTCTCTCTGACTCTCAAAAATCCTACTACTCATTTTTATACTCCAATCACTCATACTTACCCTCTTCGATTGCGTAAATACTCTATAAGTTGATTGAGTGTTTGTTTTAATAGTTTTGCTCCCCCATTCATGTTTTATTGATTCGATTTTAATGAGAGATAAACCTAAGTTTTCTTAGGGGGCTTTACTAATAAGTCTCTCCTAAGAAGACTTCCATTATACTTCTACATATTGCATTTTCGTTGCAATAACTTAGGAAGTTTGTATTTGTTTTTGGTTTGCAAAAAGTTTTTCAAAAACATTCTCAAATATCTTTAGTAATTTATTCTGACGTATTCTTGAAAAGATATTTGTTTATGTGATATTAATCTATGCAGCAATATTCATTAACTTACATATCATTTGCTGAATACAAAGATTATATATCTTCTGTAAACGAAGTATATACATTATCTAATATTCACGTGATTGAGATATCCTGTTGATTGATATTCGTGAGACTTTCTTGATATCTTTGTGTGTACACATTGATTGAATATCTTGAGATACAAAGATTGTTTGTTGACACTCTCACGCACTCATTACACTAAAAGCACATATATTTGAGAGTTGAAATATTACACCACTCTGAGCTTACATATTAAATCATTTTGTGGTGTATGTGACTGAGCATATTTGAGTATATATCTGCTTTACACGAAAGCACAATCACTGTATCAAGATTATTTGATTGTAAAATCTGAGTGTTTCTAGGCATGGCTTGAGAGGGCGGTAATCCAGTCTGGTAAGGATTGGTTGTAAAGGTAGAGGTCAGCCCTAGGCTAATTGACCTGGTTTGTTTAAGAGTCGCTCCACCCTTTTAAGTGAGCAAGTATAGTGGTAATCCTTGTCCTTATTAGTCAAGGTGGGGACATAGGCAATTGGTTGAACCTCGATAACATCTTTATATGTCACTCTTACTTTACTACTTTCTGGTGCATGTGTTGTTGATTAAATTGCTTTATTTAATTTCTAGTATATTTACATTACTTGCACTAGATTGACCATAGGGTTGTGAATATACTGGTGTTAGAATATTTACCTAGGGATTAAATTTTAAAAAATACCAATTCACCTCCCCTCTTGGGATCACGGTAAAGCTAACAATTGGTACCAGAGTCACGTAGCATAAACTAGTTATTAATTTGCAAAAAGATCACTTATGGCTCATAGCTCCGTGACCCCTTTCCCTGAGGGACCATCTTCCACACGACCTCCTGTTTTCAATGGTGTTAATTACACCTTCTGGAAAGAAAGGATGCACTTCTACCTTCAAAATACTAATTGGAAGGTGTGGAGGATTGTCTCTAAGGGAAATTATGTACCTATGAAAACTGAGGGCACGACTAGAGTTCCTAAGACTGAAGAAGAATATAATGATGATGATATGAAAGTTGTTAGTTTAAATGCTACTGTTATGAATATTTTGTATTGTAGTCTTGATGTAAATGAATTTAACAGAATTATGGCATGCTCTACTGCAAAGGAAATATGGGATAAGTTAGAAGTCACATATAAGGTTACTAGGGATGTGAAAGACAGTAGGATAGACATGTTGACCAGTGAGTATGAGGCCTTTAGGATGAATGTAGGTGAGTCTATTCAGAGCATGTACACTAGATTCACACACATCATAAACTCACGACATGCATTAGGACAGACCTATCCCACATATGAGATGATTAAAAAGATTCTTAGAGGCTTACCTCCTGTTTGGTAAGCCAAGGCTACGACCATTGCTGAGGGTAGAGACCTTAAGGCCATGACCCTAGATGAATTGATAGGTTCCCTAATCACTTATGAATTAGCCATAAATGAGAGACTTAATGAGCATAATAGGGCTAAAAAAGTGACTACATTAAAAATCTCCACAAACACATCTAGTGAATGCAGTGAATCTGACACTAACGAAGATATGGCCATGCTAACTAGAAAATTTAGCAGATTCTTGAGGAAGAACAGAAAGCCATATAAAAGATACAGGGAGTCTACAACTGAAAAAGGAGATTCAAGTAAAAGAAAAGAAAAATAAAATTCTCCCACGTGTTACAATTGCAACAAGGTCGAGCATATCAAACCAGATTGCCCACTACTGAAAAAGGAGGCTAAGAAAAAGAAGAAATCCATGAAGGCTAGGACATCATGGGATAAGCTTAGCAGCAGTGACTTAGAATCAGACCACAGCGACTCAAAGGTCGCCAATCTGTGCTTGATGGCACACGATGATGAGGTATCATCTTCTAGTTCAGTATCTTCATATTATTTATCTGATGATTGTGAGTATGATTGCATGCCTACATTTAGAGAGTTGCAGCTTGAATATATTCGTGTATCTAAATTGTTAGGAAAAATGACCAAAGAAAATAATGAATTGAAAAATAAATGTTAAAATTGATCAAAACTATTTAACATGGCAAAAACCTCTCATGCCTCTATTTAAAAAAAAAAAAGATGCTGCTATTGTTGAGATTGAGAGAAAATTGGAGGATAGCTTTAAAATCATTTTCAAATTCACCAAGGGCAAATGAAATTTTGAAAAATTACTTAGTGCCCAGAGAAACTCCTTAAGTAAAGAAAGTCTTGGTTTTAATGGTATTAAAAATGTTAGACGACCTGATCTTTACTTAAAACATTTTACATGTGAGTCAAAATCTCATATTCTCCCTAAAGATCCTAAGTATAGAATAAGATGTTTTAAATGTAAAAAAATTTGTCATATTCAATTTGATTGTCCACTTAGGAATAAGCGTGCTAGAAATAGGAAAGTATAGGTAGTTAAGGGAGATCCGGCTACAAACCCCAATGGACCCAACAAAATTTGGGGACCAACATCAGTTACTTAGTGTATTTTGTAGGTATGCCTAAGATCGTCCTCCTCCAAGGACCGGTGGTATTGGGATAGCAGGTGCTCACGGCACATGACTGAAAACAAAAGAAAATTCACTTCAATCGCTCCCAAGGATGGAGGCTATGTGACATTCAGCGAAAATGCAAAAGGACGCATCATCGGGGTTGGTAAGGTCGGTAAGGATTCCTCTCTTACTATTGATAATGTTTTATTGGTTGATGGACTAAAACATAATTTACTTAGCATAAGTTAGTTGTGTGACATAGGATAAAAAGTATCTTTTGAAAATGACAAATGCATAGTATAAAATAAATCAGATCACAAAGTGCTTTTTACTGTTGATCGTCATGAAAATGTTTATACTACTTCTCTTGATAACTTAGTTTCACAACAAGTGACATGTTTTTCTACTGTAAATGAAGCTAGTTGGTTATGGCATAGGCTCTTACGACATGTTAGCATGGATTTATTGTCTAAACTTATTAGAAAAGAATTAATTAAAGGCTTGCCTAAGATGTCTTTTGTAAAGGATAAAATTTGTGATGCATGTCAAATGGGTAAACAAACCAAATCTAGTTTCAAGAAAAAGAAATTCATATCTACTATTAGGCCACTTGAGATGCTTCACTTAGATTTGTTTGGACCTAATTCTATGCAAAGTCTTGGTGGTAACTCTTATGCTTTTGTAATTGTAGATGACTTTTCTAGATTCACATGGGTGTTATTTCTTACACATAAAAATGAATCATGTGAAAAGTTCACCAAACTTTGTAGTAGAAATTAGAATGAAAAAGGATCTAAGATAACTCATATAAGAAGTAATAGAGGCACTGAATTCAAAAATGAGAGCATAGAAAAATATTGTGACTTAGACGGCATATCACATAATTTCTCTACACCTAGGACACCTCAACATAATGGTGTGGTAGAGAGAAAGAATATGTCACTACAAGAAATGGGTAGAACTATGCTGAATGAACATAACTTACCTAAATATTTTTGGACCGAGGCCATAAATATTGCATATTATGTTATGAATAGGGTGTTGATCATACCGTCAAATAATAAAACCCCTTATGAATTGTGGAACAACCATAAGTCTAATATTTCCTATTTTCATGTATTTGTTTGTAAATGTTTTGTGCTTAGAGATAATGAACAATTAGGAAAATTTGACTATAAATCTGATGAAGGTATTTTCCTAAATTATGCACTAAATAGTAAAGCATATAGAGTTTTCAACAAAAGAACATTGACTGTCATTGAATCTATTCATGTTGTGTTTGATGAATCTAATCCATTTTCTAAGAAAGATGATGAAGATGGTATTGACATTAGAAAATGCTTAGATAAACTATCTATTGAAAACAATGCATGTAAAAACCCAAGATAATGAAAATCAGGAGTTGCCTAGAGATTGGAAATTCATTAGAAATCATCCCATTGATCAAATCTTAGGTGAACCATCCCGTGGTGTAGCCACAAGATCCTCCTTAAGAAATCTAGTGAATCATTCTACTTTCTTATCCTAAGAAGAACCCAAAAATATTAAAGAATCCATAAAGGATGAGTCTTGGGTGATGTCCATGCAAGAAGAACTTAATCAATTTGAAAGAAGCAAAGTGTGGACTCTAGTTCCTAGGCCTAATGATCATACAATTATTGAAACTAAATGGGTGTATAGAAAAAAGAAAGATGAAAATGGGTAGTAACTAGGAATAAGGCTGGACTAGTTGCCTAAGGGTATAACCAGCAGGAAAGGATTGACTATGACGAAACATATGCTCCTGTTGCTAGGTTAGAAACCATTCATATGCTACTTGCTTTTTCCGCTTTTAAAAATTTTAAATTGTTTCAAATGGATGTTAAAAGCGCTTTTCTAAATGGTTTCATTAATGAAGAAGTATATGTAAAACAACCACGCGGTTTTGAAAACCATAAATATCCAGATCATGTTTACTTATAATCTAAAACCTTATATGGATTGAAACAAGCTCCTTGAACTTGGCATGAAAGGCTTAGTGGTTTTCTATTAGAAAATGGGTTTACCCATGGCAAGATTGACACTACACTCCTCATCAAATCCAAAAATGATGATATGCTCCTTGTTCAAATTTATGTCGACGATATCATTTTTGGAGCAACTAATGATGAGTTCTGTAATTAGTTTTCCAAATGCATGCAAAGTGAATTTGAAATGGGCATGATGGGTGAACTTAGTTTATTCTTAGGGCTACAAATCAAATAAGCTAAACATGGAACTTTCATATGCCAGTCTAAATATATCAGGGACTTGCTAAAGAAATTTAATATGGAAGATTGTAAAATTCTTGGTACACCTATGAATTCTTCCATTAAGCTTGATAAAGATAAGGAATTCTTGTTAACGTAAAATTGTACCATGGCATGATTGGAAGTCTCATATATCTCACTGCTAGTAGGCCTAACATTATGTTTAGTGTGTGTATGTGTGCTAGGTTTCAGGCTGCCCCTAAGGAATCTCATCTAAAAGCTGTTAAAAGAATCCTTAGGCATCTAGTTGGGACTATAGAGTTAGGATTATGGTACCCTAAGCATACTACCTTTGAGATTGTGAGTTATACTGATACTGACTTTGTCGGTAGTAAAGTTGATAGAAAAAGTACCAGTGGCACTTGTCATTATTTAGGACAATCTCTTGTTTCTTAGTTCGCCAAGAAACAAAATTCAGTTGCCTTATCCACAGCCAAAGCAGAATATATTACAGCTGGAAGTTGTTGTACCCAAACTCTTTATATGAAACAACAACTTGTGGATTTTGGATTGCACTATGAAACAACACAAATTAAATGTGATAATACTAATGCAATCAACATCTCTAAAAATCCTATCTCACATTCACGAACTAAACACATTGAGATTAGACATCATTTCCTTCGTGATCATGTGCAAAAAGGAGATGTGACTCTTGAGTTTGTATGCACTAATGAACAGTGGGCGAATATACTCACTAAGCCACTTCCCGAAGATAAGTTCATACAAATTAGACGTGAGTTAGGTCTAATGCATAGTAGAGAGGCTTCTTAGATGTTTCACAGTTTGCATAAATTTAGGGGGAGCTCTCAAGTAAAATTTACAAGTCTTAGCAACTGCTATTATTGTTGATACGTCTTCTTGCCTAATACTTTGCACATATTGATTATTGCTTGTGTGCATAATGCTACTGGACTTTACATTTAACTCTATGAAAATAATGGGCTTTATATTTTATTGTTGAATCATACTAGAACTGTTCAAGTAGTTGTGGATAAACTATTAGGATATATAAACTCAAACAGGTTCTAATTTATATAGGATTTGTTTTGGAAAGTCCAATTTACAAACGGCACTCTGCCGAAATTTTTCCAAATCTTTCCAAAACTTATAATGTATAGATGTAACACTTACCCATTGCCTAGAGTTTTAACTCTTATAGCCCTTTTTTCTGTTGCCAAAAGGGAGAGATGGAGAAGGGCAAAAATAATGGGTAAGGTAATTTGATTAAAATAAATTGGATGCATATTGATAGGGGGAGCCTTCTTAGGCTTACACTCATATTTTTGCTGGTTGTATTTGTCATCATCAAAAAGGGGGAGAATGTTGACCTTATAGGTCACACCCAGTTTTAATTATGACTAATACTCATTATAAGAATTTCAGTCGACTGAACCCGTCCTGGTCGACTGGTGCTTACGGGTTGCCCTGCATTTTTACCACAGTTAACTATTTTTTAGCAGGGTAAAAATAACTAAATGTTATTAAAACTTTTCTAATAATCTCAACCTTGTCCCTAACGGTTATAAATTTAGGGGAGTCTATATATACCCCTTCATTTAGGATAATTAGCAACAAGATTAAGAAACCCGATTAAGAAATTCTCTCTCACTCTCAAAAATCCTACTACTCATCTTTATACTCCAATCACTCATACTTACCCTCTTCAATTGCGTAAATCCTCTGTAAGTTAATTGAGTATTTTTTTTTTTTAATAAGTTTGCACTCCCATTCGTGTTTGATTGATTCAATTTTAACGAGAGCTAAACCTAAGTTTTCTTAGGGGGCTTTACTAATAAGTATCTCCTAAGAAAACTTCCATTAAACTTCTGAGTATTGCATTTTCATTGCAATAACTTAAGAAGTTTGTATTTGTTTTTGGTTTGTAAAAAGTTTTTCAAAAACATTCTCAAATATCTTGAGTAATTTATTCTGACGTATTCTTGAAAAGATATTTGTTTATATGATATTAATCTTTGCTGCAATATTCATTATCTTACATATCATTTGTTGAATACAAAGATTATATATCTTCTGCAAACGAAGTATATACATTATCTAATATTCACGTGATTGAGATATCCTGCTGATTGATATTCGTGAGACTTGCTTGTGTGTACACATTGATTGAATATCTTGAGATACAAAGATTGTTTGTTGATACTCTCACGCACTCATTACCCTGAAAGTAAATATATTTGAGAGTTGAAATATTAGACCACACTAAGCTTACATATTAAATCATTTTGTGGTGTATGTGGCTGGGCATATTTGGTTACATATTTGCTTTACATGAAAGCACAATCACTGTACCAAGATTATTTGATTGTAAAATCTGAGTGTTTCTAGGCCTGGCCTGAGGGAGCGGTAATCCAGCCCAGTAAGGATTGGTTGTAAAGGTTGAGGTCAACCCTGTGCTAATTGACCTAGTTTGTTTAAGTGTTGCTCCACCCATTTAAGTGAGCAAGTATAGCAGTAATCCTTGTACTTGTTAGCCAAGGCAGGGACGTAGGCAATTGGTCGAACCTCGATAACATCTCTGTGTGTTACTCTTACTTTACTGCTTTCTAGTGCATGTGTTGTTGATTAAATTACTTTATTTAATTTCTGGTATAGTTACATTATTTGCACTAGATTGACCATTATGAATATACTGGTGTTAGAATATTTACCTACGGATTAAATTTTAAAAAATACCAATTCAACCCTCCTCTTGGGATCACGGTAAAGCTAATAATCAACACTAGTGTCATGACAAGTCTCTGTTTCAATTCCTAAAACCTCTGCTCACAGCTATCATCCTACTCAAATCTAACATTTTTCCTAGTCAGTCGTGTCAAAAGTCCTAATAATGCTGAGAACCCCTCAACAAAACAGCGGTAATATCTAGCTAACCCCAAGAAACTCCTAATCTCCTAGATGTTCCTCGGTCTAGCCCAATTTACTACCGTATCAATTTTACTAGGATCCACAGAAATTTCATCCCCTGAGATAACGTGTCCCAAAAACACAACTTTGTCGAGCCAGAATTCACATTTACTAAATTTAGCATACAGCTTCTTTTCTCTGTGTGTCTGCAAAACTTGCCTCAAATGTATCTCATGCTCCTCATAGCTCCTAGAATAGACTAGTACATCATCAATAAAAACAATAACAAATTGGTCTAAAAATGGATGGAAGATCCTATTCATCAAATCCATAAATATCATAGGAGCATTCGTCAGACCAAATGGCATATCAAGGAACTCGTAATGTCCATACCTGGTCTTGAAGGGCGTCTTCGTTACATTTTCTACCCTTATTTTTACTTGATGATAGCCTGATCTGAGGTCAATTTTAGAATATACCCATGTACCCCAGAGCTGGTTAAACAAATCATCTATACTGGGTAGAGGATACTTGTTCTTAATGGTCACTTTATTAATCTCCCTATAATCTATGCACATCCTCATAGACCCGTCCTTTTTCTTCACAAATAATATTGGAGCTCCCCATGGGGATACACTAGGTCGTATAAAACCCTTATTAAGTAAATCCTACAATTGATCTTTTTATTCTGCCAACCCTGCTGACGCCATTCGGTACAGTGCTTTAAAAATCGGCACTATACCTGGAAGCAGATCAATGGGGAAATCTACCTCACGATCAGGTGGCAAGCCCGGTAATTCATCTAGAAACACATCTGTAAATCCTTTCACTACGGGCTTACTAGTAAGCTTCAATTCATTCCATGATATTTCCTTCACAAAGGCCATGAATCCCTGACAACCACTCTGAAGCAGTCTCCTTGCCTGAATAACTGAAACCATCTAAGGTATAGATTGCACTTGTGACCCTATGAATCTGAATTCTGGTTTTCCTGGTGGTCTGGATATCACTTCTATCGAACAGCAAACAATACTAGCAAAGTTAGCTACTAGCCAATCCATGCCGAATATGACATCAAACCCATGCATATCTAACAATATTAAATTAGTAGATAAAATCCTCCCCTGAACATCAACTGGACAGCCACGGAGTACCCTACTACACCTCACTGTTGACCCAGTCGGTGTAGTCACTAATAGTTTAACATCTAATGTTTGTGTGTCTACCCCATATAATTTAACACATCTCGAAGACACAAACGAGTGTGTGGCACCTGAATCAAATAATACAATGACTTTAAATAAAAACATACTAACCATACCTATCACCACATCGTCAGCTGCCTCAGCATCACCCAGTGTCACAGTAAAAACCTTGGTTGGAGCCATGTTCCTCTACTAGCCTCCACGTGGCGCCTGAGAGCCTCCATGAGCAGGTCTAGAAGCGGAAGCAGCACCAATCTGAGCCTGACAATCTCTTCTCACATGTCTTGGCTCCCTACACCAATAACAAATACCTCGCCCGGCGTGACACTCCCTTGAGTGTCTCTTCCCACAAGTTGAGTAAGCTAGAAGTGGCAGCATACCCTAAAACCCACGATTCCCGGTCTCCTGCCTCCGATCTCTGTAGTAGCCACCTCTTTTCTACCAACTCAGCAAAATCCTGCAAATTCAATATCGACACCTGCTTATATATTTCTCTCATCATACCACTTTCAAACTGTCGTACCTTTTTTGCCTCATTTGGAATAATGTACAGGGCAAAGCGAGATAGCTCAATGAACCTTGCCACGTACTGCTGCACTGTCTGTTGTCCCTGCTTTAGATTCAAAACACCTCTATCTTAGCTTCCCTGGATGAGGTTGGAAAATACCTATCAAAAAATATTTCTTTAAATCGCTCCCATGTCATCTTCATAAGTACTGTCCTCTACTGCTCTAAGAGTTTCACTGTCGTCCACCATCTCTCGGCCTCTCCATTCAGTTTATATGCAACGAACAACACCCTCTGCTCCTTAGAACACTGCAAATACTTTTTTGATCTCCTACACCCAGTTTTTAGCAATAGCAGGATCAGTTCCTCCTGAGAAAGCCAAAGGATTCATCTTAATGAATTTCTCTATTGAGTTTTCGTGGCCTACAGATGAACCACCCAACTCCCTGGAATTCCTGGCAATTTCAGTCATAACCTGCTGTGCCATGCTACATAAAACTGCATCTAAATCACTGCTCGCAGCACCTAAGGGCCCAGCTCCCTCGTTTCCACTAGCGTGGGCACTACTGCCTCCAGGGTCCATCTTAAAAAACAAATAACTTAACTTAGAACCCTATCACCATAACATATCATCCAACTAATGCAATATTTTCTTAATTAATTCATCACTCCTCATCTTAATTCAAGGTTCAATCTTGTTACCTAGATACCCAACCAACAATAGTTTAACGTGACTTTCCTGAAATCATCACGCCACGAAAATCACACAAACCATCATAGAAGTCCCGCATCTAGACTACAAAACCAGACCTCAAATTCCTTTATCCAATACTCTGGTATTATAACTGCTGCATTCTAGAGTCTACAGAACCTAACAACCTAGGCTCTGATGACAAACTGTAACGACCTTCTTAATTTAGTATATAATTAAACATAATCAACAAAGTAAACCCGAACCCGTGGGTAATGAGGACACACACTTTTCATACATAGCCGAAACCTAAACAGTAGTAAATAAAAATTACATTCATCAAACCACAAAATATGTAATACCAAAGTTATCTACATACCACCAAATACCACATTTATATACAATTCCCAAAACGTCAAAAATATATCTAGGATTTCACAACAAAGATCCCCTGATCCTAGTCCAAAACTTACCCTCCTAGCGAAGTAACAACTACTGCTTCAGCGGCGACCTCGGTCTGCCAGTCTATCTAGGATTCCTAAAAATTTATTTAAGCTGGGGGTGAGACACCTCTCACTAAGGGAAAATAAACTAAATACAGCTGTGTGGCAACATTAATAATTAATGCTAATATAGATATACAGTACATTTTGCATACTAGAAGACATTAGTCATTTAATAACTACATAAACATATACTTTCATATTTCTAATAAATCGTATTGTTCATGAATTGTCTGGTATAGCTAATAATATTGAAATTTACCCAGGATGTATAGCTAGCTTATATCATGTATTACCCCCCATGATGAGTTGTGCAGCCCGAAGGCGAAACCCGACAGTGGCTGGCCGACCACTTCCGAGTCAAAAATGTCCGTAAGTATGATGGGCCCGCCACACCCTGGTCTTGACTGCTAAGTGGACGCCTACAACTCTACACTGAAAGTCACATCAACTATCCATCTCCCACCCCCTCTACTTGCAGGGGCGGTTAGCATAAGTCTGAAACATAATAATCTGATCTGTATAGTTACGGTACCGTGCTCCTATAACTGAACTGAACTATCATCTGGATTCTGATAATATATAATACATGATAATATACAGTTCAACATAAATAGATCGATAGCATTTTCTGTAATAGTATAACTACATACAGCCTTGCGCCGATTACTTTCACATCTTCGGCCTTGCGCTGAACATTTCCTAAATAGGTTCTTGCGCCGAAATCATACATAATACACGACCTTACGTCGGCTATCAATCACAGCCTTGCATTAAACATTTCATAAATAATAATCTGAATAAACATGTTTTTTATCATGTATTGCAAAATTGTAACGTACTACATTATTCCATATTTTCTGAAAACATACTTTATCTGTAAAATTTCCTTAACATAATACTTTTCACATAAAATAATATTCATGCCACACAATGCTGAATAAGACCATATATTCTATACCAAAATCATATTTTTTGGCATTTTATACTAATATATATATTTCAATATAATAGCAGTATTTTCCCAAATAAACATTTTGTTAATGATATTCAAATGTAATACATGTTTTCTGAACATAAATCTACCAGTAATTTAATATTATTTTCATGAAAAAATGACTACCTTAGTTTATTCCTTTACCTGATTTCTGAGAAGAAACCCCCTAAAATATACTCGTCCTACACCCGTAGGGTTCCCCATTCAACACCCTGAAACCAACATCTCTTGGAACTAAACTTCAGTATTTCTTCGTGTACAACATTTCCTATAACTATGGAAAGACCAAATTTTGAGTAAAAAGCATTACCTTAAACCAGGGATGAATTCCAAAGTAGTTCCATCGACGATCCACTCCGGTAGGTTTGTAGAGAACATTCCCAGAAGCGTCGTGGTGGCTTCAAATCGTTGAACCAATGAGAATCTAGCGCGAGATCTTAGAGAGAGAGAGATTCTCGCAGTATTTTCGGCCATAAAATGAAGGTTAGGCCTATTTATACACTAGCCTTCGTCGACGAGATCGAGAAGGCAATTCGTCGACAAACACTATTCCTTGTCGACGAAATTCAGAACTGAAGAAAATAGCCTTTTGGTATCTTCTCGTCAACGAAGCGCACCCTCGTCGACAAGCCCAAAATACCACGTTGTCGATGAAGGCTTCACGATCGTCGACGAAGTCTGCTGCCGCCCCCTTTTACAATTTCCATTTTCCTCTCTCTTATTATTTAAATATCATTATTGTCTGGATCATTATAGAAATTTTTTAATTTGAAGATGGCAGAGAATGCATCAGTAGCACAACATTTGAAAGTATAATGATATATGGGATTTAATTCTGGCTGAGGAGATTCATAAAAGAGATGCGAGTGAAACCTCAGGATCTGATTCTGCCCTAAACCTTGAGACAAGAGGCAGAGGTAATGACAGAAATTCAGATCGGGGTAGATCAAAATCCAGAAAATATAATTGAAACAGAAGTAAATCTAGATCTGGCCAAAAGGGACAATGCTAGAACTGTCGGAAAACGGGTCACTTAAGGAGACAATACAAAAGTATTAAGAAGAAGAATAAGGATGATTCTGCTAATGCTGCAACAGAAGAGGTATAGGATGCACTACTTCTTGCAATAGACAATCCACTTGATGATTGGGTTTTGGACTCAAGAGCTTCGTTTCATACCACTTCACACCATGAAATCATATAGAACTATGTAGTAGGAGATTTTGGTAAGGTGTATTTGGTTGATGGTACAGCCTTGGTTGTTGTGTGTATAGGAAATTTGTGGATGTTGTTGCCCAATGGGTCTACTTGGTTACTGGAGAAAGTACGACATATTCCTGACCTGAGAAGGAATTTGATTTCAGTCGGACTGCTTGATGATGAAGGGCATGCAATGTTGTTTTCTGGTGGCACTTGGAAGGCTACAAAGGGAGCCAGAGTATTGGCTTGTGGAAAGAAATCAGGTACTCTATACATGACCTCAAGTCCAAAAGACACAATTTTTCTTGCTAAAGCAAGTACCAATACAAGCTTATGGCACCGCAAACTTGGTCACATGGGTGAGAAAGGGATGAAGATGCTACTGTCAAAAGAGAAACTACTAGAATTGAAGTCTGTTGATTTTGACTTTAAGAAGTGGAAGGCTATGGTTGAGATAGAGACAGGTTTGAAAGTAAAGTGTTTGAAGTCGGATAATGGAGGGGAGTACATAAATGGAGGGTTCAGGGAGTATTGTGCTACACATGGAATCAAAATGGAAAAGACAGCAAAATGGTGTGGTTGAGCACATGAACAAAACTCTCAATAAGCGTGCTAGGAGTATGAGGTTGCATGCTAGACTACCAAAAACTTTTTGAGCTGATGTTGTTAGTACTGCAACTTATCTAATAAACCAAGGACCTTTAGTTCCCATGGAGTTCAGACTTCCTGAAGAGGTTTGGAGCGAAAAAGAGGTAAAGTTTTCTCACTTAAAAGTTTTTAGTTGTGTTTATTATGTTTATATTGATTCTGATGCTCATAGTAAACTTGATGCAAAGTCCAAAATATGTTATTTCATTGGCTATGGTGATGAGAAATTTGGCTATCTGTTTTGGGATAAACAAAACAAGAAAATCATCAGAAGTAGAAATGTGATATTTAATGAACAGATTATGTACAAGGACAGGTCAACTGTAGTGTCAGATTTCACAGTGATAGATCATAAGAAATCTGAGTTTGTTAACTTAGATGAGTTTACTAAAAGTACTGTCCAGGAAAGGGGTGAAGAAGATAAGGAGAACGTAGAATCACAGGCAAATTAGAATACACCTGTAGCTGTGATCCATAGATCTTCCAGGACCATTATACCTCCATAGCGTTATTCACCTGCTCTAAATTATCTCCTGCTAACTGATGGTGGTGAGCTAGAGTATTATGATGAAGCCTTGCAAGATGAAAGTTCACGCAAGTGGGGGTTAGCCATGAAGGATGAGATGGATTCCTTGTTAGGGAATCAGACATAGGAACTGATTGAATTGCCAGTAGGGAAGAAGGCTTTGCACAACAAGTGGGTATACAGAATAAAGAACGAACATGATGGTAGCAAGTGCTACAAATCCAGATTAGTTGTCAAATGGTTCTAGCAGAAGGAGGGCATTGACTTCATAGAAATATTTTCTCCAGTTGTGAAGATGTCGACAATTATACTGGTATTGGGAATGATGGCTACATAAAATCTACATCTTGAGCAGTTAGATGTGAAAACGGCATTCCTTCATGGTGACTTGAAGGAAGACATCTACATAATTCAACCAGAAGGGTTTATTGTCCAGGGACAAGAGAATTTAGTCTGCAAACTGAGAAAGAGCTTGTATGATCTAAAACAAGCTCCAAGATAGTGGTATAAGAAATTTGGTAGTTTTATGCATAAAATTGGGTTCAAGAGATGTGAAGTTGATCACTATTGTTATGTTAAGTTCTTTGATAATTCTTACATCATTTTACTGTTATATGTAGATAATATGCTCATTGCAGGGTCTAGCATTAAGGAGATTAATAATCCAAAGAAGTAACTATCAAAACAGTTTGCAATGAAGGATTTGGGAACTACAAAGCAAATCCTTGGAATGAGAATCATTAGAGACAAGGCTAATGGTACATTGAAGCTTTCACAGTCAGAATATGTGAAGAAAATTCTTAGCAGGTTCAACATGAATGAAGCTAAACCAATAAGCACACCCTTGGGTAGTCATTTCAAACTAAGCAAGGAATAGTCACCGAAGACAGAAAAAGAAAGGGACCATATGAGCAAGGTGCCCTATGCCTTAGCTATTGGCAGTTTGATGTATGCTATGGTGTGTACAAGGCCAGACATTGCACATGCAGTGGGAGTTGTGAGCATATTCGTGAGTAGGCTAGGAAAGTAGCATTAGGAGGCAGTCAAGTGGATTCTGAGATATATGAGGGGTTCATCAAATACATGTTTTTGCTTCACAGGTGAAAGTTTGAAACTGCAGGGCTATGTAGACATTGATTTTGCTGGTGATAATGATAGTAGAAAGAGTACTACTAGGTTTGTATTTACTCTGGGTGATACAGCTATATCTTGGGCTTCAAATCTACAAAAGATTGTTACTTTGTCTACTACAGAAGTTGAGTATGTTGCAGCAACTGAAGCTGGAAAGGAGATGATTTGCCTACATGGTTTCTTAGGCAAATTAGGTAAGAAGCAGAAGATGGGAATTCTACACAGTGACAGTCAGAGTGCAATTTTTCTTGCCAAAAATTTGGCTTTTCAATCAAAGTTGAAACATATAAATACAAAATACCACTTTTGTAACACTCCAGCCTAGGTCTGTTAAGGAGCACTGTGTCTCTCCACCTCCACCTGTACCAGACAACAAGGGGTGGCCTTATCGGACTAATGACTGGCCCCACAAATCATCACGTGTCCTTTTTAGTGTGTTTTATCCTCACATACACACTTCCTGAAAAAACTTCCTAAAAGGTCACTCATCCCAAGATTACTCCAAACCAAGCACGCTTAATCGTGGAGTTCTTATGAGAAGGCTCTCGAAAAGAAAGGTACACTTTGTTGATATGGGTAGTAACATCTAATCCTTTTAAGCCTTTCTTCCACGGGGTATCACATTCTCCCCCACTTACAGAATGCAACGTCCTCATTGTGAACCCAAATTTCCAAAACCAGGCGATGTGAATCTCATCACACTTCCGGTTGGGTAATGGCTCTGATACCATTTTGTAATACCCCGACCTAGGTCTGTTAGGGAGTACTGTGTCTCTCCTCCTCCACCTGGACTAGAAAACAAGGGGGCGGGCCTTATCGTAGTAATGACTGACCTCACAGACCAACAAGTGTCCTTTTTAGTGTTTTTTGTCCTCACTCACACACTTCCTAAGAAAAATTCCCACAAAGTCACCCATCCCAAGATTACTCCAAGCCAAGCACGCTTAACCGTGCAGTTCTTATAGGAAGGCTTCCGAAAAAAAAGGTGCACCTTGTTGATATGGGTAGTAACATCTAATCCTTTTAAGCCTTTCTTCCACGGGGTATCACAACTTTATCCGTTACCTGGTTGAAGATAAGCTGGTAATACTTGAGAAGATCTATGGATCTAAGAACCCGGCAGAGATGTTGACTAAGGGTATTACTATTGAGAAGCTGAAGTTGTGTGCAGCTTCAGTTGGTCTTCTAGCTTGAGGACAGGAAGATGAGTTGCAGAGATGAGGGATTGTTCATTTGGAGGATTACAGTTGATGTTGGTGATTGAACTAGTCTCCAAGTGGGAGATTTGTTGGGTGTTTTTGGAGCCTAGTTGCGTTAAATCCGGATGATGACCAGACTTTTCTTTAATGAGAGATTTCTATCCTAAGGCTTAGTCCAATTTTTTGGGCCCGTTTTGTAACCTATTCGGAACCCTGTGCGCAGCATATAAAATTATTATTTTTGGGTGATTAGGGTAAGTGGTCACACTTCGAGAGAGAGTGAGTGAGAAAGCATTGTACCACCGCACTCTCTATATTTTTCTTCTTGATAATAGTAAAATCCCTGCAACTTTGTGGACGTAGGCAAAATTTCCAAACCACGTAAATACTGTCTTGTGCGTGTGATTTTTTTTTTCTTTGGCATGTATTCTTTCTCTATTTTGTTTCTCACAGGTTTTGGGAATTTATTGTTAATTCCCAACAGCTTAGGTTGTGTTGGTTAAGAAAGCCAATGAGAAATGGCAAATGTGAATTGACTTCAATGATTTAAACAAAGTGTGCCCTAAGGACTACTTCTTGCTACCAGAAATAGACCAGCTAGTCGATATTACCATGGGGCATGTCCTCCTAAATTTCATAGATGTTTATTCAATATATAATCAAATACCAATGGCACCAAAAGATGAGAGGAAGATATATTTCATCAACAAACAAGGAACATATTGTTACCAAGAGACATCACTTGGGTTTAAGAATGCAAGGGAGATCTTCCAAAGGCTAGTATATCGAGCCTTTCAACACCAAATAGGTAGAAACCATGGAAAACTACCATAGAAATTCTTTTAGAATTTTTGACCCACTTTTGAATTTTTGTTTAGATTTTTAGATTTACTAATGATGAAATTTATCAATATATATATATAAGAACAAGTAACTATAGCCTTCATAATAAAAAGAGAAAACCAACAAACACAAAAAAAAAAATTATTTTTTTAACACTGCTTTGATTTCAAGATACTATGCAAATAATAATAATAATAATAATAATAATAATAATAAGAAGAAGAAGAACAACAACAACAACAACAACAACAACAAGAATAACAACAACAAGAATAATAATAATAATAATAATAATAATAATAATAATAATAATAATAATAATAATAATAATAATAATAATAATAATAACAGTAACAACAACAACATACTACTAGAACACTATGAAAAAATAACTACAATTTTAATTTTTGTACTTTTCTAATTTTTTGAACTTTTTAGAAATTAAAAAATAAATTGATAATAACAATTGTAATATACTTTTTTCATTTTCTTTTATTGAATTTTCTTACATATTTAATAAATAAATAAAAAAGATAAACCCCAAAAAAAGTAAAAAAAAAAAATAACTAAGTTAAATAACTAACTTGTGGATCAACCCAAACCATTGTATGAACTCTCGTGAGTAGAGGGAAAACAATTCCTTCTTCATTCTCTAGGGCGCTGCTTTAACAACCAGATTATTGTGCGACCAAAGGGCGCTGCTTTAACTACCTTACTCAGAACGCTTGCCTTTATTGCCATCAAAGAATCCAACTATTATTAGAGTTCTTAAATGCTAGCCTCTCTCTCTCTCTCTCTTCCTCCCTCCCCCCCTCCCTCTCCCTCGCCCTCTACCTCTCCCTCCAATTTGTTAAAAAAAATAAAAATAAAAATAAAAAATAAAAATGAAATTTAAAAAATAACTAGCTTGTGGATCAACTCAATCCATTGTATGAACTCACATGAGTAAGGGGCACACGATCCCTTCTTCGTTCTCTAGGGCTCAATAGGAATTGTCACCATATATAGTTGTAGTTATTATAGGACTAAAGGGCGGTAATTTTGCAACCGTACTTAGAACACTTTCCTTCATTGTCATCAAAGCATCCCACCATTGCTGGTGTTATTAAATGCTAGCTTGCCTCTCTCTCTCTCTCTCTCTCTCTCTCTCTCACACACACACACACACACACACACACGCACACACACACACACTCATTTGTAGGTATTATAAATATTATGACCCAACAACATCACTGTTTGCATACTTGGGTGTCCAACGACGATTGATAGGCAAAAAGACAATGGTGCGGTTGTTAATAGTGCAGATTCTACTAGTTTCATGCATGCTCTCTCTTTCCCCCCATCTTCTTTCTTCACAATTTAAAATTTATCTCTTTTTCTTACTTTTAATAGAATAATTTGAACACAAGGAGGTATTTTGGCTACATGTTATGTACAAAAGGAGGATAAAGATGGTGTGGATTTTATGGGATTTCTTAGTGAGGAGCTATAAGGATTAGGGAAATCAAAACTTGATCATATAATGTTGGAGATGAACCTCTTGAGGATGAACCCTTATAGGCTTCCCTCCCAACTAAGCATGCATCTCCCTACCTTTCTTGTAAATCTATCCCCTCTCTTACTAGCACTAGGTTGAATGTCACTTGTTCTTCCTTTACTCTAAGCCTTAATTTTATTTTATTTTAACATGGATCACTCCTTTTATGTTTTTTTAGATTCCAAAAACTCCCCTCGAAGCTTTCTAGGCCTACATTATCTAGACACCCCCTTTGGGGTTGTTTGCATATGCCTCACACTTCAAACAAGTTGACCTCGAATTAACAAAATAAGGTGTCAAGAACTGCCCCCTTTTTTGCATTTGCTACTCAAAATATTAGGAAATCTGTTGACCTGATTGGTCACACCCAGTTTTGATTATGACAAATGCTCTTGGTACTAATGGTTGTACTGAGAATTGCATGCAGGTTCACCTTGTGCGCGCTTCAAGACTAAAAGACTTATTATGATGGCGTGCGGTGTTCGTGCCGATGAATGAAGAACCTTGTGCTGCATTTATATTTATTTTTCAGTTTCTTCATTCTGGGATATAATTTTATTATCGATGTACACTCATATGGCTTGTAATAATTTGCATCATGCATGATAGGTAGATATGCTCAAATTGACCTTAGATTGACCATAGGACCTCCAAATAACATGAAAAACTTTTGTCATAAAATGCCTAACTTACACAAAGGTTTTTAAATGGTTTTAAAGTTAAAAGAAGGCAAAAACTAAAATTTTCAAAGGGGTCGGTCAACCGGCTAGTCGACTGAATGTTAGAAATGAACAATTTTCTTACTCAATGGATGTCATATCAAATCATGTTTAAAATGAAAATTGTGGAATTTTACCATAGCTTGAGTTTGATACCAAGAACGTCCAAATTGGAGTTACATAGAAAAAGTTATGGCCAAAACACTGAAACGTGTCCGTAAGAGAAAAACTCCCTTCATGTTTCTTCCGTCTCATTGATGGACATTTTTCTCAATCTAAAAGTCATTTTCTTAAAATGTGTTCAACATGAAAGTTGTGGGATTTTCTCTTACCTTTACATTGGTATCAATAACATCCAATTTTAAGCTGTATAGGAAAAGTTATGGCCAAAACACTGAATAGTGTCTGTGCAGAAAAGTAGAGGCCGGTCGACCGAGCCTTCACTATGGTAGATCGAAACTCGTTGATTTCAGCCCCGGTCGACCGAGCCTTCACTACGGTCGACCGAGCCTTCACTATGATAGACCGAAACTCCTTTTTTTCAACATTTTAACTACCCGGTCAACCGAAACTTGTAGTTCAAAAGGCCCTGGTCGACCGAAACCCTCCTGGGTCAACAGTTGACCATCCGGTCGACCGAGAGCTTTTGAACTACAACTACCTGGTCGACCGGAAGGTACTCAGGAGAATTTCCAGCGATCTGGTTGACCGAACCAGGCAGTTCAAAATGCCCTGGTCGACCGAAAGTCAGAAAATTGGGAAATCGCCCTCTTCGGTCGACCGAGCCTTTCAGTTCAAAAGTCTCCTGGTCGACCGAGCCATTTGAGTCCTGGTCGACCGAACCATTTCTGTCGACCGGACCTCTCGGGTTGCCCTGATTTTTACCATGGATAAATATATTTTAAATAGGTTTAATTATTTTAAAATGATTTAAAACTTTCTTAATAATGCCCAATAGGTCCCCAACGGTCAAAAATACCTCCTTGCCTATATATACCCATTCATTTATCATTATTAGCAGAGATTAGCAAACTTGATTAGGGCAAAACTCTCTCAACTCTTAAAACCCTATATTAGCCAAAAACTTCTTGCAAACACTCACATACTCTTCAATCTTTATTTCTCTAAGCATTGTGAGTATTTCTATAAGGCTGTTGTGCGTAATCTTTCTAGCTAATACTCTCTTTTGGTATAAAGGTTGATTGATTTTATTTGAGTATAGCCTAAAGTTCTTCCACGGATTTCATTTGATAAATCTTGTGTGGGAAGACTTTGAGGGTTGTGGTTCTTGCATTGTTGTTGCAAGATACCTAAACCTAGATTTTGTGTGCAAAATCCTTTTGTGAAAAACTAATCTTTCAAACAACTCCATTGCGCTTTAGAAATTGAAATATCATATTGAGTTTGTTTGATTTATCTTGCTTAGCATATTTGAAACCCAAATATGATTTTGTGATATTCGAATATTGAGTTTCAAATCTTGCTTAGATACACACTCTAGATCTTGATTGATTATCATATTTGATTGAGTGTTTAGCACACATTAGAGCACTGAGCATATCTACATATCATTCGTGCTTGCTTTATTGATTGAGCTGTATTGGTGCACACATCTGCTTTTCTAGAAGCATATTTCTGTATACAAATTTTATACGCTTTGGTTGTATTTCCAGGCACGGGCCTGAAGAGGGAGACTAGCCCTGGAATAGTCCCGGATTGGCTTAGACCCGGTTAGGAAAGCTAGGTGCGTCGTCCTGTTAAGGCGTGTAGGTTGAGGTCAGCCCCGCTAATTGACCTGGTTAAGGTTGAGGTCAGCCCTGTGTTAATTTGACCTGGTTGTAAACGGTGCCGCTCCACCCTTAAGTGAGCTGTTAGTGGAATCCTCCTGCTTGCGAGCTAGAGGCGGGGACGTAGGCACAGTTGGCTGAACCCCGATAACATATCGTGCGTGTTCTTTACATTTCCGCAATTTACTTACTGCACGTGTATGTTATATTGTAAATGATTAGATTTACATTTGCATAGACAGACCCTAGGTTAAGTAATACTACTTATCTGGTTTAACCTAGGTGATAATTTTTAAATACCCAATTCACCCCCCCCCCCTCTTAGGATTGCACCAAAGCTAACAAAATCATCTTCTTTGTATTCATGTTTTTTAATAAATATATAAAGACAAAATGATTCATATGATCCTGGAGTCAATTTAGTGAAACATGGAATCACGCAAGAATGGAGCTTAAGAGAGAATAGAACCAACTTAGCTAAAGTTGAGGGAAAATATCACAAATGGGATTGAACCGACTCAACTCAATGAAAAGACTAGTGCAATGGATGGATGATCACATACCATCTTTGCACTAAGGTTGAGAAGGATTCTATAGTGGAGAATGTGCCACCAATCTATGGTAGAATTAATAAAAGAACCCAAGAGTGGGGAATGCACTACCAACCAAGGGTCAAGGAGAAAAACAAATTTGAGGAATTTCCATTAACCAATGTTGAAAGAGAAGGAACCACCGGTAGCCACCAACCTATGTTGAAAGAAAAGAAATCATTGGTAGGGAATGCACCACCAAATCTAGATTGAAAGAAAAAGAACCACCTGCAGAGAATGTGACACAACCTAGAGTCGAAAGCAAAGAAATTGTCAATAATGAATGTTGAAAAAAATAACAAAGAACCACCATTTCAGAATGCACCATAGGCCTAAGGTCAAAACCTAAGAAACCATCAACATGGAATGTGTCACTAGTCTTAAGGTTATAATAAAAGGAACCACCAGAATATGCCACAAGATGAACTTGAAATCAAAGAAAAAATTGGTGGGGAATCTATCCAACACAAGTTTGAAAGGAAAGGAACCACTAGTGAGGAATATACCACCAACCCAGAGTTAAAAGGAAAGAAACCATTAGTGAGGAATTTGTTGCCAACTCGAGATTGAAAGAAAGAAAAGGAATCATTAGTGGGGAATGTGCCACCAAGTTAAGGTTGAAAGAAAAGAAACCATCAATGAGGAACACGTTGCCAGCCCAAGGTTGAAAGAAAAGAAATCACTAGTGAAGAACGCGTTATTAACCTAAAGTTGAAAGAAAAGAATAGAAAACAACACCACCAATATTTGTTGAAAGAAAAGGAGACTACTAGCGGAAATGTCCCACATCTTGATGTTAAAAGAAAAGAAACCATCTATAGGTAATGCATTGTCAAATTGTGGTTAAAATAAAAGAAATCATCAATTAGATCCAATAAACTACTTGAGGTTAAAAGGAAAAAATTGCCATGTAGGATCCAATCAATTAAGTAGGGTTTCATGAAAAGAAGAACCATCATTAGGATCCAATCACTACACATTGTTCAAGATAAAGGAAAACATGGCATGGATTGAGGCAAAGGTTGAAAGGACAATGGTTACAAATCAAATGGAATTCACAATCAATGGCATGAAAATGCAAATGACTTTTCTTTCAAAACTTGGGAAAAATAAGAGCAGTGGTAGATAAAAGTGATATGTTGTTTCTTTTCTTTTCTATTTGCTTTCGTCCTGGACTTGTTGAAAATGACATGTCAGTCTTGACTAAAATCAATGTTGAATGTAGATGTTGTTGTTATTCTCTTTGTCTAGACTTTGATGGAAATGCCATGCAAATGTTGAGCTTAATGTTGATCAAAGGTCTTGAAAGTGAAGGAGTTAGCCCAAAAGGGGGGTGAATTGGATTATTAAAATTTTGATTCTTTTTATGAAATTTTTAACCTCTTGTTAATTTGTCAAACATACAGCAAAGCTTTTTAAATCAACTCACAAACCAATCACAACACAAGTAAACAAAACTTAAGCACTCCAACAACCAACCAAAAACTAAAGTAATAAATCAACAAAATACCAAACCAAGATATAGTATGCAGTTCTTTGTCAATTTCAGCTTTGTTTGTAGCCCTATGTATATGATTGTTTCAAGTCCTGTATTGAATGAAAAAATTTTGCACTCTCTTAACTAAGATCTCCGCAAACGATTAAACAACGTACTCCCTTGTGGGTTTCCGCAAAAGTTTAATTAAATCGTACTTTCGTAAGTTTAAGAGTCTTCTTATTAATCTTGGATTTTGTTTTTCCAGCAACCTGCACTTATACACACCACACAATATATGCATATATATACTAAATGTAAAAGAGTAGAGTAATAGCGAGACCAAGATTTTTACGAGATTCGGCTTATCCCCCACCTCCATCCTCGCCTTAAGTCAATACCACTACCTAAGGATTCCATTAGAACACTCCTTTCCAGGTGGAGCAAACCGTTACAAGCGATACCCCACACTCAATCACTCCTTCAATAGACTAAAGCAATGCCTCTCCAAGTAATACCCCATGTTTGGTCCAACGATCCAACAACCTGGAATCGTCAATACACTGCAATAGTATAAGAAATAATCTATGCGTACAATAACACTCTCACAAAGAGAAGATTAGTACAATTTAAAAGCACTAATATACTTCAATATTCAAATATCAAAGTGAATTAGAATGAAGCTCAAGTAAAATTTTACCAAGTTCCTTCTCTAGATGAGAATTAGCAAATAGCTAGAACTCAGTGTAGAATGATCAGCACTTTCAGAAATCTAAGCAAATCAGTTGTGCAAGGATGAAAGCAAGAGAGAGCAACAAGACTTTCATCTTATGAACTGTAATGATCTGAAGAATAATGGTATTTAAATAATAAAAAGAAAGGGAAATGGAAACCGAAAACAGAAGGAGGCAGCCGACGACATTGCATTTTGGAAAGGATAAATCCTGAGGAATTTTTCAGCTCCTCGTCGACGAATACAGGGGACTCATCGACGAGGGTATAACAGGAGCTCGTCGACGAGGGTTGGAGTTCGTTGATGAAAATATAATTAGGCTTGTTGACGAGGTGACGTAGCTCATCGACAAGGAAATATCGAGGGGATGGTTTTGGGGTTTCTGAATTTCGTCAATGAAGGGAAGAGTTCGTCGATGAATTTTGTATTGACCTCGTCGGCAAGGTGACGTGACTCATTGACGAAGGCCACAGATAGGCCTAAAACTCGTTTTTTGGCTGAAATTTCTTGCGTAGCACCTCTTTCTCTCCTACCCTTCGGTCCCTCCTCCTTCTTTCTTCGATTTCAGGCCGGATTTCCACCGGTTCGACGATCTGAAGCCACCACGACGCTCTTGAGAAAGTTCTCTGCAAGTCTGCTAGAGCGGATCGTCGGTGGGGCTAAAGTGGAAACCATGCCAAATCCAAGGTAAGGCTTTCTACTCAATATTTGGATTTTTGGCAGTTGTAGAAAGTGTTATACGCTTAGAAATACTGAACTTTAGTTCTAGGAAATGTTGTTTCCAGGGTGTTGAGTAGGGAACCCTACAAATATGGGACAGATTTTCTTAGGAGCTTTTCAGGAATCAAGTAAGGAGATAAACTAAGTTAGTTCTTTTTAAGAAAATGTATGTATATATAGCATTTGATTTCAACAAAGTAAATATGTTCATATATATATGATTTATATTTTAGAAAACACTGTTGAAAGTGATGGTATGTTGAATATATGAAAAACCTATTTAGTGTGGCATGAGTAGAAATTGTTATGAAATACTATTTTCTAGAAATGTGTATAACACGGACTTTATAATGAAAAACCGGCGTATGGGCTGAGATTTTTATATGTTTTGTCGGCGGACGGGTCGTGCTACGTGTATGATTTGCCAACGTACAAGCTGAGCCATGGATATATTTTGCCAGCGTACAGGTTGAGCTATGGATATGATTTGCCAGCGTACGAGTTGTGCTATGATTTACCGACGTACGGACAGAGCTATGATAAAATGTGAAATACCAACATACGGGCCGATGATTTTTCACGATATACGTATATGTTATATGATATCAGAACCTGGTTAGCTTGGTTTAGGCTAGCATTTGCACGCTACCGTTGCTATGTGTCCATGGTCTTCGTGATAATGATATCTATTTTAACGCCGTTGTATAAAGTGGTGTGAGATAGGATGGTCGATGTGGTTTTTGAGAAGTGCGTGAGCGCCCCTGGTGTACGGACCAGGTCAGGCAAACCCATCAGACTTACAGACTGTACTTTTGACTTGGTAGTGGTCGACCAACTATTGTCAGGTCTCGCCTTCGGGCCACACAACCCAGTCATGTGGGGGTAATACATGACAACAGCCCGCTAACCTACTAGGAATGTTTTTGTGTTATTATTATTATATGAGATGAAATATGATAATGAAAATGCAGTATGTTCTGCCATGTTATGATGATATATATGTTTTCCTAGATATGACATAACAGTTGTTAAATATGTTTCTATACGATATATGTACAACACGAAATACTCATGTTGCCACACACTGATATTAGTTTCCTTCCCTTACTGAGAGGTGTCTCACCCCAAAATTTTACAAACTTTTCAGGAGCTCCAAATAGAAGAGCGGGAAAAGCCCCGCTGATCTAGTACGGTAGATCTGCCCTTCCAGAAGGGTAAGTATTTTGATAGGGTCAGTTGTATTTTGTGAAAATGGCCCTAAGACATCTTTTTGGGCTAAGTGTTGTGTATATATATATACGGTGGTTGTAGTAACTCTAGTATTGTGATGTATGGTGTAATGAGGTGTTTATGATTTATGTTTCCTGCTGCATACACTTCCGTGATGTGTTTCTGATGTATCATTGGCACCCACGGGTCCAGGTTGATTATGATCTATTAAGATTTGTGATATTGATTTTATTATATTTTGAAAAAAATAATAATATATATAGGACAATTAAGCAGGTCGCCACATGAATAGATTTTAAATTTCTTGGTAAGTTTAATTTGTTTAAAATCATGTATTTATAGGCTTTCAAAAGTAATTTCGTGTTGCCCAAGATTACTTTGAGTATTTTCCAAGTTTTCATAAATTTTAGGGCACAAGAAACCATTATTTGGATTTTAAAACATTTAAAAAAAAAATTAGCCATTAACAATGTTCTGCAGACTGAAGTGTCGGGTTCAATCTTCTGAAGTACCTTAAAACACTGAAAAATTTAGTCTGGATACAGGGAGACAACTGAAATTCGATTTCAGTCTTCTGAGGGTGTACTACCTCTTTTGTGTTTCAATAGGAAAATCTTTAGCAAACTGACCTTATTCTTCAGTCTTTTGAAGAAATTGTTCAGTAAACTAAAGTTAAACTTCAGTCTTCTGAGGCAACTCTTTGGTCTTCTGGACGTACACCTCAGTCATCTGGGCAGACCATATTCTGGTTTTTCAGTTTTGTTTTCAAAAGTTCTTTTTGCTCTCTTACTTTGATTACTTATAAAACATTTTTCAGGGTTTGAAATAAGGTCTTAAGTCCATAATTACCCCTAAAGAGCTTCAAAATATTTCATGAGATATTTAAACATGAAGTACTTACATCATATTTCTTAAAGCCTAAAACTCTAATCTTCAAGTCTTCCGTGGTATTTTACTTTATGTCCTCTTTTGACTTAAACTTGAGTCAGCTTTAGATTTCTACACACTTTACTCATGTTGATGTTGCTTGAGCTATCTTTGGATCTCTTTGAATTCATGCCCTAATATTCTTTAAGTTTCATTTGATCATCTTTCTTTGGAGTATAAGCTTTCAATGATCCTTATGAGCACTTGGCCTTATATTCACATGCTTGAGTCCTGAAATATCATCACTTAATCAAATATGTTAACAAGATTTTAAACCTTGTATGGTCAATAGGACTATTATAAATTGGACTAGATGAGAATTAAATGAAAATGCAAAGCCCAATTCTAAAATCACCCAACCAATATCACTTGTAAGGTCAAAATTAAAAATATAGAAAACAACAAAGACCAATCCAACCAAATTCAAGGTTATACCACAGACCATAATTTATGAAATAAAAACCCAAGTACCCAACTATGTTATAGCATGTAAATCCCAAAAAAAATATATATATATATATATATATATATATATATTGGAACAACAAATGAATATCTCAATTAAAAGATAAATGCAAATGCATATACCAAAATAAGCAATGTCATGACAGTGTCAACTTGTCTAGATTTTGTGCCAATAATTTACCCACCTAATAATATTGGACATTGCATATGTAATGCATTAATATAACAAAACATGTACGTTAGAATTTCTTGTTGTGACCAAGATTCTTGTCTAGAGTCTTAAGGATTTGCTTCAATGACGGTGGGACCGTTAGTCACTGCTTTAAAATTCTTCTAATTCTTTGAATTTGAGCAACGTTTGATCACTTAATAAACAAGAGCATGTACACCTCTCTTAGATGGTATTGTCCCTTCAATGCCAAAATTTTGGGTGCTTCTCAAATAAAGGATATATATTCAAAACCTTCTATCTTCCAAAATAAATATTAGATGACAAATATAACATAAAGAAATATAAGTTAACTATTTAATCTTAGATTACAAAATATAAGTTTAAGGAAACAAATAAATAAAAAAATAAAAGCAAAATAAATAGAAAAAAAAAAAATAAAGGGCAAGATTAAAGAGAGCTTGATAGACCTGAAGCTGCTTCCTTTGAGCTTGTATGTGTGAGCCCAGATGACCCATATACAAGAAGTCCTTTGAAGTGCAAAGATGCCATATTAGTTTGATGGCAACAAGATTGTTGCAATGTCCCAGAAGGGTCAACTCTCAAAATATGGGGGTCAAATCTCCGTGTGTCGCCTCAACCAAATGGTGAGCTCGATAGTATGTAAAAGGTGTAATGCAAGTAGTGAGTAATGGGTCAAAATATGGTTCAAAGGAGTCACCACTAACCTATTTAACTCTAGGCGAGGTTAGAACACCTATTTAATATGCTAGCAACTTATTGGTCTCTAAGCTATTCCAAGGTCCAAAGAAATTGATAGTCCATAGTCTGCATTACCAAGTCAAATTCGAGAGTACAGTTATGTAAAGGGAATGTATTAGCACCCCTTTACAATAGTCCAAAGGATGGTACCTAATTAGCCTAAGATTACTTTCAAAAATAACCGATCAAAACTCAAATTCTTCCCTTTTATTTCAATTACCAATCCATAATATATTGGGCAACCCTGTGAAAAAATAGAAGCTACCCTCACCTCGAGATCCCCAAATGCATGCGAGGCACAACCCTTAATGATACCAATGAGGATTATTTACTTATCAAGTTTATTCTAAATTAGGGAATTTCTTTACCTGACTTTCAAAGATCAGGAGGTCTTATGGAAGACAAAAGCCCCATGCCTCTGACTTCTTAAGGGCATGCGAAAACATAACCTCTAAGCTCAAAGGGAGATTTATTATGGAAACTTTATTTCAATGCATAGAGCATGTATTATTTTCAAAAAATGTAAAACACAAATCATGCAAAAATGTACATAAATCAAGGGATCTAATAGAATCACTGTCATGCAAACCTAAAGTGATTTTGTTAGACTCCTCACCCCTCAAGTGACAACTAGGGACTATATAACTCCTACAACACCCATTCGTAGAATGGTCACCGCAATTGTAGAGACCCGAACCAAGGAAATAAAAAAAATAAAAGAAAAGGAAAATAAAAAAAAAAGGGAAGGAAAAGCAAGAAAAAGGAATGGAGATGGTTTGGTATAGGACCAAACTGTCGACGGTTTGAGGCCATCTCAGAAAATCGTCGACAGTTACAACAACTGAGAGTGTTTTAAGTACCAAACCATCAATGATTTTGTCAAGCTAAGAAAAATCATCGATGGTTTCTCGCAGGACAGCTCGCCTATAAATATGTTTTAGCTCATTTTTTTATAAAAACTCATATCCTCTCCCTCTTTAAACGTTAGGGTTCCACTCTCTCTCTTTCCTACATGTCTCTCTCTCTTCTAAGGCTTCTCGGGATTCGCACTTGCCCTCTGAATGCCTTTCTCTTCTCTCCCAGCTCGTCGGCTTACTTCCTACCATGAGTTAAGGAATTCAAGGTTTCCATCTCCCGATCGTTTTAGGCATTTTCCTAGGATCAGGTAAGGGGTATAAATTATGGAAGTTGCTTTTAAAAATTAACTGATTAAATTGAGAATTTGAATACCGAAATGCTATATAGGATTTTTTTGAATCATTTAGGCATATGGTAACGATGATTTTTGGTTATTATATTATGGTTTAATGTTTAAATCGTGTGGCATGAGATTAATATTTTTAATAAATTGGTTGTGATTGCTGTGGTGCATTTAAATGATATGTTATGGTATTGTGTTGTTATTCATGTAAATTGCAATATAACTTTGGCAAGAGTGAAGAGTTCATTAAATTGTACCTGTTATAAATCGTAATATAACGTTGGCAGGATTTGAGGAGGTCATTATATTGTCATTTATATAGATGGGGTAAGGCGTTGGTAGGCATAAGGAGGTCGTCTTACTATTTTACTATGAATAAGGTTGTGTGTGTTGTGACTGTGGAAGTGTGTGAAGTAAAAACGTGGGGGGAACGATGGGGAGGGATGCTTAAATATTAAGTTAAGCAAATCATGTCAAATGCATAAGTCTAAGCCTTAGGAAATAAATCATATATTAAACATCATCTAATCCTAAACTCATTCTTGGAGCCTCAAAGGGTTAAATCAGTCATCACTCTAGCCACAAGCAATGATAAATTATAAATTCTATATCTATCAAGTACTCATTAAAAGATATCCCGTTATAATCAAATTAGTGGAATTCTCTAAGGTGTCAAATTATTTACCAAGACATTTTTAATAAATATTCCTCGTGTGCTTAAAATGTAAAAATCCCTATTTTTGATTTGTGATTAAGCAATTCTTCCATAAGAAATCTTTACCATACCATGATCATATCCGGAAAAGATTCCTCTATCCTTGGCTCGTACCCTTGCTTAAAATTGAAGACATACTTATAAGGTACCGTTCAATGATTGGATAATTAGAAATGCCCAAAGAGCAGTATTCAAAAATTAATATTCTCCCAAATTGCTCTTTGCCTAGGTAGTTGGATATATTTGCTTCCACAAAATATTTTGAATATTGTCCACTCATAATGAATATTCTTCTAAACTTAATGATAATTTAATCGGGTTAAGAGTATTTGTAAAATCTCACTTTACAAGCTCTCAAACTTTAAGTCAAATATATTATAAGCTTTTGAATATGTCAAATGGCTATGTTATTTGTAATAGGTTCAATCTATATGAAAATTTGAATGACTAGGAAACTATGCGTTGAGATCCATAAGAAAAGAAGTAATATAGGCTTATGACCCTAAAGTAAAATTGTTTATGAATTTTTGGTCCTCTAAGCTAAAGCAAGTGAAGCCAAATATAAATCATTGAAAATTTTAGAACACTCGGCTAAACTGGTGAAGAATGATTAAAATAAAAAGACATAAGAATATGATAAGTGTATAACTGAAGGGGAGCAAATTAACTTGAAAATACTATGGCTCTAAAAAATAAGCATAATCACATTTAGTATCATATTTTTTATTTACATCTAGTATCAAATCATGAATGGTATGTGTACATTCTTTTGTTCATATTTGATGCAACTTGTTAACCACATAATTTTTTAAAAAAAACAATACTAAACTAAACTTGTTGCATGCTTGAAAATATTTAGGAGAGATGAGCTCCATTCCTAGAAAAAGGGCATAAAGAACTCATATGCATCATGGTATTGCTATAGTTGGTCTAAGTTATTCTAAAATGATTGTTTATACGGCTTGAAAATATTAGTGAAATTAATCTTTGATAAGTATTAACATTTCATTTCATCTAAGCAAGTCTTCAAACTCATAGGGGGAGCATCTAAAAAGTATTTCCTATATTATTATGCTCACCATTATTGTTATACTTAGATGTGCATTGAACTTTCTGTGGCATGCACTCAATTATGATGATCCTATTGAATACTCTAAATGAAAAATATATTGTTTTACCACAAATTTTTTGAGTTAACCATATTATCTTATTTTAAAATACATTGATGTAATTTGGATATGTATGGTTAGTCTTTCTGGTTATAATTCTTTTTGAAATGTACTTAAAGCAAAAATCTAGAGCACAATTTGTTCTGAAGATCCAAAAGGTGAAAGATATATACTAGAATAAATTTTTTATGAGAACTAAAGGGAGAGAGAAATTTTTTTTTGGGAGATCAAAAGGGGAAGCGATAATTTTTTTTAGGTTGCATAGTCTACAATGTGTATGAGCTTAAATAAATAAAAAGGGGGAGAGTTTTTCTAAGTTAAAATAAATATAATTGCCTAGAATTATATTAGATTACATAATTCAGGGGGAGCAACATCAATTAATATTCACAGTTGGGTAGAATTTTCAAATTTGGCTCATTTGTTCACATTTGGTATTAAACTCAAAGCATGGTGATTACATGTTAAATTTTGTTATAGATACATGACACATGTTGATCCTCACATAAATATTTGAACTTTAGTGACTGTTTTGATTATCCATGTCTATGTAATTTGACACACTATGTATGTTCATATTGAAATTTAATTCTACAACATGGTTTTGCATTAGCAAGGGGGAGAAGTACATTAAATAACACAGGGAGACATATTTCAAAATACAATTTTGAAAGATAAAGGTTACATATTTTTTTAAAGATGAGATATAATTATATCAGAACATTTTTGTTATATACCTTTTTTGTTGATGTCAAAAGGGGAAGAAGAATATAAGGTTATAGCAAAAATAGTTAACAAAATTAGAAAATTAGCTTGAAAAAGTTTTTTTTTTTAATGCAATGGGAGAAAAGAACATAAGTACATAAGTTATATGTGCAAAACTATTGCCTATTTTACATTGTGCTAAATTTTATATTGTGCATTATTTAAAGGGGAGCTTTGTTAGGCGTAACCCATTTTATATTTTTGTTCGTGTATTTGTCATCATCAAAAAGGGGGAGATTGTTGACTCTATGAGTTCAATCCTGTTTTGATAATGATAAATCACTTGGTATTTGTGTTGACTCTATGAGTCCAATCCTGTTTTGATAATGACAAATCACTTGGTATTTGATATATGCATTAAGAGTGTGAACAGGAACATTATTTAGCATGCACGGAAGTTGAGGAAGTCAGGGAAGCCATATACAACCAGGCACAATTCATGGAACTAAAAGAGTAGAAAAATAGAGATGCAAGCGTCAAGTTCAAGATAGTCATGGGAATGGGTATTTAGATTTCATTGTATTTGCATATTTTATATGATATAGCTAGAAGCTCAAAATCATATCTTAGACTTACCTTAGGACACATGCATATCATGAAGAATTTATTTAAAAGAGTCTAAGTTAAACTGAATTTTAGAGGCAAATTTTTAGAGGCCTCATCGACAAACCCAATGGCCTCGTCAACGAATGCATGAAGGCAACTCGACGATGAACACCTTGTTCTCGTCGACGAGAAAATACCAAGAGCACAAAAATTTCAGACAGGTCTCTCGTTGACGAACTCACGTTCACGTCAATGAACAATTATTGAACACTCATCGACAAAGGTTTCCTCTCGTCGGGCGCAGATCTGCGATTCAGTGGGGATACGCGTGGAATTTCCTCCATTTAAATTGATCCAATGGCTGAGATTAAACCTAGGGTTGAGAACTCATATAAAATCAACCTAAGAACCCTAGTGCCTCACTTTTGGCCAAAGATTGAGAGTCTTGAACGTTTAGCACAACTTGGGAGAGCATTGAACACACTGCTGAACTCTTACTTGGGATTTCAAAGCATATATGTCAAATCTGAGCTAAGACTACATTGATTTTCAAAAGGAATTCTAGCAATTGTTGTACATTCAACTTGGTATTGAGGTTTGCTAAATCGATCTATTCGTTATTACTTATTCTCAAAGAGTTTTTCATCTCAAAAATTTATCATTGACTAATATTTGTGAAATTGATCTTGAGTGTACTTATATATATAGTTTGAAAAGATCACTTCTTAAGAAAAGTTCTACCAAAGGTTGAATATTTTTTATTCAAGTGTTTACTCATTTAAAGACTCAATATTTTCGATATTACAAAACCACTTGATTAAATATCCTAAGAGCTCATAAGTATATATTATTGAGGGATATTTTCTGAAAAATATTATATTAGGTTTTTTATCTTTGGAACACATATTATATATATATATATATATATATATATATATATATATATATATATATATACAAAGATCATATTGTGTTTTGGATATTTGGAACAAAACTGATCGATCTAAATTTATTTATTTATTTTTTAGCAAAACTGAATTACATATTTGTATTGAGATCATTTAGTTGGATTCAATATTTGAAGCGAAATATTCTTTTTAACGAAATATTATTCAGAGATTTTATTGCCCACATTACATACACTCATTGAGCTTCAAGTTTTATTATATGAATATGTGTGAGGAATTTCTATTGTACTCACCAGCTTGTGTAGAAGCATTATTGAGTTTTTTTTAGAATAGTTATATTGTAATCACAATTCAGGTTGTGAATCGGGTTTGAGAAGAGAGTTGTATCTCTTGTAAGCAATGGATTAGGAGGAAGTTGTACCTCTTGTAAGCAGTGGATGTAAGGGAAGCTCCGTCTCGGTTAAAGGAGCACAGATTTAGTGGAATCCTTGAGTGGGTTGTTCAAGGCGAGGACGTAGGCCGGGTTGGCTGAACCTCGTAAAAATTGTGTTTGCCTTCTCTCTTCCTTTACTCCTTTTAATTTCCGCAATGCATTTCATTACCTATATTGCATGTGTGTATGTTGAATAACATTACAAGCACTTGGTAATTAATTGGGTATAATTGAATATAAACTTATTAGATTGAATTAATTTCAAGCCCTAGTGATTGTCTGTGTTAAATCTTAAAATAGGGACTGATTGATGAAGTAAAATTAAATATTTTAAAAATACCCAATTCACCCCCCCCCCTCTTGGGATTACATCTGAATTCACATTTGGTATCAAAGCGAGGTTTACATAGACTTAATCGTTATTTTTGTAAAATGATCACATGGCACACGTCGGTGTAACTCCATTCGATGAAAGACACTCATCTACTCGACCACCAATTTTCTGTGGTATAAATTACACTTACTGGAAACGTAGGATGAGTATATACCTGTTAAATATAGATTGGAAAGTATGGAAAATAGTTTCTATGGGAAACCATGTTCCCATGAAAGTAGTTGATAAGGTAAATGTTCCTAAGACTGAAGATGAATATACAGAAGAAGACTGAAAATCAGTGCAAATAAATGCTACTGCAATGAACTTTCTATTTTGTGCTCTAGATGTAAATGAGTTTAATAGGGTGATGGCATGTAACACTGCTAAAGAGATTTGAGAAAAGTTAGAACTCACAAATGAAGGTACTAAGGAAGTAAAAGATAGTAGGATAGACATGCTTACTAGTGAATATGAGGCATTTAAAATGACTGCTGATGAATCTATTCAATCCATGTACACTAGATTCACACACATCACAAATTCTTTAAATGCTCTTGGTAAATTTTACCCTACTTATGAGTTGATCAGGAAGATACTTAGGGGACTACCGCCAGTATGGGAAGAAGGAATCCGAAGGAGATGTATGTTGATGAATTGATCGGTTCGCTTATTACTTATGAACTAGAAATAAATGAAAGGAAGAATGAGCAAAACAAAACTAAGAAAGTTACAGCGCTTAAGGCATCATCCAATAGCTCCAGTGAGGGAAGTGATTCAGAATCGGATGATAACATGGCACTTATCACTAAGAAATTCGAAGAGTTCATGAGAAAGAACAAGAAATACACCAAGAAATTCAATGGTTCAAAAATAGAAAAGAGAGAGTCAAGCAGAAGGAAGCAAAAGAATGATCTTCTCACGTGCTATAACTATAGAGAAGTTGGACATATCAAGCCAGATTGTCCCCAACTGAAGAAAGTGTCTAAGAAGAAGAAGAAGAAGGCACTAAAGGTTGGCTAGGATACTTACAGTAGCAGTAGTTTAGAATCTAAATCCAGTGATGACGAGATTGCAAATCTATGTCTGATGGTTCATGAAGACCATGAGGTACAATCTTTTTGTTCTGCTTCATCCTATTATTCCAGTGATTCAGAAAATGAAAAGCATGCTTTCTTATGATGAACTACATCAGGAATATTTGTATACCCTTAAAATGATTGAGAAAATGAATAGGACAAATTTTGGGTTGAAATTAAAATTGAAAGAATTTTCAAAGTTAGTCAAAAGTCAAAATAAATCTCATACATCTCTCAAAAAAGACAAGGATTTGAAAATTGAAGAGTTAGAAATGGATTTAAAAGATAAATCTAAGATTATTTGTACATTTATAGAAAAACAAACTAATTTTGAAAAACTCCTTGGAATTCAAAGAAACTCCCTAAAAAAGGAAGGTCTTGGTTATAATGGAAAGGATAACTTAAAGCGGAGACATCTTTACATGGGATATTTTGTAAGAGAGTCAAAATCTTATGTTCCAACTAAAGACTATTACAAAAATATTACATGTTTTAAATGTAAGAAGTTAGGTCACATAAAATTTGACTGTCCTTTTAAAAATAAAGATGTAAAAATTAAGAAAGACTGGAAAGTCAAAGGAGAATCTAGTACAAACCCTCATGGACCCAAGAAAATCTAGGTACCAAAAGTAGTTATCTGATTATGTCTTGCAGATGTGCTTGAGATTATCCTCCTCGAAGGACAAGTGGTATATGGATAGCAGATGCTCACGACATATGACAAGAGATAAAGCTAAATTTACATCCATCATATCCAAAGATGGAGGATTCGTTACATTTGGGGATAACTCGAAAGATAAAACCATTTGAGTTGGTAAGGTTGGTAAGGAACCATCACTTGTCATTGATAACGTGTTATTAATTGATGGATTAAAACACAACTTATTGAGTATAATTCAATTATGTGATAAAGGTTATAAAGTCTCATTTAAACATGACAAATGCATTGTAGAGAAAAAATTGAAAACAAAGTACTGTTTACTGCAGATCGTAATGAAAATGTCTACACCACTAGCTTTAACAATCTTGCTTCTCAACATGTTACTTGTTTTTCTACTATGAATGAAAATAGTTGGATTTGGCATAGGAGACTAGGACATGCAAACATGGACTTGATATCTCAACTAGTTAAGGAAGACTTAGTTAAAGGATTGCCTAAGGCTTCGAGGCTACGTCAAATGCTGTACTTAGACTTATTTGGACCAACCCCAACTTAGAGTTTAGGAGGAAAATCATACGCCTTCGTCATAGTTGATGATTATTCAAGATATACATGGGTACTATTTTTAGGTCACAAAGATGAAGCATTTGAACAATTCATAAATCTGTGCAAGAAAATTCAAAATGAAAAGGGATATACTATCACTAAAATTCGAAGTGATAGGGGCAGAGAATTTAAAATCAAGGCATGAAAGACTGCTGCGATTCATTAGGAATAGCTCATAACTTTTCTGCTCCTAGAACACCACAACAGAATGGTGTAGTTGAAAGAAAGAATAGGTCTATACAAGAAATAGCCAGAACTATGCTTAATAAACATAAACTACCTAAGTACTTCTGGGCTGAGGCAATAAATACCACCTGCTATGTTTTAAATAGAGTTTTGATTAGACCATCTCTAAATAAGACTCCTTACGAATTATGGAATGACCATAGACCAAACATATCGTATTTTCATGTCTTTGGCTGTAAATGTTTTGTGCTTAGAGACAATGAACACTAAGGAAAGTTTGATGTGAAATCAGATGAAGGTATCTTTTTAGGGTATGCCTTAGATAGTAAAGCATACAGGGTATATAATAAACAAACATTAACTGTTGTAGAATCTATCCATGTAGTATTTGATGAGTCAAATCCCTTCTCCAAAAAGACTGATGAGGATGAAATTGAAATAAATAAGGAATTTGAAAAACTGTATATTGAAAATGATTCAGATAAGAGAAATGAAGTTAAGGAACCATCCGCTGAAAATAATCAAATTGAAAATAAGGTTAATGAACCACCTAGAGAATGGAAGTATATAAAGAATCACCCCATTGATCAAATAATAGGTGAACCATCACGTGGAGTAGTCACACGATCCTCACTTAGAAACATGGTTAGTCATTGTGCATTCCTATCTCAAGAAGAACCGAAGAACGTGAGTGATGCAATTGAGGACGAATCATGGGTGATGTCCATGCAAGAAGAGCTAAACCATTTTGATAGAAATAAAGTATGGACATTAGTTCCTAGACCTAAATATAAGACAGTTATTGGAACAAAATGAATGTATAAGAACAAGAAAGATAAACATGGGATAGTTGTTAGAAATAAGGCAAGACTAGTAGCTCAGGGATATAACTAGGAAGAAGGAATAGACTTTGAGGAAACCTTTGCACCTGTAGCTTGAATGGAAGCCATTCAAATGCTTTTAGCCTATGCCGCTTTTAAGGATTTCAAGTTGTATCAAATGGATGTCAAAATCGCATTTTTAAATGGATACATAAGTGAAGAAGTTTATTTAGAACAACCCCCAAGTTTTGAAAACCATAAGTATCCAAATCACGTTTATAGACTAACAAAAGCCTTGTACGGTTTAAAGCAAGCTCCTAGAGTTTGGTATGAAAAAACTAAGCGGTTTTTAACTAGATAATGGATTTATCAGAGGGAAGATAGACACAACACTTTTCATAAAGTCTAAAAATAATAACATGCTCCTAGTTCAAGTATACATAGATGATATCATATTTGGAGCAACAAATGAAGATTTGTGCAATGAGTTTGCAAGTACTATGAAAAATGAATTTGAGATGAACATGATGGGTGAACTAAATTTCTTCCTAGGACTTCAAATCAAACAAGAAAAACATGGAATATTTATAAATCAATCAAAGTACATTAGAGATTTACTCAAAAGGTTTAATATGGAAGATGGAAAAATACTAGGGACACCTATGAGCTCTTCATTGAAATTAGACAAAGACGAACAAGGTATACCAGTGAATGTCAAGCTTTATCATGGGATGATTGGTAGCTTACTCAATTTGACTATCAGCAAACCTGACATAATGTTCAGTGTATGTTTATACGCAAGATTTCAGGCTACACCAAAAGAGTCACATTTATTAGCTGTCAAACGAATACTTTGATACCTGATAGGAACCATTAAACTAGGATTATGGTATCCTAAGTATACATCCTTTGAGATTATTAGCTATTTAGATGTTTATTTTGCCAGTAGTAAAGTGGATAGAAAGAGCACGAGTTGCACATGTCATTTCCTAGGACATTCTTTAGTATCTTGGTTTTCAAAGAAGCAAATTTCAATTGCTCTTTCCACAGCACATGCAGAATACATAGCGATAGAAAGTTGTTGTGCTCAAACACTATACATAAAGCAACAATTGATAGATTTTTTATTAAGTTATGACACAATTCCTATAAGATGCGACAATACGAGTGCAATAAACATCTCAAAGAATCCTATATTACATTCACGAACTAAACATATAGAAATTAGACATCATTTTCTTTGTGATCATGTACAAAAAGGAGATGTGACACTTGAGTTTGTATGTACAGATGAATAATGGGCAGACATATTCATGAAACCACTTCTGGAGGATAGGTTTATCTAGATTAGACGTAAATTAGGTCTTATGCATAGTTGAGAAGTTGTCTAGAATTATATTAGACTACATAATTTCGGGGGATCAAAATTAACAATTGGTTAAATTTATCATAGTTGGTATCACACTTGGCAAAATTTTCTAACATTAAGTATCCAATTTTTTCCAAAGTCTCCTGATATCTAGCATTGAACTCACGACATGGTTATCGCATGGTTAAGTGTTAGGATTTTAATGACTAATTTTATTATAAATGCCTATATAAATTGAAATATTGTGTTTGTATACATTGACATTTGATTCCACAACACAGATATACATTAGAAAGGCTGAGGAGTAAATTGAATAACATAGGGGAAGAACTTGAGCTTTTTTTTGCAGACATAAGATATTTAAGTCAGAACATTTGGATACCTACCTTTTTGTTGATGTCAAAAGGGGGAGAAGAATATAAGTTTTTATAGATATAAGTTTTATAGCAAAAATAGTGTTTGCAAAAAGGGGGAGAAGCATTTAAGTTTTTTTTTTAAGTAAGGAGAGAAAAACATATAAGTACATGAGTTACACATGCAAAATTATTGCCTGTTTTTACATTGTATATGAACATTTTTCAAATTGCTGAATTTTATATTATGCATTATTTGAGAGAGAGCCTTGTTAGGCATAACCCATTTTCTATTTTTACTCATATATTTGTCATCATCAAAAAGGGGGAGATTGTTGACTCTATAAGTCCAATCCTATTTTGATAATGACAAATTACTTGGTATTTGATCTGTGCATTGAGAGTGTGAACGGGAACATTATTTAGCTTGCACGGAAGTTAACGAAGTCAGGGAAGCCACATACAACATAGTGGTCCAAATATTGATGGAACACTTAGTTCATTAAATCCATAAACACTGCTGGTGTATTAGTCAACCCAAACGTCATTACCAAGAACTCGTAATGCCCACATCTGGTTCGAAAAGCTGTTTTCAAAATGTCCTATGCTCAAACTTTTACTTAGTGGTAACCCGACCGAAGGTCATTCTTGGAGTAGACCTGGGTCCCTTGGAGCTGATCAAATAGATCATTAATTATGGGAAGAGGAAATTAATTCCTGACTGTCAGTTTGTTTATTTCTCTATAATCTATGCACATCCTTATAGTCTCATCTTTCTTCTTCATAAACAGGACTGGTGCTCCCCAAGGCGACATACTAGGTTTGATAAATCATTTATCCATCAACTCCTGCAATTGATCTTTCAATTCTTTCAGTTCAACTGGAGCCATTCTGTACAACACTTTAGATATTGGTGCCAACCTTGGTAGTAGATCCATAGTAAATTCAATCTCTCAATCTAGTGGTAAACCAAGTAATTCTTCTAGAAAGACATCTAGAAATTCTCTAACAACTGGAATATCACCATGTTTCAGTTCTTTTTCTAGCATCTCCTTTATATATGCAATATAACCCTGGCAACCACCTTGATGCAGCTTCCTTGCCTGAATTTCCGACACTAACTATGGCGAGGCGTGCACATGTGAACCCATAAATATGAATTCTTGCTCACCTCGGAGTCTAAAAATCACTTCTTTTCAATGGCAATCTATGCTAGCGTGATTAGCTCTCAGCCAGTTCATACCCAATATCACATCAAACCCCTACATGTCAAGTGCCACAAGATCGGCTGGTAGTACTTTCTCCTGAATGTTCACTGGAAAATTTTTAAGTACCCTCCTACATCTCATTACTGATCCAGTTGGCGTGGCAACTAACAATTCAACATCTAACTGCTATGCCTCAATCCTAGACAACTTAGCATATCCCAACGACACAAAAGACTGAGTGGCGCCTATGTTAAACCAAACAACAAATTTATATGGTAAAGTAGTAATAATACCTATCACGATGTCTCCAGCAGCCTCAGTATCTCCTGGCGTCAATGCATTGACTATTGTCAGTGTTGTGTTCCTCTTCTGGCCTCCATGGGGTGCCTCGTAACCACCTCAAAATGGTTTATGAACTGATGCCTGGGTCAGTAGTCCCTAACATGACCAAGACCTATGACCGGGTCTACCACACTGAAAGCAGATGTCCTTTCCCATCCTACACTCAATTGGATGCCTTTGGCAACATCTAGAACAAATGGGGTAAGGGTGCTCACCCTGAAACCCTCGTTGTCCTGTCATCTGTTTCTAGCCACCTCTATACCAATCTCTTCTCCATGGGCCCTAACTGGAACCTGCCTAAAAACATTGAGGCTTGGGCCACTTCCTTTAGCTCGATACTCCCACATCTATCTGCTCGCTCTCCTCTGTTACTCTAGCTCTGTCAACTAACTCAGAGAAGTCTTGTATCTTTAGTGTCGCGACGTCCCGGGAGCGCGTGTGCCCCGAGCGGCGAACTAAAAATCATTTTAAAATTTTCATGAAAAATATTCATGTCGGAGTCGCCACTAACCTTTAGTGCGGTTAGAACACATGATTACTACCCCGTTAGGGGTAGAATCGGTCTACATTACCAGAGTTGGGGTCGGGAGTTCGGTTACGCGAGGGGAAGGTACGAGCACCCCCTACGCGCCCGTTCTTACGAACGGTACCTAATTAATCCGAAATTACCCTAAGTTAATCTAATAATTCTTTAAATTACTCCTTCTTATGAATTTATAAATACACATAAAAAAATAAATAAATAAATAAATAAAAATAAATACAATATATACATATATATATATATATATATATATATATTCCCTCAGAGCTTAGGGTACGTGAAGTCCGAAGGCTCATACCCCCGCAATAAAATCATAGGGATTAAAAATCAAAAATACTTTATAAAATACGCTCCCAAATTTTAGAAATTTTATGGGTTTTCCTAAGTATGAAAATACTAGTTTGGGAGGTTTTGGATAATAGATATAATAATTTAAACATAATAAATAAATAAATGAAATAATAATAAACTAGAGTATTAGGATACCATAATATGTACTAATCAACGTATATAATAGAAGCTAAAACATCTAACATACCAATAATAATAGAATATAAACATATAATATAGACTAAGATAATGAGCATACCATAATATTAAAATACTACACGTGTGTTATAAACAAAAATACTTAAACATACCATAATAAACATAAACACGATGTTAACAATAATAAATATCCACAAATAATATAATACGTAATAAATTACTATAATACTATATATACTAAACATACCATATAATAGCATGATACCAAAAGACCAAAAATATTACCTAAAATATTAAACTTACCATAATAATTAACATACTAAAAGTATCATAATAATAATAAATATATAGTATTACTCAAGATGCTATATTAAAAATTACCTAAAATACTAAATTATATGCACGATGTTACTTATAAATCCTAAGTTATTAAGTACCTAATATTACTAACATTCTAGAATATTAAAAACACATACAACTATAAAAATACCACATATACTGCAACTAATTTACTAAAAATTCTAACATGACCAAAATTATAAAATACTAATGATATAATATAAAGTTAACACACAATATAAGTATGACTAAAATATCTTACACATAAGAACCACAACAAGATGTCAATCCAAACCCTAAGAATACATATTAAGACAATACAAATTTTACAATATAAATGCCATCATGATAAAATCTTATAATATAAACCTTACCTCAATAAATACAACGAATAACGAACACACCCTAAAAATACATATTAAACATTAAATTATATGCCCCATCAATATAACCCTTACCATGCGAATATTCTATGCATTATCACACTAAATATAATAGTAACTTACCTAATATATACCAAAATGTCAAACTCGACCTAATAATCGATACCCTTGTATATGAATATGTCAAAGTTCTAAAATACTGATACTAAATGTGTTAAAATACTAATATGAGTATGCATATATTAAATATAACAACAATAACAAAAGCGAAAGAAAACCCATATATGTTAGATATTAAAATATATACGACATGTTATACAACAACAATAATAATAATAATAAATAAAAACTATACATGTTAAATGATAATACCATATGATAATAATAGCCCCATAAACAATGATAAAATATATACACAAAATTAACAAAACAAAAACTAACGAGCATAATATAATAACCCTGCAATATGTATATGACAGCAGAAACAATATAGAATGTAAATCTATATACATAATAATAATACAGCTACTCCCCTGATAATCACATGAAAATTTCACCTTGGAGAGCACTGTGACTACAACCGTGAGGAACTGATGGCCGGAGATCTTGGGGGTTGCGTTCGGAGGAATCTGGAAGGGGAGGTCACCGGAGTGCTGGGCTACTGTGGTGCTGGCTCGCGACTTTCCTGGCTGGTCGTGAAGGTTGATGGTGGCGGCGAGGGCGACGGCGGTGGGAGCGAGAAACGGCGTGGCGACTGGTGGTTGCTGTTCCGAGGGGCGTTGCAGAAGGTCTCGGGTCTTCTGGTGGTGGCTGGCTGGAAGCTCTGCGTCTAGCCGTGGAGTTGCAGCAGTGATTGGAGGAGGGAATCGGCTAGTCTGTCGTGAAGGATGGCCGCGAACAGCGTGGGCGACGACGACGGACATGGGCGTGACAACGGCGAGATGGCGTGAGCAACGGCGACGAACTGGAGATAGCCAGGTGCGTGAGCGACGGTGGGACTGCCCTGAGTGGTGTCGTGGCCATGAGAGGTGGGATGGTTGCCGGAGAGCTGCTGGGTGGCCATGAGGCGGCTGGGTGACGGCAACGGCAACGTAGGTTGCTACGATGGCGAAAAGACAAGGCTGGTCTGTGAGGGGCTAGGAGAGAGGAGCACGAGGTGATGTGCTGCTGTGCGTGCCCGTGGGGGAGCAGGAGAGTGGAAAGATGGTTTAGAGGAAGAAGATGAAGCTGTGCACCCCCGGCCTCTCCGGCTGTTTTTTTTTTTTTTTTTGCTGTTTTGGCCTCTGCGCCCCCCTGTGTGAGGCCGCTGCTGTTGCAGCGAGTGAGATGCGTCAGGGAGAGATGAGAGTTAGGGTTTTTTTGGTTGGTTTCTTGGTCTCCGGTTGCGCTGCTGTGTGTGCGCCCCCCCCCTTCCCCGGCTTGTGTGTATCACCCTTATATAAAAAAATTTGACAACCCTAAAAACCTTTCCTTTTTGATTTTCTTTTTATGGTATTTTTTTTCTTTTGGAAATAATATTATGAGTATAACTACTATTATGGCAATAATAATAATAATAATAATAATAATAATAATAATAATAATAATAATAATAATAATAATAATAATAATAATAAGGTAATAAAAATAAGTAAAATAAAAACAAAATAATAATAATAATAATAATAATAATAATAACAGAAATAAATAATAATAATAATAATAATAATAATAGTACTAATAAAGCTAAAAATACTAATAATAATAAAAGTTAAAAATAATATTAATAGCAATGAAAATAAATAATAATAATAATAATAATAATAATAATAATAATAATAAATAATATAAATAGATGTAAAAAATAAAAATAAAAGTAATAATAATAATACTAATGAAAAATAATAATAATAATAATAATAATAATAATAATAATAAGAATAAATAAAATAGTAATAATAGTAATAATAATAAGACTAATGAAAATTAATAATAATAATAGTAAGAATAAATAAACTAATAAAAATACTAATAATAATAATAATAAAAAGGGAACCCCTCGTTCTATTTGGCTAGGGCAAAAATAGGGTGTCTACATTTAGAACTGCCACCTGCTTATATATATCTCGCCTCAGACCTCTTTCAAACTTCCTGGCCTTTTTAACTTCATCTAGCACTATGTATAGACCAAATCATGACAGCTCTATAAACTTTGCCGCATACTACTGGACTATCAACGGCGCCTGAGTCAAACCCAAAAACTCCTACACTTTAGCCTCTCTAATAGTGGCGTAAAAATATCTATCAAGGAATATTTCTCTTAACCGACTCTAGGTCATAGCCACTGGTATGGGCCTCTGCTCCTCCAGTAATCTAGTAGTCGTACACCATCTCTCAACCTCTCATGTCAACTTATACGTGGCATAGAGGACCCTCTACTCATCGGTGCAATAAAGCACCACCAGTATTTTCTTTATCTCCCACATCCAATTCTCAGCAACTATAGGATCAGCTGCTCCCGAAAACACTGGAGGATTCATTTTCGTGAACTTCTCTATGGCACACTCCTGAGCTGCAAATGGACCTTCTTGCTCCCTGGAGCTCTATACAACCTTAGTCATGACCTGCTGAGCTACACTGCGTAAAACAGCATATGAGTCTCTGCCGCCCATATTAGAGGGCCCTGCTCCATCATCGCCGCTAGCATGAGCACTACTACCTCCAGGGTCCATCCTGCAGTAACACCAAATTATTCTAAGAACCCAAACCTTATAATACTATTCTTACTAAAATATCTCTCATACCTCCTATCACTAATTTAAGGTCTAGTCCTACCATATAGAAAAGAAACTGACGATAGTTTACTATGATTTTCTTGAAATCGTCACCCAAAAAAAAACACAGAAATCACCCCGAAGTTCCTGCTTCCATACTGCAGAACAGGACCATAAATTCTCATCCTAGGTTCCCAACATTAACTCACTGATATTCTACTCTATCCTTCTCCAAATTCCATTCCTATATTCTAGTATTATTTTTTGTTGTACTCTAGAGTCTACAAAACCTAGCAACCTAGGTTCCACGGGATGGTTTGCCTCTGATTTGATCTAAAGGATGACTTCTAATGTATTTCCAATCTCTAGGCAACTCCTGATTTCCATTTTCATTATCTTTAAGTGATTTTTCATTTGTTTCTTGATTTTCACTTGCATTGTTTTCAATAGACATTTTCTCTAAGCATTTTCTAATATCAATATCATCTTCATCATCTTTATTAGAAAATGGATTAGACTCATCAAACACAACATGAATAGATTCAATCACAGTTAAAGTTATTTTATTGAAAATCCTATATGCTTTACTATTAAGGGCATAGCCTGGGAAGATGCCTTCATCAGATTTAGAGTCAAATTTTCCTAAATGCTCATTATCTCTAAGCATAAAGCATTTACAACCAAACACGTGAAAATAGGAAATATTAGGCTTATGGTTGTTCCACAATTCATAATGGGTTTTATTAATTGATGGTCTAATTAACACCCTATTCATAACATAGCATGCAGTATTAATAGCCTCATCCCAAAAATATTTAGGTAAGTTATGCTCATTCAACATGGTTCTACCCATTTCTTGCAGTGACCTATTCTTTCTTTCCACTACACCATTTTGTTGAGGTGTCCTAGGTGCAGAGAAGTTATGTGATATGCCCTCTAAGTCACAATATTCTTCTATGCTTTTATTTTTGAATTTTGTGCCTTTATCACTTCTTATGTGAGTGATTTTGTATCGCTTTTCATTTTGAATTCTCCTACAAAGTTTGGTGAATTGTTCACATGATTCATTTTTATGTGCAATAAACAACACCCATGTGAACCTAGAAAAGTCATCCACAATTACAAAAGCATAAGATTTACCACCAAGACTTTGCACAGAATTAGGCCTAAATAGATCTACGTGAAGCATCTCCAAAGGTCTAGTAGTAGATATGAATTTATTTTTCTTAAAACTAGATTTTGTTTGCTTACCCATTTGACATGCATCACAGATTTTATCCTTTACAAAAGACATTTTAGGCAAACCTTTAACCAATTCTTTTCTAACAAGTTTAGACAATAAATCCATGCTGGCATGTCCTAAACGCCTATGCCACAACCAAGTAGCTTCATTTATAGCAGAAAAACATGTTACTTGTTGTGAAGCTAAATAATCAAGTGAGGTAGTATAGACATTTTCATGTCTATCAGCAGTAAAAAGCACTTTGTGGTCCGTTTTATTTTCTACTATGCATTTGTCATTTTCAAACGATACTTTATATCCTATGTCACACAATTGACTTATGCTAAGTAGGTTATGTTTCAGTCCATCAACCAACAAAACATTATCGATAGTAGGAAAGGAATCCTTACCAACCTTACCTACCCCGATGATACGTCCTTTGGCATTGTCGCCAAATGTCACGTAGCCTCCATCCTTGGGAACAATTGAAGTGAATTTTCCCTTGTCGCTGGTCATATGTCGTAAGCATCCACTATCTAAGTACCACCGGTCCTTGGAGGAGGAGGATCTTAAGCATACCTGCAAAATAAGCTAAGTGACTGATGCTGGTCCCCAAATTTTGTTGGGTCCACGGGGGTTAGTAGCAGGATCTCCCTTAACTACCCATACCTTCCCAATTCTAGCATGCTTATTCCTAAGTGAACAATCAAATTGAATGTGACCAATCTGTTTACATTTAAGACATTTCAATCTACACGTAGGTTCTTTAGGAGTAATATGAGATTTTGACTCACGTGTAAAATGTCCCAAGTAAAGATTGGGTAGTCTAACATTTTCAATACCATTAAAACCAAGACTCTCTTTACTTAAGGGGTTTCTTTGGGCACCAAGTAATTTTTCAAAATTTTCTTTGCCTTTAGTGAATTTAAAAATGATTTTGGAGCTATCCTCCAATTTCCTCTCAAGCTCAACAATAGTAGCATCATTTTCTTTTAAAGTAGAGGCATGAGAGGTTTTTGCCATATTAAATAATTTTGACCAATTTTCACATTTCTTTTTCAAATCATTATTTTCTTTGGTTATTTTGCCTAACAATTTTGAAACACGAATATACTCAAATTGTAATTCTCTAAATGTAGGCATGCTGTCAGAATCACAATCATCAGATGAATAATAAGAAGATGATGAACTAGAAGACAATGCCTCATCGTTTTGTGCCATTAAGCACATATTAGCGACCTCTGTGTCACTATGATCTGAATCCGAGTCGCTGCTGCTGAATTGGTCCCATGAAGTCCCAACCTTCATGGCTTTCGTCTTTTTCTTAGCCTCCTTTTTCAGTAGTGGGCAGTCAGGTTTGATGTGCCCCACCTTGTTGTAGTTGTAGCACGTAGGAGCATTTGATTTGTCCTTTCTCTTGCTGGACTCTCCTTTCTCATTAGTGGAGTCTCTATATTTTTTAAATGGCTTCCTGTTCTTCCTGAAAAAATCTGCTAAACTTTCTAGTTAGCATAGCCATTTCATCATCAGTATCAGATTCACTACACTCACTAGATGTGTTATTAGATGCTTTGAGTGCAGTCACTTTCTTAGCCCTGTTATGCTCATTAAGTCTCTCATTTATGGACAATTCATAAGTAATCAAGGAACCTATCAATTCATCTAAGGTCATGGCTTTAAGGTCTCTACCCTCAGCAATGGTCGTAGCCTTGGCTTCCCAAACAGGAGGTAAGCCTCTGAGGATCTTCCTGATCATCTCATATGTGGGATAGGTCTTTCCTAATGCATGCAGTGAGTTTATGATGTGTGTGAATCTAGTGTACATGCTCTAAATGGACTCACCTACATTCATTCTAAAGGCCTCATACTCACTGGTCAACATATCTATCCTACTATCTTTCACATCCCTAGTACCCTCATATGTGACCTCTAACTTATCTAATATTTCTTTTGCAGTAGAACATGCCATAATGCTATTAAATTCATTTACATCAAGACTACAATATAAAATATTCATGGCAGTGGCATTAAGACTAACATCTTTCATATCATCATCATCATATTCATCCTTAGTCTTAGGAACCCTAGCTGCACCCTCAATTTTCATAGGGACATAGTTTCCCTTAGAGACAATCCTCCACAGCTTCCAATTAGTATTATATAGGTAGATGCGCATCCTCTGTTTCTAGAAGGTGTAATTAACACCACTGAAAACAGGAGGTCATGTGGAAGATGGTCCCTCAATGAAAGGGGTCATGGAGCTATGAGTCATATGTGATCTTTTTTCAAAATAACAACCAGTCTATGCTACGTAGCTCTGATACTAATTGTTAGTTTTACCGTGATCCCAAGAGGGGGGGTGAATTGGTATTTTTAAAATTTAACCCCTAGATAAACCTCTTAACAGCAGTATGTTCACAACCCTATGGTCAATCTAATGCGAATAATATAAATATATCAGAAATTGAATGAAGCAGTTTAATTAATCGCACAAGCACCAGAAAGCAGTAAAGAAAGGGTGACACGTAGATATGTTATCGAGGTTCGGCCAACTGCCTATGTCCCCACCTTGGCTAACCAGTACAAGGATTATCACAATAACTTGCTCACTTAAACGGATAGAGCAGCACCTATACAAACCAGGTCAAATTAACACAGGGCTGACCTCAACCTTTACACCAATCCTTACCGGGCTAGATTACCGCCCCCTCAGGCCACGCCTGGAATCTCTCAAATATACAATCAAACGGTACAATATAAGGGTGCTTTCACGTAAAGCAAATTTGTACCACAAATGCGCACAATCACAAACACCACAGATGATTTAAAATGTAAGCTCAGTGTGGTCTAGATAGTTTAACTCTCAAGGGTATTTTCTATCAGTGTAGTATGTACGTGAGAGTGTCAACAAGCAATCTTTGTATTTCAAGATGTTCTCAATCAAGGTGTTCAAACAAAGATATCATGCAAGATTCAAATATCCCAAATAGCAGAATATGTCAATCACGTGAATAGTGTATATGCTTGGTTTGCAAGATATATGTAATCTTTGTATTTCAGCAAATGATATAGACTTGAATGGATATTGCCACAAAGATTAATATAACACACACAAATATCCTTTCACAAATATATCAATATGAACACCACAAGATATTTGAGTACGTTTGAAAAATATTTTTGCAGGCCAAAAACAAATACAAACTTCCTAAGTTATTGCAATGAGAATGCAACACTTGGAAGTTTAACAAGTCTTCTTAGGATAGGCTTATTAGAAAAGCCTCCTAAGAATACTTAGGTTATGCTCTCGTAAGAAAATCGATTCAAAGCACTTCAAACAATGAAAGCAAACCTCTAAACAATAACACTCAATACACTTACAAATGATACAGAAGGATAAAGAAGGTAAGTTTGTGTGGATTTTGCAAGAGTATGAGAAGTAGGATGTATTTAGGTTGGGAGAGAATTTTTGAGTATGTTTGCTAATCAATGCTTAATTCTCCCAAATGAAAGGGTATATGTAGACATACCAAAATATTTGACTATTGGGGACTTATTAGGGACTGTTAAAAAAGATTAATGACATTTAAAGCATTTAACCCTGTTTAAAAATTTTACCTGTGGTAAAAAATTAAGTGCAACTCGAGAGGTCCGATCGACTAGAACAAGTTCGGTTGACCAAGTCTCATATGGTTTGGTCGACCAGGGAATATTGAACTAAGGGCTCGGTCGACCAGGAGAGGGCGATTTCTCAATTTTCTGAGGCTTGGTCAACTAGGCCATTTCGAACTGGCTGGTTTGGTCGACCAGACCACTGGAATTTTTCCCGAGGACCCTCGGTCGACCAGGTAGTTGGAGTACAAAACTGGCTCGGTCGACCAGATGGTCAAAATGTTGACCTAGGGAGGTTTCGGTCGACTGGGGCTTTTTGAACTACCTGGTTCGGTCGACCAGGTGGTCAAAATGTTGACCATAGAGGGTTTCGGTCGATCGGGGCTTTTTGAACTATTCTGGTTCAGTTAACCAGGGCCACGGTCAATTAGTTGACCCAAGGAGGTTTCGGTCAACCAGGCCAAAATGAACTGACTTGACTGGTCGACCAAAAGTGCACCATGTGTGCATTTCAGTCCCGTTTCGAAACTTACAACCCCTATTCAAGTGCCTAACAAACATATGTGTAAATGTGTGTGTCCTAGGGTCACTTAGGGTCCAATTTGAAGACACCGAAAAAGTTCAGTGTCGGTCGACCGAAGGGTAAGCCCTAAGGTCTTTCTATGGTCACTTTTGGTTTGTATCTGGTTTGAGCTTACAAAATAAACCATACATGTGATGTGTGTGCTTATTAAAAACCAGATACCCTAATTACTATTACAAACAAATTTCACTACAAAAATATTACAATCAAGAGCATGAATTTGTCTTCAAGTTTTGAGCTTTCATGTGTCATTAATGATCTACTAATATAGACCTGCACATGAACTAGATATTTATTAAATACAAGAGTATTTGTCATTATTAAAACTGGGCGCGACCTATAAAGTCAACAATATGGCTTAAAATACATCTGTAATATATGAGTTTTCTATTTAATCATATTGCTAGTATTATAATATATATGTTGTTATTCTGTAAATCTTTATATATATAAATAACTGTGAAAACTACCTGGGAAATCTATATGTCATGATTTAACCCCTCATGACAGGGTTGTGCGACCCATAGGCAGGACTTAATTCTAGTTGGCCCACTAGGATAAGTCAGCTAATACTCTATCAATCCTCAGTTCGGGCTTACTGCAATCCCTCCAAAGGCTCAGTACTAGCATCTCTCTCGTCAAACCGGTCACCTCTACCCAGAATACTAGGGAGCTTGCATTCCCTCCAAGGCACGGTTGACGGAAATCCACACACTATCTAAGATATGTGGCTGCACTCTAATCTAAAATAGCTACGATATCGTGCTCTACTGACTGAATCTAACTGAAATAATTAATTTGACTGAAATATTTCATCAAGGTCTGCGACTATATAGTACTAATATATAATTATATTACTATTTCATCATAATTCCAAAATAACCATAACACTGTAAATATGATCTGTAAATATTGTAATATCTAACTACAATAACTGTATATCTAATCTGTATGATCTGACTGAATAAACTGTAATATTTGAGTGTTATGGTTTTGTAATTCTGGAAATCATGGTATTATGTAAATATTGTAAAATATCTGTGTCTGTAAAATATATGTCTGTACAATATTTGTCTGTAAAATGTTTGTCTGTAAAACATCTATCTGTGTAATATCTATCTGTAAAATATATGTTTGTATAATATATGTTTGTATATACACTGTAATTCATAATTTTGTAAAATCTGGTAATATATATTTTTATGCTAAAAATACTGTAAATCATGGTATTTTGAAAAACTGTATCAATTATGTACTGAACAAATATCTACTCAGGTCACACAATTAATAAAACTCATGTTCTGAAATCTATAAAACTGTATAATTTATACCTTACATCTTAATAAACAAATACTATAACTTACTGATAAAATTTCTGAATTTACTAGCATAACATATTTCCCTTACCTAGCTAATTGAACTCGCCTGCTAACTCTAACTCACTCCCACGGCATTCATAATTCCATAATCCTGAAATTACACACACACACACACACACACATACACATACATACATACATATATATATATATATATATATATATATCCCCGTCAGTCAACTGAATTTCCCAGAATAGTTTCATACTCACATTTCCTAAATTATAAACTATTTATCATTTACTTGGGTCCCTGAGGAAAAACCCCCACTGAAAATCTAGCCTTCCTGTCGTGTATATACCAACCTTAAATTATACAAAATCCCAATTTCTTAATTTAATCTCAGAAATACATTCACATCTAAGCTTATACCTTCAATAATTAAATAATCAACCCAAAACACTCAAATAACATCCTTACCTCAATTTTGGGATGGTGCCGCAAAACCCTGAAATTGAAATTCTACTCTACCTATGTTGTAGAGAATCTTCCCAGGAACCCCGTGGTGGTTCCTGGTCATTGAAATGAGGCTTATTGGAGTAGAAATTGTAGAGAGAAGGGAGAGGGGTCATGGGTTCGGAAGAGAGAGGGAGAGTTTGATTTGTTTCAAAAAAAAAAATATGATGTTCTCGATTCTTTATAAGTTTTAGCATTAGCCAGAAAACTGTCTCCGATTTTCTGTGCTTCCCAGAAAATCGTCGCTGGTTTCCTATTAACTAGCTCAAATATTTACCATTTTACCTTTACCCGGCTGTGGTAACTTCCCAAAATCGTCGCCGATTTTCTGACTCCTTCAAAAAACTGTCGCCAATTTTCTTTTGCCTTAGGCAAAAATCCATTTTTCCATTTTTTTTTTTTATTATAATTGTCGGGTCACTACACTCAAAGTCTTAGAGGACTCAAAGCAAAAACTCATATGAAGACTTCAAAGCTTAGAGTGTTTAAAACTTTAGGATGAATCTATGTAAGTACTTCATAGTGAATATCATGAGGAAATGTTTTGAAGCTCATTAGGGTTTGTCTTGGACTTAGAGACCTTGTTTAAGACCCTAGAAAATGTTTTTATAAAATAACGAAGCACGAGAGCCAAGTCTTCTTGAAAAGTAACCTAAAAAAAAAAACTTATTTGTTCAGGCGACTGAAGTGTAAGCTCAGACGCCTAAAGATTTTCCTCAGGCGATTGGAGAATAAGTTCAGGCAATTGAAAAATTTCTTGATGAATTTCTAAAGAGGCAGTGTACCCTCAGGCGACTGACCCTTGTCACCTCAAGCGCCTGACCCTGTTTTCAGTTTAAAATTTTTAGTTTTAAAGAACTTCAGGCTACTGACCCCGAGACTTCAGGCGCCTGAACACTGATAACGGCTATATTTTTTAAAAGTTTTAAAATTCAAAATTAAGTTTCTTGTGCCTAAATTTTGTAAAAATTGGGAAAATACTCCAAGTAAGCTTAGGCAACACGAATTAACCTTTTTGAGCCTATAAATACATGTTTTCATGAATCAAACATATACCAAGCAATTGAAAAACTGCTCTCAAGTTGAAAGCTATCTTATTTTCTCAAAGCTCTCTCTTGCTTACTCTTTCAATCTGAATTTCTAAGATATTCTGAAGTGCTGATCACTCTTCTTTGAGCACTACAATCTGAATTACTGATTTCCATCTAGAGAAGTATTTTAGAGAAATTGTTCTTGGGCTTCAACTCTATTTCTTTCGATATTTGTTATTGAAGTATATAGTGATTTCAATTGTACTAACTAGCTCTATTTAAGAGCATTCTTTGTACAAAAGAAACCTTTCTTGTTTCCTATTTCTTTGACGATTCAGGTGATTGGATCGTTGTAACCGAGCATGGGATATCGTTTGGAGAGGGGGTTCTACCCTAAAGGAGGGTTGTAATCAGTTTGTTCCGCGCGGAATGGAATGAGTTAGTGGAATCCTTAGGTGGTCTTGCCTAAAGCGAGGATGTAGGCTAGGGATAAGCAGAATCTCATAAAAAATCTCGGTCTTACTCTCTCTACACTTTTCTATTTAAATTTCAGTATATACAAATTGTGTTTCAAAGTGTAGGTTTGCTAAAAAACTGAGATTGAGACGACCTTTTAATCTAAGAAAGTACGTTGCTTAATATTTTGCAGAAACCTAAAAGGGAGTACGTTGATTAACTACTTGTGGAAATATTGATTAAAAGAAGCGCTTAAAAATTCATTCATACAGGGCTATAAAACTGAAATCTTGCAAACGCTGAAAAACAAAATGTTGCAGCTCTCACAAAAGTTGGTTAAGTATTGTGTAATTGTGTGATTGTTTATTATTTGGTTTGTGATTGTTTTTTGTGTTTATGATTGTGGTTGGATTGAGTATTTAAATTAAAGCCATAACATTCTTGTGTGATTTGCTTAAGTATATAAAAAGCTGAAAATCTGTAAAAACACTTAAAAGAATTTTATATAAACCCAATTGACCCCCCCTCTTGCGATAACACCTTGACTTTCAATTGGTATTAGAGCCTAGTTATAGCAAATCCTAATTAGAAGTTATATAAAGGTCCAAATGGCACACCTAGGTGTTTCCCCTTTTGCTGAAGGCCAATCATCTACTAGACCGCCTATTTTTATGGTCTAAATTATATATTTTGGAAACAAAGAATGAGGATATATATTCAAACCATGGATTGGAAAGCATGGAAGGTTGTCACACATGGTGACTACATTCCCACTAAACTTGTAGATGGTAAAGAAGTCCCTAAAGAAGAAAAAGACTTGACCGACAATGATTATAAAATTATGTAAGTTAACTCTAGTGCCATGAATGCACTATATTGTGTTTTAGATATTAATGAGTTTAATAGGGTCATGGCATGTAAATCAGTCAAAGAATTTTGGGACATGTTGGAAGTAAACTATGAAGGAACTATAGATGTTGGAGATAATAGGATTGACATGCTCACAAGCGAGTATAAGGCTTTTAAGATGAACTCAGATGAAACCATCACTAGTATGTACACTAGGTTCACTCACATAATAAACTCCCTCAATGCCTTAGAGAAAAATTACTCAACTTATGAAATGATCTAAAAAATCCTTAGAAGACTACCACCAATTTGAGAACCTAAGGCCACTGCCATTATGGAAGGAAGAAACTTGAAAAACACTTCTCTAGATGAATTAATAGGTTCTCTTCTCACATATGAGATGGCAATGAATGAAATAAATTTAGAGAACAATAACGAAAACAAGAAATCAATAGCCCTTAAGGCTTGTAAAGAAAGTTCTAGTGATGAGAATGAAGACAATGAATTAGATAATGAAGAATTAGCCTTTATCACTAAAAGACTTGGAAAATTTTTTCATAAGAATAGAAAATTCCCTCAAAAGTTTAAAGGATCAAAAACTAACAAAGAAGAAACAAACACAAAGCAAACTAAGATCGATCCACCGACATGTTATAATTGTAAGAAGGTTGGGCACATTAAACCCGATTGTCCACAGCTGAAGAAGGACAAGAGGAAGAAAAAGAAGGCTATGAAAGCTACGTGGGATGACACAAGCTCAAATGAATTGGAGGATGACTCAAATGAACAAGAAGTTGCCAACATGTGTTTTATGGCACACAATGCTGAGGTAAACTCTTATTATAGTTCATCAGAAGAATCTAATGGAGAGTCTAGTAATAATTCATGTGATAGTTTGCCTTCATATAAGGAAATACAAGCTGAATTATTCAACTTATACAATAGGTTCATCAAAGTGTCTAAAAGAAACATAGCCTTAAAAGAACAAAATGAAAATCTTAAGAATCAACTAGAAAGTTCTAAATCTGCTGAAAAATAAAAAAGATACTCATATTGATGATCTAATGAAGAAAATTAACAATATGTCTCAAGAATTAGTAAAACTACAAGTAAATGATGAAAGTAAGAAATATCTAGAAATAAGTGATCTTAAAAAAAAAAAAATTGAAGATAAAGTTAAAATCATTTATAATTTTACTAAAGGAAAAGAAAATTTTGAAAAAGATGGTTGGTTAGCAAAGGATGATAAGTAATAAAGAAGGAATAGGCTACAATGAAATAGAAAACAAAAGGAAGAAAAATTTATTTATGGGATATTTTGTAAGAGAAGCTAAATACTACGCAAGCACATCTTCTACAAATATACATGAAAACACTACTTGCTACTTGTGTAGAAATAAGGGACACATAAAGTTCAATTGTCCACTTAAAAAGAATATGTCAAAATCAAGGAATGGAAAGTAAACACTAAAACTAGGTATGACTTAAAAAGAATTAAGAAGGTTTTGGTTCCAAAAGTAACACCATGAATCCTTCCTTGTAGGTATGCTTTAGGACTACTCCATCAAAGGAAAAATGGTACTTGGACAGCGGGTGTTCAAGACATATGATGGGAGATAGAACAAAGTTCATGTCCCTAGTTCAAAAAGATGGAGACCATGTGACCTTCGGGGATAATGCCATAGGTAAAATCGTCAGGATATGAACCCTCACTTACTATTGATGATGTTTTGTTAGTTGATGGATTAAAACATAACTTTTTAAGCATTAGTCAACTTAGTGACAAAGGTTTTGACATAATCTTTAAACAAGATAAGTGTATAGTTCAAAATCCAAGAAATCATGAAATTCTATTCACAACCTATAGAATAAATAATGTATATTGTATAAACATTGAAAACCTAATCTCTCAAGAAGTAACATGATTGGCTGTCATGAATGAAGTTAGTTGGCTTTGGCATAGAAGACTAGGACATGCAAGCATGGACCTATTATCAAACCTATCTAGAAAGAACTTAGTTAAAGGTTTACCAAATACAAAATTCATAAAAGATAAAATTTGTGATGCTTGCCAACTTGGAAAGCAAATCAAAATAAGTTTTAAAAAGAAGAAATATATATCTACTAGTAGACCCTTAGAACTTATCCATTTAGATTTGTTTGGTCCTATTAGAACCCAAAGCATAGGAGGTAAGCAATATGCCTTTGTAATAGTTGATGACTATTCTAGGTTTACATGGGTATTGTTTTTACCTTCCAAGGATGAAGCTTGTAATATGTTGATAAATATGTGCAAGAAACTTCAAAATGAAAATGGATATTATGTTTCAAACATAAGAAGTGATTAAGGAAGAGAATTCAACAACAAAGATGTTGAAAAATTTTGCAATGAAAATGGAATTAATCATAATTTTTCAGCATCTAGAACTCCACAACAAAATGGAGTTGTTGAAAAGAAGAATAGAAGACTTCAAGACATGGCAAGAACAATGTTAAATGAACATAATCTACAAAATATTTTTGGACTGGAGAAGTAAACACTACATGATATGTAATAAATAGAGTTTCTATAAAAACAAATTTGAATAAAACTCCCTATGAACTTTGGAAAGGTAGAAGGCCTAACATCTCTTACTTCCATGTTTTTGGTTGTAAATGCTATGTATTAAATGATAAAGATGATTTAGTCAAATTTGATGCAAAAGTTGATGAAGGGATATTTCTAAGATATTCATTAAAAAGCAAAGTCTACAAAATATACAATAAAAGAACTCTTACAATCTTGGAATCAATTCGTGCAACCTTTGATGAAGAAAGTCCATTCAATAAACCAATAAAAATTGAAGAAGTACGAACCACTCAAAAACAAGAAGACTTAGACATAGTAGAAGCAAAAGAAGAAGAAAATGAAGATAAATCAAATAATGATGCTGTTGAAAATACTGAACTACCAAAAGAATGGAAATATGTAAGAAATCATCCAAAAGATCAAATAATTGGAGAACCATCAAGAGGTATAACTACAAGATCCTCTTTGAAAAATCTATGCAATCACTATACTTTCTTATCTCAAGATGAACCAAAGAATGTAGACGAAACTCTAAGTGATGACTCATGGATAATTGTCATGCCAAAAGAAATAAATCAATTTGAAAGAAGTTAAAGTATGGAAATGAGTTCCCAAATCGGAAAACCATTCAATCATAGGAACTAAATGGGTATTTATAAATAAAAAGGATGAAAATGGAATAGTGGTAAGAAATAAAGCTAGACTTGTAGCTAAAGGATATAACCAAGAAGAATGAATAGATTATGATGAAACATTTGCTCCCATAGCTAGAATGGAAGCAATTAGGATGCTCTTAGCTTATGCATCTCATAAGGAATTTAAATTGTATCAAATGGATGTAAAGAGTGCATTTTTAAATGGTTATATTAATAAAGAAGTATATGTAGAACAACCACCGGGCTTTGAAGACATACAAAAACCGGAATATGTGTACAAACTAACTAAGGCCTTATATGGTTTGAAACAAGCCCCTAGGGCTTGGTATGAAAGACTTAGTGGATTCCTACTAGATAAAGGGTTTTTTAGAGGTAAGGTTGATAGTACTTTGTTTATCAAATCTAAGAAAAATGATATGCTCATAATCTAAATTTATGTAGATGATATAATTTTTGGTGCAACTAATGATAATCTATATAAATAATTTGCTAAATATATACAAGAAGAATTTCAAATGAGCATAATAGGAGAGTTGAACTACTTCCTAGGATTACAAATCAAACAAGCAAAGAATGGAACTTTTATAAGTCAATCCAAATACATAAAAGATATGCTTAAGAAATTCAATATGGAAAGTAGTAAGCCCATAGGTACCCCCATGAGTACTTCCATAAGCCTCGATAAAGATTAAAAAGAAAAACCGGTAGATTTGAAATATTACAGAGGTATGATAGGAAGTTTGCTATGCCTAATAGCTACTAGGCTGGATATAATATTTAGTGTATGCATGTGTGCACGATTTCAATCAGAACCTAAAGAATCACATCAAATAGTCATTAAAAGAATCCTAAGGTACTTGACAGGTACAATTGATTTAGGACTTTGGTATCCTAAGGACACCAGATTCGAAATGATTAGTTATTTGGATGCTGATTATGCAGGGTGTAAGATTGATAGAAAAAGTACAAGTGGGACTTGTCATTTTCTAGGATGATCCCTAGTATCTTGGTTTTCTAAGAAAAAAAACTCTGTAGCCTTATCCACCGCTGAAGCAGAGTATGTGGCAGCAGGTAGTTGTTGTGCACAAAGCTTGTATATGAAATAACAATTAAAGGACTATAATCTAGAATATTCCACCATACCAATTAAATGTGATAACACAAATGCAATAAACATCTCTAAAAATCCAATATCACACTCAAGAACTAAACACTTTGACATAAGACACCACTTTCTAAGAGATCATGTTTAAAAAGAAGACATCATAATTGAATTGATAAACACTAATGATCAATGGGTGGATATCTTCACAAAACCTCTTCCCGAAGAAAGATTTATATCCATTAGAAGAGAACTTGGGTTGTTACATAGCAGGGAAGTGATTTACATAGGTTTCATATTGCACAAAATGAGAAAATTAAGAAATTAGAGACTTTAGGCGACTGAGCATTGTATATTGAAGGCTTAGGCACCTGAGCCAGTAGACCTCAGGTGACTGAGGTGCTACTGCTTGTTGAGATTCCAATTCTATAAATCTTCAGGCGACTAAACTTAATCTTCAGGCACCTAAAGTCGCGGGATCTATATATTTAACAAGTGAAAACCCTAACTTTAGGCTACTGACTCCTGCTCCATCACTCACCCACTGCTCCAACCTTTGGTCTTCCTTGCTCCCTCACTCAAAATCCATCGAATCACAGCCCCAAACTCCTTCCACTACACTCTTTCCATCGGATTCTAGGATTCCATTCTCCAAAAACACGACAATGCCTTGCACTAAGACCACAGCAAACCGAGGATCTTCTTTCGGATGGGATGATAACAACATCGAGAAATGGTTAGTCACTCCTCAATCTAAACTCCGATATCGTTCTACTCTCTGTTCTACGAACCCTATCTTTGGTAAGGTGATTGACACCACCTTCTTTGATTCCGAATTTTTTGAAATATTGCCTAAGTTTGGGAATATAGGATGGAAAAATTTTGTTGTTTATCAAGCCAAAGGCATGTATCCCAACTTAGTCAAAAAATTTTATGCTAATATGATTCATGGCAAGAATGTTCTAACCATAGAGGTTAGAGGCAAGAAAATAGTTTTGACTCCTCAAATTCTAGCTCCCATTTTGCATATCACCTCGAGTGAATTTGAATATCCCGCCTTTGCTCAATCTTGGATTCTAGAGCAAGGCTTCGCACCTGAGGAGTTTTTGCCTCTAATTATGGTAAACCCATGTACTTTGGCCATCCACTTATGTATAAGCAATTGAACCTCTAGGCACAAATACTTCATAAAATCATCTCCAATAACATCCTACCTAAGGTCGACTCTTATGATCATCTTTCCTACATCAACTGCTTCGTTTTATGGTGTTTACTAATGGAAAGAAGCTTGATCTCTCCAGCCTCATTTTGAAATGGATTTGGGCCAAGTTGGAAGCCACTCATGTCGCTCTTCCTTATGGAGGTGTATTGAACCTTATTTTTTCTTAGCATGACTTTACCACACCTTTTGAGTTTTCATAAAACATACCTGCTATGACCTCTTCACCTCCACAACCCTTAAACAAATGGTCTATGAAAAGCACGATCAAGGTTGGTTCTTGAAAGGAGGGAGACCTCAAAGAACACTAGCAGTTGTACATCCTCTTCCTCCTCTAGCTCAAGACCAAGGACCTCCTGCTGATACGCCTTCTTGGTTCATTCCCTTTCATCATGAATTCTCCACCTTCAGCAGAGACATGAGAGCAGGACTTCAATCCCTTCAGGAGGATGTATCTTCACTTCACACTACATGTTCCTCACTTGATTAGCGCCTCACTCTTACTGAGAAGTATCAGGCTAGCTCATCTCGCAATGTTGATCCTATGGACACTAGTTCTGCTCCTCGGAGTGATGATGAAGAAATAGAGGAAGGCAGTGAGGAAGGTGATGAAGAGGAAGGAGATGAAGAAGAAGCTGAAGAGGAAGATGATGATGCTGATAACTGATTTAGTTTGTCATTTTGTGATGTATTAAGCACTCTCTATGTACTAGCTATGTTTTATGTTGCCTTGTTTGTTTCTGTTTGAAATTTGGCTTGTAATTCCACTCTGTATGTTTTTTGAAAAATGACTACGCTCCTAATATGCTACAACTCTTTTTGCCTTTGCCCCTCAATTCTCTTTAAATGATGTCAAAGGGGGAGAGATTTTGAGCAAATATGAGAATACAATGCTATCATGAAAAATGAGCATACAAAAAATATGTAAAATATATAAATCTTGGCATATAGCAAGGGGGAGTAAAAGCACAAATACAAATAAGAACATAAGAAGAACAATACTATAATGCAAATATGTACATGACATGACCTATAATTAAATATACTCAATTGTGCCTTATTTTTTAACTTACTTATACTTGAAAACATCATATTTCATATTTGTTTTAAAAGCATGCTTATTGTAAGGAGGAGTCTTTTCAAAGGTTCTCTCATCCTTGCTCCTTATTTGTCATCATTAAAAATGGGGAGATTGTTGGCCTAACGTGGCTTTCGAATCTCGTTTTGATGATAACAAATGAAGGTTGATTTAACATACGTTGTTAAGTGATGAAGTTTCAGGAATGCTCAAATGACAAAGTTCAAAATACCAAAGGAAATGCAAGTTCAAGATCACCAAGGACCATAAAGTCACACTTACCTTCAAAGTGGTCCAAAGGAAGCTCAAGTGGACCAAAATGATTTGGAAATCTAAAGTCGACTCAAGCTCAAAGTCTCAGAGGACTCAAAGCAAAAACTCATATGAAGACTTCAAAGCTTTGAGTGTTTAAAGCTTTAGGATGAATCTATGTTAGTATTTCATAGTAAATATCATGTGGAAATGTTTTGAAGATGATTAGGGTTTGTCTTGGACTTAGAGACCTTATTTAAAACCTAGAAAATGTTTTTATAAAGTAACAAAGCAAGAGAGCCAAGTCTTCCTAAAAAATAACCTGAAAAACAGAAAATTTGTCTGTTCAGGCGACTGAAGTGTAAGCTTAGGCGACTGAAGAATAAGTTCAGGTGACTGAAGAATTTCTTGATGAATTTCTAAAGAGGTAGTGTACCCTCAGGTAACTGACCCTTGCCACCTCAGGCGCATGACCCTATTTTTTAGTTTAAAATTTTCAGTTTTAAAGAACTTCAAGTGACTGACCCCGAGACTTCAGGTGCCTAAACACTGTTAACGGTTATATTTTTTAAAAGTTTTAAAATTCAAAATTAATTTTCTTGTGCACCAAATTTTGTAAAAACTTAGGAAATTCTCCAAGTAAACTTGGGCAACACGAATTAACCATTTTGAACCTCTAAATACATGTTTTCACGAATTAAACATATACCAAGCAATTGAAAAACTGTTCTCAAGCTGAAAGCTATCTTATTTTCTCAAAACTCTCTTTTGCTCACTCTTTCAATCTGTGCTGAGATATTCTCAAGTGCTGATCACTCTTTTTTTAGCACTACAATCTAAATTACTGATTTCCATCTAGAGAAGTATTTTGGTAAAATTGTTCTTGAGCTTCAACTTTATTTCTTTCGATATTTGTTATTTAAGTGTATAGTGATTTCAATTGTACTTACTAGCTCTATCTGAGAGCATTCTTTATACAAAAGAAACCTTTCTTGTTTCCCATTTCTTTGACGATTCAGGTGATTGGATCATTGTAACCGAGTGTGGGGTATCGCTTGGAGAGGGGGCTCCGCCCTAAAGGAGGGTTGTAATCGGTTTGTTCCGCCCGAAAAGGAACAAGTTAATGGAATCCTTAGGTGGTCTTGCCTAAGGCAAGGATGTAGGCTGAGGATAAGTCGAACCTCATAAAAAAATCTCAGTCTCACTCTCTCTACCCTTTTCTATTTAAATTTTAGCATATATAAATTGTGTTTCAAAGTGCAAGTTTGTTGAAAAACTAAGATTGAGAAGACCTTTTAATCTAAGAAAGTACATTGGTTAATATTTTGCGGAAATTTTAAAGGGAGTACGTTGATTAACAGCTTGCGAAAATCTTGATTAAAAGAAACGCTTAAAAATTCATTCATATAAGGCTATATAACTAAAATCTTGCAAATGTTGAAAAACAAAATGCTGCAGCTCTGACAAAAGTTGGTTAAGTATTGCGTGATTGGGTGATTGTTTATTATTTGGTTTGTGATTGTTTTTTGTGTTTGTGATTGTGGTTGGATTGAGTATTTAAATTAAAGTCATAAAATTCTTGTGTGATTTGCTTAAGTATATAAAAAGCTGAAAATCTGTAAAAAACACTTAAAGTATTTTTTTATAAACCCAATTCACCCCCCCCCCCCCCAAAGGATAACACCTTGACTTTCATGATTTAATCAATATGATTAAATTTGGGAAAATTAATAAGCAAAATACATTTTTAAAGCTGGTTGAAATTGAGCTTAAATGACTATAACTTGAAGAATTCTAAGTCTTAATCTCAATATGCCTAACATCTTTTATATTGCTTATCTTTATGTTTATGCATATCATGACGGGGAGCATTGTCAATGCTGCCTCATTTTGCTCCTTGTTTGTCATCATCAAAAAGCAAGAGATTCTTGGATTTTCTAGTTTCATCCCATTTTGATAATGATAAACCAAGGCATCTAATTGTGCTACTAAGTGTGTACACAGGTATTAAGGTACTAAGCACAATAAAAGATGCAAATTGGAAAGTCATGAAGCATACAAGACGATACTATTTGACTATGAACATGGAGCATATAAATACCAATCTTGAAGACAATGGCTATGATTATGGAACACATGAAGTCTAAGCTTGAAGAATTTAAAGAAGTTATTTCATGTATTTTGCAAATAGGACCTATGTAAGTACGCTTTCATTAATTATGTGAAGAAGATCATAGGTGACCTTAGTTGGACCCTAGGCACTCTATATTTTATTGAAAATCATTTTTAAGACATGAAAAAATTATTTTAAAGTGTTGAAAATCATTTAACAAATGTGCAAAAATTATTTCAAAGTGTTCAAATCATTTTTGGAATAAAAACCCTCAAAACAAGTTTTTCAAAATCCTTCATGTTTCTGCCACCGCATGCATAAGTGATTTTCTCAATCAATCACTTCTTATCTTAAAATTATGTCAACATGAAATTTGTGGTATTTTATCTTGGCTTTCTTTTGATGACAAGAATGTTCAATTTAAAGTTTTTATAGAAAAAGTTATACCTAAAATACTGAAGGGTGACACCCCAGTCAATCGAACCTCTCTGTAAAAATGGCGTAATGGATGTAAAACGGCTAGTTTTCAAAATAAACAAATATTTTCAACCCTCAATGGTCATAAAACGGTTAGTAGGTCATTTTGACTATAAATATAAGGTTTCTAATTCGTTTTAACAACAATAAAAAGAGATATACACTTCCATCATCTAAATCTAAGTTTTTGAGAGTGTATAGTGTGCTCTTTTTATTGTACTCATTAGCCCAATTAGGGAGCATTTATTGTACACCATTTGATTTTTCTTTCTACAAACGACGATTTGGGTGTGAATCATTCCAAGCAAAGGGATATTGCTTGGAGAGGTATCTCCGCCTACAATGAGGGATTGTAAAAGCATCTCCACCTATTAGGAGAGATTGTACAGGCTTCTTCGCCAAGTGAAGGAGGGAGAATGCTCTGCCTGTTAAAGGAGTAGATAGTGAAATCCTCAAGTGATTTTCTGGAGGTAAGGACATAGGTGGGTATAACCGAACTTTGTAAAAATTCGGATTTTACTCTCTTTTCCCTAATCTCTTTAATTTGAACATATTTATATTGTTCATATTTATTGCATGTGCACATTTAAATTACTTGCTCAAACCATTGTTAAAATTGTTTAAGTATTTGCCTAAATTTTTTAAATACTCAATTCATCCCCCCCCCCCCCCTCCTGGGACTACACCATTTCTAACAGTTCCAGTCATTGTCGTGCCAAAGAAAGATTTGAATCTTTTTCAAGTTTATGAATGACATTCCTTTTTAGTAACAAGGCTAAGACCCATAAATTATGAATAGCATGTAGCACAAACTGTATAAGCTGGAGTCTTCCTATATAGGAAAAGAATTTGTTAGCCCAAAAGTAAATCCTTGAAAAAATCTTCTCCATCAACTAATCACAATCTTGTTTTGTTATTTTCTTTGTGACTAGAGGAATCCCCAGGGATTTAAAAGGGTTGATATAAACTTCAACTTGATAGCTGATCAAGCAATTCTTGATGTAAAAATTAAATGTGATAATTGTTAAATTCAACTCTGTTCTAAGCTATTTTGTAGACTTCTTCCTTTTTCTTCTTGATGTATTTTCTCTCTTTTTCAAATAAAGTTCTTACCCTCTTCCAAAAAAAAAAATCAAAGGACAAAAAAAAACCCAAAAATGAAAATTTTAAGGGAAAAGTCCCTCCTTAGCTAGTGATGCAATCTTTATGCCTCTTTTTGTAACCCCTCAAAGCAATACCACTGTAATTATGAAAGTAACATATTGAAACATTAAAATAAGTATATGCTTGCTATCATATGCAACCCAAACACTCTAGATTTCTGAAATCTTTATGCCTCTCCTTGCAACCCACAAAGCAATACCATCAACTATGGAAATAACAATATCAAAACATAAAAATAATAATATTTTTGCTATCCAATGCAACCCAAACACTCAAAATTCTTTAAAACCCTACAAAGAGAATTTAGTTGAAACTAAGAATGCATCACAAACCATTTGAAGTTACTTGGGGGAAAGATATGATGAACAAGAAAATTGAGAGGTTGTGAATTGGAGATACAATGGTTGGATAGGTTAAATGACTGAAATAAATAAATAAATAAATAATTTTGAGTTGTGAAGAATTGAAGCATGCACATTGGGAGGAGAGCTAAAAATCATAGCAGTTTTTCAACTTGCTTAGGGACAGCATGGGAATTAAACTTTAAATAACTATGTCTGTAAAAAAATATTATCCTTATTGCAAAACTTGTTATCAAAGGTATGGCAGTTCCAAAAAAAAAGATACTTCTAAGGAGAAAATAATAAATTGGTAAATATTTTTGGAAAAGGGGAAATCATAAACTAAAATCTTTTTTAATCCCTACACTTCTAATTAGTACAATTAATTAGGGGCTTGTATTTAATGATGTCATGAAATTATATTTTTCATCCTAATTAGTACAATCGGCCTCATATATAAAATGTTAAATTGACCTTACATGCCGCATCACTATTAATTTCTAGGAGTCTAACCTAAAAAATCACATGCTCATAAAGTTTTAGTCCTAAAATGATTATGATGTCTCTTTATGACTTCATGTTTTAAAATGATGCATAGTTAGCTAAAATAGTTACAAAAATTATATTATTCTTTAGTAACCAATGTTATATGTGTTCCTTTTGGGCTGAGTACTAATCCATAGCTAGAGGGATATTCCTTTATTTCTCACCCTTTAATTCATAAATATCATTAACTGAATAAAATTAATAAATATAAGTCCTCAACTATATTATTTAAAAGTGTAAGGACTAAAATAAATTTCAATTAAAAGTACAAAGGATGATTTATCATTTCACTCTTTCTGACAAATCGCTATGTGATCATGAGCAAGTACATAAATGTCCTCTTGAAAGATAAGTAGTATTGGATGTTATATTGTTAAGAGATACAAACATAAAATATGGTTTTGAATTTTAGTATTTAAATGGTTTTAATTGTTTTACTTTCAAAATATTAACTTAATTTCAAATAACAACAAACAACAAAAAATCAAGTCTTAAGTCTCATTAGGTGGGATCAACTACATGAATCATTTTCTATCAATTCATACAATCAATGGCACTTTTTTTAAACATTGTAAGAGTTATTAATTAAATTATTTCTCACTATTTCATTCCATGTTATTTAAGGTCAACCCCACACCTCTATTAATAGTAAAAGTAATTAGTTCACTCATATTCATTATTGCACCATTTGACCTGCATTTTTAATGCTCAAATTACTTAAGTTGTCCCTCACTTATCTTATCTCCTTATCTTCTATCAATCTATTAATGTTATAACATTTATCCACCTTAGATTCATATTTTGGAAACTTTTTTTTGGATATGTTGTTTCTCAATTACCAACATTATGATCCATATAACATTATTGGTCTTATAGTTGCCTTATAGAACTTTCCTTTTATTTTGAAGGATATTTAACAAGAATACAACACATCTAAAGTACTACTTCATTTTACCGAACCTACTTCAACTCTATGTAGTCCTATTTGATTTCTCCTTTCGCTTGCAAAATAGATCCACGGTAACGAAATTTACTAATGCCATTAATTTATTGACTATCAAATGTAATCTTTTCTCCAATATTCCACCTACCATGAATGAAATTATATTTCATATACTCTATATATCTTATATCTACTTATCCTAAAACTTCTAGATTAAAACTTCTCGTCATAACTCTAACTTAGATCTACTTCACTCCTACTTTCATCAATCAAAACAATATCGTCTACAAACAACATAGAACATAGGATCTCATTTTGGATACTTCTAGCAAGTTCATCAATCGCTAAATCAAAAAGAGAAGGGCTCAAAGTAGATTCTTGATGTATACCTATGTGATTTTAGGTGTAATCCCAAGAGGGGGAGAGTGAATTGGGTATTTTTAAAATTCTAGGTCGTTAAGTCCTAATTTTAAAAAGCACAACCACAAAAGCACAAGCTAGGAGATATACAGTTCAGTATTACACAACCTAGCAAACTCAAGCAATGAATTTGCCAAACAATCAGTATTACCCAATCACTCTCAAATGCAATAAATATTTAAGACATACACAATAGGAAAATGAGAAATAAATAATCAAACTCAAGAAAAAATAAAGTGAGATAAGGGAAGAGAGATGCAAACTCCAGATTTTATGAGGTTAGGCAAAACCTGCACTACGTCCTCGTCGTGGGCAAACTACCCAATGATTCCACTATTTCGCTCCTTAAACTGGTACGGAACTTCCTATTACAATCCGCTGCTTACAGGAGGTGTAACTACCTCTTTACAATCCGCTGCTTACATGAGGTGTAGCTACCTATTTACAATCCGCTGCTTACACAAGGTGTAGCTTCCTCGTGAAGGTTCAAACACCAAACCACAAATACAATAGAGATAAGTAATAACTTTGCTTCTCAACTAGCTTATGTGTACAAGTGAAAACCTACACACTCTCACAAGATATAGCTTGAAACTCAAAAGAAAATATGTGTTTTTTCCAATGAGGTATTTGTAATAAGAGAGTGTGTGATCTTCGTATAAAATTTGCATAATGAGTTTCCTCAAAGATCTAAACTCAATGCAATATATCTCCAAAAAATGATTTTTCAAATAGTGTGTGTTGGAGAATCTAGGGTTTGCTCTTAAATAGCTTTTTCAAAAATAGATAGACTTTGAAAAGAAGATTTGAATGCCTAAAACAAAAACTTATTTACCAAACCTCAAGATCAATATAGCTTTTCAAGATGATGCGAGTGGATGCTCTTGAATCTTGGAAAATGAGAATAGAGAATGCCCAAAAGTGTTTGAATGTGATAGAATATTGGAAAAAGGTATAAAATAAGTTTTTGGGTTGATATTTATAGGCATTTTCAGAATATAGCCGTTTTCTAACCGTTGGAGCATTAAAATATATTTTATTTTAAAAAAATTTGACCCGACAGACTCATCGACGAGTTGGCACACTAGTCGACAAGATCAGGGAATTAGTCAATGAGTCACTGACTGAGAATATTGAAGTCTCGGTATTTTCTCGTTGACAAAGACAGGGCATTAGTCGATGAGTGGCCTTCATGTACTCGTCAATGAGGCCAAAGCACTAGTCAACAAGTCCCCTGTTTTTCAGCCCTATTAGCCTTCAAAAATTATAAACCAACCTAGGACAAGTGTATGTAAATTTTCCATGAAATGCAAGAGACCTAGGGTCAATCTATTGGTCATTTTGAGCTTCTTATCATATTTTATGAGACACGTAAATACAAATAAGACTAAATACAAATTACAATTGAAAATTTGAATTATCTTCATCCTTTTGCTCTTCTACTTACATGGAATGAGTCAAGCCCTATGCACTTCAAGTTCCTCATGGCTTCCATCGCAACCTTACCATCCGTGCGTGCAAAATAATGATCATGTTCAAAAGCTCAATGCACAGGTAAGATACTATGTGATTTTTCATTATCAAAACATGATTGAACTCATAGAGTCAACATTCTCTCCCTTTTTTATGATGACAAATACACAAGCAAAAATTTGGGTTTAGCCTAAAAAAGCTCTCTTTATGAATATGCATGATTAAAAAATGTTGCAATGTAATTCAAACATATTGTAGAATGAAGACAATAAAAATTTTCAACAATCTAATTTGAAAAATGTCCCCGTTTTCTTACTCAAGATTTATGCCTAAATTTTTCTTTGAGATTTCTCCCCGTTTTGAAATCAACAAAAATGGCTAAGGCAAAAAAATATAAGCATTAAAATACATCATTAGCTTAGAGAAATCTCCTTAAAAAATAATTGTGTTGAAGAAAAAAATTCATTTTGAGCATAAAACCATATTGCAAATAATCATCTATGCAAAGAATTTAGTTCAAGATGCTCCCTCTTAGTTATGCACTTCATTTTATCTCTAGGCAACTTCTCTATTGTGCATCAAGCCTAATTCACATCTGATTTGAATGAACCTATCTTCCTGAAGTGGTTTCGTGAATATATCGATACATTGCTCATCCATGCACACAAACTCAAATACCACATCCCCCTTTTGCACATGGTTACGAATAAAGTGATGTCTAATTTCTATGTGTTTAATTCGTGAGTGTGATATTGGGTTCTTTGAGATATTTATTACACTAGTATTATCACATTTTATGGGAACAGTGTCATAGTGCAATCCATAATCCATGAGTTGTTGTTTCATGTAAAACGTTTAAGCACAACAACTCCCAAACGCTATATATTCAACCCCAGTTGTGGATAGTGCAACTAAGTTCTGTTTCTTGGAGAACCAAGAAACTAGAGATTGTCCTAAAAAGTGACATGTGCTGCTCGTGTTCTTTCTATCTACTTTACTACCGGCAAGGTCAGCATCAGAGTAACTGACAATCTCAAAAGAAGTGTACTTAAGATACCATAATCCTAGTTTAATAGTCCTAATAAGGTATCTAAGTATTCTTTTGACTGCTAATAAGTGTGACTCTTTAGATGCAGTCTGAAATCTTGCACACATACATACACTAAACATAATATCAGGTCTATTAATAGTCAAGTATAACAGGCTACCAATCATGCCATGGTAGAGCTCAACATCTACCGGTAAACCTTACTCATCTTTATCTAATTTTGTGGAAGAACTCATAAAGTCAACAACCTATTGTGATTGGAAATTCTCTATACTCTCAAGTTGTAATTCTAAAGCTAGTTGTTACTCAATCACATAAATTCTTAATGAGATCAATATACCTATTTTATATTCCATTCTTTTCTAAACCTAAAATCACAGCCTTCTTTAAGTCAATAAAAACCATATGCAAGTCTCTCTTCTTTTACTTAAATATTTCCATTAAATTTATTAAAAGATAAATAGATTTTGTAGTCAATCTCTCAAGCATAAAATCATATTGATTCTCTTAGACTCTCGTTTCTAACCATATTATTTGGTTTAGTTACCCTTTCCCATAGTTTCATCGTATGACACATAAGTTGAATCTCTTATAATTATTACAATTTTGAATATACCTTTGTTTGTGTATAGGTGTTAACATATTTTTCCTCCATCTATTTTATATTTTCTTGGTTTTTTTTATAATTGTGTCAACTAAATTGGTTAACCATATACTTCCATTATCCCATAAACATTTCCAAACTTCAATTGGAATGTTATCTGACCTTATAAATTTTCCACTTTTTATCTTTTTTAAAACCATCTTAATTTCGGTGACTACTTTTGTAAATAAATCTCAAGTTTTAGTTTTTTTCTCATTCGTTACTTAGAAGTTTAGTTTTTTCAATTTGATTTTCATTAAACAACTTATTAAATTAGTTTCGCCACCTCTTATGTCTTCTTCTTTAACCAAGACACTAGCATCTCTTTCTTTACACATATTACATTACCTAAATCTTTACACTTTCTTTCTCTAATTCTAATAAATTTATATATGTGTTTTTCCCTTTCTTTTATATTCAGTCTAGCATATATTGATTATCATATACTTTATGTTTTAACTTCACTAACAGCTTTCTTTACATCTTTTTCTCGCCTCTATATACTTTTTAAAATTTTTATGTTTCTACATTTTTTGCCATATATTATACCAATTTCTTTGTTTTTGAGACTTCTTGAATATCTTGATCTCGCTATTAACTTTTTTATTTTTAAAGAATCTTCCTCTACTTTCACTTTAAGATCTTTGTTATTATGTTTTTTTCATTAATTCAATTTCGAAGTAGAATTAAAATTTGGTTAAAATTAAAATAAAATTGAAATTATACATTTTAGCACAAACTGCATTGAATCACTGGAAATATAATTAATAGAATTATGAGAGAATATATATAAGTGATAAATGTTTCATATTAAAATATTTAGAAATTGTTTGTAAGGAGACCACTTTTGTTGGCCCCTTGTAGGTATTTTTTTTCCCCTTAAACTAATCTATACTTTCTTACTATTCTCAAATGTGTTTGGAACTTGAAAAATTTAAGGACAAAAAAAAAAGATAGAAATGTATGTGAAAATTTACTATTGCATATTTGGTTATCAATAAAAATAAGAAGAAAATATGTTTTTTTAATTTTTTTTTTTAACTTTTAATCATGTTAAAGTAAATTTTTATTTTTAATATAACCAATCTTTTCTTCCCTCTCATCTTTTCTGATCTTTTTTTAATATAAAATGTTTGGCATGCCCAAGAGGAACTGGTTGGCTCAATTAAACCTTACTTTAACAATGAATGACATTCTTTCCTTGCAAATTTAAGATCTGAAGGGGATATCCCCATTAAACTTCCTCCTACTTGCATCATTTGGACTCATGTCATTGGAAATCCACTTTCTCAAAAAGATGTTTTATTAGGATGGGATGTCTACTGTCTTTTTAAAATTCCTAAGGATTCTTCCCACAGGATTTCGGTGCAAAAAAGAATTCAAAACCTTTACCCCGATCAACAAAATATATTTTCTTTCCCATTCAAAAATCTTGGTGATTATAGACAATTGACGTTCATTAAATCACTGTCACCTTCTCAAGCACTTGGAGTTCTTTATCGTGAATTTATTAGAGACCCTGATGCTCATGCCAATGAAGTCAAACAGGAATTCTTTGAAATGAGAAAATAAAATAAATGAATAAATATATTTATTACTTTAAATAAAATTAAAAATAAAATCTTTAATCCAGACTAAGGACGGGCTAACCACCAAGGGTGCCCAGCCAGCAGGTCTGCTTGCTTTTAAGCGTAGTTAGTCCTTGTTGGTTGCAATGTACTCTTATGTCCGTTACCGCTCTGTAGATGAAGGGACGAAGCCGGCAGCCAATTGCTGGCTCTGAATAACCAGCCCAGCAATAAGCTTAATTGAAGAAATTAAAATTGTACATGATTCAAAGTTCTATCAAATTAAGGGTGTCATGAATTTTGTCATTTGATTGGATAATTTAATTGAAATTTTGATTCTAGGTCAAAAACAAAACAAGGACCACGTAGGGGAAGCGCAGGCTGGCAGATGGAGTGTGCTAGAAAGTAGAAACTGAAGGGTGGCCAATGCTTTACAGTTAACTCATCATCACCGCCAATGATATATGTGTTGTGTTGACTTTTGCATGGATAGATCCATCTCCAACCTTTGCCTGATGGATGAGAATTGAGAATTGAGAATTGAGAATTGAGAATTGAGAATTGAGAATTGAGACAGATCAATCATACAAAATTGAACTTCGCGTTGACTACCTGTGTTGTCCCTATTACTCCTCGGCTCTTCCCCATGTGACTCCGCACATCCTTAATTCCATGCACAGAAACCCAAGCATCGATGGGCCATTCAAATGGGGCATCTGGATCTCTCTCTCTCTCTTTCTGTTCAGGAGGATAGGACTACTTCATCCGACAAGATTTTGCTTTTTTTTCTGTCTTCAGGATAGATATTTATAGGTCATTTTTTTTCTTTACTTTTAATTTTAGTATTCATATTTTTTTTTTTTTATATGCTCTAGGTACGATGCACGCATTTTGTAAAATAATTACTTTAATCAAAAAATTTTGATTATAACTTGAACTTGGTCAGAGGCAGCTCTTAGTGCTGAATTTGGGAGATTTGAATTTAAGTAGATTTAAACAAATTTCAATACAATTTTATATTACATTTTACCAAAATTCAATACTAAATTCAAATTTAAAGACTCTTTAAACATAGAGTTAGTATCATGAGTTTCTAATTTACAAGGGTAAATAGTTTCAACTTTTACTTTCTTCGATCAAGCACCACATAGGTTTGTTCTGTTTTATACCTCGAATTGTAATTGTTATTTATATTTATTTTCTTATTCACTCTCTTTGAGTTTACATTGCAGTCTAGACCTAATCAGGAAAAGTCCGATGAAGTGTGAGAAAATAGATTTTTGAAACCATAAATTTATGTAAATTTGGATGAAACTTAAGGCGCAACTCCAGTCCACATGAATTTAAATTTGAAGTCTAAATTCAAACTCCTCAAAATGTTTAGATTTGGCATGAAGGGAATCAAACCCTAAAATCATTATACCAACTCTTTTAATCATTGTATTTATTTTGAAAGACTTCAAATTAAATCAATCCTAATATGCACCAATTAGGTAAATCCCTTCTTTCTTTCTTTTCTTTTTTTTTACATATGACAATATTGAACAATGGGATACTCTATTAATGAACACACTCCTCTATATCCACTTGATATCAAGTAATTTATAATTATATATTTGAAGTTAATATTCCACCCATAAAGCCTCAAATTTATGGAGTGGGGGGTAAATTTTTTTCCCTTTTTTGGTGACAACTTCTGTGCATGGATCCTCAAATAATCCGATACCCTATTGATTTGGGAAAACGGTCAAGACTGCCAGTACTAAGATATTTTGGAACATGTTGCGCCCCAAGATCAGGCTCCAGCCTTGCAAGCCACTGAACCGCCGAGAGAGAGAGAGAGAGAGAGAGAGAGAGAGAGAACCTTTATAACAAGAGAAAAAATTAGATTTTTTCAAAGGATCAGCATAGTTCTCCAATAAATGTTATTATCTAAAGTGATTGCATTGAAGAAAGCATTACTAAAGATTTTCTAAAGTAAAAGTAATAATTAAGGAGGTAAAAGAGAAATGGAGTTGCAGCCAAACATACTTGTGGCTGTGGAGTGTGGGGGCTGAAGCTACTCTCCCAAAAGAGATCTAAGCTGAAGCTACGTGCCAATGGTCACCAGCTGAGTGGCTTCAGCCCAGAATCTACTGGGAATGGGGAGTAGGGCTGTTCAACTCCGCTCATCCAACTACTGAAACCAAATCGCTCCCAAATAATGATTTAATTGAATTTCTTCATAAGCAAAATATACGACTCTATGAGCTCAATGTGCAACCTAACCCCATAGCAACCCAATTTGCACAACACACATAACAAATACATGTAAATAAAAGATAATAATAATAATAATAATAATAATAATAATAATAATAATAATAATGATCAAAATACATTGACCTTTTTTTAAGTTTGGCAAAAAATTTAAAAAAAAAAAAATTTCGCTTGAAATTTCAAAAATTTTATAAACTTTCCTAAAAATTTTAAAAATGACAGAGTGACAAATACGAACCCCTCCTTGATCCGATTTTTTATAAAATATAAATTTATATTTTTTTGACAAATCACAAGGGAAGTTCCTATAATTTTTAAAATCTCATCAAAAGTATTCTAAGGCTTGAGAGATTAGTGTATTTTTATCAAATCTCATGAAGGTTAGTATCTTTTGCCCTGAAAAAAATTTAAAAAATATGCATATATAATTAAAAGGATAGCAAGGGGACTGGGCGTTGAAATTGGAGGTGCACCCATTCACTCACCAACCATTCTCAAGATCTTAATTCTCATTTTCATGGGATGACGTATTCTGCATTTGATGAGCTAGTGTAATTGCCAATATGCACATTAGATGCACATTGTTTGCATTACTAAATAAAGAAACAAGACAAGCAAATGTGAGAAAATAAAATCCTACGCATTCTGCTTTTGTTTCCTTAATAATCTAATTTTCAAACAAGCGGGCCCTCTTAGGTTGAATGAAAATTTTGAACTCAGACCTGAAACAATGCGACACATGCATACCCCTATCCACAAAGAATACCCTGCCCAATACTCATCTACATTGGGTTCAGACCTAATAGAATAGATATGAAACACAGTAAACTTTTTTTTTAAGTCAAAATTTGAGGCAGAAACCAAAACCAAAACCATTAGAATTCCAAGTGGAAACTGTCACCCTAGTGGATTGATCACCAACTAAAAATTATATCCTCATCTTAGCTTGAAGTTCAAACTTTAAATTTAAATTTATATGAATTTAAATAAAATACCATACAAAACTTGAATGAATTTAAGCAAATATATGCAATCCACGCCTAAAATCCATAACCATTACACAACCATATTAAACTTTCAAATTCACAGATCCAAACCATGATTTAAAACCAACACAAAATATTAACCATTTGGACAGAGTCCCCTCATCCATCCCACTGGTCTCGTGGTAAAATCCCATTCCTTCAAATTATTTTTCAGGTCAATGTTTTCTGCTGCAATATCAAATCTATTTCCTCCCAAAACTAATTTCTAGTAAGATCAATTTTCATTATATCATGGCATTGCCTCGAAAAAAAATACAGAAAAACTACTGCCTTAAAAAATAAGAGACCCAAAAAAAAACCAATCAACCCAGATTTGACTAAAGAGAGTACATGCAACTGCATCCAAAGATTTTGTCTGAAAATGAGCCCAAAAACAACATAAAAATACAATGGATGAGTAAATCACATATCATTCCAAACTCTAAAATTAAAAAGAAACAGCGAGTCCTCAAATTCAGAAAGAACCGAGTGCATTTAACCTTTCCCGCTAAAAGCACGAGGACTGGTGCAGAAGGCACACGGCTGGTAGTCTCATAATAAAGCATCCACGGAGTTGTCAAGTGACCAGATCACATAAAAAATAATCAGTTTCAGGAGCAGGCGAGGAAGGGCCAGAAAAGGATGCATTGTATCTCAAGAACGAACTGCAGAGTTCACCCCTATACTCTATGCTTTAGCTTAATACATTAAAATTGGAAATACCAGTTGACAGACCACTCCGACTGAGAGTGAGATGAGATCACATCAGTGGAAGCATCATAAAAAAACCTAAATGCCTGCAAGCTCACCTGAAATTGGCCATGGTTATACATCATAACAGGGGAGAGTAATTGCTCGCATCAATTCCAATCTTTCTACATGCCAGAGTGACTCCAATTTCTCAGGAAACAGCATGAAACAGTTGCTACCCAAATGATGAAATGATACCACCACCAAAATCATGTGGTGTATTCAAAAGGCTGAGGTGGCTGAGGCTCTTCTTCAACAGCCATTGCTGAGGCTGAACCCTGCTGTGCTGTTGCTGATCCGCTAGCAGGTGACGCCGTAGATGAGGGTGTGTCGGTAAGTGAGAGCACCTCAGTTTCAGTTGGACGTAAATCTCTCAAAAGAACAAACCCTGTAGGTGCCGATTTTACAGGAACATATCTGCTTTCTTCCAGAAATTTAATGAATTTCTCCTGAGCAGGGACTACCCTGGCAGGGTTGGTCAATATTTCAAAAGATGGCTCAGGCTCCGCCTTCTTTTCTGGTGGGCTATCAACCTGCCAGAAGTAAAACAATAATTAGGACACAAGCTAACAGATATTATGACTGATTGAAACAGTCTTCACTGGATCATAATCAAATCCGAAGAAAAAGAAACAGCAATCATAATAATATATTTCAATGGTCCTTTATTTTCTTGCATCACACAGTAACATTTTTACCGTCAATGACAACAGCAAAATAAAGGGTTATGTAGAATCATTTCTTTTTTCACTTTTCTTCTTTATTTTTGCTGCAATACAGTGAAAAACAAGCTGTGACATGTTTTCTCTGCATTGCTATTTTTCCATTTCCACTATTAATATCTAGTTACTGTGGTTGAACGTCGAAACCTTTTTATTTATTTTGGCAACCCTTGCGGCAACCTATTTGCTACAATATTTTATTATTCAGTATTTCTTGTGTGAATTATATCATTATGAAAACAGTTTTTTAATGATAAATATTAAAGCAAAAACTATTACCTGCATTTAAAATAAAATGAGAATAGAAAAAATATCCATAAATTTTCAAAATATTAGAAAAATAAGAAAAATCATCCAAAAAAATATTTTTCACTATTTTTCAACCTTCATATACAATAGGATTGTTCTTGTAGTACTATAAGATGAAATTAAATGCATATTCTTATGTTATGCATTTCCTATATTATGGATTTTTGAAACTCCCATCACTGTCAAGAAACATTGATGCTCTCTCTTAAGGGAATGAGGTGCAAGACGGATTTTTAATTTGCAGGGAACATGCATGCGATTTTACAGAGAACTACTTTTGAGAGGAAGTCTTTTGACTTCAGGACTTTGGAAAATCGTCGAGTTTCAGAACTAGAAGTAGTTTTTAAGCAGCAGTGGCAACTAAGATGGCTAAATTTGGTTTACAAAAACTCAGTCCAGGGCAGCCGTCCTCTACAACAAATGTGAATGCACATTTACCCCCAGCACCAGGAGAACAACTTCCATGGGAGATTTATGTCATTTCAGAGGCAATTGAGATCGAATAAAGGGATTGGAGGTAGAGGGATGTTGGCGATTTACACAAGCAGTCAGGGAGCTGACTGGAAGCCTGGAAGGGGCATTAATTCTTTAAGATTATTCTGTGAGCTGCAGAAGACGTGGGGAAGAAATCAGTTCCAAATATTCCAAGCAGAAAAGGCTGTTTGTGAAGATTCAAGAAGAAAATCAGTGTTTCGATCATTTTCTTCTTCAAGAGAAATGGTCTTAACACATCCTTACGAAGAATCCTCAACAGTGGCATTCATGGCAGTTCTCAGTTCTCATCTCAGTGAAGATTCACCAGAAAATCATCTGTTCAAGTGATATTGTCAGCCCAACTATAGCAGCCAATTTTTTTCAAATTTAAATAAGGTTTGAACCAAATAAGCCATTCATAAGCGAGCAGTAAGCAGCCATCTATTTCATTTGGTCCCTCCAGGTTTATATGGTTAAGCCCTATATCTCATGTCCAGTCAGCCTAAACCAAAGTTAATTCAAAAAACAAGCACAAACAACTAAACTTGAGTAGGATTCTAAATATAAATGTTGAAAAAAATGATGATTTGGTGGGGTTGCACCAGGAAGTCTAAGTGGGACTGGAACGCAGATCATAGTAGTCAAGAGGCGCGAGGCGAGCCGAGGCGCAAAGGGTCTTAGAAGCCGAGGCGCGAAGCGAAGGTGCGCGCCTCATGAAGGTGAGGCGCACAATTATTAAAATGGTGTAAAATGTCTATTTGGGGTAATTGATATATGAACATATGAATATCTAGTAATATTAGAATTTAAAAATGACAAAACATTCAATTACAAAATTGAAAATTTAATAAAATTGCCAGTACGAAGCCCAAAAGCATCAACAATTCAACATAGTTCAACATCAAAAGAAAAGAGTACAAATCAAAAAATAGTAGCTAAATTTCAATAAAAATAATAAATATTATGTATTAGTTATAATTTATGAAATTACATTAATTAAACTAAATATTACAAATTAAAAAACAGTAGCTAAATTTCAGTAAAAATAAATAAATATTATGTATTAGTTATCATTTATAAGCTTACATTAATTAAAGAAAATATTTAATTTATAAGCTTACATATAAAGAAGAAGAAGAAGAAGAAGAAGAAGAAGAAAAAGAGAAGCAGCAGGCAGCAGCACGCAACAAGCACGAAGAAGAAGAAGAAGAAGAAGAAGAAGAAAAAGAGAAGCAGTCAGCAGCATGCAGCACGCAGGCAGCAGGAAGAAGAAGAAGAAGAGAAGCAGGATGCAGGCAGCAGGACGCAAGCAGCAGAAGAAGCAGGACGCAAGCAGCAGCAGAAGAAGAAGAAGAAGACGACAACTTACGAAGGTTCGAAGGCAGGCAGAATAACTCGCGAGGGCTCCTGCTGGTTCGAAACAAAGTCGCGAAGGGTCGTGCTTCTTCAAAATGTCGAAGACGAACTCACGATCCTGGTTCAAAGCTCGAAGACGAAGTTGCGAAGGCTTCCAGCTGGTTCGAAGGCTCGCAGACGAGCTCACGTTGCTGGTTTGAAGGATCGCGAAGGCTCCTGCTGGTTCGAATGTGCAAGACGAACTCACGTAGGACTTCAAAGGGCCAAACGGGGCTAGGGCTATGTTCGTTCGAGTCGAATGAGGGCTACAGGTCTGGCTGTGGCTATTTCTCTCCTTTAAATGACTAAAAATTCACAAGGCGCGACTCACTGGCCTATCGCCCCAGTGCGCCTCGTCTCGCCTAGCGTCGCCTCTTGCAGGTCGCCTTGCCTCACCTAGTTTGTGGCGCAAGCCTCTTCGCTTCACTGCGCCTAGGAGGCGCGCTTTTAACTACTATGACGCAGATCAAGCTAAGAATAGTGAAACGCACAAGAAATATTTGGTTTCCGACTTAAAGGCTGAAAGGTTATGCGTGGGTAAGAGGGCTCAACATTGACATCAGGTTTTGACAGATGTCTAGCAGATAGGCCAGTTAAAATTGTGAGAAGCTTTGAATCACCCGTCAACTGTGTAGAGGAAAGTCACAAGATTTGTTTGTGCATTTTCAAAGGTGGACACGAAAGCGGGACGGGAGTTGAAAATCTGCAATAATCAGAAGCAGACAGACAGTCTGAACTTGGGGCACTGCAAGAAGGTGCAGTTTTAGGATCTGACTCCTACATATGGTCCATAAACGAAGGGCACAGTCAAGGTAGTTCCTCGATTCCTGTTACTTTGGTATTTTCAGGCACTTGGCCTCAGATCTGGCATATTGGGAAGAGGATGTGGACATTGGACGGTGCACTTGAAGTAGAGAATGGTTTGATGTTAAAACAACTAGGGGAGGTGGAAGCAGCAAAATCAGGAGGTTTGTCTTTCCAAGGATTGTGTTTTGATGGAACTAGTTGTGTGTGCTTCCAAAGACTTTAGGTTTACTGTATGAGGAACAGGAGGAGGAAATGAAGTCTTTTTGGATTATATACTTCAGAACAGGTGTTCGTGTTCACCAGTGTTTTAAAAGGCATTCGTGAAGCATGCCCATGCATTTTGAGCATAATGCCCTAAGGCGTAACTTGGAAGGTGTAAATCCTAAAATGCGTACGCCTCAAGGAGAAAAGGCGTGCCTTTTATGCCTCAGATGGGAAGGCGGACGCCTTTTGGGAGCAGACTGATTTAAAATATTTAAAAATAAAAAACAAATAAACAGAACTGATAGGGCTTTGATGAGCGACAAAACCCCCCCTCTCGACAAAGTTTTCATTCTTCCAAGCTTCCGTCTCTCTCCGGCAACTCCTCCAGCTTCATGTCTCTATGACGACTCGTCTCTCCAACGACCCCTTCAGACCTCTCGTCTCTTTCCAAGCTTGCACCTAGCTTTGAAGACTCCTCCAGCTTCTCGTCTCTCTCCGATGAGTCGACAACCCATTCCGACCTCTCATCTGCCTTTGACGACCCCTTATGATGTCTCATCTCTCTCCGAGAACCCATTCGAACCTCTTGTCTCTCTCCAGCAACCCTTTACAGCCTCTCGTCTCTCTCCACGACCCCCTACAGCATCTCTGCTTCGAGGTCTCTTCTCAATCTGAGGTCTCTCCTCGAACTAATTCGATTATTCAACTCTCTCTAGTGTTGTTCGTCGTTGACTCCCAGGGGACCCTCTGCCAGTGGCTCTAAAAGTTGAGGTAAGTTGCTGCTGCTTTTCATTTGTTTTCACTTTTCACTTTTCATTTTTCAATTTTTAGTTTTAATTTCCTGCTGCAACTGCCGATTGTTCCTATTCAATAAACAAAAACATGTCTGAGGGTGAATCAAAGGGGGCAGAAAAGAGATTTTGTTTGGAAATACATAAAAGAAGTTGAGGGAGAAAAATATTTTAGATGCAAATTTTGTGATCAAACTTGCAGTGGGACTATCACAAGATTTAAACATCATTTGGCTGGTACAAGAAAGGGAATGAAACCTTGCCCAAAAGCTCCTCAAAATGTGAGAGATGAGTGCAAGATCGCTCTTGACAAATACCAAGAGAAGTGTAAATGAAATGATCTTGATGAGATTGGGATGGGTCCAAGAAGAGGGACTCAGAGTGCTACTTCTCCATCAGTTGGAGATCTCGAGCAACAGAATGGTGGGACTGACATTAATCCTAGGGCTAGAAGTCCAATGGATAAGTTTTAATCTTCACTGACCAAACAAGCCACTCCAATGAAGTGTGTAGGAATGTTGGCCATTGTGTGTTTAACAATGTTCTACCATTTAGTTTGATGGGTGACGTATATTGGCATGTTATGGTGGATGGTATTGCTAATTACGGGCTAGGTTTCAAGCCTCCATCTATGCAAGAGATGAGGACATGGATCCTTAAAGATGAAGTGCAAGACATCAATGGCATGTTGAAAGAACACAAAAAAGCTTGGAGGAATATAAATGTTCTATCATGGTTGATGAATGGACTGATGGGTGTTCAAGGGTCTTGGTTAATTTCCTCGTGAATAGTCCTACTGGTATATGGTTTTTAAAATCCATTAATGCTTCTGATTCTATAAAAAAAAAAATGGTGATTTGATTTTCAAGTATATGGATGAGGTGGTAGAGGAAGTTGGTGAGGAGGAAGTCGTGCAGATGATAACTAATAATGCGAAGAACATGATAAATGGTGGAAAGAAACTTTTGGAAAAGAGGGAGAAGCTCTATTGGAGTCCATTTGTTGCACATTGTTTGGATCTCATGTTGGAGGATATTGCAAAATTGAAGATCCATGCAACCACAATCCTAAAGGCTAAGCAAGTTGTGAAATTTATTTATAATCATTCTTATGTACTTGCAATGATGAGGAAGCATTTCATCCGCCCTGCAGTGACACGCTTTGCTACTGCATTTTTGACACTTCAAAGCATTTACAAATAAAAGCGAGGCCTTCAATCTATGTTCTCTTTGGAGATGTGGTGCACTTCTACATATGCAAAAATGCATGAAGGTATAAGGACTCACTCAATAGTTTTGTTTGAACAACATTTTTGGCCTCATGAGGCTTATGTTATCAAGAGTGTTGTCCCTCTTGTGCGTGTTCTAAGGGAAGTTGATTCTAAGAAAAGACCAGCCATGGGGTTTCTCTATGAGTTGATGGATTCTGAAAAGGAAAAAATTGCTGCAAATTTTTTTAGAAATGCCAAGAAGTATGGACCCTTTTGGAGAAAAACAAATGATAGATGGACTCCACAACTTCATCACCCTTTACATGTTGCGGGAAATTATCTAATCCCCAATTGCATTATAAGGAGAACTTCTCTGATTGTGAAGAAGTGAAGAAAGGATTATTTGAATGCACGGATAGAATGTTGAGATATGAGAAGAGACTAACGGCAGACATCCAATTAAATGTGTTTGATAATTGCATGGGGGGAATTTGGGACTCAAGTGGCTATTGACTCTAGAATGTTGAGAGGCCCGGGTAAAAATAATACTTCATAAAAAATTAGCTAATTAGTAGTACTCTATCCTTGTTTCTTCTTATAACTTAAAACTTACGATGTGTTTTTTCCTTTGCAGCTTGGTGGAAGCGTTTTGGGACAAAAACCCCATAATTGACGAAGTTTGTTATTCGTGCTCTTAGCCTGACATGTAGTGCTGGTGGATGTGAGAGGAATTGGAGGACATTTGAGCAAGTTCTTAGTTCTTACAAATACCATGTTATTATCATTTCACTCAAATATTAAAATATATTCTAATATCTAAAATTTTAAATGGCTTAAACTCAATTGTAGATTCATACGAAAAAGAGAAATAGAGCATACGAGATTGAATGCTCTAGTTTACGTGAAGTACAACACCAAACTGAGGAAGAGAGCTCTAAGAAGAATACAAAATTATGATCCAATATTGGCTAAGGAAGTAGCTTCAGATGATGAGTGGATCACTGAGAAGGAAGAAACTATCCTCCCAAAAGATACTTCTTGGTTTGATGTTGAAAATCTCCCCCCAAAGTTGATGCCATAAGAGCTTTGCCCGTGGTAGCTTTAGAAGGAGATGATCCTTAAGCAACACAAGCTTGTGGTAGCTCGCATTCTATAATTCCTAGAAAAAGGAAGATTAGTGATTATTGTGAGAACTTGAGTACAAACAAATCAATAGTCATTTTTCAATCTACTAATTTATAATTCTCCATTTCTCCTAACTCCTAACCTATAGACTTACTGATTATCTAGGCACTCAAGACAAAGGTAAGAGAACAACAATGGTCACAATTGAGGAAGAAGATGATGTTGAAGTGGGAGAGGGGGAATTTATAAGTGGAAGAACTCCTACTATAGATGAGTTTGATGAAGATGAGAACTTTGATGAAAACCTTGATAGTTCCCTCTTAACTTTGTTGATTTAGATTTAGATTCTTTGAATCTTGGATTATGAGACATTGTGATGCTTTAATTTGGCTTTTTCTCTTTTTTTTTGTGTAATGCTATGGCTCATGCTTATTTTTTAACATTCATTGTTTGAGTTTGTTAACTAAAATTGGCCTATATGATATTTAAAAATTATGTTTTTAGTTTTTCTTTATTATTCTAATTTATTTTTCATTTTTATACTATATATAAATTTTTTTTAGTTATTAATTATTTTAAAAAATACACTCCCAAAATGCTTACGCCTCGCCTCGCGGAGGATAAAGCGCCTCGCCTTACGCCTACGCCTCTTAAAACATTAGTGTCCACCATTTGAAAGACGCTAGCTTCAACCAAGGAAGGTCATTTAACTTAGAGAACAGTCAGCGTCATAGGACTGTGACATCACAGATCCATGTGGCACAACCAGAGAGAAGCACACAAAATGGGTAACTGCTCATATCCTCCTCACTGGGTGCACGACATGGACCTGTGATGGTCTCAGACTCATGGTATATAACATTACTTAGTTAGCTTTAGCCTAATTCAAATATAATCTTCTCCTGTTAGTTTTTCTTTCCATCACCTATAACGGTGCTTAACCTAAAAATGTTTGCCCTATGAATTCTTTTGACAACCCTCAGTGGAGGGCAGAGACGATATTCTGCCTACTACTTCCTTCACAATTAATCCTTGTGCGAAAGAAGAGGAGTGGATAAGGAAGATGTTTTATCCATTGATCCCTTAGGGAATAGAAGGGACAACAGAGAACCAGAAGTTATTTTGGAGGATTTCAATTTTAAGTTCACTATCATCAAGTGAAGGTGTTCGTCTCCCCAAGTTCCTATGGTTAGGGAAAAGCAAGAGTCAAGAAAGAGCTGCATAAATTGGCATGATCTATTAATTATGGGGGAAAGAGGTAAAAACTGAACTAAATAATCCTGATGAGAATCTCAAGTTCGAATGCGAGGGGTGTAGGAGAGGAGAATAACAGGTGGGCAGTTAGATAAATCATTTTGAGAGCATCTCCTGACATTGAAATTGAACTCTAAAACTTGATTTGTTTTTCATAAGGAGTTTGTAACATCCAGTTTATGAATTGGGTGTATATTTCTTCTGGGGGGTCCGGGGCAATTGATTGTGTGGGTTAAGAAGTATGTCAGTGGGGCAGAATAGACTGGAAAGATATTTCACTTTTTCCATTTTGTTGGATTTCTGTGTGAAGAAGCAGTAGTAGATTTCTTTGGTATATGGACCTTCTCAGCATGGGCTTGGATGTGTTCCTTTGGAGGAGCTTTTCTGAGTCCATGCATTTTGTTCTCCTAAATGAGTCCTGGGAGGATATTTCAATTTTTAATTTTCCAAGAACAAAGTTGGTTGTCCCAGATGACATCCAAAATGAAGCCTTGCAAAAGTTTTGTCAAAGAGATTGCCACTAACTAAACGCAGTGCTCACTTGGTCTATAGGTGGGCTCGTTCGGTGGCTACTCCTATTGAAAGATTCTTGTTCATAATCAGTGGAAGGTTGCCTTTACTTGTATTTTCCAAGAAGCCCTTGTTAGACCAGCTTCAGATCCACAAATGATAAATTGCCAGTGTCCTCTCCTGTTTCCATATTCACGAGAACTTGCTTCCAGCTGCGATAAATTGGATTTTTCCTTGAGATTTTGAAGTAGAATTCAGGAAAATTAAAGTGCAAGTCTATGAAAAATGTTCTTGGAAGAAAATCTCAAAGTCAGCAAGGCCGTTTCCTGGGGAAAAAAGGATTAGGGAGTTCATAAGTTGCATGACTCTACTTAGAATCAAATAGTCATTGCACTTTGTGTTCAAAAATCCTTGGTAAGATAACCAAATTCTCCCATTTCTCTTGATTAATGTTTGCATGATTAGTAAAATTCATAATTTGCATAATTCCAAGTCTTTTGTTACCATTTAAACAAAAAAAATTCTGCCCTTTTTCATGGAATTCCTCTAGTTCATTCATTGCTTGAGTCCTTGTTCACACCCAATCTCCTTGAAGTCATATTATGTAGGATCATGTCAATTCATATGCATTATGTTTGATAGCTTCATGGCTTATGCATGTGCATTGTAGTAATTTTAGGATTTGTATCACTTGCAATCAAGTTTAGTCTTCCTCAACATCATTGTACCATATTGCAATACCCATGGCTACCAACAAAATAATGAACTCATCCCCACTGAACTTGAACCACTTGATACCAAATCTTCGTCTGTTCGATTAAACACTCTTCAGGAGTTGGACCAAAATTTTGGGAACCTCGCAAAATAGTTTCCCCAAGTCATGAAGTTGTTTGGTGTTGTTGTAGATGACGTAGAACAATCTGTTAGGCACCTTAATGAGTCCTCATATTCAGTAGGGGTCAGCCCAAGGTGCTCTTCCTATTCCAGGAGTACCTATGTGCACCTAACAAAGATGAGTCAGGCCCCAAACTAGACCAGTTCAGCCCCTCTAACCTCAGGTCAATCTAGAGTCTAAATTTGCCAAAGTTAACTTCGAGGAGTTTGACAGTGTAGGGTACCAACCTAGGCATGTGCCATATTCCCCTACGCATGACCAGGAGGACTATGGAGATGGTTCAAAAAGAGTCAAGGTAGATGTGTGTGGCTATGATGGGAAATTAGACCAGAGCTCCCTTTTAGATTGGTTAGGAGAGATGAAGAATTTCTTTAATTGGTACATATACAAGGTGAGGACAACGTTCGGCTTGCCAAGATAAAACTTGTGAGACCAACCAAAAAGTGATGAGACAACAATTGAAAGAGAAGTACCTCCTCCTCCCTATAAGAACCAGTTGTTCAGTGACCTTTTGAATCATCAACAAACCACCACTGTAGCAAGCTATAATAAGCAATTTGAGCAGCTAATGTTTAGGAGTGGTATTGAGGTCACAAATCATATTGTAACTAGTTTCATGAAGGATTTTAGGGAATAAATTAGGAGAGAGGTTGGATTTTTCCAACCTAAATCTATAGAGGCAGCTTATCAGAAAGCTCTTGCCATTGAAAAGTACCTCAAGATCCCTTGTAGGTATTCATCTCAAGTGAGTGAGTCTTGTCATTCCAAAACTCCTTTCCTTGATCTAGGTCAATCATCCCTCAATCTACCCCTAGAGAATTCTGTGAAGCAAATAGAGTCCCACTATGTCATTCACTCTAGTCGGTATAGTATTCCTCAAGCTAGTAGCTCACTTGTGCAGTGCCATCATTGCCACGCTACCCGATGTGCCCAACGAACCTTTATCTTTAGAGCATGAAACTGATGATCTACCTAACTGTGACAATCAGATTGTAGATGTCACTGAGTACATGTGAAATGAAAATGTGCTCATTGATGATTTTGAGAGGATGACCACCATGTTAGTGTGGCTAGGTGTCTCTTATCCGCTACCATGAGTAGTGAGAAATGGGAATGGACCACTATTTTCCACACTTTCATTCATTGTCAAAATAGGATATTTAAGCTAGTTATTGATTGGAATACTAGCATGAATGCAATCTCCAAAGCTTCTCTAGGAAGATTGAACCTCAAGGGAGAGCCGCACCCTCATCCTTTTAAAATGAATCAAGTAAACATGACAAATCTACTTGTTACCGAGAGGTATCATGTACCCATCCAAATAAAAGATTATAAGGATAAGTTGTACTCCCGAGGACGTGACCCATGCCCAGTTAGGGGAACCATGGTTATTTGACCATAATGTAACCAATCATGGTAGAGAAAACACTTATGGCTTTAGGCATAAAGATAATAAGATCATTTTGACCCTTCTTTTCTTCTGTATTTTCTTTCTTTGTTTAAAATTCCAGTAAGCGCACCTGATAGCTCAGGGGATTACAAAGGATTTTCTTTGGCAAATGGGTGGTGAGAGGATGGACCATCTTGTAAGCAAGGAGGTTGTTAGGCAGTGTAGGACACTGATTGGGGCTTGGGTCTTGGTAACTTAGGGCGTAAAAACATTGTCCTAGTAGGCCATGGCTACAGCATTTTCCCTTCCTAGCAGATTCTCTTTGACCTGTAGATCATTGGACTACAGTAAATTTGACTTGCAAATTAATGGGTGGAATGCCAATACAAGAGTGAGGGTGACTTATAAAAACCCATGGAAATTCATTTAACATATATTTCCTCTATCTCCCTGTACCAACTTTAAAGTGGGGGATCATTGTAGGATTCATTTTTTTGGGAAGATCATTGATTGGAACTGCATAATAGTGTTTCTCCCTTCTCTCTTTCGCCTTTCTTCATATCATTGGTCTCCTATTTCGTTTTGCTTGATTGTTGTTTGATGATATTGCTTCTTAGGACTTCCATAAAAATTTTAAGGAACAGTTTTCTTTTTATCTCTTTTTCCTATTGGAGGGGTGTTAGAATTTGGAATGTGGATTACTCCAGAGTTTTCTCCCGTGGTTCTTTTTATATCCATCTAAGTTGGTCTTCACATTTCTTTCATCTTGCTAATTGTTTATCAAGAGCTCAGGTCCCTTCAAGGTTGAGGCCAGTGTGTTGATAGCCATTGCTAGTAGAGTTAATAAGGCCACAAGGCCATATAAGGCTTTTCCTCTTGATATGTGTGTGATGTGCTATGCTGGTAGAAAGACACAAGCTCATTCATGTCTCCATTATTATGTGGCCTGGTTGTTGTGGAACAAACTTTTTGGTCAGCTTGCACTTTGGACGATTTTTTAGTTGATTGACATTAGAGGTTCAAGAGGCATTAAGATGCAAAAAAAATTTCGCAATGTGCAGTTTTTGTTGTTTTGTTGCATTCTGATTTTTAAATACTAAAAAACTGTCTTCTTTCATCCAAAAAAAATTATGGAAAACAGTTTTTATATTCCATTTATAGTTTTTCCAAAAATTATAAAAATGCTAGCTTATTTTTCTGTTTTCCAATATTTGCATTAAAAAATAAAAAATAAAGGATTTGTTCAGTTGCAGAAAACAGCTTTCATTTTTCATTTTTTTTTAGATTTCCAATCATTACAAAATCAAACCTTATTTTCTAAATTTCAAAAATTATATAAGAAATCAAAAATCTCGAAAACAATTTTTAAAAAAAATGTTTTAGTTTTCCTGTAAAAATTCAGAAAATAATTGGAAAACACAAAGGCACTTTTGTAATTATTTGTAAAATTGAAAATGGAAATAAAACTATTTTCAACAAATGAACAGAAATGGAAATAAAAGCTTTCTCACAAATAAACAAGCCCTTTGTGTTTTTTAAGATCAGGCTTCAGTTATTCATTGATTTGGGATCAGATAGTTTTTTTAAGCCTCATTGTAGGTTTTTCCATCAAGATGCTATGGGTGTGAGTTTTTTGGATCTTCAGCGTGATTGATTGGCTCTACAAGTTTAATTTGGGCCTGTTTCTTCATGTTCTTGTTTTCTCCTCTTCTGTGTTGCTTCAAGTTTGAAGGATGTAGATCCTCATACACTCTTTCTTTTCTTAATATGCATTCTTTTTCTAACAAAATAATATCTTTCAATTTGTATCTTTTGCAGTTCCAATTATTATAATCATATTTTAATTAATTCAGACATCAAATTTGTTTCTAATTTTTTATTTGTTAAAGTTTTCAATAGTAGTATTACATTTCTAAGAACTTGATGGTGAAAGATCCTATGGTCATCAAAAGATGGTATGATAATTAATTGTTATTTGATTCAAGGACAAAAATGAGCATGTAAACAATCAAGTTTAATATTTGTTCCAATTTTGGTAATTAAACAGATAGCTTTCAGTTTTGACTTTTAATTTAGTTTTCATATTTTTGTTTTCATTTCCATATCCTTTTACATTGATACCAAACAGCCCTTGAGATATTTAAGTAAAGAAAATTTTGAACTCACACAAAAGTCATGTAACAATTTATTAAACACAAAATGCAAGGAATCAAACCCAACCTTGCCATGAATGATGAATCGAACATTGAAAATATGGTTACATATTCACAACATTACCTGCATTGAGTCCCCATCCTTCTCGCTAGATTTTCCTTTCCCAACATTCAGACCAACAGAGGAAGGCTCTGCTACAGATGACTTTTCAGCATTGGCTTTCTGATCTGCCTCTTTCTTAGCCCTAGCTTTAGCCTTTGCTGATGTTGATAAAACTGCAGTTGGAAGTTTTACAGTCGATGTGGTGGTAGGCACAGTTGTTGGCCGAGGATATTCGAACAGTGAAGGTTTTGCATGTGATAAGAACTCAAATCTCGGAACTTTCAAGTCATAGTTCAATCCAATAAAAGCAGTGGGAGAGAATGACAAGCTTATGAAATAGATCAGGGGATACCAATACCAAAACTGGCTGAAAACAGCAAGACCAACAACTGCAGTAACTTTATCATGTTTGGTCTTTGAAAGCAACCTTATGGTCACATTTCTTCCACCGGCATCAAGGATCCCAGAGGCCAAGATTGCTCCCATCTTGCTCATCGTGTCTTCATGCTTATCAAGAATTATTTTCTCCAGTTGTCGCCTACAACATAAGTTGTTAAAAACAAATAATCCCAAATTATTAAAAAAAAAATTAATTATATAATAGTAAGCTACCTGAAAGTTCCAACACGAGAATCACTAGCTTCACTGATCTGGACCATCACCATAGCCATGGCAATGAGAGCACCCTGACGAACAAAATCAACTACATCGGAAGTTAAAGGCTCTAGCAATGATATAGCCTCACTCAAACCAGTACCAGCACAGGAAATCCCTACTGCAAGAGCAGCACCATATCGAACATGTGGGTTGTAAGACTCAGACAGCAACGAGACAATTCGAGGAGTCTGCAGTTCAACAGCTCAGTCAGATTTAGGCAAGTTCATTTCATCCTTAGCAAGCTATGCAACAAATGTATTCATATCAATCCAAATAAGAGAAAGAGAAAATGACTTTTATTGAATGAAAGAAAATGCTGACTACTGAAGAAACAAAAGTAATCATTACAAAATTAAATCAATTAAAGGATGCCATATAGGCAACTGAAAGCGAAGAAGAAAGTACTAACCTGCTCGGGTTCAGAATACAGGACAAACCCAAGTGCTAAAACGGCAGTCCTCCTGACATCATCACTTACATCTGATACAGCAAAATGCAGCAACTGCCGGATGGCTTTGTTGTTTGCGGTTCCCCTGTATGCCAATGCCAATGCATACATACCACCATAACGCAGGATAGGGTCTTGATCCCTAGTCATCTGTTCAATTAGTGTGTCTGCTTCTTCCTCTCTTCCATACACTGTAAGTGCTATTCCTAATGCTAGTCCCCTGAAACACATAATAATCCTCATAAATGATGCAAAAACACTCATAATTTAAATGACATTCTGTTAGGACCCCAGAAAAGAGGACCCAAAGTTACCTTATGATCTTCTCATGTTGCGTCTCATGTGCATAAGCAAGCATCTCACTTGCCTTCTCACTAGCAGTTCCAACCATGAGCAACCCCATACTAATACCAGCAGCTTCACCAGCAACAGCACTGTCAACATAAAGCACACTTTTGATGTCATCATAAATATCTTCATCAGCAGTTCCTAGAGCTGCTAAACCAAGACCTAAGCATGCACCATGCTGAATAACCTGCATTGATCAAAGACACCAAATTTGAATATGTTAATGACTTAAATTACATACCAAAGAGAGTATGGCATCACTAAATTATCCATATTAAGCACCTCAACATTAGTACTCCGCAGGCTATCACGAAGGAATTGTTTGATGCCCTCTCCATGGTTGGCATGAATAAGACCTAAAGCATAGAGAGCACCACCTTCTGAGTAGGGACTTCCACCACCACCAGCCCCACTTTGAGGCAAGTAAGGAGCCATCAGTGACCTCCCCTGCTGCAGGTGACCTCTATGAATAACACCTAGCCCAGCAGTTGCGCTAAATTTGGCCCAATTTGTGGCTCTGCTCAGCCAGTCCTGAGAATTTATAAACCATGACAATAAGATATAACAAGAGAAATTTGTATCACCTCTCAAAAAAAGAGGATAATCAAGGAAAATTTTAAATAAAATGAAATTTACCAGATTCTCCCTGAGAAATGTGTCAACAGTTGTTCCAGCATGCATGATTGCATTAGCATAAATTGTTGCACTATGACAGACACTATTTCTCATCTCAACAGACTGCTTTATTGTCTTCAGAATAAGGAGATCCGATCTATATGCAAAATCACAACCATCAAATGCAAGCACTTGTTACTACTTTAAAGAGTTCCTTAAATATAATTTCAATGTTAAAACAAGTAACTTCAAGAGGTGGCAAGAAAATCAATCATCTCACTTGTTATGACTATACAAGAATTGTAGGGTCAATTGTATTGATGTCTCTCCAGACAAAATGCCTTTCATCTTTGTCAGCCTCTCTGCATACAAAGCTTCATTTGGATCAGTTTCAGGCACACTCCCATTCGATGCAAGAGTTCCATCTGCCATGTGTACATCCTCTGATACAGTAGGATTTCCATTTTGTGTAGAATCTGATTCAACAGTTTCCTGCTGCACAGATTCCAGAGGTTGAGATTTTGGAATAGAAAGGCGGTCTCTCACATTTAAAAGAAAAGCTTGGTGTTCATTTTCCACAAGATCAAATGCTATTTGAAATGCCAGCAGAGCTTCCTCCTTATTTGGAGATCGTAGAAGCTTCTCCAATATACTCGCAACGCCTTCAGGTTCATCCAAAAACATAAGACATTGGCATATATTCAAATAATCAGGTGATGGCAGCTTCTGATACACTTTAACAAGAAGACGAAGCACCTGCAGTCACAGTTGATGGAAAACAAATGTGCAGACATGTTAGGAATCACTGTGAACTCTTTGCAAACTTCATGTACTCTTTGAATTTCAGATAAACTGATCATCGTAAACAAACAAGTCAACAGGCAATGGGCAACTAGAGAAAACACTATCATAATCAATTTTCAATGTCGATGGTCTCTCATAGTCAAACTAATTTTTTTTAGTAACAAACTTCCTTCCCTGAAAAATTAATTTTTCTTGTGTGGTTATTACCATGAAAAATAATAGGGCGAGATCAACTTGTTCTAATCTTTGGCTAGGAACAACAGGAGAAAATACAATAGATTTTAGCCTTCGATTTACAAGTGAGATTATACAGCTCAGCATTTATGATATTCATAAACTCCTATTTAATTAAAGCAAAATCCAGCTTTTAAAGTTGTGCTGAGAAATGCAAATATAATTACCTAAATAAAAAATCATTTTACATTTGTTTTCCCCTAAAATTTTTACATCTGTTCAAATGTGAACTTCCAATGTTTTCCACACTAAATATCTTACGACATATCATACTTTGCAAATGAGATGGAATAAAATGAATTGAGGCTTGTCTCACCGTTTACTGAACCAATTATTTTCCAAAGTATGTTCCCCCTACTTATCACTAAGATTAGCATGACACAAAAAAATTCTCTCAAAGGTTCAGAATATATTCCTCAAATTATAAACACAAGAATATAATTGCTAGAACAGGGAAAAAAAAAAAAGGTCAGCTTTCAGCAGGCAAGCATGAGATTCCACTCACCTCACGTCGATATTCTCTACGATTAACAAAAGAATGAGAGATATTAATGCAATACGAGAGAGTTCCATGGACATTGTCACTCCTTGTAATTGCTTCCTCTAGTTTATCTAATCTTCGGCATTCTATTGCCATGCCCATAGCTTGTTGATATCTTCCATCCAAGATACACCTAAATGAAACAGTGATATACAAGAAAGAACGTCGGGGGAGAGGGGAAAAAGAAATTGTAAGCGACAAAGGATGAGAAAAAAACTGCCACATTCTAATATAGAAGCTCGGTAGACATTCACATACTTATCCAGCATTCTTTCCACAATAGCCTCCAGCCTTGGATCAACCTTTGCTGCTTCATCATTTGACTCCGCCGCCTTTGTCTTAAGACTCGCATATTCATCAATAGCTTTAGCTGAGGAAAGAACAAAATGACCAATTATGTAACATAATCATACCATAATCATTAATCTATAAACTGACGTGACATGTAACGTAATTTCTTAACATGATGCCAAGATAAGGTTTGAGATTTTGATGTTATACTCTTTTAAGCTTTCAATAACTCCCATTTATTTCCTACCACTTTAAGGGGGCATTTTGTTCACAGCATCTTTCAATATTTCCAAAAATGTGATGCACGCCATCTCATTCCCACATTTGTTTGGGAACCAAAATCTGACATGATGAGCATCTTTAACATTCTTGGAAGTGAAAGATTCCCACAAAACATGAGAATCCCATTTTACCCTCCCCTAGGGGTAAGTTTCATGGAAATCCCACTCCAATAAGAATCCTGCTATTGGGACCAAATTGCCCTCACTATTTTTTACCATTGGATATCAATGCCTGCAATAATATAGTATTATTATTATAAACTATTACTATATTTAAAATAATAAACTATTAATAGAATGAAAGTAACACCATCTAAAAATGAAAATAATATTGCTATTGCATTCTAATAATAATACAATATAATGGTACTATTTAGAGATCATATTGCCCTCAATTATTTCAGTTAATTGGATTGTTTTCAATTTATGATTTTTTAAAATTTTAGGCATGGATTTAATTAAGTACATATTTTTGGTAGGTTGTGTTGAAAATATAATTATTCGCCTTATGTTGTTTATAGACCTATCCAGGGTATAATGTCATCTTCATGAAATACAGATTCCCACATTGAACCAAACATTGGCATGGGAATCCTTTGTACAGTCCTGAGAATATTAAAAAGCAAACCATTTAAAAATATTCCCAAGAGGCAGGCATTAATATTCCCAAAAATGTCATTTATGGGAATATTTTGATGCCACAAACCAGATGCCCCATAACGGTGATGGAAATTATAACAAGCAATATTAAAACCTAAAAATACAATATATCACAATTAAGCTGCATTGCAAGAAGATAATCGTGCTCACCAAGTAGCGTATGGACATAATCAGAATCCTCTGAAACATCAAAAAGGGGACCAGCTCCAAGTGCATATGACAATGAATCATTAAGTTCACCAAGATAATAGAAAACCTGGAGAGAGAGAGAGAGAGAGAGAGAGAAGAGGAAAAATTAAAATCCATGTAAAGAAAAGATCAAGGTAGCAATATGTTTTTCAAGCAAGAGTGAGCAGTTACAAAAACAATCTTGTACAGCAGATCCTTTCACCATTGAGGTTGACCAGAGGCATAAACTAATTTTAAGATATTTGGAAAACAGCAACCTTCTCATAAATTGAACCAGTTTAGAAAAGATATGGATCACATTATTGCAATTTGCAAAATTTATGATACAGATTATACAATCTAAAAAACTGCAAAAGATTTTATACCTCCCAAATTCAAAGTATTTTCACTTCACTTCAGGGTTGTGTGTGATACCAATATTTGTAGCACAAAAACTACTTAAGTTCCACCCTTTTCTTCTCAGTGAGCGAATTTACACTTCCCAAACACTAAAATCAAACTGTTTTCTAAGGGAGCATGCTATTTTTTCAGGCATTATTGTGTGCGCAGTCACCTTCATAATTCCTAACATCTCAAGCTAATAAGATAAAATGGAACTCCCATCTTAAGATGGCATGCTACTTTTAAGTCCCAATGTGTGCACATCTACATCCACTAATGTGGAACTCCCAATGTCAAAAGCAATTTATGACTCTACTTCTGTAGTTTGGCTATTATCTAGTTCTCCTTTTGTTAAAGTGCAAAAACGGAGCATAAACAGCAAACTGGTTCCATAGCTTCAAAAATATAACCACCCAATTTGCACGAAACTTTTTAGTGCTAATATAGGAGAAACCAAAGCAGCATTGTAACTGCGGCTAGAGAATGACTAATTTTTTAATTGTAAGAATTTAAAAGATAAAAACAATGACAAAATGGCACCATACTAAACACAAGAAAACCAAAAAACTGCGGCCCAGCGCTCTGAAAGTTGTCATCAAAAGCCTTAACTCAATTCTTAAGCATTTATGCAAAAAATAAAATATAAATATAACAAAGAAATAGATATAACCTTTGAAACAAGCAATGCAGCAAGTTGTCTTTGATCAAACTCTTCATCTTCATATAAACTTTCTCTGCATGAAAAAATAACAATTATTTTCCAAGAACAAGATTACTACAAATGGCAAGCTGAAAAAATGTTTACTTGTAAAATATTAAAGCACAAGTTATCCAACAGCATCAAGCTTTGCAATAAATAATGGGTGCGTATCTATCTCACCATTCTATAAACCAGAAGGAAGACATACGATTGCTTAAGCATAACCAATCAATCCCGACACTAGGAAGTAATGTGCACAGAATATTCATAACAAGCAGATGAAGATATGCATAAGCTACAACCAAACAGATATACAATTAGACCAAATTCAATAGTGAGGATTATTCACTGCCTAGAATATTAAATTAGAATTCACCAGGAAGTTGGGGAAGAACTTTGTACAAGCAGCTTGTAGGACCAGACTGGCAAGAAAGAAACCCCAACCATGAGGAGTTCAATACATCTTGTCCTTCAAACATCATAGAAAAAATCATGTGACAAATTTACAAAATCCTCAGAAATTATTAACCTAACTCAATTTGTAAATAATTTTTCAAGAATTACGGGAAAAATGATCTCCTTACCAGAAATTCCAAACCAAATATCCATCCTAGAGGAATTAAGTCCATCTTATGACAAGATTTTTTTTTTAAATGCAAGCATTAAAATTAGGTATAGAATATTTTTTATCCAGATAACTAAAGAACACAAAAATTAACATGCTTGCAGAACTGTTAAGCATCCACCAGAAGCAAAAAAAAAACACACACACAAAACTCAAGAGAAATGGGAAAGAACACAACTAGTTTGCAATAATTATATGATATATAATTCTATAGGGAAAACTAAAATTGTTTCCAGTATTCAAAAGTAAATTTATTCAACCAGAAGCTGAAATTTGTTAGAATAATAGAGTGACCATGTCTACAAGTCCAAGTACCTCGTCTGCTCAAACACAAAAACAAAGCTTCTAGGACTTTCTAATTTAATACCATTACAATCTCAGAGAATTTCAACCTATAAGCTAATTTATTCATAGTATTTGTCCATTAATGTTTCCAGTTCATGGCTCATCCAGTGCAAACAGTATAATCTGAGGAAGTTTCAAATTGATGTCACCAAACAGAAGCACATTTCTTTAGAAAACTGGCACTGTATCCAACAAACAAAAGATCCTTGAACCACAATAGTACAACACTAGGATTGCCATTAATTCACAAGCTTACAAGTCAGCCCTAAAATTTCACCAAACTTAGCTTCCTCATAAGCAGTTAAATCGACAAATCCCTACTATTTCTGAACAAAATATCAGATAACTCCAAGAACCTTTTGATTTTAAGCATGCAAATTTTTCCCATCTAAAGAAATAAGGGAGCACAAACACCAGAATTAAGGAACTATGCATTCAAATATGGGATCTTTATTCTCCATCTCCCTTTAGATTGACCATCAATAAGAAAAAAAGAACCAAATAAAGATAATTCCAAATCAACGCTGAGATGCAGCACGAAAAGTCCCACGAAACAAACGAGCCATAGAAATATAAACAAGTTGCTAACAAGTGAAGCATCTCCCTTATTCTTATCATTTTTTTTATTATGTCTTAAGCTCCACTAATATAGAGGCTCTCATGTTGCATTTCCCAGGAACATTGCATATGGATGAATGTCAACATGCCAGCATTTGCCAAAATATTGCACTGGCAAGTCATTAGACTTGCAGATTTATAAATTAGACGATTACTAATAAAGTTGTTCCAATACATAAGCACTATAAGAATGTGCGTGCATGCGTGTGTACCCCATGAATTGACTATTTAACTAAAGAAAAATCAAACTCAGTCAAGAAAAAGATGGGTGTGTAAAAAACAGAATATTAGAAACAATCAACGTCAAGCAATTTGGTCCTCACACGAAGAGTCAAATTTATGACTGAACCAAGTTGTGAAGACTTGTATCTGAAAATGATGCTATATAAAGAGCAATGACAGCGCATAAGATGTTCCATACAGAAAAATTCTCCTGAAGCTCAAAACATGGGAAAGCTTAACATTCACAGACGTGAAACCAGACTTTGGCCTGCCATATTTGCAAACACTTGTGAAAGAAAAGCCAAATCCTTGACTTCCTCTGGCCACTAAAAGTAAAATAGGCAAATAAAGAGAAAAACTATTTCTTGCTCTACCCACAATAAGTCATTCCCAAACACTACAAATCCTCACAAGAGGCAATCCAAGGAAGCCATTGCTCACACAGAGTATGTTTTATTTCAACAACTATGAATAGTACAATTATATATATATATATATGAATGGCAAATGGTTATGATTTCTATTCAAATCTATGATAGCATTCGAGGAAATGTTCAGTTGATTGGACAGCAATCTAACAATGCTGCCCAGTATATTAAGTTATTTACAAATGCTGGGACATCAAACACCACCCCCCCCCCCCCCGGATAAAAAAAAGAAAACAACGAAACAAAACCAAGGATTCTTGGATGTTTTCTTCTGTTCAAAATCCACACTTTCTTTTAAAAAAAACGGATATGTTCTAGCCCATGGGATACAAAGAAAGGACCAAAGAGGGCAAAAAAAAAGAATACATGCATGAGAAGTTGAGATCACACCAAGAAGTGAAAGAAAGTGGTTATAATGGGCTGGCACATGCAACAAACACCAGCGACTCAAAACAGTTCACAATGAGTTGCGCAGTCAAGGCTGAATGTGCTGCAGCAATGATGATAGATGAAAAAGGAGCATAGTTTGAGGTAGGGTAAAAGAGGTAACATGCAGCTTTCCTGTAAAAGTAATGGCCTTTCAAAGAGAATAACAATAAAATGAGATTGGTATGATGATGGTAGTAAGGCTCCTAACATAGAAAATTGATTATGATGTCTTGGCCTAGTCAGCACCAATACGGAATGGCATAGTCTAAATAAAGATATTTGCAATCATTCAAGATGCCAGACGTTACAACCATATAATATTGCCCCCATTCTGCATACATCAGTAGTAGTCTCTAATCAACTAAGGAGTCTCTTAGAAACATGAAGAAAAAGAAAACTCTCTTTAGTTTGGATCCCTTTGCACACATGAAAATTCCTACACCTAAGGCATCGGATGAGGACCAAAGCCGTTAAGGAGTAACAATCACCAAACATGAAAAGCGAGTTAAGAACAATCTCTAGAAGCTGTGTATTAATAACTCCATTCCACCTAACACATGTCCCCTAAATGGGTCTAACCACGTTTTCATGCTCAGCATTCTTTACATCAGACAGGCATAAGTACATACATACAAGTGTAACAATTCATGCGTGCACAACGTGCATAAATATACATTGTCTTCTACTTTGGAAACAAATTTGAATGAAACCAATAAAAATGTTCATAAAACAACAACAACAGCAGCAAAACCAAGCCTTAGTCCCACTAGGTGGGGTCGGCTATATAAATCATTTTCCGCCAATTTATGCTATCATGGACCATTTCTTTTAATAGATTCAAGAATATTAAATCCTTACTCACTATCTCCTCCCAATTTATTTTAAGTTTACCCCTACCTCTTCCACTGCCCCCCACAATAACTAAGTCACTCTTCCTCACAAGAGCACTATGTGGCGTACGTTGTAAGTGTCCATACCATCTCTCTTCCTCACAGGTGCACTATGCGGCCTACGTTGCAAGTGTCCATACCATCTGAGTCGTCTCTCCCCTATCTTATCTTCTATAGGAGCTACACCTAACTTACCACGAATATGTTCATTCCTTAATTTATCTTTCAATGTTATACCACTCATCCATCTAAACATTTTCATCTCGACAATTTTTACTTTTTGGATATTATGTTTCTTCATCGCCCAACATTCAGTTCCATATAGCATAGTTGGTCTTATAGCTGTCCTATAAAACTTCAATTTCAATTTTAAGGGTATTCTATCTACAATCACAAAGCACACTTGAAGCACTTCTCCATTTTACCCAAGCTGCCTTAACTCTATGCATTACATCATCTTCAATAACTTGCATAATAGATCCAAGGTATCGAAATATACAAGTGTTATTTATTTCTTCATCAAGTTTAATTTTGTCTCCAATATTTCTCCTATCATTACTAAAATTACATTTCATATATTTTGTCTTATTTCTACTTAACCTAAAGTCTCTAGATTCCAAAACTTCTCTCCATAATTCTAACTCGGCCTCTACTCCGTCCCTAATTTCGTCAATTAATACAATATCATCTGCAAACAACATACACCATGGAACCTTCTTTTGAATACTCTTAGTCAATTGGTTCATCACTAAAGCAAAAAGATAAGGACTCAAAGCAGATCCTTGATGTACACCTATGGTGATTGGAAATTCTCAAGTTTCTCCATCTATAGTCCTTACACTAGTCATTACTCCATTGTACATATCCTTAATGACATCGATATACCTACTACATACACCCTTTTTTTCTAGAGCCCCCATTGAACTTCCCTAGGTATCCTATCATATGTTTTCTCAAGGTCAATAAATATCATATGCAAGTCCCTCTTCTTAAACTTTTCCATTAATCTTCTTAAAAAATAAATAACTTCTGTGGTAGATCTCCCAAGCATAAAACCAAATTGATTTTCTAAGACCTTTGTTTCTAACCTTAATCTTTATTCAACTACCATTTCCCATAGTTTATCATATGACTCATAAGTTTAATTCCACAATAGTTATTACAATTTTGAACATCTCCTTTATTTTTGTATATAGGTATTGAAGTGTTTTTCCTCCATTCATCTGGCATTTCCTTAGTTTTTACAATTGTATTAAATAAATTAGTTAACCATTTAATTTCGTTATCACCTAAAGCATTTCCAAACTTCAATTGGGATGTTATCTGATCCCATAGCTTTCCCATTTTTCATCTTTTTTAGTACAAATTTAACTTCGTTAACTATAATTTTACGAATAAATCTCATATTTTTAGTCTTTTCCTCATTTAACAATTCTAAGTTTAAGCCTTCCATTTGGTTTTCATTAAACAACTTACTAAAGTAACTTCACCATCTTTCTTTAATGTCTTCATCTTTAACCAAGACAATATCATCCTCACTTTTTATACATTTTACATTTCCTAAGTCTTTACTCTTCCTTTCTCTAACTTTAACAAGTTTAAATATATCTCTTTCCCCTTCTTTTGTACCTAATCTATCATACAAACTATTAAGTGATCTATATTTAGCTTCACTAACAGCCTTTTTCACATCTTTTCTTACCTCCTTATATTTTTCAAAATTATCTCTGTTTATATTTTTTTGCCACGTTTTATTCCAAATTCTTTTTGTCTTTATGATTTTTTGTACATCTTTATCCCACCACCAACTCTCTTTGCTATTCGAGAATCTCCCCTCGATACACAACTACCCTTCAAGTCATTCTGAATGAAGACAAGTATCTTCAATTTTGAAACAAAAGGGCAATGCACATTGTCAAATGATCATCCATATGGATTTACAACTCCCCTTCAAGTCATTCTAAATGAAGACAAGTATCTTCAATTTTGAAATGAAAGGGAATGCACATTGTCAAATGGTCATTGAGTGCCTTAACCAACTTATGCCACACTCAACAATCATGAAATGCTGCCTAATCATGGAAAATCATCCATTGTAATATTTCCATTGCACAATTTTACTTCTATATAACATAAAATAGAACACCTTGCAGAAAGAGATTTTTCAGATGAAAAATCTTTTAAAGCTATGCAATATACCCTCCTTTTCTAAATTCTTCTAATACAGAAGTTAGCTCAACATTAGTACCCCATAGAATGCCCATTACTATACGCCGGTATAAACTATATTCCATCATATGTTATTCACCAAACAGCCAGTTTCAAAACCTGCAAAGCTCTACTTATAGAATCAAAACAATGCCCTTATACAGTAATTATCAATATAATAGGTCTATTTGCTTGTCTAGAAACTGCAGGAAATTTGTCAAATTCTGTAATCTCAAACTATTGCCCAAAATGCTTCCCAATCATAGTTGACATTTTCTGTGAAAAAATAAATTAATAAAAAAAAAAAAGCAAAAAACAGAAAAAAGAGACAAAAATGCATTAAAATTTTCCTTCCATTTCGTTTCTTTCTCAGTTTTTTTTTTTTCTCAGCAGCCAAACAGATAAACCACCTTGCCGATCAAAAAACCCCACCCAACAAAAACATAGAATCTTGCGCTAGGAACTGGTCATGATGCAAACCTAATTAATATAAAAAATAAAGAAGGACCATAACACATACATAATGGGAACAGAGGTAGAGATCTCAGGCCAGAAGTAGTCAACGAAGGCGTTGAGATTGGAGAGTGCGTGAAGCTTGAGTAGCGGATGGCTCTCGTTCAGCATAGCCAGAAGACCTCCCGCGGAGCTTACCATCGTCGCCGCCATGGTCACAAGCCCAAGATCCGTCCGGTCTAGGGCTTCGATCTCTACAATTGCGTTTCAATGGAACTAAATTAGGGTTTTGAGGAAGAACTAAAACCCTACCGATGAGAATTGTCCGCGCATCAGAAAGGGGAGAGAGCTGCAAGGATACGTTCCGTGACGGCTAAAGTATCTGGAGAACAGAGGGGATTTGAAGAAGAAAGAGGAGAAAGAGTGAAGCAATGAGGGCTACTACCTCGCTGGTTTTGGCTTGTATAGTGATCGTTTGATGCTTTCTTTTCAAACAAGAAAGCTTTTTTTACAGTTCCCAGGAATACACTATTATCCTACTGCCTGAGGAGATAAAAAAAAATGTGTTATGGAGCTCGGGTTTTTAAAAATTAAATCTCTCTTAATAATTTAAAATTTTTATAAGTATGTTCTTGGATTTTTTCTTCTTCTTTTTTTTATTACATAGGAACCTGGTCACCAATGAGCCCTTCGAACCCCTTGATGCGGCACCAAACCTATGGATCAGCGTTCTCTACCTCCTGATCTCGCTGATCAAGGTAAAGTCTAGATGCGGACACAGCTTTCGTGCATCAGTTAGATGTTCGGTCAACCCAACCCTCAAGACACATCTCCATTACCATCAACGATCCCCACTGGCTTACAGAGCGAACTTTCACCATCCACAGGTATTGTTGACTCCATGAGTATATCTACCTGAAATTAAACTCCCGTTACTCCTTCTTACGTGCTGATGAATGAGGGTTATGTTCTTGGTATTTGATTATACACAAATCAATTATACATTTTTATTAGTTTTTTCTGTCAAATGATGAAATGATAAAAATAATATTAATAATTTTATAAATATATGTTGGAATTAGATTATATACCCTCAGTTATACCCTTTTATTAGCTTTTTTTTGTCAAGTAACAATAAAAATAATGTTAAGACATTTGCAAATATTTCTTGTTATTTGATTATATAATCCTTTAATATATTTTTATTAAGCTTTCATCAAATAATAAGAGAATAAAGATATTAATCTCTCCTCATCTTTATTGGAAAAAGACAATTTTTCTAATATTTGAAATTTTTCACTCAATTAAAAATGCTAAAGTTTAATTTAGTTTCGTGCAATTTTTGAAAAGAGCTTATTGACATTGCAGAAACAATTATTTTGGCTTTTTGTGAAAAAAGTGTTATTACATGTTAGGAAGATAAGGTTTGCTTTAAATATTTAGTAAAAATGTTATAATGAGTCTACAAGTATTTAAATTGACTAAAATTGATATTATTCTTAGGAAATATAATTAAATATTGATAATTTTGTAATATTTAAAAATAATTAAAGGACAACAATAATGTAAAATAATTTGTTAGCAAATTTTTAACTTTTGAAAGTTTAAATCCATAACTTTTACAATTTTCTAAAAAAAAAAAAACTAAAAGTTGTAAAAGCTGAAAAAGTTTGTTTACAAAACACATTGTTTTCAACTTTTATTTTTAAAAATGAGAAGTTGAGAGGAAAAAACTAGACTAAACTCACCTTAGTTCCATGTACATGCTAGGTATTTAGTTTGGATTTGTATTGATGTAAATAAAATGTATATGTTATTATATTAAATTTTGTCGAAATTTATATAAATCTAAATTTGAGACCATAAATTCATACTCACAACACAAAATCAGAAGCGTGCATCAAAAAGAGTAAAATTATGGTTTGCCCTTTCTTATCATTGACACAAAGTTGTAGAAAAGCCTCTAATAATACTTTCATGGAGTGTAAAATATATATTGAGTACCAAAAATACCAATGTTATTGTTGGCAAGGAATTATGTCTCAAGCATCAACAAGGGTGGCCTCGTTACAAATCAAGCATGTTCAGGGCATTGTGTTTGTCTATGACTACTTGTCTCGTGCGTTTAAGATGAGTTTCGATCATGTAAATATTAGTGTAAGGTTATTTTTCAAAGATAATTTTTCCCTAAACTAAAAATAAAAGCATAACTCCTTGATCATATTGATGTTTACTAGTGTCAAAGTGAGAATAACATAGAAAGCTCAAAGGGTGAACATCTTGCAAAACTTACTAACTATTGTGGATATGTTTAGCCTACTTGCTTCCCCTGCTAGACACACATTATTTTTAAAGGTATTGATTAATGAATTGCGTTGTTTCAATGTCTATTGATTGTGTGTCATTACTTTCATAAGTTGTTTAATGCTTCCGCTTATACTTCTTTAAATAACTAAAAAAGTGTTATGTTGGTGAACTGTAGTAAACGTTAGGTTAGCTAGTTAAACAATAGTGTTTTAACCAGCGCCGCACTGTAACGACCTGCTTATTCAATCATATAATAAAACATACTTAATAGTAAGGTCAACTTGAACCCGTGGGTAACGGGGACACATTTGACATTCACAGCGGAAACCTAAACAGCAGTAAATATAAATCACATTTTATCACCATAAAATACAAATATCAAAGTCAACTACATTCCCGAAATATCTGTGTTTATATACAATCTCCAAAAAATTCAAAATATATATACATATCTAGGAACCCACAACACAAATCTACTATTCCTAGATCAAAACTTACCCTCCTAGCGGGGTAGTATCAAACTAACTCAACGGCGGCCTGAATCCACCGGGCTTTCTGAGTTTCCTGAAAATCATTTAATGTTCAGAGGTGAGACACTTCTCGGTAAGGGAAAATAAACTAAATACAGTTGTGTGGCAACATGAATATTTGATGCAATTATATATATACAGCATTTATAAGCATACAAGTTCCTTTAACAATCAATTTCCACACCCTCCGATCCATTGATTTTATAAATATGCTCATTCTTAATTGCTAGGTGGTGTAATCAACACAAAAAAAATAATGGAGGCCTAGTAATTGACTGTCCCTCGCCTAATGGGGATACACCAGCAAGAGCCATTGCGATCTTTAACCCAAACGGTTAAGCTTTTTGCAACAAGTCTCTGATACCAATTATGAGGAATGGTGTATTCCCAAGAGGGGGTGAATTGGAAATTTTAAACTTCCTAGGTCAATTATGTCCTATGTTTAGGATTCATAGTCAGTATAACGCAACCTAGGGTCTTTCTAAGTATTATAAATCCTGACAATATTTAAATGAGCAGATATGTAAAACAGTATAGTAGACTCAGTACTTCACAACCATTCACAATATTTAAAACATGCATAACATTCATAATATATCAACTATAAACATGCATGTGCAAGAAAATATAATGCGGAAATTAGAGAGCACAGGGAAGAGAGAATTGACACAATATTTTTATCGAGGTTCAGCCAAATCAGCCTACGTCTCCACCTTAAGCTAACCAACAAAAGGATTCAACTATTTGCTCACTTAATTAGGTGGAGTGAAGCCACTTACACTCTCCTTACAGGGCGTAGACTCCCCAGCTCAAATTATAGGGCTGAGCCACAACTGGTTCTCCTTACAAGGCAGAGACACCACGGTTCATTTTCCGGGTGGAACCAAGTCGTACACCCTTTACCGGATGGTGCACCTCCTAACTTTCTTAACCGAGTCTAAGCCAATTCAGGACTCTTAATAGGGCAAATCTCCCTTTTTAGGCCATACCTGGAATACAGCGATAATAATTGTCATACAAACGAAATGCTTCTCAAAAAGCATAAATGTACAATATGAAGCTCAAATGAACTCGTATGATATAAAACAATGCTCAGTAGAGTATGGGTTTTTCTCAATATAATATTGCAATCTTTGAATATTATATATATGATATATGCTTCAAAGATTTAACCCCAAATTATTTTCTCCGAAAAATATTTTTCAATAAAAATGAAGGAGAACCTAGGGTTTGTTCTCAAGTGGTTTTTGCACAAATGAAGATATATGATCTTTGATTTCAAAAGTGAAATATGAAATATGTGATTTCAAAGATCTAAACAACCCCAAGAAATTTTCCCAAAAATGATATCCAAAAAGGTACAGTACAAGGGAAGCTAGGTGTTAGCTTTGGTGTATTCCCAAGAGGGGGGGGTGAATTGGAATTTAAAACTTTTTCTCCTAGGTTAAACTAGTTCAGCAACAATCAATTCACAACTTCGGGTTTGTCTATGTAGTTCCAATATGCGCAGATAAATATAACGCAAAAATTAAATCATACGTGACATTCACATTATAACATACACGTGCGGAAATGTAAATTGCAGAAATATAAACAATGCACACACGATATGTTATCGAGGTTCGGCCAACTGTGCCTATGTCCCTGCCTCTAACTCGCAAGCCTGAGGATTCCACTAATGGCTCATTTAATGGGTGGAGCGGCACCTAATACAACCAGGTCCATTAGCACAGGGCTGACCTCAACATTTACAAACTCTTATTCCGGGGCGGAGAAGACCCTAGGTTAAATTCACAGGGCTGACCCTAACCTGATTCTTTCGGGCTAGATCGAACCCCCTCAGGCCACGCCTGGAAATACAACAGTATTTTTCACAAATAACTGGTACAGTGATTATACTTTCATGTAAAGCAAATATGTACCTAATACGCGCAATCACGTACACATCAACAATGTAGGTAAATGTAAGCTCAGTGATGCGTATTTTTGTGCAAACTACACTCAACAAGATATGATCATTAATATGCTCAAGAGTTTTCTAATCAAGTTATTTCTTTGGAATAGTATATATCAAATATCAATAATAATCAGGGTTTCAAAGATGCTGCAAATATTCAAAACAATTCAAAAGATTTTCTTCAATGTAATATGCTCAAGAGTAGTTTGTAAAATAGTATAGCTTGTAGAAAATATTTTGCACAACAAAATCAAGTTATAGGAATCTTTGCAATGACAATGCAAAGATCCTTAAGCTACTAGGTTTTTCCCAATACAAGATTTATTAAATAAAATCTATGGGAAAAACTTTGCTAACTCCCCAAAAATAAATAAATCAATCAAAAAGGAACACTGGGAGTATTAGCAACCTAATATACACTAGCACAATCAATATACTCTCACAATACTAAAATGTATTAAGGGAATAAATATTTGAGAGTATTTTGGGCAAAAAGGGATTTTGTGATAGAGAAGACTTTTGCTAATTATTTTGGCTAATCTCACGTTAAGGGCAAAATTATAACCGTTTAGGACTTGTTGGGTATTCTTAGAAAAGTCTAAAATGCTTAAGAAATATTAACCCAAATTAACCCGTGTTTACCTCTGTTAAAATAGTTTTAACCCGACAAGGTTCAGGTGACTGAACCGAGGTTCGGTCGCTTGAACAGACACAATAAATAAAGGTCCGTAAATGGGTTAAGCAGCCCAAATTTAAGTTCAGTAGCTTGAAAAAAAGTCAGAAATATTCTTTCGTAGATTCGGGTGCCCGATCCTAGGTTCAATTAACCGAACCAGCCAATTCGGTCGCCCAAGCCTATTTTGAATGTGATCGTTAGGGCGCCCGGGTAGTTGAAAAGGAACCTGACACAGGTTCGAGTGCCCGAGGGAGATACACTCAAAATATGTTCGATCGCCCGAAGCATGACCAAACTGTTGACTTCTCAATAGTTCGGGCGCCCGAGGTGATTTGTTCACCTAGGGTTCAGTCACTCGAGCTCTCTCAAAATCCTTAGAAATATTCAATTAAGCGCATTTTTAACACTCCTCAATTTAGTATGATATATGTGTATGAGTGTTGGGACCTAAAGTCATACTAGGGTCTTACTGAAGCCATTTTGAGATAGTCCCAAAAATCCGGCGTTGGTCGACCAAAGGTCGACCGAAGGGTGCCCTAAAGTCATTCAGCACCTATGGTCATTCTATGGTCACTTTGAGCTTACAAATCCTATATGCATGACATGTAGAGATTATTACAGACCGTTCCTACTTAAATATTACAAACCCAATAATAATGAAATGAATTACACCATGAAAATAGTCTTCAGGGTCTTCAGGCTTCACTTCAGGTTACCGCATGTCATTATATGAGTGTTTGCCAATAAGAACCTGCACACAAACTTGGCAACCATTAAATACCTGAGTATTTATCATAATCAAAACAGGGTATGACCCATGGGGTCAACACTAGGGTTTTGCTCAAAAGGATTTTTGCAAATAAAATCAAATGTGCTTTTAAATCTTTGCAATAGATGTGCAAAGATTCACAAGTAATCATGAGTTTCTCAAAAATATTTATCAAGAAAATAATATGGGAGAAACTCAAGGAAAACTCTCAAAATGACTTTCAAAACAATATGGATGAGAGTGAATGCTTTATGAAATATGCCCACAATATTGATTCAACCACAATCTTCAAGTTGTAATAAAATTTCAAGTGAAGACGAGGACTCAGTGCTCTCTTTCTAAAAGGATTTAACAAAGAGTATGAGAAAGAGAATAAAAATTTTAGCACAAAATGTTTTGGGAGAATTATAATCTAAGCATTAATTAAAAAATGGGTTATAGAGGGGTATTTATAAAGTTTTCAATATCTGATTGTTTTGGGGACTCGCTTGTCATTTTGAATTTGTTTAATTAAGAAATTAATTACATTTAGCGCTGAGAATTAAGGTCAACCTGAGAGGTTCAGTTGACTGAGTAAGACGTTGGTCGACTGAACAAGGGCGATTTTCAAATCGTTCGACACTTGGTCGACTGTCGCTATTGGACAGTCGGCTGAGCATCACTCTTCGGTCGACTGAGGGTATTTTGTTCTTAATGGCCAGTCGACAGAGCTATAAAGATATGGCCATATGAAGAACTTGGGTCGACCGAGTAAAGTACCAATCGACTAGCCTTAAAGTAATTTCAAATAATTTTGGTCGTCGGTCAACTGAGGAAGATGGAGTGAAAAATTGGTCGGTCGGGTGATGGTCGATCGACTGATGCTTTCATGCCTAAAAGTGGTTGGTCGACTGAGCACCTTAAAATCGTGAGTTTAAGCCCTCATTTTAATTTCAAAAACATTTTTAAAACCTTCTATGGTTTTGTCTTCTATGAAAAAAGTTTTTGATTAAAGGTTGGGTCCCCTAAGGTCTCTTTATGGTCTTGCTAAGTATACAATCATATCATGCATAAAATGCATTATTGCAGACCAAAAACCTAAATGCATTACAAATTAAAATACATGTTCTCTCTTCTTTGCTCGTCACTTCTCCATGGAATACGCCAGATGATGTGTTCTTTAAGTTCCTTAGGCTTGCTTTCCCTTTTTCTTATATGTGATATGAATTGTAAACCTGTTCAAGCACCGAATACACACATAAGAATCTTGTTCTTTGTCAACATCAAAGCAGGGATTGGGCTCAAAGAGTCAACAATCTATATAAAGGACAAAGCCCCACCACAGCCCCACTACTTCTTCTTTCTCTTATGTCTTAAAGGGTGGAAGCGCAACTATAGGACTCGTGCATATGTAGTGACATGTGTGAGCTAGTGCAATTATGAAATATGAATGCATGACATGACATACGCATACACTACAAAACATCAAACATGAAAAACTAACATATTCAGATAATAATAATAATAATAATAATAATAATAATAATAATAATAATAATAATAATAATAATAATAAACACACATAAAAAGTGACTAAAATCTCACTAGTCCCCAATAGAGTTGCCAAAGCTGTCAACACCGAGCCCAGGTAGCCTGCTTGTAGCTAACAAGTTTTGGTGACCATTTTAAAAAATGAGCTAAGCATAGAAAACTATACATTGGTACCTAACTCCCTTTTATTTTTTATTTTTTAGAAAATGTAGTCACCACTTTATTTCATTTTTGAAAAGGTAAAAGTAAAAGTAAACCTTTTTCTTAGAAGAGTTTTGAGTTAGTGGGTACCACTGTGAATAGGAAAGATAACCTATTAATTCCATAAGTACGAAATTGACTGGTTACCACCCTGCAACACCCACTCTTAAAATGGCTATCGTGCTTATAATGTGTGTGCATGTCTCCCATAAAAAAAATTTCTTTTTCTAAAGTTAAAATTTAAAATTTTTAGGAAAATGTGAGAGAAGGCAGGGGTCGGCTTACCACTCCTAGAGATTGGTTGATTATGCCTTGCCCTTGGGCTAGTCCAGTTGACCGCCTGCAACAGGCTGCCACACCTTTTTAAAATTTTTTTTTTTTAAAAGTGTTTAAATTCTAGAACTTCTTTGAAAAGGATTTCATAAGATCTATGAAGAGAACTATACCCCATGGAAACCCTAATACTCTTTATCTTTCTAAAACGCAAAGCACAGAAATGCTAATAAACACAAAATAAAGAAATTATATTTTTTTCGATGCTATGGTTGAATCTACAAAAGTAGATTGCCTACATGCCCTTAGAAGAGGGATCAAACCATCTGTAGTTCCCAAAATATTTTGAATTTGGACTTAAAAATATTTTTGGGTTTATTTTGAGAAAACCTTGAATTTTTGAAAAATCAACATTTTTAATGAAAAAACTTGCTTTTCCAAAAGCTTACCCTGAAAACAAAAAAAGAATCTTGAAATCATCAATTTTAGAAAAAAAAATATTTTCCAACCCTAAACCCAAATCTTGAGTAACTTGTTTTTGAAAAGATATTTTTCTTTAAAAAAAATTGAATTTTTGGTTTTTTTGGAAGGAAAATCATAAAACCTTCCTTGAAAAAATTGAAATTTAGAAAAAGTTTGTTCTAAAAAAATGTGTCCAAAAGTCACATCACAGAAAATCATTTTTAAAATATTTTTTTTGAAAAATTATTCCTTGAAGAAAAAAGTGATTTTTGGTTTTTTAAAGAGAAAACCCTTAAAACTATCAAGATTCAGAATATCAACATACTTGATCAATCATTCCAAAGAATATAAACTCAAAAGCATATTGAAAAAAGAAGTCAAAGAAAAGTCTAAAAAATGGCCAAAAATAATCTCTGGACTGGGCGGTCAACCTCGCCTTATATGTATATATATACATACATCCAATAATAATACTAGAGTTCTAATCATCCATCAACACATAACCATACATATATCCCCAAAAGTCATCATAAGTCGTAGGGATTACACCAAAACATATCTCCCAACTCAAGCACTTACCCTGAAACTAGAGCAGTACCACAGCCTCCTCTACCTCGGAGCTCGCTCCGCCTATCTATCTGGATCTCCTAAAATGTTTGAATTCTCGGGGTGAGACACCTCTCAGTAAGTGGGAATAAGTTAATATTAGTGTGTGGCAGATGAGTTTTATAATCAAAACATAGCTATTAATTCAACTGTAACCGAAGAGACATCTCTTTATATATATAACATAACTCACACCTATATCATTTAAGATACACATTTTCTATTTGAACATACTTTTACTTATAATAATTAATTCAGCTTTCGTAAATCTATGTATATATATAACCGTGAAAACTTCCCTGGAGGGATACTGTAATCATGAATTAACCCCGTATGATCGAGTTGTGCGGCCCGTAGGCTAGACTTAACCATAGTTGGCCTACCAGGCTAAGTCAAACTATATTTGTATCTATAATTATAACTGTAACTGTTAGTACGATTGGCCTACCCAGCCTGTTCCGACTCTAGAGGGATCCACTACTCTCCTCTGGCCCAATCGACTGATTTACCAGCACTTTATCTGAAAGTGTGGCTGCACTGCTATAACTGTATAGCAACGATACCGTGCTTGATTACACGTCTACATTGCTTAATTAGGTGTTTAAAATCAAGCATTAAAGATTATATTTTTAATTAAACGCCTAATTATGTTCAATCTTTTAACATTGCGCTCAATTTATAATAACTAATTTTTATTCAATAATTTATGAACTTTTGGTATTTTACTATTACAGGATAATTTTTATAAATTAAAGTTGAAATAAAAATGTACGTGAGTCATGCGCGTGATTGTGCCATGCACGCATGTGTTTGAAGTCGTGTGTGCATGCGTGAATAAATGAAAAAGGGCCATGTGGACTTGTGGAGAGCTAAGTGGGCTGGCGGCATTGGAAGTGAGCTTTGCTCGTGAAGAAGCTTTAATGAAGTGAAGGGCCATGCAACCATAAGGCGTTCGTGGGCTAGCCGAATTGCGAGTATTCATGGGTCTGTGTGTGCATTGGGAACAAAAGAGAAAAAAGGGAGAGGTCGAGCTTGATTTGACCCGGCCATGCAAAGAGAGGCGGCACTTTTGCTTGTGTGGGAACCGTGCTGGGAGTCATGTTGGTAGTAGTTTGTGCAAAAGAAAAGAAAATTATTTTAAAAAGGCCTAGGGTTGCTTTTGGGGAGTAGACATTAATAGGGTTTTGCTTTTTGATTTTAGGTGGGTTTGATTTTAAGGAATTAGGGTAGGCTAGGGTTGAACATATAGTTCTTTAGGTCTTATATATATATATAGTTTTGGCAGGAGGTCTTCTTTTCTCCTTCCGGGGGGAGGAGCAACCAAAGAGCGCCGCAACATCTCTTGGTTTCTCTCTCTCTGTCTCATCTCTCTGCCTCTTGGGTTGCCTGCTACTGCTCTCCACATGGCTTGCACATCTCTTTTCCTGCTCTCTCTCTCTCTCTCTCTCTCTCTCTCTCTCTCTCTTATTACTTTGCTTTATTTTTATTTTTATTTTTCTCTTGAAGTATTGTTAATTTTTTTTTTTTAGCAGCAGCAAGTTTTAATTTGTTTTTTTTTTTTCTACTTTAATTAATTATTGTTGCTTTAAGTTTGTTTGGGACTGTTTAATTTAACTTCTTTTCATCTTATTTAAATACCATGTTTTAGGATTCAAACAACTTCCTTGGACACTCTATTAATAAAGTTCACATTTTTATTTAGTATTTTTGCAAGAGTTTAATTTTGCTTGATCTCAACATTAAATCTGGTATTTTTATTGAGTTGAATTTTATTATTTTGCGTAGTTGGTTTTCATTCAGTTGAATGATTGTAAGGTTTATTTCTTTCGTTATTCTAGTATTGAATCTGGCATTTATTTAGTTATTTTTATGCGTGTTAAATTTTTAGTTAAATTATAAGTTTCATAACAAAAATCTTAAAAATTCCAGGAACTGAATCTAAATTGTGTTCAGAAAAATTTTCTTTCCTTATTTTCTTTTGGGATTACACAAAGTTTGGAATTAAACTACATTCCCTGAGGAGACGATCTGGTCATTGGGCTAATTATTACACAATTGAACTCCTATACTTTGGATAACTTTTAAGTTGCTCATTTTTAGAGTGAGTCAGTGCTCTCTGTAAATCTTTAGTCCATCAGGATTCTGATACTATATAATACTATTTATAAATATTATTGTGTTACCATGATTCTGTATAAACTGTAATACCATGATTCTGTATAAACTGTAATACCATGATTTTGTATAAATATGTAATATCATGGTTCTGTATAAATCTGTAATATCATGGTTCTATATAAACTGTAATTTCATGGCTCTGTAAAATAATGTATATAAATTCTGTATTTAAAACTATCGTTTCTTATGCGACACAATTTGAGTGATATTCATAATATAATAATCTGTATGGAAAACTGTATTTCTTTGCTGTATGGGATAAACTATAATTCTCTACTATGAAATAATAATATACTCATCTCAAGGGTTTATCTGAATCCAAAATACCAGGCTTTTCCCCAAAATACGTGTATATATGTAAAACTATAATTTCCATACCCATAACTTTCATACTTTGTATCATCCAGACAATCATACTTTATAATCCTGTAATCACATGCTATATTTTAATTAGTACAAATTTCTAAAATAACTAACATAACTTATTCCCCTTACTTGTTTCCTAGAGCTATGCCTACAGTGTAGTAACCCGAACCGAGAAAATAAAAGAAAATAAATATAAAAGAGAGAAATAAAGGAAAACAAAAGGAAAAGAAGGAAATTGGTTTTGTAGGTCCCAAACCGTCGACGGTTTTTCTAGAAGGTGAGAAAACTATCGCCAATTTCAATCAACTAGGAGAATCAGCTGCCAAAATGGTGCCAGTTTTCTAGAAGCTAGGGAAAACTAGTGACGGTTTCCTGTGGGCAGGCTTAATTAAGGGCTAAGTTATGTTTATTTTTCATAACTTTAATTTCTTCTCTCTCTCTCTCTCTCTCCAAAAATTAGGGCTTTGTTTCTCTCTCTCTCTAGCCTCGGGAACTCACCGCTAGTGCTCCTCGGTTCTCTCTCCCTTCTTTCGGCTCATAGGATCTTGTTGTTTGGCTGGCTCAGAATGCTAGGGTTTCAGGGTTTTCCTCCGTTTCGGGTCGTTTTTGGGAAAACAAGTAAGGGGATTATGTTATGTCAGTTAATTTCACCAATTAAAATGCAGTATATGCTTACATACATATGATTACGACTTTTATCTTCCGATCAACCATTCAAACTGAGGTTTTCGAGCCTAGGGTTAATAAATATTATTTTCGAAACCAATCAATTAAGTTTGAATATGAGATTACTGGATTAAAGTACTGGATTTTCTGAATTTTTTGACCGATTGGAATTGTTGGTTTCAAATTCTTATGGGTGTTTTATAAAGGGTCAAAGTGAGTAGAGTTGATTAGCTCCATTTTCCTACATATATATATTAAATAAAATCTGTGGAGATAATTATACCCGTATTTTTATCTAAGTCGATATTTAGTATGATATGATGAGTTCAGTTGATGAAATAATTATTATTTATCGGATGGAAAATTTGTGTGGCATGAGAATAGTTTAAATGACATATATAAACAAATGGTTTTCACTGATATTATATAGTATGATATGACGGCTATATGCCGAGATTGATATAATAATCGGAGGCCAAGATTGATATAACGGTTGGGGGCCGAGAGTGATATAACGGTCGGGGGCCGAGAGTGATATAACGGTCGGGGGTTTGATTTTACATAACGATTGGGGGCCAGGTTTTATTGAATAATAGGTTTTATACGAAATAAGATCTAATATAGTTTTATTGTGTAAATTGTCATATATGATTTTAGAGCCGTGTGGATATGAATGTGATATTATGAGCACAGTACCGTAACTACCTAGCTAGATCAGACAATGCAACCCCTATGTGCCGACCCGAGAAGTGTTGCAGAGAGCAGGATGGGCGGACCAGGATGGTGTTAGCTGACAGTGCAGCCATACTATTCAGAAAGTGTTGGGTCAGAGGCCGATTAGCCCCAAAGTGTTGTGGAGAGTAAGATACCCACTATGTGCCGACTTGAGAAGTGTTGCGGAGAATAAGATGGGCGGACCATGTTGGGTGGCCAATCGTGTGTAGTTATGTCATGTTTGACTTAGTTTGGTAGGCCAACCATGGTTGAGTCTAGCCTTTGGGCTGCACAACCCGTCATGGGGGGGAAGCATGTCGTATGAGTATATGATAGCGTGACAACACTATTTCGGCAGTCCAGGTTGTATCTTTTATGCATATATGGGCAAATTTACTATAAAATGGGTTATATTGAGCCTACAGTTTATTATTCAAAAATTATGTATTTTCATATATACAATGCAGTATAGTTTTAAAATGTCATTTTCATATACAGTTAAATGATGGAGATTTTATATTCATGTTGGAACTCATGCTAGCCACACATTGATGATAATGTAATTCGTCCAACTGAGAAGTGTCTCACCCCATTATCCAAATATTTCTTTCAGATCCTTTAGGGGATCATAAATAGCTTACTTCGAGGCTGGGATTAGACAGTGACTTGTTATTGTCAGAGCTGGTGATACATTAGATAGCAATTTGTTCTTTTTAGGTTGCAATATCATGATATGGAATTATGTATGTATTTGGGTATAATTAGAACTCTGTTAAAGTGTTTGGATGTTTTAGAAATCTTCCACTGTATGATTTTAATTTCAGTAATAACAGGTGCACTCGAAATTGCCTGGTTAGGGCGGCTTGCTATGTAACTACAGGTGGTATCAGAGAGTATTTATGTGTTTTACTAGCATTCTGGGTCCACGTGGAGGGTCACGACGCTACAAGTGGTATGAGAGCCTAGGTTGCTAGGTTTTGTAGACTAGGTTGGATGGTTTTACCAGAGTATAGGTTCAGATTGGGAATAAGGATAGGAATAGGTAGAATAGGAATTTTGAGTTTTGCTTCGTAAGCCTGGAGACTGAAATCCCTTAACGAATTTTTATGTTTTTCTGAATCAGTCGACGGGTTTAGAAAATCATGGCAATCCATTGATGGTTTTGTTTCCGAGTTGAGGGGCATGATCTTAAAGACTAGAATGGGAATAAGAGAAATCGGTAGAGTATGTCGTAAATTAGGGGAGAAGATTTAGGCCGGTATTGGGAATTTATTTAAAGTAAATATTTTAGTGTTATAATTGCACCAAACATGTTAGGATATTGGAATTCTAAATTCGTTTTGGTTCTATCTTCAGGATGGATCCCAGGGACAGTGACGCTGTCGTTGGAAGAAGTAGCAATGAGGGAGCTGCCCATGAGGGTGGCAGTGATTCAATAGTGGCACTTCAGGATTTTGCCCAGCAGTTTATGGTCATGGTTATGCGAAGTTCTCGAGGACAAGATCGTCCCACTTCTAATCAGGGAGATTCTATTAAGAAGTTCACTAGCCTAAAGCCTCCTACCTTCGCAGAAAGTACCAACCTTATCCTTGCAGAGAATTGGATTCGGGAGATAAAAACGATCTTGGTCGTACTGCGATGCACCGATGAGTAGAAGGTGTTATATGCCACGTTTAAACTGACTAAAGAGACCGTGAGATGGTGGGAAGTAGTAAAGCTACTAGAGGAGCGGAGACTGGTATCGGTAGCGATGACGTGGAGCCGTTTCAGAGAGATGTTCTTTGATCGGTATTTTCCAGCCTTTGCCAAGAAAGCAAAGGCAGTGGAGTTCTTGAACCTAACTCAGGGACAGTTAACTGTTCAGCAGTACGCTGCTTAATTTGTGGAACTGTCACGATTTTTTCCTTACATGGTACCTGAGGAGTCGACGAAGGCTTGGAAGTTTGAGAGGGGTGTGAGGCAGGAGATTATTAAGCAGGTGGTTGTGTTACAGGTATAGGAGTTTGCTGCACTGGTGGATAAGGCCACTGTGGCAGAGACGAGTCTACAAGGAGATGTGGAGGCTCAAAACATAAAGAAGAGGCTGATGCCTTCCAGTTTATATACGGGTGCAAGGCAGGGTACATGGAGGAGGTATGGTAATGACATAGGCCAGCGATAGGATACAAATGTTAAAGCATTTTAGGGTATCTCATCATATCTCGTTTGCCCTAAGTGTGGCAAGTGGCATTCAAGAGAGCATAGGGCAGGATCATATGGTTGCTTTCGATGCTGTAGGCCTAAACATTTGGCGCGATATTGTCGCGCGGCGTGGAGCAACGCACCCCCACAGCAGCCATATCAGGGAGGTAACCAAGCACCGCGTGGAAATTACCAGAGGGGTACGACCCAAATGCGAATGTATTCCTTGACTCCTGGCGACACCGAGAATGGCAGAGATGTGGTGACAGGTAATATTTACGTGCTTTCAAATAGTGTTGTAGTGTTGTTTGATTCAAGTGTGATGCATTCTTTTTGTTTCTCGGGGGTTCATTGAATTGTGTGGGGTAGAAAGACAACCGTTAGATGCCGAGCTAGAGGTGGCCACACTGACAGGGTCAGTGGTAGTATGTAGTAAAATGATCTAAGACTGCCCAGTAGAGATTTAGGGGAGAATAATGCCTGTTAACTTGATTATTTTTTATATGCATGGTTTTGATATTATTCTGCGGATGGATTGATTAGCAGCCAATTATGCGAGTATTGACTGCCATAGAAAGAAGTTAGTGTTCAAACCTCTAGGGGAGCAGGAATTTATATTTGTTGGGTTGTGTGTGTGCTCTGCACCATGGATCCTTTCAGCCATTCAGGAGAGGAGGCTACTTTTGGAGGGGTGCCAAGGGTATCTAGCATTTGTGAAAGAGGCACCAAAGGAAGAACTTAGGCTAGGGGATATTGTTGACCTTTTGAGTCCGATCCCTATTTTGATGCTGACAAAGCATATTTTATGTGTATTTAGTTTGTGAACAGATTCATATTTCAACACACGCATAAGGTTTAAGGGAAATGGAAGCCAAAACGGATTTTAATGCATATATACTTGACGTACTCCATGAAGAGAAGAGTAAAAGATCAAGAAGAAGACTTTTAAATTTCATTGTATTGCATTTAATTTTTAATTTGGTCTGTAATAATTGCAGGACATGCATTATGTGGATGTAAGGTCAAAATGACCATAGACTGACCCTAGGGACCAATACTTTACACAAAAACTCATATCTTAATTAACTAATTGGTTAGAGTCAAATATTAGGGCTAAAACGAAGTTTACAAAATCTTCGGTCGAGTGACGCCAGATTTTTTGGCTTAGTTCAAAAGCTTCGACTGTAGGGAACCGGATAAGGACCATAGCTGAGCTCAGGGGCAAAATAGGAATTTCACTTGCCTCGGTCGACCGACCATCACAAGGTCTTTTGACCTTGGTCGACTGAACTATGAAGTTGACCAAAGTCAAAGCTTCGATCGACCGAACCCTTGGTAGTATAAATGCCTCGGTCGATCGAACCGACTAGAAGTTAACATATTAACTTCGCTCGGTCGACTGTTCTGAAATGAAAACATGTCTTCCATGGTTGACCGAACTAACACATGTTTAACCGCTAACTACTTGGTTGACCAAACTCATTGTTCAAATTGGCCATGGTCGATTGAACCTCATGAATAGTTAATCGACGTTGTCTTGGTCGACCGAACCCACAAAGGGGTTCAAAATCGCCTTGAGACGGACGACCAAATCCTCTGTTCAACTATGCCACAGTCGACCAAACTCAGCAATACGGGTCGACTGAACCTTTGGGGTTGTTCAGATTTTTACCACAGCTAAACATGGTTATTTTTCATTAAACAAGGTTAAACATTTTCAAAAATATCCAGCGTATCCCCAACGATCATATTTTCACCCAACTCTATATATACCCCCTCATAACTCCTGATTAGGAAGTTGATTAGCCCAAAAACTCTCTCAAATTTTATACTCGACATATACTCTCTTTATTATTTCTTTTGTTAAATCTTTCAAGAGAGCTTTGCTTTAAACATCCTTGGGCATTTGTTTTACAAATCTAAATCGTTTTTTACTCTCATCCTACATATATTTTTTATATCTTATTTTGAGAGTATTATTTTAGTTTCTCCCACATATTTCATTAAATAAATATTCTTGAGAGTTAATATTATTTTCTTGTGAATCTTGCACATCCATTGCAAGATTCAAAGGCTCATTGGCTTGTGCTTACGAAAATATTTTTGAGCCATAAATCTTAGATTCTCTAGCACTTTATTTAGAGAAATATTTTTGAAGAAATTTCTTATTTGAGCATAAAATCTTTCAACACTCATCATACACATATTTATTCAAAGATTATTTTTGGGAAAATCACATACTCACATTGAGCTTATTTGCATATCGTACGTGAGTGTATTTTTGTGCTCATTGTGTACACATATGCTTAGTATAGAAGCATTCTGGTTGTACAACAAAAATATTTGATTATCTTTTGTATTCCCAACAAATGGTCGGAAGAGGGAGACTAACCCTATGAATAGTCTCGGACTGGTTCAAACTTGGTTAAGAGAACTAGGTGCACCATCCTGGTAAGGTGTTGTATTAGGTACCGCTCCACCCGTTAAGCGAGCCATAGTGGAATCTTCTTACTTGTTAGCTTGAGGTGGGGACGAAGGCAATATTGGCCGAACCCCAATAACATTTATTGTGCATGCTTTTAATTTTTGCAATTTAAATTTCAGCACTTGAATGTTTGTATTTAATTGTTTGATTATTTGATTGTGTTTATGATTATATGGAAAGACCCTAGGTTTGTGTAATACTGTTTGTGAAATCTGAATTGACCCAGGAGAAAATTTTTAAATACCCAATTCACCCCCTCCCCTTAGGAATACACCAATTCGAATAGATATCCCCATGGTAAGGGAGTTCTCAAATGTTTTCCCAAAGGACTTATCGGGATTGCCTCCTGATCGCGAGGTGAAGTTTGCCATTGAGTTGCTACTAGGGACAACGTCTATTTTTAAGGCTCCATACAAAATGACTCCAGCGGAATAAGTTAAATGAGCAGCTACAGGAACTTCTTGACAAAGGGTTTATCAAATCGAGTGTTTCACCCTAGGGAGCACCGGTGTTATTTGTAAAGAAGAAGGATGGGTCGATGAGGATGTGCATCGACTACAGAGAGATTAATAAAGTGACAATAAAGAATAAGTACCTATTACCCCAAATCGAGGATCTGTTTTACCAGTTATAGGGCACACAGGTCCTCTCGAAGATCGATCTGCGATCTAGGTATCATCACATGAGAGTTAAATTGGAGGATCCGTACTAGGTATAGCCACTATGAATTTCTGGTTATGCCTTTCGGATTAACCAATGCTCTTGCGGCATTCATGGACCTGATGAACATGGTGTTTCACGAGTACTTAGATCAGTTTGTGGTGGTATTCATCGATGACATCCTGGTTTATTCGAGGAGTCCTGAAGAGCATGCAACTCATTTGAGGTTGGTACTATAGGTACTTTGAGAAAAGAAATTGTTTTCAAAGTTTAAGAAATGCGAATTCTGGTTAGAGCAAGTGGCATTTTTGGGACATAGTGTCTAGGGATGGTGTTTTAGTGGACCCGAGCAAGATATAAGTGATAGTTGATTAGGTGAGACTGAAGAACGTGCATGAGGTTAGAAGTTTCTTGGGTCTGGCAAGATATTACCACCTGTTTGTAGTGGGTTTTTCTAGATTATCAGGTCCGCTGACACGGCTCACGAGGAAGAACATGAAGTTTGAGTGGACTGATGAGTGCGAGCAGAGTTTCTAGGAACTGAAGCAGCGGCTAGTTACTGCCCTAGTGTTGACCATTCCATCAGGAGATGGTAGATTTGTAATCTATAGTGATGCATCTAAAAAGGGACTCAAGTGTGTCTTAATGCACTAGGGAAAAGTTATCGCGTACGCTTCTCACCAACTCAAGAAGTACGAGAAGAACTATCTGATGCATGATATGGAATTGGCAACAGTAGTTTATGCATTAAAGATATGGAGGCACTACCTGTACGGTGAAAAGTGCGAGATCTTTACTGATTACAAGAGTCTTAAGTACTTTTTCACTTAGAAGGAGTTAAACATGAGGTAGCGGAGATGGCTTGATTTGATAAAGGACTATGATTGTACCATTAGTTACCACCCAAGAAAAGTTAATGTGGTAGCTAATTGCTTTGAGTTGGAAGTCAATGTATGCATCAGTCTTACCAGTTGGAGTTCAACATCGGATCAAGATGGACCCGGAAAGGTTGGGTGTAAAGTTAGTGGAAGGAAATCACTAGGAATTTATTGCTAGCCTAGTAGTGTAACCAACCTTACGGGAAAGGATTAGAACAGCTCAAACGAAAGATGTAGAGCTGGTAGGGATTGTGAATGGAGTATAGGATGGATTGAATGCAAATTTCAATGTTTTAGACGACGGGGTGTTGATATTTTATACCAGGATATGCATATCGAATGATGCTAAGATTAAACGAACCATCCTAGAAGAGGCACATCGCTCTTTATATACAGTGCATCTAGGGAACACGAAGATGTATAGAGATCTGCAAGAATCTTTCTGGGGGTCTAACATGAAAAAAGAAATCACCTGTTTTGTTGAGTAGTGCCTGACGTGTCAGTAGGTAAAGGCCGAGCACTAGAGGCCAGCATGACCGTTGCAACCACTTCTTATTCCTAAGTGGAAGTGGGAGCACATTTCCATGGACTTTGTTATGGGACTGCTATCGGCACTTCATGGACAGAATGCTATCTGGGTAGTTATTGACAGACTAATGAAGACTGCCCATTTTATTCCAGCTAAAGTTAGTTGTTCTATGAATAAGCTAGCAGAGCTTTATATGCAAGAGATAGTCAGATTGCATAGGGTTCCTGTGTCTACCATTTCAGATAGGGACCTACGGTTTACTTCACGGTTTTGGAAGAGTCTACAAGAAGCATTGGGATCTCAACTCACTTCAGTACTGCTTTTCACTCATAGATCGATGGTCAGTCAGTGAGAACCATTCAGATCCTAGAGGATATGCTACGGGTGTTTGTACTGGATTTCGGGGGTAGTTGGATTAAATATCTACCGTTAGTTGAGTTCGTGTACAATAATAGTTATCAAGTTAGTATCGGGATAGCACCGTATGAGGCACTATATGGTCGAAGGTGCCGATCTCCGTTGTATTGGGATGAGGTCAGTGAGTGGCAGATTTTAGGGCTAGAGCTAGTTTAGCAGACCTCTGAGAATGTCCAGTTCATCAGGGAAAGAATTAAGACAACACAGAGTTGGCAGAAGATCTATGCGGATACACACCGACGAGACCTGGAGTACAAGATAGGTAATGCCATATTTTTTAGGATTGCTCCGATGAAAAGGGTAACGAGATTTGGGAAAAAGAGAAAGCTAAGCCCTAGATACATCATGCCATTCAAAATTCTAGAGAGAGTTGGTCTGGTGGCATACAAAATAGCATTATCCCCAGCACTATCTAGGATTCACGACGTGTTCCACGTGTCCATGCTGAGGAAGTACATTCCAGATCCTTCGTATGTGATCAGTTATGAGTCTTTGGAGCTCGAGGACACTTTGGTATATGAGGAGATACCGGTTCACATTCTAGACTTTAAGGAGCAAGAGCTTCATACTAAGAGGATTTCGCTGGTAAAGGTACTTTAGCGTAATCATGTAGTGGAGGAAGTATCATGGAAATTAGAGATAGAAATACGTCAAAAGTATCCACAACTATTCGGAGAGGCTCAACGCTAAATAGGTAAGTAGAACGGTAGGTAGGTATTAGTTTTGTATAGGTGTTTCTTAGAGTAGGTTGTTTAGTTTATTAGTTGTTTACTGTTTGTTTCATGGTTGGTCTTTGGGAGAGTTTTGCATGGATATTGTAATCTCCTAAGACAGTATGTGTAACCACTGTATTCTTCTGCCATAGGTGAGGGTATGTAATAAATTTGGGATGGGGTTGCTATGTGGGTGGCCGCTGGCTCTTCCTAGAGTGGGATCAGCAAATGAGTAGTCATTCTGCGGATGTGATGCAAATCAGTTAGCAAATTTTGAGGAAGAAATTTTTATAAGGATGAGAGATTGTAGTAACTCGAATCGATAAAATAAAAGAAAATAAATATAAAAGAGAGAAATAAAGGAAAACAAAAGGAAAAGAAGGGAATTGGTTAGGTAGGGCCCAATCCGTCAACGATTTTTCTAAAGGGTGAGAAAATCATTGCCTGTTTCAGTCAACTGGGAGAGTCAGCTACCAAATCGGTGGTGGTTTTTTGAAACTCAGGAAAATCGGTGACAGTTTTCCTACGGGCAGGCTTACTTAAGGGCTAAGTTATGTTTATTTTTCATAACTTTCATTTCTTCTCTCTCTCTTTCTCTTTATTTTTCTCTCCAAAAATTAGGGTTTTGTTTCTCTCTCTCTCTAGCCTCGGGAACTCACCGTTAGTGCTCCTCGGTTCTCTTTCCCTTCTCTCGGCTCGTAGGATCTTATTGTTTGGCCGATTTAGAATGCTAAGGTTTTGAGTTTTTCGTCTGTTTCTAGTCATTTTCGGGAAAACAGTTAAGGTGATTATATTATGTCAATTAATTTCACTGATTAAAATGCAGTACATGCTTACATACATATGATTACGATTTTTATCTTCCAATCCAACCATTCAAACTGAGGTTTTCAAGCTTAGGGTTCAGTTAATAAATATTATTTTCAAAACCATTCGATTAAATTTGAATATGAGATTATAGGATCGAAGTACTGGATTTTCTGAACGTTTTGACAGATTGGAATTGTTGGTTTCAAATTCCTACGGTTGTTTTATAAAGGGTCAAAGTAAGTAGGGTTGATTAGCCCTATTTTCCTACACACACACACACACACACATATATATATATATATATATATATATAAATGCCGATATTTAGTATGATATGACGTGTTTAGTTGATGGAATAATTATGATTTATCAGATGGAAAATTTGTGTGACATGAGAATGGTTTAAATGACATATATAAACAGATGTTTTTCACTTATATTATACAGTATGATATGACGGCTATATGCCAAGATTGATATAATGGTCGGGGCCGAGATTGATATAACAACTAGGGGTCGGGAGTGATATAATGGCCGGGGGTCGGGTTTTACATATCAGCTGGGGGCCGGGTTTTATTGAATAACAAGTTTTATATGAAATTAGATATAATAGTTTTATTGTGTAAATTGTCACATATGATTCTAGAGGCCTGTGGATATGAATGTGATATTATGAACATGGTACCATAACTAGCTGGCCAGATTAGACAGTGTAATCCAAGTGTGCCGACCCAAGAAGTGTTGCGGAGAGCAGGATGGGCGGACCACGTTGGTGTTAGCCGACAGTGCAATCACACTATTCAGAAAGTGTTGGGTTAGAGGCCGATTAGCCCTGAAGTGTTGCGGAGAGCAGGATACCCACTGTGTGCCGACCTGAGAAGTGTTACAGAGAGTAGGATGGGCGGACTATGTTGGGTGGGCAATCGTGCGTAGTTATGTCATTTTTGACTTAGCCTGGTAGGCCAGCCATGGTTGAATCTAGCCTTCGGGCTGCACAACCCATCATGGGGGAAAACATGTCATATAAGTATGTGGTAGCATTACGACGCTACTTCAGCAGTCCAGGTTGTATCTTTTATACATATATAGGCGAATTTACTATAAAATGAGCTATATTGAGCCAATAGTTTATTATTCAAAAATTATGTATTTTCATATATACAATGCAGTACAGTTTTAAAATGTCATTTTCATATACAATTAAATGATGGAGATTTTATATTCACACGGGAACTCATGCTAGCCACACACTTATGATATTCTAATCCGTCTTACTAAGAAGTGTCTTACCCCATTATCCAAATATTTCTTTCGAGTCCTCCAGGGGATCATGCCTAGCTTACTTTGAGGCTGGGATTAGACAGTGGCTTGTGATTGTCAGAGTTGGGGAGACATTAGACAACAGTTTGTTCTTTTTGGGTTGTAATATCATGATATGGAATTTTGTATGTATTTGGGTATGGTTGGAACTCTGGTAAAGTGTTTGGATGTTTTAGAAATCTTCTGCTGTATGGTTTTAATTTCAGTAATGACAAGTGCACCCAGAATTCCCTGGTTAGGGCGGGTTGCTATGTAACTACAAGTGGTATCAAAGAGTATTTATGTGTTTTACTAGCACTCCGGGCCCACATGGCGGGTCGGGGCGCACATGCAGGAATCCCAAAACTGTGCCTGTGATGCTCACACAAACCCTGTATCCATATATCCCAACTCAATCAGCTCAACCATGTAATGTTTATCATTTTAAATACTCCTAAGCCCATATATTCCAATAACTAATTAAACCTGAAAAACAACTTCCTTACCCCAGTTTTGGAGTGGTTCTTGGAAAGCCTCAATAGTGAAATCGCTCCGATTAAACTGTAGAGATTCACTGTTGGGGTCCGAAAATGCGGTTTATCCTTTGATTTGGGTTGAAATAGGGCCAAAATTTGAAAAGAGAGAGTGTAGGTCGCAGCTAGAGAGGAGGGAGTTTTGATTTTTCTAAAACAAAATGAACTTAAAGCCTTTATATAGGCTTGTTGGTGCAGGGGGAAACCGTTGACAATTTCAATCGTTGATGGTTTGGCCTTTTTAACCAAACCATTTCTACTATTTTACTCTTACCTGGCCGTGGTAACTCAAAATTGTCGAATTTTTGGCCTGTTCCAAACCAATATTCCTTTTTTTTTCTTTATTATTTCATTACTTACTATTTCCCGGGTCTCTACAATACAACTCTAGAGATACCCTAAATGACATGTCAACATTCATTTCTAACATGCATATGTAAATATTACATGAAATTATGTTGTGATATGGATTGGATAAATACGAAGCATAGTGGAATAAATACAACAAGTAAATGAAACACAACCAGAAAATGATAAATAACAAGATTTACGTGGTTCGGCAAAACCTACATTCACGGAAGTAATGACACAAGAATTTCATTATGGAAATTTCAAAGTACACAATACGTTTCTTAAATGATCACTCTCACTGTCAATACACGCCCATAATTACATATATAATAGTCTCTCGGAGGTTTCCGTCCAATTACCCAACCACCCCAACGTTCAAATTCAAAATTCAAAAAATTGCTGGTAGCCCAGAAAGACTCGTCAACAAGAATAGGGGATTCGTCGACGATCCAAAAGAGGATACTCACTGACGAGAACATGGCATTCATCGAAGAGCCCATTTTCTACTCTCGGTATCTTAGGATCTTTTAGTTTTTGCTGCTCTCAGGATCTACTCGTCGACGATAATAGGGGATTTGTCGACAATCTAGAAGAGGACACTTGTCGATGAGAACAGGGCATTCGTCGAGGAGCCCTTGTTGTGCAGCCCCCTTATATTCTTCTTCCTTCCTTTGTTTATGAAACTTCAAGTATAAGAGCCACACCATAAACAACAATCTCCACCTTGGCAATTATACGCCCCTTAGGAGACCCCGAAAAACATTTGACTGCTCCACCTAGAACTTGAAATGCTTTGTTGGGTTTGTATCCCTTCTATCAATTGGAGACATGAAGTAAGTCCAAGCAAAGCTTGAACTTCTCAGAAGTAACTGGTTTAGTCAAAATATTCGCTACATTTTCTAATGTTTAAACATTCTCCAACACAAGCTCACTCGAAGCAATCAATTCCCTAACCCTATGGAACCTCACATCAATGTGCTTGGTTCTAGCATGGTATATCTGATTCTTTGCCAAGTAAATGGCACTCTGACTATCACAATGCAGCACCACTCCATCTTATTGTAATCCCAGCTCTTTGACTAAACCGGTAAGCTATAAGGCTTCCTTTGCAGTTTCGACAACTGCCATATATTCCGCCTCAGTCGTGGATAATGCTATCAGAGACTGTACCATGGATCTCCAATATAACGGTCCTCCTATAAGGGTAAATACATGTCCCGTTGTAGACCTTATGTCATCCATATCTCCAGTATAATCAGCATCTACAAACCCCATAACTAAATGACAACCCTGTTGCTTGCTGAAAATTATGTCATATCCTGATGTACCCCGTAAGTATCTGAGTATCCATTTGACGACTTCCCAATGCTGCCTTCCTAGATTAGAGAGAAACTTACTTAACACGCTCATGGCATGAGCCAAATTTGGCCTCGTACATACCATGCCATGCATTAAACTCCCCACAGCACTAGCATAGGGGACCATTGACATGTTCGAAATTTCCTCATCCGTACTTGGGCAACTTGCAGTAGACAACTTAAAATGATTTTCTAGAGGTGTGCACACCGGTTTTGCATCAGTCATGCTAAACCTCTCCAACACCTTATGCACATAACCGCCCTAAGATAGCTATAATCTTCCTACAGTTCTGTCAGGGCAAATCTCCATCCCAAGTATTTTATTGGCTGAGCCACGATCCTTCATGTCAAATTACTTATGCAACAGTTCCTTTAACTAATTCACCCCAGTTAAATCTTTTGCAGCTATCAACATGTCATCGACATACAATAACAAGAAAATAAGAGAACTATCCTCAAGCTTGTTCACAAATATGCAGTAGTTGTACTCACACCTTTTGTAGCCAATCTTGATCATGTAAGAATCAAACCGTTTATACCATTGCCTTGGCGACTATTTCAGCCCATAAAGAGATTTCTTCAACCTGCAAACTAAATTTTCTTTTCCCGGTTCAATGAATCCTATCGGCTATACCATTTAGATTTGTTCCTCCAAGTCAACGTAAAGAAACGCCGTCTTCACATCCATTTGTTCCAAATGAAGATCATAATGGGCTACCAACCCCAACACAATTCTGATAGAAGTATGTCAGACCACAGGTGAAAAGATCTCATCATAATCTATCCCCTTTTTTTGTGAGTATCCTTTTGCCACCAACCGTGCCTTGATTTTCTCTCTTTCCTTTTCTGAAATTGCCTCCTTCTTCCTATATACCCATTTGCAACCTATCAGTCTCTTCTTATTTGGAAGCTCCACCAAATCCCAAGTTTGGTTCTTATGTAGTGATTCCATCTCCTTAATCATCGCACCCATCCACCTATCTTTCTTTTGGCCATGCACTGCCTCTTGAAATGTAGTTGGATTGTTGCAACTAGTAAAGACATCATAAGATACTAACTCTTCAAATCCATACCTTGATGGAGGTCTGATAGTGCGTCTGGATCTCCGTATAGGAATATCATCGACTTGCTGGTTTCTCGAGCTATAACTCCCTTCAACCAGAGGACCATGATCACTACCATTGCCCTAAGCTTCCAACTCCACCTGCACAACATGTTCATCACTGCCCCAACTTTCTAGTTCCTGTTTCTATTCATCACACTGTTGAGTACGCTTCACCATAACCTTTTCGTCAAAGACTACATCCCTACTGATCACCACTTTGTTTGCCACTAGGTCCTACAGCTTGTATCCCTTTATACCCTCTGGATATCCCAAAAAAGTGCAACGACGAGACTTTGGGTCAAACTTATACCTCTCCTCACTAGATATGTGAACATAGGTTGGACACCCGAATACCTTTAATCTGAAGTAGTCTACTGCATTTCTCGTCCAAACCTCTTCTGCCACTCTATCCTCTAGTGATGTCCTTAGTGATCGGTTTATTAGAAAACAAGTCATACGCACTGTCTCGGTCTAAAAGTTCTTTGGTAGCCCTGTATTAAGCCTAAGACATTGAACCCTTTCAGAAAGAGTTCGGTTCATTCGTTCTACCACACCATTTCGCTGAGATGTTCTGTGACGCCCCAATTTTCGTATAACTTTTTTTATAAATAATAAAACGATAATAAATAAATATTCACTCATCATCAACAACATTCATAAATCGGCCACATCAACAACCCTATTACCATTCATATGACCCGACTCGCATTGGGTACTGGGTAAAAAGTTATTTCATTTATACAACCTAACAGCGGAAGACAGTATATACATAACGGTCAAAATATGATATCTAGAGTATCAACATACATATATATACATCACCATCACAGACTCAGAACAACTCAACTCTAGGGGAATTACACCTCCCCTGGTCCAAAAACTCACCCTGTGTGTTAGGGTCTCAGCTCCCTGTGGTCTCAGAGCTCTATCACCTGGCCTATCCCTGTTCCCTGAAAAATTTAGATAATTTGGGTAAGACACATCTCAGTAAGAAGGAATAAATTTTTACAGTATGTGGCCATATAAGTTCAGTTATAACACAGTTTACTTTTCAAATCAACATTTCATCTGAGAAAAATACACTCATAAACATATTCTCATATTCATATAGATATACAACACAAGCTTTTATAAGCTTTAAAACCATTTCTCAAATTCAATCATCCAACACATATTTACCTGCAAAGTTCCTGAGAATAGGGAAGATTACCCGCCCATATAGATAGCTTCCCTCTACCCTAACACGTTATGCAGCCAAGTATGGCCACATTTGATACCTATTAGTGCACTCACTGAAACATCCGCAAAATTTTTCCATTTTTTTTAAAATATCTATATAACTATAACTAAGTAGCGAAAACATGAGTCATACAACCACATATACACTATACAATACCATAAATCTATATTTTCAAACTATAGCCATATAATACATGTCTTTCCAGTAATATCTATCCAAAAAAAAAAAATACAAAACCCTGCACCAACTTACCTTGAAACTAGGGTAACTGAGAAATCTCTATTCGCGAGCCTGATCCGCTCGCCTAACTAGCTCACCTGAAAAATGGTAAAGTAATAATAGGGTGAGTCGACGCTTAGTAAGTGGAAATATGCTATTACTAGTGTGTGGTGACCGAGTCGTAAAACTATAACATTAATATATAAAACTGCATAATCTGGCAGATCTGTAAAACACATGTATAGTAGCTTAAAACATTTGTATCATCTGAACTTTCTATCATTCAAACTGCTATATCATACTATATATGACAAAAGTTGTAAAACTATATACGTATACATAACTGTGCTCTTTCCTTGAGACTTTGTATGTCATGATTTGACCCCTCATGATAGGGTTATGCAGCCCGTAGGCGAGACTTAACCTGGTCAGTCCTCTAGCGAAGTCACTATACTCTACACTACCTTAGCCCGACCAAACTTCATACTCTCTTAGGCATGGGACTGACTGTTACCTTGTCAAACTTGCCCCCTCAACCCAGCGAACTAGGGAGCCGCATACTCTCCGAGCACAGTTGATGGTACCCACACACTATCTGAGATATATGTTGCACTCTATCTATATTAGCAACGGTACCATGCTCTATAAACTGTATCTGTCTGTAATTCTTTCCACAGGGATATGATACTATATAAATACATATATATATATATATATATATATATATATAGATATCTTTACTGTTTTCATCATGTTTTCAAAATAACCATAACACCATAATTCTGTACTGTAAATACTATGATATCTGAATAACTGTAACATATTGATATTATAATTGTATAATCTGTCTTTATAAACTGTCTGTATAAACTATCTGTATACTCTGAGTGTTATGGCATTTAGGAAAAACATGGCATTCTGTAAATACTATTCATACTGCTCTGAATAAACATTTGTATACAGTTATACACACATTTATCTATGTAATCATCTGACTAAAACTGTGAATATACATATATCTATCTATGTAATATCCAACTATATCTATATATGCTGTATAAGTCAATATATTGGAAAACTGCATAAAACTCTATATCAGGTAATATGTACTCAGGCCACACATACTTTAAAAATACATATTCTGTAAAATTTACATAATAACTGGTATATGCATGTTTGTAAAATTTCTATCAACATATTCAAATCTCCTAGCATAGCATATTTCCTTTACCTTAAATCTGAAAAGCCTTTCACTGAACTCTAGCCCTACACCCGCAGTGTTCTCCACTTAACACCCTAAAAACAACATCCCCCAAAACAAAACATTAGTATTTTCTTACCTACAACATTTCTTATAACTATAAGGAAGATATATTCTGAATAAAATATCTTACCCTGGATTTGGGATGAATTCCAAACCGCTTCCACCAACGATCAGCTCCAGCAATTTGGCAGAGAACTTCGCCAGGAGCGTTGTGGTGGCTTCAGATCTTCAATCCAGCAAGAAATGGGGCCAGGATCAAAGAGAGAAGGCAAGAGGTGTGTTTTAGAGAGAGAGAGAGAGAGAGAGAGAGTTTCCGCTGCATTTTCATCAACAAAATCTGGGTTTCAACTGTTTATAGGGCCGAATTCATCGACGAGACATGTCATCTCGTCGACAAGTCCTTAAGTAATTTTGTCGACAAACTTCCTCCCTCATCGACGAAGCCTGCTACCTCCTTCTGTTTCTGTTTCCATTTCCCTCCCTCATTATTATTTAAATACCATTATTCTTCGGCTCGTTACACTCACCTTAGTTAGTAAGCCCTCAGGCAGAGAGTTTCACTTGCCTCAATTATTTATATTATTAACTCACATGGTTCCATTTCTCGATTTTACTATTCTCTATTTCTTGATTTCCATTATTTCTTTCATTTCTCATTTTAACCCGTTTTATCATTCTTTCACTTTCCGCTTCCATTTTACTATCCAGCTCATGACTATCCTTGGTACCTAGTACCAACATCACGTCTGTAACTTATGGCTATCTAGAGGATCTTTCTTTCCACGCTAGGCTTCCCCCCATGGTCAAGGTTGTGCAGCCCAAAGGCTGGATCTAACCACGGTTGGCCGACCCAGTTAGATAAAAATATCATATCACATATCACGTCTGTAGTATGAGTGGTCGTCCTATAGCCCCGATCCAGGCTCAAGGGGCACAACAACTCTACAAAAAGGCATAGTTGACTGTCACGCCACACGCTCCAAGAGTCTGTGTGGTTGCACTACTCCATTAGCAATGGTACCATGCTCAATATCACAACCATCCATCAGGGTTCACTACCACATACCCACAATCATTATGCGGTATTGGCATTTCATCAATCATATATCAGTATATACGCTTCAGAATTCACGTTCTCATTTTCACATTTCAATATTTCCATATCAATATACATCATTAATCTCATATTAGTATATCTCAATTCATTTTAACATAAATGTTCTCATCATTTTCTGTGCACATTTCATCATCTTATAATAATATATATCGTATTTCACGTATTTCAACATTTCTCAAAATACCCATATTAGTAATTCACAAAATTTCATTTTTCATGCAAAACATTTCTACTCACATATAAATACCATATTTCATTATTTTCCACTAATCACATCAACAATTCTCATTTCAGTATTTTCTCAGAAATTACTAATCGTTATATTTCACATTTTTCAATATACGTCATATGCCACACAGTTTTCATCTATTATTCATAATATATTAATTTCACATTCCAAAATATCACAATTTAATATTACTCAAATGCCACACAATTTATCTGATATTTATATCATAATAATTTTCAGACAAAATACCATATGCTCATTTCACATATTAATTCAAATAGTAGCTCTAAAAATACTGTTATAATTTATTCCCCTTACCTGACTTACTAAGAGTCTCGTTAGAAACCAAATCCTATGCTCTAGGTGCCCGAAACTCAAATCCTGCAATTTGCATTTTTCCCAGATTAATTAACTCATTTCCCCAAAATAATACCCAATTAACCTTCCCTAGGCTCCATATACCCTAAATTAACATTTAAACTATTATTTAATACCCTCACTTAATTTTCTGAATTATGCCTGTAGGTCCCGAAATTACACATGCGGCGTTCACCCAGGCCCTAAATTTCGATAATTCTACTTCAACCCCAAATGCTCAATATTCTAGCATTTCTAAATCAACATTATTTAAATAGTAATTAGCCCCTTAATAACCCCCTTATCCCAAATTTGGGGTTATGCCTATGACGACCCCACGAGAATTTTGCTCCGCTAGACTCGCGGAGAATTATTCCTAGATTCTCGTGGTGGTGTCCGATCGTTAATTGGACCTATAATTTAAAATAAATTAAGGTGAAAGGAGAGATTTGGCTTACCCCAGGAGATACGCCTATACCGCTCCTACCACCAATCCGCTTCGGTAGAAATGATGGCGGCAGAAAATGGAGCCCAATGGTATCTTCTGATTTTCGATCGGACGAGAATCCGTCACAGAATTGAGGAGAGAGGGAGAGAGAACGAGAGGAGAGAGAGAAAAGTTCAGAAGGGGGGGGGGCTGCTCCCTGCGCAGCTCTCTAAACATTCTAACCAAATCGTGAAGCTTGAATGACTTTACATAATAATAATAATAATAATAATAATAATAATAATAATAATAATAAATATTAATACTATATTTTATTAATAAAAATAAAAATTAATTTTAATTATTTTTTTTCTTTTTTCATAAATTTAATTAATTAATTTTTTTTTTTTTGGAATCACCCCAATAATCTTGTATAGTCATTTTTGGGGTTATTACATTCTCCCATCGTTATAAAATTTCGTCCTCGAAATTTGCTATTCGTCTGCTTCCCATCCTTAGAGAAAACACTTCCAATTTTATTACTTACCCTCACTTATGGCGAAGGAATACCGTGATTACAACGAGGATTCTGGGAGATTACAACTATTCAAAATTCTCCCAAAACTATTCACGTTTCAAAACTAGAAACTTTATCTATCATACATTACACTATACAAATAAAAATACACAATCTTATTCCTTTTATTCTGAATAGCTCAACTCTAAACTCCACTGAATAAGTGTGGATATCTCTGGCGCATCTGATCCTCTAGTTCCCAGGAAGCTTCCTCAATGACATGGTTGCGCCATAAAACTTTAACCAGTGGAATCTTCTTCGTGCGTAACTCCTGTTCCTTCTAGTTAAGAATCTACGCTGGCACTTCCTCATAGGCTAAAGTATCACCTAACTCCAGTACTTCATAACTGATCACATGGGAGGGGTTTAGGGCGTATTTCCTCAGCATATAAATGTGGAATACGTCATGGATCCTAGATAGGACCGGTGGTAATGCCAATCGATAGGCAATTAGACCCACTCTTTCAAGAATCTCGAATGGTCCAACATACCTAAGGCTCAGCTTACCCTTCCTCCCAAATCTCATAACTCCCTTCATTGGTGCCACCTTCAAGAATACATGATCTCCTGCGTCAAACTCCAGTTCTCGCCGGCGAGTATCTACATAACTCTTTTACCGACTCTGTGCTGTTTTGATCTTGTCTCTAATGAGTCTGACTTTATCCTGAGTCTGCTATATCAGCTCTAGCCCCAATATTTGTCTCTCCCCAATCTCATCCCAGTATAACAGGGATTGGCACCTTCTGTCATACAGCGCCTCATACGGTACCATCCCAATGCTGGCCTGGTAGTTGTTGTTATATGCAAACTCGACTAGTGGCAAATACTATATCCAACGACCTCCAAAGTCCAACACACATGCTCGCATCATATCCTCTAGAATTTGTATTGTCCTCTCTGTCTGCCTATCTATCTGAGGATGAAAAGTTGTGTTGAACAACAACTAAGAACCCATGGCCCCTTGCAGACTCTTCCAAAAATGAGAGGTGAACCGCAGGTCTCTGTCTGAAACTATGGACATTGGGATGCCATGGAGCCTAACTATCTCCTGGATATATAACTCAACCAAATTTGTCCATGGAGCAGTTAACTCTGACCATTAAAAAGTGGGCAGTCTTTGTTAGTCGATCCACCACTACCCAGATAGCGTCCTGTCCATGCAACATTGGTGGTAATCCTATGACGAAATTCATTACTATATGCTCCCACTTCCACTCAGGAATGTGGAGTGGTTGCAATGATCTTGTCGGTCTCTGGTGCTCAGCTTTCACTTGCTGGCATGTCAAACATTGATCCACATACTGGGGTATCTCCCTCTTCATGTTACTCCACTAGAAGGACTCTCGAAGATCCTTGTACATTTTAGTGTTACTTGGATGTACAGTATACAGGGACCGATGTGCTTCCTCCAGAATAACCTTCTTGATCTCAGGGTCGGCAGGAACACATAACCTGGCACGGAACCTCAAGGTTCTATCATCTGAGATGCTAAACTCTGTTTCCTAACCATCATGTACCTTCCCCATAAGCTCTACTAATTCTGCATCATTCCTCTGAGCTACTTTAATTCTCTCCCGTAGAGTTGGCTACAAAATTAGGTTAGCAATAAACATCTGGTGATCGCCCTTTACTAGCTCCACACCGAGCCTCTCTAGATCCATTTAGATTGGATGCTGAATCTCCACTGTAGATATAGATGAATCCATTGATTTCCGGCTCAAAGCATCAACGACCACATTAGCCTTTCTTGGGTGGTAGCTGATAATGCAGTCGTAATCCTTTATTAGCTCCAGTCATCTCCTCTACCTCATATTTAATTCCTTCTGCATGAAGAAATATTTTAAACTCTTATGATCAGTAAATATCTCATACCTACCCCTATATAGATAATGTCTCCAAATCTTCAGCGTGTAAACAACCGCCGCCAATTCTAGATCGTGGGTAGGGTAGTTCTTCTCATATTCTTTCAACTGTCATAAGACATAGGCTATCACTCTCTCTTGCTGCATCAATATGCATCCGAGCCCCTTATGGGACACATCACTGTAAATTATGAACCCTTCTTCTCCTGAAGGAATCGTCAACACAAGTGCAGTGATGAGTCGCTGTTTTAATTCTTAGAAGTTCTGTTCACATTCATCAAACCACTCAAACTTCACTCCCTTCCTGGTTAATTTGGTAAGTGGGTCTGACAATTTAGAGAAGCCCTCAACAAACTTGCGGTAGTACCCAGCCAATCTCGGGAAACTCCTGATCTCTTGCACATTATTTGGTCATACCTAGTCTACTACTGGCTCAATCTTACTCGGATCAACAGAAATACCACCCCTAGATATAACGTGTCCAAGGAAGGTAAGCTATTCCAACCAGAACTCACACTTCTTGAGTTTTGCGTACAACTTCTTTTCTTTCAGCACCTAAAGCACTATCCTAAGATATTCCTCATACTCCATAGGGCTCTTCGAATACACTAGTATATCATCAATAAATACTACCACAAACTGGTCCAAGTATTGGTGAAAGACCCTATTCATCAAATTCATAAACATTGTAGGAGCATTCGTCAACCCAAACGGAATAACTAGAAATTCATAATAGCCATACCGTGTTCTAAATACCGTCTTCTAAAGATCTTCCGCCCTGACTTTCATCTGATGGTACCCGGAGCGTAAGTCTATCTTTGAAAAAATCTGTGTCCCCTGTAACTGGTCAAAAAAATCATCGATACGTGGGAGCGGTTATTTATTCTTGATAGTTACTTTGTTTATTTCCCTGTAGTCAATGCACAGCCTCATCGACCCATCCTTCTTCCTCACAAATAAAACCGGTGCTCCCCAAGGTGACATTCTGGGCCAAATAAACCCTTTATCTAACAGTTCCTGCAACTGTTCTTTCAATTCTTTCAGCTTTGCCAATGCCATTCTATATGGCGCCTTCGAAATCGGCATTGTCCTCAGAACCAAATCAATAACGAACTCTACCTCATGATCAGGAGGTAGTCCCAGAAAATCCTCGGGGAATACATTAGGATAATCTCTCACCACTAGAATATCCTCCACCCTCAGCTCCCTTTCTGATACTGCCTTCACATAGGCTAAATACCCCTAACAGCCTTCTGATAGCAATCTATGTGCCTGGATGGAGAATAGTGACTGAGGTGGGGTGTGCACACGTGACCCCACAAATCTGTACTCCTATCCCTCTGAAGGTCTGAACACTACCTCTTTCTGATGGCAATCAATGCTAGCATAGTGGGTAGCTAGCCAGTCCATTCCCATGATTACCTCAAACCTATGCATGCCTAAAACCACCAGATTAGCTGATAAAGACCTCCCCTGAATACCCACTGGACAGTCCCTGAGTACCTTTCTGCATATCCTTACAACCCTAGTTGGCGTAGCAATAGACAAACTAATATCTAACTTCTGAGGTTCAAACCCACACAACTTCACATATTCTCGAGCGATAAAAGAATGATTCACCCTTGAATCAAACAAGACAATAGTTTTAAATGACAGTATTGAAACAATACCTGTCACCACATCTCTTGCGGCCTCAGCATCTCCCGGCGTTAGTGCATAAACTTGTGTCGGAGCAGTATTCCTCTGTTGTCCACCTTGAGGTGCCTAATAGCCTCCTCTATATGGTCGAGCAGCAGCCGCTACCGCTGGTGGTGCCTGACAGTTCCTCACGATATGCTTAAACTGATAGCACTGATAGCAGACAACCTCCCTCATTCGGCACTCTCTTGGGTGCCTCCTTAGACATCTAGGACAAGGAGGGGGCATCTCTCTGCCCTGTACTGCTCGATCTCCTCCTCCTTGTTGTCATCCCCCTCTGCTATCATATTTCCTCCACGACCCTCGACTGGATCCTACCTGAAAATCAGAAGGCGCGGGTCTCTTCCTCTGGCTTTGTGCTGCTGCACCTCTTTGTAGGCCGCTCTCAATCATTACAGCCCTATCTACTATCTCTGAGAAGGTGTGAACTCGGAAAACTACCACCTGCTCATATAGGTTTTGCCTCAGGCCCTCCTCAAACTTCCTTGCCTTCCTCTCCTCATCTGGCACCAGATACAAGGCGAATCGGGACAGTTCAATGAATCTCGCTGCGTACTACTGCACCGTCAAAGACCCCTGTGTCAGATATAGGAACTCTGATGCCTTTGCACTTCGAACCATAGCGGGAAAGCACCGCTCGAATAAAATCTTCCTGAAGCGACTCCACGTCATCGCTCTGGGGTACGACCTCTACTCCTCCAGTAATCTCACCAACCTCTACCAGCGCTTTGCTTCCCCAGTCAACTTAAATGTGGCAAATAACACTCCCTATTTGTTTGTACATGAGAGGACTACTAGTATATCCTCTATGTCTTGAACGCACTTCTCTGCTACTAGTGGGTCTGCTCCTTTAGCAAAAGACGGGGGTCGTATACGTGTGAACTGCTCAATCGTGTAGCTCCACTCCCCTAAGCTCCTGGCCATCTTGGCCATCATCTACTGGGTGATGCTACGCAACACTGCGTCAAGGTCTCCACCACCCATACTGGAAGGTCCTACTCCATCACCTCATGCACTTGTGTTATTGTTCCCCGGATCCATTCTGCAAAGGGAGCAACTAATCTTAGCATACAATTACTATCACACAACCAATACACGACAATAATTCATAAATTACCCTTCTATGACCATTTATCTTCACATCCTTAATCCCTATTTAGGATTCAGCCCTACCACTGAGAAACAAGACCCAGCGATAGTATCCATGGTTTTCCTGAAATCGTAACCCAGGAGAAACACATAAACAACCCTGGGACTCCTGCCTCTAGGCCACAAGATAGAACCCTAAATTATCACCTCATCCTATAACAATCACTAACTCACATTTCAATCTACCCATCACCTATTCCCCTCAAAATCCACTCCTATACTATGGTATTGTAATCCGCTGTCTACTAAAGTCTGCAGAACCTAGCAACCTAGGCTCTGATACCAAACTGAGATGCCCCGATTTTCGTACAACTTTTTTTTAATAAATAATAAAATGATAATAAATAAATATTCACTTGTCATCAACAACATTCATAAGTCGGCCACGTCAACAACCCTATTACCATTCATATGACCCGACCCGCATTGGGCACGGGGTAAAAAGTTATTTCATTTATACAACCTAACAGCAGAAGACAGTATATACATAACAGTAAAAATATAATACTCAGAGTATCAACATACATATATATACATCACCATCACATACTCAGAACAACTCAACTCTAGGGGAATTACACCTTCCCTCGTCTAAAAACTCACCCTATGTGTCAGGGTCTCAGCTCCCTATGGTCTCAGAGCTCTATCACTTGGCCTATCCCTGTTTCTTGAAAAGTTTAGATAATTTGGGTGAGACACATCTCAATAAGAAGGACTAAATTATTTGTAGTGTGTGGCCATATGAGTTCAGTTATAACATAGTTTACTTTTCAAATCAACATTTCATTTGAGAAAAATACACTAATAAACATATTCTTATATTCATATAGATATACAACACAAGCTTTTATAAGTTTTAAAATCATGTCTTAAATTCAATCATTTCCAACACATATTTACTCGCGAAGTTCCCGAGAATAAGGAAGATTGCCCGCCCATACAGGTAGCTTCCCTCTGCCCTAACACGTTATAAAGCCAGGTATGGCCACATCTAACACCTATCAGGGCACTCACCTTATTCAGTAAGCCCTCAGGCGGAAAGTTTCACTTCACCTCAATTATTTATATTATTAACTCACACGGTTCCATTTCTCGATTTTACTATTCTCTATTTCTCAATTTCCATTATTTCTTTCATTTCTCATTTTAGCCCGTGTTATCATTCTTTCACTTTCTGCTTCCATTTTACTATCTAGCTCATGAGTATCCTTGGTACCTAGTACTAACATTGCATCTGTAACTCATGGCTACGCTGAGGATCTTTCTTCCCACTCCATACTTCCCCCCATGGTCAAGGTTGTGCAGTTCGAAGGCTGGATCTAACCGCAGTTGGCCAACCTAGTTAGATCAAAATATCATATCACATATCGCGTCTGTAGTACGAGTGGCCGGCCTATAGCCCTGATCCAGACTCAGGGGGCACAACAACTCTACATAATGGCACAGTCGACTGTCACACCACACGCACCAAGAGTCTGTGTGGTTGCACTACTCCATTAGCAATGGTACCATGCTCAATATCACAACCATCCATCAGGGTTCACTACCATATACCCACAATCATTATGTGGTAGTGGCATTTCATCAATCATATATCAGTATATACGTTTCAGAATTCACGTTCTCATCTTCACATTTCAATATTTCCATATCAATATACATCATTAATCTCATATCAGTATATCTCAATTCATTTCAACATAAATGTTCTCATCATTTTCTGTGCACATTTCATCATCTCATAATAATATATATTGTGTTTCACGTATTTCAACATTTCTCAAAATATTCGTATCAATAATTCGCAAAATCTCATTTTTCATGCAAAACATTTCTACTTATATATAAATACCATATTTCATTATTTTCCACTAATCACATCAATAATTCTCATTTTAGTATTTTCTCATAAATTACTCATCGTTATATTTCACATTTTTCAATATACGTCATATGCCACATAGTTTTCATATATTATTCATAATATATTAATTTCACATTCCAAAATATCACAATTTAATATTACTCAAATGCCACATAATTTATCTGATATTTATATCATAATAATTTTCAGACAAAATACCATATGCTTATTTCACATATTAATTCATATAGTAGCTCTAAAAGTACTGTTATAATATATTCTCTTTACCTGACTTACTATAAGTCTCGTTAGAACCGAAATCCTATGCTCTTGGCGCTCGAAATTCAAATCCTACAATTTGCATTTTCCCCAGATTAATTAACTTATTTACCCAAAATAATACCCAATTAACCTTCCTTAGGCTCCATATATCCCAAATTAATATTTAAACTATTATTTAACACCCTCACTTAATTTTCTGAATTATGCCTGCGGGTCCCGAAATTACACCCGTGGCGCTCACCCAGGCCCTAAATTTCGATAATCCTACTTCAACCCCAGATGCTCAATATTCTAACATTTCTAAATCAACATTATTTAAATAGAAATTAGCCCCTTAATAACCCTCTTATCCCAAATTTAGGGTTATGCCTACGACAACCCCACAAGAATTTTGCTCCGCTAGACTTGTAGAGAATTATCCCTAGATTCTCGTGGTGGTGTCCAATCGTCAATTGAGCCTATAATTTACAAGAAAATGAGGTAAAATGGGAGATTTGACTTACCCTAGGAGATACGCCTACGCCGCTCCTACCACCAATCCGCTCTGGTAGAAATGACGGTAGCAGAAAATGGAGCCCAACGATATCTTCTGATTTTCTATCGGGCGAGAATCCGTCACGGAACTGAGGAGAGAGAGAACGAGAGAAGTTTAGGAGGGGGGGGGGGACTGCTCCCTACGTAGCTCTCTGAACATTCCAACCAAATCTTGAAGCTTGAAGCTTCAGGAATGACTTTACATCATAATAATAATAATAATAATAATAATAATAATAATAATAATAATAATAAATTAATATTAATAATAATATATTTTATTAATAAAAATAAAAATAAAATTTATTTATTATTATTTTTTTCATAAATTAAATTAATTAATTAATTTTTTTTTGTTTTTTTTGTTTTTTTGTTTTGGGAATCACACTACTTGTATAGTCATTTTGGGGTTATTACATATTCAGCGAACTGTAAAGTGTCTCTTAATGCCTTATTCCGCACAAAACTCCATAAATCGAGAATCAGTGTACTCGGTCTCATTATCTGACCTGAAGTATTTGATTCTCCTCCCTGTTAGGTTTTTCACTTCACCCTTCCATATATTAAACCTGGCAAATGTATCAGATTTGTGATGCATGAAGTAAACCTAGACCTTCCGTGAGTAATCATCAATAGAACTCACATAATACACATGTCCAACCTTTGATGCAACTCTAACCGAACCCCAAACATCTGAATGCATATATCAAGAATACCCTTTGTATTGTGTATAGCTGATCTAAACTTTGCCCTGTTCTGTTTTCCAAGAACACAAATCTTGCGAAATTCCAGCTAACATGATTTCAAGCCCTTCAAAAGTTTCCTCTTGTGTAGTTCCTTCATGTCGTGTTCCCCCATATGCCCAAGGTGCATATGCCACAAAATAGTCTCATCTGATTCAGCATCTATGGCTACAGCTCCACTTACAATGGTAGTTCCCTGCAATGTGTAGATATTTTCATCCAGTTTTGCCCTTTCATTACAGTTAGATTTCCTTTCCATACTTTCATAACTCCACCTTCGAACTTGTATTTGAAACCATTACAATCTAAAGTTTCAAGTGATATCAAACTCTTCCTCAACTCCGGTATATGTCTTACATTACACAACATTCTCACAGCACCATCAAACATTTTTATCTTTACATTTCCTATGCCAATGATCTTACAAGAAGCATCATTACCCATTAGAACTGATCCAGAATTCACTAACCTGTAAGTGCTAAACCACTCCTTGTTCAGAGTCATGTGATAAGAACATGCCGAATCAAGTATCCAAGAGTCTGTTAGATTACCCGACCCTGTTGAAATTGATAGAACATCACCTTCACTACACACTGAACCTCCTTTTTGAACAACATTCACATATTTTGAAGTACTCTCGTGTTTTTCATAATTTCCCTTTTTCCAATCCGGACACTCCGGTTTCACATGCCCCTTTTTACCACATTTATAACACTGAATTTATTTCTTCTTCTTGGATTGAATGCGGGATTTTTGACTTAATCCATGTTTAGATTTTCCTTTGCCTCACTCATTATTACCCTTTACCACAAGTTTTTCTCATTCATCACATATTTTCAATTTTTGATGAAAATTTAGCAAAGCACTTGTTACCTCTTCAAGATCAAGAGTTTCCTTTCCCCATGTAAGAGTGGTTACAAGATTTTCATAGGTATGAGTCGAGGGTAAAGAGTTTAATAACATCAAAGCTTTGTCATCCTCATCAAACTTAACATCAACTCTCATCAAATCACTAATAATCTGATTAAAGGCATTAATATGTTGATCTAAGTTTGATTCTTCAACCATCTTAAGTCAAAACAAACGTTGCTTAAGAAAAAGTTTATTATTAAGAGATTTGGGCATGTACCGGCTCTCTAACTTTTGCCATATAGCCACAGGAGAATCCTCCTCCATCACCCGATAGAGTACTTCGTCGGCCAAACACAAGAGTATTGTAGAAGCGGTCTTTGCTTGCAATTCTCCCTATGTTGCCTCATCCATTCCATTCGGTTGAACACCAAGTAATGCCTTTCCCATTCCTTGTTGCACAAGAATGTCCTTCACTCTCCTATGCCATAAAACAAAGTTCCCAGTTCTATCAAATTTGACGATGTCAAATCTTGTAGAAGACGATCCCGATGCCATAGCAATAATCGCTCTGATACCAATTTGTTGTGATATGGATTGGATAAATATGAAACACAGTGGAATAAATACAATAAGTAAATGAAACACAACCAGAAAATGATAAACAATAAGAATAACAACCAGATTTATGTGGTTCGGTAAAGCCTATATCCATGAAAGCAATGACACAAGAATTTCACTATGGAAATTTCAAAGTACATAATACACTTCTCAATTGATCACTCATTGTAAATGCACACCCAGAATGAAATATATAACAGTCTCTTGGAGGTTTCCCTCCAATTACCCAACCACCCCAACGTTCAAATTCAAAATTCAAAAAATTGCTCGCAGTCCAGAAAGATTCGTCGACAAGAACAGGGGATTCGTCGACGAACCAAAAGAGGACACTTGTCGCGAGAACAAGGCATTCGTTAATGAGCCTATTTTCTACTCTCGGTATCTCAGGATCACTGAGTTTTTGTTGCTCTCGGGATCTACCCGTCGACGAGAATAGGGGATTCATCGACAATTTTGAAGAGGACACTCGTCGACGAGAATAGGGCATTCGTCGACGAGCCTCTGCTGTGCAGCCCCCTTATATTTTTCTTCCTTCCTTTGTTAATGAAACTCCAAGTATAAGAGCCACACCATAAACAACAAATTCTATGCAAATCAATCATGACATAGCATGCAACTGAAAATATATAACATGAATTTTCATAATAAACTAAGAGAATTAAGTCATGAGGATTGATCTCATGCTTATTCAAATGTTGGATAGAATGAAAAATTCTCGCTTAAAGAAATAAAAAATGGAGAAAGGAAATAATATCAATTTCTAAAGAACATGGACTCTTCAACACAATGCACAAATTTATTCTTTTCCTTAGCACTCTCTCTTTTTCCCCTTCTGTTTTCATGCCTATAAAATGACCACTCATGGTCTATTTATAAACCATGTGAATTAGAGGAAAGGAAGGGTTTGAATTTTGAAATTTGAAATTCAAAATTCAAACTAGCCACCAACTACCAACTAATGGTTCGCTTATGTCTTGATCGTTGAATGACATGTGATGCAGCAAAAAAAAAAAAAAAAGCAATCAAAAAGGAGGATTCAAAATTGAACAATTAACTAAATCAATTAACTACCCTTGAAGGGTTGGTCAATTGCCCATCGTGCACGATCTGTTGACTTTTTGAGTCCAATTTCTATTTTGATACTCACAAAGCACAATCATCTTATGTGTGTTATTAAGTGATTGAGAAGGATTCTATTTTAACACACACATAAGGAAAAGGGAAGATGGAAGTCAAGACGCTTAAAGCTAGACAATGTGACGCATTCCATAAAGATAAGAAGAGTAAAGAGTAAAGGAAGTAGACATATTTGTTTTCAATTGTAATGCATTAAAGTTTTATCTTGTGGGTCTGTAATAATGGTTTCTAATATTTGCATCTCATGCATGATTTGAATTTAATGCTCAAAAGGTCATAGACTGACCGTAGGGAACCAGGTTGACCTACACCATATTTTTGGGCTTAATTTAAAAGCTTAGGCCAATCAGAACATAACTTGAATTTTGAAAGGGCTTCGTGCAATCGAACCTAGAGTATTAAAAATGGTTCGGGTGACCGAATGTACGAAGATTCAACAAAGAGGCCCGTGCGACCAAACTTAAATTGAGCTAATTGCCGCCGGTCGACCGAATGCTTAAAAGCTAATTTATCACTGTCCCTGGGCAACCGAACTTTTAGTTCAAAGTAGGCTCGGGAAACCGAATTATGAGGTTCGGAAAACCGAGCAACTTATGGGGTGACCGAACCTCGAATGTTTGGAAAATTGCCTTGGCTTTAGCCAACCGGACTCACCCTCGGGTTGTGTGTCTGTTTGGGCGACCGAAACTCTCGGGTTACCACATTTTTACTACAATAATTTGGATTAAAACTTGATTAAACATTTTTAAAAATTCCAAATAAGTCCCCAACGACTATAATTGTGGAGTACCTATAAATATTCATTCATTTGCTTTGATTAGCAATGAGATTAGCAAAAGTGATTAGTCAAAATTCTCTCAAATTTTTATACTCTTTTGCTATATCTTCCAAGCTTATTTTCATATACTCTCTTATACACATACTTGCAAAAATCATTTTGAATTAGAGAGTGTAATTTTATTGTTCTCCTTACTTGCAAATCAATTGCAAGGTATAGGGAGAGTTAATTGTGTTATTGTGCATCATTTAAAATCATTTTCCTTGGCAAAATACTCTCACAATACCATACGTCTTGAAAATCTTTCGAGAGTACTTGCTTGTGTGATTTTCCCACAATATTTCACATATAAATATTTGTTTGGGAAAATCGTGTTTTTGGCTTCTGAGTCTTGACATCCTTATTGGAAAATTTAAAAGCTTGCATGCTTTATTTAATAAATCTATTGTAAGCCTAAACCCTAAGTATCTGCTGTGATTATATTTGGTAAAATATTTGTTTGATACTTGATTAGGGTTTTGAGGTAACCTTAAATATTCACTTATTGAATATATTATCTTGAATTAAATTTTCAAGATCTTACTTGAGCATTAAATTCATATCATCTGTGAGTGCATACATTAGATTGTATTATTGTACATATTTGCTTATTGGAGAAGCATTGAAATTATACACAAAATTATCTTGATTATCTGTTGTATTCTAGGCGTAGCCTGAAGGGGTGTTAATCTAGCCCGTAAGGATTGACTGTAAAGGTTGAGATCAGCCCTGGTAATTTGACCTAATATTGTATACGGTGCTGCTCCACTCGTTAAGCGAACATTAGTGGAATCCTTGGGCTTGCGAGCTGAGGCGGAGACGTAGGCAAGTTTGGTCAAACCACAATAACGTTTCTTGTGTCAACTTTGATTTCCGCACTTAAATTTACACACTTGAATATTGTTATTTTAACTACTGTAAATGTTTTAGAAATACTAAGATTGCTTTAATTGCTTTAATTGCTTTACATTGCTCAGTTTGATTTCTACTGAATTGGTTAATGCTTAAAAAGACCTTAGGTTGGGAAATATTGATTGACCTAGGAAATTTTAAATTTCCAATTCATCCCTCCTCTTGGAAACACACCAATTACAACAATTGGTATTAGAGCCTCGTTGCATAGAATTAAATGTTTTTGCAAAAGATCGTAATAACTCACATTGGTGTATCCCCATTCGGAGAGGGACGATCACCTTCTAGTCCTCCATTATTTTGTGGTGTTGATTACACCACCTGGAAAATTAGATGAGCATATTTATAAAATCATTGGACTGAAGGGCCTGGCAGGTGATTGTCAAAGGACATTGTATGCTCGTTAATGAAAATGATATTAATTTAATGTATGCAAATTCACATGTCATGGATTTACTATATTGCGCTTTAGAGTCTAATATTCTACTTGAGTTTATGGCATGTTCTAGTGCAAAAGATATATGGGAAGAGTTGGACAGGAGATATGGAGAAGGCAAAGAGGAGGAGTCTACTACTCCGAGCACTTCACTCCATATGATCAGGAGGAGGTAAATCATGAACTAGAAATCAACGAGGAGATATATGATTCTCACTCTAGCTCGATTGGTGATTCTTATGCTGAATGCTGTGTTGTGTCATATGTTGAATCATTTGTTGATAATACTGTTAATGATGTATGTGATGATTCTCATGAAAAATATTGCAGTATATCGTATGATGAATCATCTGATACTCTTTGTGAAAGTCATGTTGAACAAGCATGCAATGATTCATATAATAATTGTGATATATCTTTTAATGAATCATGTAATCAATTTGCTGTTAAGAGCATGCCTTCCTCCGAAGAACTAGAAAATATTTTGTCTAAAATGCATAAGTTTCTAGTTCAGGTGTCTAAGTAGGAAAATTTTTTTAAGAACAAAAATAAGAAGCTGACAATGCAGTTGGAAAAATTGAAAGAACATCACGCTATTCTAGAGAAGAAAAAGATTGAGAAGATATTGAATATTAATTGCTTGGAAGGAAATGAAAATAAGAATCATGATAAACCCTTAGGAACTAAAATAAATAAATCTTTCAAAAAGGGTTCATTTTATAAATCCCATAGTCATAAAAATTTTCATGCCTCATCTAGTAAAGATTGGGTATGCAAGCACAATCTTTCACGTATTTACAAAACTTGCTTACATTGTAAAACAAAAGGGCACATTCAATTTACTTGCTCATCCAGAAGTGTCAGGGGCTTAGAAAAAGAAATGATGTGAGTTATCATGAAGGTGATGATTGTAGGCTTAGGGAGTGGTTTAGGGTTAAAATATAAAAACCTAGTATTTGCATCCGCTTCCAATTGGACATGACATCTTTGTCAGGTAAATAATTCTAAATGCTTAACTCATGCTTAAAGATAAACATCTTAAGTTAAACAACTGGTGTCCATTGCACAGAATTGAGTTTTAGGGAATTCGTCTTGTCATACATCATTCTTCCCTAAAGACATTCTTTGAACATAAAGGTCTGGATCAAAACTTAGTCATCACTCTAAGTATAAGCACGAATGATAATAAATTCCAAATATTTCTGGTGCTTATCATAAGACATCATTTTACAATCAAATTAGGGAGCATTCACTAAGGGATTCAAGTTTCATTGTTAAATCAAAAGATTCCCTTTGAACTTTAAATGTTAAAACTCTCTAATCTTAATTCACCTATCACCTCCATAGGAAATCCTAACCAAACCATGATCATATTCGGTAAGGTTTCATCTATTCACCTACTCGTATCCTTGCTCCTAAGTATGATCATATCTTAAGGATACTTTCCATCTTCCAATGAGCACTGTTCTAAAAATAATCATTTACCCCTAGCTGCTCTTTGCCAAAAAAGGTGTGGACATATTAACTAGCATGAAAATTTTTTGAAGAATGTCCTACTACTTCCAAAATACTCTTCTGAACTTATTAATGATTTAATTTTAAGGAGTATTTATTCACATTCCTTTCATAAGCTCTTAAACTTTAAATTAAACCCATTAGAGCTTTATATCTTAGAAGATGAGTTTAACGGCTAAGTTGGTTGCACTAGGTCTTAATCTAGAAGAATGCATAAAATTAAAGGAGACCTATACACATGCAGTTTAAATCGAAAGCCATTCCAACTTGGGGCCTCTTACATATTGAAATTCATATGAGAAGAGACATTGTAGGCTTATGAGATTAAAAGAAATATTCATTGTGACTTTTTGGTCCTCTAAGCCTAATCATGTAAAGTCGAGACTGAATCATTGAAAATCTTAAAACACTTGGCTAAAGAATTTGAAAAATAGAAAAGGCATGATTTGGTTGAGTGCTTAACTCAAAGGGAGCATTTATCTTTCATGACTATTAAATTGAAATGCTCTCATGATCATATTTTATATGCCTTAATGAATAACAACACTGTACTGAATGCAAATCTATCCACTGCTCTATACTATTTATTTTCTTTGATGGATAGATTATTATTTTTAATTGATAATTTCTACCTAATTGCATGTTTAGCCTAAAATGTCTCCTGCATGGCGGATGCAGTGATGAGAATTGCATGCTGGTAGATAATTTAGGTTGTTGCATGATTTATATGAATATTTTGTTGAAAACAACCAGTTATCAGGTACATGTTTTATGGGAAATGTTCTATTTACATAAGGATGATTATGATAAAATAAATGTTCTAATATTTTGAAAGGATTAGTGAAAACTAATTGAATATTAAATTTTATCCTAGCATAATCATTGAATTTTTAGAGAAGTTCAACTCCATCCCTATAGAAAAAGCTTAAAGAACTCCATGCATCACTTCACTTTTTGAATATTGAGGCTCTTTTGACAAACCTTGAACATCATCCAGCGCTTAAAGATCTATAAATGTATATGGATTGTTCTAGGTTATGAGCACTATTGAAATGCCTTAATGTATATTCTCCGATGCATTTGTGGCCTATAGGGACGACCATACTAATCAGAATATAGTTGAATAAATCATCGTATGGTTAGTTTAAATGATTTAAATTGAATGGCTTATACTCCTAGGCATATTGAAATTAGTCTTTAACTAGTATGAGCAGCTTATGTCATCTAAGCCTGGATTCAAAATGATAGGAGGAGCATCCAAAATTAAATTTCTATCTTATTGTGCTCACCAGCTTGTCTAGCTTAAATTTGTTTTGGATTCTCTGTGGCTTATGTGCTTAATTGTGATGTTTTTATTGAAAATTATAATCAGAAATATATTTCTTAGCCACAGTGGTTCTTCTTTGCTATATGATCCTTGCTATTAAATTGTTTGATATCTTTAGGATCATTATGATTGTGTTTTTCTAGTTATATTTTTGTGGGCTTAAATGAAATACTAGAAAAATATTGCTTGCATATTTTTTAAAAGTTTCTTTTTCAGTAAGCACATCTCCAGTACTTCATTGATAATATCAAAAGGGGAAATTCATTTTAATACTTTATGACAAGAACTTATTTCAAAACTAAAACTCTGTATCTCTTGCCTTATTATTATTATATACAGATATGTTTTTGAATTGCATAACTGGTTTGGTGGGTTCACATGAAAATGCATACAAACTTGTTAGACTAAAATCATGCTCAAACCTAGCTTTGGATCATATGCCATGTGCATTAAACTTAATTTTTTCACGGGTTTTATGTTATATTTGAACTGAAATGGTTTGAAAATAGTTATGGTCTAATCATGTTTGTCATTTCATTCTAACTTTTAATGACCAGTTATACAATTTGTTTTGTCTGCTCAATTATTAAAAATAGTCATATTGTTGTTATATGCCAAATTGCTATATGATAAAGGGAGAGAATTTTTCTAGGCGTAAACATTACAAAGAGGAAATTTCTTTTGGGGAGAGTCATTTCTTTTGAAAGCTAAGGTTTCTTTTAAAATGACCAAATATATTTTCTTAGCTTAACCCTTTTGCTGATGCCAAAAGGGGGAGAGGTTCGTTAAGCAAAATGCATAAGTGCTTGTGTCTTATTACCAAAACTAAATGCATATGTCTTAAATTGTCTTCTTTCATTAATATGCACGTCTTATTTTTTTAAAATTTAATATGCATATTCTTAGGGGGAACCTTTTTAGGCATAACACATTTTGCCCATCTGTATTTGTCATCATAAAAAATGGGGAGATTGTTGACTTTTTGAGTCTATTCCCTGTTTTGATGTTGACAAAACACAATCATCTTATGTGTGTTATTAAGTGATTGAGCAGGATTCTATTTTAACACACACATAAGGAAAAGGGAAGATGGAAGTCAGGACACTTAAAGCTAGACAATATGAAGCATTCCATAAAGACAAGAAGGGCAAAGAGTAGAGGAAGCAAACATATTTTTTTTCAATTGTAATGCATTTAAGCTTTATCTTGGGGGTTTGTAATAATGGTATGTAATATTTGCATTTCATGCATGATTTGAATTTAATGCTCAAAAGGCCATAGACTGACCGTAGGGAACCAGGTTGACTGACGTCAGATTTTTGGACTTAATTTAAAAGCCTAGGTCAATCAGAACATAACTTGAATTTTGAAAGCGCTTCGGGTAACCGAACCTAGAGTGTTAAAAATGATTCGAGTGACCGAATGTACGAAGAGTCAACAAAGTTGACTGAGGTCTGGGCGACCGAATTGAAATTGAACTAATTGTCCTCGGTCAACTGAATGCTTAAAAGCTAATTTTTCACTGTCCTCGGGCAACCGAACTTTTAGTTCAAAGTAGGCTCGGGCAACCGAATTGTGAGGTTCGGCAACTGAACAACTCACCGGACGATTGAACCTCAAACGTTTGGAAAATCGCCTTGGCTTCAGCCAATCAGACTCACCCTCGGGCACCCGAACCCAAAAGCTTACTTTTCTCTATGTGTTTGTTCGAGCAACCGGCCCTAAGGATCAGACAATTGAGACTCTAGGGTTGCCGCTTTTTTACTGTGGTAATTGGGGTTAAAACTTGATTAAACATTTTTAAAAATTCCAAATAAGTCCCCAACTACTATAATTTGTGGAGTACTTATAAATATTCATTCATTTGCTTTGATTAGCAATGAGATTAGCAAAAGTGATTAGTCAAAATTTTCTCAAATTTTTATACTCTTTTGCTCTATCTTCTAAGCTTATTTTCATATACTCTCTTATACACATACTTGCAAAAATCATTTTGAATTAGAGAGTGTAATTTTATTGTTCTCCCTACTTGCAAATCAATTGCAAGGTATAGGGAGAGTTGATTGTGTTATTGTGCATCATTCAAAATCATTTTTCTTGGCAAAATACTCTCACAATACCATACATCTTGAAAATCTTTTTGAGAGTACTTGCTTGTGTGATTTTCCCACAATATTTCACATATAAATATTTGTTTAGGAAAATTATGTTTTTGGCTTATGAGTCTTGGCATCCTTATTGCCAGATTTGAAAGCTTGCATACTTCATTTAATAAATCTATTGCAAGCTTAAACCCTAAGTATCTGCTGCGACTATATTTGGTAAAATATTTGTTTGATACTTGATTAGGGTTTTGAGGTAACCTTGAATATTCACTTGTTGAATATATTATCTTGAATTAATTTTTCAAGATCTCACTTAAGCATTAAATTCATATCATCTGTGAGTGCATACATTAAATCGTATTATTGTACATATTTGCTTATTAGAGAAGCATTGAAATTGTACACAAAATTATCTTGATTATCTGTTTTATTCTTGACGTGGCTTGAAGGGGTGTTAATCTAGCCCGTAAGAATTGACTGTAAAGGTTGAGGTCAACCTTGATAATTTGACCTGGTATTATATACGGTGTCGCTCCACTTGTTAAGCGAGCATTAGTGGAATCCTTTGGCTTGTGAGCTGAGGCGGGGACGTAGGCAAGTTTTGCCGAACCCTGATAACATTTCTTGTATCAACTTTAATTTCCGCACTTAAATTTACGCACTTGAATATTGTTATTTTAATTACTTTGAATGTTTAAGAAATACTGAGATTGATTTAATTGCTTTATATTTTTGCTCAATTTGATTTCTATTTAATTGATTAATGCTTACAAAGACCTTAGGTTAGGAAATACTGATTGTGATTTGAATTTGACTTAGGAAAGTTTTAATTTCCAATTCGCCCCCCTCTTGGGAACACACCAATTACAACATGACCAACTTCTTCATGCATGTGAGAAGAAAAGAGGACGGGAAAGGAATTGGTCGACCACCTATAAGTCGTCGATTAACCACCATGGGGAATTTGTCATGATCTCCTTATTTCAGTTTGAATTTTAATTTCTTCACTCAAGTTATTATTTGTTTGGCAAAAAATGACTATTGACAGTGGTATCCATGAGATTTGGAAAGGGAGGTTTAGGGAGGGGAAGAGAGGCAACAAATTGGGGTTGGTTGGATAGATTGAAGAGCATCACTAGTTCATTGTTGGTGCAAACCACTCTCGATGATATGGTCGCTGCGATTTATTTATAAGAGGGCTTAGGGTGGGTGGGTGGGTGGGAGTGAGGGAGGGAGAGGGGCAACCAAAGGGCAGAGACTGAAAGAAGGGAAAAAAGAGAAGGAAGGAGAATTTTTATAAAACCACAAATTTGCAACTAAATTTATGATAATTACAAAAATACCATTGCCTTTGTATAGTTCTCACTTATAAGTGGGCAAAATAATCTTGGATAGCTTTTTCAAATTCATTCAAAAACTACTTTAAAATGTGGTTGTACAATACTACTTTTCGTAATAAGCACTTTGCAATGCAATACAAATGTCAAATTTTGGTTTCAGAATTTACTTTAAGTAATAAGTGTTATAAACCATATTTTTTAAATATTCCGAAATAGGGGGATAGAGTTCAAGTTCCCTTTTCGACTTGGTGCTTGGCTCCTTGCATGGTTGCCAATTAGATTGGATGGGGGTGGGACTTTGAGTAGGGGTGACAAAATGGGTCATGACCCGTCGGGTCACCCGGACCCGCCCGTTTAAAACGGGTTTGGGTTCAAGGAAGTCAGCCCATTTAATAAGTGGATGGGTCACGGGTTGACCCATTTATAATCGAGTTAACCGGGTTCGGGTCGGGTCACCCTCCGAGTGACCCGTTTAGTGGACTTTTGTATACTTACACTTACACGATTGCTCCACCAGAACCACGCTAACCAAAAAACCCTAATCTCCTCTCAGCCTTCCCTTTGGCGCTTCTCTAGTTCTCCTCTCAGCCTCTCCCTCTCGGTTCGACGCTTCTCCTCTTAGCCTCTCGGCAGTCGGCACTTCCCCTGAACCTCCTCTCAGCCTCTTGGCTCTCAGGCTCTCACTCTCTCAGACTCTCATAAGTCATCTCAGTCCTCTCCTCTGGGCTTTGGCAGCCTCCCTCGTCCCGACTCCCTCCTCCTAGTGCGCCGGTGGCTCGGCGCTGTTGCCTGTTGCGAAGTCGATTCATTCCTCAAGCTCGACAGACGTGACCCCCCTGCTCCATTTATGTTGTTTTTATTTAGATATTAATAAATAAAATGCAGTATTTTTTTAAATGTCATTTTATATGAACTTTTTTTTAAAAATAAATAAGTTATATTTTTTATACGGGTGACCCTGACCCGCTTGTTTAATAAACGGACGAGTTAGGGTTGGTATGTGTGTGACTCAGTTAAGATGATCCGTTTATGATCCGACTCGTTTATGACCTAACTCATTGGCAACCCGCCCGGAACCGGCCTACCTGCCCGTTTTGTCACCCCTAACTTTGAGCAGGGCAAATGTATTATTATTGGCTTTTTCTTTGGTTAGACTAATATTCTTTGGATATAATTGACTCAACTCGTTTAGGAGTAGATAAAATCATTTAATGCTTGGATCAGATGAAAATCAATTTACACAGATAGAATTTAGTTTAAATTAATTAATTTTTATCTACTTTATATAAATTACAAATTCTTATTACATTCACCATATTTCTAAAAATGTACATTTCACAATTCATTCGCTTTATGTTTATTTTAAATGATAAGTTTATGGATATGGATCAAATTTTATATTAAATTTTTTTACTTCAAGGACACAAAAAAACTTCGTCAAGCATGTTGCCCTTGTGTAAGAAATCAAACCAACCCGAAAATAGAAAGAGACAATGAAATGAACTTCCTCGAGTTCTTCTCTACCGGAAGAATGTCGCTTCGGAACTTTATTCCCAACCCAACCTTTCAAATTACAAAGCAAGCAAAAAGGAGAAAGCATAAAAAAAAAAAAAAAAACTTGCAAGATCCGCACCCCACCAAAGACGATGCACAGCCCAACTACCTACCACCAAATTCAATTTGATCACCTCACACTACCTAACTTTTAACACATCTAATGCCTCCCCCTGGTTTTCATTTCTTCGCCCACCTGCTCTGCTTCCTGGTACATATCTCTGTCCACAAACCCACATCACACACGGACGCACGGACAAAGGCTAGTTCATAGATCCTCTCTCATCTCCCATCTGATTCTAATTTCTGGGTAAGAACAGAAATGGGGAAGGTGTTCACCTTGGCAGAAGTCTCTCAGCACAACTCCCCTCAGGATTGTTGGCTTATTATCAGTGGCAAGGTAATCTTCTTTGCCGTATTGGGCCCTCGTGATAATGTGCTTGCTTGTTGTATTGTGTTCTCTTGGTTTGAAAAATTTGAGTTCCACCTAATCGGGCTTTGCATGTGATTGAACTAATGGGTAATCACCTAAGCTACTCCTACAAGTTGATTTGATTCGTCCATCGTTGATCTACATTGTTGTATTGCATGTGATTCTCTGGGGGCACTTTTGACCCCCCTGAGATCTAAGGGCTTTGCATGTGATTGAACTAATGGGTATCACCTAAGCTATTCCTACATGTTGATTTGATTCGTCCATGATATGCGATTTTTACATCTTTGTTAATTCTGTTTCAATATTTTCTATGTTGAATACGTACTTTGCTGGTGCCAAAATTCTGGCCCACTTTGAGATCTAGTATTTTATTGTTCTTGAATTTCTCTCTATTCCTCACATTGGACGTGCATGTTTAGCATTATGTTGATTTTAGAACAGCTGAAATTTTTTGTGTGTAATTATTTTTGAGTTGATTAGGCGAATACGATAAATGAATTTTGATGGTACTAAGACCACTGAAGATGGATGCTTCATCACAATCAAATCATGCCTTATGCAAAAAAAAAAAAAGAAAAAAAGATTTTGTCACTCACAAGCACAAGGTAGACATTTGCCTTATAGAATTTCTATTTCTAGAAATAGAATGATCATAGCATAAGAATTTGATAGCTTACAAAAGAAAATCTATTGTCATCGTAAGTAAATGACAATACAAAATTTTGTGTTATTCCATCAAACATGGAATAAAATGTGAATAATCAATCCTATGGTAAAATTTGGAAATAATAATTCTTTGTCTATTCCATATTATGGATCAATAAAAAATTTTGTATTGCACCTAAAACACATGATTCAAGCTTTGGATGGCATTGGAACCCTTGGCGAGAGTCAAATACACTCGGATATGTCGTAAATGAATCACAAATGAATCATGGATTCAGCAATGGAGCTTTCCTAAATAAAGTTTGAATGCTAGTTGATATAATGGCATTTTTGTGCGCCACTGCCACTTTGAGGATGGCACGGCAAGCTCTTTAAGGGTGAAACACCTAGTGATCTTCCTACTACCCTAGTGCCATTTTTTTTGGGGGGGGGGGGGGGGGGGGGGGCACTAGACGTGAACCTGAAGGAGAGATTGGAGGTAGGCTCTTTGCATTCATGATGATCCCTTGGAGGTCCATCTAGAATTGGAGCCCCATGGATGAGAACATGGAATATTGTGTTGTGCATCACTCTTGAATAAGAGCATGAAATGTGCACTCCGTTGGATTATTATTGTGGGATCTTCATATGCCTTTGTGTATCATGTCAGTCGCTCTATAGAGGAACCTATAGAAGTATAGTGGCATATATGCCTAGTTGAAGATTATGCCTTGGTGGCAGAAGCAACTTCCAATGCTTGTAGGGATTAAGGACAACGGTTATTTGGAATATGTTTCCTCAGTGACCAATCTAGTTGGCACTAGAGCTTCTTTGGGGGACGCACTTTATGTGCACGACTTGCTTGGGCAAGTTGCCCTGTCAAGTAAACTTGGGAAATTCAATGGATACATGAGTCTTGTCATATATTCAAGTGGGTAGGGCATACATGATTTGATGATGTCCTGTTGCCTCAGGAATGCACTTCATGTTACAAACCTAATAAAACTGGTTGATTAACCTGGAAAATATCAGATTAGAATTTAGTGGAAAAGAAGAGATGAGAACAATCTTGTTCTCTCTAAATGCGACATCCATTTAAAACATTATGTTATGGCAAGAAACACTCCCCCTTAACGTTCCCCTTCAAGTTGAAGGTGTATAAAATATTGCCAAATCTCACTTTGCAACAACAATTAGACAAGGCAAGTTTAAAAAGCCTTTGTGTGCAAATCCCCTGGCTGATTAGAAGGCTTCACAAATGGAGTGCTCACAACCCTTTTCATCACAACATTCATCACAAAGTGGCAATCAACTTCAATGTGCTTTATCCTCACGTAAAACACACGATTGCTAGTAGGCGTAGATAGCAGCCTTATTATCACGAAACATATCCATATGCTTTGTTGCTAAAAGTCCATGAGATACTTCAGCTATACTAACTACCGGAGTACCCTGTCATATCAAAATTTTTGTTACACCTACACACTAACACTGTGCTAGGAGATCTCTTGAGATATTGAAGAATCCTACAAGCTGCGTCCCAGTGTGCTTGGCTGCTTGCTTGAGATTCTCCGCAGACGGTAAACCACCCTGGCGGCAAATGATTTGTCAAGTCTAGCGACAGTCAAATAAATTCCTTGCCAACCAACTTTCTATAGCTACACTTTGTCTTTAGAATCAGATCTGCCATCTCTAGATATCTTCACATTTGGATCCATATTTAGCTCCCAAATGTGCCAATCTCATCTAGCAAGTCTAAAGTGCATTTTGGCTGAAACAAGTTTATGCCTTTATTACATCTTCGAATCCTAATACCAAGAAAGTAATCACAGTTTTCAGATCCTTAATTAATTTTTTTTGGAACCCATCACTTAACCTCTTCTATCTCACTAAGCTCACTGCCTTTGATGGCAATATCATCAATCTAAACCACCAAATTCGCCAATTTGGACAAAAATAGAATGATGAGAGTAGAAGTTTATAACACCGAAGTCTGGACCACCATAGTGAATATGTAAAACCAGACACTAGAGGTTTGCTGAGAAACCTTGCCACTCTCCCCCATGAGCAGCATGCTGTGGAGGTTGCTCCCTGTACTCCTCTTCCTCTATGTTCCATTAATGAAAGCATTCTCAAGGTCTGACATAAGGGCCAATCATATTTAATGGCTAAGGAAATCAAAACACTAACATAATTTGACTTGGCTACAGGAGAGAGGGTATCAAAACAATCTACACCAAATGTTAGGGAATATCCCTTAGCCACCAACATAGCTTTAAGCCTTTCAATAGAAGTATCACAAAAATACTTGATGGTATACGCCTAGTGACACTCAACCAATTCCTTGTGAGTAGGAAGACAACCAATTCACATGCCCTTCAAGAAGTCAAGGCCTCCATATTGCATCCTTCCACTCAGGATTAGCAAGTGCTTTAGGGTGCAAAGAAGGGAGAATTGGAGGAAGCAGACAAGACAGAAAAATGCACATTTGAAGGAACATCATTTACTGAAGCAATAGGACAATGACCAAATATTTCTAAGTACAAGTTCTGGTCCCTTTCTGTTGGTCACTGGGGAAACCTAAGTCTACCTTGGTTGGATCTCTGAAACTAGGAAGTAGGATCTGAACAAAGTAGAGGCCTGATTGGGCTGTGGTAGACTTTCTTACGACAAACATATACCTATAATACTATCTTGGAAGCAGTAACAAGCATATAGGAAGAATGAATATCTTCTAGAGGAATGAGCATAAGAATAGGAGGATCAAACCAAGAGGGAGAACCAATGAACCACTAATAGCTGATTTACCAAGAATTGACTCACGTAATGAATATGCAGCACTAGAAATAAGATGTTCTCACAGAAAAAAGTCACATCTGTGCTTACGTAGTTTTTACGAGTCCAGGGATAACAACATAACATGTGTAGCATTCTTGATGCCCAACAAAGACACAGTTGTCTTTACTAGTGTGCTGAACATGATGAAAAACAGGCATTCCAAAAAACAAGGATCATGCTATATCAAGTAAATTTCTATTCCTTTCAACCACTCCATTTGGCTGAGTATGCTCACTAGATTTCTAAATAATAATTCCTTTATCCAAACAAAAACAAATGAATCTAATTTTGCATAAATTGAAGAGCATTATTAGATAGAAAAGTTTGAATACAAAAATGATTTTTTTTTTAATTTACAAATTTGGATGAAGGAATTAAAGTCAATTTTGTCTTCTAACAAAATATAACCAGATCATAAAAGAAAAATCACTCATCAAGGACTCTGATGGCTAATCAGTCATGTTCTTGACCCTTGTACAACTCCAAATCTATGAATGAACAAGTGAAAACAATTTTTTTTTTTTTACAAGGCTCAATCCCAAAAGGAAAGGAAGGTCAAATGTGCTCCTTGACTGACACCTCTAAGCAAGAATCAACTTGAAAAGGAAAGACTTGTTATAGCTTGACAAGAAATAATGTCCCAATCAAGCATGCCACTTATCTAAAGAAACACCCTGAGAGGAAAATAGAGATGTTATATATGATGAGGAGTTAGAGCTACCACCATCACCATCACAGTAATTAGTCCATTCTTTTTAAGCACTCTACAAATCCTCTTCTTTGTCCAAAATGCTAAATAACACAATGAGGAAAGAAGGCTACATAATGGTTAAGAGATTTTGTCCAATGACTTTTGGTTCATATTTTTAATTTACTTAGGAGGAAGAGGAAAGCACCTGCGGTTGAATGGCATATTTTAAAAAAGAAGAAGATCGAAAGAGTAATTTTCGTTCAGGGTTTTTGGTCATTTGGGTCTTAAGGCACTCTTCTTTGTTGTTTCCTCATAAACTGAAAAGCTATGGCTAGTTCATTTCCTCCTTTTCCCCGACTTCTTTTGGATTGCAACATTCTTTATGTGGTCCTGTAAAGCTTAATTTTGTTTGGTGCTCTTTTGGCAAAAATGTGAGCCAACTTGTAGGACTTGGAGGATCCAAGACAAAAGCATTATTTTTTGGCTTGGTAAAATTGTTTCAGATGGCATAATATTAAATTTCCAAGAAATTGTCAAAATTTCTCTTTTCTACCTCCAGACCAAGAGATAAGAACGTCTAATATGTATGTAATATTACTTTATGTTATCTGTATTTTTTTATGAGACTGTTTTTTGTATCTGTATACTCTTCTAGAGAAGTATAAAATGATCTTTTGGGGTGAGGGGTGCCTATGCTGGTTCACCCTTCTGTACATGCTCTCTCTCTCTCTCTCTCTCTCTCTTAACAGCTCCACTGGACATCATGATTGTCCTAGATTAGCGTGGTATCTGGGCAGGTTGTAAGTGTTGAGATTTGATTAGGTTTTGTGAACAGTATGAGGTCGTTCTTAATAGGGTCCAGATTTTTTGATTTGAATCATTGATTCATTAGAGCAATATGGATGCCATTTTCTGTTTGTGTCAACTCTGTTGCTGTTGCTGCTGTTTAGTATGTTAAAACATATCCCTCCTTGCTTTCTTTGACTCTATACAACTGAGTTTGAGTTTTGATCTATGCATCAGAGGACAGGAATCATCAATTTGGATCTGAAACTATTGTCTCCTTTGAACTGTGGGGTTATGGCTTCAGAGAGTATATAATTTCTGTACAATTTCTTGGTTGGACACCATGCATTGTGGAAACTTCACTTTCAGTTTTTTATTCAAGGTAAGGGACGCTGGGGACATATTGATGGGTCTAAGCCATCTTCGGCCGATGCTAAAAGTTTGAAGCTGTGGAAAATTGATGATGCCAATGAGAATTCAGATTTGTGGTAATCTCCTGAAGTAAAGGCTCTGTAAGTACGAACATTTGGATACCTATGAGAGGGCTCCAAACAGAAAAGGGATGTGGGATTATCTGGAAAAAGTGTACCAATGGTCACACTTTGTTATGATATTTCAGATTGAATATGAGATATTTTATTATGATGAAAGTGAGAAAAATATACAAGAATATTATGCAAGCTTTATGGAACTTTAGTATGAGTATGCATACGCTGGCATAAGTGATGTTACAGCTGATTGTTGTGTTGAGACACTTCAGAAAGTTCAAGATGAAAGGAAGGTGATGCAATTCTTCATGAAACATCATCCATGTTATAAGAATATGTTGTAAGATTAGAGATGGAGGAGAGAAGAGAAGAAGGGATGAAAAGAAGAAGAAAGCAATATAAAAGAAAAAAAAGGCAGCAGTTCCCCTGAGCATTATGTTGAACTCTAGGTATGCCCTCTTATATATTAATAATAAAAAAAGTTGAAAGACAAAGTACCTCACACTTCACCAAATAATTACTAAAATAACCTATCTCTTTTAGAACTCCCCCTCAAGCTGGAGGTATATAAATATCACCCATCACCGACTTGTTAGAACCACTAGACAAGGCATCCTTGAATAAACCTTTGTGGAATCGTTGCCCAAGAGACCTGCAGATTTCACAAATGGAGTTCTTATGACATTCTTCAACACAACATCCCTCACAAAAAGGAATAGACTTTGGGAGAGGAGAGAACGAGGGTCAGTAGCCCGAGGGCTAGAAAAATTAGGACTTTTACGAACATAAAGTTTTTATATCTCTGCAGTTCAGGCGCCTGACCTGATGTTGTCAGTTGCCTGACTTGTTTGTAAGTTACAATCTCACAGGTCAGTAGCCTGAACTTGAAAAAATTCCTAAGTCAGTATCAATTCAGTTGACTGATGGTAAAGAGTCTGTTGCCTATCCTTCAGGAATTTTGACTTGTTCTTTTGACTCAACCACTCATTCTAATGAATTTTTCCTTCTCAAGTCACTTCTCTACTGTGTAATAAACCTAATTTACTTAGGATTTTCTCTTTTGATTTAGGATTATTCTTTTTGCATATGAATGACCAAATTTCAAATGACTTTCCATATTAGCCTTTAATGCATATGTCTCTTTTGAATTCAGTGCTTTCTAAATTTTACCTTGTGCAATCCAACCTTGCTTGGTTGCGGCCAACATTGCCATTTTTATAATCATTTGATTTCAATACTAATGTCATCAATAAGCTTGGAAGTTAATCTTCAAGATTGTGATAATCCCTTTCAACTTTGTTCAATACTCTTGTATAAGTTGTAATTTTGTGAATTCTCTGAATTTCTTAGAAGTAGCTTCTGATATGATCATGGAGTGAAAGCTTTTAATTGATTATGAATAGCTAACCTAATAAATTCAGAAAAACTTACTTAGGTACATTTTTTTTCTTGAATCAATCATATGTTGTGAGTGTTTAGAATCAATTACATTGCATTTGCATTTGAGAGCCTATCAATGTGTTGAGATGATTTTAAGATGAATATCTTGTTTATTTAATTTTTAACACGCTGAATTACTGATTTTTCATTGTGAATTTCTTTCAATGTTTGATCAATCATCTAGGTCTCAAGATACATTTAGGATTTGATGAGTAACATTACTAAGGTTATTTTGATATCACTTTCCTAAATCTCAATTTTGTGTAATGGACACTGTATGCTGTTCTTTAGATATTAACCCTTAAGTATATATAAATTATCTTTAGTAATTCAGCTAAGGTTACCACTTTTATCTATGGGAAGTGAACTTCCTAGGTTATGCTATCTCATCCCTTCAGCTATAGCTGATATTTAATCAATTTACCATGATATACACAGTCAAGATGGGCTTTGGATTTATGCTTTAAATTCCTCATTTTTACTTAGCTTTTCAAGGTCTTTACTATAGTAGACATATCTATTAGTATTTTAATATTTTAAGTATTATCTACTATCAGAGCACAATTTTAGTTATTACTACATTTCTTCTTATTTTAGTATTGACTAACTTAAACTCTGTAGGTTGTGGAGGCATCGCTAACCCTTTTAATGTTAGTACAATTGAACCTTCTTAATTCCTGAAAGGGTATCACTAATCCTAAGATCTTTGGAGGCCTTAGTTCAGGGATTAGGTTATCATTTTGGTACCCATTCTTTCTTGGGTCGTAATGGTTTAACAAGAGATGATTCTTTTACTCTCCAAACCTGTTTGGTTTTCACACCTTTTCTATTAAATGGATATTCAAACTTTATGTGTCCCTTTTCCTTACATAGGAAGCATGTGGTGTGTGTGTAAGCATTTGAGGAGGTACTAGTATAGTAGTATTTGGAAGCTTTTACAAAGTACCCCATGTAGAGGTTCTTTTTCTTCTTATTTTCAAAACCATTGAATCTTATGCCTTCCTTATCCAAAGACATTCTTTGTGATCCAACTAGTTTATCAAAGTTCTCCTTTCCTCTAGTAAAATTGTAAATAATTTTAGTTTGATCCTCAATTTTACTTTCAAGACAAAGTATTTCTGAATCTTTTATTCCTTTACAGTTAGCTTGTAGCTTTACTAGTTCTTTAGCCATCTGGTTTATTTTACTTTCAAGTTCATCAATAACTAAATCCTTTTCTTTTTTAGCCGATTTAGATGACTCTAGTTGGTTCATTAGCATTTCATTTTGTCCTTTTAGTGTAATGTTTCTCTTGGACACTTTTATGAACCTCTTATGTAGTGAGAATAATTCAGCTTGAATTTCATTATACGAAGGCATGCTCTCACATGGGTCATTACAAGATTCATCACTAGATTCTATAGATGAGTTTGAATAAGAGTTTACCTCGTCATCTCTCACCATGAAGCACAGGTTGGCTTTTTCTTGATCACGTGAATCGCTTTCTGAGCTACTTGAGCTGGAGTCATCCCAAGTCGTTGCTTTCATTGCTTTCTTTTTCTTCTTCTTAGTGTCTTTCTTAAGCTGTGGACAATCAGGCTTTATATGTCCTACCTTTTTACAATTATAGCAAGTCGGGGGTTCAACCTTTGTTTCTTTCTTGCTTGATTCACCTTTGTCCGTTTTAGTTGTTATGAATTTTCTAGCAAATCTTTTATTCTTTTTGAAAAATTTGCCTAGTTGTCTAGTGAACAGAGCTAAGTCATCATTGTCAAACTCATTATCCTCTTCCTCGCTTGAACTTTCTTTTGAAGCTTTAAGCGCTATTGATTTCTTTTGTTTGCTAACTTCAATAGTTCTTCCATTCATTGCCATCTCATACGTGAGAAGCGATCCTATGAGTTCATCTAAAGAAGTGTTCTTCAAATTTCTGCATTCAGTTATGGTAGTGGCCTTGGATTCCCAAATGGGAGGAAGTCCTTTAAGGATTTTCCTAATCATCTCATATGTAGTGTAATTCTTTCCTAGTGCATTCAGGGAATTAATTATATGAGTGAATCTAGTATACATGCTAGTAATGGACCCCTCAGGGTTCATCCTAAAAGCCTCATACTCGCTGGTGAGCATGTCAAGCATACTATCCCTAATATCAGCAGTTCCCTCATAGGTTACTTCTAATTTGTTCCATATTTCCTTTGCAGATTTACATTCCATGATCCTATTGAACTCATTAGCATTTAGTGCACAATATAAAACATTCATTGCACTTGAGTTTATTTGAAGTCGTTTCATATCAGTTTGATTTAATTCAATTTCATCCTTGGGAACTACTTTGTTATCTACAGTCTTGAAAGGCACATAATCGCCTTGGGTAACTACTTTCCAGACTTTTCAAACCATAGTTTGTAAAAATATCCTCATACGCTGTTTCCAGAAAGTGTAGTTACACCACAGAAAATAGGAGGTCTAGATGAAGATTGACCTTCACTGAAAGGGGATACGCCTATGTTTGCCATAAAGGTCTTTGTGTAGCTACTTGTTAGGATTTACTACAACCTACACCATGATACCAATTGAAATTAAAGATGTAATCCCAAGAGGGGGGTGAATTGGGTAATTAAAAATTACTTAGTGGAGTGTCAATTTATTTTAACTCTTTTAATTTAAAACCAATCACAACCTCACACCAAAATACAAACTACTAATCAACAATCGTACTATATTAATTGACAATCCTACTATATATATAAGAAACTGAAAAACACAATTCAATTTGTACTTCAACAATTTTGTAATCAGTTAGTTCAATATCAGAATTTGAATTTCAGCAACAACCAAATATCCTCAAAGATTCAGTAATCTAAATAAGATATGTGAGATGATTATACTTAGTAGAAATCCCGAGTATCTTTGAATATCTTGGAGTAATTTTGGGAAGTATATATTGTATATTATTGAGAGAGATTTGTTTAGGAGATTATTTCCATATTTAGATCTTCCGATTGTATTGTAAATATTGTAAATTGGTTTGTACAAAATTATAAAAGAAATACAGAAATTCCATTTTGTTTTCATGGTACCAGAGCTAGGGTTTCTATAATCCTAGTTAACAATGGCAGAAGGAGCCGTCAATAGCAGAGCTTCGTCATCTGATCGATTCCTCGACGTCCGCTCTCTATCTCAATCGAAAACCGCAGTCAGTTGGGTGGTAGCGACGAGCTCGACAAGGACGACATCTTCTGCACTGGCGATGCTGGCACGGATCAGGAGCACCACCAACGCCATTGCGAAATCTCGCAGGCGGAGACCTTTGGCATCCTGGCCGCATTTTCGGACGATAACCGGGGTGGGAAAGTGGAAGAAGGACAGAAGATAGCTTCCATGGATCCTTCGATGAACCTAGGAACCCTAGTTTTAGGACTCGGCCTAGATCAACCGCCGTCCACATCTCGCCTAAACTCTTCTGACGCTCAGGAAGAAGCAGAATGCGATAGCGGTGAGTTGAAACCCTCGTTCAATCAGGCGGTGAAAGTTAAAATTGCAGATGGATCACTCTCGTCTATCGCAGGCTAAGGGAAGATCCGACTCTTTGACTCCATCACACTAGAGTCCGTTCTTCGTGTTCCTAATTTATCCTGCAACTTACTATCCATTAGCCAGTTGACTAAGAATTCCATTTGTTCTGCTAAATTTCTTCCCTTACATTGTGTTTTTCAGGACCTATCATCGGGGAAGACGATTGGCAGTGCTAAGGAGCGTGAGGGACTCTACTACTTTGAGGAGGCAAATGTGAGTGAACAATGTGAAACTGCTATTTGTGATTTTGCATCTGTTTCTAGGGATAGTGAAATTTTGTTATGGCATTCTAGGATGGGTCAACCAAATTTTCAATATCTAAGACGTTTATTTTCTTCCATTTGTTCAAATAAAACGTCTTCTGAATTTCAATGTGAGATTTGTGAACTTGCAAAACACCAGCGTAATTCCTTTTCAAAATCCACATACAAACCGTCCAGACCCTTTACTATGATTCACAGTGATTTATGGGGGCCCTCACACTCTCTTAATCGCACTCACACGAGATGGTTTGTTACTTTTATTGATGATCATACTCGTATTTGTTGGGTTTACTTCTTGAAAGATAAAACTGAAGTCCGTTCTATTTTTGCCAGCTTTCACTCCATGATTCAAACACAATTCCAAACTCACATTCAAATTTTACGTACTGATAATGGTACGCAACATTTCAATAATATCTTGGGACATTATCTTCAAGAAAATGGAATTGTTCATCAAAGTTCCTGTGTGGATACCCCTCAACAAAATGGGTTTGTTGAACGTAAAAATAAGCATATTCTTGAAGTGGCTCAGGCATTAATGTTCACTACAAATATGAAAAAATATTTTTGGCGATGCCATTTTAACAGCTACATATCTCATTAATCAAATGCCTAGTCGGGTTCTTTCTTTTGCCATCTCTCTCCATAAATTCCAGGAATGTTTTCCCAACTCTTAGCTCCACTCCAATCTCTCTCTGAAAATCTTTGGATGTATTGCATTTGTTCATGTTCATGCTCACAATCGGGATAAATTGGAACCTTGTGCCATTAAGTGCGTTTTTATTGGTTACTCTCCTACTCAGAAAGGCTACAAATGTTATGATCATGTCACAAAAAAATTGTTTGTTAGCCTTGATGTCATGTTCTTTGAAACCACTCCTTACTTCCCAAAGCCCTCTCTTCAGGGGGAGAAATGGAGTGAAGATCGGTTCTTTGATTTCTCTATTGATAAATATGTGCCATACACTGAGTCTACCATTGCATCATTTCCTGAGTCTACCATTGCATCCTTTCCTGACCTGTCATGTACAAAAGATCACTTAACCTCACGGGGAGATGCAGAAAAACAAAACAACACATAAATACTTGTTTACTCAAGAAAGCCAAACACAAAGGCCAGGGAGAATCTCATAGTTGAGGCACTAAGAGAGTTGGAATCGGTGATAGCTCCGAGCAACCATGAGTCCATGCCCAATCCCGATCAGGTAATAGATGGTCGTGAGCTCCCTTCTGATAAACTTGTACCTGATGACATCAATTTACCCATTACAGTCAGAAAACAAACCAGGTCATGTACTCAATATCCTTGGTCAAAATACATGTCTTATAATAGCCTGTCTATAGAATATCGTGCTTTTACTTCTAACCTTGACAGGATAAAAATTCCAAAGAATATCCAGGAAGCCTTGGAGATTCCTAAATGGAGGGAAGCTGTCATGGAGGAAATGTGGGCTCTCGAAAAGAATGGAACTTGGGACATTATGAATTTGCTGAGAGGGAAGAAGCCAATTGGTTGTAAATGGGTCTTCACATTGAAATATAGAGTTGATGGAATAGTTGAATGATATAAAGCCAGGGTCGTTGCAGAAAGGTTTACACAGACCTATGACATTGACTACATAGAGACATTTGCACCAGTGACAAAATTGAATACAGTTCGGGTCCTCCTATCCTTGGCAGCTAACTTAGATTGGCCCCTACAACAACTCGACATTAAGAATGCATTTCTAAATGACAAGTTAGAAGAAGAAGTCTATATGACGACACCACCAGGTTTCAGTAAGAAAGGTGAAGAAAACAGAGTATGTAAACTCAAGAAGTCTTTGCATGGACTCAAGCAATCTCACAGAGCATGGTTCGACAGATTTGCGAAAGTGATAAAGAATCAAGGATATCGATAAGGGCAATCAGATCACACTATGTTCTTCCAATAGTCTTAAAGTGGTAAGAAAACAATTTTGATAGTGTATGTTGATGATATAAACCTAACTGGAGATGATACAGTGGAGATGGAAAGATTAAAGAAAGTCCTAGCTGCTGAGTTTGAAGTTAAAGACTTGGGACAAATGCGGTACTTCTTGGGAATGGAAGTTGCTAGATCAAAAAAGGGTATTAGTGTCTCTCAGCGAAAGTATATCCTTAATCTCCTAATCGAAACTGGCATGCTTGGATGCAAACCTAGTGAAACCCTGATTGAAGCAGTAAAGAGGGTCGAAGACTGTGGAATATGAGTTGAAAAGGAGAGGTATTAGAGATTGGTTGGTAAACTAATTTACCTATCACATACCAGACCCGAAATTGGATTTGTGGTAAGTGTGGTAAGTCAACACATGCATTCACCGAAAAAGACTCACCTAGATGCTGTGTATAAGATCCTCAAGTACCTTTAGGGTTCTCCGGGCAAATGACTCTTCTTCAAGAAATGTCAAAGCAAAGAAGTAGAAATTTTCATAGATGCGGATTGGGTAGGATCAGCGGAAGATAGAAGGTCTACCATCGGACATTGCACCTTTGTATGGGGAAATTTGGTAACTTGGAGGAGCAAAAAACATAATGTAGTGGCTCGAAGCAGTGCTGAAGTTGAATTCAGGGCAGTTGCACAAGGGATATGTGAAAGACTGTGGTTACGAAAACTCTTGGAAGAATTACAAATCCCGGTGAAATTTTCTATCAAACTCTATTGTGACAACAAAACAGCCATAAGTATCTCTCTCAATCCAGTTCAACATGACAGGACTAAGCATGTTGAAGTGGATCGACATTTTATCAAAGAGAAGGTTGAAGAAGGAACCATCTGTCTGACTTATGTACCTACCAAGGAACAAACTACAGACATCTTTACTAAAGGGCTAGCCCGCAGAGCTTTGATGATTTCATTTGCAAGTTGGATATGATCAATATCTATGATCCAACTTGAGGGGGAGTGTAGAAATCCCGAGTATCTTTGAATATCTTGGAGTAATTTAGGGAAGTATATATTGTATATTATTGAGAGAGATTTGTTTAGGAGATTATTTCCATATTTAGATCTTCCGATTGTATTATAAATATTGTAAATTGGTCTGTACAAAATTATAAAATAAATACAGAAATTCCATTCTGTTTTCATACTTTGAACAATTTAAACAATCACAATGGCTTTTACCGTAGTTAACCACAATCAGATTTAGGTTTCAGAACTTGTCTGAATTTTCAGCTAATGATATAAATCATCCAACCCTTCAAAGACACCAATTTGTTAACTTGAAACAAGCACAATTAATACTCAGTGTTTTAGCAAATTTCCCAACACAATCAGAACATACACGCAGTTTATAAAGTGCAAAAATTAAAGAGATAGGGAAGAATAGCAGAACACAAGATTTTTTACAAGGTTCAGCCAGCAATCTACGTCCTTGCCTCAAGCAACTCGCAGTGAGGATTTCCTTTACCACTTCTTTGAACAGGTGAAGCAACCCTCTCTCCGTTTGTAGGTGAAGATCCCTCTCTAACAAGAACACCCTCTCGCTAGACAACGATTCAACAACCCTGAACCATCAAAGTTTGCACAACAGCAATACATAAATTCATACAAGATAATCACTCTTATTTAGAGCAGAATTTTGTACAAAATAAAGGACAATATATTTCAGATAATCAATATCAGATTGAAGCTCACAAGAAATCTAAGGTATTCTGATTTTAGAATCAAGATTTAAGAAGAATAGATCAGAATATAAGCTAGGGATTTCGGCAAAGACTCAACAGATTTTCAGAAAGTATAACAAGAGTATAACACGAATTTGAATTGTATGTGAGAGTTTGGTTACCCTAATTTGTGAAAAGATAAGCTTTATGTAGAGTAGAAGACTTTCTTACCGTTTTCCTCAAGTTTGGAAACTCAAACGTTCGAATTTGGAAAGAAAAAATGTGCTGTTAGAAGTTTAAAACTTAAACTTCAATCGCCTGATCCATGAGGTCAGTCGCCTGAACTAATTCAAAATAGTGCACCAGAACAGGCATTAGTAGGTCAGTCACCTGATCCCGAGGGTTCAGTTGCCTGATCTCCAGGGTTCAGTCTCCTGATCCTATTATGTTCTTTCATAACACTAGCAGTAGCATACTAGTCGTCTGATAGAAAACCATCAGTCGCCTGACCACTAAACCACTTAGTGTTTTTCAAATTTTAAATCCAAAACTCAAATTTGTTAACTTGGAAAACATATTTTAGACCTTATGAAAATATTTTCCATGTTCTAAATCAGGTCTCTGAGTCCACAATGAATCCTAAGAGCTTCAAATTCAATATTGAAAATAGAAGTACTTACATAAGACTTAACAAGATAAAAAGAACTAAGTTCCTAAGTCTTCAAGCTGTATAGCTTTCAATAATCATTTGAGCTTTTGATCAATTCTTCAATATACTTTGTGTTCCTTATGACTTGTAGCTTTAAGTCTAAACTTCAACAAATCTATTCAGTTAGAATCACTTCACTTGGTAAGATACTTGATTCCTGAAACTTAACTTAAAAGCATACTAAGTAACCTTAATTTGTTATCATCAAAGTGTGATTAAGCCTTGTTACGCCAATAGTAACATCATCACAAGTATCTACAGAGAGGAGTCAGATTTAGACTGCTAAAAACCGAGTTGAAGAACACAAGCACTCGGTTCTTGATACCAAGCACAAGGTGCTTGTTTCAAGCCATACAAAGATTGCCTTAACCTGCAAACATGAGAAGGTAGATTAGGGTCAACGAAACCCGGAGGTTGAACCATGAATACATCCTCCTGAAGGCGGTCATGTAGAAACGCATTATTAACATCCAGCTGTTGAAGGGGCCAATTTTTTTTGAACAGCAATGGAGAGGATAGCTTGAATAGTCACCGACTTCACAACAGGGCCGAACGTATCATTATAATCAAAACTAGGCCATTGATGAAAACCTTTGGCCACTAATCGTGCTTTATAACGAGAAATACTACCATTAGGATTTCGTTTGATACGGAAAACCCGTTTGCAACCAATGGGTTTGATTGTAGAGCGCAATGGAACCGGCTCCCATGTGCCATGTTTAACCAATGCAGTGAAACTCTTTGGGCATAGCATGTCGCCACTTGGGATCTTTCAAGGCCTGAGACGCACATGTGGGCTCAACAGGTTGAGGAAGAGGGTGTTTAGTGGTAAGGTAAAGATGTTTAGGTCTATGAGTATTATTCATAGACCGGGTAGTCATACCATGAGTATGGGTGGACCGGGCCGGAGATGTAGGTGTGGTGGATGAAGGGATTACATTTGGCGGAGAATGTGCAGGGGAGGGTGATGAAGACCGGGAAGGGGAAGCCGGAGCTGCAGGAGCGCCATCCGTCACAGTGGTAGGAGAGGAGGGTATCCATTTAATGGAAGGCACCGCTGGTATAGGAAGATCCTTTGTGTTAGCACTTGAAACTGATAGAGAAGGCATATCGACATGGGTAGAGGAAGAAAAGGGAAAAAAACATTCATCAAAAACCACATGCCTAAACACGTAAATGCGAGAGGTAACAAGGTCCATACACCTATAGGCACTCTGGGAACTCGAGTAATCGAGAAAGAGACAAGGCATAGATTTTGGTTGAAGTTTACCGGTGGTATAAGGTTTGCGCCATGGGTAACATTGACAACCAAAGATGCGCAACTTTTTGTAATCGGGACGATGACCAAACAAACATTCAAAAGGACTTTTACTTTTCAAAATAGAAGTGGGCATACAATTTATCAAATAAAGTGTTGCCTGAAACGCATAGGACCAATAAGATGGGGGAAGACTCGCTTGACTCAATAGAGTGAGACCGGTTTCGACAATGTGTTGATGCCAATGTTCACTTGTACCATTTTGCTAAGGTGTATGAGGAGTAGTGGTAAGCCAACTAATGGAATTAGAGTAGATAAAATGACGAAGAGCTTGATATTCACCCCCATTATCAGAGTACAAGTGTTTGATGTGAAAACCAAATTGTTTTTCAAGTGGCCCTTTCAACTGATAGAAAATGGAGCAAACATCACTTTTTCGTCGGATGGGAAACAACCAACAATATTTAGTAAAGTGATCAACAAACAAGACATAAAACCGAAAACCATCAAGTGAAGTGGAAGTCGTAGGCCCCCAAACATTAGTGTAAATGCATTCAAGTGGATAAGTGCTAACAAGAGAAGTGGAAGAGAAAGGCAACTTGTGACATTTATTGCATTGACAAGCATTACAAATAGAAGATGAAGAGACATGAGGCACTACAACTGGAAGGGAAAAAGTACGAATAACAAAATCAACTACTTTATTTGACGGATGCCCAAGTTGCCTATGCTAGGTGTCAGATGTTGTTCGTTCACCAACAAGTGCTAAAATAGAAGACTCGTTAGCGGAAGAAGCCATCAGCATTGGATAGACACCATCCTGACATTTACCGTAAAGAAGAGTCGCCCCCGTGCTCCGATCCTTCACAAGAAAATAAAATGGGTGAATCTTAAGATAGAGATTATTGCTACGAGTGAAATGATAAACGGAAATTAAGTTCTTGTGAATATTAGGAACACAAAGAGTATTAGTCAATTTAAAAGGCTTCGAGGAAGAGGGAAAAGACATAGAGCCAACATGTGTGACTTGAAAACTTGAGCCATCGCCAATGACGACCTCATCCGTGCCATCATACTCTGAGTGAATAGAGAGATTGGCAAGATTGGAGGTGATGTTGTAAGAAGTAGCGGAATCCACAAGCCACTTTTTGTCAGTGAACACGTCGGTAGTGGCACAATTTACAGACTTCACTCCTGAAGCCTAGTAACTAGTCTTGGCCGAGTGGCCCACTTTGTCCAACAGTTGACAAATAATCCGGGGCTTACCAGACTGCTTCCTGCGATTATTGCGACCATAGTTGGAGCAACGCTGACCATAGGAACCAGGGCTGGAACGTTGGTTGTGGAATGTGGAAGCGATAGTGCAGCGCTGAGTGGTGTTCTCAGTGGCAACCAGGACAGAATTGGAAGCGTCAACACGTTGCAAGTAACTTTTGTGGTCAACAGCATGTCATGAAGCTCCTCAAACGTAAGAGAAGTCTCATGTGCCCGAATAGGCGCTGCAATCTCACGAAATTCAAGACCAAGACCATTGAGGACATACAGAGTAATGTCATCCACTGAGACGAGAGAGTCAATCACAACAAGTTCATCAACTAAAACCTTGATGGCATGGAGATACTCCGAGACCGAGCGAGATTCTCCCTGAATGAGAGTCAACTCCTCCTTAAGTTGCATAACATGAGTGCGTGAACGATTGACATATTGCAACTTGGACCAAGCATAATGAGCAGTGGTTGAAGCGGCAATGAGTGGCATAACCGGTTCGAAGACAAATACAAGGATGGCGTGAAGGATCAGCTTATCTTGCTGGAGCTAACGCCAGAAAGTTGAATTGGAGATATCTGCAGAAGATGAATCGGTAGAGGAGGTGCTGGTAGAAAGGGTTCATGACGGACATATGGTGGTACCGTCAAGATAGCCCTAGAGGTCATAGCTGATAAGCAATGACGTTAGTTGGGCGTGCCAAGAAGGGAAGTTGGAAGGGGTTAGCTTCAAAGGAAGCTGAGAGCCGACATTGATGGCAATAAGAGGAGAGTTGCCACTGCCAGGAAGCTCGAGAGTGTTGACAATAATGGATTCAGTGGAAATGGCCATTAGGAAAGAAAAAGAAAAGAAAGCTCGTTAGAGAAAGAGCTATGATGCTATATAGAAAATGCAAGACACTTTCATTGATGTAGAGATGTCCTATATATAGGACTTGTACAAGGTATAGTTGTTACAAATTCAAAAGTATTTAAATACTAAATCAAAAAGATCCTAGACTATCAAATACAAACAAATATTCAAGTAATACAACTGAAGAATCCCAGATCGCTGCAAACTATCGGATATTAGCAAATCTTCAATTGCTATGATTCTAGGCAATTCAGCAACAGGCGTAATGGTCGACGGTTTTCTCCTGGAAAACATTTTGTCTCAAACCGTTGAAGCAACCGTCGAAGGGTATATAGAAACCGTTGACGGTTTGCTGGAAAACTACACAATTTTCTTTATAATCAGTTTGTGTTGTACTTGCTTTATCAGCAGTACATCAATGGAGAATCTTTCAAATCGATGTAAAGAATGCCCTTCTGCATGGTCATTTCAAAGAAGTCATCCATATGTCATTCCCAGCTATTGCATGATAAGTCATTTGCTTATTAGCTGAAGAAGTCCCTATATGGCTTGAAAAAATATCCTTGAGCATGCTTTGAGTACTTCCAACAAGTTGATTTGGATTAGCACCTAATACAGACTGATTGTGATACTCTTTATTTACTCACTGCTGATATCAAGGCATTACCATACTTCTATAGGTTGATGATACATTTATGGAGATGACAATGAGGGTATTCAATACTCAAAGCAGATCTCTAGTTAGTATGAAAGGTTTAGAACCTTTGTCTTATTTTCTTTGGTGGGGGTTCATCCGTCCCCTCAAGGCTGCTTTGTAAATCAGCAGCATTATGCCTTGGATTGGATTTGATTGAATTAGTGCATCTAGTAGGTTTGCACTCTTATGGAATTTAATGTTTCTATGTAATCTTCAGCTGCAAGCTCATGGGTAGCCTTATTTTCGTTATAATGACTTAACTAGAAATTGCTCATGCTGCCTGATTTCTGAGCCAGTTTGTTGATGCATCCTGTCAGTTACATTTGACTGATGTTCAATGTGCCATTTTTTATATTAAAAGAACAGCTTCTAGGGGTTTATTTTTATCCTCATCACTGCTTTAATTCAAGCATATGCAGTTTTTGATTGGGAAAAATGTTCTGATGCTCATTGCTTGATTGCTGGCTTTGGTGACTCCCTTATCTCATGGAATCATGGAACTGTTTCTAAATCTTCCAGAGGTCGAATACCATGCTTTGTAGTGAATAAATTTGTTTCGGGGTCCTTGATGTCAACATTACCACCCTTAAAATTTACGCTAACAACATGAACAACTGCCTCTTATCCTGTGTTCGTGAGCGCACCTAGCACATTGAGGTGGATTGCCATTTTGTTAGTGAAAAGCTTTGCAAGGGTCTTTCACTCTTCCTTGCACACAACAAACTTCAAACTTTTTGATATCTTTATCAAGTATATGTCTTGAGTTCACCATGAGTTTCTAGTGAACAAACTTGCCACCATGACAATTTAAGAGGGCTGACTGACATTTATGTGTCATCAGTGGGAGAGAGTTTCCGTTTTGACAGTTGGGGGGGGGGGGTGTTGATGATTAAGGATTAGGAAGGGTGTTTGGAGGAGTTTCAGTGCAAAGGGGATGCCGATGTGTGATAATGATGACACTAGTAATTTTTATCATGATGGTGGTCTGCTTCTGGTTGAGTTTTGGGAACAATATGGCCATCTTTCTGAGTCGCCTGATTTACTTGGAGATTTATTTCATGTTTATCCATCTCTGATGGATGGTTTGGCGGGTTTTTCTATATTTAAAGATGATGAAATGGGTAAGGAGCAGCAGTGTAAGGATGGGATTCTCCCTACTCCTGTGGAGGAGATTAATGGAGAGACTTAGAAGCTCCCCAATTGCTGGATACGATGGGCCTGTGGTTGTCTAACCCTCCAAATTGAATTTTTCATCTCAACAAATCTTTTATTTTTTTATTGGAAAATAAATATTATTACAAGAAGGATAGGAGTGATAGCTTTAAGAATTTTGAAATTCTTCGCAAAATTGAACTTCAAAATTAAGCACAAACATTCTATTAGACCTTTTGTTGTCTGATATAGTTGTGTATGCTTAAGCAATAATATTTATCTGATTATGAATTTTATTTATTTTGTCAGAAGAAGTTTAATATGTCTATCATTTTATGGTTGTTGCACCTGATAACCTATATACTGTGATTGACGCATTTTACTTACAATATTTTTTTGTTCTAAATCTTGCATTATTATCTTGCTATGAAATTCTAAAGTTTCATTCAAAGTTCCCTTTTTTATTTCTAATTTTTGCCATTTTTCAAATCGAAATTGAATTGGATGTTGAAATTTCTGTGTTTTTAAAGCCTTGAAATTATAGACTAAACCAAAATTTAAACCAGTTCTGGTGATAGAGGATTTTTTCTATTTAAAAAATTGGTGTTGATCCTCTTTAAAGTATAGGACTTGAATAAATCTTGCTGTTATGACTGTTAATCTATTTCAGGTATTTGTCCTATGTTGGCCATTTGGCAATTAAAATTTTCACTCTGTTTCCTACATCTTAGAATGAAAATTTCTCCTCTAGTTTCCTTTGGAACATCTTGAAAAACATGTTGAACATAGTTTGTGCCCCAAGGTGATTTTGGAAATCGCATCACTAAAATTTCAATAAGGGCAACTAAAGTTATAAGAACCATAAGCTGCAGCATGGTGAAGACCAGTATATCTAGTAAAACATGACTGATTGAAGACGAGCTTTCCTCAGAAACCTTCAGCCAGTGGAACATTCTCCAATGGAGCATCCCTTGGTGGAAGCTGACCTTATTTTCTGAAATTCAATGGGAGCGCTTGTTGATGCCTACATATTTTTCATAGTTTAGAAAAGAAAGTTATAAGAGCAAGTAGACATTGAGGGTGAGGCCTTGGCTCCATGGTAAGGATGTTATGTCCAAACTTGAAGCTCAAAGGCACAAATCATAGAAAGTCTTTTAAAAAATGGAGGTAAGGCTGCATACATCTTGCCCACCAAGAAGCTTGATTGTGTGGGTTACCTGTGAATTCAGTGTTACATAGATGGTAGACACCCAGTCCCAGATATCCATCTCTGGGTTTACTGTGAATGGAAGATAAATTTGTTTGTGTTTTGATGCCAAAGTCTAGAGATTAAATCTTTATCTAGTCAAATTTTGACCCTTGGGCATAAACTTGCAAAAACCAAGGATCGAATCACTGGTATTGGAAAACTAAGGCACTGGAAAGGCATAGGGTTTTCCCTGGTTGGTCCATTTTGGCTTTTGCCTTCAAGAATATGGAATTCTAATGAAAATCTGGATGAAATCCAATTATTGTAAAAAAAAAAAAAGAAAATAAATTAAGTTTGCCTTACATTTCATAATCAGAACATGTTGCAAAATACTTGAGAAAGAGAAACATCCTTATTTATGCCCTTGACTTTATTATAAAAAAATTCTTGGAATGTATGAAACAATTTGAGGAAGAACTTCTGAAATGGAAGTATGACAATTTGAAAGAGTTACGTCCTGCATGCATACCTTCTCTGATTTAGCTGTAATCTTCTGGTGTAATGGGCTAGATATTTTTATAAACTAACAATATTAGAATTGATTCAAATTGTTTACTTTTTCTGGCTTTAGTTACTGGATTTATTTTAATTATTCAACTTTGGTTTTTCTTTTTTATTTTTGTTTTTTTGTTTTCTTTTGAAAAAGGTGTATGACGTGACAAAGTTCTTGGAAGACCATCCTGGTGGCGATGATGTTTTGTTGTCTGCGACAGGTATAGCTTTACCTGAAGTATTTTCTCCAGAGCAACCCTTTTTGTGGCTTTTGTTTTAAGGTCCTTCAGATATGCCCAGGAATGTGACAGTAAGCATCCATACGACTGCATTTGGTTATCATTTTTAATGGGAATTTAGATGCCATATGTGCTTCTAAATTCTCCTGAATCTGGATGCCTACCCTGAAGGGTGGGTGCTCAAATGCCCATGGTTAGTGTCGACAATATCCCTGTTCTTTTGTAAATGATGATGATAATAATATCTCCATGTTCCAATTTCCAGGAATCAGCAATGTTCTTATATTGAATTAAGCATGGATTTCTTAATATTCCCAGCATCTATATTCTGGGCATCATGATTCCAAGGAATCTACATCCCTGAAGACATCTATGATCTGTCGAATCACATGCCACATAAGGGTTTGCCTGGATGCCCTCAATTGTGTTTTATGTAGTGATCAATGGTAGAAATCATTAGGTAAAATGTCAGCAGTCTCACCAATGATAGAAATATAGGCTCTGTAAGATCAGTTGATATATGAGCTTGGACTTTTTCCTGCCAGTCTAAATCTTTGATGGGAAACGAATTTTTACCCCTAAATACTCTCTGGAGAACAAGGGCCACTACAGCACCCTTGGGATGTAATTGGCCAAATGCATCTAAAAGCGCTGTAACATGTGTGATGCTGTGCGTTATGCATTTGCTTTGCAGGAAAGGATGCAACTGATGATTTTGAGGATGTGGGCCATAGTAGTAGTGCTAGATCCATGATGGACGAATACTATGTTGGAGAGATCGATGCATCAACCATTCCGATGAAGGTGAAATACACCCCTCCAAAGCAACCCTACTACAACCAGGACAAAACATCCGAGTTCACCGTCAAACTCCTACAATTCCTGGTCCCTCTTGCAATTTTGGGTTTGGCTGTTGGTATCCGATTCTACACGAAATCAACCTAGGGGTTTGGGTTGTGTTTGCCACTGGATTATGCTAGCAATCAGAGAATGATTCTTAGTTGTCTCGTCGTGTTGTTGCATGCTACTGAGATTGTAACGTTGCCAAAGTTGTGCTTCCCCCTCACACCCTTCTTAGTGATAACGTTTCCAAAGTTGTGCTTCCCCCTCACACCCTCCTTAGTGATAATGTACCACCAGTTGCTTCTATTGTATCACTTTTCCTGAAGAAAGACATTGTTGGAAACCCTGGGATTGCCTTGTGGTCATCTTTTGATTTGTCATTGGAATGTTATTCCTTGTTTCTGCATGGTCAGATGTTGTGTTGCAGGTGCAGCAGCAATAATTTTGCCACTGCAGTCGGCATGGCATTTGTGTGGACTGTTCTATCATTCCTAAAGTAGAATTGTTACATCACATTAAAATGTAAAACAAAGATTCGAGGCATCTTTTTGGTACATTGTTGGCATGTGATGCCTCTGATGTCTGTTCTGATGCTATCTTGCAGGTGCATATAATGGTAGTGGTATGGACTAGCAGTATTTCATTAATTTTGAAACGAAACGGTAGTACTAAATTAGAACATTTGCCTAGTTTTTTGTTTTTATTTTCATTTTTCTCTTTTGTTTTTATATAAAAGAGAAGGTAGGTTTTAGATGGTACAGAGATATTGTACTCATGGGACTCAACTTGCTCTACAAAATTCTTTTTTAAAATGATTTTCACTTTCTTTCTTCTCTCTCCCGTAGAAAAGATCTCGTGACTGCGTTGCGTTTGCACGTGAATAGCATATGCCTTGGCTGTGTGATGTAAGAGGTCAACTTGTATTACACATCTGGGGAGGTTAAGCACGTTACAGGCGGTGTTTGGCAGGACTTTTGGACTGGCTTCTTGCTCAAGACTTCCGCCATTAGACCCTTGAATCTTTCTCTCTCTCTCTCTCTCTCTCTCTCTCTCTCTCTCTCTCTCTTGTGAACGTTTAGACTTTTTCCCTTTTTGCTAGGTCCAATTCTTGAACCAGATTTTAAGAAAAAATTTATGCCTGGCCCATAAGCATATGAGAAAATCATTTGACAGTCCAAAATGTTCTTTACTTAAATCACAGTTTTTTCTTTTTAATAAAAAGATTGTCTTTGTTATAGTTTTTAAAATTAATTAACTTGTTAAGGAAAGAAAGAAAACTAAATATGTTTTACCAAAATCACCATCATTGTTACTAGTTTGTACCAAAAATATTTATCCAAATATGTGGTATTAAAGAATCATACAAAGTTTCCTTAACATATCTTTTGGAGTTAATGCATTTCCTTAATTCATTAAATTAATATTAGAATAAGAAAATATTAAGTACCTGTAATTTTCTCAAAAATATTTATCTCTGTTTGATTTCTAAGAAAGTCACCAGACAAAGATTTTCTTATTTTCTATCATCCTCAATTAAACTGTTATATGAGTTTTTAATTAAATTACTTTAAAAAAGTTAGGATCCAGTCGGCTTTGTTATGTTTCTCTAGTCAATTAAGTTATTAGGAGAAAAAAAAAAACCTTCAAACAAAAAAAAATATATTTTCTTCCTCTCGAGTTCTCTAATTTAGCAATAAATATATACCCTTAATGTTGTCCAATTTTTAGTTAATATTTCTTGATTTGCATCCATTCACTGTGGTATTAAAAATTACTTAAGTTTTATTTAATACATATTTTAGTTAATACCTTTATCTAATTATTAATTAACTTAATATTAAGAGAAAATAAAGAGATTTAACATGTTTCCTCCGAAAAGTAATAGTTTCAAGAGGTGACAAAACTTCACATAATTTTATAGTATCCTCAATTAATATTTCTAACAACTGTCAAAATTATTTAAAATAAATTTTAACCAAATCTGTTAAGTAACATGTAATCATTTAATGGCAGAAAATTGCCTTCAGTATGTTTATTTAATTAAATAAGTTAATGGAGAAAAGAGAAAGCAAATATGCTTCAGACAAAGAAACTATCTTCCATTTTTTTCTTTTCCAAAATGAAGCAATAAATATCTCCAGTAATAAATTTGCATACCTAGTGACTTCCATAGCCATTGCAATCTCTTAACTTGCCAAACCTCCATAGAAAAAATAATAAACCTCAAAATCATAAAATCAATAGCTCAAATTTCAAAGGGTTTGCATTAGTTCAAAATGGAAATTTTCATTTAGCGGGTTCTCAAGGTCTTTTGTTTTTGTTTTTGTTTTGTTTTTTTTTTTAAGCAAATGAATAGGGAAAAATAAGAAAAAGTGCAAAATTATTTGTGCTGAAACACTAATAAAGATTTACAAATGATGGAGTGTAGATCAATTTAAAATTTCACAAGCATGTTCTCGATTGAAAACTTTTAATAATTCTAAGCAATGCATTATTGTGATGATCTTGAGAAGATTCATTGATACCTATAACCTTTTTTCTGTAAATAAAATTAATAAAAAAATAGACTATTTATGATTCAATACTTGTCTCAGAGAGAGAGAGAGAGAGAGAGAGAGAGAGAGAGAGAGAGAGAGAGAGAGAGAGATTTGTTGTGAGGACATGGGAGGAGTTGAGATTGAAGGGATTGGAGGTTTGAATTCCACAAAGTCATGACAAAAGGACAATGGAGCTACCAAATCACAATCATTTTTATTACTTTGTTGCAATTGAAAGAGAAAGGAAGACCTTTTAATGACCAATATATCCACACAAGCACATGTGTGTGCGCGAGGAGAGAGAGAGAGAGAGAGAGAGAGAGCGAGAGAGAGAGAGAGAGAGAGAGAGAGAGAGAGAGAGAGAGAGAAGTAAAAATTGAATGAATTGGAGGTTTGAATTCCACTATAAGAATTTAGATTTGGTAGTAAGGACAAAGCATTAGAACAACGTACAAAACCACGGTCATTGTTGCTATCTTGTAGTAATTAGAAGGGAACCTCTGGTTAGCAATTTATACACACACACACACACACACATAGGGGTATGAAAATATATTCAAGAGGTGGTGATTGCATCTATAGTATTTAAGCTTGATCTCCTATATAATGTTATGCACAAACGACCTCCAACCAAGAAGCCAATCGTTCTTGTGATCTTGAAAGGAAAATGGTCCCAATAGGTTGAATCATTTCTCCACCCAAAGCTCAAAAGTGACAATTTGGCAGTAATAAAATATTAGAAAAACTCTTATTAGCCACCAAAATGCTACAAACTCAAAAATTGGCGATGATCATAGCCACCACTAGGACATAATTGTGTTGGCAGGCTCTAATACCTTTTAGGTCCTCGTTTATGAATGTCAATATTTATCATAACTTGTTTTTGAGGGATTTTCTCTTTTAGTGCAACAATGTCTATTTGGCAGACTTGGTAAGCAACATTTGCTTTTGATGAAATGGTAAGAAAATAATTCAAGAACTTGATAGGTCATGGTTTTAGGCTTGGTGCCATGAGCATCACATGATAACATTAGGTTCCTTGGAACAACATTGAAGCATTAAGGTCCATAAAAGTGCAAGTATTATCCTACTTGGCTTGCTTTCTTTATCTCTTGCTTGAGTTGATCATCAATTCACTTGAACTACTCCACGAGGATTGAAGACTTGGATTTTTCTATATTGTGGTGCTTCCTACATCTTCGTCAGTGTGATCCCTTTTTTCTTCCTCTTTTGTCATGAGTAGATGAAGTGGTACACTCTAATCAACATGGTTTCATAAAGAAGACATCTAGTAAGTTCTTTGCAATTTGTTGGGTGGCAAATCCTTTCAATGAGAGCACTTAAGTTATGGCAAGGTGCTCCAATCCCTTCGAGGATTTGGTTGCCTAGCACTACAAATTCATGGCATTGTCAAGGTATTCACTAGCATGGATGAAATTTTTTCTTGCTTGGAAAGCAAATCTGTTGCATTTACTTTTAGCCATATTGCATGACAAAACTTTTTGCAAAAGAAATAATAGTAGCAGCAGTAGCAACAGTAGAAGTAATAATAACGACAAACTTTAGAGGCTCAATTGCATTCGGGAGATCTCTTCAAAACACAAGTTAGAATATAGGTAGGGAGCATTTTGAAAATAAAGAGTAGGGCAATAGGTGTACCTGCATTTTCTTGCTCCTTATGACCTTCTTTTATAAAGACCCCATCAAGTTGGACTCTTTGGGCTCCCCATTGCTTATAGATATGGGGCAACGCAAAGAGCCAAGTTTCCATCTTGATAAGTTGATACACCCAATGTTTGGTAGCTTGTTCGAACATTAAATTTGAACTTGTGTGAATTTGGACAATTTTTGAACAAGCCCTTGAGTACGACAACAATAATATCGCGCATAGTAGTTCCATGTTATCTAAGGACAATGACAAATAATGGCTTGATGTGCAGCCCAAGCAAGCATAATGATAAGTTAGATTTGATCGTGTGACTTTGTTGTCCGGCAGATTGGAGAATAAAGGGCTTAGAGTCAATTTTACGTCACATATTTTTTAGGTCTCATATGGGAAAAAAAATTAAGGAAATAGGAAGGAAAGAGATTTGTCCATTAACTTGATGGGCTATATATAATCTTCTTTCATTTCATTTTCATTCTAAACAAACAACAAAAAAAAGAAATTAATTCACACCTTATTTCCTTATCTTTTACCTCTACATACATTTTCCTTTATCCTACATACCTACTTGGAATTTAGGGAAAAAGTGTGTGAAAAAAAATTATTCATCATATTTGGTTATAAAGTTAAGAAGAAAGTAGAATATGTAATAAATTAATGAACAAAAACTTGATAAAGAGAAAATATAATTAAAAAAACAAATTTCTAATTTATTATAAACTTTTTCAAGCCAAATCTTTTATCTAAACAGGAGGGAAAGGAGACGATTATATGGATGGCGAATCCTAAAAATGGTGCATCTGATGCAGCTAGCCGTAGGAGGGCTGAGGAGTTCCCTGAGAAATCCCCTAAAATTAATTTAGCAGCAATAATCATCCACCCTGGCCTTTTTTTCTTTCGAATCTATTTGAACTTTTTAATTTTAATTTTATTTTAGGTTTCATCAGACTGCATGTTCTTTCATCTCTTTTCAGGCAATGGAAGAGCATCAGATGTGTGTCATCATCAAGAGCAGAGAGATATGTTCGTTAGGACCACCTGCATGCCCAGCTAACGCAGCAGGGTGATGAGGATGGAACCCCAAAAGCACATGTTAGCCTGCGCAACATGCCCTCCACCTCCTCAGCTCTACTGATCCAATGCCCTTCAATGGCAGGCCTCAAGATCGAAAGCTACCCTCAATCCCCCACAAAGCCCCATCTGCGTTTCAAACTAATGGGCAAATCTCCAAACAGCCACTCTGCCTATTCACCCCCCGCCTGACTCGGGTCCCAATCTCAAATATACAAATGGGTCAGCCTGTCCCCTATCCCCTTCCCCACCATGCCTCCTTAATTTATTCAACGTCCCCCCACCGCTGCTTCCGCCACCATCTCCACCTTCACTGCAACCACCGTCCTCACCCTACCTTCTTAATTTATTTGCGTAGTCAGTTTTCTATTTCTGCTGATGGTTTTCTTTGTTTGCTAAAAAATTAAAAACGTTGTTTTGACAACTTATTATTAGAAATTTTAATATATAGAAATGAGTTTTTTTGGTTTAAACTATTTATTTTTTTATACTTTTAAATTAAAATTAAAATTAAAAGATAGTTTAAATATAATTAAAAAAAAATATATACATAAAATTTTAAAAATAATAATAAATCCAATTGCAAAATACTTTTGTTATTTTTCAATTGTCATGTCTAATAAAATTTTTATTGTGAAGTAAATTTTGGAAGTAGAACAATTATAATAAATTTTATTATAGTAATTTTTAATGTATATTATTCGTAATTTTATTATTTTAATCATATTTTTATAATATTTTAATTTAAGATGAAAATACGTATTTTTTTCATGAAGTTTTTAATTTGTATTAGTTTTACAAATGTTAACCAAATAAGTTGCTGGTTTTTTGTTTTTAGTTTCCGTTTCTAATTTTTAACATTGATACTAAATGGTCCTTAGCTAGAGGTGAACATTCAGTCGGTTTGGTGAATTCGGTTAATTAATCAAATTAACTGAAAAAATTTGATTAAGAAACCTCATTAACCCAACCGACCAAAATTCCATATTGAATCGAACTCAAAACCGACCGAACCAAATTTCGGTTAAAACAGTTAACCAATTTTAACCGATTTAATATTTTAGTATATACATAAATATATATAAAATATAAATAATATATATAAAATTTTAATATATATAATATATATAAATAAATAATTTTTTTAGTATATATTTAATATATATAATATTTTAATATAATTTATACTATTTGCTTAACCAAACCCAAAAATCGAACCAAAAACCAAAAATCGAAATTCAATGAAAATGAAAATCAAATAAAAGTACCGAACTGAATAAATTTTTAACTGAACCAAATCGATCAAATTTACTCGATTAATTTGATTTTAGCCAAATTATGCTCACCCTTGGACAAAAGAGATGGTCCTTAGGGAGGGACAAAAAAGGCGGTACCATAGTTTATGGTTTAAAGTTTAAGAGCTACAGTGCATTAATTGCCGCGGGAGGGAGGCAATTCGGGTGTAAAGAGTCATTCAATAGTGAAGAATCAATCGATGCCCACTTGAGATAATGTTGAAATTAAGATGCACAAAAGTTTGAAAACAAAGGTGGGGGAGGGCGAGTGTCATTGGGACTTGGGAAGATCCCTCATTTTCAAACAATTCCACTTGAGCAACACCCAACAACCGCTGTCTCCCCCACCTCCACCTCCACCTCCACCTCCACCTCCGCATTTCACTTCTCAATCACGGGAGCCTAGCTCCAGTGGGTTTGAACATTAATTACTGGCCGGGGGCATAACCACTGGATATATGATTTCTTTGTGCTTTCCCCAGATTACATGATGCCCATTAGAGTTTTACCCTTTTTGTCACTTCCAAAGAAAAAAAGACAGAGAGAGGAGCATTGCTTGAGGCTGTTTGTTAGCCTACTTGCAGTTAAATTTTCCTTTTTTCTTTTAAGTCCTTCCGAATGAAAAGGGCAAATTACAAAGGAAATGCTTGGGATCCCAATGAGACAAGTCAAGGACCCCACGCCCCATGTGGGTCACACATGGGCTTGTGCCTTGCTTCATGCTTCTGGCCATGAGCCATCACACCAACTGGGATCCAACCCTCATGCTTGGCCGGTATATCGACGCAACCTGCATTTGATATATGGCTCACTTTTATAGCTCAAAATTAAGAGGAAGCGCCCACGAAGTAGATAGAACAGGGCAGCTTCAGTTTTTTTTTTTTTTTTCCTGCCAACGAGGGGTCGTTTTCTGAAAGGTATATTCCTCCGAAGATTCTGAAGATCATCCAATAACTTTCGGAGTTCAGATCAGGACCTGGGTTTCTCCTTGCAAGCAGAACTCTAAAGCTGAATATGCAACGAAAAGTGTCTCACTTTTCGTTGCATCCCCAGTATTTCTGCAATGCTGCCCCTCTTCCCAGCTTAGGTCAGTTATTGTTCAAGTGTAGCAACAATAATTGTTATAATTATCAGCATTTACTAATTGCCCTTTTACAAACCCGCTAATTCAAATTGTAGGCAGCAACACAAGGATGATAAGAGGAAGAGGACAATTCTTAAAAATGTAACCACCGTAAGGCCACCGCCATTAGCATTGCCATTGTGCTTGGCTGCTTGCGAGAGGTGTAGAGGTAGGTGTAGGTGTAGGAACAGTTGCTTCAGACAATACTTGGAGCATCATCAAAAGTCCATGTGAGGAGAATTGTCATTATATGAAGAATAAAAAAATAAAGCCAAAATAAAACCCGTACAAAACACACAATAAAATAGAGGAAAGGACAAACAAGAGTGGGGAAAATGGGTCATGTTTATTCCAAAGTCTGTTCAGAGTTCCATCAGTACAAGTATGGACAAAAAAAAGTGGGGGAGGAAATTACAAAGACAAAAAAACAACAAAATCTACTAAATTTCTGTACCAACTGGACCAACTTAAATTGATTAAACCCTAACCTACATCCCCCTATTTCCTCCCCTCTCACATGATCTGTTAGACAAAGGATTTTGATTTGTATTTGTTGTTTAACTCATAAGCTTTGTTATGTTACAGATCATTAGTCTACACACATCTTTGACAGCCCTACTTCTTTACAAGTAAGAGAAGGTGAACGGCAAATGGAAATGCTGCCCTCCCTCTAAAACTAACACTAATTCCTGCCTCTTTTCTTCAAAACACCTAAGCACTGAGATCAAGCAAGTATCTGCAGGAAAAGAAGTCCTGATGGAACGCTAAAAGCTTCTAAGGATCCAGTTTCTCCCATTCAAAACGTCCAGGGAGTGGCTTGTCATTCACAGGATCAAAGTTGTACCTGGAATAAAAAAGGAAAGAGAATGGTATGTCAGGTCATGGGAAGGTAAACGAGCCCTGCAGTTGGAAAATTGACAAGAAGGAGAAAATTTTTCTTTGCATAGAGCATACTTCTCAATAAATAGTCTTTGCTGCTGTTCTTCTGCGCCAGTGAAGAACTCATCCATTTCAATGGCTGTTGGGATATGTCTTCTCATTGAGTTCTCTGTTCTCCAGTTAGTCTGGGTTGAACTGGCAGGCCTAGTAGTTGAACCAGGGGTTCTTATGGCGTCAGGGTCCCTTATCAGGCTGCAAGGTGTGGATTCCCTAGTGCTCCTGTTGCAAAGACAAGCACAATCCCAGTAAAAAAATTAAAAACATACGGACAATCAAAAGAAAGAATTAAAGGATGGAAAATGTTAAAATCGTAAGACAAGCTCAGCCATGTCACCCAGACAGAGAGTCTAAGCTCTGGTGCAGATAAAATTAGCATGTCAGAGAAAAGGGCAAAATAACAGTTTCTATTGGAAAAAATTTAATCTAAAAAGCAATTAAAAATTCAGACACCAGCTTGATCTGTCATCTTTTATAGATCAAACACAACGCAACAATGTAACTAACATCAAGACATTGCACAGTAGGTAATATGACCCTCAGAATCACAGAATACTGCCATTAGGAGGAAAACAGTGCACAACATAACTTGAAAAAGCAATATGAATATTTTCCACTGATATGTTTCACTCCTTGATGTCAAGCAAATGGCTCAGAAAACTAAAGGAGACAGACGCACACAATTAATCATACATAGGGAGGTGATTCCACTTTTGACAAAAGAAAAAATTGATCTTAAAGGATTCTGTTCTGCCACAGAGAATTTTACTGCTAGCTGTTTCTTTCTTCATGTATCTAAGAGAAAAATTAATGGGCATGATATATACACAGGGTGAAACATTTACCAGCACATGTTTTGTATAGAAATTTTTCTTCCACACCTAGTTGAAATAGGTTTCGCATGCAGCCTCCCCTTCCCCACAAAACGCAAACATTTTAATAAAAAATAGCATCCAAAATGGAAAAGAGAGAGGGTTAAGAAACTATTTTATCCTCTATCCAGCTAATAAATTCTCAACTATTAAATATAAATTTAAAAGAACACGCAATGATATTGTTCTCATTATAAATTTTTAAAGCCTAAAAAAGCAGAAGGCATGTTACAGTGAAAACATTGAAAAAGAAAAGTTTCTGCTAATTAAACAAAATTAATAGCATCCATTTCCAGAAGATGCACTCAAAATATATTAACTATAAATTTTCTTTTGAAATCTAAAATACTTGTCAATAACTATAAAAATTTGAAAAGTAAACAAAAATACAAAAACAGATAATAAACACTGATAAATATTTTTTGGTAAATTATAATCACTCATAAATAAACAAGCAAGGCAGGCAGGATTAGCATAAGTAGATATCAAGCGCTGGCATATCCAAGTTCAGGTGACAACTCTTTCTCTCAGGAAGGAGGGAAATCCAAACCCTGCATACGAACAGGAATCTAGTTCCAAATCTGGATCAAAAATCACCAACTAAGAGGAGTTTATCATTGGCTGCAGTAGGGCAATAAGCTCATATGCCCGGCATCCCCAAATCCTGTTGCTTCACGTGTTTCCAAAGCTCCCTTTCTTTACTTTCTTTCCAAGCACGCAAGCAAACAAACAAACGATAAACAATAAACACAAAATTACTACATTTCGAACCAAATATTGTTTCCCCAAAAACAAAAAGAGATTTAAAAAAAAAAAAAAACACTTTTCAGCATCAAACCAGAGCCATTAATCAGAATAAAGCACATGCAGAAAGAAACTAAAGAACCATTCACAGAGTCAAATTGCTCTACAAACTGAAAAACACAAAACACAGGACCGCTACCCAATAAAGGGGCAAAAATTATAACATCTTTTATTCGCATCGCACCCTCAATAAAATCTTTAACGTTTTCTAATCACACCCAAAGCACAGGACCAACATTTGTTGAGAATTTTGGAACTAATTTCTTCTGTTTTGGAAGGAAAAAAATGCTTTGATTTAGCTCTTCAATGCAAGAAAAATACTCAGCGGAATGCTAACCCAAACGGTACATGAACACATATTACAAAGAAAGGAAAAAAAAAAAAAAAAACCAAAATAAAATAAAACAAAAGCAAAAAAAATTCTTGTCGAGACCGTGAAGGAACATACCGAACTTTTCTAATCATGAACCCAGTAAAAAAAGGTATTAAATCAATTTCTTTTCCTTTTCAAATGAAAACATAAAGAAACAAAGAAAGTTCATGGCTACAAAGAAAAAAAAAGAAAGAAATGAGAAAATAAATCATTGAAAAAACTCAGTTCAAACAAGCAAAATAGCGGTATAAGCCCGTGCAAAACTAAAAGCATTTGTTTTTCCAGACTTAGAATGGAAATCTTAGCTTCGAAAAATAAATTCAATAATTTTAAAACATTATTTTCAAAGCAAACCCCCAAATTACCCCCTCACCCCGAAAGAGAAAAAAAAAAAAAAAAAATCCCAAACGAAAATCGAGAAAAAAAAATAAGAACAAGGAGGAAGCGAGAAAACCCACCGTTCTCTACCTTCAAATTCCAAAATATTTTCTCCGAAAGAGGCCTCTATAACAAAATCATTGTGATTGTTCTCCGGAGTCTCCTCCTCTAAGCCCACCTTCTCTTTAGCATCTTCTGGTGCCTCATCTTTCTTCAGACCAAAAAGAGAAACAGACCCACCAGACCCAGGGGTCACAGACCCCACCCTCAGCCTTGAACTTGCCCTAGAAGTAGGATTTGGGTCTGCTTTAGAGTCAGAGCTAGGGTTAGGGTTTTGCATGCAGCTTTCATTAGGAGGAGATTGGCTGTGCCTGTGTCTCCTGGAGTCGTGAATTGGGGGCTTTTCGAGTCGTCGGCTCCTCAGCTGGAGGTAAGACCCAGAGCTCGCCGAAGCCGAAGCCGAAGCCGAAGCCGAAGCCGCCGCCGCAGCCGCCAGACCAGACTTCTGGAGCCTCTGCAGAGCTAGGGTTTTAGCTCTTGTGCGGACCCCCAAGGAGGACTGCGAAACCTCCATGACCGCTACTTCCCCTGTAGCCTTCGCCTTCCTCATGTACTTCCCCATCTCGACTACAATCTCATAGATTGAGAAAATACACAAAGATTTTAGAGATAGATTCAAAGAACAGAAGAGGGATAGACAAATGGTGAAGGAAAATACAGGTGGAAGAACAAGGAAGAGGGTATGCCAGAGAGTGACACAGGAGACAGAGGCACAGGTGTCTGAGACCCAGAGAGAGAGAGAAAAAGAGAAGGGAGGGGAGTTTTCTGTTGGTGGTTAGAACGGAAATGGATGGAGAGAGAGAGAGAGAGGCGTTTCCTGTTGTTGGTTATAGAGAGAGAAAGATAGGAGAAAGGAAAGGGAGAGAAGCTATTTGTACTAGTACTGCACAGGAACGGAGAGGAAAGGAGGAGGAAAGTAGGGTTGGGGGTTTCGGAGGGACTGTACTTCCTTTCAATTTATCACGATATATTGAAGTTTTTTTCCTCAATTTATCACGGTATAATGTAAGGTGAGAATTTAACAGATATATTTTAATATTTTTTATTATAATTTTCCTTGACAGAAATTTAGAAATTAACTAGAAAAGATAAAAGCTAGAACACATCACATACTTTGGTCATGGATTTCAGTAATTTTTCCTATTTTGCGACAGAGAATGACACTCGCAAACGCAGTTTGCCTGACATTTTTGCTTGGGGACTCGCCATGCTTATTCTCTCCAATTTCCATTGTTAAGTAAAATAAAACCTAAAGCACCCCATTTCCACTACATTAACGCTGAAATTAATATTATTTAATTCATATTTTTGTCTTCAAATTTGTCTCAATTCTCCAAAGTAGAATCTTATGGTTTCATTAATTTCTCAATTTTTTCAGAATAGATATTTTTGCTTTATTTGGTAATTTTTAAATTGAAGATAGAATAATTAAATTAGCTTTGGACTTCTTGGTTGATTCATTAAAAATCACATATTTTAGGTTGGACTTTGTGTAATAAAATAAAATAAAAATCAAAAATTGAATGAGAGACACATGGAAATGAAATGTAGAATTCAATTTTCTTTCTATTCGATTTTATTCTATTCCGATATAACAAGCGTATTGTCAATGTGCATTAAATACAACTAAAATGTATATCATTACTTGAAAATTATGATGAACAGAGGTCAATGTTGTGTAAAAAACCCCAATATGCACAGCGAAATATATAATTGTGTAAAATGATCAAATAAAACAATTCAACAATCTAATGGTGAATACATAACAATTCCACAATCACGGCAACATAAAGAAAGCAATAATAAGAACAATGGCATCATAAATTACGTGGTTCGACAATGCCTACATCCATGGGAGCAAATGACAAGGATTCACTATCTTCTAGTCCAAATCATAATAACAATATAAGAACCCTCTCAAGAATATTCTCAACCACACTTGACACTCTTGACACACAAAAGGCATAAAAGCACACTATATACAACGTCATCTGTGTATAAAAAAGCATCCTCGGAAGTTTCCCCTTGAGACCCAACCAAAATAACGTCCAATTATTCAAAATTCAAAATATGCGCAGGCTATTCTGAGCCAAACCATCGATAGTTTTAGACAAATTGTCGACGATTTAAGACAAACCGTCAACAGTTAAAGACAAAATAGGAATATTGCCCCCTGCTGCACTGCTGCTCCTAGATTTTCTTTATGTATTCCCTTAGAATGTGAGCCACATTCACAACAATCTCCACCTTGGAAACATACGCCCTTTAGGAGAAACCAAAAATATAAAGCTGCTAGTCCACCTTGAACTTGGGACGATAGGTTCAGATCGTCTCCCGTCTAGCAACTGGAGACAAATACCAAGTCTAAGCAACGCTACTTGAACTTGTCGATGGAAGCTTCAGCTTCTACCATCAACCCTGATATAGTTATAGATGCAACAATCTGAGACTTCGCCCTAGGCTTCTAACAAGGCCTTCCCACAACAGTGAATAAAAAATCTGCTGCAAGCCTTATATCACCAAAGCCCCCTAATAGTCTTCAACAAATCTCATGATGGAATTGGTGTATTTCCAAAGGGGGGTTGTAACGATCCGGATAATTTTAACTATTTAAAATAATAAGAAGGTTAGAAGGAAAGGAAAAAGAAAATTTTAAAACGTGACAGTGAGTAATCGTTGACGAGTGCATATGTCTTGTCAATGAGGAATTACCGAGAGGGGTTTTCACATGACTGAAATTCATTGATGAGTTTGCGGTTTCGTCGCCAAATTGTGTGCTAGGGCTCACCAACGAGTCCACGTGTCTCGTCGATGAGTCCCTGCCTATAAATAGCAACCTCTTTCATTTCTACACAAAATTTTCCGCATGGATTCCCCCCCTCTCTCTCTCTCTAAAATTTAGGCCCTTCTACCTTCTCTCTTCGATTCTGGTCCGGATTTAGATCAGTTTGATGATTGGAAGCTACCACGAGACTCTTGGAAAGATTCTCTACAATATAGGCGGAGCAGATCTTCGATTTGGGAAGTTTGGGAAACATCCCAAAACCAGGGTAAGTGAGTTATTTTGGAGTTTTCTTAACAAATATTGTTATTTGGAGCCTAGGAAGATAAGAGTGTTTTACGAAGATTTGAGGAATTTGGAATTTTTGGAATACATGGTCTCGTTTTGTTGATTTTAGGTCGAATCCCGAGGAGCAGCTAAGAGGAAATATTTTGTAATAGATTTTTAATAATTTTAAATGACTAATTTCGGGTATAAATTCTACATATTTAGGTATAACGTTCTGAAACATGCTGGTATTGAAAATACTGATTTTATGTATGTATATATATATATATATATATATATATATATATATTATATTGGGAAAAATAGTGTGGTTGAAACCATTCTTGTTAATTAAATGATTGTGAGCATTGTGGAATGATGAATCATTGAGTTGCGAATAATGCTTGGTTGTAATTTCTGCCTGGTTGATTATACTGGTTAATTGCAGATACTGTTGTTGTGTATATTGAGATAGAACTATGGATGTGTTGAATAATTGGTTGCTATTGACTTGTGTTGTGGTTCATGTAAATTACGATATAGCGTTAGCAGTGGTATGGGGAGGTCGTTATATCGTACCTGGTATAACCGTCATATAATGTTGGTAGTAGTATGAGGAGGTCGTTATATGGATGTTTATATTAGGAGGTAAATATTGGTAGTGGTATGAGGAGGTTGTTTACCTATTTATCATGAACGAAGTGTTTGATTAGTCCTGTGTGGACTAGTCTTGTGTGGACATATATATTGTGTGATTGTTTTGTCCTGTGTGGGCCGTGTAATCTGTGTGATTGGTTTGTCCTATGTGGACACATAAGCTGTGTGATTGGTTAGTCCTGTGTGGACGATTACATGATATGTGGATGTAGATCCTATGTGGGTATGATTAAAGATTGTATGATTATCTTGTGTGAATTGATTGTGATGTGTGCATATGTATGGAGTTTTGTGAAATGAGTATGGTTGTCTGTGTGTGACTTTAATTAATTAAGTATTTATGGTAAAGTAGATTACTTCACCCGAGGGCTTGTTGAGGAAGGTGAGTACTCTGGTAATTATTTGTGGATACTAGAGTAGAGGGAAGTGACTTGTATGAGCGAGTGACCTTCCCTATTCTTGGTGACTTTACCTAGATACATAACCCGAAGGCATACTAAGAAAGGTGAGTGCCCTGGTGTTAGCACTAGAGTAGAGGAAATCTACTTGTATGGGCGGGTAGACTTCCCTATTCTCGAGAATTATCAGTAAAATATTTATGATTGTGGGCATGTGATTGGATGACAAAGACATTGACCATGTTGTGATTATGAGCATGATATTTTGGGCTGCTTGTGGGTCGTCAATGCATCTGGATGGATATTTTAAATATATATTAAACACTTCAGCCACACACTATTATAAATTATTTCTTCCTTACTGAGAGGTGTCTCACCCCGTCGATGTTCTAAACTTTTCAGGTTATCCAAGTGATGAAGCTTAGATAGCTCCAGGGCGGGGTAGTTTTGTGAGTAGCACTTAAACGGTTATGTTTTAGTTTTTATGTTTTATTATATTTCATCTTGGTTTTGTAATATGGAGAACGTGGTTGTATGATATGAGTTTGTTGATGTACAAATATAGAACTCAAGTATATTATGTTTGAGGTTGTCTTATTATTTTTCATTGCGTGAATAGTATCAGAGACGCGTATCGGTCTCATAACACTTTGGGCCCCACATGGCGGGTCCGGGGCATTATAGTTGGCATCAGAGCATAACGGTCTTGAGGACTTTAGGAAGATCAATACCAGAGTATAGGCTTAAGTGGAATAAGGGTAGGAATGGGTAGATTAGGGTGTTGATAGGAGTTTGAGGTTGTTTCGTAACTTGGAGGTAGAAATCCCTTAGCGAGCTTTTATGATTTTTTGAATCAGTTGATGGTTTCAGAAAACCATGGTAAATCCATCGACGGTGATGTTTCTGAGTGGAGGAACTGAAATTTGGAATTTGAATTTGAAGGTTAATATGATTGTAGATAATTGGATGTCGAATGTTAATGGTGAATATGGATATTAAAATGATTACTTGTTATATGATTTTGTCAGATATATTAAGATGTAAAGATTCTAAATTGTATTTGTTGTACATTTATATTTAGGGATGGATCCAAGGGGCAAAGGCGTGGATGAAGGAGGAGGAAGCAAAATGGGAGCTTCTAGCAGGGACAAGATTGACACCTCTCGACTGTTACGAGGAATAGCTCGTTAGGTCAAGGAAGAAATGAGACGGGATTTCGGGGGAACAAGTTATCCACCTGTGCACCAGGGTTGCACCATTGATCAATTTACTCATTTAAAACCTTCATCTTTTGAGGGTGGCACCGATCCGATCAAGGCTGAGATGTGGATGTAAGAAATGGCGAAAATACTTGCTTTGTTAAATTGTACCGAGGAGTAGAAGGTTCTCTTCACTACCTTCAAACTAGCCAGAGAAGCTGAACGGTGGTGGCATGCAATAAAAATGTTGGAGGAACAGCGAGCGGTACCTATAGCGATGACCTGGGGTCACTTCAAGCAGGTTTTTTATGACCGATATTTTCCCGCCACCACTAGAAATGCGAAGGCGGATGAATTTTTCAGCTTGACTCAGGGATGCCTTACTGTTCAGCAATACGTTGCTAAATTTTTGGAGCTATCTCGTTTTGCACCTTCTGTGATTTCGGATGAATATCAGAAGGCGAGGCGGTTTGAGAGGGGCTTGAATCAGAGGATTCACGAGCATATGGCATGTTTGCAGATGAAAGATTTCACGAAGTTGGTGGAGAAGGTTATTATGGCAGAGTCGAGCCTGCAGAGGGATACAGAGGCATCAGAACAAAGGAAAAGGCCTGCATCTCCACGTTCTCAAACGAATGTCAGACAAGGGTCGTGGAGGGGAGACAGAGATGTAGCAGGCTAGGGGCCAAAAAGAAATGATCGGGGACGACAAGGCGATTCGTCACGTCCCCACTGCCCTAGGTGTAATCAGCAGCATTGGGGAGAATGCCAAAGTATGCTATAGATGTGGAAAATAGGGTCACATAGCTCGGGAATGCCGAGAACTGCCGAAGAATGCACCAGCTCTGAACTAGAACCAAAGGAACAACTCGGTGCCTCGCAGCAGTGGTGCCCCGGCATGTGTCTATATGTTGGGTACGCCCAAGGAGGGCAACACTAAAGGCCTAGGTATATGTTTATGTTAATATGTATGTTAATTTTGTTTATCTATGCATGATTCGGTGCCGCACATATTTAGATTGGTTGAAATTTGTGAATATGTGTCGTTAACTATTTGATTATGGAAGTAGTGATTAAAAAATTTTGAGGACAAAATTCTTTTAAGGGGGGAGAATGTAATGACTTGGAAAATTTTAACTATTTAAAATAATAAGAAGGTTAGAAGGGAAGGAAAAAGAAATTTTTAAAAGGTGACAGTGAGCAATCATCGACGATCCAACTAGTCTCGTCGACGAGCATTCTGTCTTGGTTCGTTGATGAGGGCACATGTCTCGTCAATGAGGAATTACCGAGAGGGGTTTTCACATGATTGAAATTCGTCGACGAGTTTGCGGTTTGGTCCCCGAATTGTGTACTAGGACTCGTCAACAAGTCCATGTGTCTCGTCAACAAGCCCCTGCCTATAAATAGCGACCTCTTTCATTTTTGCGCGAAATTTTTCACATGTACTCTCTCTCTCTCTCTCTCTCTCTCTCTCTCTCTCTCTCTCTCTCTCTTTATAAAATTTCAGCCCTACTACCTTTACTCTTCGATTTCGGGTCGGATTTAGCTCGATTCGACGATCGGAAGCTACCCCGAGACTCTTGGGAAGATTCTCTACAATATAGGCGGAGTGGATCTTCGATTTGGGATGTTTTGGAACCATCCCAAAATCAAGGTAAGTGAGTTATTTTGGAGTTTCCTTAACAAATATTGTTATTTGGAGCCTAGGAAGTATTATAAGGGTGTTTTACTAAGATTTAAGGAATTTGAAATTTTTGGAATACAAGGTTTCATTTTGTTGATTTTAGGCAGAATCCTGAGGAGCAGGTAATGGGAAATATTTTATAATAGCTTTTTAATAATTTTAAAAGACTAATTTCGGGTATAAATTCTACATATTCAGGTATAACGTTCTGAAACATGCTGGTATTGAAAATACTGATTATATATATTGGGAAAAATCATGTGGTTGAAACCATTCTTGTTAATTAAATGATTGTGAGCATTGTGGAATGATGAATCATTAATGAAATTAGGAATAGCTTCCCAAAAGGGGGGGGGGGGGGGTGAATTGGATTCTAAAAATTTCTTTTGATTCCTTTTAAAATACCTTAAACTCCTTTTATTTATTTTAACCAATTCTTGACTTGTTTTTTTTAATTCCTTAATCAATCAAGAACTTAGTTCTTTTATCCAATCAATTAAACACAATCTTCAAACCAAACAATCAAATTATTTGCCAAGTACAAGTTAAACAACAAACAACCAAACCAAGATATAAAGTATTCAACACTTTGGTAATATAAGATCTTGAGATAGTTTGTTTGTTTATATAAGCCCTGTGATTATGAATTATAATTTATGCTTACTGAAGTAAAGCCTTGTATAAATAAATCCAATCACTCTTTCCAAATATTTAGCATTCAAATAAACTCTTGGTAAATTTATCTTTGGGGTGTTAACCATGTAACGTACTCCTGTATGGTTTCCGCAAGATATGGTGTAACCAACGTACTCCCTTTCGGTTTCTGCAACCCAAATCAAAATTGGATTTCAAGTTTACTTGATTTCCAAATATGCGTAGTATGTATAATTTAGATATTTAAATCATCCACGCAGTTGTATATGATCTGAAAATAAAGAATAGGGAAAGAGAGAGTGAGACGGAGATTTTTACGAGGTTCGGCTTATACTCAGCCTACGTCCTCACCTTTGGCAAACCACCAAAGGATTCACTAAACCTGTTCCGTTGACGGGTCGAACAAAACTGATTACAACATTCCTTAGTTAAGCCTAGAGCCTGCCTTCTCCAAACGATATTCCCTCGTTCGATCACTCCTTACATAGGCTAGAGTCCGCCTCTCTAAGCAATATCCCCTTACTTAGCCAACGATCCAAACACCTTGGAACGTCAATGAACTACAAGAACCACAAGATAAAATCTGCGTACAAGTATACTCTCTCAAAGAGCAAGTTAGTACAATTTCAGCACTATATACTTCAATGTAACATATCAATAGGAAATAGAATGAAGCTCAAGTGTAGAATTCACCAATATCCTTCTTAGAAGAGGATTAGCAGTAGGAATTCAAAGGAAGAAGGATTAGCATTTCAGAGTTCTCGGCAAAAGAATTTTTCAATGAGTGAGCAAGAGAACTTAGGAAGAACAAGAGTACTTTCAGCTTCTCAAAACAGATTTTTCAATTCTTGGATTTATTTTGTTTTGTAAAACCATGTATTTATAGGCTTTCAAACTTGAAAAAGTTTCCTTAAAGAGTTTCCCTATTTATTAGAATATTTAAGGTTCAAACGGCTATAATTTAAAACATTATAATATTAAAAATCTGCCCGTTGAACAGTGTTTAAATGTTTGACAGCAGTGACCCCATTTCAGTGTTTTGGCCATAACTTTTTCTGTATAACTCCAAATTAGGTGTTCTTGGTGTCAAAGAAAGCTAAGAGAAAATCCTACAACTTCCATGTTTACCACTCTTTAAAATAATGAGTGTTTGATAGATAAAAATTCACCTTAATGCGGCTGTATAAAAACTGACAGCATTTGGGAAAAATTCTTTTTGGTGCTCTTTATTCCAAAAATGATTCTAACCTTTTTAAAATAATTTTTGACCTTAAAAAATATTATTCAGGTATTTTAAAAAGTATCTAGGTCTAGGAAGTTAACCTAAGAGTTTCAAAATATTTCAAATGATATTTTAAACATTAAAGCATTTACATTAGACTTCTAAAAAATTAACATTCTAAGTTCTTGAGTATTCATGCTTTGTCCTTGGATTGAATCCATCTTTTCTTTAAGCTTCCATATTCTTTAAGCTTTCTTACTTTGCCTTTCTTGGACTCCTTTGACTTTAATATGCCTTGACTTTCAACAACTCATTCATGTCCTTATATTCTTCAACAAGTAATTCATGTCTTGGCTCATTTAAGCTTCATTTGATCCTTGTGAGCACTTTGACCTTGCTTCCATCATATTTGATCCTTGTGGGCACTTTGACCTTACTTTCACATATATGAACCCTGAAATATCATTACTCACACAAATACATTAAATTTCACTTGTTTGTTAGCATCAAAACAAGATAACAAGATTTTAAGCCTTGTAAGACCAACAATTAAGTTGTGAATAATGTTTGGTTGTGATTTCTGCTAGGTTGATTACACTGGTTAATTGCAGATAGTATTGTTGTGTATACTGAGGTAGAATTGTGGATGTGTTGAATAATTGGTTACTATTGACTTGTGTTGTGGTTCATGTAAATTACGATATAACGTTGGTAGTGGTATGAGGAGGTCGTTATATCGTACTTGGTATAACTGTCATATAATGTTGGCAGTGGTATAAGGAGGTCGTTATATGGACGTTTATATTGGGAGGTAAACATTGACAGTGATTTGAGGAGATTGTTTAACTATTTACCATGAACAGAGTGTTTGATTAGTCCTGTGTGGACATATATGTTGTGTGATTGGTTTGTCCTGTGTGGACCGTATAATCTGTGTGATTGGTTTGTATTGTGTGAATTAGTCCTATGTGGACATATATATTGTGTGATTGGTTAGTCCTGTGTGGATGATTACATGATATGTGAATGTAGATCCTATGTGGGTATGATTGAAGACTGTATGATTATCCTGTGTGAATTGATTGTGATGTGTGTATATGTTTGGAGTTTTTTGACATGAGTATGGTTGGCTGCGTGTGACTTTTATTAATTAAGTATTTATAGTAAAGTAGATTACTTCACCCGATGGCTTGTTGAGGAAGGCAAGTACTCTAGTAATTATTAGTGGATACCAGAGTAGAGGGAAGCCACTTGTATAGGCGGGTGACCTTCCATATTCTCTTTGATTTTACCTAGATACATAACCCGAGAGTTTACTAAGAAAGGTGAGTGCCCTGGTGTCAGCACTAAAGCAGAGGGAATCTACTTGTATGGGTGGGTAGACTTCCCTATTCTTGGGAATTATTAGTAAAATATTTATGATTGTGGGCATGTGATTGGATGACAAAGACGTTGACCACGTTGTGATTATGAGCATGATATTTTGGGCTGCTTGTGAATTGTCAATGCATTTGGATGGATATTTTAAATATATATTAAACACTTCAGCCACACACAGTTATAAATTATTTCTTCCTTACTGAGAGGTGTCTCACTCCGTCGATGTTCTAAACTTTTTCAGGTTATCTAGGTGATCAAGCTTAGATAGCTCCAGGGCAGGATAGGTTTGTGAGTGGTACTTGAACGGTTATGTTTTAGTTTTTATGTTTTATTATATTCTACGAAAAAAATAAAATGTGATGTTGATAATGGTTTACATGGCTTCTTTAGGACTCAAAAACAACTATAATAATCAAATAATGCAAATGAGTCCATTATTGATAGAATTTTCACTTAACATATGTAAAAGTAAATTTAGAGATAAAGTTTAAAATTCATTTGAACTTCACTCATCCTTTCAAAAATGTTTTAACATTCAGCACACTATAATCATTCTCACAAATATGGTATATAAATTAGATTATTTTGGGAGAAATTTAACAAATTTTCAGCAGCATGTTGTCTGTAAATAGAACATTTCCCAAACCTACAAGTCACAAAAGCATGCAATTCAGAAGATTTTTGCATCATACAGATGCTGAATGTGTTCAAGACAATCTTATGACTCATAAATAAAGACAATGATATGCATAAAAGTCCATAGGATTATGTTTTCCAAAATTATAGAAGTTTTGAAAAATTTTGGCAGTGTTTCTCCTGTAAATTGGACATTTTCCACAGAGATATGTTCCAAACTTGGGTGTTTACACTAAATAGTTCAGAATAATTCAACCAATAATGATTGCATCTTATAAGTGGTACAAAAAAAAAGTAAGCTTTGAAACACTATGATCTATTTAAATTTACACACACACACACACACACACACACACACACACACATACATACATACATACATACATACATACATACATACATAAAGATCTTTATTTTGACTAGATTTTATGCATGCCTTTGATCTTCGTTTCCCTAATTGGGTCTTAAGTTGGGAGTTTAATGTTGTTAGATCTTCAGTTAAGGAGTTGGGAGGCTTCTGTATTACTTGTAGGCTATAGTGTTTGGGAGATTTATTTAGGAGGAGGTTAAAAAAGCATTGGAATTTAAAAAATTTTCGGCAACATGTCGTCTGTAACTAGAACATTTCCCAAACCTGCAAGTCACAAAAGTTCTTCTTAGGTTTAGCTAAGCCAGCGGTAGTAGTACACAACCTAGGGTCTGTCTATGCATATATGAAATTGCAGAAAAGATAAATCAAGTCCTAACAGCACAAGCAATACAGTTCAAGTATCTCCCAACAATTCACAATTCAGCATATGAATAGAATTAAACAAGCAACATAACTACCAGCATGCAGTTCAAACTACATTTTACATACCTTCTAATAAGAGGAGCCACCTTCTTCTAAATCAATGGACCTACTTGTTATGGATATAGATCTTTATTTTGACTAGATTTTATGTATGCTCTTGATCTTTGTTTCCCTAATTGGGTCTTAAGTTGAGAGTTTAATGCTGTTAGATCTTCAGTTAAGGAGTTGGGAGGCTCTTATATTACTTGTAGGCTATAGTGTTTGGAAGATTTATTTGGGAGGAGGTTAAGAAAGCATTGGAATTTAACAAATTTTTGGCAGCATGCCGTTTGTAAATAAAACATTTCCCAAACCTGCAAGTCACAAAAGTTCTTCCTAGGTTTAGCTAAGCCAGCAGTAGTAGTACATAACGTAGGGTCTATCTACACATATATGAAATTGCAAAAAATAAAAATCAAGTCCTAATAGCACAAGCAATATAGTTCCAGTATCTCCCCACAATTCACAATTTAGCATATGAATAGAATTAAACAAGCAATAGAACTACCAGCATGCAATTCAAACTAAGTTTTACATACCTTCTAATGAGAGGAGCCACCTGCATCATCTGGTTGAGATCGACGCTTCATTTTTTTGAACTGCGCTTAATTGCTTGTTTAGAATTGCTATGAGCGTGGTTTCAACGTTGGACACCTTGTCTTTTAAACTCTGATTCTCCATTGTGACGTTAGACACCATGTCTTTCAATTTCTAGTTCTCCATTTCTATCATATGCAACCACTGAACCATCTCCTCTGCCCGAGACTTGGCGTCTCCACATTTGATTAGATCTCTCACAAGATCATGAATATCACATTAAGCTGAGAAGTTCACAACACCCCAACGTTCAATCTTTACTGGCTCCACTAGTTTCTAAAACAAAGCACAAAACATTTTGTGAGATTTGTTGAACTAAGATCCTAACATCACAATGTACAAGAAGAAGCAACTTATTATTGTGAGGAGGAGTCACTGTCTGTAAATTGGACATTTTCTCATAAAACCTGTACCTGAAACCTGATTGTTTTTAGAAAATAAATCATTTCAATCACGCAACAGCCTAAATCCACTACCAGCATGCAATTCATAACATACTGCATCAACCATGCAGTTAGCGTTTAACACAAGCATGTATTCCAGCCTGCAAATTCTAAAATTCATATAACATAATACCATCGTCTCTTATATTGCAGAAAATATAATAATAAAACTTACAATTCCTTTCATTTCTCCACATTTTGATTAGATCTCTCACACGACCACGGCTATCACATCAAGCAGAGAAGTTCACAACACCCCAACGTTCAATCTTTATTGGCTCCGCTAGTTTCTAAAACAAAGTACTAAGCATTTTATGAGATCAGTTGAACTAAGATCCTAACATCACAATGTACAAGAAGAAGCACCTTATTGTTGTGAGGAGGAGCCATCGTCTGTAAATTGGACATTTTCCCATAAAACTTGTACCTAAAACCTGGTTGTTTTCAGTGAATAAATCATTTCAATGGGTGGCACAATAGAATGTTCTGGGGGAAACTGCACATCCTCAAGAGTCACCCTTGGTGCTTTCGTCCAATTCAAAGTCCGTTCATGCTCACTTAGGGCCGTTCGACCCCTAGAAGAAGACTCTCCCTTTGGCCGGTCCTAGAACCTCAGCCGCTTGGTAGCGCATTGTGGGAAGTGGCTATGCTTTGAGGTAACTCGAGGCTTCATTTGCGAAGGCATTGGCCATTGTCAGGATCAAGCGTTACTGGTTCTTTTAAAACCAATTGGTGGTAGAAGGGGCGCAACTTTTTCCTTTAAACGGCAGCGCAGAGCCCCGCACTAAGCGTTGGGTGGACATGAGGGGCTACACCAATTCTAAGCAGGGGTGCCGACGGGTTGGCACGGCAAGCACTGTCTCGCTGGGGCCCACTGCTACAATCCCTCGCAATAGGGTTGACTGCTGACTTCCCATAAAGCCAACAATCACCCCCCAGCAGCTACCCTGGGAGTGCTCAAACCCGTGACCTCGCTCTGATACCACTTGTCAGGATCAAGCGCTACCGGTTCTTCTAAAACCATTTGGTGGTAGAAGGGGCGCAACTTTTTCCTTTAAATGGCAGCGTAGAGCCCCGCACTAAGCGTCGGGTGGACATGAGGGGCTGCACCAATTCTAAGCAAGGGTGCCGACGGGCTGGCACGCCAAGCACTGTCGAGCTGAGGCCCACTACTACAATCCCTCGCAACAGGGTTGACTGCTGACTTCCCATAAAGCCAACAATCACTCCCCCAGCAGCTACCCTAGGAGCGCTCGAACCCGTGACCTTGCTCTGATACCACTTGTTAGGATCAAGCGCTACCGGTTCTTCTAAAACCAATTGGTGGTAGAAGGGGCACAACTTTTTCCTTTAAATGGCAGCGCAAAGCCTCGCACTAAGCGTTGGGTAGACATGAGGGGCTGCACCAATTCTAAGCAGGGGTGCTGATGGGCTGGCATGCCAAGCACTGTCGAGCTGGGGCCCACTTCTACAATCCCTCGCAACAGGGTTGACTACTGACTTCCCATGGGAGCCAACAGCCAGGAAAGACGAAACCCTAAGATTTATGTTGAAAACAAATTTTTTTTTTTCAGAGGGACATACATAACAATAACATTACGAGAAAATATTCACCCCTACTTATTAAAAAAGTTCAACATAAATTTAATTTTAAAACTCATTTACTAAATAAGTGAAGTATGTTAAAAGTCGACTCGATTTGGATCGACTTGATTGTAATCTTACCTAACAATAACATTATGAGAAAATATTCAATTAATAGGAAGTCGTATATAACTCACCCCTTTTATACCATTGGAGACACGTGTGGATGTGGTCAAGTGATCAACTGTGGCCAACTCAAACATAGACATGCTATTTGTGGTTCCAAAAACATTACTCATCTCATTTGGTGCTTATACAATTATATACTTCAATATCTATTATCTCATATTTTGGAAAAAAAATTAACAAAATTTCAGCAGCATACCAACTGTAAAGTGAACATTTCCAAAAAAAAAAAAATTTACTAGAAAAAGAGTTTATATATAAGAGCATGCGAGAACCTAGATTCACTACTAGCATGCAATACACAAATCTGTATCAACCATACAGAAGGCATATTTACAACCAGTATGACAACTCAATCCATTATTTCACAAGAGATGCAATAGAATTTCAATAAGAGCAGAAATTCTTAACACAACACTTATATGGTAAACAATACACTAATAAGAAAGGAATATACATTCAAATGGTGAAATAAACTCAAATTACGAACAATCAAATATATCAAGCCAATAATATTCACATTTTTCTTGAAATACAACAAAAAGTATACGTAAAAATAAAAAATTCTAAAGATATAAGGAAGAAATAAACAATTGGGAATATGTTATTTTAAGGCATCCTTAATGGGCATATGGAGTTATTAAGTATGTTAAATAGCGTGATCAGAACCTAAATATATATAAGTTTGCAAGTATATGATTACTATTGGATTTAGATACATCCAACTAGAATTTCTATTTATAACCAGTTTATTCTTACCCAAGTGTGCTTAGTTTTTCTAGCCACCAGCCAGCAACTCTAATAATTATTACAAACACACAAACTTGCAAATGGACCTCTAAATGCATTCTAGTACATGCTTGCTCATAGAACTTAGTCCCTCAAACAAAATTCAATCACAACAGAGTGAAGGAACAATGGTTCAAATAATTGTGTCCAGTAATACACACACACACACATCATAATTAAGAAGGCTTTATAATGACCCCTTTATAGAAAATCATGTTCATTTTCATATGTTATGCTTTAATTGTGTTACAATTTTAATAGCAATAATTGTAAGCAAAATCATCGACTAAAGAGAAAAGCATATATGAAGGAAAAAAAGAATGGTGCCATTCAAATATCACGTAAATCCAATAAAACACCCTTACAAATTCAATACAACAATTGGAATAGCAAAAGTAACAATGCAAACTGCCAATCCCACAAAATAATAGCAAAAACAAGCCTAAAACAATGCAAAATAGTAACAAGAGTAATTCAGATATGTCACTCTTAATTCAAACCAAACGAACAAAAAAAAAAAAAAATACCAAACAACACTATATACCTGACTTTGTCTCCTACCCTCTTTCTTCCTCCTGTTTGGCTTTTGTTGTTTTTTAAAAAATAAAAAAGGATATATTTATGGCATTTTGTGTGCATATGTATCTAAAATAATTTTTTTATAAAAAAAAACATTGATAAGAAACTAGTGTGAACATGTGTGTCACGTTACAAAAATAAATGAATATTTTAAAATTTAATTTAGCTGAAGAATGAAATAGTTCATAAATATTTAGGTGAAACAATTTGGTTTGGTGTAAAGAAAACAAAACAAACTTTGAATCTAAAGTGTGCCCCATCTCAACTGTTATTATTAGGATTATTATTAGTAATGAATGACAACCATGATGACGGATGACAATGAATAACAAAAGATTTTGAAAGATAACTTCTAAATTATATATTCTATCCAAAACACTGTCTTGCTGGGGCCCACTGCTACAATCCCTCGCAATAGGGTTGACTGCTGACTTCCCATAAAGCCAACAATCACCCCCCAGCAGCTACCCTGGGAGTGCTCAAACCCGTGACCTCGCTCTGATACCACTTGTCAGGATCAAGCGCTACCGGTTCTTCTAAAACCATTTGGTGGTAGAAGGGGCGCAACTTTTTCCTTTAAATGGCAGCGTAGAGCCCCGCACTAAGCGTCGGGTGGACATGAGGGGCTGCACCAATTCTAAGCAGGGGTGCCGACGGGCTGGCACGCCAAGCGCTGTCGAGCTGAGGCCCACTACTACAATCCCTCGCAACAGGGTTGACTGCTGACTTCCCATAAAGCCAACAATCACTCCCCCAGTAGCTACCCTAGGAGCGCTCGAACCCGTGACCTTGCTCTGATACCACTTGTTAGGATCAAGCGCTACCGGTTCTTCTAAAACCAATTGGTGGTAGAAGGGGCACAACTTTTTCCTTTAAATGGCAGCGCAAAGCCTCGCACTAAGCGTTGGGTAGACATGAGGGGCTGCACCAATTCTAAGCAGGGGTGCTGATGGGCTGGCATGCCAAGCACTGTCGAGCTGGGGCCCACTTCTACAATCCCTCGCAACAGGGTTGACTACTGACTTCCCATGGGAGCCAACAGCCAGGAAAGACGAAACCCTAAGATTTATGTTGAAAACAAATTTTTTTTTTTCAGAGGGACATACATAACAATAACATTACGAGAAAATATTCACCCCTACTTATTAAAAAAGTTCAACATAAATTTAATTTTAAAACTCATTTACTAAATAAGTGAAGTATGTTAAAAGTCGACTCGATTTGGATCGACTTGATTGTAATCTTACCTAACAATAACATTATGAGAAAATATTCAATTAATAGGAAGTCGTATATAACTCACCCCTTTTATACCATTGGAGACACGTGTGGATGTGGTCAAGTGATCAACTGTGGCCAACTCAAACATAGACATGCTATTTGTGGTTCCAAAAACATTACTCATCTCATTTGGTGCTTATACAATTATATACTTCAATATCTATTATCTCATATTTTGGAAAAAAAATTAACAAAATTTCAGCAGCATACCAACTGTAAAGTGAACATTTCCAAAAAAAAAAAAAATTTACTAGAAAAAGAGTTTATATATAAGAGCATGCGAGAACCTAGATTCACTACTAGCATGCAATACACAAATCTGTATCAACCATACAGAAGGCATATTTACAACCAGTATGACAACTCAATCCATTATTTCACAAGAGATGCAATAGAATTTCAATAAGAGCAGAAATTCTTAACACAACACTTATATGGTAAACAATACACTAATAAGAAAGGAATATACATTCAAATGGTGAAATAAACTCAAATTACGAACAATCAAATATATCAAGCCAATAATATTCACATTTTTCTTGAAATACAACAAAAAGTATACGTAAAAATAAAAAATTCTAAAGATATAAGGAAGAAATAAACAATTGGGAATATGTTATTTTAAGGCATCCTTAATGGGCATATGGAGTTATTAAGTATGTTAAATAGCGTGATCAGAACCTAAATATATATAAGTTTGCAAGTATATGATTACTATTGGATTTAGATACATCCAACTAAAATTTCTATTTATAACCAGTTTATTCTTACCCAAGTGTGCTTAGTTTTTCTAGCCACCAGCCAGCAACTCTAATAATTATTACAAACACACAAACTTGCAAATGGACCTCTAAATGCATTCTAGTACATGCTTGCTCATAGAACTTAGTCCCTCAAACAAAATTCAATCACAACAGAGTGAAGGAACAATGGTTCAAATAATTGTGTCCAGTAATACACACACACACACATCATAATTAAGAAGGCTTTATAATGACCCCTTTATAGAAAATCATGTTCATTTTAATATGTTATGCTTTAATTGTGTTACAATTTTAATAGCAATAATTGTAAGCAAAATCATCGACTAAAAAGAAAAGCATATATGAAGGAAAAAAAGAATGGTGCCATTCAAATATCACGTAAATCCAATGAAACACCCTTACAAATTCAATACAACAATTGGAATAGCAAAAGTAACAATGCAAACTGCCAATCCCACAAAATAATAGCAAAAACAAGCCTAAAACAATGCAAAATAGTAACAAGAGTAATTCAGATATGTCACTCTTAATTCAAACCAAACGAACAAAAAAAAAAAAAATACCAAACAACACTATATACCTGACTTTGTCTCCTACCCTCTTTCTTCCTCCTGTTTGGCTTTTGTTGTTTTTTAAAAAATAAAAAAGGATATATTTATGGCATTTTGTGTGCATATGTATCTAAAATAATTTTTTTATAAAAAAAAACATTGATAAGAAACTAGTGTGAACATGTGTGTCACGTTACAAAAATAAATGAATATTTTAAAATTTAATTTAGCTGAAGAATGAAATAGTTCATAAATATTTAGGTGAAACAATTTGGTTTGGTGTAAAGAAAACAAAACAAACTTTGAATCTAAAGTGTGCCCCATCTCAACTGTTATTATTAGGATTATTATTAGTAATGAATGACAACCATGATGACGGATGACAATGAATAACAAAAGATTTTGAAAGATAACTTCTAAATCATATATTCTATCCAAAACACTACTATTACGGCTGGCTGTTTGGCATTTTTTTAACCAAAAAAAAAAAAAAAAAGAGGCTCCAAATTGTAATCTAAGAAGCAAAAATAAATAAAAATTACAGGTGAAAATTAATGTAGATCCTACAATTCTAGATGTGCCTTCAAGGAGGTTGTCTTCTTCAGACCCAAGGGGAAAAAATGCAACAAATCTTAAACAGATGAAACATTTCTAGAAAATAAACCAATCGCAAAGAGGAATAATATATTTTTTTTTAGGGAAAAAAAAAACTCTTGAACCAACACAAACAAATAATAAACATCAGAAACTAAAAAAAAAAAAAAAACACAAAAACAAATTCTTCAAATCCCAGTTCAAAGAACACTATTCAAGCAAAGGTATTTAAAAGTAAACATACCTTAAAGGCTTCTAGCGGTTGATCTCCTCGGCGAAGGCGACGACGATGAATTTTGAGCGTCAACAGCGACGATGAAGAGAGATGGAGAGATTGAGAGAGAGAGAGAGAGAGAGAGAGAGAGAGAGAGAGAGAGAGAGAGAGAGAGAGAGAGAGAGAGAGAGAGAGAGAGAGAGAGAGAGAGAGACCAGAGAGATTGAGAGATGGCGAGATTGAGAGATGGAGGGAAAGAAGGAGGACTGGAGGGAAAGGAGGAGGATTGGGGGAACCCGCGTGGGTTTTTCAATGTGAGACTATTAGTGACGAATCTTCAAATTCGTCACTAATATTATGAAATAAATAAATAATTAATTATTTTAAATAAAAGAAGTATTAGTGAAAGTTTCTAAATTCGTTAATAATAAAGGGCTAATAGTGACGAATCTTCAAATTTGTCATTAATATTGTGAAATAGTTTTTTTAATTTTTTTTAAAATAAAAGAAGTATTAGTGACAGTTCCAAAATCCATCACTAATAAGGGGCTAATAGTGATGAATCTTCAAATTCGTCACTAATATTGTGAAATAAATTTTTTTTTAAATAAAAGAAGTATTAGTGACAATTACCAAATCTATCACTAATAAGGGGTTAATAGTGACGAATCTTCAAATTCGTCACTAATATTGTGAATAAATTTATTTTTATTTATTTTTAAATAAAAGAAGTATTAGTGATGGTTTCCAAATCTGTCACTAATAAGGGGCTAATAGTCACGAATCTTCAAATCATCACTTATATTGTGAAATAATTTTTTTAAATAAAGGAAGTATTAGTGACAGTTCCCAACTCCATCACTAATAAATGGCTAATAGTGATGAATCTTCAAATTCGTCACTAATATTATGAAATAAATATATTTTTATTTTTTTAAATAAAAAAAGTATTAGTGTCAGTTTCTAAATTCGTCACTAATAAGGGGCTAATAGTGACGAATCTTCAAATTTATCACTAATATTGTGAAATAAATTTTTTATTTTTTATTTTTTTGAACAATAGTAGTGATGATTATTTAATTGTCACTAATAAGAGTCTTTTAGTGACGAATTTAATTCGTCACTAATACCGCAAAATCGTCGCTAATATTTTTTCCGAATAATTTTTGCGCGAAAAATGTTTTTTCGTGATATTTTTTGATTTTTAGTGACGAAACTATTAATGACGGTTTCAAATACGTCACTAATAGTGTCATATTAGTGATAGTTGATAAACCGTCACTGATATCCACTTTTAATGGTGAAATTGAATTCGTCACTAAATTTTTTTTTTTTTTGTAGTGTATCTGCAATGAAATATCTATACTCTTGCCACACAATTTGAGTATTATTCTATAGTACGCTAACTGCCTAAGAAGATCATATTTTCCTTAGAAATAATATTAAATTTGTTTCCATAAATCTGAATATCTAGATAATTCATATACATAATTTCTGAATTAAATACTGTATATTTAAATGGTGAACTTTATGAAAATACCTGACATAATTTATTCCCTTACGTGTTTGCTGGAACTATACTTGTAGGAAATTCAATAGTATGCCTGCGGCGCCCGCACAAAGCTTGTATCCATAAACCCTAACTCAATCAACTTAACCCCAAAATAATGGTCATTCAACATACTTAGGCCCACATATTACCAATAGCTAGTTAAATTTTAAAAATAATCTTCTTAGCCTGGTTTTGGGGTGATGCCTGAAATGCCTGAATTACGAAATTGCTCTGGTTAAATTACAGAGAACATCGCTTGGATCCCAAAATCATGTTCCTTCTTCGATTCGGGCTTAAACCGAGTAAGCAAATGAAGAGAGAGAGAGAGAGAGAGAGAGAGAGAGAGAGAGAGAGAGAGAGAGAGAGAGAGAGAGAGAGAGAGAGAGAGCTGGCCGCAGCCCTAAGAGATAAAGAGAGAGATTTGATTTTTAAACAATTAAAATGATTTAAACCCTTTATATAGGGTTGCTGGCGCAAGGAAAACCGTCAATGGTTTGGTCTTTTAATGAAGCCGTTTTCACTGATTTACCATTACTGAGTCGTGGTAATTACAAAACCATTGACGATTTTCTACTTCCCCAACCAAGCCGTCGACGGTTTGGTCTACACCAAACCAAAATCTTCTTTTTCTTTGTGTTTCCTTATTATTCCCATTCTCTGGGTTGCCACACTCCTAGTTAAAAAAAAAAAAAAAAACCTGTTTGACTTGTATTTTTTCTACTTTTAAAGGTTATTAAGTGTTCTTATCTTTTCTTAAAGCAAGTATTCATTACACTAAAATCCTATGACATAATGAAGTCTAAAATCATCTCTTGAGACTCATTTTTATCTCCATATCCATATGCTCTATGTGTCCTCTCATAACTTTTATTATCCTTTCCAATGTGTCCATTCAGATCTCCTCCTATAAATATTTTCTCAATCTTTGGTATGCCTTATATAATACTATCCACATAACCGCACTATCGAACTTGGTTATGGTGCATAGATTTTTGACTATCAATTCCTTGAACCTAGGGTTAATTAGTTGACCAATCAATCGGTAGCACATCATTAGATATTCTAACCTCACCTAGAATAAAGTAGGTTAGTGGCGACTCCATTGACATGTTTTTGACCCACATCTCATCCCCAAAATACTAATTTGACATTCAAGTTTATTATTTGAGTTGAAACTATTCGAAGATTCATCCCGGTATAGGTGATCGTTTAGACCATGTTGACATAATATATAATTTGCTCAAGTTGTTTCTAATTGAAACCCATGCAATCAACAAATGTTATTTTTTTTTTTAGTATTGAAAGTAGATTTATTTTAAAACTGTTAATATAAATTTTAATTAATAAATTTATTTCATTTCCAAATTTGGATAATAACATTTGCTTAAATAGTTAACAAGGTCTTTAACTATGTTATCTTTCTAGACAAGCAATAAAGGTAATTCAATCATTTTCAAATTCAAGAGAGTAACTCTTTATATCACTTAAGCATTAAATAACTTTGGCCAAATTAAAATATTAATAAAAATTATATAAATTTAAAATATTTTAATATGTCGATAATAAATGGTTGAAAAGCAGTTCATGAATAGTAATTCCATAGTAAATAGCTTTAAAAAGCAGTTCATCCATACAAGTTACTAGAATTTATGATATCCCAAGAGGGAGGGGGGGGGGTGAATTGGATATTTAAAAAATTAGGTAAAATATTTAACCAATTAACGACCTAAATCAAACTCGAGTTTAGCGTATGTAAGACAATAAAAAATAATGCATAAACATAAACATAAACATACAAGTGCGATAATTTAAAGAGTGTAGGGATAGAGAAAACAAGACCGCGATTTTACAAGGTTCGGCTATATCCACCTATGTTCTTGCCTCATGACAACAACTTGAGGATTTTCACTATTCACTCATTTCAACAAGGTGAAACCACCTCTTACAATCCCTCTTTATAAGCGGAGATACCTCTCTAAGCAATATCCCCTTGCTTGGCATGATTCCAACCCGAACCGTGAATGAAGAAAGAAAATACAATGGTTTGTGTACAAAGAATGCTCCTTAAAGAGCCGATGGGTACAATGAAAGAACAAATTTAATACACTCTCAAGAATAAAAATGAAGCTCAATGGAGTGGGATGATGTTCTCTAAAGTATTTTAAAAATATAAATGTAAGAGAACTTGCAAATGAAGTGAAAGATGTTTCTCAATATTGCTCATAGATTCAAAGATGTTCAAAAGTGTTCTCTAACTCTCCAAGCCTTGTATTTATAGGCTAACTTGAAATATGACAGTTTTATAACTGTTGGGAGTTTTAATATATATTGTATTTCAAAAAATATGACTTTTTGAAAGCTAATCTTGGATTTTCCCGAGAGTTACGGTCGATCGGACTAAGATTTGATCACCCGGATTGTAGGTGATTTCCATTTTAGCTATTTTCGATTGCCCAGACTAATGATCCGGTTTCCCAAATCATACTTCTTGAGGTTCAATCACCCGAGTAGAGCATCCAGTCACCCGACTACCTTGCAATCTTGAGATTTTGGGTTTTTTTTTTTTTTTTCAGGTTCAAACTCATTTTATGCCTATTGAAATAGTTTAGTATTTTAATAAAATGATTTTCAATGAAAAGTTGGAGTCCATAGGGTCCATCTAAGGTCAAGTATGAGCTCCACTTCAAATTCATTAAAACATGTACTTACAATAATCAATCTTAAATGCAATATGACTCACTCTAAAATGAGTAGCGCAAAGGTTATCGCAAGTATAGGAGTTCTGTCGCGTAATAATTAGCCGAAAAGGTCAGAGCGTCTCCTCAAGGAATGTAAATTAATTTCAAACTCGCGTTAAAATAACAAGGAGAAAATAAAAAGCATTCATTGAGCATATAGTTCAGATTCATATTTCTAGGTTTTCTTGAGAATTTGTAACGAAATTAAAACAACGTAAAACCTAAACTACGAACAAAACATGCATAAAGTAAAAGACAAGAATAACCAAAGCTTTAAATATTCAAACAATGAACCAAAATTCTACAAAAAAACTGATTTTTAGTGATGAAAGTATTAGTGACAGTTTGAATTTTGTCACTAAAAGTGTCGTATTAGTGACAGTTTTTAAAAACCGTCACTACTAATGTAAGTATTAGTAACAGTTTTGACAACCGTCACTAATACATCACTATTAGTGACGGTTTTAAAATTTTCACTAATACTTTCGTCACTAAAAACTAGTTTTCCTACTCAAACTATTGTAGGAAATCATTTTTTGAGTGAAAACTATCCCAGGAAAATATTAGCGACGTTTCTTGGGGTAATAGTGATGATTTCAAGGCGTCACTAAAAGACACTTATTAGTTACGGTTAGTTAACTATTACTAATAGTATTGTATTAGTAGACAAAGTCAAAAATATTAGTGATGCTTCATAGAAACTGTCACTAATAATGCATTATTAGTAACGGTTCTTTCAAATCATCACTAATAGTCTATTATTAGCGACGGATTTTCTGAACCGTCACTAATAGTGTTTTTTATTTAAAAATATAAAACCAATTTATTTAACTATATCAGTGACAGTTCTTCTAAACCATCACTAATAGTCTATTATTAGCGACGATTTACGAAAACCGTCACTAACAATCTATTATTAGCGACGGTATATGAAAACCGTTACCAATAGTGTTTTTTTATTTAAAAAAATATAAAAAAAATTTATTTAACTATATCAATGACGACTTAGGAAAACCGTCAGTAATAGTCTATTATTAGTGACGATTTACGAAAATCGTCACTAATAGTGTTTTTTATTTAAAAAATATAAAAATAATTTATTTAACTATATTAGTGACGGTTTAGAAAAACCGTCACTAATAGTCTATTATGAGCGATGGTTTACGAAAACCTTCACTAATAGTCTGTTATTAGTAACGGTTTATGAAAACCGTTAATAATATTGTCTTTTATTTAAAAAATATAAAAAGAATTTATTTAACTATATTAGTGACGGTTTAGGAAAACTGTCACTAATAGTCTTTTATTAGCGATGATTTACAAAAATCATCATTAATAGTATTTTTTATTTAAAAAATATAAAAATAATTTATTTAACTATATTAGTGATGGTTTAGAAAATGCGTCACTAATAGTCTATTATTAGCGATGGTTTACGAAAACCATCACTAATAGAGTTCTTTATTTAAAAAAAAAAATAATTATTTAACCATATTAGTGACGGCTTAGAAAAATCGTCACTAATAGTCTATTATTAGAGACGTTTTACAAAAACCGTCACTAATATTTTTTATTTAAAAAATATAAAAATAATTTATTTAACTATATTAGTGACGGTTTAGAAAAGCCGTCACTAATAGTCTATTATTAGCAGCAATTTAGGAAAACCGTCACTAATAGTGTCTTTTAATTTAAAAAGTATAAAAATAATTTATTTAACTATATTAGTAACTAATGTGAATAGTGTATTCCCAATTTGGGGGGGGGGGTGAATTGGGTATTTAAAATTTCTTCTTAGGTTAGGTTCAAATTAGCAATCAGTATTTCACAACCTAGGGTTTGTCTAAGCAACTAGCAATTACCCAACAATATTTAACTAAGTCGATATGTAAAACAATATAGGAGTCTCAGTATTTCTTAACCATTCACAATATTTAAAAACATGCATAACATTCACTATACATCGACTATAAACATGCATGTGTAGGAAAATGTAATGCAGAAATTAAAGAGTGTGAGGAAGAGAAAATGGACACAGTATTTTTATCGAGGTTCGGCCAAATCAACCTACGTCCCTGCCTCAAGCTAACCAGTAAGAGGATTCCACTAAATGCTCACTTAACAGGTGGAGCATCACCGATTACAATCTCCTCTCCTTACTAGGTGAGGAATACCCCAACTCACATTTACAGGGCCGAACCCAACCTATAACTGCACCTTACAAGACAATGCTCCTAGTTCTCCTAACCGAGTCTAAACCAATCTAGTGCACACTTTATAGGAAGGTGCAAATCCTAACTTTCCTAGCTAGGTTTGAGCCAATTCAAGACTTTCTTAACTGGGTCTAAGTCTATCCGAGATTCTTAACAGGGCGAGTCTCCCTCTTTAGGTCACGCCTTGAATACAACAATGATATGGAAATTTATGCGTACAAGTAAATGCTTTTCAAAAAGCAGATGTGTACAAGATAAAGCTCAAATGCACTCACACAAGATATGAAAAAAAGTTCAAGTGAGTATGTGAGGATTTTCTCTCAAAAATTTATTTATGTAAATATGTGAGAGAAAATGAATATGATGATCTTTGATCTAAATACATGATATTCAATAAGTGTTTTTCAAAGATCAATAGCCCAAATAATATCTCCTAGAAAGTTTTTCAAAATAAGGTGTAGGAGATGTTGGAGATTTTGCTTACAAAAATTTATGCAATAAGCAAATGTAAGCCTTTGAATCTTGCAATGAAAATGCAAGGCTCACAAGCTAAGAAGCGTTTTCCCAACAAATATTTATCAAGAAATACTATTGGAAACTCTCAATGATTACTCTCAAAATGATTTTCAAAAATTAAAAGCTTAGGTGAGAGTAAAAAGCTTTGGATGAAAATGCCCCAAATATATGCTCTCTTTCAAAAAGGATTTTTCAAATGAATGTAGAAAAGAGAGTGATATGATTTTTTACAAAGAAAAAAAGAATGCCCAAAATATATGCTCTCCTTCAAGATTTTTTAAAAGAATAATGAAAAAAATAGTAAAAAAAAAAAAGAAATGAATGAAGAACAAATATTATTTTGGGAGGATTTTCTCTCTAATTGTTATTTTGAGAATGAGTAATGAATGGGTATATACAGAGTCTGAGGAAAATATGACCGTTTGAGACCTATTAGCCATTTTGGAATTTGTTTAATAAAAAAAATAATTATGTTTAAGCACTTAAAAATGGTCTAACCTGAGAGGTTCGGTTGATTGGGGGCTTCGCTGATTGGCTGACCTAAGGCAAAAATTCAAAAATTCATGAGGCTCGGTCGGCTGAGTAAAGGGCCGATTGGCTGAGCCAAAGGCGATTTTCTAAACTTTCGTAGGTTCGGTCGACCGAGGCACTCTTAGGTTATTAAGATCGATCACCCGAGCAAGGGCGGTTGGCTGGTCTTTTTCAAAAGAACAAGGTTCGGTCAGCCAAGGCTGCACAGCAACAACCCACATGACAAGGTCGGTCGACCGAGCCATTAAGGCTTAGAAAGGGTCGGTCGCCCGGACTAGTGAAAAACTTGAGTTTGACCTGCTTTTTGATTTAAAAACATTTTTAAAACCTTTTGTATGATGTTATAGTTGATGAAGATGTTTTTTCTTGAAAGGTTGGTCCCCTAAGGTCTGTCTATGGTCTTGTTTGAGCTTAGCATTCATATCACGCATGTCATGCATTATTACAGACCAAGTAGAACCAAAAATGCAATTATAATTGAAATAATCAAATGTTTTCATTCTTCTTCTTCTTTTGCTCTTCTGTCTTTATGGAATACGCCAGGTTGAAATGAGCTTTATGCGCCTCATGGTTTCCATTTTCTAGTATCTTATGTCTGTACAGAAATCTAGACATGTTCACATACTAAATGAACACATAAGATACAAATGGTTTGTCATAATCAAAATGAGATCGGACTCAAAAAGCCAACAATCTCCCCCTTTTTGGTGATGACAAACACACGAGGGCAAAATGGGTTAAGCCTGAAAAGGCTCCCCCCCCCCCCCCAAGAATATGCTTGTTTTAAAAAAAAAACATAAGCAATATAGATAAAGCATATTCATGAAAGAAGACATTTTAAATAATCATGCATTTTTTTTTTTACATTATCGTGCTTTTAAGCTCAAACCATATTTTAAACATTTTGCTCAACAAATCTCTCCTCCTTTTGGCATCAGCAAAATGGTTATGCTAAGTAAAAATAATTTATTAAAAAAACAATCTTAGAAAAATAGAGAAACTCCCCCTTTTTGACATTTTAGGCTCTGAAAAATTCTCCCCCTTTTTGATAAAAACATTTGGGCATAAAAACACAAATATATTTGGGCATATAATTTATACACATAAAAAAAATATAATTGGCCATATGAAGTTTAAATGACATGTTAAACTAGGTTAGGCAAAAAATATACACAAACCATCGCAATTGAAACATTTCATAGGACTCGTGAAAGATTTAAGTTCAAAGCACATGACATATGAAGCAAGGTGTAGGGTTGAGTATAATTTTAGTCTAACTAGTTCGCATGCAATTTCATATATAGTCACCGAACGAGTTATGCAATTCAAAAACTTATATATAAAGCATAAGGCAAGAGATAAAGAATTTTAGTTTTGAAAATGTTTCTTGCTATTAAGCATTTAAAAAAAAATATTCCCCCTTTAATGTTTGCAAAAGGTAGTGGGGGGGGGGGGATGCTTGCTGAAAAAGAAACTTTAAAGATCATGCAAGCACAAGTTTTCTAGTAGTCATTTAAGCATGGAATTAAATATGACCAAAAAAACAACCACATAGATTCCAAAGATAATAGAAAATTTAAAACAATAGGAATCATATGGCAATCCATGAATAATTGTGACTAAACGGAGTAATTTCATTTTAGATCTTCTATAAAATTATCACAGTTAAGCACAAGCCACAAAGGATTCAAAAGCATATCTAAGAAAAAGAAATGTTGGTGAGCATAATAAGATGGAAATATAATTTTGGATCCTCCCCCTATTGATTTGAATCCAAGCTTAAATGAAATAAACAGCTTCTACTAGTTAAAGATTTATTTCACTATGCTTAGTAGTATAAGCCATCATTTTAAATCTTTTAAACCAACCATACTGATTATTTATCAACTATATTCTGATCAGTATAGTCGTCCCTATAGGCCACAAATGCATCAGAAAAACATATTAAGGTATACAGTAATTGTCATAACCAATAACCATCCATACCAATGTGATGTTCAAGATTTTTCAAAAGAGCCTTAATATTCAAAAAGCGAAGTGATGCATGTGAGTCCTTTATGCTTTTTTCTTTATGAATAGAGCTCAACTCCCCTAATTATTCAATGATTATGTAATGATGAAGTCTAATATTCATTTAGTTTTTCACTCATCATTTCAAAAATATTTTAACATTTATTTTTATCATAATCGTCTTATCACATGGTTTTATTTTTGGGAAAATTTTAGCAAAATTTTGGCAGCATGCCTTCTATAAATAGGACATTTCCCCATAAAAACCATGCATATAAACCTCATAGATTCAAGGAAGTAATTTATAATAATTTGTATAATACAGATACCATTCAATTCAAGCATGCAAGAACCTACATTCACTACCAGCATGCAATTCACATCACTGCATCAACCATTCAGGTGGCGTTCCATACAAGCATGCAATCAGGTTGCTCAAATAACAGTTTATTTGAAATATAAATCATTCATAAAGGAAATTTAATCATTTAATGCATTATGGATAGTGTGCTACAATGATGTAGTTACATGTGTGTTAGACCTAGTGGCTAAGGGTCCTCTTTCCAGCCTGTTTTGATGACAACAACCCATTTGTGGTTCTTAAGTATGTTAACACCTTTCTCTAGTCCAGTTTAGATACACAGGACAGTTCCAAAGCGAGCATAAAAGGTCAAACATGTATCAGACTGACAAAGAGCAAATGACAATCGACAAAGCCCAACATATGACACATTCGGAACTCAACCACTCAACCGAAGCACTTATGGATCTTACACTACGTGCACAAGCTTTGGGTTGTGTGTGTGCTTGTGTAGGGAAGATTGATTTTGTAACTTCTTTATGTATGGTACCGTTCAAAAGTAACCAGCAAGAGATGAACAAACTACATATGCATTCAGTTCATGATAGGGTAAAACATAGACATTGAGACCACACATGCATATTAAGTCACCTTAGACTGCACAAGATGTCTAAATGTTTTCAAAACATATTTTATAAAAACAAGACATCTTGTAAGATGGTAAAATTATTTCTAACAAGTATGAACCTTGACTCAATCAAAAAACACCTTTGGACTCGTTAGAATTCCATTTAAGGTCTCCTTTAATACACACAAATAGGGTAGCTAGTTGACGAGCACAAGGCCCCATCGATGAATACATAGAGAGACACATCGATGTACATAGGGGAATTGTTGATGAGAAAATACCGAAAAAACCTTAAATTTCAGGAGCTGTCTCATTGACAAACACATGGTCTCGACGACGAGTAGATATGCTAGTCTCGTCGACGTACACAGGGTACTCGTCGATGAAGATAAACCGAGAGCCACCTAAATTCAAAACAACCTGCTCGTCGACGAACACATGGTCTCAACAATGAGTAGATGCGTTAGTATCATCAACATACATAGGGTACTCATCGACAAAGATAAATCAAGAGCCACCTAAATTCAGAACAACTTGCTCGTTGACGAACACAGGGTCTTGACGACGAGGCCAAGTATGGGACCCGTCGACGAGGATGTGACCTCGTCGACGAGTGTTAGGCTACAGGCAGCATTAAATGAACAGTAACAACTATTTTTCAAACTAGTCTTTACTCAATTAATGCCAACGGCGATCCAGCAAGCTGCTCGCCCCTTTGCTTATAAATGTGAGTCTTGAGCATTCATTCTAGAGGAGTTTAGCATTTGGTTGTTAAGAACATTTATTGGAGCATTCAAAATCTAGGGTTTATCCTTGTTCACTTTCTCTTGCTCTTTACTATTGGTTCACCTACCATTCACAATGAGAATAGTGTGAGGTTTATACTTGTATATTTAGCTCATAGGGGAGCATTCTGCATTGTATGTACTTGCTTCCAAATTCATTGTATTGGAGGTTCTTTGTGAGCCATTATAAGGTGACTCTAGGTGAGCACCATTGTTAAAGCTCTTTGTGAGCAGCTGGTTTGTAAAGGCTTCTCCGCCGGCGAAGGAGGGTTACATAGTGGATTTGGGGAATCCTTGAGTTGGTCTCAAGGCCTGGATGTAGGCTTGATGCTGAACCACTTTAACATCGTTGTGTTAAGCTTCTCTTATCCCTTCTCTCTTTTTTGTTCACTTGTTGCTATTTTCTTTAAATATATGCTGTGATATAATACCCTTGCTTTTGCCATAAAAACTTTGTGATTGTAGAGAAAGTTCCATATCTGCGAAAGACGTCTATTCACCCCCACTTTAGATGCGTATCCGGGCTAACAATGGGCATATAGACATAAATGATATAAGATAATGAGAGCAATTTAATTTATACGACCATGAAATATATATGCCCCCCCTGAGTTATGCACTTATCTCAACTCCAGCTTATGCCTTTTTCATTCTTCAAATTTCTTTAGCCAAGGTCCTAAGATTTTCAGTGATTCAAACTTGACTATGAATGCCTAGGCTTATCGGACCAAAAAGTCACAATGAATATTGCCTAAGATGTGATAAGCCTGTTACTGCCTCTTTTCTTATAAATCTCAATTCGTGAGAGGCTTGGGTTCAAATGACTTTCAATTTCTACTACATGTGCATAGGCTCCTAGAATTTTATGCATTCAACTAGATTGAAGCCGAGTGCAATCATCTTAGCCATTTAACTTATTCAAAAGAGATGAAGCTCTAAATGATTTAATTTAAAGTTTGAGAGCTAGTGAAGGGAATTTGAATAAATAATCTTGAAACAATTAAATCACTATTTAGTTTAGAGGAGTATTTAGGAGATGTAGGACAATATTAAAGAATATTTTCGTGCTAATGAATATGTCCTAACAGATTGGGCAAAGAGCACTTAGGAGAATATAAATTTCTTGAACACTGATATTTGGTGATTACCAATTTATTATAGTTGGAGGGTATCCTTTGAATATGATTACAAAGTTGAGCAAGGATACGAACCAAGGAATAGATAAGATTTACCAGATATGATCATGATCTGGTAACGAGATCTTATGGAGGAGAAGGTGAACCAACTTTAGAGGATTTTTATATTTTGCACATAGAGGGAAAAATTTGACTTTCAATTGAAACAACCAAATCCCTTAGAGGGTGTCCCCTAATTTGGTTATGAAGGGAGACATTTAAATAAGCACTTATATAATAGGAACTTTATGATCATTAGTGCTTAAGCCTGAGTGATGACTGATTTTTGATCAAGGCTTTTATATTCAAAAATGAGTTTAGGGTAAAATGATGTATAGAATGAGACAGATCCCTAATGCTCAATTCTATGCAATGGACAAAAGGTGCTTAACTTTAGATATTTATATTTGAGCAAGAGTTAAGCGTTAGGAATTATTTAGCAGATAAAAATACCTTTTTTCATTTGGAAGTAGATTTAACGTAGCATGCTTCTGAGATGTTATTCAAGATAATGATTTATGATCTATATCTCAGAAATGAAAAGTTCTAGATATATTTGAGAGTTAAGTCCTCAACCTTTACTTTGAACCACTCAAAGGAATAATATGGATTATGTAGAGACAAGAAGTCCCATTCAAGCAGATGCAGTACTCATTCCAAGATTGTTCAAAGTTCGCATGCTATGGCCAATATATTCATATTTTATCTAGTCATTATATATATAATTTGCATATTGGTGAGGTTCTTTAATGGTTCTTAGTATAATAATAGTGTATAGAGAATGCATATACTAAGAATTTACATTTTAAGCCCAAACCACTTCCCAAGCCTACAGACATCACTACCCTTAAGCCACGAACTAAGGAAGGGTTAAAGAATTAGGTAATTCCTACTGGAGCCCATTCTTCTTTTGGTTCTAAGGGGATTGCTTTCATGATAACCCACATCATTTCTTTATCTTTGCCTTTGACACTTTTATGTGGACAATCATATCGATTGTGCCATTTCATTTTACAGAATACGCACGTTTTGTATATACGTGAAAGATTATGCTTATAAAACCTATTTTTGCTTGATGAGGCATGATAATGGGATTTATAAGATGAATCCTTTTTTTTTTATAGAATTATTTCTTTTAGCTCGTAAGGATTCATTTGTGTTATTCTTTTCATTTGCAACCTTTGATATTATATCAGGATAATATTTCATTGTTCTTTCCAAGCAAGTGATTTTCAATATCTTCTCAACATTTTTCTTTTCTAAGGTGGCATGATATTCTTTAAGACTTTCTAACTGTTTTTCCAACCTTCTACTTTCATTTATCAAGAAGATTTTATGCTTAGATATTTTAACTAGAAACTTATGTATTTGAGGTGAAGTCGACTCTAGTTCTTTATGTGAAGGCATGCTTGCATCCTTGAATTCATTGCAAGATTCAACACAAAATATGTCGCAATATTTTCCACAGGAATCATTGTATACGTCATTAACAGAACTATCATAATATTCAATAAGTGATTTAGCACATGATCCATCACAACATTTGACATAAGAAACATCAATTGAGGTAGAGTGAGAATCATATGTCTTTTTTTATGTTAATGGTATTACCCTATGATTTACCACATCCTGATTATTTGAGCTTGACAATTCCAGAATGGTGGTCTCTTTCTCTTGGGTCTCTCCATATCTCTTTTCTAACTCCTCCCATATATCCTTCACATTTTTGCATGCCATGATATTATGAAAGACACTAGAATCTAAAGCACAATATAACATATCCATGGCATTTGAATTCACCGCATTAAAATAATTTTCATTCATTCTCAAGCAATTTCCTTTAACAAACATTTGCTAGGCCCTCCAGTCCATTGATTTCATAAATATGCTCATTTTAATTTTTCGGGTGGTGTAACCAACACCACAAAATAAAGGACAACTGGTAAATAAGTGTCCCTCTATGAATGGGGATACACCAATGAGAGCCATTGTGATCGTTAGCACAAGCGGTTAAAAATTTTGCAACAAGTCTTTGATACTAATTGATGTGAATGGTGTATTCCTAAGGGGGGGGGGGAGGTGAATTGCGTTTTTAAAAATTTCTTCCTAGGTTAGGTTCAAATCAGCAATCAATATTTCACAACCTAGGGTCTATCTAAGCAAACGCCAATTACCCTACAATATTTAACTGAGCAGATATGTAAAACAATATAGCAATCTTAGTATTTCTTAGTCATTCACAATATTTGAAAACATGAATAAAATTCGCTATACATCAACTATAAACATGCATGTGCATGAAAATGTAATGCAGAAATTAGAGAGTGTAAGGAAGAGAAAATGGACAAAGTATTTTTATCAAAGTTCAGCTAAACTAGCCTACGTTCCCGCCTCAAGCTAACTAGCAAGAGGATTCCACTAAATGCTCACTTAACAGGTGGAGCGTCACTGATTACAATCTCCTCTCCTTACTGGGAAAGGAATACCCCAGCTCACATTTATATGGCTGAGCCTTACTTAAAATTGCACCTTACAAGACGATGCTCCTACTTCTCCTAATCGGGTCTGAAACAATCTGGTGCACACTTTATAGGAAGGTGCAAATCCTAGCTTTCCTAACCAAGTCTAAGCCAATCCGAGACTTTCTTAATCGGGTCTGAGTCTATCCGAGAATCTTAACAGGGCGAGTCTCCCTCTTCAGGTCATGCCTAGAATACAACAATGATATGTAAATTTATGCGTACAAGTAAATGCTTCTAAAAAAGCAGATGTGTACAAGATGAAGCTCAAATGCACTCACACAAGATATGAAATAAAGCTCAAGTGAGTATGTGGGGTTTTTCTCTCAAAAATATATTTTATGTAAATATGTGAGAGAAAAAGAATATGGTGATCTTTGATCTAAATACAAAATATTCAATAAGTGTTTTTCAAAGATCAATAGCCCAAATAATATCTCCTAGAAAGTTTTTCAAAATAAGGTATGAGAGATGTTGGAGATTTTTCTTACAAAATCTATGCAAATAAGCACAATGCAAGCCTTTGAATCTTGCAATGAAAATGCAAGGCTCACAAGCTAAGAAGAGTTTTCCCAACAAATATTTATCAAAAAATACTATGGGAAACTCTCAATGATTACTCTTAGTATGATTTTCAAAAATTAAAAGTTTAGGTGAGAGTAAAAAGCTTTGGATGAAAATGCCCCAAATATATGCTCTCTTTCAAAAAGGATTTTTCAAATGAATGTAGAAAAGAGAGTGAAATGATTTTTTACAAAGAAAAAAAGAATGCCCATAATATATGCTTTCTTTCAAGATTTTTCAAAAGAATAATGAAAAAGAGAGTAAAATAATGAATAAAGAACAAAAATTATTTTGGGAGGATTTTCTCTCTAATTGTTATTTTGAAAATGAGTAATGAAGGGATATATATAGAGTTTGGGAAAATATGACTGTTTGGGACCTATTTGGCATTTTGAAATTTGTTTAATCAAAAAATAATTATGTTTTAGCGCTTAAAAATGGTCCAACTCGAGAGATTCGGTCAACCGGGGGCTTTGCTTGTCGGCTAACCCAATGAAAAAATTCAAAAATTTTTGAGGCTCGATCAACTAAGTAAAGTGCCAGTCGGCTGAGCCAAAGGTGATTTTCTGAACGTTCGTAGGTTTGGTTGGCTGGGGCACTCTTAGGTTATTAACACCAATTGCCCTAGCAAGGGTGGTTGGTTGGACTTTTTCAAAAGAACAAGGTTCAGTTGGCTGAGGCTACACAGCAACAACCTATGTGACAAGGTTGGTCGACCAAGCCGTTAAGGCTCTAAAAGGGTGGGCCGCCCAGACTAGTGAAAAAGTTGAGTTTGACCCACTTTTTGATTTAAAAACATTTTTAAAACCTTTTGTATGATGTTATACTTTGATGAAGAAGGTTTTTCCTGAAAGGTTGGTCCCCTAAGGTCAGTTTATGGTCCTGTTTGAGCTTAGCATTTATATCATGCATGTCATGCATTATTACAGACCAAGTAGAAACAAAAATGCAATTACAATTGAAATAATCAAATGTCTTCATTCTTCTTCTTCTTTTGCTATTATGTCTTTACGAAATACGCTAGGTTGAAACAAGCTTTATGTGCCTCATGGCTTCTATTTTTCAGTATCTTATGTTCATGCAGAAATGTAAATAAATTCACATACTAAATGTACATATAAGATACAAGTGGTTTGCAATAATCAAAATGGGATCGGAATCAAAAAGTCAACAGTGACGGTTTAGGAAAACTGTCACTAATACTCTGTTATTAGTGACAGTTTATGAAAATCGTCACTAATAGTTTATTATTAGCGACGATTTATGAAAACCGTCACTAATAGAAACCATCACTAATAGTGTTTTTTATTATTATTTTTTTAAAAAGGTTCTTATTAAAAATTTAGAAAAGCAATAGTTTGATTAAATGTGTAGAATATTTTTTTAAAATTTTTTATTTATAGATTTCAATATAATTACAAAAAAGATAACTTGTCTTCAATTTTTTTAAAATTATATAAAATAAATTTTGAAATCATTTATTTTGGACTTTGGATTTGAAATTATGTATTAGAAAAAACTTTACAAATGGTCAGTATAAGTAAAATTCGAAATCTAAACTTCATCATCTCATTCACAATGTAAGAGTCAGAAATCTATAAAATAATTTAAAATTTTATCTAAATTTTATATATAAATTTGAAAATTTTGAAATAAAAACTATTTTCAACAACTGAAAAATGAAAAAATAAAATTATTTCCATAAGCATATAGTGTGAAAATTATTTATTATTATTTATTTATCTCATAATTGTTATAAAAATGCAAAATCAGCTAATTTATGTTTTTGTATGTTCGTGAAAAACTAAAATGAAAAAAAATATCAGAATGGATCAAGAACTTATGGGCAATTTTTCTGGTTTGAATTTAGCTAGGAAAAGGTTGAATTCTTTTTTGTCCTACTGAGATCATTCCAAGTTGGAGTTTCCATTAGGTACGACAACTAAGTGGAAGAGTCATATGTTGACTCAAGCAAATGTGATGAAGTATGTGTTTATGAAGATGAGTAATCCTAAGACTTCACCATCTGATCAAACAAGAATGCACAGGAAAGGTTGCAATGCCTTGGCATTGAGGAATCATAACAATCCTCGTGAAGGACCTTCCAAGATCATGGTAGAGCCGGTAAGTGAATGGAGCAATGAGGAGGAAGATTTACCTCCGAATATGGAGGTTCAACCCAGTGCAAGGGTGACTCTAATGTGAAATCAAAGTGGCACCAAATATTTCACAGGGTGAAAGCAGTTGTCATGACCCAGTTGCATCAAGGAGTACTCTAAAGCTTCACTAATATAAGACTACTGGCGACGATCTTGTTGGGAGAAACAATAATACTAAAACTCTGTCCTTGTGTGAATATGTAGGAAACTATAAAATAAAGCAATATATATGTAGAAAATATATATCCAAACACCACAAGTGCAAGACATGATTTTTACGTGGAAAACCTTCTCGATGTGAGAAAAAAAAGCCATGAGACCGTAGTCCACTCAAATAATTCCACTATTAATAATTATGAGAAAACATGAGTCTTCTCTAGTCTCAACTAGACGCATACAATTAGCAACTATCTTCAAGAAATAGAATTCCTTGGCATAAATTAACTTTTACAAGAATTAAAGAAAGATCTCACCAAAACAGAGGCTACTCTTCATGAGCTAAAAAAAATAAGAACGAATGTTCAGAATCCAATCTCCACCGTTCACAATGAAGATTCACGCGTCATGAACATCAATAAAATCTTTCAACTCAATCGGACCACGAATGCTCATTGATCGGAGCAGTTGATTAAGACTGGACAACTTTCTCTCTTTGTGGCGGTGGAAAAAATTGAGGCTATTGTTCATGGGATGAAAACCAATACAAAATGCTCAAATCCAATCTCCACCATTCAAAATTAATTTTAACGTATCATGAATATCATTGTAAATTTTTAGCTCAATTAGACCACGAATGCTCGTTGATCGGAGAAGTTGATCAAGATTGGACAGCTTTCTCTCTTTGTGGCGATAGGAAAAACTGAGGCTACTGTGCATGGGCTGAAAACCAATACCAAATGCTTAGAATTTGATCTCATAATGAATTTCACATGTCATGAACATTCCTATAAATTTTGAGCTCAATCAGACCACAAATGCTTATTGATTAGAGCAGCTGATCAAGATTGGATAGCTTTCTCTCTCTGTGGCGGCGGAAAAAATTGAGGCTACTGTTAATGGGCTGAAAACTGACACCGAATGCACAGAATCCAATCTCCACCATTCACAATTAAGTTTCACATGTCATGAACATCCTTGTAAATTTTCAACTCAATTCAGACCACGAATGCTCATTGATCGGAGCAATTGATCAAGACTAGACAACTCTCTTTCTTTGTGGCAATTGTGGCTCTCTCTCCCTTTTCTTTCTTATTTTCTGATTGTGCATTACTCTTTGCAGTAGAAAAGGATAGGGTTCAACCCTATTCTCCCAATTGGGCCTCTCCACACATGAGCTCGTATTGGGTAAGTTTGGGCCATCCTCGCTTAGGAGGGAAACCCAACTTAATAGGTCTTTCTCTTTAAGCATTCTACTTAAGGACATGCTCTTTTTGTTGTATTTTATCTTCAACTCATCAAAATTCTCATTTTTGGTGTACGCACATTGGTTAGGTTAGCCACAACATTATTTCTATCCTATTTTTTTTTCTGGACAATATCAGCAATTATTCTTATCTATCCACTTCTATGAACATAGTCTTCTAATGGCCCATCTAGATTGTAATCATCTTCACAACCAACCTATCCATGCATAAATATTTGAACCAAGTTGTTTCTTTCGTGCATCCCATTCCTTTTTAATATTGTGATAATGAAAAACTTCAAAAGATCTCTCAAACTCCATTGCATTTAAAAAATCAGTCTAATAATTGCAAAATTTCACCACAACTTCTTCGGTCTATACACGGTCATTCCAAAGGTATCAAATTCAAAATGTTTATCTCAATTCAATTGCTTAGTATTGTTCTTTAAATTCCCCCTTTGCCTAAATTGTACTTTATTTTTTTACCCAGGGAATTATTAATATATGATCATAAGATTTAGGAGATCAATTGGGCACAATAAATTTACTTGTGACAAGTATGTTGATATCTGTTTAGAAGTTTGATGGTGTTTTACCATTTGTTGCATGCTCCTTGGACATTAATTTGTTATGTTTGGAATTTTGCTTACTGAATTTTTTTGGCTTTTAAGCCGATGAGGCTTGGGTGATGTTGTTATTGTCAAGGCTGCATTATGGTAGTATTTTTTTGTAAGGCTGGTCATTGGTACAACATTTTTATGTTTGATTTTAAATGACAGAGTATTAGTGACGATTTTAAAAAACTATCACCAATAGTTTGTTATTAGTGACAGTTTAGAAAAACCATCACTAATAGTAAAAAAAAAAATACCACTGATAGTATGTAATTAGTGACAGTTTAAAAAAATCGTTACTACTTTTAAATGACAGAGTATTAGTGACGGTTTTATAAAGCATCACTAATAGTCAATTATTAGTGACAGTTTTTGAACAACTGTTGCTAATACTTTATTATTAGTGACGGTTTTTAAAAACCGTCGCTAATATTATTTTTTATTTAAAAAATATTAAAACTATTTATTTAACTATTAGTGATGATTTTTAAGAGTATTAACTACGGTTTTAAAATCGTCACTAATACTCTAGCTGAGTAAAACCCTTGCATCCGCGCAGATTTCCTCTTTTTTTTTTTCCAATCTCCTGCCTCAATCCCCCCTCCTTTCTCTCCCTCCTTCTTTCCTCCCCCCTCCTTTCTTCGTTCCAAACTATGCGCGTCCACTTCAGCCATCTTCGCCGCCAACGTTGCTTGCGTGAGCTCCTCTGTTAGTTTTGGTGCAACCCCAAGAGGGGGTGAGGGTGAATTAGGTATTTAAAAATTATCGCCTAGGTCAATTGTTTTAACAAATGTATTACACAACCTAGGGTCAATCTATTCTATCAATAAATAAACATACACGTGTAGTAAAGTAAAGTGAGGAAAAAGTAAACGATACACGCGATATGTTATCAAGGTTCAGCCAAAGTCCCTACGTCCTCGCCTTGGCTAACAAGAACAAGGGTTACCACTATAGGCTCACTTAACGAGTGGAGCGGCACCTAAACAATCAGGTCAATTAGCACAGGGCTGACCTCAATCTCTACAACTAGGTCAATTAACATAGGGGTGACCTCAACCTACACAATCCTTCTAGGTTAGATTACTGCTCCCTCAGGCCACGCCTGGAATACAACAGATTTCTCAATAAAATTTGTGTACAACAAATGTGCTTCTCAACTAAGCAGATATGTACTACAATACGCACAGTATAATCAATGCACTACTAAGAGATAGGATAAGCTCAGTGTAATCTTAGTGTCTACTCTCAAATAATTATGCAAATATTATAATCAGTGCATGAGAGTGTAAATGATATGATCTTTGTGTCAAATAATGATTTTAATCACAATGCACAAACAAAGATCACAAGTACACTTCAAATATCTCAACAAATAATTTTTCTCAATATAAACCACAAGAGATATTCAAAAATGGTTTGCAAAAAATTATTTGATCCTTGTATCAAAATGATATTATTAATCAAAAGATATAGTAACAAAGATCTTCAGCACGTTAACAAATATTTCAAAATTTTTTTTTCAAGATAAATCACAAGAGATATCTGAAATCGGTTTGTAAAATAGTATTTATCTTGAAGCACACTTTAAATACCTTCAACAAATATTTTTCTCAAAATAAACCACAATAGATATTTGAAATCGATTTGTAAAATATTATTGGACAACCAAAATACAATATGAACTCTTGAGTATTGTAATGAAAATGCAAAACTCACAAGCTCTAATAAGTTTTTCCAGGGAAGACTTATTAATGAAAGCCCCTTAGAAAAGTTAGAAGCTTACTCTCTATGAAAAATAAGTCTTAATTAGAACAAACAAGAAAGAGTTTAAGCTTAATGAGATAAAACACAAGAATACTCTTACAAAGAAGTATTTGCAATATGAAAGAGTAAGAGAAGTAGTATATGGCTTGAATATGAGATTTTGGCTTTTTGAAAATCATAGGATATTTGCTAATTATTATTGTTAATCTCACACTAATTTTTGCAAATGAAGGGATATATATAGAGTTCCCAAAAAATATAACCATTTAGGACATGTAGGGAATTATTAGGATTGTTTTAAAGCGTTTTAGCACAATTAACCCCGTTTAAAATATTTAACTGTGGTAAAAAATAATGTCCAACCCAAGAGCACCGGTTGACCGAAGGTGAGGGTCGGTTGACCGAGTGTACAATTTCGGTCAACCGGGTGAGATTTGAACTAGAAGTTCGATCGACTGGTCAACAGAGTTCCATGACATTTTTTTCTTTTCTGTGTGGTTAAGTCGACTGGGTAATTTTGAACTATGAAGTTCGGTCGACCGGGGCATTGGATTCTCCCACATGTGGGTTTGGTCGACTAGGGTGTTGCCCATTTAAATTTGGTCGGTTGACCGAGGAGTCAAACGTTGACTCGGTGGGAGTTCGGTCGACCAAGTCATATGAACTTGGTACAGTACAGTTGACCGAGCTATGGTTAAAATGTTGACTGCTTGACCTGTTCGGTCGACCGATAGATTTACACTATGAAAGTTCGATCGACCGAACATGCATTTTTAATGCATTTCGGTTCCAACTCCCTTATACATTCACCATATTCATATGATGTTTATTTTTAATGCACTAGGGAACTTTTTCATGCAGATTTGTGGGTCTTAAGGTCAATCTAAGGTATTTGAGAATTAACCCCAAAAATCTAGCGTTGGTCGACTAAAGGGTGATCCCTAAGGTCCAACTATGGTCTTGAGCTTATCTATCCTACCATGCAGGTAAGACATTAATTATTACGTACCATTTTCCGATCTTACTATTGCATACCTGAATAAAACTCAAATTAAATTACAACCAATAAAAGGTCTGAGTCTTTATCTTCTTCAAGCCCATGTGCGTGCACCATATGATACTTCCAATTGGTCTTGCACACAAACTCATCAACCATTAAACATCAGAGTATTTGTCATAATCAAAACGGGATATGACTAATAAGGTTAACAATCTCCTCCTTTTTGATGATGACAAATACTTGCCTACTTATCCCCCTTTTGGCTGAAAAAAGGGCCTAAATAAACATTTAAGAATATAGGCAAATAATCATCTGAATATAGGAAATGTTTGGGAAAAAGTTTTTAGAAAATTCGACAGCATGCCGTTTGAAAACAGAACATTCCCAAAAATCTCTGTAAACAAATGACTTGGTTGAGTAATATATTTTCAAGATATCCACAACTATGTACTTAAATAGTTCAGTATTCTCAAAACATGAAATAGAAGTATAACTTTTAGTCATTCAAGAAATATAATAGCCATACAATGCAAAAAGAATAACAAAGATAACCTCAGCAATTAAGCACACAAACAATATAACTGGTTATTAAAATATTCAAATGACATGAAAAACGTAGTTAAACCAAAAATATACACAAACCATTGCAAATGAAATATATCATAAGACCCGTGAAGGATTTGAGTTAAAAGCACATGACATATGATACAAAATAGAAGGTTTGAGCATAAAAGCAGTCTAACTAGTTTGCTTGCGTTTTCATGTGACGTTACCAAACCAGCTATGCAATTTTGAAAAACATATATGTATACAATAATAATGAGGCAAAAGGAAAAAGGGTTTGTTTTTAAATTTGATCTTGCCAAAAGTAAATGTAAATAAATATATATACGTATATAATTATAATATACATCCCCTTTCTAATGTTTGCAAAATGGTGTTGGGGGTTGCTTGCTAAAAAGAAGCTTTAATTTAAAACAAGCAAGCACAAATTTTTTGGTTTGTCAATTAAGGACATACTAAAATATAAGTAGAAAACCACAACCATAATGATCCTAAAAATTTAACAATCACATGCAAGATCGTATGGAAAGTCAAATAACATGTGGCAAAGATATATATATCAACTTAAGATTTTCACAAGGGTCATTTCGGTTAAGCACATGCCATGGTGAGTTCACAATAGATCTAAGCTAAAAGGTGTTAGTGAGCATAACATGATAGAATGTTCATTTTAGATGCTCCCCCTATCGTTTGGAATGCTAGCTGAGATACAATAAGTTGCTTATACTAAATGGAGAATTACTTCATTATGCCTAGTAGTATAAGCCATCACTTTGAACCCTTTAAACCAACCATACTAATTATCAATCAATTACATTTATGCTTATCAGTATATTTTTTCTATAGACCATAGATGCATCAGAAAATATATATTAAGGCATATAATAAAGTTCATGACCTAATAACATTTCATATCAAATCAATAAAGCTTCAAGCGCATGATATAATGTTCAAGGATATTAGAAGAGCCTCAATATTTCAATAAAAAATAGTGATGCATGTGAGTACTATAAGTTCTTTCTATAGGAAAGATGCTCAGCTCTCCTAACTACCTAATGATTATGCAAGAATGAAACTTAATTTTCAATTTGTTTTCATTCATCATTTCAAAAATATTTTAACATTAGTTTTATCATAATCATCTTTAACACAAGGTTTTATATGGGAAAATCCTAGTGAAATTTCGGCAGCATGCCATTTGTATATAAGAAATTTTCCCATAAAACTTGTACCTGATAATGGGTTGCTTTTAACAGATAAATCATATAAAGCAAGCAACAACCTAATATTCACAACTAGCATGCAAATTATATCACTGCACTTGCCATGTAGGAGGCTTTCAACACAAGCATGCTTTCTAGTAGTTCAATCAACAACTTATAAAAGAAATGAACTATCCAACATATGTCATGACCAGTAACTTACAATGGATAGTTATGAGGTTAGTGCAGAGTTGTTCTTACAAAGGCATACAAACATATAAGCATAGATAAAAATTAAGAGCATTTTAATGAATATAGCTACGAAAGATGATTGCTCCCCCTCAATTATGCACTCAACTCATTTAGTGTCTTTTTCTTATTTTTCAAATCATTTAGCCAAGAAATCTAGATTTTTAATGATATATGCTTGGCTTTGGATGAATAGGTTTAACGAACCAAAAAGTCACAATGAATATTTCTTTGAGAGTTCTAAGCCTATATTGCCTCTTTTCTTATGATTTACAATACGTGAGAGTCCTAAGTTCAAATGACTTTTGATTTAAACTGCATGTGCATAGGTCTACGTGAATTTTGATTTCATTCATCTAGATTGAGACCTAGGCAACCAATTTAGCCATTCAACTTAATTTATGAGGATGAAGCTCTAATGGATTTTATTTAATGTTTGAGAGCTCGAAGGAAAATTGAATACTCTTAATAAGTAAATTTCTATTATGTTCAGAAGAGTATTTAAGATAGGCAAGACATTTTTCAGGATAAGAAGTCTAAAGATATTGTCCTAACCATTTTAGCAAAGAGCTCTAAAGTATATGAATTTTGACTGTAGCTCTTTGGTGATTGGAAAGTATCCTTTAAGTATGATCACTATTCTGAGTAAGGATACAAACCATGGAATAGGATGAAAACTTTGCCGAATGTGATCATGGTTGGTAAAGATTCCCTATGGAGGATACGGTGAACCAAAATTAGAAGATTTTTATATTTTAAGCTTAAAAGGGATATTTTAATTAATTAGTGAGTTTAGGATAAGATGTTAAACTGGAAGAATTCATTTCCTACAACTCAAAACTTGTGCAATGGAGAGAGTATGCTTAACATAAGAATTCAAGCACAGATTAAGCATTAATAATTTTATACCCAGCAAGGATGCTTTTGTCCATTTGGAAGCGGATTTTAATTAAGTTGTAGCCATTGATTTTATATTTTAACCAATGAATATAAGCATTAAGTTCAGATTGGTTATATACTTTGATTTGCAGATTGGCTTGATTTTTCAAAATACTTAGTATGTAAACTTTTAATTAGTGCACATATACTATGATTTTACATTTTTAGCCCGAACCACTTCCTAAGCCTTTAGTCTACACTACCCCCTATGGCTAATCCTAAATGCTAAGGAAGAATTATGTGATCATGTAATTTTTGTTTGAGTAAATTCTTCATTGAATTCCAAGGGGTTTGTTTTCTTAACAACCCATACCATTTTTCTATCTTTTATTCTTGATGGGTTAGGAGTCGGTGATTCTTTAACTTTCCATACTTGTTTGGGTTTCACACCTTTTCTTTTAAATGGGCAATCAAATTTTACGTGCCCCTTCTTTTTACATAAGGCACATGTGGTGTGAGTGTATGGACTAGAAGAGGTATTAGCATAGTGTTTTGATTCTTTTACAAAGTACCCCATGTATAAGTTCTTCCTACTTATTTTCAATTCCATTAAAACCTATACTTTCTTTATCTAAGGTCATATTTTGTGAACCTAAGAGTTTGTCAAGATTTTCTTTACCTCTAGTGAATGTATGGATGGTCTTAGACTGGTCTTCTATTTTCTTTTCTAGATCTTGAATTTTCAAGTTCTCTAAACCTTTGCAAACATTATGAAGTTTCATAAATTCTTTAGTCATATTGTTTGCTTTGCGTTCAAGTTCTGCAATAAGAAGATCTTTATTATTATCATTTGAAGTTTGAGATCTTATTGCATTCAATTCTTTTTCTAATTTTTCATTCTTGTTTACTAACTCTTTGATTTTAAAAACATTTTCCATTTCAACAAGAACTTGTGATTCACATTCTTTCTCACATGCCTCATACTTGTTTTTCAAAGCAGTATATCTTTTGTTAGCTTTAACAAGTGACTTATGAATTCTAACATATTCAATTTGTAGTTCTTTATAAGTAGGCATGCTCTCACTATCACTACTATGACATGATTCAGAATCAGATGCATTATTCAAATCATCACATGAATCGTTGCCAGGATTATCTAATAACATAGAAGGAGATGGGTTTACCTCATCGTCAGTTAGAGCTATGAAGCATGGTTTACCTCCTTCAAGATTTGTAGAGCTTGTATCACAAGGAGTGATCACCTTTTCTTGCATAGGTGCTCCTTATCTCCTTTCAAGTTCCTCCCATATCTCCTTAGCATTGTTACATGCCATAACCTCACAAAGAACATTAGAATCTAAAGCATGCAGCAAGGTGTTCATGGAATCAAAATTTACCTACACTAAGTTCATATCATGATCATTCAATTCATACTTAGATTTAGGAACATTAGTCCAATCAATGGATTTCACAGGCACACTATCACCTTGATCAATAACTTTCCAGAATTTCCAATTCAAAGCTTTCACATACGCAGTCATTCTAAATTTTCATATAGCATAGTTATCACCACAAAATGCTAGTCGGTGTGTGACCAATCTACCCTCACATGAAGTGGATGCACTAACAAGAGCCATCTTGATCTTTTAACTAAATGACATCTAAGTCTAAGTTACGAGACTCTGATACAAATTGTTAGCTTTGGTGCAACCCCAAGAGGGGGGTGAATTGGGTATTTAAAAATTATTGCCTAGGGAAATTAGTTTAACAACAGTATTACACAACCTAGGTCCAGTTCATGCAATCAATAAATAAACATACAAGTGCAGTAAAGTAAAGTGCGGAAAAAGTAAACGATACACCCGATATGTTATCAAGGTTCGGCCAAAGTGCCTACGTCCCCGCCTTGGCTAACAAGTACAAAGGTTACCATTATAGGCTCACTTAACGGGTGGAGCGGCACCTAAACAACCAGGTCAATTAGCACAGAGCTGACCTTAACCTTTACAACCAAATCAATTAACATAGGGGTGACCTTAACCTACACAATCCTTCTGGGCTGGATTACAGCCCCCTCAAGCCACGCCTAGAATACAACCGATTTCTCAATAAAATTTGTGTACAACAAATGTGCTTCTCAACTAAGTAGATATGTACTACAATACACACAGTATATTCAATGCACTACCAAAAGATAGGATTTGATAAGCTCAGTGTAGTCTAAGTGTCTACTCTCAAATAATTATGCAAATATTGCAATCAATGCGTGAGAGTGTAAATGATATAATCTTTGTGTCAAATAATGATTTTAATCACAATGCACAAACAAAGATCACAAGCACACTTCAAATATCTAAACAAATAATTTTTCTTAATATAAACCACAAGAGATATTCAAAAATGGTTTGCAAAAATTTATTTGATCTTTGGATCAAAATGATATTATCAATCAAAAGATATAGTAACAAATATCTTAAGCACGCTAACAAATATCTCAAAATATTTTTTACAAGATAAATCACAAGAGATATTTTCAATCGGTTTGTAAAATAGTATTTATCTTCAAGCACACTTCAATTACCTTCAACAAATATTTTTCTCAAAATAAACCACAAAAGATATTTGAAATTGATTTGTAAAATATTATTGCACAACCAAAATACAATATGAACTCTTGAGTATTGCAATGAAAATGCAAAACTTAGAAGCTTTAAGAAATTTTTCTACAAAAGGCTTATTTACGAAGCCCCCTAGAAAAACTAGAAGCTTACTCTCTATGAAACATAAATCTCTATTAGAACAAGTAAGAGAGAGTTTAAACTTGATGAGATAAAACACAAGAATACTCTTACAAAGAAGTATTTGCAATATGAAAGAGTAAGAGGAGTAGTATATGGCTTGAATATGAGATTTTGGATTTTTGAAAATAAGAGGATATTTGCTAATTATTATTGCTAATCTCATACTAATTTTTACAAATGAAGGGGTATATATAGAGTTCCCTGAAAATATAACTGTTCAGGACGTGTAGGGAATTATTAGGATTATTTTAAAATGTTTTAGCACAATTAACCCTGTTTAAAAACTTTAACTGCGGTAAAAAATAATGTCCAATCCAAGAGCACCGATTGAGCCGAAGGTGAGGTTCAGTTGATTGAGTGTACAAGTTTGGTCGACTAGATGAGATTTGAACTAGAAGTTCGGTTGACAGTTCAATAGGGTTCCAAGGCAATTTTTATTTTTCGCGTGGTTCGGTCAATCGGGTAATTTTGAACTATGAAGTTCGATCGACCAGGGCGTTGGATTCTCTCATGTGTGGGTTCGGTCGATCAAGGCATTGCCCATTTAAATTTGGTCGGTCGACTGAGGTGTAACGACCTACTTAATTACAGCATTTTTTTTCCATAATAGTAAAAAATGTTATAATAAGCCCGAAAAATCATAATCAACTTGAACTTGTGGGTACCAGGGATACATCAGAATATAGTACGGAAGCCTAAGCAGCAGGAAACATAAATTACCAACACCACATAATACCATATACACAACACCATATATCATAATATCAGAGTTACTACATCCATTGTAATTTTATTTACAACCCAAAAGAAATCCTAGGGCCAATCCCCACAAAATACATCCAACCTTACCAAGACATTTACCCTTCAAGAAAGGGCAGACCAGCTGCAACTACCTAAGTGGAGCTTTATCCGCTCTCCTATCAATGGCTCCTGAAATGTTCATATAATTCGAGGTGAGACACCTCTCAGTAAGGGAAATAAACTAATACTAGTGTGAAGTAATATGAGTTTATCTGTGTTATACATAAAAGCATATATAAGCATGTCTAGTAAATATGTCTGTATCATTTTTGGGAAAAACATGTGTAATCATAACATGACAGAACATACAGGATTTTCATAGTATAGTTTATCTTATATAATAATAACACGAAAACAACCCTGGTAGGTTAGATGGCTATTGTCATGTATTACTCCCTCATGATTGGGTTGTGTGGACCGAAGGTGGGACCTGACAATGGTTGGCGCGATCATTGGCAAGTCAAAAGTATAGTCTGTAAGTTTGATGGGTCTACCAAACCTGGTCCGTACACTAGAGGCACTCACACTTCTTAAAACAACATTGACTATCTGTCCTTATGCCGCCCCGTACGACAGCGTTAACACAATATCATGATGATCATGAACACATAGCAGCGGTACCGTGTAAGTGCTAGCCTAAACCAAGCCAATCAGGTTCTGATAATCAAACTGTGATACATGGATATTTCATATTATTAATTGCCAAATCAATATCATCACATCATTTTGCATATATATATATATATATATATATATATATATATATATACATCATTAAAATCATTGGCCCGTACGCCGACATTTCATATTTTACCATAACTCAGCCCGTATCCCGACAAATCATATCCATGGCTTGACTCATACGTTTGGAAAAACATATCCATAGCTCGACCTGTACACCAGAAAAACATATCCATAGCTCGGCCCATACGCCAGCAAAACATATCCATAGCTCAGCTCGTACGTCGACAAAACCTATCCATAGCTCGGCTTGTACGTCGGAAAAACATATATAAAATTCTTGGCCCGTACGCCAATTTTTCATTATAAAAATCCATATCATTATCATATTCCCAAAAAATAGTAATTCATCATAAATTCTACTCATGCCTCAAAAAATGGGTATTACGTACATTGCGAACATATCGTCATTTTTAATAGTATTCTCCAACATAATGCATAATTATATATAAATACATATATTTCTCTGAAATCAAATGCTATAAAATTATACTTATTTTACATAGAACATCTAACGTAGTTTATCCCCTTACTTGATTGCTAAAAAGCCTATAAAATAGTCAATCTAACTCTCGCTGGGTTCCCCTTCAACACCCTGGAAACAACATTTCCCAGAACAAAAATTCAGTATTTCTACGCGTACTACATTTGCTACAACTACAGGGAAGGCTAAATATTGAGTAAAAGTCTTACCCTGAATTTGGAATTAATTTCAAACTCGTCCCACCGAAAATCCACTCTAGTAGATATGTAGAGAACTTCCTTAGGAGTGTTGTGGTGGTTTCGGATCGTCAAATCGGCAAAAGATCTGCCCAAAATCTTAGAGAGAAGGAGGGAAAATCGAAAGGAGAGAGAGAGAGAGAGAGAATTCCTGTGGCCAAAATTAGCTGAAAAATCACGTTTAGGGCTACTTATACACTGGCCTTCGTCAACGAACCACGTCATCTCGTCGACGAGGTCAAGAAGACAATTCGTTGATGAACTCTTCCCTCATCGACAAAATTCAGAAATGCCCAAAACATCCTCTCGGTACTTTTTCGTCGACAAAACGCTCCCTCGTTGACGAGCCCCTCATGCTCTCTTGTCAATAAACCCCCTTAATTCGTCGATGAGGCCCTATTTTCCTTTTTCCTTTTCCCCTTCTTTTATTATTTATATATTATAATTTCTCTGGGTTACTACATGAGGAGTCAAACGTTGACGCGCTGGGAGTTCGGTCGACGAAGTCATATGAACTTGGTACAGTGCAGTCGACCGAGCTATGGTCAAAATGTTGACCGCTTGACCTGTTCGGTCGACCAACACATTTACACTATGAAAATTCGGTCGACCGAATATGCATTTTTAATGCATTTTGGTTCCAACTCCCTTATAAATTCACCTTATTCATATGATGTTTATTTTTAATGCAATAGGAAACTTTTTCATGCAGATTTGTGGGTCCTAAGGTCAATCTAAGATATTTAAGAATTAACCCCAAAAATCTGGCATTGGTCAATTAGGTCCAACTATGGTCTTGAGCTTATCTATCTTAACATGCAGGTAAGACATTAATTATTATAGACCCTTTTCCTATCTTACTATTATAGACCCGAATAAAACTCAAATTAAATTACAACAAATAAAAGGTCTGGGTCTTTATCTTCTTCAAGCCCATGTGTGTGCACCATATGATACTTCTGATTGGTCATGCACACAAACTCATCAACCATTAAACATCAGAGTATTTTTTATAATCAAAATGGGATATGACCAATAAGGTCAACATCCTCCTCTTGCAGTTGCCACCGCCACTTACCTGAGGTCATTCCACTGCCGTTGCCGCCACCGCTCCCAGGTCTAATTTTTTGTAAACTGTGGGTTCAGCGTGTGTGCATGTTTCCATGTGTGTGTGTGTGTGTGTGTGTGTGTGTCTGTGTGGGTGTGTGACTGTGTGTGGGTGTGAGTGTGTGTGTGTTTGTGCGCACGCACGCATGTATGCGTGTGTGTTTGTGTGACTCTGTGTGTGTGTGTGTGTGTATTGAATATTGCAAGGAGGAAGATCGATGGTTTATGGTTGTACGTTGCAAGGGAGGCAGGTCCTATGTGTGTGGAGGCAGATCTATTGATATGCAATACTTTTTCCTCTTTTTTTTTTTTTGTTGTTGAAATCAATAGGAAAAAACAAATTTTTTTGTTTTATTTTTATATATTATGAGATTAAAAGCAGAAAAAAATTATTTTCATGGATTTTCTGTATATAAAAAAATTAAAAGCATAAAATTAAAAAAAAATTAATTTAATTTTTTAAATATTGTGAAATTATAAAAAAATTATTTTTGATTGTTAGCTTTTTGTGCATATTACAAAAGTAAGGAATAAAGAAGAAAATAGGGAGAGGGGATATAAAGTGGGGGTTCTATAATGCATGACATTTGCCTGTGGTAGTGTAAAATGATAATGGTAGCTCCGGAGATTGTGGTGTGTTGGGTGACCTCTTATCATTTTTTAATAGGTTATCAATTCTAAATTTTTCATAAAATAACTAAAAAATAAAAAAAATATTTTCCTTTTATATAAAGCTTTGGACCTATCATACTTTTGTTTCCTCTTTCGGAAACTAGAATCCTTTTTCTTTGGAAATTAGTTTATGTAAATGTTGGTAATTCATTTTAGGTTCTTTCCTTAAATTAGAATATTTTTCTTGCCCTATTAATGCATGATTCTTTTGTTAGATTTATGATATAATTTGTAAATATTTAACATCTTGATCAAGTAGGTTTCAGGGTTAAGAATCACTTATAAAGCTTGAATAATAAGTTCCCTTCTCTCTCAAGGTTTCATTTTTATGTGTGGTTAAGATGAAAATGTAGTTAAGTTGACACTAACTATTTTTTTTTGGTATTTAACGTTTCTTGAACACAAACAAGCTATTGAAGTATGTATTGTATTGTGTCATATTAGATTGTGATTTGAAAATTCTTTTGTGATTCATTAAGAAGCTCATTACTATGGAACTACAAAATAGAGTCAGTCAATTTCCCACTTCAAGGTTCTAATTAATTTGATAGATTGAGCATATCTATTTTATTGTCCAACTAGAACCATATAATTGTACTAGTAATAATCAATGCAACATCCATCGAATAAAATTACAAGCGCCTATTTAGACAAAAAAAAATTAAAAATTAAACTTCCACTATATTATAATGTCATAAATCAAATCTCCTTTACACCTTCTTCTTCTTCTTCTGCTTCTTCTTCTTCTTCTTTTTCTTATTGTTCTTTTGCGAACTGTGGGTTCAGTGTGTGTACGTGTGTCCGTGTGTGTGTGTGTGTGTGTGTGTGTGTGTCTGCGTGGGTGTGTGACTGTGTTTGGGTGTGAGTGTGCGTGCATGTGTGAGTGTGTGTGTGTGACTGTGTGTGTGTGTGTATTGAATACTCCCCTAAGACCCAAGGGGTTAAATGCCCTATCAAAATATTCATGTTTAATACCCAAAAAAAAAAAAAAAAAAATCTATTGTGTCCCTTAATTAACGTCCTTCGAGCCATGTGCATCTTAAGATATTCAACTATATTAAAATAAAAAATATATGTTAAGGAAAAGAAAGGAAAATATAAATGAATTTACTTTTTCATGTTCGGCTATTAAGGAAAGTAAGAAAGAGAATAAAAAATAAGTCAGTTAATAAACAAAATTGTTTGATTTTTCTTTAGTTTTAATCATACTAAAGAAAAAATGAATTTTAATAGTTTTAAAAATAAAAAGAAAATGTACATCAAAACAAATTTTCTTCTTAATTTTTTTATTTTTGTTTCATTTTCTCATACGAATCCATAATTAATAAGTCTTAATAAACATATAAAACTTAAATAAGGTTGAACTCAACTTCTCTACACTTGTTTTTGAGCAAATCATTCAACTTGTTTATATTCGTTTGTTGGTTGCTCTCTTATCTTGTTTATAATTTAGTTGGCATATAACATTTTCTATTTTTTTTCTCTTTTATTTTTTTAAATGTCAAAAACTTAGATGTGCACTGAGCTGATAAGAGTTCAGCAAGCTTATATATATATATATATATATATATATATATATATATATATATATATATATAAATGAGTTAATTTTAAAGCTGACCTAATAAATGAGATAGGCTTGAATAAACTCGAGCTTACTTCATCCTAAACCTAAAAGTCAAGGTGTAGCCCCAAAGGGGGGGGGGGTGAATTGGGTTATTAACATTTTATTTTTATTATTTTTAAGAATCTTTAACCTCTTGTTAATTCAACAAATACACAGCAAAAGCTTAGTTATTTAATCAATCAACAGCCACACATAATCTCAACACAAGTAAACAATAATCAAATAATTCAATCAAACACAATATACTTAATCAAAAATAAGATGTAGCACTTTTCAACTTTAGGACGAACTCGAGGTAGAGTTCGTTTGTAGCTCTATTTGTTTCAAGCCCTGTAATTAATGAAATTTGATTGCCCTCTCTTAACTAAGATTTCTGCAAACGATTAAACAATGTACTCCCTTTTAGGTTTCCGTAAAAGTTAAATCAAACGTACTTTCTAAAGTTATGAGTCTTCTTAATCTCAGTTTTCAATTTTCAGCAACCTGCACTTTGCATTAACACAACACAATGTATATATATATATATATATATGCTAAAAGTAAAGAGAAGGGTATGAGTAAGACCGAGATTTTTGCGAGGTTCAACTTATCCCCAGCCTACGTCCTCGCCTAAGGCCAATATCACCTAAAGATTCCACTATAGCACTCCTTTCTGGGTGGAGCAAACCTTTACAAATCCCTCCTTAGGAGTAGAGCCCCCTTTCCAAGCGATACCCCATGCTTGGTCCAACGATCCAAACAATCATTGAATCGTCAACAACTACAAGAAAGATAATAGACAATCTAGTGTACAATGACACTCTCAAAAGAGCAGATTAGTACAATTGAAAGCACTATATACTTCAATGTAAAATATCAAAGGTTATAGAATTGAAGTTCAAGAGTGATTTCAACAAATTTCTTCTCTAGACGAGAATCAGCGATTCAAAAGTTTAGAACTCAGAGAAGGATGATTTAGTTGTTTAGAATTCTTCAGCAATTTAGAGTTGTAAGAGTGAGCAAGAGAGATCTTTGAGAGAGCAAGAGTGCTTTCAGCTTTAAAACATATTTTCAATTTCTTGGTCTAGTTTGATTTGCTAAAACATGTATTTATAGGCTCATAAAGGTATTTTTGTGTTGCCCAAGATTACTTGGAGTATTTCCCAAGTTTTTATGAAATTTGGGGCACAAGAAACTTAAGTTTGAATTTTAAAATATTTTAAAATTATAACTGTTAACAGTGTTCAATAGACTGAAGTATTGGGTTCAGTCTTCTGAAGTTCTTTAAAACACTGAAAAACTAACTAGAAATAGGGTCTGTCGACTAGGCTGACATGGTTTAGTCTTCTGAGGCTACACTACCTCTTTAGGATTTCAACAGGAAATTCTTTAGTGGAATGAACTTAATCTTCAATCAATTGAGCAAATTCTTTAGTAGACTGAACTTAATCTTCAGTCGTTTGAAGAAATTCTTCAGTCTTCTGAAATTACACTTCAGTCGTTTGGGCAGTTAAAAAAACTGGTTTTTCAGTTTGGTTTTCAAAAACTCTTTGCTCTCTTGCTTTGATTTCTTATAAAAACTTTTTCTTGAGTTTTTAAAATAAAGTCTCTCAGTCAAAATAACCCCTAAAGAGCTTCAACATAATTCCATGTGATATTTCAATATGAAGTACTTACATCATTTGTCTTAAAGCCTAAAACACTCTAAGCTTGAAGTCTTCCATGGTATTTTTGCTTTGGATCCCCTTTGACTTGAGCTTGAGTCAACTTTAGATTTCCACATACTTTAATTATCTTGGTGTTGCTAGAGCTACCTTTGAATCACTTTAAATATGAATATAGCTTTTAGTGATTTTTGAACTCTCATTGCTATTCTTTCTTTTGAACTTTGTCTTTAAGCATTCCTGAAACATCATCACTTTAACAACATATGTTAAATCAACTTTTATTTGAAAGCCATGTTAGGCCAACAAAACCTTCTTAACAAACAAGCTAAATTTGGAAAAGAGTGAACTTGACTTCTACAACTAAGCATCTGCATGCTTGATACAAAAATTGAGAATTGCATGCTGGATAGACGACTAGGATAATGCTTACTAGTTGAGTTGAAAGCATCTGCATGCTTGATGCAGAAATTGTGAAATGCATCTTGCTTAGTTGACTAGGATGTTGCATGCTGGTTAGTTGAACAAATTGAAAACTGCATACTGATTAGTTGATATTAAGCTCAACATGCCGGAGCTGACTATGCCCAAAAAGTCCATGCCAATTGAAAATCGTGCGCTTAGAGGCGAACTTAGTAAACTTAGTGGAATTTAACCACCCAAATATCCAATTCGGGCTTACGAGGTCCAAACTGATTTGGGTTTGTCTCAACATGCCTGTCACATTGAACTAGACATGTCGGATTTGACGGTGCCCAAAAACTCCTCGTCGACAGCTTTTTCCCCACTTAGAAGAAAAGTTAGAGTACAAACAAACTTAGTAAACTTAGTTCATTTTAAGCACTCAAGTGTCCAAGTCTGGAATACGAGGTCCAAACCAAGTTTGTTCAGTCCCAGCATGTTCATAACATTGGCTTGGATGTGACGGAGCTAACGGTGCTAAAAAACTCCTCCCTGGGAGCTTTTTTTCCCACATAGAAGCAAAGTTAAAATACAAACATAGTAATTAAACTAAGTTCATTTTAAGTACCCAGGTGTCCAATTTAGGCATATGAGGTCCAAACTAAATTACGTCAGCCCCAAAATGTTCGTCACATCAAACTAGACATGTCAGATCAGACGGTGCCCAAAAACTCCTCCCCGGGAGCTTTTTCCCCACTTAAAAGCAAAGTTAGAATGCAAACAAACTTAGTAAACTTAGTTTATTTTAAGCACTCAGGTGTCCAAATTAGGCATACGAGGTCCAAACCAAGTGTTGTTAGTCTCAACATGTCCGTAACATCGAGCTTGATGTGTCAGAGCTGACGGTGTTAAAAAATTCCAAGCCAATTGAAAATCATGCGCTTAGAGGAAAACTTAGTAAAGTTAGTTGAATTTAACCATCCAAGTGTACAATTCGAGCATACGAGGTCCAAACTGAGTTAGGTTAGTCTTGACATGTCTTTCACATCGAACTAGGCGTGTCGGATCTGATGGTGCCTAAAAACTCCCCTCTAGAGCTTTTTCCCCACTAAGAAGCAAAGTTAGAATACAAAAAAACTTAGTAAACTTAGTTCATTTTAAGCACTTAAGTGTCCCAGTCGGGCATACGAGGTCCAAACCGAGTGTGGTCAGTCCCGACACATCCGTCGCATTGACCTGGATGTGTCGGAGCTAACGGTGCCTAAAAATTTCTTCCAGGGAGTTTTTTCCCCACTTAGAAGCAAAGTTAGAATAAAAATATGGTAATTAAACTTAGTTCATTTTAAACACTCAGGTGTCTAATTCGAGCATACGAGATCCAAATTGAATTGCGTCAGTCCCGACACATCTATCACATCAAATTGGAAGTGCCAGATCTGACGATGCCCAAAAAATCATCCCCAGGAGCTTTTTCCCTACTTAGAAGCAAAGGTTGAATACAAACATGGTAAACTTAAATCATTTTAAGTACTCAGGTATCTAAGTTGGGCATATGAGGTCCAAACTGACTGGGGTCGGTCCCAATACGTCCGTGACATTGACTAGATGTGTTGAAGCTAACGGTACCTGAAAAATCTTCCTTGAGAACATTTTGCGCATTTAGAAGTATAGTAAGAATACAAACAAACTTAGCAAACTTATTTAGTCGATTACAACACTCAGCTGTCCAAGTCGAGTATATGAGGTCGAAACCAAGCGTGGTGAATATCTAATGATAAAACTTAACTATTTAAAATTGTATCATTTTTTTTTTAACTATGTTCGAATGTTTAATCATTTTGCTATCAAATCATTTATACTTATAGTAGGTATACATATATGTTCAAAAATCGTGTACTAATTTTTTTTATAATTATTAATTTGTAGAGTTTACAGCTGTCACAACATCAGGATGATGTCAGACACTATAGCCGGATGCAACTTTTGAATTTTCTGTTTTTTTTGTTATTTGAATAGAATGAATTTTTTATTTTAATTTGAATTTTTATAATGTATTTGTATTTGTATTTGAATTTTGAAAAATTTATAAATTTTTTAGTAATTATGGTTTAATATTATGTATGTTAAAATTTAATTACAGATTTTTACAGGAATTAATGAATAAAATCGAAAAAAATTTAAATATTATTAGTGACAGTTTTAAAACCGTCACTAATAGTCAATTATTAGTCACAGTTCTGAAACCGTCACTAATAGTAAATATTTTAAAGTATTAGCGACAATTTTAAAATTGTTACTAATAGTCATTTATTAGTAATGGTTAGAGAACCGTCACTAATAATGGAGTATTTGTGACGGTTTTATTTCGTCATTAAAATCTTAAGACCGTCACTATAAATTCTACATTTTCTCGACTCAAAATTGTCACTAATAGTCTACTATTAGTGAGAACCGTCACTAATAGTTTATTATTAGTGATGATTCTCAAACTATTTCTAATAGTTTGTCATTAGTGATGGTTCTCAAACCGTCACTAATAGTCTATTGTTAGTGACAGTTTAAAAACCGTCACCAATAGCTGCTGCAGTGAGCATTAGTAGCGGTTTTAAAACTATCACTAATAATTGACTATTAGTGACAATTTTGAGCCGAGAAAATGCATAATTTTTAGTGATGGTCTTAGGATTTTAGTAACAGAATAAAACCATCACTAATACTCCATTATTAGTGATAGTTTTAAAATTCATCACTAATAAGTAGTAGTAACCACAGATATAGTGACAAATTTAAAATCGTCCCTAATATTGATAGAACCGTGACTAATACTATTAGTGATGGTTTTTTGATTATTAGTGATGGTTTTAAACCATCACTAATAACCTTATTTTTTGTAGTGAAATGAGGGCTTCATTAATTCTAATAAAAATCATTCAATTAACAAAGTTGTTGACTCTATGAGTTCGATCGTGTTTTGATTATGAAAAATCGAATGTATCTCACTTGTGCACCTAGTGTTTTGCACAAATATACTCTAGAGAGGCCACAAATTTGTGGGGTTTGTTGGAAGCCATAAGGAACTCAAAAGTTCACACTTTTCAATGGCTTTATGAAAGAGCAAGGATTGAAGACTTTTTCTTTTCCTTATTGCATTCTTATTTGGTCTATAATAATTGTGGTCTGTAATAATTGCATTATATGCATGATAGGAGTTAATGCTCAAAGGTCAAAGACTGACTTTAGAAACCCAAACACTTCATGAAAAATCCCTAAAGCTTAAATGCCTTTCTTACACAAATAGGGTTAAAGCTTACTAGGTCAAAGATAGGAAATACCTTGACTTTTCAAGAGCCTCGGTCGTTCACTTGGCGTTATAAAAGCCTTAATCGATCAAACAATCAGGAAGTCAAATGATTGACTTGGCTCAGCCGATCGAACACCTTTTGAACTAAACTTCGATGGTTGATTGACACTTAAAATTGACTTTTTCTACCTTTCTCGGCCAACTAAACTTTTTGTTTAAAAACACCTCAGGCAACCGAACCTACGAAGGTTTGGAATATCGCCTTGGCTTGGCCAATCAGCACCAGCCATAGCCAACCAAACCCTTAAATTAAAATCAAAATCTTTGTGTGTTCGATCGACCAATGGTATACCTAAGTCGACCGAACCTCTCGGGTTTAGCCATTTTTAATGTATTAATTAGGGTTAATTTTTCAATTAAACTTTTCCAAAATACCAACTGTGTCTATAATGGTAATATTTTTGGGAAAAATTATATATACCCCTTCATTTCCCCTGATTAGAGATAGATTAGAAATTTGATTAATACAAAATCCTTTGAAATATTCTTGAGCTTCACTTTTCTTACTCATTCTCTTGCAAGCATATAATTGCTCTCATTTATATTCTCTTGTTATAATTCTTTGAGAGAGCTTTGATTCTTAATCTCCACTTGCAAGTTATTGCATTTGGTAGATTGGTTGGCTATTATTGTGAGCACTCACACTTTTTTTAAAAACTCCTAACTCTCACATGCTCATTCGTTTTTAATATCTTTTGAGAGTAAATGTAACAACCTGCTTTTTCTTGCTTTTTTTACATGCCGTGAGATTTCATTGTTCTGATACCTTTTAATATAAATCAAACCAATATCATAGACCAGATAGGATCCGTGGAATCTGAGACACAATAAACAACCTAAGTAGCGAGAAGTAGAATGCATACAACCATAACTATATATACAATACCCGAGTGTCAAAATATTTCCCAAAATATGCATCCACAACATTACTCAAAATACCCTCATTTGGACTTAGGGACTACTCAAAAATAACCACCCAAAAATACTCACCCTACAATCAGGGCAGTACTGTAGTCCCCTCTACCTATGAGCCTGATCTGCTCGCCTAACTAGATCACTTGAAAAATATTAAATCACTGGAATGATACAACGCTCAGTAAGACGAAATATACTATTACTAGTGTGTGGTAGGTGAGTTTACATATTAGAAAACTGCTTTGGAAATACTATAAATAATCGAGTCTGCGAAACACACATAAACATTTCAATATTGCTCATACCTATGTTGCTTCACATAAACTGTTTTTCTGAATTTTCTAAACATAATACTTCTAATATTCAAAGGTATATCTATGGTTTCTGTAAATTTGAATATAAATATATATAATAACTGAGAAAATTTCCTTGGATGGTTAACTGAAAGTCACGATTTAACCCCTCATGATAGGGTTGTGTGGCTCGAAGGAGGGACCTATCCAAGCTGGCCGACCAGGGTTAGTCAACTAAACTCCAAAAGTCAGATCGGCCTCCTCAACCCATATATGAAGGGAAGCCTATCCACAACATAGGCACGATCGACTACTGAATGCCATATGCTATTTGAGTAATGTGGTTACACTTTGAACTGAATATAGCTACGGTACCGTGCTTTACTGAGTGAATCTGGTCCATTTGGGTCTAATACTATATATATATGTAACTGATATATCTATATTACTGTTTTACCATGATTTTATAATAACTAAAACATTGTAAAACTAATATGCTAATCTGAATAATTGGTTGAACATTTAATGTCTGTATATTTGATTATTTGACTAAAATCATGGAATTCTGAATATGCTATAAATATGTGCTTCTATACATATATTGTAAATCATGGTATAATGGAAAATAGATAAATCATGGTATTCTGAATATTTTGTAAAATTTCTATTTGTATGTATACTAAAAATTATCATTTTATAAAACATATATTTATTTCATGATATTTTTAGCTTAATACACTGTAAAACATAGTATTTGTAAACTGTATAAATACTATACTAGTTTGCTATAAACTCATGGCACACAATTTAAGTAAATAAGTTCACTTGTTATAAAATCTGTATTTTCTGCTATACAAATATATTATCATCTGAATAATAATAATCTGGTAAAACATATAATTTATGCTGACTATCATACTAAAATTCCTAGCATAACATATTTCCCTTACCTGACTATCTGAGCACTAACTACTATGCACAATCCCACGTGTGCGGCATTCATAATTTCAACATCTTGAGATAACAAACGTATAGTTTCCAAATCAAAGAACTAAATTAACCTAAATAATTATCATATACATACTCCCCAAATCCACACATGCACAAATCCTAAACTATAATCCATATATCATTTTACCTGGGTTCCTGAAGTACCACCCATTGGGGTCTTCAACCCTTGTCCGCAGGGTCCCAAAACTCCATATTCTTGAAAATATAATATCTTAATTTTACTTCACAAAACCCTAGTATTTTTGCATATAATGTAGAATCTGACTTCAAATGAACTGGGTAATATTGAAAATGCTCAAATAATCCATTCACCCTAGTTTTGGGATGGTTCCCAAGTTGGCCTAACCAACGTATTACTCTAGCAGATTTGAAGAGAATCTTCCCAGGAGTAATGTGGCAGCTTTAGATTGTCGAACCAGCGAATAACCAGGCGAGAAAGCTAGAGAAAAGGTGGAGAGGACGAAGTTAGAGAGAGAGAGGGAGTTGCATGAAGTTTTCTGCGTTGAAAATTCGATTTTGGCATACTTATACACCTACCTTCGTCGACGAGACACATCACTTCATCGACGAGGTCAAGAAGACAGTTTCTCAATGAACTCACAACCTTCATCAACGAATTTCAGGCCTTGAACTAGCCCTCTCAGTAACTCCTCATCTACGAGACACGTATCCCCATCGACGATACCAACAAGCCACTTCGTCGACGAACATGGCTGATGGAACTATAGAAAGACATAAATCACGGCTGGTAGCCAAAGGCTCTACTAAAAAAAAAGGATTAGACTTCTTTGATACTTTTTATCTAGTGGCAAAAATTACTTCAATTCGGTTATTGTTAGCTGTTGCTACTATCAAGGGTTCACATATTCACCAATATATGTAAATAATGCTTTTTTACATGGTGAATTATATGAAGAAGTTTACATGGAAAAGCCCCCTGGTTTGGATGTTAAATAGCCCAATATAGTTTATAAACTGTTAAAGAGTCTCTATGGCTTGAAGCAGGCCTCTCAGAAATGGTTTGCAAAACTCTCTCAAGCTCTTCTTAATTATGGCTTTACTAAGGCAATTTTGATTGCTCACTTTTTATTAAGGAAACTGTCACTTATTTTATAACATTACTAGTATATGTAGATGATGTTCTACTAGCTAGTGATAGTTTAATTGAGAGACAAGAACTCAAGATATTTTTGAATGATAAATTCACAATCAGGGACTTGGGGCGGCTGAAGTACTTCCTGGGATTGGAAGTAGCTAGATCAAAGTATGGAATTTCTATTTGCCAAATAAACTATGTTTTGGACATACATGAAGATACAAGTCTCATAGGTTCCAAGCTAGCTGCATTTCCAATGGAATCTAATCTTAAAATTAGTGTGCAGATGATCCCAATCTTTATGAGGATGTCTCGGGTTACAGAAGATTAATTGGCAGACTACTATATTTGACAATTACAAGGTTTGACGTGACCTATTTTTTTCAGGTTCTTAGCCAATTTATTGCTAAACTAGCAATGTCTCATTATCAAGCTACCGTTGGTGTGCTTAGATACTTAAAAGCAACACCAGGCCAAGGGTTATTCTTTTCTCCATCTTCAATTTTAAAGTTGAAAGCTATTTCTGATAGTGACTGGGTAGGTTGCTTAGACACCAGGAGAAGTGTTACAAGTTATGCAATTTTTCTAGGAGACTCATTAATCTCATGGAACCGAAGAAACAAGCCACAGTTAGGCGATCATCTGCAGAAGCAGAATACAGGGCTCTTGTAGTGACAAAATGTGAGGTGCAGTGGTTATGTTATGCTCTTCAAGATCTCAGTGTTGATCATCCTTAGCCAACAATGCTTTACGCTAACAACAAATCAAATTTATCTATTGCAATCAATCCAGTACAACATGAGAAGACTAAACACATTCAAATCGATTGTCATCTTGTTAGGGAAAAACTGCAGCAGAATGTTATAAAGCCTTTTTATATTCCCTCAAGATTACAACTAGAATATATCTTTACAAAACCTTTCAGATTACTGCCTTTCCATCATAATTTGCACAAGATGAGCATTATAAATATACATGCTCATCTTGAGGGGGGGGGGGGGTGTTGGAGTATAGCCTCTCATATCGACAACGTGGAATTGAAGTCTAAGGAAGAAGAGCTAAAGGTAGAGAAGAAGCCAGAGGAGACTTAAGATACTATTATTTCTATTATACAGTTATTATTTCTATGTAGTATAAATATTAAAGGACCTTTCTGCATTTTACTTCAAGTAATTTATTTGTTAAATTCAGATTACACAAACTCTCGAGTTCTCCTAGTTTCCCTCCTTTATTCATCGAGTTTTCAACAACATGGCTAAATTTAATTTTTGTGTTAATTTGTTTTAGAACGATACTTTAAAATTTCCTGGTTTTTTGCATCTTATAAAAGGACCAAATTCAAGGTTTTTAAATGTTTAGTTTGCAAGTTCCAAATTGTTTTTTTGGAAACATAATTTAATAATTTTGTTTTTGTTTGAAATAAAGAATAATATTTTTTAAAGTATGAATGTACTTAAGAAAAAAATTATTTAAAAATACAAGTATTGCATCAGAAAGTGGTGAGCAAAAATTACTATGGAATTTGCATATGATACAATTTTCTTGTGGGATTATTTAATAGATTTAGGTATCAAATACCATTTAAAATGATGTGGATTGGTGTGATTGGTCATCAATAGGAGTGGACTCATTATGCCAACCTTCCGACTAGAAGTTTTTGAGATTGTACCCTATTTCACATGGGACACCTTATGAAATAGGGACTGCAAGTTATAGAAATCATCGAAAAGAGAGAGAAGGAGAGGGGGATGAATGGACATAGATTAGAAGAGGAAGAAATAAGTTGGAGAAGAAATAGATTAAAGGAAAAGGGAGATAAAGGGGAGAATATATATATATATATATATATATAGAGAGAGAGAGAGAGAGGGATAAAAGGTATTAGGGCCTATTTAGAAATGGTTTAGTTGTATTGTGTGTGTAAAAAAAATGATTGGATGGATGCCTACAAAATGCATCAAGCACATATATATAGCCCCACTTCAATTCGAAGTTACAATAACAATGATGAAAAATTGTTCCTTAAATGGGGTAGAACCAAAGTGCGTAAAGATCAATAGTTAATCCTAACTGAGTTATGGAATGGCAATTCTATATTGAACTACAGTATGACAGTGTTTATACGGAGTTACAGTATTACAATATTTTATATACAGAATTATAGTATGACAATTTTATATCGAATTGTGAAAATGAAATCATGTTATTGTATTGCTTTATAAATCGCATTATATGGTTTGAGAACCCTGATGGACTAGAGCTAAGCACTGTACCATCGCTTCATAAATACCAGTGAGATTACACTATTGTGAAAGTGTTGGTGGTAGATAGTCGATTTCACTATTGTGAAAGTGTTGTGTGGCATGAGATTAATATAGAATAGTGATATGACATTATTTTTGTATAGAATTATGATAAGACAGATTTATACATAGTATAGTATGAAAATACTTTATAAAGAGCTACGATATGACAAAACATTTTATATAGAGTTATAGAATGACAGCGTTCTATACAAAACTACAGTATGATAGCATTTTATACAGAGTTACATAATGACAATTCTATATAGAACTACAGTATGACAGTGTTTATACAGAGTTACAGTATTACAGTATTTTATATACAGAATTATAGTATGACAATTTTATATCGAATTGTGAAAATGAAATCATGTTATTGTATTGCTTTATAAATCGCATTATATGGTTTAAGAACCCAGATGGACTAGAGGTAAGCACGGTACCATCGCTTCATAAATACCAGTGAGGTTACACTATTGTGAAAGTGTTGGTGGTAGATAGTCGATTTGGCTAGTGAAGAGTAGAGTTACCCCCTGAAGTTTGGACCAGTTGGATAGACAAATTGTACATATAGTTACAGTTACAGATACAAATACATATATAGTTTGACTTAGCCTAGTGGTAGGCTAGCCATGACTAAGTTTAGTCTTCGGACCACACAACCCGATCATGCGGGGTTAATTCATGACATTGTATGTTTATCCATCCAAGGAAGTTCTTTTATGCATATATGTGTATTTATGTGTACAGAGAAATTTATATGGTAGAGTATGTTTGGAAAGTAAGTAAGTATTCTGAAATATATATGAAGGTACAAGTACAGTTGTACATGATTTCTCAATTAAAGTTAAGTTAATTATTGGATGTGTTTTTACTACACTAAAACTTATGTTTCCACATATTGATAATAATTTATTTTGTCTTACTTAAAGGTGTCTCACCCCATCATTACCAAATATTTTTCAGATGCCATGAGGAGTATAACAGTAATTAGAGTAGCGCAGTGGAAGTGCGGGTGGGATAGAAGGTTTTATTCAGAACAAATATTTAATTATATTATGTTTTTGATATATTCAGTCTATTCTTTTATGAAAATGTAAATTGTGATGTTTGGAATGATATTGTTGTTATATTGGGATAATTTAGTACTCTGGTAATTATGATGGAGGTCTTCCACTGTATGAAATATTCAAGTCATTACAGGTGGTATAAGAGAAATTGAACGAAAAATGGTTGGGTCATTACAGTTGGTATCAGAGCTTAGGATACAGATTTTGTAGACTCTAGGGGTGATTATTATCAGAGTATAGGTAGGAAGTAGGACGAGGATAGGAATAGGTAGGCTAGGTGTTGTAAAAATGATCGAATATAGGATGCATAGCGGAGTAAAATGCAACAAGTAAATTGGAATTTTGACTCACAGCCAAAAGCAGAAATTCATCGAGGGTTTTCTATGACTTTTTTTGAAACAGCTGGCAGTTCCAGAAAAGTCACGAGAAACCATTGACCTTTTTCTTCTGGAATGTTGCGCTATGATCTTGTCTTGTGTAAATAGTCATTGCAAGGAATAAGCTACAATTTGTAATACTGAAATATTTGAAATAGAATCTCTCTATGGTTCCTTTATGGTTGGTGTGCGTGGATCTGAGAGCAACTGAATGAAATTAGTGGTTACCCTCGGATTTAGATGCTTAGAAATATCAGGGGTTCTTTAATGGTGAAGTCCTTGTGGATACTGATTATTCTAAGGTTTCATGAAAAGTTATAATTCTTTGGTGTATGTTATTCTCTCTCGTATTTATTGAGCTTAAAGAAAATATTCAATCTTTCCATATTTCTATAAGTTAACCATGGGTCTTGAGAACAGCTTTCCAGAGGGACAGTGTCTTGTCAGTCGACTGAGAGAGAGTCCTTAGTCGCATGATGAATTACAACTTAGGATTTTGGGAATTCGGTGCAGGGTTAGTTGACTAACAAAGAGACCTTAATCAACTGTCTGAGATTTCAAGCAAACTACAGGGAACTGTCAAGGGAGAGTCGACTGATCTCTTTGAGGTCCGTCACTTGACTTGCTACAGGTTTGGATATTAAGCTGATTTTCACAGGTTTTGTTCAACTGAAACTTATGAGATTTTGAAACAAGGATCTTTTTAATTTGTTAAAGAAAACAAGAAATAATAATAATAATAATAATAATAATAATAATAATAATAATAATAATAATAATAATAATAATAATAATGGGATAAATTTAAATTAAATGGGGCTACACATAGAAGGATATGGAAATAACAAATTCTGGTGAGTGTGAGAAGATTCTGCAATAATAAATCATATTACTAGCCCATAGAAATGTATGCAACACCTAAGGGAATATCAACATGTAAAAGAGACTACAATGCATAAGGTGTCTTAAGACTCGTCTCATGACCAGTCGGGCCAGTCATCTTAGACTTGGAAGTTACAATTCTTGCATCTGTTTGATAAGATAATCTAATATATTTAGTTGATAAGCTAAGGAAAAATTTAGTTTGGAAACCATCAAAGTTATTTAATGTATGGAATTATAATTCAAATAAACGAACACACAAATATAGTATGGAAGTGAAACTTCCACAAAATAGTGTTAGATTGAAAGAGAACCCTTCAACTTGCAAGTGGAAAAGTTTGGATAGGGTGTTTTGTTTGCTTGGGGAGAAAACCCTAATTTACAATTGATGGATTTGGATTCCCTTTTTTGGTGGATAGATGGGTTTGTTAAGTGTTTGCCTCCGCTTTTAAAAATTTAAGAAAAGTACGCATTGCAAAAAGTTAGCGAGATAAGGATTTGGATGGGGACAAAAAAAAATTAGAATGGTAAGCTTATAGAGTTGGGTTTACAAATGAATAGAAAAAGTTCTTGCAAGAGTTGCAGGTGATTGTTGTTTTGGAGAAAACTAGTGTAGTTGTGGCTTAATTTGCAAAAAGTTATCTCAAGGTTGGAAGGAGGTTCTATCCGGTTGTTTAGATTTAGTGAACGGTGGGAGGCAATGTGGAAATTTTGGTGCTTCTGAATGAGTATCGTTCATTAGGCTAAAACATTGTTAGTTAGAAGAGAAGCTTTCCTTTTGGGTTCATTCAAAAAAAGAGGTCAACCGGTGAGAAAAAGTAGTTGAGGATGCTGCTACTGAAATTATTAAACCACTACATTTGGGGTTCAACCGACAACATGTTGAGTTAGTTGAAGAAGAGAAATAGTTATGGTCTTTGTTATTCATCTTTTGTATTTTAAAATTTGAGGTTGAATTCTTTCTGATAATGGAAAATGTAGTGATCCCAATAAATAAATAAATAAATAAATAAAAAATTAGAATTAAAATTAAATAATTAAATAATTATTATTAATTAAATAATATAAAATAAAATAATATAATAATAATATATTATTTTATATGTATATATTTATTGAAGAAACTTTCGAAGAAGAAAATTTGTTGCAGAATAGAGAGTTGGGTGCAACTTTCTCATTGTCTCTCTTTGCCACTCCTCTCTCATCTCAATTTCTTCAGCCAATATTCGGTCAATCGTAAAACCGAAGACACCGTTGGGTTCCCATCTCGGCCACTGACATTTCTACCGAAGCGGATTTGTCATGGGAGTGGCGTAGGTAACACTCTTAAGGAATGGTAAACCCTCACTTTTTACTCAATTTCTCCTTAAATCTTCAGTTAAATAGACGATCGAGCACCACCATAGGGTTCTAGTCTCGATTGTTGTCATTTTCACTGGAGTAAATTTTCAATTTGGGTTTCCTAGGCACCACTCCAAAGCGAGAGTGGGATTTTGAGACTTAAGTAAATTGGTTATATTTGAGAGTATAATTATTTATTTGAAATTTATGGGTCTAGGAAATGTTAAAATAGTATTTTATTTAGGATTGATTTAATGGAACTAGGATTTTTGATTCAGGGTTCAGGTGAGCGCCACAGGTATCTTTTCGAGGTCCCTGTTGGCACAGTTCAAGAAACCAGGTAAGGGAAAATATATTAAACCAGATTTTTTTTTTTTATGAATTAAATGGATAATGGATATGTTATGAATATACGTGCATATGTTTTTGTGTTTAAATTATGATTTCTAAGTCTAGGGCTGTTTTATTAGTTATGTATATGTGAAAAATGGACCGAGGAAAGTGAAATATTTTTCAAGATAATTATGTAAGAAATGAAAGGTATATTTTTAGTATATAAATGTTAAATGTAGGTTGACTTATTTTATAGGATATATATATATATATATATATATATGAATTTTACTGCTAAATAATGTGGCATGAGTAAAATAGAATTCTATGTGGAATTATGATATATGTATGAGATGCGGGATATAAAGGAAATAAACTAAAATAAAAATGTTATATGAAATATGTTGTATGTGAGTGTTAATGCGACCATGGAACCAAAAATACCTGAAAGATGCTAGGTAGAAGACTAGCGCATTTCTATGTGGACTAACGCAAAAATAGCTGAAAGATGCTGGGACTAACACAAAAATAGCTAAAAGATGCTGGGTAAGAAATGAAATGAAAATGAGAATGAAATGGAAATGAAATATGCAATGTGAACAATGTGAAATGGGAAAAGCCACGTAAAGTGAAATGAAATGAAATATAAAAGATGAAAATAAGAACAGTTAAGAAATGCAGAATAATGGCAAACAAAATAATGTATTATGGTAGTATCATTATTTATGCTAGTAGAACATGTTACGCTTGGGCGGGGCATACTCTTCATTCGAGGGCTTGCTGAGAAAGGCTAGTGCCCTGGTTAGGATCAGGTGTAGCAGTAGGCTGCATAATGTATTAGGGCAAAGGGAAACTACTTGTATAGGCGGGTAGAATTTTTTATTCTCGGGAGCCTCCGCTGGTAAACTTTTGTATGAACTGTGTGAGTACGAGATTGCTTCTTCACCCGAGGGCTTACTGAGTAAGGTGAGTGCCCTGATATGCTTCGGTTGTGACCTTTGGATTGCCTAAAGTATCAGAGCAGAGTGGTGCTACTTGTATGGGTGGGTAGTCACCCCTATCCTAGGGTTTTCTCATGGGTAAAATATTTTTCATGTGATTGATTAGGTTCAGAAAATGATTTCAGAAATTATGTTAAAGATCTGCAAATGTTGAATATTATGTTTATTATAATCTCATGTTGGCCACACGATGATTTAATATATTGTTTCTTCCCTTACTGAGATGTGTCTCACCCGAATACAAATTTATCTTTTTCAGGACTTCCACGAGATCGATCTTAGAGAGCTCGAGGTTATTACAACATTTTTGGGTTATAGAAAAGGGAAATGGTATAACTTTGATGATATTTTTGGGATGTAAATATTTTATGATTTATATTTTATGTTTTAAGTCTTCTGGGTTGTGAATACTGGAAGTTGTTGGTTATGTTTTTGGAGGTATGTATATATATGGATGTAGATGGTTGAATGGATTATTATAGAATATAGATAGAAGTAGAGAACTCTGATATTATATTGGTGGAAGATTATATTTATGTTTTTCGCTACATAAATGATATTAGAATGCCAATTAGCAGGTAAATGAATGAATTAGCAGCACTCCGGACCCATTTAGAGGGTCGGGAAGTTACAGATGTTATCAGAGCAATGTCCAGCCGGAAGTGTGATAAGATTCACATCGCCTGGTTATGGAAATGTCAGAGCATTAGGTTTTGAGATTCTGCAAACCTAGGGATGATTTATACTAGTGTATAGGAATCAGTTTGGATAAGGATACTAGCTGGATAGGTTAGGTTGGGTGTTGAGAAGTATAGGACTTTGTTTTGTAGTTTAGAGGCAGAAATACATTGATGATTTCCTATGATTTTTCTGAAGCAATCGACGGCCTAAAAAAAGCCATGGTAAACCTTAGATGATTTCGTTTCTGAGCTGTGAGACTGGTCCTTATATGGAGAACTTGGATGTATATTGGATTTAAATTTAATGATTATGTTGTTAAAGTTATGATATAAGATTCTTAACTCTTTCCTATCCTATTTTTAGGATGGATCATTAGGATGAGGATGTAGGGGCTGAAGGAAGAGATGACTCAGAGACTTTGAGTTAAGAGGATATTGATACCTCTGTGATGCTGAGGGTATAACACAATAGGTCAGGGCAGAAATGAGAAAGGATTTTAGAGAACAGAATTGCCCAACTACAGATAAGGGCAGTAGTATCAAGGAGTTTATAAGGTTGAACCCTCCTACTTTTAAGGGAGGACCTGATCCACTAACTGCGGAAAACTGGGTTCAACAAATAGAAGAGATACTGGAGTACTCGACTACACAGACGAGCAGAAGGTCCGTTATTCCACATTTAGCATGACTGGTGATGCAAAACCCTGGTGGCTTTCTGTGAAGCTACTAGAGGAACAGAGATTGGTAAAGATAGCTCTGACTTGGGAGAGATTCAAGGAGCTATTCTTTGAAAGGTATTTTCCCATATCCGTCAGAGAGGAAAAGATTAGGGAACTCACTAATCTAATGCAGGGGGATATAACAGTTACAAAGTATGCAGCAAAATTTGTGGAGCTTTCTTGCTTCGCACCATTTCTGATTCCGAACGAAGTAAGGAAGGTTAGAAAATTTGAAAAAGACCCGAGACACAAAATTTACGAGCTGGTGGTGGGATTCTAGGTCTAGAATTTCTCATTGGTTGATAATGTTTCGGTGCTGGAGAAGAGCATCTAGAGCAGCACAGAGCCTATAGAGTAGAAAAAGAGGTCTGCATCATCCAATTTTCAAGCTGAGGTCAGTCAATTATCAGGAAAGAAAGGGAAAGATGCAGTTGGCTTGAGGTAGGAGGCAGGAGATCGGGGTTATCCCGATTATCAGGATAGTCATTCTTACCCCATATGCCAGACATGTAATAAGAGGCATAGGGGTGAATGCTGGTTTCAGACTCCTACCTATTTTAGGTGCGGTACACTGAGGCATATTAAGACGAATTGTTGGGAACCGTTACCTATTGTACCTACACAGATCAAGGACTGAGGGAAACAACAGATACCACTTGGCAGAGGTTGACCAGCACGTGTTTATATGATGGTCCTGGACGAGGCAGATAAAGCCAAGGGAGTAGGTAAGAATTTATGTTTTAGATAATGATGATCTTATTTAATTTTAGATGATACAAAAGTTTATTTGGTGATGTACACTAAACAACATGAGTTGATAAATTTTAGTGATGTGAAATGATGATTAGTTAGTAAAAATTTCGAGGATGAAATTTCTTAAGGAGGGGAGAATGTAGTGATCCCAAAAAAGAAAAAATAAATAAATAAATTAATTAAAAATAAATTAAAATTAAAATTAAATAATTAAATAATAATTATTAATTAAATAATATAATATAATATAATATTTTATAATGTATATATGTTTAGGATATAAGATAACATATTATATTATATTATATCATATATTATATATATATATATATATATATATATATATATATATATATATAAAAGAAACTTCCTGAAGCTCGAAGGCTTCAAGAAGAAGAAAATTTGTTGCAGAACAGAGAGTTGGGCGCAACTCTCACGTCATATATATATATATTAAAGAAACTTCCTGAAGCTTGAAAGCTTCAAGAAGAAGAAAATTTGTTGTAGAACAGAGAGTTGGGCGCAACTCTCTCGTTGTCTCTCTTCGCCACTCCTCCTCTCTCATCTCAATTTCTTTAACCAATATTCAATCGATCGTAAAACCGAAGATACCATTAGGTTCCCATCTCGGCCACTGACATTTCTACTGAAGTGGATTTATTATGGGAGCGGTGTAGGCACCACTCTTGGGGAAAGGTAAACCCTCACTTTTTACTCAATTTCTCCTTAAATCTTTAGTTAAATTGACGATTGGGCACTGCCACGGGGTCCTAGTCTCGATTATCATCATTTTGGATGGAGTAAATTTTAAATTTGGGTTTCGGCACCACTCCAAAGCGAGAGTGGGATTTGGGAAATTAAGTAAATTGGTTATATTTGAGAGTATAATTATTTATTTGGAATTTATGGGCCTAGGAAATGTTAAAATAGTATTTTATTTAGGATTGATTTAATGGAATTAGGATTTTTGATTCAAGGTTCGGGTGAGCGCCGTAGGTATCTTTTCGGAGTCCCTGTTGGCGTAATTCAAGAAACCAGGTAAGAGGAAATATGTATTAAACCAGATTTTTTTTTTTATGAATTAAATGGATAATGGAAATGTTAAGAATATATGTGTATATGTTTTTGTATGGGTTTAAAAATGCCAATAATTTAAATTATGATTTATGAGCCTAGAGCTGTTGTATTAGTTTTGTATATGTGAAAAATGGACTTAAGAAAGTGAAATATTTTTCAAGATAGTTATGTAAGAAATGAAAGGTATATTTTCAGTATATAAATGTTAAATGTAGGTTGGCTTATTTTATAGGCAATATATATATATATATATATATATATATGAATTTTACTGCTAAATAGTGTGGCATAAGTAAAATAGAATTCTGTGTGGAATTATGTTATATGTATGAGATGCGGGATATAAAGAAAATGAACTGAAATAAAAATGTTATATGAAATATGTTGTATGTGAGTATTAATGCAACCATGGAACCAAAAGCAGCTGAAAAGTGTTGGGACTAACACAAAAATCAATGAAAGATGCTGGGTAGCAGATTAGCGCATTTCTATGTGGACTAACACAAAAATAACTGAAGGATGTTGGGACTAACACAAAAATAGCTGAAAGATGTTGTGACTAACACAAAAATAGCTGAAAGATGCTGGGACTAACACAAAAATAGTTGAAAGATGCTGGGTAAGAAATGAAATGAAAATGAGAATGAAATAGAAATGAAATATGCAATGTGAACAATGTGAAATGGGAAAAGCCACATAAAATGAAATGAAATGAAATGTAAAAGATGAAAACATGAACAATTGAGAGATGGATAATAATGGCAAACAAAATAATGTATTATGGTAGTATCATTATTTATGCTAGTAGAACATGTTATGCTTGGGCGGGGCATACTCTTCGCTCAAGGGCTTGCTGAGAAAGGCGAGTGCCCTGGTTAGGATCAGGTGTAGCAGTAGGCTACATAACGTACTAGGGCAGAGGGAAACTACTTGTATAGGTAGGTAGATTTTTTTATTCTTGGGAGCCTCCGCTGGTAAACTTTTGTATGAACTGTGTGAGTACGAGATTACTTCTTTACCCGAGGGCTTACTGAGTAAGGTGAGTGCCCTGATATGCTTCGGTTGTGACCTTTGGGTTGCCTAAAGTATCAGAGCAGAGTGGTGCTACTTGTATGGGTGGGTAGTCACCCCTATCCTAGGGTTTTCTCATGGGTAAAATATTTTTCATGTGATTGATTAGGTTCAGAAAATGATTTCAGAAATTATGTTAAAGATCTGCAAATGTTGAATATTATGTTGATTATAATCTCATGTTGGCCACACGATGATTTAATATATTGTTTCTTCCCTTATTGAGATGTGTTTCACCTGAATACAAATTTATCTTTTTTAGGACTTCCACGAGATCAATCTTAGAGAGCTCGAGGTTATTACAACATTTTTGGGTTATAGAAAAGGGAAATGGTATAACTTTGATGATATTTTTGGGATGTAAATATTTTATGATTTATGTTTTATGTTTTAAGTCTTCTGGTTTGTGAATACTGGAAGTTGTTGGTTATGTTTTTGGAGGTATGTATATATATGGATGTAGATGGTTGAATGGATTATTATAGAATATAGATAGAAGTTGAAAAATCTGGTATTATATTTTTGGAAGATTATATTTATGTTTTTCGCTACATAAATGATATTAGAACGGCGGTTAGCAGGTAAATGAATAGATTAGTAGCACTCCGGGCCCACTTAGAGGGTTGGGGCATTACAAAAAAATAATGCAGTTTGTTACCAAGAGATTAATTTAACTTTCTAATGTTAATGGTATATTTGGTTATTTATTTATGGTGATTTTATTAAGGGCAAATCTTCAGAATTTTTGGATACTATTACTTATGAAGCAAGATTTTAAGTTATTTAGGAAATTGATATATTTTTGTAATTGGTTTCTTAATTTAGTTTCCTTATCTTCCAAGCATAAGTCTATGAAGGCCCATATACATTAGTTTTGAGGGATTGTAATGAAGAATTAAAGTTGTTGGAAATTGACCCTGTATCACTGTATGTAGGAAAGTTTCTTTGCCTTACAGTTATGTCTTTGTACCAGGGATTTCCAAAATCTTTATGGGGGTGGTGCAGTATAAGGAAAGCTTAGAATACTTTAGTCTTGGAAAGCTTTTTCTTATATCCTTGAATCCATTGTTTCGAAACGAAGTGATTATTATGTAGGTTACAGAGGTTCACCATTCCCTTGTGTTCAGAAGTTGAATTGGTAGTCGATGATAAGGTCTTTGTTAAGAGTTATTTTGCAAATAAACCAAGTGTACTGGGAAAACATTTGACAACTCTTGTTTAAGTTTTGGAGGTCACTTAAGTTGGGATTGGCCTATTGTTTAAGGTGTCCATCCATAATAGGGTAAGGAAAAGTGGATGTACAGAGCTTATGGTTGTTTGTGGTTTGGACTCATGTTAGAAGGTGTAAGGATATTTTGGTGAACTATTTCGGGGAATAGTAGAGTCAAAGATGCATGTGCATAGAAGTAAATGAAAACTTCTTTGTTAGGTTGTGAATTAAATTTTATTTAACTTGGGTTTGGATCTATAGGCGTGTGTGCACGCAGGAATATAATATCTTGGTATAGGACAATAATAAATTAAGTTTGAGTACCGCCTATGATGATGAGTTTCCTATTATCTTCATGGATAATACAAGAGTTTTTCAAGATTGGTACCCACCTTTGTTTTTATTGTAGGATAAGATTTTCACTGAGGTTTCCTTATGGAGTTTTGTGTTAGGAGGTTTTAAAAGCGATCACAAAGGTATTGGGGATTTAGGCTTAACAAATATGCCAAGAATTTTTGGATTCTTGGTTGTCATGATATTACTAATAAGATTCCTTACTATAAAGTCTAATGTCCTACTTGGGCACTCCTTTCTTTTAAAGCTGATAGATACATTCTAAATGAAGGACCTTGTTTAGTTTGCAAAACGTAAAACTGAGTATGCGTTTATTGTGAGTACTTAGTAGGAATATGTTCATTTTAAGTATGATAAAATAATTTTAAGAACTAAGATTGTGATACTTCAAGAGTTAGAAACTTGCCCTTGAGATGAGTTGGAGGTAGGAGTCAGGAATGAATTGATTTAGGGATGGGTACTGTAACTCTAAGACTCGTCTATAGAGTTCTTGGTGGTAGGAGAAGAAGTGATTTATTTTGGGGTTATATTCAACAAATTTCGAGGATGAAATTTTTATGAGGGGAGAATGTAACGATCCCAAAAATAATATGTATTGAAGTGTAAAAAAAAATCAAATAAATAAATAAATAAATAAATAATATTAATTATTAATAATATAATATAATATAATATTTATTATTATAATATTATTTATATATATAAAAACTATACATCCTAAAGCTTCAGGAAATAAATTTCCTAAACAACAGAGACCCCCCCGTATCTCTCTTCTCTCTCTCTCTCTCTCTCTCTCTTCTCAATTTTCTCGGCGAAACCTGCGCCGATTGAAGAACGGAAAATATCCTTGGGTTCCAATTTTAGCAACCAACATTTGAATCAGGGAGATTTGGTGGTTTGGGCATTGTAGGCACCACTCCTGGGATTTAAGGTAAGGGAAATAAATTATGTGAGTTGTTTTTAAAGATTAACCGATTAAATTGGAAAATATGAGTATAGGGATATCAGGTTGGTTGTTATTCCAAAATCAAATTGATTAATGGGGAGTATGTGAGTTTAGGGATGTTATAATAGTTATTATTCTAAAGTTGAACCAATTAAACTAAAGTAAATGAATACAGGGTTTTGTGCTCCTAACGTTACAGGCATTGTTTCGGGATCCTTGTAGGCATATCTTTGGCAAACAAGTAAGGGGAATAGATTATGTCAGGTTTATATTAAAAATATTTCAGATTAAATTTGTGTACGTGAATTTAATTAGATTTGTGTTATTTAAAATATGCCAATTTAAATTGAGTATATGAAATTAATTATATTTATGTTTAGATTTTATTATAAAAATGTGCTTGAGTTAAATTAGATTGCAGGGATTTGATTATATCATATTTTCGGAATATTTTTGGGATTTAATTAAACTGTAGGGATTTTATTATATTAAAATTTTTTGAAATATTTTTGGGATTAAATTAAACTGCAGGGAATTGAGTATTTAGGCACATGGAAATGGAAATTTTAAATCATTGTATGTATGTTTTGAGAAAAACTGGGTTTATGAGTTTGAGTAAAACCCTAAAGTTGATTATACCATTATTTTTAGTAGAAAATATAGTTGTTCCAGGTAGATTTTTATATTATGAATTATTACTCAAATTGTGTGGCATGAGATTAATACAGAATAATGATATGACAGTATTTTTATATAGAATTATGATAAAACAGATTTATACAAAGTATAGCATGACAATATTTTATATAGAGCTATGATAAGTCAGAGCATTTTATATAGAGTTACAGAATGACAGTGTTCTATACAGAACTACAGTATGATAGCATTTTATACAGAGTTATGGAATGACAGTGTTTATACAGAGTTACAGTATTACAATATTTTATATACAAAATTATAGTATGACAGTTTTATACCGAATTGTGAAAATAAAATCATGTTATTGTATTGCTTTATAAATCACATTATATGGTTTAAGAACCCTGATAGACCAAAAGCTAAGCACGGTAATGTAGCTTCATAGATACCACTGTAGCCACATTGTTGTAAAAGTGTTGGTGGTATATAGTCGATTTAGCCAGTGAAGAGTAGAGTTAGCCCCTGGAGTCCAGACCAGTTGGGTTGGCATATCGTACATACAGTTATAGTTACAAATACAGATACAAATACAGTTTGGCTTAGCCTAGTAGTAGGAAAGTGATTATGCGTCAGAGTTGCATAATTAGGCATTTAAATTCATGCATTAAAGATTATAATTTTAATTAAATACCTGATTATGTTCAATCTTTTAACATTGCGATCAATTTATAATAATAAATTTTTATTTAATAATTTATGAATTTTGCGTATTTTATTATTGTAGGAAATATTTGGAAATTAAATCCATAATTAAAAATGTTTGTGAGCCATACACTACACAAAAGCCATGCATGCCAAGTCTTGAACTGTAAAGAAGCCGGGTCCAGAACAACAAGTCAAGCCATGCATATTTAATGGGTCTTATGAGATGGACCTTGTGTGTAAGAAGAAGAGGACGTGCATGCATGGGCTTTGAAGTCCATGTAACCGGGTAGCAAACTGGGCCTGTGTGTGTGCATCGGTGAGTGTGTGTGGCCATGCAAAGAGAAGTGAAGGGGCTCAAAGAAAGGTTGAAAAAGTCAAAGAATAAAAAAGGGCTTTAATTTGCAAAGGAGATGGGCTTGAAAGGACTTACCCATGTAGCAAGCCTACATGGAGAAGCCGTGCGCTGGGTCTTCAATAAGAAGCTAGAGGCATCCTAGGGTTCAATAGGGAGTTTTGTTTTTTTTTTTTCTTTCTTTTCTATTGATGGGTGTGAGCACCTCAGCCTCTCCTTCACCTCGCCCTCAGTCTCTTCTCTCTCAGCTTTGTGCCTCCCTTAACTCTTAACCCTCTCATCCCTATCAACCCTCTTTCCCTCTCGTATCTTTTGCCCCTTCTCTCTCCCTCGTCTCTCCTTCAGCGCTTCTCTTTCCTCTCATATTCTCCTCTCGGTTCTCTTTCTCTCCGTGTGCTATTGCTACTGTTGCTTCTCTTGCTATTGCTGCCTTCAATTGCTGCCTGATGCTGCTGCTGCGTGCAGGGAAGGGAGAATCCGAGAGCAAGACTGTTGTGCTACTGCAACCCGAGTGCTTCCCTGCTTATTGCTGCTCTGAGTGATGCCCGTGCTGTGTTGAATATCCCATGACCCTGAGCAAGAATCGAGCAAGAACAGACTAGCACTGAGGAAGAGGAGTCAGGAGTAAGGAGCGCTGCATGAGTTCTCGACAGTAGCAGTTTTCTACAGCTTTGTCTTCGTCTGACTTCATTTGGCTTCTCTCAGCTCTCTTCTCTCATATCTCTTCTCACTTTACTTTCTCTTTAATCTGTTTTATTCCAAACTTTTTTGAGTTGGTTTGTACCACTTTCATTAATAGGGCTGGAACTAATGAGTATGTCAAGCTTCACTTATTTCCTTTTTCTTTCAAAGATAAGGCGAAATTTTGGTTTAACTCTCTGAGACCTAACTCTATTACTAGTTGGGCTGAAATGCAGCGTGAGTTCTTACACAAATTCTTTCCTTTTGAGAGAACCCAGTACCTATAGGAGAGGTTCAAGGATCTGATGAATATTTGTCCACATCATGGATTCGAATCTTGGAGGTTAGTCAATTATTTCTATACTGCTCTTACCCTTGAATGTTAGCTGTTTGTCCAGATTATGTGCAACGGGGAGTTCTTTAGTAAGGAACCAGATTAGGCTCTATCATTCTTTGATTATTTAGCTGAAAGTGCCCAACAATGGAGCACACGATATGATCAGGCACCAATGACAACACAACCTCTCAGAGCAATTGGCGGTGGAGGAAAATATGAGGTCAAAGAGGAGACTAATCTACAGGCTATTTTTGCTGCTTTGTCTAAGAAACTAGAGGTTATGGAATTAGAGAAAGTGAAAGCTGCAAAATCAGTGGAGGTACGTTCTATTTGTGAAACCCCTAACCATAAGATTTAGGATTGTCCGTTTCTACCAATATGGTAGGAGAGTAGATCTGATCAGATGCAATTAGAAAATTGGATCAACAAATCTCAAAATCAGCCATTCTCGAACACCTATAATTTGGGATGGAGGAATCACCAGAACTTATCATGGAGGAATGATTAGACTTGTCCATCTTCCTTACAGTTTTAGCAACTTCCTCAGTCTTATGCACCACCTCTATAGTCGCTATATCATCCAGTTGTAGCTCCTCAGCATTAGTATCAGCCACAATAGATCTCTCAGAACTACGCACCTCCAGGATTTCAACCTATTTTAGCTCCTATTCCATCAAAGAAACCTTCTAATGATGGTGTTAGCTTTTCTATAATCCCAAGAGGGAGGGGGGGGGGGTGAATTGGTATTTTTAAAAATTAATCTCCTAGATCAATCAACTAGCAGTAGTATTACACAAACCTAAGGTCAATCTAGTGCGGATAAAATAAATCAATGTATGTATTCAGCAAATATTAAACTTCAGAAGTAAACTAATTAAGCATACACAATAAAGCAGTAAAAGAGAGACAACACCAGATATGCTATCGAGATTCGGCAATAGTGCCTACGTCCCCGCCTTGGCTCACAAGCACAAGGATTATACTAAGGATCACTTAACGGGTGGAGTGGCACCTAATTACAACTAGGTCAATTAGTAGAGGGCTGATCTCAACCTTTACAACCAATCCTTCCAGGCTGGATTACCGCCCCCTCTGGCCACGCTTAGAATACAATAGATTTACAATAAAATTTCTGTACAAACTATGCTTCTCAATCAAGCAGATTTGCACCAATATAATCAACACACTATTGAATGATAAGATATGATAAGCTTAATGTAGTTTTGATGTCTACTCTCAAAAATAATGCAAGTATAGAAATCTATGCGTAAGAGTGTGAGTGTTAGGATCTTTGTGTCAAGAAAATAATATCAATCACAATATTTAGCAACAAAGATCTTTCACAACACAAGAAAATATCTCAAAAAATTTTTTCTCAAAAATAACCACAAGAGATATTTGAAATTGGTTTGCAAAAAAATATTTTACAAACAAAATGCAATACGAGCTCTTGAGTATTGCAATGATTATGCCAAACTCACAAGCTCAAAGAGGTTTTCCTATGGAAGACTTATAAACGAAGTCTCCTAGAAAAACTTAATGCTTACTCTCAAAGTAAAATGAATCTCAATCAACACAAGCAGATGAGAGTGTAAACTTAATGAGATGAACACGAGCACTCTTACTAAGTGATTTTAGCAATAAGAATGAGTAAGAATGATTCTAGGAAGTTTGAATATGAGAAATGGAACTTTTGGATTTTAGAGAAAAATTGCAAATCGTTTTTTCTGATCTTGTACTAATCCATACAAATGAGGGGGCATATATAGACACCCCTGAAATTATGACCGTTTAGGACCTATCTGGTATTTTTGGAAAAGTTTAAATGGGGTTAATAAAAATTAACAACGTTTAAACTTGATAAAATTTGAGCAACCTGAGAGGGTTGGTGACCATTTTTATGGTTCGGTCGATCGAGTTGCCCAATTCAGTCAACAGGATAAATTTGAACTGGGTAGATGGTTGACCAGACTTAAGGCAATTTTCAAAACCTTCGAGGTTCAGTCGACCAAGTTGAGTTTAGTTGTCCGAACATGGATGTTTGGTCGACCAGGGCATTGGGATTTCCCACGTGCTAGTTTGGTCGACTAGGGCGTTGCAACCTATTTTGAGGGTGGTCAACTGAAGGGTAAACCATTGACCTTAGGGAGGTTCGGTTGACCGAAGTGCATAGAGTGTTGGGGTTTGGTCGACTGAACATGCCAACTTTGTGCATTTCGGTCCTATTCTTCTTATAAAATTATCTCTATTCATATGATAATTAAATCTAAGATTATGGGAGACTTTTTCATGCAACATTGTGAGTCCTATGGTCAACCTAAGGCCTTTGAGCTTATCTATCCTATCATGGATGCAATACATTAAATTATTACAAACCATTGATCTTTAATTATTACAGACCCAAATAAACCTTAATTAAATTACAACAAATAAATGGATTGAGTATTTAGCTTCTTCAAGTCCATGTGCGTCATATTGAAACCTCCAATTGATCCTGTACACAAACTCATTAACCATTAAATATCAGAGTATTTGTCATAATCAAAATAGGGTATGACCTATTAGGTCAACATTCTCCTCCTTTTTAATGATAACAAATACATCATGTAAAAGTGGGTACAGTCTTGAAAGGCTCTCCCTGACAATATGCATAATGAGAAGTTTAAGGATTTAAAGTTCACAAAGCATTTTTCGAAGTATTCATAAAGCATCTTTCCAAGTACCCAATTTTGCCATCTTACCCAATTTTGCCCTCTTCTCCCCTTTTGGTAGCAGCAAAAAGGGCTATGATAAATATGAAGCACATAGGCATAGGAATCGAGTATGAATCATTTAAATACAAGATAAGATCAGGAAAAATTTTAGAAATTTCTGCAGCATGCCATTTTAAAATAGAGCCTTTTCCCAAAAATACCTGTATATAAATGTTAAGAAGCTCCCCCTAAGTTTATGCACTCTATCAAAAATATATGTGGCCTCTCTACTATGCATTAAACCTAGCTCACATCTAATCTGTATGAACCTATCTTCCTGAAGAGGTTTGGTGAGAATATCATCCCATTGCTCACTAGTGCACACAAACTCAAGTGCCACATCTCCTTTCTGCATATGATCACAAATGAAATGGTTTCTAATCTCAATATGTTTGGTTCGTGAATGTGAGATAGAATTTTTAGAGATTTTAATTGCACTAGTATTATCACATTTAATTGGAACCGTATCATAGTGCAATCCAAAGTCCATAAGTTGTTGCTTCATGTAAAGCGTTTGAGCACAACAACTTTTAGCCACAATATATTTTGCTTCGGTTGTGGACAAGGCAACTGAGTTTTTTTTCTTGGAGAACCAAGAAACTAGAGATTGTCCTCAATAGTGACAAGTGCCGCTAGTACTCTTCCTATCAACCTTACTATAGGCAAAGTCAGCATCAGTGTAGCTCAAAATCTCAAATGTCGTATGTTTAGAGTACCACAAACCTAATTCTATAGTCCCAACTAGGTACCTAAGAATTCTTTTGACTGCTAACAGATGAGACTCCTTAGGAGCAGCCTAAAACCTAACATACATGCACACACTAAACATGATATAAGGATGACTAGCTATAAGGTATAGGAGACTACCTATCATGCCACGATATAGTTTCACATCAACGGGGATGCCTTGCTCATCTTTATCAAGTTTTGTGGATGAACTCATGGGAGTTCCAAGAATTTTACCACATTCCATATTACATTTCTTTAGTAAGTCCCTTACATATTTAGATTGGCATGTAAAAGTTCCATGTTTAGCCTATTTGATTTGAAGTCCTACGAAGAAACTTAGTTCACCCATCATACTCATTTCGAATTCACTTTGTATGCATTTGGCAAACTCATTACACAAATCATCATTTGTTGCTCCAAAAATAATATCTTCTACATAAATTTACACAAGGAGCATATCATCATTTTTAGATTTAATGAAAAGTGTAGTGTCAATTTTGTCACCGGTAAACCCATTTTCTAGTAGAAACCCACTAAGTCTCTCATACCAAGCTCTAGGAACTTGTTTCAATCCATACAAGGCTTTGGAAAACTGGTATACATGATCAGGATATTTATGATTTTCAAAAACAAGAAGTTGTTCTACATACACTTCTTCATTTATATAGCCATTTAAGAAAGCGCTTTTAACATCCATTTGAAACAATTTAAAGTTCTTAAAAGAGGCATAAGCAAGCAACATACGAATGACTTCCATTCTAGCTATAGGAGCATAGGTTTCTTCAAAGTCTATCCCTTCTTCCTGATTGTATCCCTGGGCAACTAGTCTATCTTTGTTCCTAGTTACTACCCCATTCTAATCTTTCTTATTTCTAAATACCCATTTTGTTTCAATAATTATATGATCATCAGGCCTAGAAACTAGGGTCCACACTTTGCTTCTTTCAAATTGGTTAAGCTCTTCCTGCAAAGACATTACCCCAAGACTCATCTTCTATGACTTCCTTAATTTTTTTGGGTTCTTCCTGAGATAAGAAAGAAAAATGGTTAACTAGGTTTCTTAAGAAGGATCGAGTTGCTACACCACGTGAAGGTTCACCTATGATTTGGTTTAAAGGATGGTTTCTAATGAATTTCCAATCCTTAGGTAGTTCTTGAACCTCACTTTCAACTTTATCATTTTCAATTGATTTATCATTTACTTCTGAGTTGACATCCACATTGTTTTCGATAGAAAGCTTATCTAAACATTTTCTAATATCAACATCATCTTCATCATTTCTTTTAGAAAACATATTAGATTCATCAAACACAACATGAATAGATTCAATAACAACTAATGTTCTTTTATATGCTTTACTGTTAAGTGAATAACCTAGGAAAATACCTACATCAGATTTGGAGTCATATCCCTAGGTGCTCATTATCTCTAAGTACACAACATTTACAACCAAAAACATGAAAATAAGAAGTATTAGGTCTATGGTTGTTCCATAATTCATGTGAAGTCTTATTAAGTGAAGGCCTGATTAACACTCTATTCATGACATAACATGCACTATTCATAGCTTTTGCCTAGAAATATTTAGGTAATTTATGTTCATTTAGCATTATCCTATCCATTTCTTGCAAGGACCCATTCTTTCTTTCTACAACTCCATTTTGTTGTGGGGTCCTAGGTGCAGAAAAATTATGTGAAATGCCCTCTAAATCACAATAGTTTTCGACTCCATCATTTTTGAATTCAGTTCCCCTATCACTTCTTATGTGTGTGATTTTATATCCTTTTTCATTCCGAATTCTTCTTCATAATTTCATGAATTGTTCACATGATTCATCTTTATAAGAAAGGAATAGAACCCATGTGGACCTAGAATAATCATCCACAATAACAGAGGCATACAATTTACCACCTAGACTTTGAACTTGGATAGGATCAAATAAATCTAAGTGTAGCATTTCAAGTGGTCTAGTGGTAGATATGAATTTCTTTTTCTTCAAACTTGTTTTTGTTTGCTTACCCATTTGACATGCATCACAAATTTTATATTTCATAAAATGAGCTTTTGAAAAGCCTTTAACCGAGTCTTTTTTTCACAAGTTTTGACAAGAGATCCATACTAACATGTCTTAAATGTCTATGCCATAACCAACTAGTTTCGTTTATTGCAGAAAAACATGTGACTTGTTGAGAAGTTAAATTGTCAAAACTAGTTATATATATATATACATTTTCATGACGTTCAAAAGTAAAAAGTACTTTGTTATCAGATATACTCTCAACAATGCATTTATCATTTTCAAAAAATACTTTATATCCTTTATCACACAACTAGCTAATACTCAACAAATTATATTTCAAACCATCAATCAACAATACATTATCAATAACCAGGGAAGGTTCCTTACCAACCTTACCTGCACTGATGATTCTCCCCTTTGCATTGTCTTCGAATGTCACATATCCTCCAAATTTGGGAGTGATGGATGCGAACTTAGCCTTGTCTCCAGTTATGTGCCGTGAGCAGCCGCTATCCAAGTATCATTTGTCCTTAGAAGAAGACAACCTTAAGCATACTTGCAAAAATATCTAAGAAACTGACGTTGGTCCCCAAATTTTGTTGGGTTCAAAGGGGTTAGTTCCTGATTCACCTTTGACTCTCCACACCTTTTTAATTTTTACGTGCTTGTTTCTGAATGGACAGTCAAATTGAATGTGACCAATTTGTTTGCATTTAAAACATATCAATCGATATCAAGGATCTTTAGGTGGAATTTGTGAGTTTGATTTTTGAGTAAAGTGTCTCAAGTAAAGATCAAGTCGTCTCATGTTTTCAATACCATTAAATTCGAGACCTTCTTTACTCAGAGAGTTTCTTTGGGTCCCAAAGAGTTTTTTAAAATTGTGTTAGCCCTCAGTAAATTTATAAATAATTTTGAAGCTATCCTCCAATTTTCTTTCCAGTTCAACCATTTTCAAATTCTTTTCTTCTTGCCAAGAAGAATGAACGTATTTTCCTATTTCAACAAGCTTTGAATAATTTTCACATTTCTTTTTCAAAAAATAATTTTCCTTGGTCATTTTATTTTGCAATTTTGTCATGCGAATATATTCATATTGCAATTCGTTATACTAGGCGTGCTATCGAAATCGCAATCATCATCATCAGAATAATATGAACATAAGGAGCAAGGATATAATACCTGATCACCGTGTGCCATTAAGCACATGTTAGTAACCTCCTAATCATTACGGTCTGAGTCTAAGTCACTGCTACTTTGTTTATCCTGCGAAGTGCTTGCTTTCATAGCCTCCTTCTTTTTCCTAGATTCCTTCTTTAGCAACGGGCAATCAGGTTTGATGTGCCCCAACCTTGTTGCAATTATAGCACGATGGAGCATTCAATTTTTATTTTCTTTTACTAGACTCTCCCTTCTTAGATGCAGACTCTCTATACTTTCTATATGGTCTACTGTTCTTGCTAATGAAACTGCTAAATTTTCTAGTAAGCATAGCCATGTCATCTCCAGATTCGAGTTCACTGCACTCACTAGATATATTAATAGACGTTTTTAATGCAGTCACTTTTCTCATCCTATTGTGCTCATTAAGTCTCTCATTAATAGCTAACTCATAGGTGATAAGTGAACCTATCAATTCATCTAGTGACATAGCCTTAAGGTCTCTACCTTCAGATATGGTTGTAGTCTTTGCATCCCAAACAGGAGGCAAACCCCTAAGGACTTTCCTAATCATCTCATATGTAGGATAGGTCTTACCTAAAACATGTGGTGAATTAATGATGTGTGTGAATCTAGTGTACATGCTCTAAATGAACTCACCAGTGTTCATCCTAAATGCTTCATACTCAGTGGTCAATCCTATTGTCTTTTACATCTCTAGTACCCTCATATGTGACCCTAAACTTATCCCATATCTCCTTAGCAGATGAACATGCCATAACTCTATTAAATTCATTAACATCAAGAGCACAGTACAAATTATTCATGGCAATAGAATTTAAACTAACAACTTTTATATCATCATCAGTATATTCCTCTTCAGTCTTAGGAACTTTAGTTATACCTTCAATTTTCATAGGAACATAGTTTCCCTTCGAGACAACTCTCCACACCTTCCAGTCAATATTCTGAAGATATATGCGCATCCTCTGTTTCCAGAAGGTGTAATTGACACCACTGAAAATAGGGGGTCAGGCGGAAGAGGGTCCCTTAGGGAAAGGGTTTACAGTGTTATAAGCCATCTAGATCTTTTGCAAAATAACTATTAAGTCTAAGTTACTAGGTTCTGACACTAATTGTTAGCTTTACTGTAATCCCAAGAGGGCGGGGGGGGGGGGGTGAATCGGTATATTTAAAAATTAATCCCCTAGGTCAATCAACTAGCAGTAATATTACACAAACCTAAGGGTAATCTAGTGCGGATAAAATAAATCAATGTATATATTCAGCAGAAATTAAACTTCACAAGTAAACTTATTAAGCATGCATAATAAAGCGGTAAAAGAGCGATAACACTAGATATGTTATCGAGGTTCAGCAACAATGCCTATGTCCCCGCCTTGACTCACAAGCACAAGGATTACACTAAGCCTCACTTAATGGGTGGAGCGGTATCTAATTACAATCAGGTCAATTAGCACAGGGCTGACCTCAACCTTTACAACCAATTCTTCCTGACTGCATTACCGCCCCCTCAGGCCATGCCTGGAATACAAAAGATTTACAATAAAATTTGTGTACAAACTATATGCTTCTTGTTGAGAATTTCACTTGTGAGCTTGTCCCACATTAGAAAATTAGAGAGGATGATGGGTGCTTATATACATGGTTGGGCCAAAGAACCAATAGGCTTAAGCTTTTGGGTCAAGTTGGTGTTCACCCATGTGTATCAAACCCACCCATAGGCTCCTCCGATCATAACAAGTGGTATCAGAGCCGATGGTTCATAACTCTAGGTCAGCGACATCGTAAAAGTCGAGACATGAAACTAATTCTTCTGACGTGCTAACAATTGGAGGACCAAGTGTGTGACCGATGCCAATAAGGATCATCGAGGCTTGGGATGGATTCGAATAGGGTCAAGATGTAGGAGATAGGATTCATTCGGAGGCACGTGGAATGCAATCCGAGGCACGTAAGACACTAGTGGTAAGGCCCACTTGAGCAACTATTTTGGAATTGGACTTACTCCCATAACAGATATGGTTTCCGTTCAAGGGGGAGCAGTTGAAACTCATAAGTGAGGAGGAGATTATTGAGAATTCCACTTGTGAGCTTGTCCCACATTGGAAAATTATAGTGGATGATGGGTGCTTATATATATGGTTGGGCCCAAGACCCAATAGGCTTAAGCTTTTGGGTCAAGTTGGTATTCACCCATGTGTATCAAGCCTACCCATAGGCTCCTCCGGTCCTAACACTTCTCAACCAATTAGATTTGCACCAATATAATCAACACACTACCGAATGATAAGATATGATAAGCTCAATGTAGTTTTGATGTCTACTCTTAAAAATAATGCAAGTATAGCAATCAGTGTGTGAGAGTGTGAGTGTTAGGATCTTTGTGTCAAGACGATAATATCAATCACAATATTCAGCAGCAAAGATCTTTCATAACACAAGTAAATATCTCAAAAATATTTTCCTCAAAAATAAGCACAAGAAATATTTGAAAATGGTTTGAAAAAAATTATTTTACAAACAAAACGCAATACGAGCTCTTAAGCATTGCAATGATTATGCAAAACTCACAAGCTCAAAGAAGTTTTCCTACAGAAGACTTATAAACGAAGTCTCCTAAAAAAACTTAATGCTTACTCTCAAAATAAAATGAATCTCAATCAACACAAGCAGATGAGAGTGTAAGCTTAATGAGATGAATACAAGAGCACTCTTACTAAGTGATTTTAGCAATAAGAATGAGTAAGAATGAATCTAGGAAGCTTGAATATAAGAAATGAAACTTTTGGATTTCAGAGAAAAATTGCTAATCGTTTTTGCTAATCTTGTACTAATCCATGCAAATGAGGGGGTATATATAGACAACCTTGAAATTATGACCGTTTGGGACATATCTTGTATTTTTGGAAAAGTTTAAATGAGGTTAATAAAAATTAACAGCATTTAACCTTGGTAAAATCTGAGCAACCCAAGAGGGTCAGTCGACCATTTTTATGGTTCGGTCAACAGGGTTGCCTAGTTCGGTCGACTAGGATGAATTTGAATTGGGAAGATGATTGACCAGGCTTAAGGTGATTTTCAGAACCTCCTAGGTTCGGTCGACCGAGTTGAGTTCGGTTGACCAAACATGGATATTCTGTCAACTAGGTCAATTTGCTAATAAAAGTTCAGTCGACCAGGGCGTTGGGATTTCCCACGTGCCAGTTTGGTCAACTAGGGTATTGTAACCTATTTTGAGGTCGGTCGACCGAAGTGCATAGAGTGTTGTGGTTTGGTCGACCGAATATGCCAACTTTGTGCATTTCTGTCATATTCTTCTTATAAAATTGTCCTTATTCACATGATAATTAAATCTGAGATTATGGGGGACTTTTTCATGCAACATTGTGAGTCCTATGTTCAACTTAAGGCCTTTGAGCTTATCTATCCTATCATGCATGCAATGCATTAAATTATTACAAACCTTTGATCTTTAATTATTATTATAGACCTGAATAAACCTTAATTAAATTACAACAAATAAATGGACTAGGTCTTTAGCTTCTTTAAGTCGATGTGCATCATATTGAAACCTCCAATTGTTCCTGCACACAAACTCATCAACTATTAAATATCAGAGTATTTGTCATTATCAAAGCAAGGTATGACCTATCAGATCAACAGATGGTGTGGCACAAATCGTGAACACTCTTCAAGAATTCAACAATTTATGTAGAATAAAAATCAGACCATAAATGAGCTACGAGGCACTATAAATAAGATGAGTATACAGTTGAATGCTTTAAAAAAAAAGGAAATTTTCAATACAGCCTTAGCCTAATCCCCAGGTATATCGACAACAACAACAACCATTGCATATTGTTTTAGAGGATTCTTTCGAGTCAACAAAGGTTGTCATTACCTTGATTAGTGGAAAAGAAGTCTCCTGTCCTAAAGTACCCATTGATCAACAAATAGTTGCTCCAACACCTAGAGTCGCAACTGAGATGGATGAAGCAAAAGAAAAATCAAATGAAGTAAGCTCAGATTCAAAGAAGTTAGGTAATAAAGAGGATGCAACTATTAAGGAGTATCAACCTGTGGTACCTTATCCTCAAAGGTAGACATCTGGTCAAAAAAATAAGTATCACATTGAGATTCAAGAAATCTTCAAGCAGGTGAAGATCAATATCCCTCTTTTGGATGGCATACAGCAAGTTCCTGCATATGTAAAATTTCTGAAGGACCTATGCACAGTGAAAAGAAAACTGAACATAAAGAAGAAGACTTTCTTGACTAAGCAAGTCAGTGCGTTGATGTTGAGTTAGACTCCTCTGAAACTCATAGATCCTAGTTCTCCCACTATTTCTATCATGATTAGTGAATCTCATATCGAGAGAGCTTTAATTGATTTGGGGAGTAGTGTGAACTTACTCCCATTTTTGATATATGAGCTGTTGGGTTTAGGTGAGCTGAAGAAAACATCCATGATGCTACAGTTGGTAGACTAATCAGTAAAAGTTCCATGAGGCGTTATTAGGGATGTATTGGTTCAAGTTGACAAATTTTACTACCCAATGGACTTTGTTGTTTTGGACATGCAGCAGCCTGCCTCCACCATATACCAGGCCCTTATTATTCTTGGGCGACCATTCCTTGCTACCTCCAATTAATGCCTTGATTAATTGTCGAAGTGGAGTACTTAATCTCACGTTTGGAAATATGACATTGAAGATGAACGTGTTAAATGCTCACAATATGTCGATTGGGTGTGATGATGCAGAAGCACATAAAGTTGATGTAATTGATGATTTGGATATTTCAAAGCTATTGTTAGTACTTGATGTTGATGGTGCATTTGAAATGACTCTTTTGAACAGTTTGAGGTATTTGAAGAAAAAGCTCCCTTAATTAGAGATTTTCCTGAATCAAAGTGGTAGTTCACAAGGAAATATGGTTCCCCTCGCTTGTTGGATGCGAGTTACATAAGTAGTTGGCGTAAGCCAACTCTTGAAGCTATTAACCTACCAAAAGTTATGAAGTCATTAGAAGAAGAAGTTTCGAAAGTTGAGCTAAAGCCATTTCCTAAAGAGCTGAAGTATGTTTTCCTGGTCCAGTAGAGGACACATTCCCGATGGTAATCTCTTCTCGTCTTACTCTTAAACAAGAAACTGAGTTATTGCAGGCACTAAGGAAGCATCGAGGAGCGATAGGATGAACCATTGCAGACATCAAGGGCATCGATCCTTTGATTTGTACTCATAAGATCTTCCTATAAGGATACGCTAGACCAGTTCATGATGCCCAGTGGAGACTGAATCCAACCATGAAGGAGGTGGTAAATAAAGAAGTATTGGAATTATTAGCTACCGACTTTATTTATCCAATCTCTGATAGCAAATGGGTAAGCCCGACATAGGTAGTTCCAAAAAATCTAGTTTGACTATCTTTGAAAATGCTAATGGAGAGTTGATCCCATCTAGGAAAGTAACGGGTTGGAAAATGTGCATTGATTATCATAAATGGAATTCGGTTAGCCAAAAGGATCACTTCCCATTACCCTTCCTAGATCAGATACTCGAAAAAGTAGCTGGTACTGCCTTTTGCTGTTTCTTCAATGGATTTTCTGATTATTTCGAGTTTCTATAACACCTGAGGATCAAGAGAAGACTACCTTCACTTGTCCCTTCGGTACTTTCTCCTTTCGTAGAATGTCATTTAGTCTATGCAATACACCTACTACTTTCCAATGCTGCATGATGAGTATTTTCTCTGATATGTTAGATGATATGTGTGAAATTTTCATGGATGACTTTTCTATGTTTGGTAAGTCCTTTTATATTTGTCTAAAAAATTTGACTGCTACTTTGAAAATAAATGAAGAAAAGAATTTGCTTTTGAATTGAGAAAAATGTCAATTTACAGTAAGTAGTGGTTTAGTACTTGGTCATTTGGTTTTTAAGTGTGGTATAGAGGTTGACAAGGCCAAGGTAGAGCTGATTTCCCAATTACCTATCCCTAAGATAGTTAGGGATATCCGTTCTTTCCTTGGTCATGCCAGCTTCTATAGGCGTTTCATTCAGGGCTTTAGTAGTATTGCTAAACCATTGTGTATTATTACAAAATGAGACTGAATTTTTGTGGACTAATGAATGTCAATAGGCTTTTAAGAAACTGAAGAAACATTTGACTATTGCAACCATTATGAAACCTCCTCGGCGGGACTTGCCATTTGAAATCATGCCTGATGCTAGTGATTTCGCTCTTGGTGTCGTTCTGTGTCAAAAAGTTGATAACAAGCCTCCTGTCATCTATTATGCAAGTCGTACTTTGAATGATGCTCAGAAAAATTATACCACCACTGATAAGGAATTGTTGGCCATTGTGTTTTCTTTAGAAAAATTTCATTCTTATGTCATTGGATCACCTGTCATTATATTTACTGATCACTTTGCTTTAAAATATTTGTTAGCCAAGAAGGATGCTAAACCCAGGTTGATAAGATGGATTCTACTTCTTTTGGAATTTGACGTCACTATTCGAGATAAAAAGGGAGTAGAAAATGTTGTAGCTGACCATCTCTCTTGTTTGCAGCTACCTGATGTGTCTGTATCTCTTTCTCCCTTAAATGATGATTTTCCTGATAAGCGTTTTTTTTTTTGCAGTGTCACGCGATCTGTGGTTTACTGATATTGTGAACTACCTTGTCACTGATCGAATGCCAGAACATTGGCTAACTTAGGATAAGCGTAAGTTCCTTGCTGAAGTATGACATTATTATTTTTACAACCCATATCTGTTTAAATATTGTTTTGATCAGTTGGTTCGTAGATGTGTGTCTGATGATGAATTCACTTCTGTGATGCATTTTTATCAAAAATTTTGTAAAGTGGACTCTACTGGACAAATATATTAAAAAATGTTGAGAATTTTTGTAAAACTTGTGGCCTTTTAGAAACTAGTGAAAATCACAGTAAAGAATGAAATGCCTATGTCTCCCATTTTGACTCTTGAAATCTTTGACTGTTGGGGAATTGACTTTATGAGACCTTTCCCAAATGCTTTTTGGAATTCTTATATTCTAGTTGTTGGGGATCATGTTTCAAAATGGGTGGAAGCTATACCTTGTAGGACAAATTACCACAGGGTTTTCATCTAGTTTCTCAACGAGTTATTTGCATGTTTTGGCATGCCCAAAGCGATCATTAGTGATGGCGAGTTGCACTTTTGTAACAAACTATTTGAAAAGCTAATGCAAAAATATGGAGTTACCCATAATGTCTCTACTCCATACCACCCTCAAACTAATGGTCAAACCAAGCTAGCCAATAGAGAGATCAAGATCATACTTGGGAAAAAGGTTTATCCTAATCGAAAAGATTGGTCAGAAAAGCTAGTTGATGAACTTTGGGCCTACCAAACTACTTTCAAGACAAATTTAGGGATGTCTCCCTACATGTTAGTTTACGATAAGGCATGTCATTTACCTATTGAGATTTAACATCGTGCATTATGGGTTATTAAACAGATTAACTTTTCACTTGATAATGTCAAAGGTTTAAGAAAGTTGTAGGTATGTCAGCTTGAAAATCCAGGAGGGAAGCTAATGACAATGCTCACTTAGGCTGCATGATAGGACAATCAAGGATAAACACCTTTTCCCGAATCAGCAAGTTCTTCTCTACAGCTCCAGATCACATCTGTTTCTTGGGAAGCTGAAGTCCTGATAGGGTGGCTTGTACATCGTTAAACACATTCATCCTCATGGTACAGTGGACATTGTGGATCCAAAGAATGGTAACGGCTTCATGGTCAACGGACAACGACTCAAACCTTTCATGACTCCCTTCGATCCAAATGAAGAGGTCTTACTTCTATAAGACCCTAGGGTAGTTTTCTGACCTTTCTCTTTTACTACTTTTCTATTTCTTTTTTCTTTTTATTTTATTTGTTTCTTTATTTTCATTTTTCTTTTCTTTTTCTGTTGCATTACTTGGTAGTGATTTTTTGTGTTTTTTTCTATTAGCTTGTTTCCCTCGTGCACAGTTTTTCTATTTTTCCTATGCCCTCACATTGAGGACAATGTTCCAGTTTAGTTTGGGGGGGGGGGGGTGAGAATTTGCATGTGACATTGTGTGCTTCCACTTGCTGATTTTTTATTATTTAAAAAGAAAAAGAAAAAGAAAGAAAGATTATTGAAGATAGATGATTATGCCATGATTAACACTGACTTATACCCTTCACATATTTGCATATAAACTAGGAGTTACACACTCAAGTTATTTATGTAGAGTTTCTCTTTATATGGCTTTGTAACTCCATGAAGGTTGATTGGTAGTTCATTCGTGTTAATCTGGCTATACAAACTCTCTTATTTACATGGTATCTCATGAGACTGAATATACACATTCACATGATTCGTTGCACATAGGGTTCCTTGTGAGTACTAAGAGAACACCCGTGACGACTATAACACCTTGTGAGGTATTCTTGAGCTTTTTATCGTTCTTTTGAGTGTTAACATCAAATCAGAGCTCATGAAACTCAGTTCTCTTTTCTTCTAGACAATTCTTTGTACACTAGTCTCTATTTTTGACTTGCTAGCCTAGAGATGAATGAAAAGCAAGGTGTAGTCCCAAGAGGGGAGGGGGTGAATTGGATTTTAAAACTTTCTTTTAATTCCTTTTGAGATCTTGAACTTCTTTTATTTCTTTTAAACAATTCTTGACTTGTTTGTTTAACTCTTTAATCACAAAAGAACTTAGATTCTTTTATCCAATCAACAATACTATTGCTTAGCCAAACAAGTAATCAATCATTCAACCAAATAGCCAAACCAATCAATCAATCACAAATTAAAAGTAAACAACCAAACCAAAATTAACACATACACCACTTTGGCAATGTAAGCACTTAAAATAGTTTGTTTGTTTACATAAGCCCCGTATATATGGTTTTACTTCTTCAATATGATGTGCAATATAACATCCAATCAACACAATATCTACACTCTTCTCAATATTCAAAACTCAACTAAACTCTTAGTTAATTTATCCTTGGGTTGTTAACCAAGTAACGTACTCCCATATGGTTTTCGCATGGTATGGTATAACCAACGTACTCCCTTTCGGTTTTCTTAACCCAAATCAAAATTAGACTTCAAGTTTACTTGATTTCTATATTACGTAGTATGTATGATTATCAATTAAACCATCCCGCAATTTAAATATGCTGAAAATAAAGAGTAAGGGAAAGAGAGAGTGAGACGGGGATTTTTACGAGGTTCGGCATATACCCAGCCTACGTCCTCGCCTTTGGTAAATCACCAAATGATTCACTAAACCTATTCCTTTAACAGGCAGAACAAACCTCTACAACACTCCTTGGTTAAGGCTAGAGCCCGCCTTCTCCAAACGATGTCCCCTCATTCGGTTACTCCTTAACTAGGCTAGAGCCCGCCTCTTTAAGAAATATCCCCTTTCTTAGCCAACGATCCAAACAATCTTTGGAATTGTCAATCTACAAGAAATAAATCAAATAGATGCATACAAGAATTTGCTCACACAAAGAGCTGATTATATAACAATTTAGAAACTAATATACTTCAAAGTAAATAACAATATGGAATTTAACTTGAACCTCAATGAAGTATATCACCGATTAATTCTTTCAATGATTGGAAGATTTAGAATTTGTAGCACAAGATTGGTGATTGAATCAGCAAGACCTCAACAAATTTCGTAGACAAGATGAGAGTGAGAGTGCCTTTGAGTGTTGAGAGCAATTGAGAGAGATTTTGAATTTTTGTCGAATTTGAATTCTTGGTGTGTAGATTCAATGATCTTTGAGGCTTATTTATAGACTTTCTAAGGTATGTAACTTGGTCTCCAAGTGACTTGGAGTATCCCCCAAGTTTTCACAAAGTTTGAGCCCCAAGCAAACCATTTAAAAAATGTTTCCATTGAGTTATTTTTAAAATTCTGTTCGTGGCAGTTGCCTGCCACACTCTGGTAGTCGCCTGCCATGTTATTTTTAAAGGAGCAGTAGGGGAAGTAGGGTGGCATTCACCTGCTAGGACACTGCCAGTTGCCTGGCTTGACAACCCAGGCACCTGTCCTAGTTCAGGTAGTCTACTAGTTACTGTCAGCTTCGAGTACCCTTATGTTTTTCAGTCATAACTTTTTATGTGTAACTCCAAAGTTGATGATCTTGGTGTCAAATGAAAGATAAGAGAAAATAATACAACTTTCATGTGGAGCATAGTTTAAAATAAAGAGTTTTTGATAGAAAAAAAATACACGTCAATGTAGATGTAGAAAAATTAACAGCATTTGGAAAAACCTCTTTTTGGTGCTTTTCATTCCAAGAATGATTCTAACTTTTTTGAAATAATTTTTGACCTTAGAAAAATATTTTCCAAGTATGTTGAAAGGTATCTAGGTCCAATAAATTAACCGAAGGGCTTCATGTATCCATATTGAAATTATTTGAAGTACTTACATGAATTTTCCTATAAACTCTTTGAAATTTTCAATTCTTGAATTCCTTGAAGTCTTTATGCTTGCTTCATCTTTCTTTGAGCTTTCATCAAGTTCTCTTTTATCCTAATGCTCTCATGATCTTCAAGCTTTATCTTTAAATCCATTTTTGAATCCATGCTTGAAGCTTCATATTGATCATACTTCTTTGAAATATATGTTTTCATGAATTTTTTAACCTTGCATTCATCATTGAGTCCTGAAAATACATCATTTAAACAAAACATATTAAGTTCTACTTGTTTGTTAGCATCAAAACAAGATGTTAAGCCTTGTAAGGCCAACAGTGACATCTAGTGGGGAGATAGAAACCTAGGTCTTGTAGCCTACTCAAGATGTGAAGGCTGAGCCACCCCTAGAGATAGACTTATTCCATAGACTAATGTTTGAATTCAATTTACATAGGTGGTATGAAGATAACAAAAGAAGTGTAATGATTGTCGTAACTGACCATGAAAAAAAAGAAATTATAGAATGTGCAGAAAAGAAAAGAAAAAATAAAAGAAATGGAAATGCACATGAATGAAGTGAAAGTTTAATACCTGCTCCACACAACTATCACAAAAGGTCAGGGACATGACACATGTTCTCCTTATATGAAGACTCTTCAAACGCCTAATGCCTCAAATGTATTCATACCTAATTTGTGAATAAGTTGATTTACAGTGGCCTTGATTGGATGTGGCGAGTAGGTAAGAAGATGTTAGGGTGAAGGACCCAACACCTCACAAATAGGCTGATCCTTTTCAGAATAGTCCACTCCATATATTTAGCATTTGTTTCATTCAATATGTGGGATGTTTTAACATGACACTCCTCCTCACATATGATGAGTGAATCCATCCTTTTTGAGAGTTTTCTAAGGTATACCAGTTAGGCCAAGTCAAAATGACCATTCTGTAGGGGTCCATGGATATCCTGGGTGTAACAAGTCATACACATTACACATACCTCAAGATTTCGCCTATTTATACCATTGACTTTGGTGCAATCTAAAGAGGGCGGTGAATTGAAGATTTAAAAATTTATTTCTAGGTTCAACAAATCTAGCAACAATATTATGCAACCTAGGGAAAGACTAAGTGTATATGCAATTGTAGATACGATATATTAATCATCTTTCAATACATACAACGCAATTCCAATATTTCCCGATCAAATGCAATATATTTAGTAAGGAAATTAAATCAAGCCCAAAGTAGAATATAATGCAGGAAATGTAAACTTGACATCGAATATGATATCAGGGTTTGGCCAATCCTGCCTACTTCCTCGCCTTGGCTCTCAAGCACAAGGATTCCACTAAAGGCTCATTTCACGGGTGGAGCAGCACCTAATACAACCATGTCAGTTAACAGGGCTGACCTCAACCTATAAATACACCTTACCAGGGTGGTGCACCTAACTTTTCTAACTGGATCGAAGCCAGTCTGAGACTTTTACAAGGACAAGTCTCCCTCTTTATGCCCATGCCTGGAATACAATAATCAGTAATTTTTGCGTACAAATAAAGTGCTTCTAATCAAGCGGATATGTACCATAATATAGTTCAAATAATATATGCAAGCACAAATGATAGTAAATATGCTCAGTGTTAATCACGTGTGCTAAACACTCAATTTGATATAGATATGCAATCAAGTTCTATAGTGTATTTCCAAACAACCTTCGAAACAAAGTATCAATGTCAATCAATCACCACAAGTTTGAAAGTGTTCCAACAAGAATATTCAAAATATCTCAAATAAGATTTTCTCAAAATAATAGCTCAAGAGATATTTGAAAAATATGCAAGCTTGTGAAAAATATTTTGCAAATAAAAAACCACAAGCTTGATGAGTCTTGTAACAAATGCAAAGACTCACTAGCTACAAGGGTTTTCCCACACAAAGATTTATTGATTAAATCGAGGGAAACACCCTAGCTAACAACTCTCAATAAAAACAACAATCAATCCATAACAAGAAGAATTTAAGCAATTTGAATCACTCAATAACACTCTTAGGAAGTTGGATTTCTCAAAGAATAACAAGCAAAAAGTGTTTGGGTTTTGTATGAAAAATGTGCTTTTTGAAAATGGAGAAGATTTTTTTGCTAATTGTAAATGCTAATCCCTCTTAATTTTTGAAAATGAACCCATATATATAGAAGAGGCCAAAATTATAACCATTTGGGACATATAGGGAATTATTAAAAAAGTGTTAAATGTGTTTAAGAAATTAACCCTGCTTTACCCTAATTAACTGTGGTAAAAATTTGGCCAACTCGAGAGTTTTGGTCAACTGAGCCATGGGTTCGGTCGCCTGAACAGGCACAACCAAAAAAGGTGAATTTGAATTTTGGGTGCCTAAAAGTGGGTTCGATTTGCTGACCAAAGTGATTTTCCATTATGTCCGAGATTCGGTCGTCTGAACTAGAGTTTAGCTTACTGAACTTCCTAGTTCGGTCGCCTGAGGATAAAATGAACTATAAGTTCGAGTGCCCGGGGACGATGGAAAAGTATAGAGTATAAGTTCGGTCGACCATGGACACTTAATTCATTTGAGTTCAGTCGCCCGAATCCTGGTCAACTTCTTGACTGGTCAGCGGTTTGGTTGACCAAGGCAATTTGACTTTCCAAGTTTGATCGCCCGAAGTCCTTATGATTTTTACCTAAGGTCCATTACTTGATTTTAATTTTACCCCTGATTACATGTGAACTATAGTGGGGTCTTATGCACTAGGTCTTGGAACCTAAGGTCTATTTAAGGCCACCTGAACATACAGTCCTATCATGCATGATGCAGATTATTACAGGCCATATAGCGTCATAGTCCAATTATGAATTACAACCCAAAATGAAGAATATACAAATACAAGTAGAAGTAAAGCACAATATTCTTCAATCTTTTGTGAGATCACCATACGCCATCATGATATAACATTCTTTTAAATTCAATGCGTAGAGTGAACCTACATGCAAACTCAGTACAAACATCAGTACCACATGTATTTTCCATTATCAAAATATGATATGACCAATCAGGTCAACAATCTCCCCATTTTTGATGATGACAAAATACTTTATGCAAAAGTGGGTACTGCCAAGAAAGGCTCCCCCTGACTATATGCATAAAGATAATTAAAAGCTCAGTTTTACCCAGTGTACCCAATTTTACCTCTTCTCTCCCTTTTGGCAAAAGTAAAAAGGGTTCGGATGAAAGAATTATATCATGAAGGCAACCAATAATTTAGATACAAGATATAATTTGGGAATATTTTAGAAATTTCGACGGCATGCCATTTGAAAATAAAACATTTCCAAAAATAAATCTGTACCTAAGTGACCTACTTTGAGTTCAACAATCATATACAACAATTTACATCCAATCAACTCAAACAATTCAGTATTGATCCACTCAAATGATCAAGTCAAAGAGATAATATAATCATGAAGGACAAAATGACTGAAGGATACCAATTGTTGAGATCCATAAGATATAAATTCTAGTGATGAATGAGGTGAGATACATTTAATATTTCAAAGCCATATATTTCTAAGTGAAGTGGCTCCCCCTCAGATTGTGCATTCTTTTTAATCTTGCAGTTTGACCATATGACACAAATGTTTTAAACATACACAACATGACACAAGATTATCCTTTAAAATTAGATCATGCATATATGACTTGAAAAGAAATCCCCTTTTAAAAATCTGATACCAATTATTGTTTTGGGGACACAATTTGCCATAAAATATTAAAGTTAAGTCCAGCAAAAGATTCAAGTAAACTAGAACAGATCTTATTGAAAATATTCATAATGCGCAAAATATGATGTTCTAGAAACATAACCTAAGTTCAAAAATATTCAATTTTTCAAAAAACATAGGACGTGTGTGCAGTGAATTTGGAAAAATTTTAGCAAAATTTCTTCTAAAAATACAACTTTTCCCATGAATACCTGCCTATTGCAAAACATTTAAACACATGCATAGCCATCAACATTTAGAAAACTTTTGAGAATTTTAGGAAAATGTGAAGAGAAAATCCGGCAGCATGCCGTCTATAAACAGGACATTTCCTATATAAACCTGCATAAAAGGTACTCAAGTAGACAGTATATCATCCAGTTTTGAGCATACGAGAACCTAACATTTCTACTAGCAGGCAATACACACCAACTTCATCCGCCATGCAGGAGGCATCAATTAGGCAAACATATATATATAAAAGCATGCAAGCCATCAAACCATAATATATATATAAGTATAAGCAAAGTCAATCACCACATAATAGTAACTATAAGTATCTATGTGTGTGTGTGTGTGGTGAGAGTGTATAATCGAAAAGTGAAAGTAAAAGCTATTTAGTTATTACAGACCCCAAAATGTATGCAGTAAAAAATTGGATAGATAAAATATAAAAGTAGCTGATCTCCAAGGTCACCTCTAGGTTTCCCCCATCATCATGCTCGTCCTCATTGCTGCTCACTTCCATCTGCTCCTCGCCATCATCCTCATCACTTATCTCCCTCAGGTGCTCACTGAGGATGTGGAAGTTTTCCCTTACCATAGATTGGAATTCTGAGAATTCAGAGTAAAATGCGGAATGCCTCGCCTGGGATGAGGAGGTCTACTCTCTGATCTTACTCTGGATAGAAGTCCTAAACTCACCAAAGGATGTAGTGAGACCAATGATAGCTGCCATGAGCTATGCATTGGATGGCATATGGGGTTGCTCCTAAGGAATCTCCTGAGGCCCTGGTCCTCTCTCGGGTATGGAAGGCAACCACATGTTGCTAGTCAGCTTGTAACCCATCAGCTTTAGGGTAGTGGAGGAGAAGGTGACTGTGCTCTTGATCTTCTTTAACAAAGCATACGGAGTCCTGGTGACTCTCTCTGTCTGATAAAAATTTTAGTCAAGATGCCTTTGTATGGCAAGATGATCCCCTTGCCCACTGTCTTCACAAACATCCATCTCAAGATCAGTCTCGGCAAGTCCAACTTCTTTCTTGAAAACAAGCACCACATCACGAAGCAGTCTAGGTATGAAACATGATCCCTAGACCTAGACTTCGGTAGTATATTGTAGGATATCAGGTGGTGCACTACTTTAGCCTCCAGATTCAGCGACCTATAGTTGGGTGTGTGATTGAGATCAACCACAAGATGAGACATAACCAGATTTACGAAAGCACTCACAGTGAAATCCTGCTCTTTGATCCAGGTCGAGGTGGAGTTAGCGTAGTTGAAATATCCTTTCTGGATATTGAGCGCCTCAGCTAGACATCCATAATTGAATTGGATATTAGTCTCAAAGACCCGGGAGTAGCATCCCTGGTCATCCTATCCAAGGTTGGCATAAAATGGCCTGACAAGGATGGGGTATATCCCCCTAGGCTGATAGCTGATGAACTCATACCACCTTTCATACCGAAACATGTCTAGCACATTATTGAAGTGGGATGGCACGAACTCAATATCGAGGACTTCACCAAGAATGGGTTCTTTGAGCCAAAAGACCCTCTTGTACTTGATTTTCCTCTTTGACGTAAGAAACCATTGCTTGAGAGCAATACCAAATTCTACGCGCCTTTGATCTCTTGACATGGCTAGAAGTATGTTTTTCTAAAGAAAAATAGGCTAGGAATGAAAATGAGGAATAAATGGAAGAGAGAAAATCTAAAAAGCTCTCAAGAGGAATGAAAAAATGACACTATTTTTGTGGGCAAGAATATATATATATATAGACTATAGTTCGGTCACCTGAACAAGGTTTTGGTCGCTCGAACCAAAATAAATGCCCCAAAATTTGAGTCTATTCGATTGACCGAACACTGATTTGGTTGGCTGAATCTCAAGAGTCCTATCGTGTTCCAATGCCCAGTAGCCCGAACCAGAATAGTTCATTTTAATTCAGTTGGCTGAACCAAGGATTTGATTGCCCGAATATAAGTTTAGTAACCCAAACCATGTTTAGTTGCCCGAATAGGTTTTGAACTGAAATGTTAGCCACCCGAATGTGGTCAACACATTGGTCAAAAGTCATGTTTGGTCGCCTGAATGGTCTTAGCTAAAAATGGTTTAGCTGACTGAACCTAGTCAACTTTCCTTCCTTTGACCTTTTCTTATATAACATGGCCCCCTATGATTTAAATTTATGACCTAAGGATAATGCAGTCCACCTATTCTATCCAATTGATGCTTGGAACCTTTTTAGGGTCAAGGAGAGATGGAATTGGGTTTTTCTTTGACTCTCCATACTTGCTTCATTTTGACTCCTTTCCATTTAAATGGACAATTAAACTTTGTGTGCCCCTTCTTCTTGCACAATGCACAATACGTATGGGTATATGAACTAGAGGAGGTACTAGCATAATGATTAGACACTCTCACGAAGTACCCCATATATAGATTTTTCTTCTTTCTATTTCTAAGTCAATTATATCCTATACCTTCCTTATCTAAGGCCGTCTTCTATGAACCTAACAACTTATTAAAGTTGTCCTTGCCTCTAGTGAACGTATTGATGATCTTAGCTTGGTCTTCTAATTTCTTTTCCATATCTTGCATTTTTATGTTCTTAAGATCTTTGCAAACATCTTGTAATTTAACAAATTCTTTGGTCATGTTGTTTGCTTTACATTCAAGTTCTACAATAAGAATATCTTTATTATGATCACTTGAAGTTTGAGATCTTACTTCATTCAATTCTTTTTCTAGCTTTTCATTATTGTTTATTTTTAAATTAGTTTCCCTTTCAACAAAAAATTTTGACTCATGTTCTTTCAAAGATGACTCATACTTGTTTTTGAAAGCAATATATCTTTTGTTAGCTTTAACAAGTGACTTATGAATTCTAACATATTCAATTTGCAATCCTTCATAAGTAGGCATGCTTTCATTACCAGAACTATCACATGATTCAGTATCAGATGCATCATTAGAATTATCACATGAATCATTACCAAGTTTATCTAATAAAGTAGAAGGAGACGAGTTTACCTCATCATTGATTAGAGCTATAAAGCACTGTTTACCTCCTTCAAGATCTGTAGAGCTTGAGTCACAAGGAGTGATCGTCTTTTCTTGCGTAGTTGCTCCATATTTCTTTTTAAGTTCCTCCTATATCTCTTTAGCACTATTGCAAGCCATAACCTCACATAGAATGTTAGAATCTAAAGCATGCAGCAAGGTATTCATGACATAAAAATTTATTTGCATCAAGTTCCTATCATTATCATTCATCTCAAATTCAGATTTAGGAACATACACACAATCAATGACTTTTACTAGTGTAATATCTCCTTGATCAATAACTCTCCAGAACCTCCAATTTAAAGCTTTAACAAATACAGTCATCCTAAATTTCCATAGAGCGAAATTCTCACCGCAAAATACTGGAGAGTTCATGACTAACCTTCCCTCACACGAAGGGGATGCACCAACATGAGCCATATTAATCTTTTTAAAAACTAATATTTAAGTCTAGGCAACAAGGCTCTAATACCAATTGTTGACTTTGGTGCAATCCCAAAAGGGGGGTGAATTAGGGATTTAATTTTTTTTTCCTAGGTTCAACTAATCTAGCAACAACATTATGCAACCTGGGGGCTGACTAAGTGTGTATGAAATTGAAGATACAATATATTAATCACCTTTCAGTGCATACAACGCAATTCCAGTATTTCCCAATAAAATGCAATATTTTTAGCAAGGAAATTAAATCAAGCACAAAGCATAATATAATACAGGAAATATAAACTTGACACCGAATATGATATCGGGTTCGGCCAATCCTTCCTACATCCCTGCCTTAGCTCACAAGCACAAGGATTCCACTAAAGGCTCACTTCATGGCTGGAACAATACCTAATACAACCAGGTCAATTAAGGGGGCTGACTTTAACTTACAAATACACCTTACCAGAATGGTGCACCTAGCTTTCCTAACAGGGTCAAAGCTAGTCTAGGACTTTTACAAGTGCAAGTCTCCCTCTTCAGGCCCACGCATGGAATACAATAATCAGTAGTTTTTGCATACAAATAAAATGCTTCTAATCAAGCAGATATGTACCGCAATACAGTTCAAATAATATATGCAAGCACAAATGATAGTAAATATGCTTAGTGCCAATCATGTGTGCTAAATACTCAATCTGATATAGATATGCAATCAAGTTCTAGAATGTATTTCCAAACAACCTTTGAAACAAAGTATCAATGTAAATCAATTACCACAAGTTTCAAAGTGTTCCAACAAGAATATTCAAAATATCTCAAATAAAATTTTCTCAAAATAATCGCTCAAAAGATATTTGAAAAATGTGTAAGCTTGCGAAAAATATTTTTCAAATAAAAAACCACAAGCTTGATGAGTCTTGCAACAAGATGCAAAGACTCACTAGCTATAAGGGTTTTCCTACATAAAGATTTATTGATTAAATCAGGGGGGAAACCCTAGCTAACAACTCTCAATAAAAACAATAATCAATCTATAACAAGGAGAGTTTTAGCAATTTGAATCACTCAATAACACTCTTAGGAAGTTGGATTTCTAAAAGGAATAACATGCAAAGAGTGTTTGGGCTTTGTATGGAAAATATGCTCTTTGAAAATTGAGAGGATCTCTTTTCTAAATGTAAATGCTAATCTCTCTTAATTTTTGAAAATGAACCCATATATAAAAAAGGCCAAAATTATAACCGTTTGGGACATATAGGGAATTATTTAAAAAGTTTTAAATGTGTTTAAGAAATTAACGTGTTTTACCCTCATTAACTATGGTAAAAATTTGGCCAACCCGAGAGTTTCGGTCGACCGAGCCACGGGTTTGGTCACCTGAACAGACACAATAGGAAAAGGTGAATTTGAATTTTGGGTGCCTAAAAATGGTTTTGGTTTGCTGACCAAAGCAATTTTCCATTTTGTTCGAGATTTGGTCATCTGATCCAGAGTTCAACTTATCGAACTTCCAAGTTTGGTTGCCCAAGGATAAAATGAACTATTAGTTCAGACGCCCGGGGATGATGGAAAAGTACAGAGTACAAGTTTGGTCGATCGTGGACACTCAAGTCATTAGAGTTTGGTAGCCCGAATCAGGTCAACTTTTTGACCAGTCAATGTTTCGGTCGACCGTGGCAATTTGACTGGCCAAGTTTGGTCACCCAAAGTCCTTATGATTTTTACCTAAGGTCCATTACTTGATTTTAATTTTACCCCTAATTAAATGTGAACTATAGTGGGGTCTTGTGCACTAGGTGTAGGAACCTAAGGTCTATCTAAAGCCACCTGAGCATACAGTCCTATCATGCATGATGCAAATTATTACAGACCATATAGCGTTAAATTCCAATTATGAATTACAACCCAGAATGAGGAATATACAAATACAAGTACATGTAAAGCACAATATTCTTCAATATTTTGTGAGATCACCATACGCCATCATGATATAGCATTCTTTTCAATTCAATACATAGAGTGAACATGCATACAAACTTAGTACAAACATCGGTACCAAGTGTATTTGTCATTATAAAAATGGGATATAACCAATAAGATCAACATATACTTGAATTTATACAACTAAATTAACTATGAAATAATTGCTGGTTGACTTTATGTGAGTATACTGTTCTTGATGGCTATATAATGATGAAACTTGCATGAGTGTCTTACTTCAGAGTTGTGCATGAATAAGCTTGTGGGTAATCTAGTGATATTCCTGTATGTGAAATGGTATATTTGTGTTGCATGTGTACTCATATAATATTCACTGAAATTGGTGTTTGATGGTATTGCCCTGGATTTCATTCACGTTATTTGCTAGAGGTTAGTAAAACGTTCATTAGAGTTTCGTAATTCGGCATTTAAATTCTTGCATTAAAGATTTTAATTTTAATTAAATGCCTGATTATATTCAATCTTTTAACATTATGCTTAATTTATAATGATTAATTTTTATTCAATAATTTACAGATTTTGTGTATTTTATTATTGTAGGAAATATTTGGAAATTAAATCCAGAATTAAAAATGTTTGTGGAGGATCGTACACTACAAAAAGGCCTTGTATGCCAAGTCTTGAACCGTAAAGTAGCCAGGTCCAAAAGAACAAGCCAAGCCATGCATGTTTAATGGGTCTTATGAGATGGACATTGTGTGTAAGAAGAAGAGGACGTGCATTGTAACAACCTGGGATTTTTGCACAGGGTCTCGTCGATGAATATAGGGGATTCGTTGACGAGCGTATAAGGGACCTTTTTGATGAAGCCACGTTTGTCAATGAGAAAATACCGAGAGAGGTTTTGGGGAAACTTGAAATTCGTCGACCAGGGAGGAAGTTCGTTAACCAAATTATTGAAGAACTCGTCGATGAGATGACGTGTCCCATTGATGAATCTGGCCCTATAAATAGTGAAAACTCAGATTTTTATCTAATTTCAGTGCTTCTCGCTCTCTCTCCTCTCTCTCTCTCTCATACGGTCTCTCTCAGTTTTCTCTTCGTTTCCGGGCTCGTTTCTCGTCGGATCGAAGATCTGACGCTACCATAACGCTCCTAGCAAAGTTCTTTGCAAGTCTATTGGAGCTGATCGTTGGGAAAGTTGGTTTGGATTTTGTCCCAATCTCAGGGTAAGGCATTTTATTTAGTATTTGTCTTTCCCTCAGTTAAGAGAAATGTTGTAGGTAAGAAAATACTGATATTTTGTTCTAGGGGGTTTTGTTTTCAGGATGTTGAGCTAGGAACCCTACGGGTATAGAGCCAGAATTTTACTGGGGCTTTTCAGAGTTAAGTTAAGGGAAATATGCTATGCTAGAAGTTTTAAGAATGATAACAGAGGTTTCATACACACACACACACACACACACACACACACACACACACACACATATATATATATATATATATACTAGTTTATTATATAGTTTTCACAAAATATGAGTTTAAATACTTGTGTGGCCTGAGTAGATTTTCATGTGATGAAAAACTTATATGGCTTTTATAATATATCATACTATACTGAATATACAGATATAACTAAATATTCACAGAAATTATATGGAGAGATATACATGCATATACAACTTTAATACGAATAGTTTCATGACACAGATATATATATATATATATATATATATATATATATATATATATATATATACAGCTTCTCAGATAAGTATATATTACAGTTTTATACAGAACAGTATATATAGCCTTTACAGTATGTCATGTTTTCTATTATCATAACATACAAAGTATACAGACAAAGTCTATAGACAGAGTATACAGATAGATATACAGAGATAGCATCAAGATGCTACAGATACAGTATACAGAGATTACAATATTTACAGTACAGAAAGATAGAGTTATGGTAATTTTGGAAACATGATGAAAACAGTAAGAGTATATATGTGTGTGTGTATATATATATATATATATATATATATATATATATAGTATCAGATCCCTGAGGAAAGAATACAGACAGATACAGATAAAGAATATAGAGCACGGTACCATTACTAGATATAGATAGAGTGCAACCACATATCTCAGATAGTGTATGGGTACCATCAGCCATGCTTGGAGAGTATGCAGCTCGCCAGTTCATTGGGTGGAGGGGGCTGGTTTGACGAGGTAGCAGCCAGTCTCGAGCCTAGAAGTGGATGCAGTTTGGCCAGGCTGAGGTAGGGTAGAGTATATTGACTTATTTGGAGGGCCAACCAAATTAAGTCCCGCCTACGGGCCGCACAACCCTATCATGAGTGGTCAAATCATGACATACATAGTCCCAGGGATAAGCACAGTTATATATATGTATATAGTTTTACAGTATATGATGAGTATAGTATGGTATTAGCAGTATGAAAAGTAGAAAATTACAGATGACATAGTTATATTTTAAATTGTGAAAAGAAAGATATGCTTTAAGAGTTATTTAATGTATAACAGTTCAGTTGTTATTTAAAAAGTATTCTTAACTTAGTTGCCACACACTAGAAATAGCATATTTCCACTTACTGAGCGTCGACTCACCCCATCACATTACCATTTTTCAGGTGAGACAGCTGGGCGAGCAGATCAGGCTCGCGGATAGAGAGTATTTTGATTACCCTGGTTATAGGGTGAGTTTTTGACAGAGTTGTGTGTATTTTTGGGTGGATGATGCTGAAGGGGTATTTTTGTATGGCTTTGGTCTGTATATACGGGATTTTGGTATTGCATATATATGTTAATGGTAATATGATTGTGTTTCCACTGCTTAGGTATGGATGTAGATATACATAAAAAAAAATGGTAAGAATTTTGAGGATGTTACATTTTGGTATCAGAGCCTAGGTTGCTAGGTTCTATAGACTCTAGAGTGTAGAGGAAAACAATACCAGAATATAGGAAAAAGATTTGAGGTTTTATTTTGTGATCTGGATACAAGATTTCTTGGTAGTTTCTGTGTTTTCCCGGGGTGACGATTTCAGGAAAACCATAGTAAACTATTGACGAGTCATGTGTTTGGGTTGCAGAAGTGGATTTTAAGGCTAGAATCAAGAGGGATAAGTAATAGAGGATTTGGAGTTTTAGTTGAATAAGTTGGGTATATGGGAAGATAGAATTTTGAAACGGTGTTCTATGTGTTCGCAGGATGGACTCGGGAGGCAATAGCGCTCACGCCAGTGGGGATGATGGAGCTGGACCTTCTAGCGCAGCAGGTGGGGATTCAGATGCTGTGCTACGTAGTGTGATTCAACAAGTTATGACTAAGATAGCGTGGAGTTCTAGAGAGCAGGGAGGTCCATCCTCAGCTCAGGAATGTACCATAGAGAAATTTATAAAGATGAATCCGTTAGCTTTTTCTGGAGCGACTGATCCTGTAGCTGCTGAAAACTGGGTGTAGGAGGTAGAGAAGATTCTGATAGTACTTCATTGCACCGACGGTCAGAGAGTTTTATATGCTACGTATAGGTTGGCGGGGGAGGCCGAGAGATGGTGGGCAGCCACTAGATTGTTGGAGGAGTAGAGGGCTATACCAGTGCCGATGACCTGGGCTCGTTTTAGGGACATGTTCTTTGATAGATATTATCCTGCTTCAGTCAGAGATGCTCAAGTACAGGAGTTTTTGAATATGTGCCAGGGATCGTTGATTGTCCTGCAGTATGCGGTGAGATTTGTTGAGCTCTCGCATTTCTGCCCATATATTGTCTCTGTAATGTTTGAGAGGAACCTGAGGCGAGACATTTACAAATAGGTGGTGGTACTGAGGATCCAGGATTTTTCAGAATTGGTTGATAGGGCCACTATAGCGGAGGAGAGTCTATCTAGAGAGATAGAGACATAGAGTCAGAAGAAGAGGACTGCGCCCTCGAGTTTTCAGGCGGGTCCCAACCGAGGCCCTTGGAGAGGAGGTAGATCTAGCCGAGGCCAGAGGCAGATGGTAGAGCATAGGGGATTTCAGGGTGAACAACTTCCTACCATTTGTCCTAGATGCGGACGGAGACATCCTGGTGAGTGCCGACTAGGGGAAAATATTTGTTATCGATGTAGGAGGCCCGGTCATATGGTTCGATCGTTTCAGACGCCGTCGAATTATGAACAGGCTCCCTGACCGTTTCGAGTTAGATATCAGGCGCCTTGTGGTGGTCAGCAGAGGAACACTGCGCCAACGAGGGTTTATGCATTGACATTGGGAGACGCTGAGAGGGTTGGAAACGTGGTCACAGGTACTATTACTGCCTTACCATATAAAATTATTGTTTTGTTTGATACAGGTGCCACCCACTCTTTTATATTAGTGGGATATGTGAAGATAGCTGGAATAGAGACACAACCATTAGATATAGAATAGTCTGTGGGTACACAGATGGGATCTGTGGTTAGATGCAGGAGAGTACTTCAGAATTTTCCAGTAAGTATTCAAGAGAGAGTGCTTTTAGCCGATCTTGTGGTCTTGGATATGCAGGGATTTGATGTGATATTGGGTATGGATTGGTTAGCTATTTATCACACCAGTATTGATTGCTATCAAAAAGAAGTAATTTTCAGACCTCCGGGTGAGCCAAAATTTAGATTTACGGGTTCACGCATGCGTGCCTCGCCACAGCTGGTGTCAGCTATTCAGGTGAGGAGATTGTTACAGGGTGGTTGCTAGGGGTATGTCGCCTACATAAAAGAATTTCCAAAAGAAGAATTGGGACAAGCTAACATACCAGTAGTGAGGGAATTCCCAGATGTATTTCCAAAAGAATTGCTTGGTTTGCCACCAGATCATGAGATTGAGTTCACTATAGACTTGTTGCTAGGATCTGCACCAGTATCTAAAGCACTGTACTGTATGGCTCCAGTCGAGTTGAAAGAACTGAAATATCAGCTACAAGAATTATTGGATAAGGGTTTTATCAGGCCTAGTGTGTCGCCCTGGGGAGCGCCAGTTCTATTCGTGAAAAAGAAAGATGGAACCATGAGGTCGTGCATTGATTATAGAGAGACAAAAAAATTAAAAGTCAAGAATAAATATCCTCTCCCTAGGATTGATGATTTATTTGATCAGCTCCAAGGAACCCAGGTTTACTCTAAAATTAAACTGCGGTCGGGTTACCATCAAGTGAAAGTTAGAGCAGAGGACATTTCGAAGACTGCTTTCCGTACCAGATATGGACATTACGAGTTTTTAGTGATGCCATTTGGGTTAACTAATGCACCAACAGTATTTATGGATCTGATGAATCGAGTGTTCCATCAGTATTTGGACCAGTTTGTGGTTGTGTTCATTGATGATATACTGGTCTACTCGAGGAGTTTTGAGGAGCACGAGCATCATTTGAGACTGGTGTTGCAGGTATTAAGGGAAAGGAAATTATATGCAAAATTCAAGAAATGTGAGTTCTGGTTAAGGCAGGTTATTTTTCTCGGCCATGTGATCTTAGAAGTAGGAGTATCAGTTGATTTGAGTAAAATAGAGGCAATGGTGAATTGGGAGAGGCGGGGAAGTGTTCAGGAAGTCAGGAGTTTTTTAGGGTTAGTAGGTTTTTACCAACGCTTTGTGGATAATTTCTCCAAGCTATCAGGTCTATTAACACGACTTATGAGGAAAAATGTAAAATTTGAATGGACTGATGACTGTGAGCAAAGTTTTCAAGAGTTAAAATAACGGTTAGTTTCAGCTCTAGTATTAGCTATTCCATCAGGGGAGGACGGTTTTGTAATATACAGTGATGCCTCTTTGAAGGGTCTTGGATGCGTGTTGATGTAGCATCGCAGGGTTATTGCATATGCATCTAGGCAGCTTAAAGAATATGAGAAGAATTATCATGTCCATGATGTAGAGCTTGCTGCGGTGGTGTATGCACTTAAGATCTGGAGGCACTACCTATATGGTGGAAAGTGCGAGATTTTCACGGATCACAAGAGCTTGAAGTATTTCTTCACCCAGAAAGAGTTGAATATGAGACAAAGAAGGTTGCTAGAGCTTATTAAAGACTATGATTGCATGATTAGTTATCACCCAAGAAAAGTGAATGTAGTGGTAGATACTCTGAGTAGGAAATCAGGGGGACCCGTACTGGCAGCTTTGGAGTTCCAACACGCAATTCTGATTGATTTGGAGAGGTTCAGTATAGAATTGGTAGAGAAGAGTCCTCATACAGTTATTGCCAATCTAGTAGTTTAGCCTACACTATACGAGAGGATTAAAGCAGCTCAGGGTGATGATGTGGAGTTAGTAGAGGTGATGGTTAGAGTGCAGGATGGTCAGGGAGAGGAATTCAGCATATACTGGAGGAGGCTCATTGATCCATATACACAGTCCATCCCTACAGTACTAAAATGTATAGGGACCTGCGAAAGTATTTCTGGTGGAGTGGAATGAAGAGGGAGATAGTCGAATTTGTTTAGCAATGCTTGACATGTCAACAGGTTAAAGCTGAGCACCAGAGACCGACAACACAGTTGCAGCCATTGTTCATTCCGGAATGGAAGTGGGACCACGTTGCTATGGATTTCGTTACAGGGTTACCACCAGTACGACAGGGACTGAATGTGATTTGGGTGGTAGTAGATTGTCTGACGAAGACTGCTCATTTCATCCCTATTAAAATTGGCTATTCCAAGGACAAACTAGCAGAGATATATGTTCAAAAGATAGTTCGAGTTCATGGAGTACCAGTATCCATAGTCTCGGACCGAGATCCTCGGTTTACTTCATGATTCTGGAAAAGTTTTCAGGAGGCTATGGGTATGCAGCTAGATTTTTGCATTGATTTCCATCCCCAGATAGATGGTTAGACTAAAACAACGATTCAGACATTGGAAGATATGCTTCGTGCTTGTGTGCTTGATTTTGGGGGCAGTTGGATCCAGTTTATGCCATTAGTTGAGTTTGCTTACAATAATAGCTATCAGGCTAGTATCGACATGGCTCCATACGAGGCATTATATGGAAGGAGATGTCGTTCTCCTCTTTTCTGGGATGAAGTTGGTGAAAGGCGAGTTTTGGGTTTCGAGATAATACAACAGACATCTGACAAATTCCGATTAATTAGAGGTAGAATCAGTACAACGCAGAGTTGGCAAAAAAGCTATGCAGACATTCGCCGCTGAGAGTTAGAATTTGAAATGGGAGATCATGTATTTTTGAAGATAGATCCTCTGAAAGGAGTTATGAGGTTCGGAAAGAAGGGCAAGTTGAGCCCTAGGTATATTGGCCCTTTTGAGATACTTGAGAGAATAGGGTCATTTGCCTATAGGCTAGCTTTGCCGCCAGCTTTGGCTCAAATTCATGACGTGTTTCATGTTGCCATGTTAAGGAAATACGTCCAAGATCTATCCCACATCATTAGCTATGCAGAGATAAAGCTTAAGGATTCATTGGCATATGAAGAAATACCAGTACATATTTTTGGACAAGAAGGTTCAGATTTTACGTACTAAAGAAATACCAGTTAGTTAAAGTTTTGTGGAGGAATCATGCTAGAGAGGAAGCTTCTTGGGAGCTCGAGGAGCAGATCAGATAGAGATACCCGTAGTTGTTCCAAGAGGTATAGAGGTACTTGGGTAAAGTATAATAGTTAGATAGGTTTCTTTTGCAGGTACATGTATTGATTTTAGTTAGTAGATAGTTTTTAGTTTTATATTTGTAATCTCCCAAAACATAGTATGCAATCACGGTATTCCTCCACCACAAGTGAGGGTAGGAAATAAAATAAGTAGACCTTTTTCCTTTACGGAATGATAAAGTGTATAGATGGGGATACAGATAGTAAATTTCAAGGACGAAATTTTATAAGGAGGGGAGAATGTAACAACCCGGGATTTTTGCATAAGGTCTCGTCGACGAATACAAGGGATTCTTCGACAAGTGCATAAGGGACCTCGTCGACAAAGCCACATCTCGTCAACGAGAAAATACTGAGAGAGGCTTTGGGGCAACCTTAAATTCGTCGACGATAGAGGGAGTTCATTGACGAAATTATTGAAGAACTCGTTGACGAGATGACGTGTCTCGTCGACGAATCTGGCCCTATAAATAGTGAAAACTCATATTTTTATCTAATTTCAGTGCTTCTCTATCTCTCCTCTCTCTCTCTCTCTCTCTCTCATACGGTCTCTCTCACTTCTCTCTTCATTTCCGGGCCAGTTTCTTGTCGGATCGAAGATATGAGCCTACCACGACGCTCCTAGCAAAGTTCTTTGCAAGTCTGCTAGAGTTGTTCGTTGGATTTCGTCCTAATCTCAGGGTAAGGCATTTTATTCAGTATTTATCTTTCCCTCAGTCATGAGAAATGTTGCAGGTAAGAAAATACTGATATTTTGTTCTGGGGAATTTTGTTTTCAGGATGTTGAGCTAGGAACGCTGTGGGTATAGAGCCAGAATTTTATTAGGGCTTTTCAGAGTTAAGGTAAGGGAAATATGTTATTCTAGAAGTTTTAAGAATGATAACAGAGGTTTCATAGGCATATATATATACCAGTTTATTATACAGTTTTTACATAATATGAGTTTAAATACTTATGTGGCCTGAGTAGATTTTCATGTGATGAAAAACTTATATGGCTTTTATAATATATCATACTATACTGAATATACAGATATAGCTATATATTCACAGAAATTATACAGAGAGATATACATGCATATACAACTTTTTTATGAATAGTTTCATGACACAAATACGTGTATATATATATATATGTATGTATATATACATATACATGTATACAACTTTACTCAGATCAGTATATATTACAATTTTATACAGAACAATATATATAGGCTTTACAGTATGTCATGTTTCCTATTACCATAACATACAGAGTATATAGATAGAGTATACAGACAGATATACAGAGATAGCATCAAGATGCTACAGATACAGTATACTGAGATTACAGTATTTACAGTACAGAAAGATAGCGTTATGGTAATTTTGGAAACATGATGAAAACAGTAAAAGAGTATATATGTGTGTGTATATATATATATAGTATCAGATCCCTGAGGAAAGAATACAGACTGATACAGATAAAGAATACAGAGTACAGTACCGTTGCTAGATATAGATAGAGTGCAACCACATATCTCAGATAGTGTGTGGGTACTGTCAGCCGTGCTCGAAGAGTATGTAGCTCCCCAGTTCACTGGGTGGAGGGGGCCGGTTTAATGAGGTAGCAGCCAGTCCCGAGCCTAGGAGTGGATGCATTTTGGCCGAGCTGAGGTAAGGTAGAGTATATTGACTTATCTGGAGGGCCGACCAGATTAAGTCCCGCCTATGGGCCGCACAACCCTATCATGAGGGGTCAAATCATGACATATAGAGTCATAGGGATAAGCACGGTTATGTATAAGTATACAGTTTTACAGTATATGATGAGTATAGTATGATATTAGCAGTATGAAAAGTATAAAATTACGAATGATACAGTTATATTTTAAATTGTGAAAAGAAAGATATGCTTTATGAATTATTTATTGTATTACAGTTCAGTTGTTATTTAAAAAGTATTCTTAACTTAGTTGCCACACAATTGTAATAGAATATTTCCACTTACTGAGCGTTGACTCACCCCATTACGTTACCATTTTTCAGGTGAGACGGCTGGGCGAGCAGATCAGGCTCGCGGATAGAGAGTATTTTGATTACCCTGGTTATAGGGTGAGTTTTTGACAGAGTTGTATATATTTTTGGGTGGATGATGCTGGAGGGGTATTTTTGTATAGATATGGTCTGTATATACGGGATTCTGGTATTGTATAGCATATATATGTTAATGATTATATGATTGTGTTTCCGCTGCTTAGGTATGGATGTAGATATACATAAAAAAAAATGGTAAGAATTTTGAGGATGTTACATGCATACATGGGCTTTGAAGTCCATGTAACTAGGTAGCAAGCTGGGCTTGTGTGCGTGCGTCCGTGAGTGTGTGTGGCTATGCAAAGAAAAGTGGAGGGGTGCAAATAAGGGTTGAAAAATTTAAAGATAAAAAAGGGGCTTCAATTTGCAAAGGAGATGGGCTTGTCAGGACTTACCCATGCAACAAGCCCACATGGAGAAGCCATGCACTGGGTCTTCAATAAGAAGCTGGAGGCATCCTCGGGTTCAGTAGGGATTTTTTTATTTTTATTTTTTTTTTATTTTGCTGGGTGTGAGCGCCGCCTCAGCCTCTCTTTCCCCTTGCCCTTAGTTTCTTCTCTCTTAGCTTTGTCTGTCTCCCTCAACTCTCAACCCTCTTGTCCCTATCAGCCTTCTCTCCCTCTTGTCTCTTTTGCCCTTTCTTTGTCCCTCTCCTCTCCTTTGACTCTTCTCTTTCCTCTTATCTTCTCCTCTCGGTTCTCTTTCTCTCCTTGTGCTACCGCTGCTACTGTTTCTCTTGCTGCTGCTATGTGTAGAGAAGAGAGAACTCGAGAGCAAGGTTGTTGTGTTGTTGCAAACTAAATGCTTCCCTGCTTACTACTGCTCCGAGTGCTACCCCTGCTGTGCTGAATATCTCACGACACCTGAGTAGGAATCGAGCATGAATAAACCAGCACCGAGGAGGAGAAGTTGGAAGTAAGGAGCGACGCATGAGTTCTCAATAGCAGTAGTCTTCTCCCGTTTCTTCTTCGTCCGGCTTTGACTGGCATCTCTCAACGCTCTTCTCTCATCTCTCTTCTCACTTTACTTTCTCTTTAATCTCTCTTATTTCAAACTTTTTTTTTACATTAGTTTTTTTTTTTTTCGTCTCTTTATTGAAGGTTTTTAAATTCTAAATTTTTAATTAGTTTTTTTTTTCTTGTTTGAATTAATTATTGTCTTAAGTTTTTTTGGGGGGATTACTCAACTTAATTTGTATCTCTCTTATTTAAATTTTGTTTTAGGGCTCAATTAATTTTCTTAGTGTTTTATTAGTAAAGATAGTTTTTTTTTAATATTCAGTAATGTGTTAGATTTTAATTTTGTTTGATTTCCATTAAATCTGGTATGTTTTAGTTGGATTTTTATTATTGTTTAGCATAGTTGGTTTTATGTAGTTGAATGTTTGTAGGGTTTATTTACTTCTTTATTCTGGTCTTGAGTTTGGTAGTTATTTAGTTATTTTTATGCATGTTTAATCTTTTCTTTTTTTAAAATTCTCCTAACCTCTCAACAATTCTAGGAACCCAAATCTGAACTGTATTTAGTAAGCTTTTATTTTCTTATTTTCTTTTGGAATTACACAAAATTTGGAATTAAATTGCATTCCTTGAGGAGACAATCTAACCCTTGGGCTAATTATTACACGATTGAACTCCTATACTTGGGATAGCTTTTGGAGCTGCTCATTTTTAGAGTGAGTCAGCCAGCCATGGCTAAGTCCAGTCTTCAGACCGTAGAACCCGGTCATGTGGGGTTAATTCATGACGTTGTATGTTTATCCATCCAGGGAAGTTCTTTTATGCATATATGTGGATTTTACGTATACAGAGAAATTTACATGATAAAGTATGTTTGGAAAGAAAGTAAGTATTTTGAAATATATATGAAGGTATGAGTACAGTTGTACATGATTTCTTAATTAAGGTTAAGTTAATTATTGGATGTGTTTTTACTACACTAAAACTCATGTTGACACATACTGATAATAATCTATTCCTTTTTACTGAGAGGTGTGTCACCCCATCATTATCAAATATTTTTCAGATGTCATGAGGAGCATAACAGTAATCAGAGTTGTAACAGCCCGAAGAATAATGGTATTTAAATAATAAAAGAAAGAGAAATGGAAACCGAAAACAGAAGGAGGCAGTCGACTTGCGTTCGTCGACGACGTTGCATTTTGGAAGGAATAATCGAGAGAAATTATCAGGGCCTCGTCAACAAACACAGGGGATTCGTCGACGAGGGTATAACAGGAGCTCGTCGATGAGGCTAGGATTCGTCAACGAGAAGATACCGAGAGAGGTTTTTTAGAAACTTGAAATTCATCGACGAGGGTTGAAGTTCATCGACAAATTTTCTACAGGACTCGTCGACGAGGTGACGTGGCTCATCGACAAATCCCGCATTATAAATAGGGTTAAACATGATTTTTAGTTCATTTTTTTGCGTCGAATCCCTCTCTCTCTCTCTCTCTCTCTCTCTCTCTCTCTCTCTCGCCCCATACTATTTCTCCTCCTTCTCTCTTCGATTTTGGGCCGGATTTTTGCCGGTTTGACAATCTGAAGCCACCACGACACTCTTGGGAAAGTTCTCTACAAGTCTGCCGGAGCGGATCATTGGTGGAGCAGAGTTGGAAACCATACCAAATCCAAGGTAAGGCTTTCTACTCCGTATTTGGTTAATTGACAGTTCTAGGAAGTGATACACACGTAGAAATACTGAACTTTAGTTATGAGGAATGTTGTTTCTAGGGTGTTGAGTAGAGAATCTTGCGGGTGCGAGACAAATTTTCTTAGGGGCTTTTCAGGAATCAAGTAAGGGGATAAACTAAGCTAGTTCTTTTTTAGAAAAGTATGTACATATAGCATTTGATTTCAGGAAAGTAAATATGTTTATATATATATGATTTATATTTGGGAAAATACTGTTGAAAATGATGGTATGTTGAATATATGAAAAACTTTTTTAGTGTGACATGAGTAGAAATGGTTATGAAATACAGTTTTTCTGAAAATGTGATTACGACACAGATTTTAATAATGGAAAAAATGGCGTGCGGGCCGAGATTTTTATATGTTTTTCTGGCGTATGGGCTGTGCTATGTGTATGATTTGCCAGTATACGGGATGAGTTATGGGAATATTTTGCCGGCGTACGAGCCGTGCTATGGATGTGATTTGCTAGCGTACGAGCTGTGCTATGATATGATTTTTTGGCGTATGAATCGAGCTATGGATGTGATTTGCCAGCGTACGAGCTGTGCTATGATTTGCTGATGTACGGGCCGAACTATGATAAAATGTGAAATATCGGCGTACGGGCCAATGATTTTCATGATATACATATATATGCAAAATGATATGATTGATTTGATAATTAATGATATGAAATATCCATTTATCACAGTTTCAATATATGTTATATGGTATCAGAACCTGGTTGGATTGGTCTACGCTAGCACTTGCACGGTACCGTTGCTATGTGTGCATGGTTATCATGATCATGATATTTGTGTTAATGCTGCTGTATGGAGTGGTGTGAGATTGGATGGTCGATATGGTTTATAAGAAGTGTGTGAGCGCCCCTGGTGTACGGACCAAGTTAGGCAGACCCATCAGACTTACAGACTGTACTTTTGACTTGGCAGTGGTCAGCCAACCATTGTCAGGTCCCGCCTTTGGGCCACACAACCCAGTCATGTGCGAGTAATACATGACAACAGTCAGCTAACCTTCCAGGAATGTTTTTGTGTTATTATTATTATTATTATTATTATTATTATTATTATTATTATATGAGATGAAATATGTTTATGAAAATGTAGTATGTTCTGCCATGTTTTGATGATATATATGCTTTCCTAGATTTGACAAAACAGTTTACTGAATATGTTCTGTATGATATATGTATAACATGGAATACTCCTATTGCCACACACTGGTATTAGTTTATTTCCAAAACTGAGAGGTGTCTCATCCCAAAATTTTATAAACTTTTCAGGATCCCAAATAGGAGAGCGGGAAAAGTCCCGCTGATCTAGAGCTGTTTGTCTGCCCTTTTTGAAGGGTAAGTTTTAGTAGGAACAGTTGGATTTTTGTGGAAAATGTCCCTAGATTTTGTTTTTGGGATGTATATACTAAAATATAGTGGATATAGTGACTCTAGTATTTGTGGTATTGTGACGGATGTTCTGGTATTTATGATGATGTGATTATATGTTTCCTGCTGCTTAGGCTTCTGTTATGTGTTCTGATGTATCCCTAATACCCATGGATCTAGGTGGATTATGATCTGCTGAGATTTATGTTCTTGATTTTATTATATAAAAAATAATGGAAATTATGCGGGTCATCGCAAGAGTAGCGCAATGGAAGCGTGGGTGGGATAGAAGGTTTTATTCAGAATAGATATTTAATTAAATTATGTTTTTGATATATTCAGTCTATTCTTTTAGGGAAATGTAATTGTGATGTTAGAACTAATATTGTTGTTGTATTGGGATAATTTAGTACTTTGGTAATTATGATGGAGGTCTTCCACTATATGAAATATTCAGGTCATTACAAGTGGTATCAGAGATATTTGAACGAAATTTTTTGGGTCGCTACAGTTTCACATAGGTAGAAAAGTATAATCCTTGTAAATACCTTGCCTTGTGATGTTTGACCCACACCTCGTTTGGGTGATGGTTTGTAGGCAACATACCAAATGTTGTGTTTGGTGTGCTCATACATTGCATCTTTGCAACTCTCAAGCGTTTAAATTATTAAGGTTTTTTCTTTCACCATTCTATTTAAACCTATTTTTAGAATCTCTTTCTCAATTCCATTCTTTCTAGGTTTTAATGCCTACTTTAGACCATGGGTAATCTAATTTTGTCTCCCCTACATATGGAGATTTACCCTTTCTTAGGAAACATAGTTGTCACAGCGTGATGTAATTGGTGTGATCCCAATAGGGAGGGGGGTGAATTGGAGAATTTAATATTTCTTCCTAAGTTAAATCAGTTAACAACAGTATTTCGCAACCTAAGGTCTTTCTAAGCAGTCACAATTCCCCCAATTAATCAAGTATGCTAATATTTAAAACCAATAAGGCATTCATAACAAATTAAATATTAGCATGCATATACCACATCATATCTCATCTAAATTTTAAGGTGTGTATGTAAAAATAATTTACCAATTAATGCGTACATACACGAGTGCAACAAATCTCATTTAATTTAATGTGTGCATGCATATGATTATGACAATAAATAGACAAGCATACATATATGGAAATTAAAGTACAGAAATATAAATGAAATAGAGAGAGAGAGAGAGAGAGAGAGAGAGAGAGAGAGAGAGAGAGAGAGAGATGAAATTTGTTTTCAAGGTTTGTTATCAAGGTTTGACCAAACTAGCCTACGTCCCCGCCTTGGGCATACCCCCTAAAGATTCCACTAACTCTACTCACTTACAGGTGGAGCAGAAATCGTTTGCAAACTCCTCTCCTTATTAGGCGAGGAATACCCCAAGTCACATTGCAGGGCTAACCCCAACCTACACACCTCTCCTTATGGGATGAGGAATCCCCTAGTTTAACTATCAAATTGAGTCAAACTGGTCTCCTTTATGGAGCGGAGACTCCCCAGTTCAATTACGGGCTGAACACAATCAGTCTACCTTACGGAGCAGAGACTTCCTAGTTCAATTAACCGGATGAACCCAACCATTACATAAAAACATTTTCATACATATAAAAGCGCTTCTAATTGCAAGCAGAGATGTGCTACTTTAAAGCTCAATGCACTCTCAAATATGATATGAATTTGTGCTCAGTAGAGTTTGGGTATTTTTCTTGAAATGATTTTTCAATTTTGAATAAAAATGGAGTATGCAATGACAAACTTCAAAGATCTTATAGCCTACAAAAAGTTTCTCTGAAAATATTTATTAAGAAAATAATCGGGAGAAACCAAGATTTACTCTCAAAATTGATTTTTAAACAATGAAGGAATTAATGATAGTAAAATGCTTTTGATGATATAAATACCCTAAAAAAAATTTGCACTCTTTCAAAAATGATGTTACAAGAAAAATGGATAAGGGAAAGAGAGATAGAAAGAATGTTAAATTTTACCCCAAATATGATTTTGCAATAAAAATGTTTTTTGGGGGAACTTTGATTAGGAGAAGTTTTGAGAGAATTTTAAAGCTAATCAAAGATGCTAATTTTGGCTTATGAATGGATATATATAGAGTCCAGGAAAAATATGACCATTAAGGACACGCTCGTCATTTTAGAAAATATTAATTAAAATTTTAATGATGATTAGCGCTTTAAAAATAAGCCAACCCGAGAGATTCGATTGACCGGTCCAAGCGTAGGTCGGTTGTCCTCTTACAATGTATTTGAAATGTTAAATGGGGTTGGTGGACTAAGCAAGGTGTGGATTGACCGGTCAAAGGCAATTTCAAACCCTTCGTAGGTTCGGTCGACCTAGGCTCAAGGCCGATTTGCCGGTCCAAGTGGTTTGTCGGCCAAGGCGATTTTGAATTGAAGGATTAGTCAGGCGGGGGTAGTTGAAAAGTCAAAATTCATTGGTCGGTCAACCGTAGAAGCTATGTTCAAATTAAGGTTAGTCGGCCGAGGCTTTAGTCAGTTGTTTGACTTTTGGCCTACAATGTGGTTGGTCAGCTGAGCTATTTATAACCTGAGTGGGTTGGTTGACCAAGAATAGTTAAAACTTACTTTTGACCTTGTTTTTGACCTAAAATAATTTTGAAAACCTTTGTATGATTTTGGCTTTTATGAAAAAGGTTTGTCTTTGAAAGTTTAGGTCTCCTAAAGTCAAATTATGGCCATCTGAGCATTCAACCATATCATGTAGATGCATGTATTATTACAGACCAAAAACTTAAATGCAATTACAAATGAAATCAAATGTCTTCTTTATCCTCTTCTTTGCTCTTCTAACTTCATGGAATGCGCTTGATCGTATAGGCTTTAAGTCCTATAAGCTTCCATCTCCATTTCCTTACGTGTGTATTAAATTAATGGACCTGTTCACATGCTAAATACACACATAAGAAACATGTGTTTTTTTAGCATCAAAATAGGGATCAGACTCAAAAAGTTGACAATCTCCCTTTTTTTGATGATGACAAACGCACCAAAGCAAAATGGGTACAGGTTAAAAAGGCTCCCCCTAACAATATGCATAATGCAAAATATAAACAGTAAAGCTTAAGCATATTCACGAAAGAAGGCATTACAAATAATCATGCATTTTAATTTTTGCGCTAAAGCACAAGCTCAGATATTTGACTTCTGTATTATTTTCTCCTAAAAAAACTTCCCCCTTTTGGTCATTAACATTTTGTTCATAAAAATTCTCCCCCTTTTGGCATCAGCAAAAAGGGCTAAGTTAGGTAGAAAATATTTTGAGTATTTGAAAACAAACTTAGCAAAAGAGAACTCCTCCTTTTTAAAATTTCTTTTTTATTTTTCTCCTAAAAACTCTCCCTCATTTTAGCATTGGATATGGGCATAAAAAAAAATATTAGAACTTTTTTAGAAAATATTTGGCAATTTTGCACACAACAATTTGACTGGTCATTAAAAAAAAATGACATGAAAAACATGGTCAGACCAAAAATATACACAAACCAATTTAATTTGAGCATTATATAAGACCCGTAAAAGATTGGAATTTAAAAGTATGCGGCAAATGAAAAAGTAGGTTTGAGCATAAACATGATCTAACAAGTTCACATGCATTTGATGTATAATCAATGAACCAGTTATGCAACACCCTTTTAAAATTTGAAATATCATGACACAAAATTTTAACACTAAGATAGCACAAGTCATGAAAGCATTTAAGCACATAAGCAAGATATAAAATATATTATATATAAAATCAACTCTTGTGAAAAATATATGTATAGATGTATATAAATAAATAAATAAATATATATATAAATATATATCCCCTTATGATTTTTCGATAAATACTGGGGGTGATACTAATGCTTGCCGAAAAAAGAAACTTTAATTTGAAGATCAAGCAAGCAATGTTTCTCTTGGTTTAGCATTTAAGAACACTTCATAATATAACCAGAAAAACAACTATATAGATCCCAAAGATATCAGAAAATTCAAAACATGGATCATATGACAAAACCTAAGACACCTGTGGCCAAGCAAACTATTTTCAATTAAAAATTTTCAATAAAATTATCATCTTTAAGCACAAGCCACAATAACTTCGGAACAGATCTAATCCTATGATGTTGGTGAGCAAAACAAGATACGAATTTATTTTTGGATGCTCCCCCTATCAATTTGAATACATGCTTAGATGCAATTAGCTACCTATACAAATACAAATTTTTGAAAAATTCAATATAGCAGTATAAGTAAGCATTGAAATTGTTGATTTAGGTGTAATTCCAAAAGGAGGGGTGAATTGGGTATTTTAAAAATTCTTTGAAACTTATTCATCACTTAGTCCCTATGTCTTAATTTAACCAATTACTTATCAAGTTCATGTGAGATTATTCAACAAACATAGATGCAATGTAAGTAATGAAGTGTGTTGCAGAAATTAAAAAGATAAAGGAAGAGAGAATGCAAACACAGTTTTTACGAGATTTAGCCAACTCGGCCTACGTCCTCGCCTTGAGCAACCCACTTAAGGATTCCACTATAATCCTTGCTCCTTAAATTGGGATGAAACTTCCCTTACAATCTGTTGCTTACAAGAGGTACAACTTCCTCCTAATCCACTACTTACAAGAGATACAACTCTCTCCTCAAATCCAGTTCACAATCGAACCGTGATAACAATATAATCTACAAAACACTCAATATTGCTTCTAACAAAGCTAGTGAGTACGATGGAAATTCCTAACATATAATCATATGATCAAACTTGAAGCTCAGAATGTATGTAATGATACAATCATTGAATGAATGATATATGCTTCAGCAAATTTCCTTTTATCAAATCTTCCAAAATGTTTGTATGAGTAATAGCTTTGAAGACAAGATGCTCAAATATCAAATATGATTTTGTTAAAAGTTTGTCTTGAATATTGTAAAGATCTAAATCAAATAGCTTTCTTTCAAATATTCAATCACAACCCGATCTTTGTAATACGCAAATATATATACGATATGTATTCCAAAGATCAAAACACTGAGTATAAGGTTTTCCAAACAAAATATCCCTCAATAGAGTATATATATAGTTATGAGCTTCTAAGGATATTTAATTAAATGGTTTTGAAATATTCAAAATATCAAGTCTTTAACTAAGGACACACTTGAATGATAACTATTTAATCAATGGCAAAAGAACAACTTTTTCAAGTAATGACCTTGTCAAAACCACTCTCTATATGTATATATATAACTTTTAGACTTTTCAGTCAAGTAGATTTTGGAATATTAAAAATATCAAGTCTTAAATGAAAACTCACTTGAATCAAACTATTTAACCAATAACAAAGGCTTTTCTCAAGTGGTAATCTTATCAAAAATGATTTAGTACAAGCACATTCATGATCAACCTCTTAACACATATTCAAAAATGGATTTTGCAATACCAAACTCTTTTGAAAAATGAATATCAATCAACACATCAATTTAGATGACAAAAATCTATGAGAATAACTCTTAACAAGTAGTATGATTTACTAAACCTCAATACCAAATAGAGATCAAGATGTGTATATGAAATTCCTTTGTTTTCCTAAGTTGATTTGCCCAAACTTGATGAATATAGGTTGGAGTGCATGCAATCATATAGCAATAAGCTCAAGTTTCTCAATTCTCTTTCAATAAGATGTTCTCTTATCTTCTCGTTGATCTTAGCTTGTTGCACTAGGGTTTAGATGATCAATATATAGGTGTCTTACCCTTAGAATCAATCCTAACCATTGGATCAAAAGTATCTCGCGAGTTCTCTTATTAAAAATTAGATTTTTAAGTTTTCTCGCAAGTTTAGGCGATTGAGGTTAAAGGCCTAGGCGACTGAAGTTCCTTAAAGTTTCGAAAAATTAGCCTGCATATAGGGTCAAGCGACTGAAGTTGACTTCAGTCTACAGAAGTGTCTTAGCCAGGTTCTGTGTTTCACCTTTAATTCTTTAGGCGACTGAGCTTAATCTTCAAGCTTCTAAAGAAAAGCTTCAGGCGACTGAGGTTGAGTTCAGGCTACCGATGTGGCCATTTCCTGAATTTTTTCTTTCTAGTTTAAAATTATGCTTTGCTTTCTTTCTTGGATCTTTTATAAAAGTATTTTCTATAGTTTTGAAAATATTTCCAAGTCCATGACCATCCCCTAATGATGTTCATGAAATGCATGAGTCCTAAGGCCATTCTAGTTTATGATTTGTGTCTCAAATTGAATTATATGAAAATGTAAATACATGAGTTCTAAATACCCATTCCCATGACACTCTTGAACTTTTCACTTGCATCTTCATTCTTCAACTTTTTTAGATCCATGGATTTTGTCAAGATGTGTATGCTTTAATCTTCATGGCTTCCATGACTTGTTATCCTTCCGTGCATGTTTAATATAGTTCCTGTTCACAATCTCAATGCACATATCAAATACCAAGTGATTTGTCATTATCAAAACAGGATTTGACTCGTAGAGTCAACAAAAATAATTCTACTAGTTATAGATCAAGCATTTTAACCAACCAGTAGGGTCTTTACTATATAACACACATGCTTTAGAAAATTAACACTAAGTCATGCATGGTGTTCATCCATACCATGAACAATTCATATCAAAGAATGATTCAATAAAGACAAGATACGATGTTCATGTAGTGACCCAAAATTTTCAACAATGTAAGACCTCAAATATATTTACTAAAGTACTAAAAATCTTTTTATTACAACAATATCTCCAATATCAAATTTAATACATTCTTAGGAAATTTCAAGATAAACCAAAAATAACAAAATTAACATTTAATCAAAACCTCTATTTCTAATTTCACCCACACTTCCGCTACGCTATTCTTATTTTGGCTATGCTCTTCACGATATCTGAAATATATAATAATAATAATAATAATAATAATTGGGTGAGATACCTCTCAGTAAGTAAGGACTAGACTATTGCCAATGTGTGGCTAAAATGAGCTTCAGTGTAAAAATAATTTAATTACGATTTTATTTTAATAAAAATATCTTTGGAAATTTGTCTATCACATATATAATCTAATACTCGTACTTTCCTTCAAAACACAATTTATGCCTATCAAGGTCATCATCATATAAATACCCAATATGTGCACAAGACTCCTTTCGGCCGATGCATGTCATTTTTAACCCCTATGACCAGGTTATGCGATCCGAAACTGGACTGAACCTTGGTTGGCCGACCAAGGTTAAATCAAAATTAACTCGTCTGTGAGTGCGATTTGCCTCACATCCTAGTCTGGAAATAGGTGTGTACTACCATTCTTAAGCCAAATCCACTATCCACCGCCAACACTTTCACAACAATGTGGTTGCACTAATACTCATCTGTAACTACGATACTGAGCATCCACCAAGCATCGAGCCCATCAGGACTCTTAAAACATATAAATGCAATTTATGCAACAACACAATACATGAGTCTCATCATTTTCTCAACATGTAATTGTAAAAATATCTCATCACTATTTCCAATGAGCTATGTAATTACTATAACACCATACAATAACAATATCATCATTTTTCATTGTATAAATTGTCATAAAGCTCATCAAAATTCCAAATCAAACGCATATATCGAATATAACACCGTAAAATTCTACTTTGCTTAATTAGGCAACAAAATTAAATTAACTCATGCCACACAATTTATTCATTAATTATAATTTCACAAATTGCCCACAAAATTTTCAAAATATATACTTAGTAGATTTAACTAAAATTCGGGTATGATCAAATCCCCATTTTTAAATTTAATCCCCAATATATTTAAATACCAAAATATAATCAAATCCCCAAATTTTAATTTAATTCAAAAATATTCCCAAAAACCCAGACATATGGAAATAATTGAATTAACATTACCAATTTAAAGCAAAAATATATTTAAAATAAATATTGACATAATCTAGTCTACTTACCCTAGCCTTGAAGTTGTGACGTTCCCCTTTCGGGTGCTGTCACTTTCCTTATGGGCCTTGCACCTGTGGCAACAACGGGTACCTATTAGAGCACTCACTGAGATTGAGGCGTTACGTATCGCCGTCCCTTAATTCAGTAAGTCCCCAGGCGGAGAGTCTTACTTCGCCACAACCATTCATAAGCGAGAGTTCCCGGGGATCGGGGTAACTAGCCCTTTGCTCTGATACCAAACTGTAACAACCTCAAAATCTTAATATAAATGTAATACAATAGATAGAAAAGTCGACCCGGACCCATGGGTAACGGGGACACCTTTCAATCATAGCGGAAACTTAAGCAGCAGCAAGTATAAAATCTCAATCATCTAACCATAAAACATAATACTATAGTTTACTACATCATCAAAATACTATATTTATACACAACTTCCAAAACATCAAAATAACTCTAGGATAGTACAACAAAAATTTCCTGATCCTAGATCAAAATCTTACCCTCCTAGTGGGGTAACTCAATAAAATCAACAGCGGCCACGACCCACCGGTCTCTCAGGGTCTCCTGAAAATTAATTTAGTTCGGGGGTGAGACACTTCTCAGTAAGGGAAAATAAATTACATACAGCTGTGTGGCAACATGAATATTTATGGAAATTATACATATACATAAACATTCATCATATCGTACTGAATAATCATATATTTTCATATTTGCTAATAAATCATATCGTACATAAAACATCTGTTATAACTGATAATACTAAAAGCATACTCAGGATGAATAACTAGCTGATGTCATGTATTACCCCTCATGATGGGTTGTGCAGCCCGAAGACGGGACCCAACAATGGCTGGTCGACCACTGCCGAGTCAAAAATATCTGTAAGTACGATGGGCCCGCCACACCCTCGTCCAGACTGTCAGGTGGACGTCTACACTCTACTGAAAGCCACATCGACTATCCATCTCCCACCCCTTCGTGGGGTGGTTAGCACTAATCTGAACATAGATATCTGATCTATATATAGCTGCGGTACCATGCTCCTGAGTTAAACTAAACTAACATCCGAGTTCTGATAACATATAATACATGATAATATAACATCTTTCATAATTTCATAAATACGGCCTCGTGCCAATTGTTTCATAAATACGGCCTCACACCGAAATCATACATAAATACGGCCTCATGCCAAAATCATACATAAATACGTCATTCTGAAAATAATCATTTTATCATGTATTTATCAGAATCATAATGTACTGTATACTTTCATAATTTCTCAAACCATACTGCATTCATATCATAATATTTCTCTACGTAAAATAATATTCATGCCACACATTTGTTGTATAAAACCATACGTTGTATTCTAAAAATCATGATTTCTGGCACCTCATATATATATATATACACGTTTCAATATAATAGCAATATTTTTCCCAAACGTGCATTAATTCCATAATATTCAAATATCATACATATTTTCAAGAAATCAATTTGCTCATAAATAATAGTAATTTGCGTGAAAAATAACTGTTTTAGTTTATTTCCTTACCTGACTACTGAGAAAGCCCCTAAAATATCCTGGTCTAACCCCCATAAGATTTACTGATCAATGCCCTAAAAATGAAAACTCCCAGTAATAAACTTTAGTATTTTCACATGTATATCATTTCTTATAACTACCGTAAGACCAAATTTGGCTTAAAAACCTCACCTCAACTTTGGGATGAATTCCAACTCGCTCTCACGAACGATCCGCTCTGGTAGATTTGGAGAGAACTTCCTCAGGAGCGTTGTGGTGGCTTCATATTGTCAAACCGGCATAAATCCGGCCCAAAATCGAAGAAAGAAATAGAGAGAGCTGAAGGGAAGAGAGAGAGAGGAGAGAGATTTCTTAATTGTGAAGTAAAAATATGGATTTTTGATATTTATAAAGCTGAATTCATCGACGAGCCACATCATTCATCGACGAGTCCTTCAATAATTTCGTCAACGAAATTCACTCCTCGTCGATGAAATTCAGTCTGCTCAAAAACCTCTCTCGGTATTTCCTCGTTGACGAAATTTGGCTTCGTCGATGAGGCCCTCTTATGCCCTCGTTGACGAATCTCCTGTGTTCGTCGATGAGTCCTCTGGTAATTCTCCTTTCTCTTTATTATTTTAAATACCATTTTATTCGGGTTGTCACAAAAGTGGTACCTACGGCGTGCCAATGATAAGGTTTCTCCAATTAAATCGTAGAAGAGCAGAGCTGAGACCCTGAAATGATGTTTGTTCTTCAATTTGGCTAAGAAATAGTAGATAACTTAAGAGAGAGAGAGAGAGAGGAGAGAGAGAGAGAGAGAGAGAGAGAGAGAGAGAGAGAGAGAGAGAGAGAGAGAGATATGAGAGAGATATAGGGGGGTCTTAGGAGAGTTCACGATGTTTCTACATCTTGATCTTATATAACATATATATATATATATTATATTATATTATATTATATTATATTATATTACATAATTAATAATTATTATTATTTAATTCAAAAATTATTATTTATTAATTAATTTTAATTTTTTTAGGATTGTTACCTTTATTATATATATATATATATATGTGTGTGTGTGTGTGTGTGTGTGTGTGTTTTTGGGGTCGTTACATTCTCCCCTCCTTATAAAAATTTTTTTCTCAAAATTTGCTAAACATAATTCCAAATTAAATCCATTGTCAACCCAACAAATTTGAGTTAAAACTTGTAAATAACCCTATCAAAAATTGATTGCTAACACTAATAGATGGATTGGATAACCAACTCTAATACCACTTGATATAGAACCAACACCCAATTTTAATTCTCATTTCCAGTCCCCCAAAATCTAACATTGACATGACCTTTCTCTCTTAGAAGTCAATATGTTCTGGATTCTCCTTTAAAAACTCCCAGCATAGAACTCCACAAGGAAGCCACAACAATAATCTTATCCCATAATAATAACAAAAGTAGGTACCAATCTTGAAAAATTCTTGCATTACACATGAAGACAATAGGAAATCATCATCGTAAACATCACTCAAAATTGATTTATTACCAATTTATACCAAGATATTATATTCCTGCGTGCACACACGCATATAGATCGAAACATAAGTTAAATAAAATTTAATCCACCACAAAATATGGATGTTTTCATTTATTTTTTATGCACATGCATCTTTGACTACACTTCCCACTGAAATACATCACTAAAATCACACTACATCGACTAAATAAAGTCCAGACCACAAACAACCATAAGCTCCACACATCCACTTTTCTGGACCCTGTTATGAGTGGAAGCCTTGTGCAATAGGCTAACCTCAACTTAAGTGACCCCCAAGGCTTAAACAGGAGTTGTCAAATATTTTCCCAATACATTTGGTTTATCTACAGAATTACTCTTAATCAGAACCTTATCATCGACTACAAATTCAACTTCTAAAACAAAAGACAATGGTGAACCTCCATAATAATTGCTTCATTTTGAACAGTGGATTTAAGAAAGTATGGAAAAAATTCACCAAAACTAAAGTATCCTAAGGTTCCATTATATTGTATCACCTCAATAGGGATTTTGGGAATCCCAAGTATGAAAACTAAACCACAAGGCAAAGCAACATTCCTACATATAGTGATACAGGATCAATATCCAACAACTTTAATTCTCAATTACAATCCCTTCAAGACTAATATATACGTGCCTTCATAGACTTATGCTTGAAAGATGATGAAACTAAATTAAGAAACCTAGTTAAGCAAAAATATCAATTCCCTAAGGAACCTAGAATCTTGCTTTCCTAAGCAATAGTATCCTAGAATCTTGAAGATATGACCACAATAGGACCACCATAAATAAACTTGAAGGAGACCACAACTATTTTTTTTTCTTCCTCAACTAACTATTCTCACTAGTTGACCTCTTTTTGAATGAACCAAAAGAAAGGCTTCTCTTCTAACTAACAATGCTTCAACATAAAGAACGATACCCATTTAGAACCAATGAAATTTCCACATTGCCTCCCACTCTTCACTAAATCTGAACAACCGTTTTGGTCCTCCTTCCAACCTTGGGAGGACTGTTTTCAAATTAAGCCACAACTACACTCGTCTTCTCCAAACCAACAATTGCCTGCAACTCTTGTAATAACCTTTGCTATTCAATTGTAAACTCAACTCTATAAGCTTACGATTCTAATTTTCTTTAGTACGCATCCAAATATTTATCTTGCCAACTTTTGTAATGAGTGATTTTCTTCAATTTTCAAAAACAAAGGCAAGCACTCACAAACTCCTCTAGCCACCAAATAAGGATATCCAAATCCATCCGTTGCACATATGGGTTTTTCCTTCAATCAAACAAAAAGCCCTATCCAAACTTTTCCACTTACAAATTAAGGGATTTTCTTTCAATACGACACCATTTTGTGGGAGTTTCGCTTCCGTATCTATATATATGTGCTTGTTTATTTGAATTCCAATTTTATACATTAAAAATTTTTGATAATTTCCCAAAACTAAATTTTTTGTCCTTAGATCATCAACTTAACATACTAGATTATCTTATTAAACAAATGCAAAAATTATAACTTCCAAGTCTGAGATGACTGGCTAGACTGATCATGGAATGAGTCTTAAGACACCTTATGCATCACAATCTCTTTTACATGTTGATATTCCCTTGGGTGTTGGATGTATTTCTATGTGCTAGTAATGTGATTTCTTATTGCATTATCTTTTCACACTCACTTGGATTAGTTATTCTCCATATTGTCTTTGATGTGTGGGTCCCATTTAAATTAAATCTACCCCATTATTTTATTTTTATTTTATTTTTTCTTTCTAGATTCTTTTTTTATTTTCTTAAACAAATTTAAAAGATCCTCAATCTTTGAAATTATAAATTTATTGGGTACTTGACTCATGGGCTACTTGAAAAGTATCTTCCATTATCTTTTCAAACAAATTTTTTATTGCAGACCTGAATTAAATTTTGACACTATACTCTCCTTAGAAAGTGATCTAAAGATTCATGGTTGACTTATGAGAATATGGAAAAACAACATGTACAAGAGAACTATAACTTTTCATAGAACCTTAGGATAACCAGTTTTCCCTAAGAACTTCATCATTAATGAACCCCTGGGATTTCTAAGCATTTGAACCCTAGGGTAACCTCCAAAATTCTTTCAGTTGCTTCTAGATCCACGCACATTAAACAATAAAAAAATCATAGAGAACTAAGAGTAAACTCTAATATGTGCACCTTCCAAAATGCATGGAATTCTAATTAAAATATTCTAGTGTTGTGATGGTGGCTCATTTCATTAAAGAACTAATTTACACAAGGAAAAGAACATAATGCAACATTCTGGGAGAAAAACCGTTCACTGTTTCTGTAACGACCTACCTAATTTACCATATATTTTTTTTTTCCACAATAACATTTAACATAATAAATCTAATATCATGTTCAACTAAATAACAAAAACAACCTGGACCCGTGGGTACTAGGGATATACCCAAAAACACCATTTTGATACCTATACAGCAGGAAACACAGTCACATACATATCATCCAGCCAACTACCATACCAGAGTTCAACCAAACCTGTTATATTTACAATCATCCATCAAAAAGGCCTAGGGCATAATAAAAAAATAAACCTGACCCTAGCTCAACAACTCACCCTTCAGACAGGGTAGCTTCACCGGTCTCTACTGTCCTGGAGCTTGGTCCACTCCTCTACTTGGATTTCATGAAATGTTTATACAACTGGGGTGAGACACCTCTCAGTAAGGGAAATAAATTAATATCAGTGTGTGGCAACATGAGTGTTTTCGTGTTATACATAATATCAATACATACATCATATCTAATAAAAACTGTTGATATCATACCTGAATAAACATGATTTCTCATAACATAATATAATGTACTAAATTACTATCATGAAAATCATTTTATATAACTGTATAATACTGAAATACACCCAGGATTGATAGCTAGCTGATGTTATGTCCTACCCTCACATGACTAGGTTGTGCAGCTCGAAGGCGGGACCTAACAATGGCTAGCCGACCATGTTAGATCAATCATAAGTTTATAAGTATGATGGACCCGCCCTTACCTAGTCCCGGGATTGCCAGGGGGACTACTCCACTCTACACTGATGCCACATTGACTACCATCTACCACACTACTGGTCGTGCGGTAGCACTATCATAATTCTGAACATATAGCTATGGTAACCGTACTTTTGAAACTATACTAAACCATGTCATCCGAGTTCTGATATCATATAATAAGTTCCATATACTGAATATAGCTGTTTCATATTTCATCAATTCTATCGAATCATACTTGATTATGGCATCTGGCCAACATGAACCTCGGTATATGCGCTGGCATAACATAACACAAAACACGACATCTGCGCCGGCATAACATAACATGAATCACAACATTTGTGCCGGCATAACATAATATTTTGAACATAATTTTTTGTACTGTTTAAATATGTAAAATCATGATTCCTGTACTATTTTATAATTGCCATGAAAACTATCATGTCATGCTTGATGTGGGAAAGACATTCTATTCTGATATACACAATTATATGGAAATTAAACTCATGCTACACAGAATTAGAGTAACTTTTGAATATAAAATCTGTTTCAAAATCATATTTTTTGATCAAACACGTTTAAATCATATTCCTATACATAACAGTATTTCCCAATTATAATTATATAATATACATACTTTCCTGAAATTTAATATTGTAAAATAATAAATATTTTCATAAAAAATTCCTGACTTAGTTTATCCCCTTACTTGACTTACTGAGAAGCCCAAAAAACACTCAATCCTACACCTGCAGTGTTCCTAGCACAACACCTTGAAATCAACATTTCCCTCAACAAAACTTCAGTATTTGCTTTCCTAACATATTCTCCTCGAAACAGAAACTCCAAATACCTAATAAAATTGAAATTAACTAACTTACCCAAATTTTGGGATGGTTCCCAAATTAACCTAACCAACGATCCACTCCTACAAAAAAGAAGAGAAACTTCCCAGAAGTAGCATGGCGGCTATAGATCGTCGATCTAGTGAAGAACGGGGCCAGAATTGAGGAGAGAAGGTGAGGAGAGCGAAAATCTAGAGGGAGAGGCTCCACGTGCAAAATTTATCACTAAAACCTCGGGTTTGAGCTATTTATACCCCTGACTTCGTCGACGAGACACGTCACTTCGTTGACGAGGTCAAGAAGGGAGTTTGTCAACGAACTCAAAACCTTGTCGACGAGACACATATCCTCGTCAATGATCCCAATAAGCCTCTTGCGTTCATTGACGAGGACCTTCTGTGACCCCCTTTAATATTTCCTTTTCTCTTTCTTTTATTATTTAAATAGTGTAATTCTTCGAGTCTCTACATTCTCCCCTCCTTATAAATATTTTGTCCTCAAAATTTACTATCAGTGTTAAACACCATCCCTTTAAGAGAAAATGGGTTACTTATTTTATTACTTGCCCTCATTTATGGCGGAGGAATATCGTGGTTACATTCAGGGTTCTGGGAGATTACAAACACATAATATAAAATTCTCGTAAAATCAAATTACTAGCTACAACTAAAAATTATTACACATACTGACTAACTTATAAAAAAGAAACATTACATATCTACTTGTATCTTTTCCTGATTACTATTATTCCCTACTGAACAGATGCAGGTATTTCTGTTGTATCTCTTCCTTAAGCTCTCAAGAAGCTTCTTCCATTGTGTGATTCTTCCACAAGACTTTTACTAGTGGAATCCTCTTATTGCGCAATTCCTGCTCCCTTTTGTCCAGAATCTGTACTGGAGTTTCCTCGAAAGCCAAAGTATCACTAAGTGCTAACTCGACATAACTGATGATATGGGAGGAATTTGAGACGTATTTCCTTAACATAGAAACATGAAATATGTCGTGAATTCTAAATAATGCTGGTGGTAAAGCCAGTCGGTAGGCCACTGACCCTACCCTTTCTAGAATCTCGAAATGGCCAACAAACCTAGAGCTCAACTTACCTTTCCTTCCAAACCTCATAACCCCCTTCAATGGTGCTATCTTCAGAAAGACAAGGTCTCCTACTTCAAATTCTAACTCTCGGCAACACGTATCGGCGTAACTTTTCTGCCGACTCTGAGCTGCACTGATCCTATCTCTGATGAGCCGAACTTTATCGTACGCCTGCTACACAATTACTGGTCCCAAAACTCGCCTTTCACCAATCTCATCCTAGTACAGAGGAGATCGACATCTCCTACCATAGAGCGCCTCATTAGGTGACATGCCAATCCTGGCCTGATAGCTGTTATTGTATGCAAACTCTACTAGCGACATATAATGGGTCCAACTACCCCTAAAATCCAGCACATATGCCCGTTGCATATCCTCTAATGTCTGAATAACCCTCTCAATATAGCCGAATGTCTGAGGCTGAAACATTGTGCTGAAAGATAACTAAGACCCCAGAGCCTCCTGAAAGCTCCTCCAAAATCATGACATGAAACGTGGGTCTTGGTCTGATATTATAGACACTGGCACACCATGTGGTCATATAATCTCTTAAATATATAATGTTGCCAATCTGTCCATGGAGTCGTTAACTTTAATAGGAATGAAGTGAGCGGTCTTTGTCAATCTATCAACGACCACCCAAATTGTATCCTGACCATGTCGTGCTGGTGGCAAACCTGTCAAAAAGTCCATAGATACATGATCTCACTTCCACTCTGGGATGTAAAGTGGCTGCAACTGGCCCACCAGCCTCTGGTCCTCAACTTTTTCTTGCTGGCATGTCAGACATTGTTGTACGAACTCAGCAATTTCCCTCTTTATGCCGCTCCACCAGTAAGACTCTCGTAGATCCCTATACATTTTAGTACTACTTGGATGAACTGTGTACAAGGACTTGTGAGCTTCCTCTAAGATCATCCTCCTGATGTCCATATTTGCAGGTACGCACAATTGAGAATGGAACCTCAAAGCCCCATCATCAAAAATACTGAATTCCTTTTCCTGTCCGTCGTGCACCTTAGCTATCAACTCTGCTAAATTCTACGTCGTCCCTCTAGGCTGTCTTAATCCTTTCCTGTAGAGTAGGCTGCAATACTAGGTTGGCAATAAATTCCTGGGATCACTCTCTACCAACTCTACACCGAGTCTCTCCAAATCTATCTGGATCGGATGCTGAACCTGCATAACTGCTAGTGCTGGTCCAATTGATTTCCTGCTCAGAGCATTAGCTACCAAATTTGCTTTCCTTGGATGGTAACAGATAGTGTAGTAATATTCTTTAATAAGTTCCAACCACCTTCTCTACCTTATGTTCAACTTCTTTTGAGTGAAGAAATACTTCAAAATTTTATGATCGGAGAATATCTCACATCTTTCACCATACAAGTAATGCTTCCAAATCTTTAGTGCATGTACCACTGCAGCCAATTCCAAATCATGGGTAGGATAGTTCTTTTCATACTCTTTCAACTGTCGGGAGGTATGAGCTATAACCCTACCATGCTGCATCAATACACAGTTGAGCCCTTTCAAAATGCGTCACTGTAAATGACATAGCTATCACCCCTTGATGAAATGATCTGCACTGGTATAGTGACAAGCCTCTGTTTCAATTCTTAAAAGCTCTACTCACAATTCTCATCCAATTCAAACCTAACATTCTTCATGGTTAGATGCATTAGAGGTCCTGACAATGCTGAAAATCCCTTTACAAACTGATGGTAATAACCTGCCAGTCCCAAGAAACTCCGGATTTCCTAAACGTTCTTCGGCCTTTTCCAATTCAACACTGTCTCGATATTGCTGGGATTTTGTTGAAATATCATCCTCTGAAATAACATGCCCCAAGAATGTCACTTTCTCTAACCAAAACTCACATTTACTAAACTTGGCATACAATCTCTTTTCCCTAAGCGCCTGAAGTACTAGCCATAAGTGTGCCTCATGCTCCTAAAAACCCCTCGAATAGACTAGTATATCATCAATGAAACCATAACAAAATGGTCTAAATACTGATGAAAGATTCTATTCATCAAATCCATGAATACTATAGGATAATTCGTCAAACCAAAAGGCATAACAAGGAATTCATAATGCCCATACCTAGTCCTAAAGGTTGTCTTTGAGACATCTTTTTCTTTTACTTTCACCTAGTGGTAATCTAATCTGAGGTCAATCTTGGAATAGACCCATGTACCCTGAAGCTGCTCAATTAAATCGTTTATTCGAGGTAGAGGATATATGTTCCTGATTGTCACCTTATTAATCTCCCTATAATCTATACACATCCTCACAGACCTATCCTTCTTCTTTACAAATAGCACTAGGGCTCTCCATGGTGATACATTGGGCCGAATAAAACCCTTATCCAGCAAGTCTTGCAATTGATTCTTTTGCTCTCCCAACTCTGTTGGAGCCATTCTGTAAGGAACCTTAGAGATTGGTGCCATCCCAGGAAGTAGATCAATAGGGAAATTTACCTCGCAGTCAAGAGGAAATCCTAGAAATTCTTCTCGAAAAATATCTGGAAACTCCTTAGCCACTGGTGTATTGCTAATCTTCAACTCATTTCCTGACACCTCCTTTACAAAAGCCATAAACCCCTAACAACTATCCAAGAGTAGCCTTCTCATTTGCAAAATTGACACTAATTAAGGCGGGGAACACACTTGCGATCCCACAAACCTAAATGCTTGCTTGGCTGGTGGTCTGAAAATTACTTCTTTCAAATGGCAGTCAATATTATCATAGTTCGTTGCCAGCCAATCCATACCCAGTATTACATCGAACATATGCATATCAAGTACAATTAGATCGGTAGGTAGCACTTTCCCCTAAATTTCTACAGGATACCCCCTGAGCACCTTATGACACTTTATTACTAAACCAACCGGTGAAGCTACTGGCATTTCTACATATAATAATTGAGTCTCGCCTCCAGATAATTTAATGAAATTCACAGACACAAAAGTACAAGTAGCACCCGAATCAAATAAAACAATTGCATGGTATGAAAAAATAGTAAGGGTACCTATCACGATGTCTGCGGCCGTCTCAGCGTTTCCTGGAGTCAGAGCATAAACCCTCACTGGGGCCACATTCCTCTGCTGACTTCCACGATGCGCCTAGTAACCTCCCCTCAACTGCCTGGGAGCAAGAGAAGTACTATTAGGTGTAGGATAATTTGGTGCCAGATGCCCCAATCATCCATAATGACAATATATGCCTCTCCTGACTTGGCACTCTCCCTAATGCCTCTTTCCACATATCTGACATACAGGATAGGTTTGAGCACCCTGCACCTTATAGCCCCCAGCCTCCTACCTCTGACCTCTGTCGTAATTTCCTCTCCTCCACTTACCTCAACCAAAACACTGCTAAAATCTTGAAGGTGTAGAGCTCTTCCTCTATCCTTATTCCTTCACACCCAACCACTCACCATCCTCAGCCAAAGAATGTCTATCAACTAACTCAGTAAAATCCTATATTTTCTTCACCATAACTTGCCTGTAGATCTCAAGCCTCAAACTCCTTTCAAACTGTCTTGCTTTTTTTACTTCATCAGGAACAATATACGGGGTGAAGCAGGAAAAATCAATAAACCTCGCTATGTACTG